>NW_026606096.1:8132500-10532500 GCF_029834395.1 Sorex fumeus | reverse complement strand
TTTTTTAACCCTCCAGCAAGACATTTTTGCATGGCATGAGTCAGAGCTGCTTTTAAACGAACTTCCTTCCTTCCTTCCTTCCTTCCTTCCTTCCTTCCTTCCTTCCTTCCTTCCTCCCTCCCTCCCTCCCTCCCTCCCTCCCTCCCTCCCTCCCTCCCTTCCTTCCTTCCTTCCTTCCTTCCTTCCTTCCTTCCTTCCTTCCTTCCTTCCTTCCTTCCTTCCTTCTTTCCTTTCTTCCTTCATGCCCTAGCAACTTTGGCCAGTCGACCAGTGGGTGTGCAAACCACCTTGGGACCCATTTCAGGACTCTCAACAGCCATGACTGCACAAGAGGCCAGGGACTTGGATTGAAAATATCCACATTTGCAAATTGCAAACGGTCAGTGCTCCTTCTCGGGCAGGCCTGGCTGAAATTCCCCAGACGTGAAACACAATCACTTTCAAATCACATCTAATATAATGCAGATATGTTCTCTCTTAAAAAACTGTTTACTTAAAAATGTAACACGTTGCTTTCTCTTCACAGATTCTTTTTAAAATTTTTCCTCAAGTGCAATCAGAATTGTTTGAAAACAGCAGGAAACCCAAGGGACATGAGAAGATTTCAGGTAAGGCGGCCCACACTTCTTTCCTGGTAAATAAGTCATCCTGTTTTTGTTCTCCTTTGCACTCTTTCTGCTTTCCCCTTCGTTGAAAACATTATTCACTGAGGCTGCTAACAATACTGAAAGATAACTGTAGATGATACCCCTCATGCCACAGTATTAAGGGATTCTTCATTTTGCAGTGGTTAGGTCTTCTGCCTCCACTGCCAAAGTCCCAGGAGAAGGGCACCAATCCTTGCTGGAGATTTGATTTTAAGCCCCCAGGCTGCCCTCGCACACACAGCTGCCCACAGCAGGAGCCGTGTTCTTGATATTCAGCCACCTTGGGATTTTTCAAAGCAGCTTCTCTCTGCTTTCTGCAAGCAACAGCCTCTTCCTTCCCCGTTCTGCAGATTAACTATTCAGTGGTCTCTCTCCGAGTCTTTTGGAAAGCAGCAGCCCAAACAGCCGTGGTCACTTTAAGATCTCAGCATGACAACAAGACCCACGGGACAGTGACCCAGCTGCCTGGCAGTTAAATCTGCCACCAGTTTCATCACCCTTGCCACTGATGTACTGAGGATAGGAGCTAATAAAAACACAGAGCAAGGCAAAGTGTGTCACGTTGGAGATGAGAGGAGGTGCACCCCTCTTCGCCCCTTTCCCTTCATCTTTGAGGGACCTCAGAGTTAATCCACCGAATGGCTTTCCTGCCATGCACGTCCATGCAAAATGCAGAGCATTCCCCTCCCTCTGGAAAAGCAGATTAGACAATACTACTCTGTTGGAGATAAAAATCAAACAAATAAACAAACAAACAAAACCAGCCCTGGCAACAGCAAGAGATGGGGCGTAATCAGCCTCCCCTTTCAGGTGAGGAAATGAGGATTGGGCATTGCAACAACTCGCCTGTCAGCACAAGAAGGAGATGAAGGGGTGGGCCAGGAGTTTCCTGTGTGATCAAACTCTCTCCAGCAGACCACGGGTTTATGATGCTTGCGGTCACTACATGGATGTTTGGCTGTTACCTTTTTGGAAATTCTTAATAATTTCTGAACGGGCACTGCTCATCGCTACTTTGCACTGGACCTTAAAAAAATTCTATAGCTGCTGTTTGTGCTGGTCACTCAGAGAACTTCTGTGATTTGGGAATGAAACTATGAAAGAGATAATAAAGGAGATGGGCACACACTCATATTCCCTTTTGTACTCAGGGAGACCTACTTGGGGGAGTGTGTGTGTGTGTGTGTGTGTGTGTGTGTGTGTGTGTGTGTAGAGGGGGAATTCCCAAGACCAGGGCATTTTTTTTGTTACTTAGCACTGTTATCAGCCTGCTTTTAACCTCCTCTTCCACAACAGACAGATTTTTCTCCTGCAGTGTGATATGAACATTAATTTTTTTTAAAAAAATGAGTTTTCTTGGGTATCAAGCAGAAATATTGTGTGTACGAAACTGTAGGGTATTTGATTTCCCAAACGGAAATGCAAATGCTCAACCCCAAGACAAATGAAATTCCAAAGAATTTCAAACTGTCTCAATGACCAAAGCTTAGCTTTTCCTTCTGGAAGAAACAAAGGTGGATAGAAGTTAGCAGTTTGGATTCTCATACTCCTTATTCTCTACCATCACTCCCAGTGAATTTTAAGTTTGGGTATACTTGTAATAAATTTGAAGAGACTTTAGAAAAATTACTTGTCATTTTATTTATCCCGAATTTCAGACATTTCTCTTTAAGCTAATGCATACTAATATTTTGTTTACGAACGTGCCTGAATTTTCAGTAGGTTAAAGGTAAAGGTAAAGGCCCTCTCATTGATCATCGATTTGCTCGAGCGGGCCCAGTAACGTCTCCATTGGAGACTTTGTTGTAACTGTGTTTGGCATATTGAATACGTCACAGGGAGCTTGCCAGGCTTGCCAGGCTCTGCCGTGGGGGCGAGATACTCTTGGTAGCTTGCCGGGCTCTCTGAGAGGGGCGGAGGAATCGAACTCGGGTCGGCCATGTTGGCTGCGTGCAAGGCAAACACCCTACCGCTGTGCTATCGCTCCAATAGGTTGGACTATATATAATAACCTCAAATGGTGGGGACATTTCAGTCTATGTTTTGAAGTGAAATATTTTTATTTAGGGAAACATGACAAGGGGGTGGGAAGGGGAGTGAGAGAGATGAGTTCAAGAGAGAACTTGGACTTTTTCCAGTGGGGAGAGGGCATTCTGTCTATTCTAAAGTGTTTGACTTTTGCAAGGACTATGGAAAAAATATTTTAAGTTTCATGATAGTCTTATTTTGGGACTAAAGCTAAGGTCACTCAGCAATTATTTTGCATTTTTATTAGATTCAATTTTAAAAGTTGAAAATGGTAGCGGTTTGTTATAAGTACCGTTTACCATTTTCAACTTTTAAAATCGTGCAGGTCAGAGGCTTTTAACATATTACAATGTTGTCCAGATTTCACCATTATATAATTCTAGAACACTCTATTACCCCAGAAAGAAATCCCATACCTTCCCCATTTATTTCTTTTCCAGCCACTTGCAACCACCAATGCACTTTCTGTCTCAACTGGTTTTCTTTCTAGGTGTTCATATAAAAGTAATCAGACAAATTGTGGCCTTTGTTTCTGGCTCTTTGTATTTAGCATTAGGTTTTCAAGGTTCTCCACTTGATAGCATTTATCAGTGCTTAATTACTTTTTATGACCAAATAATATTCCATTGTAAAAATATACACATTTTATTTACGTATATGTGAGTTGACGTAAACTTGGGTTGTTTCTACTTTTTTTGATTATTATAAATAGTGCTGCTATGAACATTTCTGTATGAGTTATTTTTTCATGAACATATGTTTTCATTTCTCTTGGGTATATACCTAAGAGTAGAATTTCTGGGTCATATGGTAACTCTATCTTTAGCTTTTTGAGCAGCTGCCAAGCAGTTTTCCACAGTGGCTGCACCATTTTACATTCCCATCATTAACATATGAAGTTTTCAATTTTTCCACATCTTTGCCAACACTTGTTACTTTCTGTTTTGTTTTTTTGTTGTTGTTGTTGTTGTCGTTTTTTAAATCTACCCATACTGTGTGTCAAGTGCTTTCTCATCATGGTTCTTGTTTGTTTCTCCCTAATGACTAATGATGTTGAACATCTTTTCTTTTTGTTTTATTTTTGTCTTTGGGTCACAAACAGCTGTGCTAAGGGACCACTTCTTGTGGTGCTTGGAGAACTCTTTGAGATGCCAGAGATTGAATCTGGTTTTCTTGAATACAAGCCAAGCACTCTACGAGCTATCTCTGACCCAAAGGATCTTTTCATGTACTTATAGAGCATACAAATAGCTTCTTTGGTAAAATGTTCATTTAAATCTTTTAGCCATTATTAAATGTGTTTATTTATTTATTATTTTTGGGGCCACACCTGGTGGTGCTCAGAGCTTACTCCTGGCCCTTTAATTCAAGGATTACTCCTGGTAGTGCTCAGGGAACCATATACTACCTCCAGAGTTTGAACCCAGGTCAACTGCATGCAAGGCAACTGCCTTACCTGCTGTACTATTTCTCTAGCCTTGGGCTATTCATTTTTAACTGCTGAGTTGTAAGTGTTCTTTATATGTCTAGATATTCGGCCCTATGATGTGATTTTTAAACACTTTTCTCATTTTTAGTTATATTTTTGCTTTTCATATAGTTTCTATTTATGTACAACAAAATAGACATAGCATTGCATAATACAATTGATATTGTACTAATTCTATTTAAAAATATAGACTTCAAGGAAAGTTCTCTTACATGAAGAAGTCGATTATTGAAAAAAACTCACGTGGCATAATGTTAAGTGAGAAACTTGGATCAATTTCAAAATATGATGCAAAGTCAGAGGTAGCAGATAATCATGGTGGAAGGGAGAAAGAACTGAAGGGATGGTACTTTAGAAATTCCTGGACTGTACATCTCATTTAATGACAAATGTAATGTAATAATTTTAAACCAAGAAGACAACTACTTCAATTCTCTACTTTTTATCTGATCAAAATAGAGATTTTATTCAAGGTATTTCTTTGCAGGAATTTTATATGAATAGAATAAAAATATGAAATAATTGTAACCAAATTATGAATCCAACTAAACTCTATTTTATTTTCTCTTTTCTTATTCTACTCTCTTAAAATTAATGGCAAAATCAGGACCTACTGTATGAAGACAAAACTATCATATAAAACTTTTGTTTTTAGTCTAACTCAAATTTCTTGGTAATTTATATTTAGATAGGGCATTTGCCTTGCACGTGGCCGACCTGGATTTGATTTCTCCATCCCTCTCGGAGAGCCTGGCAAGCTACTGAGAGTATCCCGCCCGCACGGCAGAACCTGGCAAGCTCCCCGTGGTGTATTTGATATGCCAAAAAACAGTAACAACAAGTCTCACAATGGAGATGTTACTGGTGCCCGCTCGAGCAAATCAATGAACAACAGGAGGACAGTGCTAGAGTGCATAATGGACATATAGATATGGAGCGATAGCACAGTGGTAGGGCATTTGCCTTACACGCAGCCAACATGGTTATCAAAACACAATGCATTTAACTGCTCAGACCCCTTTGAGAATTTTTTTTAATATGACTGTTTTAGGGCCAGGAGTGATAGTGGGTAAGGCGTTTGTCTTGCATGTGGCTTACCCAGGTTCAATCCCTTGCATCCCATATGGTCTCCTGAGCACCAAAAAGTTATTCCTGAGTGCAAAGCCAAAAGTAACTCTTGAGAATCACCAGGTGTGGTTCAAAACCCAATAATAATCATAATAATTAATAATAACAATAATAAATAAAATGACAGTTTTAGTCCCAAGAAAATGCTACATTTAAACCTAATTTAACTTAAAATATCAAGAGCTCCTGGGCTTCCTGAAACATTCAGAGTTCCATAGACCCTGAATGAGACTCACCTAACTCTGATGGCACCCTCAGTAGAAGCTAGCCATTATGAGACACTGTCTCCATAGCACTTGTTCCCACTCTCCTAGTTACCATGTCTCTGTTCCTGGATGACCTCTGGATCCATATCCTCAAAGGTCACTCTTTGGACGTACTGTAGACATACAGCTCTTCTTTCTGCCTGGGCATCTTCTCTAAGAAGATTAACAAGCAAATGTTCACAACAGAACTGAGTACTTACTCTTCTTGGCAGTGCTGGTTTCTTCTTTGGTGCCTATGTACCATTCTTCAAAGCCTCTATAACGCCATTGATCACACTGCCTTGCAATTATTATTTGTCTTCCTAATTGACTGTGTTGCTGGGGGATAATCAATATGTTTTATTTATTTATTTATTATTTGGGGACCACACCTGGCGATGCTCAGGGAATACTCCTGGCTCTGTACTCAGGAATTACTCCTGGTAATGCATGGGGGACAATATGGGGTGCCAGGGATCAAACCCGGTCGGCCAAGAGCAAGACAAGTGATGTACCACTATACTATCTCTTCAACTTATTTTATTCATTTTTGTATTCTCCCTAATGCCCAGCACAATTCAGGCCATGCTGTAAAGCTCAGTACTTTGTAACTAAATGAATTTTTCAGGGAAAGAAAGGATGGATAAAAGAAAGGGAGGAATGAAGAGAAAAACAGGATTTCCAGAGCCCCCAAAGTATCTAAATTCATGGACCATGCATGCAGAAAATCATTTCTGCCCTCTTTGAAATGAAACAAATAGGTAAAACATCCAGATTAACAGCTCAGTGAAGGAAAGGAAGAGAAATGTATGTCTAGTTTAAGCTGACAAGCCTGTTAAGACATAATGAAGCCCATTCTTTATTCCCCTGCCTTGTGGGTGGAGAGCAGGCAATGTAAAATGCAGAAGATAATCAAGCCAAGAAAAGGAGGAGCCAGGCACGTTGTCATTTCCCACATTCCAATTCTAAAACACAGTAGAAGTTGACAACAATTAGGGCTATTGTTGCCAAATCACTATCATAGATAAGCTGGCTGGGTCGACTCCAAGTCACAGTGAAAACAGACATGCACTCATTCATTTATTCACTCACCCAACTAACATTATTCAGGAAATCCTGTGAGCCAAACTCTCTCCTAGGTCCTGGAGGTACATTAGCAAGGAAAACATAAAACTCCCCACCACTGGGATCTGACATTCCAGTAGGGATATGGGCAAAGAGAAGAGGGATTTGCATACCTAAGCTCTGCTTCTGGATGTGACCAGCTTGAAAGCACCGGGTCCAGCTTGGCACCATTTGTCTCTTTGTGGTCCTGCTAGAACTCAGGAGTGTGGTCAAGCATGGGTGATGTGGGAGCTAACTGAGAATAATACGTATAGATGCTCCTCTCAGCAGTTTTCAAGGTTCTCTAAGAGGGAACCTAGGTCTTTTCTCTCTGCCTCATTAGGGCTCTGTTTGAAACAGATATGACTGTAGTACAGGGTTGGGTGTTTTCTAGAATGTGGACATACTGACTTGTATGATAGATGATTAAAGAATTCACTGCAGGCACCTTCCCACATCTCCACGGCTAGAATAATTTTTTTGTGGGGGGGGGGGAAGGGCTGGGTCACATCTATTGATGCTCTGGGACTATTACTGGCTCTGTGCTCTGAAGTGATCTTTGGCAGTGTTGAGGGGTCCATATGTGGTGCCAGGGATTCAAACCACGTCTTGGTTTGTAGCCACATGCAAGGTAAGCATGTTAGCTTTGGTACTATCTCTCTAACTTCTAGAATCATTTAAATAAATCACCTTTTAAAATTTTACAACTAAAAAAGTGACCTAACACCATTTGCTGAGCTTTTCTGAGTGGTTTATGAGGGCTCCACGTGCCTTCCTTAAGTGTTTTAAATGAAATTCACCAAAATAATCATTTTTAATTTTTGGAGTTATGCTAGGAAGGTGAGGGCATGGCAGAGCCTGATAAGCTACCCGTGGCGTATTTGAAATGCCAAAAACAGTAACAATAACGGGTCTCATTCCCCTGATCCTGAAAGAGCCTCCAATGTGGCAGTGTTGGGATGAGTAATGAGAGGCTGCTAAAATCTCAGGACTGGGACAAATGGAGATGTTACTTGGCGCCTGCTTGAGCAAGTCGATGAACAACAGGATGACGGTGATCCAGTGATACAGTGATATTAGGGAGGGGACGAGGCTTCATATACAGTCTTGCCTTGCTTGCCTCAAGCTGTCAATGATATATATAGATGGGCACATCAGTTTTCAGTGAAAGATAAGTCATCTCAGTGTTCAAGTTGGCAAATCAGCACTTAGTTGATTTCTTTTAGTTTATAGGGATCTGCACACACCCCTAAGAGAGGCCTGGAGCTAGACAGGTACCTTGAGAAGGGTACGAAGTAGGTGAAGAAAAGAGATGGCACTGGTCTGAGAGATCAGTCAGAACTCCAAGGAAGAGAGAAAAACATGTCATGGTGGGGAAGAGAACGAAAAACCTCATTGATCTCCTCTATCAGAATGAGGGAAGCGATTGTGCCTGGGCTTGGCAGTCTGACATAGTTGTGGTAGTTGAGGATGTGAGAGGCCTACAGCCTGGGAGTGCCACATGCTGGATGCAACAACTGCTTGGGAATTATGAGGAAATTAACATGGATGACAAAGACATCTAGTTCACCAGGTGGACATTAGCCATTAGTCTGTTTGACTAAACGATACAAGAGCAAAGGGCAGGGCTACTCATGTCTTGGAGCAGGGCCAACATCCATCCAACAACCCCTTATGATTTTTTTTTTAACCCCCCGGCTCTTATATAAAACTTTTTAATGGCACCACCATCTATTTTCCTTAAATAAAAAATGTTGAATGTTTCTCTCACACCCGTTGAGGGAAGCGAGAGTTTAAATGAACTCCAAATGGTAAAAATTTAATACTGCTCCAGCTGCCTGCAGGTTTCTTCAGTTCAAATCTTTTAGTTCAAGAGCTGCTCCAGCTGCTCTGTGATCTCATCCACCATTTGAAGGTTTCTGTGCTACTGAGCAGTGATTTTAAAGTGCATAATGAAAATCACTTGACTCTTAGCCTCTCTGACCAACAGGTGAGTCCATTATCTGGTGATAAAATAAGCCAGATAGTCCAAGTTAAGAAATAGTAATTATCTGTTTGGAGCCAGACAGGGAAAAAAAAGCAGCTCTAAGGGTCTGAAGTTTGGGGAAGGCATTCTGTGGGTTAATTCAATCTTTCTTCAATTTGATGGCATAAACTTTAGTAACCCATACTCCTGACTTTTGGTGTCTCAATTGGGAACAAGAATCAGGGAGATATGGAGTTTGACCAATTCACATAGGAAAGTGTTTTGAGTTATTTGTAGGAATAAAGGAAGAGAAATGAAAGCAGGTGTTGCCCAACTAAGTTTTGGAAAAGAATATTTCAGACTTCAGTGAGGTTAAAAAAAAGATGCCCAAGGGCAGGAGACTCACTTTGGGCATGAAGCCCTTGTCCTGACTGCATCAGAGAATAATAACATGTAGACATTCCTGGATAGAAAGTCAATCTGTGCTTTGCAACAAAATGACATGGACAATTAAATTTTTAAAAATATTTTATTTTTAATTGCACGACACACAAAAGATGCTGTCAAAGTACCAGAGTCTCTAAAGACATACATGGGTACTTAAACTGTTTATGGGGCTGACCTGCTCTTGAGTTCTGATGGGTACAGGTAATTCATGAAGTTCCTGAGTTTGGTAAAAGAAAATGGCCAAGGCAAATCAAGAGCAGCGTCAAAAATGTTTGCTAATAAAACACTGACCTTGACCATACCGTAACTATCCCACTTGTCATACATTTTATATAGTAAAAGCAATAGCTTCAGGGTAATAAATGAGGTGAGTTGGAAAGACCAAGTGTCTGCGCTTTTTGAGATGAAGGGGCATTTACTTACCAAGCTGGTTGAGGGTCTTCAGGCTCCCTGATGACATGAAAGGCAAATTTTTAAAACTTGTCCCTGGGTTTTTGAACATATTTAGCTGATTTTTTCAAAATCAAGCTTTAAAATAATCAGTAGCTAAACTTGCCAAAATATACCACTGGAAATGTTCTTTAACTTACTGTTCTACTTTATGCCAATTAAAACTTTTCAATGTCAGAAAATAAGTTCAGGAACCCCAAGTTGTATTAAAAAAAAAACCACACAAGGCACATCTCAAATCTCATTTTCTTGATGAAAATACTTGTTATTGGGGCCAAAGTAATAGCTCAGTGGGCTAGAGAACATGCCCTGTTTGCAGGAGGTCCGGATTTGTGTCCTGACACCACATGGTCCCCTGAGCATTGGTAGGATTAACCCCTGAGCAGGGTGTTGGGAGTAATGCTGGAGCATCACAGAGGGAGAGGGGGTTGCCTGGATGAAGGGTTAGTAAACACATGTTACTGCTTTCAGTTTAGGCTAATTTCTCCCCTTTGACCTCCTAGAGTATATAACAGACACACAATTTCAGTTCTCAATTACATATTACTGCAGAGCAATATTTTCTGGTTATGTGTTGTGCTTTTGTGTTTCATTACATGCATGGTAAGCTCCTTGGGGACTGTGATAGTGTTTTATAGATGCTTCCAATGCAGGCAGCACAGTGCCTGGGACTATCTATAAATACCTTAGGCTGATTGAAACATAGTGTTTTGTAGTTACTTAAGAAAGTATCTTTTTGGGAGTTATGCCATTAATGGCAGAATCTCCCTTCTCTAGGTGTAAACAACTTCAAAAATGCCCCTTATCTGTCTCGGCAGCAATCAGTTTTGTGCTTTTCTAATTTGGTACTTGATACTTAACTAAAGAGAAAATTTAGCCATAAGGAATAAGTGACAACAGGGATTTTCTAAGAATTCTGGGAGTTATAAAAAAATTCAAAATACATACTTGAGGGGTAGATGTTTAAAGGTAATGTTGGCGATTCTTGAATTTGAACTTAAATCTTGTTTGAATATATGATGTGTGAAAAGAATTAAAGCAGTATTGACGAAGATTTTGTGGTCACTAATGTTTTTTTTGTTGTTAGTCTGGTTAAATTAGTGGAGGATTGAACATAAGTGTTTCATCAGATTATTTTTGTAGAATCGGGATACAGACTCCAACCAAACTTGGTTGCTTGCTACAACTAGAAATCTGTCTTAAGTTTCTCTATCCCTTTAATGGTCTCTATATCCCCTTTTTTTTCTTCCACAGGTGGAAAATAAAACTCCACATAACAGTTATGCTTTGGGAAAGCTGAAATAACATATATAGCAACTGAACAGTTATAAGGGAAAAGCACATCATGAATTTAATTTCATTTCCAGATGTAAAATGTCATAAAGAATTTTTTTCCATACTTGGCAAAATAACAGGAATTTTTTAGACTATTTTATTTAGCTGGGTGCATGCATGTTTGTAAGTAGGTATCAGAAAGTCTTTAACATTGAGAGTGCTATAAAAGCAACATGTTTTAGCTTTACTGAGATTAAACTACCAAAGGCCCCACATTCAGCTGAAAGGTGCTTGACTTTCACTGAAGTGGAAGGCAAATGTACCTTACTAGTGGTAGCATTTGGTGTTTTTAAAGCAAGAACTCTGAGCCATAATAAAAGGTTCAAACCAGTGTAATTCTCTAGTGGCTACAGATACCGGGGGATTGTCATCTTTTTCAAAGAGCAGGTTATTTAATCAATCTATACATTTAGAATTTTGACTTCTCTCTTTTCCTTCTCCTGTGTAAGATTTAGGGTCTTTGTCAGAACACCTAGGTTGGATCTGAGAAAGGCTGGAAGGAGTTAAAGTCGACTTGCCATTCTTCTGTCTTAGGTAACTCAACTGAATCATAAAGTTGGAGTTTAGAGCTTTAAGAAGTATAAGGAGTAAAAAAGAAAAGAAAAGAAAAGAAAAGAAAGCAACAAAACAGTACAGAAGAATTATGTGAATTATGTTCCAAAGAAACAAAGATATGTCAGAATGGAACATGAAAACAACCCAAGGGTTAGAGTAGGTCCATTTGATAAAAATCTTCTTGCCACAGGCCTATAAAGGTAGTTTGGCTGATCAGGCAATTGCCTTGCATGCAGCCAACCCCGGTTCTATACATACCCAATTACATATCCTGAGTATGGACTCTTGAGCCACACCATGAGTGAGGCTTGAATGTAGAGTCAGAAGTAAGCCCCAAGCACAACTGGGTGTGACCTCAAATAAAAACAGAAACCCTACATGCCACATGCTATCACCGTGATAGCAAAGGAAGTTACTCTGCTGGAAAATTAGTTATACTAGCATATTAGCAGATGTGTCCACCTAAAGGATAACTCCCACTATGACATTTTATAAGCAAGAGAGAACTCTTTACAACCCATCTCCTGATTTACATAAATTATTGGGTGAGGGATATGGGAATACTTTTATGTAATAGAAGATAAATACAATTTAAGAAAACCAATTACTTTTGTGAGTAGTTTTAGCAGATTGCCAACAAAGTCATATATAACATTGTTTAAAACTTTGTATTTTTTAAGAAGAGATACCTTTGTTTGGGAAGAAACTTTAAACTTTTCAATTAATGTTTCTATTCCCAAAGAATCTATTATTATTTCCATTTAACTGGATCATTGAAAATGGATTATGACACTGCCACTCTCCAACTAATTTGTGTCTACTGACCTGCCTTATCAAAAATGAGATATCCTGTTAAACAAACTAAGGAGTTGTAAAAATTGAAGAAAAAAACACTTTCACTTTAAAAGTAAAAGCAATTTCTATGATATCTACTTCCCTTTTTTTAGAACCTCACTTAATGATATCACACTGTAAAGAACATTTGCATGAACATAATTGACTGTTACATTTGTGTTGAATTGGAAGAGCTATAATATGCAATGACTTAGTTTTCGGATCTGCAGACTTTGCTAGTTGGAGCTTTGAGCTGAAATACAGATACACCAACTATGAAAAACAAATAAAAGCTGTCACTAGTATTAGCAACAAAAACCAAGGGTCCATCTCACATAAATTATGGACATCTGTATTCCTAATTGGCATCCTTTTGGGCTGTGCCAGCAGAATGGCCGTGCCAAGAGAGTCTGACAGCTTTAGAAAGACTAGGTATCAGGTTTAGGTGATAGGAGACACCAATGAGGCATAGAAGTTCTTTTGTGTGGAATACTCTCCATATGTTTGTTATAATACTGGTGAGTTTTAGTTTCAGATACCTCCAAATGGCACCTTTGTCAATACGAAATTTGCCACTTCAAAAACACACCAGTTTATGATCTTAGAACAAGTGGTACTGATGGTTATATGATCAGAAGATCATTGACGAAGATGCATACAAATAGTTAATAAGGTAATGGTAAGAAATGTTGACCTTGATTTGTTTAGCTAAGATGTAAAGATTTTTGAAGGTCAAAGGTGTCCTTGTGTAGTGTTTTGGAGTCTAACTGTGTCTGACCCTCTAACATTAAGCTGCTGTGGCCTGCAGTTTTGAAGAGTGAAGCAAACCAGGGGGAAAAAGAGAAGGGGGAGAGAACAGGAAATGGAGTGAGGTGTTTCAGGAAGTTGTCAGGGGTTGACTGATTGATTCCAGATGGAAGAGGTCAGCCTTTGTGACCCAGGAAATACTCACTAGGGGAAAGAAGTTGGCTTGTGGAAGGGGAAGGCCTGGGAGTGAGACGATGCTGGAATGCACATTCCACTTCCTTTAGTCTTCAAACATTCAGAAACATTAACTTCTCCAAATAGAATAATATCAGTATTGTCACTGTTCACCAGAAAACAGTGAAGGAAATTAAATTTGAAGCTTCGAATGTACTGAATGTATCCTCATCTCCATAATGTAGTTTATTCTGCCAGAGGTAAAAGTACTCTAACTAAAAGTCAATGTGTGTGTGAGTGTGTTGTGTGTGTGTGTGTGTGTGTTCGTCTGTGTGTCTGTGTGTCTGTGTTTAAGAACAAACACAAAATGCGTCTGTCTGATTTCACATGGTGTACTGTGTGAATTAAATCATTTATAGTTTGCAACTTAAGTTTCATTGATGGTTCTTTTGGATACTTCATAGTATAAGATACTTGCAATATTAAAAACTGGAACTTTCCTCATCTCCCTCCCCCCTCTATCTATCTATATATACATACATTTGGACATAATTTAAAATCTTGTAATAAATTTTACAGACACTGAAATAATTCAGGTTAATTCCCTTGCTGTCATGAGAGGCCAGCGCTAGCCAGCAAGAGATTAAAATTTATTTCCATTGTTAATAGAAAATAATGAAGTGCATCTGAACCATCAGGGTATGTCATTGGGGAAATGTTCACTTTGGAACTGAGTCTTACTCCACCCAAATGGACAATGATGAAATCAGCTGGCTCAGGAAAGCCCATATTTTGTGGTAGGAATGCAGGAGGAGCATTAAAGTACAGTATGACAAGAAGCTTGTGGAATGGATTAAAGCAGTCTCAGAGAGAATATTCTTTCCAGCTACATAATCCTCAGACAGGGCTGAGGTTCTTCTATATGTGCTGAGTAAATTTCATTAGCCGTTAACTTGGAATCACTCTCTTGTTTGTGTTTTGTTTTTGTTTGTTTCCCACAATGACAGAATGTCTTTGAAAACACATTCACAATGTCTAATATCACCCCCATCTTTTATTATTTTTAGACGGTAAGCATGTACAGAAATGAATACTTTCAACCTTCCCTTTGCCTTGACCAGGATACATGACAATCTCATGGCCAGAAGACTCAGTTTTTCTCCTTGACTGTGATGCCACAGGCTTGCTGAGGTTGCCTTCATAAGTACTTGTGCTTTTGTGCACTTGTGGAGAGCAATGGTTAACTGTGTCAGTTTCAGATTTATTGTGTCTACCACCTGATAAAATCTTTCTGGAAGGACTTTTCTCACACTCTTAGACGCAGACATGGGGCCAGAGCCATAGTACAGCAGGGAGGGCATCTGCCTTGTATGCGGCCAAAGTGAGTTCAATCCCCGCATCCCGTAAGGTCCCCGGAGCACCGTCAGGAGTAATTTCTGAGTGCAGAGCTAGGAGTAACCCCTGAGCATCTCTGGGTGTGACCAAAAGAAAAGCAAAAAAAAAAAATAATAATAGTAACATGAAGACACAATTTAGAACAGGTCTGGAGCTAGACAGGCAACATCCTTAAATTGTGAATAACTATATTGGTAATAATTTTCTAAATGATAATTGAGGGTACTTTAAGTTTATTTTCATGTCATAGAGAGTCAAGGATGGAGAACTCCACCTGTTCCTTTACTGCAGTCACAGTGAGGAAATGAGGTATGGGAGAGACTTCAGGAGAGAGAACACATTCCTTTTTCATCTTTGAATCCCCAGGACTTGGATAATATCCATCATGTAGCAGGAACTCCTTGCGTGCTTTTGGTTTAAATGATTATAATCCACTATGCTCATGTGAAAGATTCTAAAGACCACTATTATGTTCACGGACTCAGGCTGTGAAATCCAAGTTTTAGGGTTTCTTCTAAATCTATTATATTAAAATATATTTAAATTTAAAAAACTGCTACTTGGGGCTGGAGTAATAGCACAGCGGGTAGGGCGTTTGCCTTGCACGCGGCCGACCCAGGTTCGATTCCCAGCATCCCATATGGTCCCCCGGGCACAGCCAGAAGTCATTCCTGAGTGCAGAGCTAGGAGTAACCCCTGAGCATCGCCAGGTGTGACACAAAAAACCCAAAAAGCAAAAAACAAAACAAAACAAAACAAAAACAAAAACTGCTACTTGATGTGCTTTTTGAAATAGAAATCAAAATAATGCTATCTTGGTTTGGGAGGATATCAGGTAGGACTGACTGTGAAGAGATAAAGGTAACTTTCTTGAGAGATGGAAATAATATATATTATGATAAGCTGTGGATTACCCAGGCATATCCACTTGTAGAATTGTGTAGCCGAGACTTGTGCATTTAAATGCATGTAAATTTCATCCCTCCCCCATTTCTGATTATCATTACCTTTATGAATAGGGATCACGGTATAGATAAAATGAGAATAATAATATTTTGCTAAATAATTAAGCTGAATGACAGATACTTATAGACTTTTTATGTTATTCTGCTTGGAATTATTCATAACAACAAAGTTATATGGAATTTGATAATATTAGGAGAAAAATCAGGATTAAGGCATTTCTCCTTCTTACCTTCATTTAATATGCCAAGAAAGGATAACACACACATTAGAATTATAGTATCAGCAAATTTAATTTGGGGCAAAAGGTTTTTAAATTATGTATTACTTATACAATGGCTGATGACATTGTATAAGTTATATATAATTCAACATCTATAAACAACACAATATGGTCACCACTAAAAATCTAATAATTTCTGTCACCATGAAATTGCCATTTAAAACATGGATCCGATTCTGTGATTTTTCTTGAAGGGTCTATATGTGTGCATGAATACATATATAACTGATTCCCTTTTCAAAAAGAAAATTGCAATGTATAACTGACAAGTAGATTCATAGCCAGTGTGGCTCATCTTCCTGAGTTTCTAAATTGGTGGGTATACTCAAGTCTGCTCTCTTCTACTCCACTTTCTTGACTACTCTACCTTTATTGATCTCCCCTTCATCAATGTCTCTCATACCTCTGACTGCAGCACACAAGCAGAACTTTCCACTTGATGCCTTTTTCTGTGTTACTGTGTTAGCCTTGTTTTCCAGCCTCAAGTGAGCTCTTTGAGAGAAGGGGCCATGCTCAAAAACTTTGATATCTACCCATGTACCGTTACTAGAGCGCCCCCAAGGGCTTAGACTCATGTGAGGGGCTCAGTGGGTCATCTGTTTTATTGACTGGTCAAACGAGGCAGGGATGAGGCAATTAGAACATAAATTAATCCTAATTTGTCATGTGCTAGATCCCGCATAACTTCTAGGACATGCATTATCTCATTTTCTTTTTGTTTTAGCTCATTCAGCCCTTTGAGCTAGGCTTTTGTTGTTTCTGTTTTACAGATAAGAAACTGGGAGATCAAAAGGTTAAGTGATTTACTCAAGACTACACCTACCAGCAATGGGACTGGAGGTCAGCCTCTCTGACTCCAAATCCCTTCTCTTTCGCCACACCACACCCACCTTGGCCCCTTCTTCTGTTAGATACCAAAGGCTCTACATTTCAACACTGAATTCCAGCAACTTTATCTTATTGAAGTGTCTCTTCCTCTGCTCTAGTGGGTGGGGACATCACAAACAACTCATCAGGCAGCATGGCCCTGCCCAGCATTATGTTAGCACATGTCAGAAGTGCTAGAGTCCATTCCAAGCTTGGAGAATGATCTTCCAGCTGGTGTTTAGATCTGAACTTCTTGGTCATACACAATTGGCTCTGTGGTGCCTCCATCTTGTGGATCAGCTGGGAATAGTTGTCCAAGTCCTTTTTGATAGAGTACTATGTTTCTCCTGGAGCAATAGCACAGATGGTAGGGCATTTGCCTTGCACACAGCTGACCCAGGTTCAATTTTTCCATCCCTCTTGGAGAGCCCGGCAAGCTACCGAGAGTATCCCGCCTGCACAGAAGAACCTGGCAAGCTCCCTGTGTTGTATTTCATATGTCAAAAACAGTAACAACAAGTCTCACAATGGAGATGTTACTGGTGCCCGCTTGAGCAAATCAGTGAACAACAGGACAGGACAGTGGACTATGTTTCTGCAACCAGCTGTCAAATGGCCAGCTTCCCCACTTTATCCTCTGGTCGCAGTTTGAGCACAGCCTGTGACAACACAGACCTAGGACAACCTCTTTTTTTTTTTTTTTTGCATGACATTCTATCACAGTTACACAAAGATGGTCACTTGTTGAGATGCAAAGGGCATACCCTGCACCTGAGTTCTTTTCCTTTTCTCTCTAGTCAGTCATGCAGAAGTCTGGCAAAACTGAAGTCTGGTGTATTTGCTGATTTAGGTGGCGCTAACTTTCCCTTCCCACGTTTTCTATTTCGAATATGCAGGTTGTGTTGTCCACAACCGTGAATGTGGATGGACATGTGCTGGCTGTTTCTGACAACATGTTTGTTCATAACAACTCAAAACATGGACGGAGAGCAAGGAGACTGGATCCCTCAGAAGGTAGGGCTGTCTGTCGCCAGTGCAGAGCATGGCAGACAAATGAGGTTCTCCCCAAATTTCCTTGTTGGAATTTCAAAGGTTTGTCTCGGAGCGGGAGTCCAGAAAATCCATAAAGTCATGCGGTTTTTAAAATGAAGTTGTAAACACTATCTCCTCCACCATTACAACCCCCACCCATTTCCCAGCCAGTGCTCAGCCCACTATGCCTCACTTTCTTCCATTCAGTCTTCTGTTTTCCTCTTTCCTAGACTGGCCGTTTCAGGCAAATGTAGTCCTATGACATCTTAGTTAAACAGGAACATTACAGTGCCAGACATGTATGAATAAGTGTCAGATGTGCCCTTAAACAGATTGTGGGCAAAACAAAACAATGTGCAGAATGAAACTGACACTAATTGATTTTTGTTTGCTTGGACAAGAAGAAATCATGATCTGCTCTGGGTAGTTTTCCAAGTGCATTAAAGTAATTAGAAATAGTGGTAACTGTTAAACTTCAAGTTGTCCAAAAAATTAAAATATATTGTGTTATGATAACTGACAAACCTAGAAAATTCCATCTAAATTCTTCCTCCTTTTTTACACTTTTCAACTGACTGGAGGAAGACCTTTATATAATAGAATGAAAAGCTAAAGTAGCTTCTATTTTGATGTTTTTTTTGCTGTACACTGCTCACCTGCCCTAACTCAGCCCTAAAAATGTGTCGTGTATCACTTTAAATAGGAATTAATGAACTGAAAGAAAATGATTGAATCAGTAAAGAATTTGGAGTGGTGTTAATTCTCCCACAGTGGGCACTGAAAGGGGAGAAGAAAATCCCAGAGTTCAGAACTAGGAACCCATCCAGTTTCTTTTGACTGATTGGATGTGATTGACTGGCTGTTCAAAGGGGGCTCATGTTTTTGGAGTCCTGCCAAAGTTCTCCTCCACCTTTGACCTTGTCAACTTTGGAAATGGAGTGATGGATTGACTTTAGTTATGGTCTGAAAAACCATATTGAGTTCCTATTGGGATGTAAAGTCCAGAGGCCTGGAACATATGGAAGAAGAAGAAGAAGAAAACCTTCCTACAAAGTTAGAAAGTGATTAGGAATTGTCTCTTGATAGAACTTTTAAAGACCAACGGTGATAGTTTTTGCTTTTTCCTCTTTTTTCTAGCATATTAACAAGCCTTATAAATCTTAACATCTTGGAGCAGAGGAGGTGGGGAGAGAAAAGGGATTTACGCATTTTCCAGTGTGGTCAACTTATAAAAATATAGGAAAAAACAAGAGTTTTAAAAATACCCTTTACACAATTAGCTAAGTGTTCTACTTTTTTTTATATGCAATGGTCAACTTCTTAGTCTTTAATGACCTGGTGAAAACCAACAACCAATTAGTAAATGGTGTCAAGTCAGCAAAGTGCAATTTTAACTTCTCAAATGACCAACCGTTTTCAAGAGCAGCACATACCAAAACTCTAAATTTAAGCATCAAAAGGGCAGACCTACTAGATTTTTCCTTTTCTCTTCACAGCTACCCCCTGCATCAAAGCCATTAGTCCAAGTGAAGGCTGGACCACAGGAGGAGCCATGGTCATTATCATTGGAGACAACTTCTTTGATGGCCTCCAAGTAGTGTTTGGGACCATGCTTGTATGGAGCGAGGTAGGAAAAGGTTAATTTCCTTTCACCCAAAGGATTTGGAGGAAGTATTAGTTCCTGGAGCATCAGCCACATTAATGCAGATCATGGGACACCTACTACAAAAAGCGTACCAGAATTTAAAACCATGTAATCCATAATTTTATCATAGGTGCTGATCCTTTACAAAGTTATGAATTCATTCTAGTATTAATTCTAATTATGAAAAATTATAAAGAGCCAAGATATTGGATGCTAAGAGAATGAGTAAGTAAATGATAAAATGACATTATATCATTACAAATTATATTTTGGGGAAAACATTCTAATAATTCTGGAGAAAGAAGCATGTTTATGCTAAAATACTAAGTGAGAAAAGGATTAGAATAACAGTGTCTACAGATGTAAAGTCTAATTATGTAACACACATCCATAGAAAAGTACTGGAAACATGCCAAAGATTAATAGCAGTTATTTCTGAGTTATATAACACTAATAGTTTTTTGTAATTTTCAATTTCTTTAAGTGAATGTGTTCCACTTTCATGAGATAAACAGTAAGATGTTGCAGAAATGTAGGTCACAGCACCGCTAGATAGGAAAGTTGCCAAATTGATAGGTAAGGTTATAGAGTATAGAAAATGGGGGGGGGGTGTGATTTCAGGGATAGGAATGAGGTGGGAGGAACTTGAACTCTGCAGATAGGAATGGAAAGATCTAGACAGATTGGGTTGAGAGGAAATGTAAGGGTGGCAGAGAGAAACATGTGGGATATAGGTAAAGGGCCAGTTTTCTCAGAGTGATAGTATTGGGAGATGCTCACATCTTCAGAGTCCTCAGTGATAACTTGTATAATGGGTACTTTTGTCTCTCTGCTTGTTCACTTTTCAGCTAATCACCCCTCATGCCATCAGAGTACAGACTCCTCCTCGGCACATTCCTGGAGTAGTGGAAGTGACATTATCTTATAAATCTAAACAATTCTGCAAAGGAGCTCCAGGGCGGTTCATTTACACAGGTGGGTGAGATGATTCCAGGAGAACGGTTTCAGTACTGTTCTGGTTTCCATCCTCTTTTACCAAATAATCTTGCTCATTTTTCTAAGTGTTTCTGTTAGAGTGAGAACAGTAAGACTGGGTAATAGATTGACCCGGTCATTATAAATTCAACTCTACATAGGTACTTTATGTAATCAGTTTCTGCTTGCTTTAGGAGATGGTTTTAGTGGCTTACTTCAAGACTGCATCCTAGTAAATGTTTCTATTTGGGAACCAAGCTAGAATAGACTCTGATTCATGTAGCAGATACTATACTAGACAAAGTTTCTGACTGTAACACAATTTTCTGGAAAAGAGCTTTTTCAGAAAGTTGTTCAAAGATGCTACAGAGTGAAATTATTTTTAAAAATTCACAAAACTAAAAAATTTTGTTTATATATTTTTGAATGTTTACTTTATATCTATTACTTTTTTCCTAACTGGAGGGTATAGGTGACTAAATGTTAGATTTTTCAAGAGAATGGAATGTGTGTCAGAAAAATAATTTAGGGGCAACTAGAATATTGGGGTGATAATTTAAGGGGGAAATGGAAATTTGTAATGGCTTTTAAAGATGGGGAGGATTTGGATAGGCAAAGCGAAGTAAGAATGTTCCAACTCCTGGGGCCAGAAAGATAGTATAATGGGTAGGGTGCTTGCCTTGCACATAGCTGGCTCAGCTTTGATCTCTGGCATCCCTGAGCTGTGCCAGGTGCTTTGCTGGGTGTAGCCCTACCCATAAAAGCAGATAATATTCCAACTCCTGTGCACCAAGGCCCCAAGTGAGGTGAACACATACTTAAAGAAGAGAGGGCTGATTCAATACCTCTGGCAATGAACTTGGATAGTAGAACTTATATCAGAACTTAGCCTGCTAGAGTAACAATAGTGTAAAATCTCTGCATGACACTTAAATCAGTCCATTCACAGAGACAGAAAGTTGAATGGTTATTACTAGGGATTATGGGAAGGGAAAAAGATTGTTTAATATGTGCATGGTTTCCATTTTTCCCAATGTAAGAGTTCTGGAGATTGATTCCACAAGAGTGTGAATATAATAACAATGTTGAAATGCACAGCTAAAATTAAGATAATAATTTTTGTTATGTGTATTTTAACACAATTTAAAAATTTTTAAATGTCATGTATGAGCATTTGGGCTTTGGCAAGTTTTAAGACTACATTTGGGTTTCCATGTAAGGTTAAGGGGTGAAGGTTGATCTTAGGTAAAATTGAGTCAGGGAACAATAAAGGTAAGAAGATCAATAGCATACTATATTTTAAAACAGAATATACATGGTAGAGAAATATATTTATACATAATAATCAGGCATGTTGCAAATTTCTTTTAATGTATTTTATATTCTCTCCTTTTGTATAGCTCAATTTCGTTTCACTCTAGTGATTGACTAGATATCAGTTAGGCATATATATGAGAGGATAGCATTTAAGTGCATTTAAATTTTTAGCTTTGAACTTGTGAGTTAGGTACATCTTGACTAGATTATATTTTGTGGATCCATGGCCATAAATTAATTCCTATTCTAGCTTCCAAAGAGACTCAGGCTTTTATTCATTCAAATGATTTGTACTTATTATTAATCTACAGGCTACTATAATTCTAAACCCTAGTTTATGGAAGTGGGCAAAATAAAGCCACGCAGTTCTTAATCTTTCAAAAATGTACTTGTTTTTGTGCTTATTGAGGATTATGAGACTTTATATTTTAGAGGTACAATTTTATGTGTCTTAAAATATATATCAATATACTTCAGTCATCACCAAATATTCTAATATTCCCTCATCATAATCCATTACATTATCCTCCTCGCCTACACCTCTCCCTTCTCCATAATGCCCCTTCACCGCATGCCACTTTTCATTCAGAGTCAAAAGATTTGTTTTAGTTTGACTTTATTCCTAACTCTATTTCTTTATATTCTTACATGAGTGACCTCATCTTTTTTTTCTTTTGCTTGTTTTGCTTAATATGATTCCTTCCAGTTTCATTCATGTTGTAGCAAAAGTTCATCTCTTTTTTTTTTTTAGCTGAGTAGTGTTCCACCGTGAATATATAGTACTTCTTTACTTACTCATCTATTGTTGGTACTTGGGCTGGAGTGATAGCACAGTGGGTAGGACATTTGCCTTGCACGCAGACAACATGGCCAACCCGAGTTTGATTCCTCCGCCCCTCTCAGAGAATCCGGCAAGCTACTGAGAGTATCTCGTCCACACGGCAAAGCCTGGCAAGCTACCCGTTACGTATTCGATATGCCAAACACAGTAACAAGTCTCATGATGTTACTGGGCCCGCTAGAGTGAACTGATGAACAACGGGAGGACAGTGACAGTGATTGTTGGCATTTGGCTTGTTTCCAGATTTTGGATATTGTACATAGACCTGCTATAAGGATAGCAAGGCTTGTAAAAGTCTCCACTCTTAATAAATCTTACATTCTAGAGGGATAAAATAGGAAACAAAGAACATCAGTGATGTTACCAGGTAGCAATAAGTAAAGGATAGAGGATGAAGTAGGACTTTAAGCAGCATGTTAGGGAAGTACTTTAGAAGAAATACATACTCAATGGAGAAATTACCATGGGTATGAAAATCACCAGTGCCTCTACTGGACCCTGGGCCATTTAGATTTGAATCTCTGTTGGTAGGATGAAGTATCAGTACAATTCCTATATTCATTGAACAAATATTTATTCCAAATTATGCTCAAGGCATAAAATCAATAATATCATCATTCTAGCAGTTTGAAGTTTTAGAATGGGAAAGAGACACTCAGATCACAACTGGGTTGAGTGCCACATGAGATATGAAAGCAAAAAAGGGTTGTAGGAGCAGTGTGCCCCTAGGGAAAGACTAACTTTGGATAATTCCTGGGATCTTTCCAGAGGAGAAGGCAAAAGAGTAGCATTTCAAAATGAAGACAGAAATAGAGGAGGTCCCAGCCTAAGTTAATGGAAATCCAGAGCCTAGTGAAAGATGAGATCACATGGGCTGAGTAAGTAACAGATTCCATGTTTATGTAAGTTCAAAAAAGGACTTTCAAGATGATGAGACATTGAAGATCTTCTGGTTCAACTTCCTCTCCTACAAGATAAGAAAAGTGAGACACAGGAAGTAGTGACTTGCCCACAGTTACTCACTGAATTTAAGATAGAGTTAGAATAAGTACTCAGGCTTTCAGCACTGTCACCTGGTGTCTTTTATTTAATAACGTAGTTTCTGGTGTGCTGAGTTATCGGTGACTTATTTATGAAGTAATAAGTGATGGAGCATTCTAGCTGTGCCCAGGACTGTGTCCTTTGCTGCAGACACTGAACACTGCAATGTAGGGCAGGAAGAATCTTCCTTACTCCACATTCTGGTAAAGATGAACTGCTCACATCCTAGGATCAGATGACCTGGACTCACAGCCTGGCTTGCTGCAAAATAGCTCTGACATCTTGGCAAGTGAATCATCCTCTTAGTTTTCTCACCTCTGAAATGGTATACCTACCTCATAAACCTGTGGTACAGATGAAGTAGTGGGGTGCATGAAAATAGTAGCAAACTAATAATGGTTTAAAACAGTCAACCCAGGAAAAAGATATTTGTTGTTAGGACGGGGAGGAAAAACTGATTTGTATCATTTGCTGATTTCTAAGGTGCAAATGCTCTCACTATGAGTGATTTCAAGCTACCAATATGATATTAGCAAGCTCACAAATATTCCTAAAAATTTAACAACCTGGTCTCATGAGCTGGTCCAACCCAAGTTCTTACATACTTCTGTATACTAGGAATGGAGTGTGATTCTGTCTTGTAGTCAAAATACTTATTATTAAAATTATTCTTAAAATTTTGTGCTAAAATTATGGAGATTAACTTGAATAAATACAAGTGTAATAGTCATTAAAATTTTAATTTTGTGATAAAACTATGAAGACCAGTTAAATAAAGAATCACAAGTGTGGTGGTCATAAAAACAGTCAAAAAGTATAATAATTATTACAAGTGTGATAGATCAGGACGCTGATATATTTATCTACCTATATATCTGAAGGAACTATAACCTTCATAATCTAAGGTGATGGGGAAGGCTAATAACAGTGCTAACAGAGAAATAGTGTGTACAAAGGCCATATGAGATTTATAGGCAGTGGGGTATATTAATTGTCATTATGGATAGGGCGGAAAGAATGAACTAAAGACAGATTGTCTTTGAACTAGCAAGAGAAATTTGAAGCTCTATACCAAGAATACTGTACTAGTCTTAAGTGGGAGTATACTATAGATTTGTCTTTTAAAAGCCCATTTCTGGGACCAAGGAGAGCTCTCAAAGGTGTGGATCACATGCCTTGCACACACAAGATCTTTGGCACTATGTAGCTCCCAAGTACCATCACATGACTCTGGTGGCTCTCAACACTTCTGAGTCCAAGCAGTACTGCATTAAGACTTGAGAATTGCAGCCAGTGACCTCTGGGTCCCCAAGATCCTTATAAAATTAATAATAATTTAAAAAAAGGTTAGTCATGTTATGGCGGAAAAGAATAGCTTGGAAGCCAGAGTGGATTCAGGGAGGTCAGTTGGAGGCCATTATAGTGACTCTGGCCAGAATGATGGCAGCTTGGACGGAGAGCCAGTAGTGGGGAAAGGCAGAAGTGGATAAAATTTAGGAGGTAGCATTGACGGGACTTGATGATTGATTGGATGGGGTGAAGGTTGGAGAGGAGAGGGGAGGGAACAACTCTCGGGTTACAGATTTAAAAAATTGGGTGGGTATAGTTTAGAAAGTGATTTTTTAAAAGGTATGAAGTGCTAAGGGAGTTCAGAGGAAGGACAAAATACTTCCAGCTGGCAGAGAGGTGAGAAGATTTAATATTGCAAAGATGTCAATTAATGAATAAATTTAACACAATGCCAATCAAAGTGCCAATGAACTGTTTGGGGAAACATTACGAGAGTTCACCTGGAAAAGTAAAGGTGCTAAAATCGGACCCCTAATTTTGAAAATGAAAGATTTTTTTTCCTACCAGACACTAAGACCGATTTTATGTTTCTGTAATTAAAAGAATATGGAGTTTTGAAGGGAACTTAGAGAAATGTCATGTAACAGAAGAGAAAATTTTAAAATGAATGTTTTGGGTGCACATGAATTGTTTATGTATATGTATATGTACATGGATATACATATATATATACATATATACACATATGAGTAGGTAAAAGGCAATGATGTTAATGTGGAAAAATTGGAATATTGAGCAAATGATATTGGGTCAACTAATTAAGATTTAACAGAAAGGATGATATTTCTTATTTCACCTCACAAATTGAAATATTTGAGTGGAATATCTTTAATTTAAAATGTAGATGTGTCAAAGGTTATATATCTAAAAAATTTATCATCTTGAGTTAATCCTAACTGTAAAGACAAAACCAGCAAACAGTACATATGATGACATGAGGAAATTTGGTCACATAGTACCAGTAACTAAATCAAAATGGAAAAAAGACAGACTAGGTACTTATTTGTTATTGTGACATGTCACCTTACAAATAAAATGGTTCTTGCTTTGGTCAGAAAGTTCATTTTATATTTCCTGTTTGTTAGCCACTGTTACTGGGGATAAAGAGGTGAACATTAAATATCTAAAAAATTAAGGAGAGGAAGAAAAGTAGCTAAATTGAAAGTTAGCAAGGAGCAGCAGGAGTTAATTCAGAAGGAATGCAATGAAGTAGTAATTTTAAAAATTCTCAACCAAAAAATCTATATATAAGCAAATTTAAACAATCACAGAAACAAGACTTTTTTCTATTAAGTTGCAAATTTTAAAAAAAAATACCCAGGTTAGAAAAATTAGAAGAAAGCATAGATTTTTTTTTTTATCTTGCCTGCACGGCAAAGCCTGCCAAGCTCCCCGTGACGTATTCAACATGCCAAACACAGTAATAACAAGTCTCATGATGGAGACGTTACTGGGCCCGCTTGAGAAAATCAATGAGCAATGGGAGGACAGTGACAGTTTTGAGGGACACAGCCAGCAGTGCTCAGGGCTACTCCTGGCCCTGTGTCCCAGTGCTGGGACTCCTACATGCAAAGCACGCAGAATTCTCTCTCTGGTCCTTGAAAATAGGTGCTTTCTTTTTTTTTCTTTTTTCTTTTTCTTTTTTTTTTTTTTTTTTTGCTTTTTGTGTCACACCCGGCAATTCACAGGGGTTACTCCTGGCTCTGCACTCAGGAATTATTACTGGCAGTGCTCAGGGGACTATATGGGATGCTGGGGATGGAACCCAGGTCTGCCACGTGCAAGGCAAATGCCCTACCCCTAGTACTACAGCCACTCCAGCCCTGAAAGTAGGTGCTTTCTCAAGACAACTATAGGAAGGTAAATGGCTCTGGGAGAAAACTGGTGGTACTCACCTTAAGAAAAATCCTTGTTTTGGGCCAGTGGTTCTAATTTTAGGAATGTATCCTTAGGAAGTTGTTGAGTTCATCTGAAGGCTATTTGTAAAGCACTGTTTTGGATAGTGAAAAAAGAAAAACACTTTTAGAGCCCATTAGGGCACTCATTAAATAAATAAAGAAACATCTTTACACAGAAATACTTTTTAGATCTTAAAAGTAATGCAGTGGGTAACTATTTAGTGACATAAAAAAGATCCGTGATCTAGGTTTTTTTTTAATGATTAAAAAATAGTTACTGTTTCAGCCAATTTTTATATTAATGGGAAAAAAAATAGTCACAGAAAAAACAAGCAAGGCATATGAGCTAGCATCTAAGATCCTAGCAATGGTTTCTAGGTGCTGATTTTATTATTTAATTTTTAAAATGTTGCTTACTTGTCTCATTATTTGCTAATTACATATATTAAAAGTGAAAGTTAAAGGAAGAAAACAATCACATCACACACTTAAAATGCTAAAATAACACACGTAGGTAAACTTAATCCTTCAGGGACCAAGAAAGTATTTCCAGCCAGGGAAGTAGTGAAGCTTCTGGAAGACAGCCTTTGAGAAGGAAGAGCCTTGGGAGAAGAGCAGAGATTGGTAGAGTTGAAAAGGGTGGGGATGCAGTGCTATGTTTAGGGGACTCTAAACATGTCCTCATTGTAATGCGGGGGGAGCACGTCAAATGCCACACAAGTTACTGGAGACAGAGTGGCCAATGTGACTGTGAAGGGTTGGTTATATGTGTTGCAGAAAAGGATTTAAAGGTCGCTTACCTCTTGTTACTGAATGAACAGCCTCAGAAGTTCAAAGCTCATTTACAACCAGTGGAAATCAGTCTGGTGACCTGAAAGGCAGCAGCTTATGAAAGGGACTGAAGGTGAGCCTCACCTTAGCTGCATCTCACTTCCAGCCAGCCTGGAGAAGATACTTCTCTGAGTTCCAGTCAGGCTAGGCACCTGAGCCACATGCATTGAGTCCCTTGGAAATTGGCTTCACCATTATCCCACAGTCAGGGCTAAGTTTCAGGACAGTGCACTATAGGCCATCAAATTCCTAGGCAAAATCTTCTACCATGCTGGTAGGGCAGCACTCTAGCACTGTCTTCCCATTGTTCATTGATTTGCTAGAGCAGGCACCAGTAACGTCTCCATCGTGAGACTTATTGTTGCTGTTTTTGGCATATCGAATATGCCACGGGGAGCTTTCCAGGATCTGCCGTGTGGGTGGAACTCTCAGTAGCTTGCCGGACTTTCCCAGAGGGATGGAGGAATCGAACTTGGGTTGATTCCTATTCTTGGAGTGATAGCTGCTGGTAGGGTAGGAAAAAAAAATTCTGATTCCAGAACAAAAGAAATACTGGAGAGTCATTTATGGATTAGAGGGAGGATCCAGGGTGGCATGGGATCTCAGAGACCCACTAAACCCAGCCTGAAAACCTGTTTCCAGATGCTGGATGTGCCATTGTTGACATGTTTGTCCTTTTGTCAAGTCACCTAACCTCTCTGAACCTCATTTTGTTCATCTGTAAATTTCTGGTACTAATTACACTATTACCCACGAGTGTTTCCCTAATTTTGCTGAGCATAAAAATCATACTTGGCCTCATTCCAGACATACCAAATCATATTCTTTGGGGAGGGTCTGGGAATCTGTATTTTAAACAAAGAAATGAGTTTGGGAAACCTGAGTCCTGCTCATGAGACTCTTGTGGGGACATTCTGACTTGTATCCCATTCATAGAGTGGCTCATCTGAAAATGAATTGTTGCATTAGGACTACAATTGTATTACTTTTATGTGGAACATTCTAGAAAGGAGACTCACAAAACAGTAGGGAAGAAGAAAAACCTCTAGCGAAGTTCTTCTCTCCAACTCCTATCCCACTGTATACATCCTGTGGTGCATGGTCCAATTGTTGATGATTTCTGTATCCAAGGGTGCACCACCATAATAAACCCATGCTTATTAGATGTAACTTACCTGGTATAATTAGCCAAAATGAAGTAATCAGCTCCCCATGGCTGTTGCTGCCAAGAACAGCATAAACAACATCAGAGCTCTGAAAAACAACACATTTTCTTCACACATGTGACTTTGCAGGTCTATTTTTCTCCAACCATGGCTTGCTAAAGTGCGATGTACTGCTGCAGAATTGAGAGATCCACTGGAGAATACAGCTCATAAAGAAGATTCCAATTGCTTTTGTCTAGTTTGAGAGCTAGAAGTGGCCGTCCAAGGATTACGGGAGAGGGGATCCTTCCTCTATTTCCCAAAATCTTTCACAGAGACAAGGCAGTGCAGAAAAATGTTCTGATAGGGAGACCCTCAGGGATTAAGGTTGTGCTGGTACTTGATGTCTGTCTTGAGTTCAAACAACAGTGAATATGTAGGGAGAGAGGCCGTCTGGAACATGGCAATTGCAATTGCCTATAATTATAAAAGACGAACCCTGTGCAGAAATCAGGATGCTGGGGTTGATGGCTCATTACTGAAAAAATGAGGGTTGGTGAGTTCTCACTTTAAATATTATTCCTATGGTGCTTTGCAGAATCTGGGCTAAGCATTTGCTATTGGTTAAGAAGTTTAAAAAATGTGATGGTAGAAGTTGTTAGCACGTTCATCTATTCACTACATACTACTTACGACCAGATCATCTTATGCATTCATCTAATCACCAACTTTACCCTTATATTGTTTCTCCACTTTACAGAAGAGACTCTTGCTTCAAAGGTCACCAGATAAGATCCAATCTTAGCAGACTTATTTTAAAGTTGTTCCCTTAAACACTAACTCGTGTTACTTGCCAATATTACACAACTTCTTAGAAGGTGTTATGCTGAGGTCTTCTGACTTCCTTGAGTGGTTCTACTTAAAAAACAAATGCCTGTAGCTTCAGTTCTCTTGAAGTTACCCAGAAAAAGTGCAGAAGAGAAAGGTCTGGACAGTGAGCATGAAGGACTCAGAGATATCTTACTTCTGCATGGGCATTCCAGGTCAAAACCTGTCTCAAAATTTTTTTCAGCGGTGGGTGGGAGGTGCAGAGATAGTACAGCAGATAGGGCACTTGGCATACATGCAACTGATCCCGGTTCCATCCCTAGCACCCCATAGTGTCCCCAAGCACCACCAGGAGTGATCCTTGAATGCAGAGCCAGGAATATACCCTGAGCACAGCTAGGTGTGGCCCAAAAACTAGAACAAAATTTAGCATTATATGATCAATTTAGAGCCTAGGAAGTGCTTTGAATTCCCTAAAAGTTATTGAAATTTTCATTTTCATAATAACAGAAGTTGCAGAAGACAAAGGATGAATTTCACTTTGCTATAAAAATTAAGAGAACTTAGTGTTAGAATAGAATTTATAATCCTGGATTTGGCATACACTTCACATTTAATAACCTGATAAGAAGGAATATATGTATCTTACTGAAAATTACATGAATTTGAAATATATATAAAAATATCAAAAATAAAATAACCCACAACTGTAAGCTTTTCAAGCAACTCCACACTCTCCAGGACAGTTTTAGGAGGTTTCCACGTTCACTGTCATTTGATTTTGCATTTCTCATCTGTAAAGGACAGATTTTTCTTGAAAGATATGCTGCATGGTACCTTCCTATCTGGGCTAGATTAGAAATGAGGCTTTTTTAGGGGACAGAGGTCAGAGGAGGCTGAGATCATGGACTGGGTGGGGTGGAGGGGGGAATGAGTATGGAGATGAGAAGAACAAAACTGAAGAGACCACTGGCCCCAAGTGGCAAGGGGACCCACAGAGGAGTTGCTCCCCAAGGTGTACAGTTGAATCTCAGTGTTGGAAAAACACTCTGGCTAATCGAGACACACTGAGAAGCCAAACAATTCATGTCAACTGACCTCTTCCTCACAAACATTTCTTTTACGTTAGTATAAATAAATGCATTTGTTTCACACTCAGCTTCAGTTTGGTGGGGAGTAAATGTTTATTAATTGACCTTGGGGGGTTATGTATAGAGGGGTCAGGGCACATGCAAGGTGCTGGTTTGACATTCAGAATTACATGCCCCCTCACCAGCTTCACCAAATATAGCCCTGGAAGTTCCTGAGCCCTGGTGGTCCACAGTACAATGGGGCTTGAGCAATGCTGCATTCTTGAGTTCTCACACTGAACAACCAGCCATGTTGGCTAAGAATCTCTGATCCCCCTGGTCTCCCCCAAAAATAAATAGGCAATAAGGGATTATTGACAGGAAAATTGGCCAAGAGCAGGCAGTAATTGGAAGGAGAAATAAGAGGTGTAGATTTTTCCACATTCTATCCTGACTAGGCTCCTTTCTGAGGCTGAGCCCAGGCATGGGGTCCTCTTATAAAGCCTCATCTGCGCAGATGTGCAAGATGGATTGTGAATGTTAATAGCTCATCTTTTTTCCTTAAAGTTCCTACAGCATTATCCTGAAGAAAAAAAAATCCTTCCCATTTAAGAAAGGCATCTCATTTTTTGTTAAAAATACCCAATCCAGACATGAAAAACTGGCCTTAGTATAATAGTTCCCTGGCCACACTGGAAAGAAGTTGAAGCAATAGCCCTCCTGATGCCATGCAGTTTTACGGAAGTTGCCCCGCCCCACCTCTTAGGAAATATGGATCTATCATTCAGCTGAATCTCAGGAATGATATCTCCGTTGGAAACCCCAGAATAGGAGGCTGTTATTTCACAAGGTTCAATCAAGCCCCTTAATGGCCTGGTACTCTCAGCTATAATATTCTAAATACACATTACAGAGAGCAGGAGCATATTCATAACTGCTCCACTGTGGCATTTAGATTTACCCTTGAAATTTATCTTTAATTTTTACAGTTGTCTCCTTAACCATGTATATTACTCCCTTCTTCAAACAATCTGTCTTGCTGCTGCAGTTTTTCTTGAAACCAAAGCGTAATTAAATATTAAATTAATATTTCATTTAAAATTAAATATCAAAGGCTTCAGTCTAATCTTTCACTTGTGCACTGCTAGTTCTCACCTCGTGTTCTCTTCTCTGTATCCACAGACAGGTACTCCCTCTTAATAATGTATTTCTATATTATCTTTGTTCTATTTTTTTTTTAATTGGTGACATTGAACTTAGGCTTCATTGAAACAAATTGATGTGGGGAGCGATTTCAAAGTAACAAATGTTAAGGGCAACTTAATTCAGCAGTCTCTGATTTCAACCCTACCCATCTCCGCCTCTCAAAAAGAGAGTTTCTCTCTAACAAAATGAATAAAGAATAATAAAGTGAAAGAGCTTTCAAGGAACCAGTTAGCACAACTGCTTGCTTGTCTTTGTAAGGAAATAAACCACAGTCCACCTGGCCTTGAAGGTTGTGTGTTAGGTCAGAGTTGGAAACCAAGGCAGCACCTAAGTTGAGTACCTTTATCTGCATATTACTGTTGAAAGCTTCAAAAGAAATTCATTTGTCAGCAGTAAGATGGTAATTAAATGATGCCTTAAATATTGGATATGCATTAGGGTTATGCAGGAGATAGATGATTGGACAAGGAAATGGTGAGAAAGAGTATAAGGAGAAGTGCCAAATTCACAGCACAAAGAAAGTAGACTTCATGGGATCAAAGCACTTTGAGGACCTGACCCTGTGAGGGAAAAGATTAAATAAGCCCTAAGGATAGTATGAAGGCCAAGCTAGCCTATGTATGTCTTAATTCTTCCCATAGTGAGGCTGGCATATGCCTTCCTGTCCTGTCAAAGAGAAATGTCTTTGACCAGAGCTTTCTGGGGACATATTTCTGGTGCCCATTCCCTCCCGCTTTTTTTATGGTGCATATTGATGTCCATATTCTGGCTGGAGCTATAGCACAGTGGGTGGGGCGTTTGCCTTGCATGCGGCCGACCCGGGTTCGACTCCTCCATCCCTCTAGGAGAACCTGGCAAGCCAAAAAGAGTATCCCGCCTGCACAGCAGAGCCTGGCAAGTTCCCTGTGGCATATTTGATATGCCAAAAACAGTAACAAGTCTCACAATGGAGACGTTACTGCTGCCTGCTGGAGCAAATTGATGAACAACGGGAGGACAGTGCTTCAGTGCTATATTCTGGCCTTGTGTTTTTTGTAGAATTATATAGATGGATGATTTCTTGAACAGGATTAGTTTCTATTCTTATTTTTAAACAAGATTAGGATTTAGAGTTGGAACTTGAGGCATCATTGAGTATATACAACTAATAAAAATGGATATACTGTTTTTTTTAAATACTTTTGTTTTCTTTTTGGGTCATACCCAGCAATGCTCAGGGGTTACTCCTGGCTCTGCACTCAGGAATTACTCCTGGCAGTGCTGGAGGAGGGGGAAACCATATGGGATGCCAGGGATTGAACCCGGGTTGACTGCGTGCAAGGCAAATGCCTTACTGGCTGTACTATTGCTCTGGCCCCGATACTGTGTTTTAGATCAACATGTGTTTGTGCAGAACCACAGTAAGGCTCAGAATTTATAGGCACATTGTTGTGGGCATCCATAAGTTCCATGAACAGCGATTCCATAATGTAGTGGTTAATCATGTTCACCTCACATAGGCTCAGTGGTCGTGGGCTCAACTTGAGTAAAATTGAAATGCCAGCAAATGGTGTGACTCCCCAGCATCCCAAGGGCAACCTCACTAAGTGTTCAAATTGTTACTTCACCCGATCATCTGATTCATTTCCTCCCAAATTTCTGCAAAGGAAGACCATTGATTCTTGATGTTGCCATCTTTGTGATTAATACCCCTGTTGGTCAAGGGCATAATGACCTCCTGCCTACAATGTCAATGCTCTCTTTGTTGGAAGTTGACCAGAACGCTAACAAAGAGTCTCCTTTCCACGTTAGCTAGAGTGTCTTATAATTTTGTGAACAGAAAAAGAAGCATAAGATAGAGTAAGCATTATCTGATCTCTACCTCCTCTTACAAAAAGAAGAAAATTATATAGAACATATACATCTTATAACCCTTTGGGAAAAAATAATATTGAATACTCTCCAGCTTTTAAAATAAAAAAGAAGAGAGGTTCCCAGCCGATATTTTTAGTTAAATGCTATTCACTTGTAAAAGAAATTCTTCTAACAATGTTTCTGGTTTATACCTATTTGTTGGGTCCAGATATGTAAGTCTCTTCATATAGTATACCCACCATCAAAATGAGAAATGACACATGAGATTCGGGGTCTCAGGAGAAATATTATGAAATCTCAAGGTATTGATGAAAGTTTTTCCAGGGCTGATCCAAATGGGATTTAGATTCTGTGGCAGTTGAAATGTGTATTATTAAACTCCTTAAGCAAACCCGAATGACTCCCAGTGGAGGATTAAGACATTCTATGTATAGCAAAGACGAAATTCTCATGTCTGAGTTTTCTCTATTGAATTCCCCCTTGATTAGCTTCTGTAATATTTAACTTTATGCCATGCCATGATTATTTAATAAAAGGTAAATATAAATTATATTTCAGTGGGGATATGACCTTTTACCTTAATGTTATGTTACTAAAGAAAGACATAGATAAATAGAGCCTATAGATCGAAACATATTTTTAATTTGCTCTGTTTTTGCCTTGCCAGCATTTCTCTGTGTCCCTGTCAGCCTAGGAGTTGGCAGAACTTCACAGCACCTCCGCACTCCATGTGGTAGAAGAGGTTGTAAATTCAGGCTGATGATGGCGTTTAATGATCTGGCGGGCCTGTAGGGACAGTCTTGGTGCTGGACTTGGGCCCCTCATTAGCTAATTGAGGTTTACTTGGCTCTCACCAGACCCAAAGAGTCAGAGAACACCCAGAGAGAGGAGGAGGGGCTGCTGGGATTCAAAATTAGTCTGAATCTATAGATGTAATCATGGCTGGTCAGTATAGAACTGAAGCAAAAGTTGTCTGATTTAACCTCAATGTGAAGGCTGTTCACTTGAATAAGCAACTGACTTTTCCTCACAAGTGGTACTGACTAAACAGTTTCCATTTCATGGTTTTAATTTTATTTTTTATTATAGTTTAGGTAATATGGTTACAGTAGTGTTAATATTTGTTGTATCGATGTACAGTTATTGTATACCCCCCCCACCACTAACTGCCCAATACTTCAAATTTCACTTGATTAAAAAAAAACGTGTGTGATATGTGTGTATGTATGATTATTTCCCATCCATTTCAATGCCAGTGCATTTTGCCACCATCTTCTTTCTCAACTTGAATACACATGTAACTCACCACAAAACTTATGCCAATGAATTCTAGCAGGGACTGCCAAAAACCAATGATCTAAAGAAATAGATGAGTGTGCCTAATCCACTTACAGTTTAAGGCATAAATTATTAACCACAGTGGTCAAGACAGTCAACTATTTATAATTTGAAAGAAATGAAGCTGGAAAGGCAGCGAAGATACATCAGACATTATCCTTTGTTCCAGTGATTTACTACATTACATGGAAAACTAATAAAGAGAAAAGTCTTCCTCTTCTTCCACCTCTGTGTTTTCCCACCAAAGCCCAACTTCAAGCAATTTCTCCACAAGAAACAGGAGAAACTGAGGAATAAAAACAGTGGTAGGCAGTGGGTGGATCAGTAGATCTGGAGAGAGGGAGTGAGAACATTCTAGGGGACTAAAGTAGCTAGAGAGGAAGACACACTGACAGCAACAAGACCATGGGAGGCCAAGGGTGGTAGATTTTCTCCCTGGTAGGATGTTTCTTTTACAGTCAGGCAATGGGAGAGTTCTCAAATCTATCATTTTAATTTCACTCATATAAGAAGACCAGCACTTTAAGGTAATGAAATGCTATCTATCTGAAGGAGATGAGGCAATGATTGATTTAGACGGTTTTGTCACTGAGCTGTTTGCCCTGCAGCGCCAGGCAGCTGTTGTCTTTGCTGAGTGATACCAAATGGGGCCTTCTCCCACTCGGGATGACTGAGATCTTAGGCAACCTGTGCACAGCGTCACTCCCCAGATCTGTAGTTCTTTGCTTACAGTTGTGGAGGAAGAAAGGGCATGGGGAGAAGGAGATACTCTGAGAGGAAGTAGAGGGTGGCAAAACTGCTTTCAACATTCTGTTCTTCTCCAGTTCCTCTCCCGTAGCTGAGTATAAAGGGTAGCCTTTGACCCAGGGAGATAGCTGGTATCTCGCTGGGTAATTAAACCATATCTTTAGTTCTATGCAGAAAAGGTTCTGCACACAGGTCTTACAGTAAGAGAAGTCAGGATACAACTCTCAGCTTTACTGATAGAAACTGCATTTTGTTTGTTTGATTGTTTGTTTGTTTGTTTGTTTGTTTTGGGACCATCACCAGCAATCCTCAGGGATTATTCTTGGTTCTATGCTCAGGAATTACTCCCCCTGGTGGACATATGGGATGCTGGGTGTTGAACCTGGGTTGGCTGCATGCAAGGCAAGCAGGCAAGTGCCCTACCCGCTGTACTATCACTCTAGCCCCAGAAACTGCATTTTAAAATGCAGGAAAAAAATATACATCATTGAGCTGTAATGAGGATGAAATGAGTTCAAGTGAAAGGTAGGGTTCCTAACAAAGTCTAACAGTGATAGTAGCAGTTCTCATTATTAATATTTCACTAAAAATTCTGTTATTGAAGGCAAATATTTCAGAAATTGCTGACATTTTAATGCTAAATGCGAAAAGGATGGGGAAGGTTTAAAGAATAATACAAATTATAAATGCACTATTCTCTCATGTATTCCTGGGCAAGATCTACCTCTGTTCCATAATATAAGCATTTTAAAGAATCCATAAAAAAGAAAAGAATTCTGGTTTTCATGCTTGCAGTTAGGCTGCAGTCATCAATATTCCAGAAATTTTTATGCCATTCTACTGCCATGTGTGCAGAATTGTATATAGAAGATCCCCAAAAGCAGAGTTCCTCATTTCCCTCCTGGAAAAGAACAGTAGGTCCAGGAAATAATAGATGGGATTCTGACAGTTACCTGCCCTCCCCCCATCATGGTCCTCTTCCTCCACAGCCGAACACACACACACACAGACCTTCCTGTACCCAGATCTTACAGAGTGAGTACAAGCAATGTGAGCAGAAACTTGATCTTAAATGGAAAAGAGCGTACTTAATAACTCAGTGTCCAGAAGTGTCACCCACATGTGAGGAAGACAGGAACATATTCTCTTACTTCAAAAGTGTTCAACTTCTAGTTTTACTGTTGTCACTTGACCATTGGAGCACTGAATGAATGAAGAATGTGAAACTGGAAAAGTTGCAGTTAGCTGAGAAAGCACTTAAATATATATAAAGTTGAAATTATTGTTATATAATAATGAAGCATGGGACTTTCATGTAAACATAAAAACTGATGTCTAAAAGATGCAGATAACAGAAAATCTAAAATGGTAATGCTGCTCAAGATAGTAAGCAAATGTGTAAGAATGGAGGAATGAGGTGAATAAAATTAAAAGTCAAGTGGATCTTTATAGACGGGTATTAGCAGACTCAGATAATAAAAAGTTTGAGAAATTTTAGAAAATTATGAAAGTAATTTAATTTAAATTAAAACAGTATGTGTCTATCTTCCAAATCATCTGAGAAAAAAGTGTGGATTAAAAATTATTATATATACAAGAAATGTGGCAGGACAAATTTATAAGACCAAATATATATAGAAACAGTATTAGATGCTGTGATCAAGGGGGTATATTAAATAATACAATAGAAGACTTGTTCAAGAATACATTGTATAACAGTAGTATGTATTCAGAACGTTTGCAAATTCCCAAAGATAGATATTTTTCAGAGTATTCTTAAAAATTCAGTGTGGAACCACAATAAATAATTAAACTTTAATACTAAATCACCTAGAAATTTTAGAGTATTTTTCTTGGAACAAAAGGAATTGTAGATATATAAAAGGAGACAGTGAAATGATAGATATCATATTAGATTTTTAAAACAAACATTACAGGGAATCTGTATTAAAACACTTAAAATTTTGATGAAATCCATCATTTTCCTAGAAAAGTTTATATTGAGAAAATAAGAATGAGTTCAAGGTTGGATATTCACAGAAAATCACAGGTCTGTCGTATACTGAATAGGAGGGCTCAGTTACTCATTCAGTAGAAATTTCCAGCCAATCGTCAGATTGGGAAGGTTAGCACTTAAGCAGGTTATCTGGACCGCACTAATATTTATGATGATCATCAAGTGGCTTAACATGGAAATCACGGTTGTCAAGGGAGAATGTTTAGCAAAAACCATGGACAGCAACATTTACAAGATGAACTGAGGAAAGAAAAACCTCAAAGGAAGCCCAAGATGGCATGACTGAAGAGGTAGGAATGAAGCATGAGAGAATGAGAAGCCAGTGGGTAGAATTATTTCCAGCAGAAAGCGTTTCCAGTGTTAAGTAGTAACATGAGTCTTAGATTGAAAAAGTTGTTCTGGTATGGCTAAACTGTTAATGGAAAAGAGAGAAATGGGAAAGGAGCAATTCTGTTATTTTAAAAAATTCTATCAAGTCACATTCAAAACTTTTATTAAAGAATGTATATATATGGGCATATATATGTATATATATGTAAGTAAAGTAAAGTAAAGTAAAGGCCCTCCCGTTGATCATCGATTTGCTCGAGCGGGCCCAGTAACGTCTCCATTGGAGACTTTGTTGTTACTGTGTCTGGCATATATATGTATATGTGTATATATATATATATATATGAAATCACCATGTCAATCACCAGAGTACCAATAACTCTCTACCACAGTGGGTCTCCCCTCCAACCTTTACTTCCATTCTTACCCCTTCGGTTCTGTAGTTAGAATCCTACAGCTTATTTTGGTTTGGCTTTTCTCTGTTCCTTTGCTTGTTTCTTTCTATTCTACAGATGAATGCAGTCATCTAGTATTTGTCTTGTGACTTCACTTAGTGTAATCCCCTCAAGTTCCACCCATCTTGTCACAAATGGCAAGATTTTATGTTTTTCCTAACTCAGTACTATTCTTTGTACATTACAGTATTCCAGATCATCTTAATTCAAATCTGTCAATGGAATCTTCTATATCCTGGCTATTATAAATAGTAATGCTGTAGTGTCATTTACATGTAAAAGAAAATAATCAAGAATACATACTATTTTTAAAATCATTTTTGATACTGTTTGTGAAATCTAGTAGCATGAAAAAGGGATTAGAGAACTAAATGGGATTGAATGTTCTCTTAATAAGGAGAAAAATGATCTAGATAGCATGGGTGCATAAAACCTAAGAATTAATAGCAAAAATTGATTAAACTAAGGGATTGGTTGCTAAACTAACATATTTACCTTCCCTTAAATGTCTTTTTAGTGTTATGAACTGAGTTGAAAGCATTATATAAATTGTTTCATTTAATTTTGACAGTAGACCCATGAGTCAGTTTTCAAACAGAAGTTTATAGAAATTCATAGTGGAAACAGAATTAAGAACTAATATTTACTTGCTGATTCCCCTAATAATGAAACCACATAAAGTTACACACTACTCTCTCACATGCTGCCTGCACGGGTATATAAAAACTGACAGTTCTCTCTGGACCCTTCCACTGCCAAGGATGACCCAATAACAATGAGGGGAAAAAACCCTACTTTGAAAAAGAGTACTTATAGATGCTAGTAAAACTCTTAAAAAATATAGTGAGAGAGTAATCACAATCACAAAAATAATAAAAAGTGAAATATATAGCAAGAAATTAAAAATAAAACATTGGGAGAGGTATAAAATTCATGGACTATGAATATTAGAGATCACTTAATATTTTTATCTAGTTATTTAATATAATCAAAAAAATTTTAAGTACTCCAAGGCTCATCCAGAAGAACAAATAGGTAAGAATAGTTGAGCAAATTTAGTTTTAAAAGATTTCATAATTCTGGATGAGACATTTAAACTGTTAATTATTAAACATATCATAAGCGTAAGAACGTGATTCTTATACCATAATAGAAACATAATCAATGACGCAGAATGAAAAGTTTGTCATTTAATAAATAGTGTTCTAAAGGTTAATACAACAAATTAAAATCCAAATATGTTCAATGATTTTGTTTTAGAAGTCATTTAAGCCAGGCTAGAGATTTGCCTTGCACATGGCTGACCAGGATTGATCCCTGATACCTCATACAGACTTCTAAGTAACACAAAGAGTGATCCTTGAGCACCAATCCAGTATTAATCCCTGAGCACTGCAGGGCATGAGCCCCAAATTCATTTAGGCATATAAAAACACCTACATACTGCATATTTGAGTATATGTACGGATTTATCAGATCTTGGAGTTGAGATAGTCTTTCTACATATAATGCCTAAGGATAGATTGGAAAATGATATTGTAACATGGTGACTGGGTGTTAGAAATCTTAATGTAATATCTAATTTTTAAACAGGAAAATACAAATAAAGATAAATCATGGTAGTACATATTTTGCAAAAATTATTTCTATGCAGTTTGTAACAGAAATCAGTAAGCATAAGAAAAAGCTCTTCAACCTCACTGAAGAGAAAAGAAATGTTAACTAAGATGACCAAATTCATTGCTAGAGGGAGTATAAATTTAAACCTTATTTTAGTGAGTTATTTGACTCTAAAAGACTGTAATTCTAATTCTTGGAATTTTCCAATTGAAACAGAGTAATGCACAAAGAGTAATTATTGCTCTGATTTTTGCAATACTGAGAAATCAGGATAGCATTAAAAGCCTCAAATTAGGAGACTATTTTAGAATAAATTTTAATAAATGTGAAGGAAAATATGGAGGAACTTTAAGTAATATTATAAAATAATATTTAATAATCTGGGGAAAATTTTTTATATATTGTTAAATGGGTTGAGAAGTAGGTTATGAAGCAGTGTGAATAGTATACCCGGGATAATTTTAAGTATGTATGCATGTTTAAGTTTATTAGCATAAAATATCACTGTTACTATCACTGTCCTCCCGTTGTTCATTGATTTGCTCGAGCGGGCCCAGTAACGTCTCTGTTGTGAGACTTGTTGTTACTGTGTTTGGCACATCGAATACGTCACTGGTAGCTTGCCAGACTCTGCCGTGCGGGCGAGATACTCTCGGTAGCTTGCCGGGCTCTCCCAGAGGGGCGGAGGAATCGAACTGGGCTCCAGCAGGTAGGGCGTTTGCCTTGCACGCAGCCAACACGGCCGACCCAAGTTCGATTCCTCCGCCCCTCTGGGAGAGCCCGGCAAGCTACTAAGAGTATCTCGCCCGCACGGCAGAGCCTGGCAAGCTACCCGTGATGTATTCGATATGCTAAACACAGTAACAACAAGTCTCACAATGGAGACGTTACTGGGCCCGCTCGAGCAAATCGATGAACAATGGGAGGACAGTGACAGCATAAAATGATATCTCAAAAATTGTGATATCATGGATGATTTTATTTTTACTTCTATGTTAAAATTTTATAGTTTGTTTACATAAAGTGCGCTGCTCTGATAGACTAAAAGCTCCAAATACTCATAAGCTATTATGCTAAAAACATGAGGAAATAATTAAAAGGAAAGACTCTTATGTTTGCTGCTAAAGTGCAGGTTCTTATCATTCTATTCTTTGTTTCTTTTTCTTTACTTTATACATTAACTTATAAATCTTAAACTTTGCATACAGGTGCTGCAACATGTATTGAATTGGAGAGTAGTATCATGTTAATTGAAATAAGTTATAAGAAGGACAAATTCCTGATGATCTCTCATTTGTGGGATAAAAACAGAACAGAGAATAATCAGCCCTGAATAATAAAAAATCCTTGGCATTAAACACAAAAGTAATTATCAAGTAGTGTGCAGGGTGGGCAGGGATTCTGGAGGAGTATGAAGGTCAGACTAGAGGTGGTGTAAGGCCAGTGGTGGGGAGTTCTGAGCACTTTGGTGGTGGTTTGAGGTAATAACATTTATCAATACTGTAAACCCTAATACTATTGTAACTACCTTAGCTATAATAATTAAATATGATTTTAAAATAAAAATAATTTAATTTGTTTAAACAATGGACTTATTAAAAATTGAGGAGGAGAAACAAGAAATAAACTGAAAATTTTGGTAAAATGGTTGAAATGTGTTGTTCATTCATTCATATGCTTACGCATTTTCCAATTGCTGACATTACTACATATCAAGCACTGTCTTCAACGGAGCATTGAAACAAAACAAGTATAAATTCTGTTCCTGTGGAATTTGTAGTATATGCTGGAGACCGACAATAAGCAAATGTGGCTGTAATGAAGTATAATTGGAAATTCTGAAAGAATATTATGCTTACGAATAAGATTTATGGGAACAATTCATAGAAAGCCTATATGTATGTATGAATAAATATATAAGAATAACTCAGAAAAGTGAATTTTTGAAATGTATTTTATAAATAAGTTTATTGGAAAAAGTGAAAAAGAATGTAAAAAATTAAAGGAAGCTTTTGTCTTCGTTAGGAACTGGGATATAACTTATTACAGATTATTTTAGATCTGGAAGGAGCAGAAAATAATTTATGTTCACTGAAGGAAGAAACAATAAATTATGATAATCTTGAAGTTATAGTTTCAAAATGTTTTTAGAAGGATTGACTTTGTTTACAAATAAAATTATTTTGAATCTTAAAGCAAACGTGTAGCACTGTAGCACTGTCGTCCCATTGTTCATCAATTTGCTCGAGTGGGCACCAGTCTCCATTGTGAGACTTGTTACTGTTTTTGGCATATCGAATACACCACGGGGAGCTTGCCAGGTTCTGCTGTGCAGGCAGGATACTCTCGGTAGCTTGCTGGGCTCTCTGAAAGGGACAGAGGAATAGAACCTGGGTTGGTCACGTGCAAGGCAGACGCCCTACCCACTGTGCTAAAGACAACATCCGAAACAAAATTATTTTAGGAGTTATAAATAGCTCATTATTCACTGTACCGTAGAAGATCAATGAATTGCATATTAAGGTAAAGGTAAAGGTAAAGGCCCTCCCGTTGATCGTCGATTTGCTCGAGCGGGCCCAGTAACGTCTCCATTGGAGACTTTGTTGTTACTGTGTTTGGCATATCGAATACTCTCGGTAGCTTGCTGGGCTCTCCGAGAGGGGCGGAGGAATCGAACTCAGGTCGGCCATGTTGGCCGCTTGTAAGGCGAATGCCCTACCCGCTGTGCTTGTATTTTAAATAACACATTTGAATCTTGATAATAAAACTAGGCAAATTTATTTTCCTTTTAAATTATCATTTTCTATCTAGTACAGATTTAATTGCTTTTTATTACTCAATGAAAAAGTATTAAACTACCATGAATCCCAAAGATATAAGTGTGAATTAACCAATGTCATTAGCCAAAATCTTGATTACACAAAATATGAATCAATAGATCTAAAATATAAGCCTTCTTTTTATTTGTAATTGGACTTGATTAGAAGATTATCTTTATGATCAATATATACTCAAAGAGAGACTTTTGTTTTTCAGCATTAAATGAACCTACCATTGATTATGGCTTCCAGAGATTACAGAAAGTCATTCCAAGGCACCCTGGAGATCCAGAGCGATTAGCTAAGGTAAAATGCTTTGTAAATTGATATATAAAAACTTTTTATAGAAATTCAGCAAACTTAGATAAATTCTTCAATTTAAGTTGCATAGTTAAATTAAATGTTGAAGTTTGACTAAGCTTTAGGTAAAATAACTTATAAAACATATTATTAATTGCTGAACAAATTTGAAAATTGTAAAACAGATGTGTTCTGAGTTTAACTTAGAAAACATTTTCAACTTTATGAGAATAACTAATAGTAGAGTTGTTTAAAAGTATAAATTCCTATAAATTTAAGTAAAAATTTATTTTCTCTTAATTTATAGCACACTTCAATCTATATTCAAGCATTTATTGAAATAAGATATAAATATACATTTAATACAAAAATTATCTTATATAAAATTTCTATGATGTGCATTTAAATGAACTTGCATATTATAATTCTTACATGACTATGGTCCATTATTTTAGTGTACTTTATTTTCAAATGTGCAATGTATTAGGTATTTCATTCATTAGAAGTTATTAAATTTAAAAATTTGCATTCTCATTTTAAGCACACAAATTACTTTTCTATACTGTGAGTAAAATTCTAGCACCACAATTGCCTCTATATCACACCTTTATCTTCCTCTTGGAAAAATCCCCAGTCCCACCATTAAATTAGATGATATCTGGAAAGTAGGTTAATAGCAATTTAAAAGGCTGTAAAAAACAGGAGGTAGAAAGCACAAAATGAGAGAGAAGGGATTACTGATTACTAATTCTCTCTGTTAAAGTGAATGGTGGGGGGTATTATTGAAATAATTCATCTTTCTTAGAATAAAATTTTACAGAAGGCATTGCCAAGATAATTTCAGTACTCTGGACAACTCCTTGGCAAGCAGCGACACACAGATCATCAATCATTTAAGGAATATTTGGTTAATTAGACTACCAACTTTTTTAAAAAGAATGGTCTGAAAGTAGTTTTTAATAACCTAATATACCACTAAAATTTTTAATCAATTCCATCCTTTCTTTGGCTATTTTTTGTTTTGATAGCACAACCTTTATGGAGTCATTTATGGAGATGAATTTCCTGTACATTATAATAGATGAATGTATATGTACAGCTATATTCTACCTATAAAACTAAATGTATAACCCCTTATCTAGTTATTTACATTTTAGGGAGATGTCTGGATGTTTGATTTTTAAATACAATTTTTATTCATTTTTAACATTTTCTTCTACTCAACTCTTTATTTTCCCTTTTCTAGGAAATGCTGTTGAAAAGAGCTGCAGATCTAGTGGAGGCCCTCTATGGAACACCACATAATAATCAGGTTTTGAACTCACATCTTGTTACACTGTATTGACTTTGGGGTTTATCTAGCCTATTCATAATCATAAACTTTTTACCTCAACCTGCCATTTTGCGGGGAGGGGTGGGACAGACTTGGTGGTGCTCAAGGGACCAAATATATTTCCAGGGATCAAAGTGGGGTTGGCCATGTTCAAGGCAAGCACCTTAACCCTTGAACTGTATTTCTGTCCCCTCAACCTGCCATTTTGTAGGATATCATTTTGAAGCGAGCTGCAGACATTGCTGAAGCCCTCTACAGTGTCCCCAGGAACCCTAGTCAGATCCCAGCTCTCTCCAGCTCTCCAGCTCACAGTGGCATGATGGGAATCAATTCTTACGGCAGTCAGCTTGGAGTCAGCATCTCCGAGTCAACGCAGGGAAATAATCAAGGTACCACCTTTCTCGGAGTCAAAACTAAAAAAAAACAAAATACCCATTTAAAAGATTCCTTCTGTTGGAGTGAAAGAAGTTAAAGCTTGATTCATACACCGTTAAAAAGTGTGCCCCCTGATAAGCAATGCAACGATGTATTGAATTATCTCAACCTTGTAGGTAGTACATTATTATAGATAATAAATAATAGTGCATTCCTAAGAACCATCTAAGCTTTCTATATACCATGTGTAATCTTCTTACCTGGCGACATATAAGGGTGAGATGGACAACTATGAATTTAGAATGATTTATGCTTACTAAAATTACATTTATAGGCACCATTTAAATATAGTTTATACATCTATTGTGATAGTAAATTGAACAATGGAAGGAAGCTGAGTTATTGTCATTATAATCTCTTATACATAAATTTTGATAATAATGGGAGAATGACTTGAATTTTTGGGTAAATTCTATTTGTTATCTCAAATACAAACAAAAGTTAGCTGTGCTCTTACATGTAAAGGATATCATGTAATAATTTCAGTCACTGAGGCTGATTTTTATTAATATGCTAACCTAAGAAAAGAATCTTTTTAAAAGTATGTAGATGTTCCTAATAATGTTCTAAACTTTGGCTATTTTTATTTCCAATTTCATGCCTCTAATGTGAAAGAATTTCTCATTCTCATGCTCAGGGTGAATTCCCACAAAAGGGTAGTTAGGACATATATTATCCTTTGGTTTTTCAAATTTGGATCATTTCCTAAGTAGCCTTAGAGACAGTTATCCAAAGGGGGCTATTTCATGATATATTAGGTGATATTTCTCCATTGAGGTTCCAGAAGGCTAGGGAGGATTCGTCATCCCCTCCTCCATTCCACTCAGTTGCCAATGCTTCCAAGTTCTCAATAAAAAGCAGCTCATTTAGATGAATTTCTAATACTCTTTGTATGAAAAATGTTTCCTATCCCTACCAAAGACACAGTAACAACCTTGTCCTACCAGTTTCAAAGCTGTGATTTGCAGAATACCAGTGGCCCTTGAGATATTTTAAGACTGCCTTTTCCCCACTGATCAGAAAAGATGCTACAGTAAGTTGAATTTGGAAAACACTAAATTACAAAGTTACACTGGATTATGTATTCTCTAGGCTGTTTGTATACAAATTTTTGAGAATGTCATCATTATGAAACATCTGGCAAGCTTTATTTGACCACAGAATGATTTTCCCAGGAATGTCCATTAAGGGGTTCCAGTGTTATGTAAAATGTGACTTGGGGGGATGTCTCTAGATGCTGCTATTAGCCATGAACTCCTTGGTGAGAGTCAGGGATGTTGACTGTCTTTGAAAGCAGAGCAGAGGGGGCCTGCTAGCAATGTGAACTTGACGGGAAAAGAGAAAGGAAGGTTAAAAAAGCTAAAATGAACCACTTGAATTCCAAGCTACTTTAGCTCTGTTGGGTGATAGTCAACAATCTTTGGGTCAGGTAGACCTGTGAAACCCAGTGCACTGTCCATGTAGGTACTGGTTTCTTCACTTGGGCTTTTTCTTTGTCATCCAGGATATATCCGCAACACAAGCAGCATCTCTCCCCGGGGCTACTCTTCCAGCTCTACCCCCCAGCAGTCTAATTACAGCACCTCCAGTAATAGTATGAATGGCTACAGCAATGTCCCCATGGCCAATCTGGGCGTGCCAGGGTCACCAGGATTTCTAAATGGCTCCCCCACCGGCTCCCCTTACGGAAGTAAGTGCTTTCTCCATCTCTTCAGCTCTCCTCATCTATGTTTAGAATTTCATTCATTTATCTGACCGACTCATGGAGAAGTAGCCCAGTTTCTTGATGAAATTTCCTGTCTCTTGTTCTCTAGTCATAGCTAAACTTGGGCATGTGAAATTATTACTAAAAACCTTCTGGGAGAAAGAAAACGAGTGGAACTATTTTCCTTTAAAGGAGACAGTAAAATGCGACTTGCGTAGATGTGTATAAGAAATTAGGATTTTGTTTTTTCTGTTTCAGTTAACATTGTGTACACCCTTAAAGTGTAATGATTTTTTTTAATCTTCAGAAGAACCTTCTCAGGTCAGGGTTCTTGTCTCAGGTTACAGATGAAGAAGATTAAGCATGCACAGTTAACACTTACCTAAGATCACATAGAATAAAGCAGGGCAAGGCTTTGGACATAACATTTTGGATTTTAAGTTCTTTAGTGTATGACCCCAGATCCCACTCTTAGTGTGTTACATGGCTTTCCTCTCCCTATATTCCCTAGTGATATGACACTGGACTACTTGAAAGAATGTGTTATATAGACACAGAGATTCTTATTATTAATCTATGAGGTAGTAGCAAGCCAGGTGCTCCCAATAGTTATGAAACCTCATTTACATGGTTTTAGGGGCTAAGACAGAAACTCTCCCAATGGTCTGAGGAGCCTGAGAGAATATGAATTTTTTAAAAATTGGATGGGAAACACTAAAAGCCAGGGGGAAAACCCAGCATGGAATGACTGAAGTGCCTGAGTGGAGTCACTTGACATGCTGAGTCTTGTTGCAGTGCTATAATCAGGGCCTCTTTCTCCAACACTTGTTCCCTTGGTGCCAGGAATAGTGAAAGTCAAGAACAGCATGGGGTGTTTCTACTGCAGCTCAAGAAGAGACATCTAAAGATTTGGAAGCTGCCTCTCTTAGTCTTTCATCCTTTGGGGACACTCACCTGTTGTTGACTTAGGGATTATTTCTTTGATTCGTATGCTTTATGTTTTGGTGAAGCAAGAAAGTTTTTGTTGAAACCTATTTAGAAAGATGTGAGGGGAGAGAAAGGGAGAAGTGTTGCGTTCAAGAGAGAACACAGGTCTCTAGAGTGGAAATCAGTAAGCAAAGAAACATCAGGACAGGCAAGCAAGAAACGTGTTCAAGGAAAAACGTGCTTGAAAAGCAAGCCTAATTCATACCTTTAGTGCTCTACACCAGGTGATAAGGATGCAGTTGCCAAGTAGTTAAATGGTAGTAACTGGTACTAGCTACTGCTAGTACAACTAAAATCTGGTAACTGTGGAAACATGAGTTTTGTATTGTAATTTGTTGATTGTCCAAATCAGTTAGATCAGAGTCATCTAAAAAAAACCAAACTTGCTTACTTGTTTGCTTGATTTTTTTAGCATCACTCTCTAGTTTTTTGGTTTTTGTTTTCATTATAGTTTAGGTACCATTTTTACAATAGTGTTAACATGTATGGTTTTGTTATACATAGTTGATGCACCTCACCACCCGCAAAATGTCCACCACTGTCCTTATGTCACCTCTTATTCTCCTCTTCCCTCCTGTATCCTGTCCCGAGCCCCCAACATTGCTTAGTAATTTGAGTTTTGTAATTCAGTACCTAAAATTTATCATTTTTGATATGGTATAATTCTATCTTTTGTTTTCTATAAGCTACAGTTTTTATTCTTCTTCCTCTGACATATTTTTACTTAAAATGATACTCTTTAATTCCATAGCTGCATACTATTCCTTTGTGTATATATACCACAACTTCTTTTCCACTCATCTTTCACTGAATATTTGGGTTATTTCTTTAGTTGGATCTTATACTAAGCACTGTGCTAAACATAGGTGTATGGATATATTTTTAAATTCATGTTTTTGTGTCTGTCTGAGGGATATATTCCACATAGCATATTCACTGTGTCATACAGAATAATTATTATTATCTTTTTGAGACATATCCATACTATTTTCCATAGAAGCTGAAACAGATGATATACCCACCAAGAGTGAATGAGGGTTCCTTTTTCACCACATCCCCACCAATGCTGGTTGTTTATAGGTTCCTTTATTTGTGCCATTCTCACTAGTTTCTTACTGGTATGATGATATAGATCATTGTTATTTTTATTTGCATGTATCTAATAAGAAGTGATACTGAACACGTTTATATGCCCACTGACCATCTGTATATACTCCTTAGGAAAGTGTTGCATGATTTCTTTTCTTATCTATCTTACTTATCTTATTCTAAAATATTTTAGAGAATATTACTTAGTGGATAGGTAGTAAAAAATTTAAAATAGAAACCACAAAAAACATAGATAAAAGAAAAATCTATGTTTAGGAAAATTAGATAAACTTAAAGCCAGCAGGGAGGGAATTCATTATCATTAAGGATGTCATTAATTTTGTTCTGATCGTACAAGATGGTGAAGCAGAGAGATGCATCAGTATTATAAACTTTTCTGTCCACACATTAATTTTAAATTTTTAGTAGTCAGGACAATCCTGGTTCTTCTGTTGGTGAGATCTTGGAGTGGTTTTTCCCAGACTTCCTTGTGGAGATGATACCTTTATGCAATAGGGACCATGTCTTTCCCAGCCCTATAAATGATACAAGGATAAGAGAGCCCTAATGTAAATAGTATCATACAACCACGGTGATTACAATAAAGTCATTCATGTACTTTTTAGATTTGGAAGGAAGGGAGGTTTGGAGTCACACATGCTCTGTGTAGGGCAACTCCTGATTCTGTGCTATGGAGTTTCTCCTGACAGTGTTGGACTATGTAGTGCTGGAGATTGAGCCCGGTCCTCCAGCATGCAACGCCTGTGCCCAGTTGCTTGTTGAGCCATTTCTCTGCCCCTTGGATTCCACATTAGAGCTTATAACCAACACAATTCCTATCAGTGCCTCAGAGCATGGATTTAATAAAAGTGATTATTATTTTCCTTCTAAAATATGGAGGACTATAAAATGAATTGCTCATGGATTTATAAATTGATCTATAGAAATAGAGAACTTGAAAACATGAGAAAACTATGCATTTAAATATTCAGTAATTTAAAAATTTTAACTTGTTTACACTAATAATATTAGGCAGAACCATACAAAATTACCTCCCTTAATTTCTCCAAAGGCCAATTTCACATAGTTCTATTTGCACACAGATAAATAAAGTTATTTGTATTAGGTCAAAACATGTGAAATCATTTTTTTTTTGTCAACCCCAAACTGTTGATACATCAATACAGTGTATTATGTGGTGATGAAGTGGGGAGAGTGGGAGGGCAGGAAGGGTAAAGAAAGTAAGGGAGAAGGAATAGAAGAGATGCAGCAAGAAGGAAATGGAGAGAAAGAGATTAGGAATGTTGGGTGTTAATTACTTAAGATTTTTTTGTATTAAACAATTCATTTGGTAGAAGGAATCCTTCTGTCCTCCACTATCCTTTGATCACTCACTTCCATTGCCACCAAGAAAGTAATAACCCCCAGATCCTCAGATCACCATTAAAACAAGAGGGCAAACACAGACTAGGAAAGGAAATCAGGAGTGGAAGGCATAGTAGAGGTATGCAAAGAATCACACAAACCCTGCTTCTGCTGTGTCTGTGTGATCCTTTACATCTTTGTTTTGAGTTGTAGACAATGCGGATTTTGCAGGAGTTGCAGTTGATGGATGGAGGTTCCAAACAGTGCATTCATTACAATAATATTTCTCAATTATGAAGGGACAAACAATTCCATGAAGATTGTTCTAGTAGCATCTGATCAGTAGTTTTAAATTTTTAAGTTGTTTTTATTGATTGAAGTTTTATAATTTACAATACTGTTAATGATGGTTTCTCATGCACACAGTTCCAGCACCACATCCACCACCAGTGTATTTCTAACCAGTTTAAGAGTTTGTCTTTGAAATGAAAAACAAAGAAAATCCCAGACAAGCAAACAAACAAACAAACAAAAAAACAGGGGGAAACCATTTCATAAATTTAGTTGCCTGTATCAAAAACCTCTAGTCTATGCTTTTATTTTTCATTGTATTTTTCAAACAAGTCTTGATACCAGGCGATGGCATGGAGATGTCTCTTGCCAGAGATGTTAAGAAGAAATAAAGCCAAGCCTCTAGGTCAAGTTGACTTGCAGTACAGCCAACACAGAGTGTCAAAAAACCCTGCCTCTTTACTGCTCTCGCTCTCACACCACTTCAAAAATGGCCAAACAGATGTTTTTTCAATTTCACATACAAACTTCACTTCCTGGCGGTAGCAGTGTGTGCCAAGTTCCAGCTCAGTGCAAGTTTTTATGGCTGAATTCTAAACCCCTGACAATAGGGGGTTATAATGAAATGCTGACAGACCCCTTAGCGCCAACAAATGCAATGGCTCGATGCAGAGGAGGATATGTGCCCGGTGAGCTCCAGCTGGGACTGTGCAAGCCAATCAATCCTTATAAGAAGAAAAGTGGTTTTTTTCTTAAATCCTATGTTCACAGAGATTTGGGGGCCAGACGTGCTTGCCTGTGCTTTGGCCTCTCTCCATGGAGAGAGAGAGATGTCCAGAGGAATCCTCAGTTGGGAGTATGTGTGATTAACTCTCCTAAAATGGTATCCCCAAAGATGGGCTATCCAACCAGCCTGCAACACCCCTGGGATCACTTCCTCTAAAGCAGAATAGCCACCAAGCAAATCTAAAGTTTGGGACAGAATCCATATAGGCAGGAATCCAACGGGTCCTCCGGGATTCCTGCTTCACGCACACAGACTTAGACTATGCTTGAGGCCCAACATCACAGTTTCAAAAATAAACCTCAAGACACTTTTATATTGTAGTGCTAAATGATTATTATAGAGAACTAAGAAGCTATGAAAATTACTTTAAAGAGAAAGCAACCGCCCCCGCCCCACCCTAACCCATATAAACAACAACCTCTTCCACATTTTGATATATTCCTATGGTCTTTAGAAAACAAAATCAGAATTCTATTTACAGTGGTAAAATTCTCATCGGAGACAATTTGAAAAGCATGTATTTTAAAAAGAAAAAGAAAAAGACACACTATATCTATGCCGACGTAGCCCATTGTTAACTTTTAAAGTATAACCATCCAGGCATGGATAGATAAGTTCTGACAAAGTGCAGTATCCACTCTGATGCACAAAAAGGATTCGGCCAGAATGAATGCAATGGAAGAGAAAAGCCACAACACTACCAAACTCACTTACACGATCCTCGTCTTTATATTATCCACCATGGGCGGGGCAGATAGCTCAAAGACAATATATAGCCTTTGTAGTGCACATACTTTGCATGCCAGACACCTGGGTTCCACCCTTGGCACAGCATGGTCCCCAAACACATCTGTGAGTGCCCCAAAGTAGTTCCTATGCACTGTTAGGTGTGGTGCCATTGTCCACTGAAACAAACAAAAATACGATATCTACCAATGATGCAGACCTCCAGAAAACGGGTACTTGGAGTGGTTTTGCATCAAAAAGTCAACTGCAATTAATAAACTTACCTGACTCTTACCCCTCCGCCAGCTTTCTCTACAAGTAACCTTAGTTTTATTAACAATGTACGCTAGTCATTTTTCTTTTACAGATGATAAAGGACTTAATCAAGGATGGATATTAAAATGATTTAGAAATGTTATCGTGCTTGTTGCTGATAGCTATTTTTGTCAAGGAAATACAAATTTGGGGCTGGAGCGATAGCACAGCGGGTAGGGCGTTTGCCTTGCACGCGGCCAGCCCAGGTTCAATTCCCAGCATCCCATATGGTCCCTTTAGCACTGCCAGGAGTAATTCCTGAATGCATGAGCCAGGTGTAACCCCTGTGCATTGCTGAGTATGACCCAAAGAGAGAGGGAGAAAAAAGGAAATACAAAGTTCACATCTAAATCTTTAGAAGCTTTTACTAGTATTTCATTACCCAAAATAAAACATACTCATTGTAAAGGAATTTGAAAATATGAACAAGAAATAGGAATAAAATTAAGAGCAGGTATAATCTCATCAGCTGATAGCAACTTTACAAGTTTAAATGTATATCACCTTCTTCCTGACTTTCACTTTGTAAAACAAAGGTAGCAAGTGGGTTTGATGTATATGTTGTTTTTTTCACCTAGAAAGAAGGGATATCTTTCTATGTCATTAAATAGTCATAAGATTAATTTTAATATTTGCTAGTATTCCTTTGAATGGACTTGGTAGTTAACCCAATTGCTGGTTAAAATTATTTCTCAGTTTTTCATGATTCTAAAAACGCCCTTGAAAAAGTTTTTTTTACCCATTCATGATTATCTCCTTGGGATTAATCTAGAAATGAAATTACCAGGTCAAAGGATATGCACATTTTAAATACTTTGGTATGCATTGCCAAAGTCCCTCCAGAGAGGTTAATACTCCTCTTAGAACAGGAAGAATATCTGTTTCTCTGCCCTGTTAATTTTTTCTTAATCTTTATCAATTTTGTACGTGGAAAATAATATCTCATTACTGTTTTAATTAGCATTTTATTACTAACCTAGTCAAACGTTTATAGGTCTATAAAGGTCTTTTGGTTATCTTTATCTATCTTTTTTGACTTTGCTTTCATGTACTTTGCTCACTTTTTGTTGGAATGTTTTTCTTTTTCTAATTATTAGCTATTGAAAACATGAACAGACCTCCAGAGTTATTGCAAATAAGTTTCCTGAATTGTCATTTGCCTGTATGAGTCACAGCAGCATTTTGCTATTTGGCAGATCTATCGGGGATATTCTGTTTAGACTGTGGTTGAAAGAATCATGTAAATGATATAACCTCCCAATATATCTACACGTACCTTTGAAGTCATGTTTTGCATATAACTCTTAAATCCACTTAGATTTACTTCAATGTTTTACATGAGAAAGCACTCTCAATTTATTCTCAAAATGTCAGGCATATCATTGCCCACTAATTTGAATTGTCACATTTATTAAGTATTACCTTTCATTTGTACCCTCAGAAAAAGACCTTGTTTGTTGCTGAACTTTATTTTGTTCCAAAGACTTGTCTGCCTATTTATATGCTACTATTTTCTGATTACACTGAAGTAGACATACTGTAAAATTTAATATCTGTTAAGATAAATCCCTCCTTTTAAAAAATTCTAAAACTTTAGCAAGATGTTTTGGCTGTTGCATTGTCACTGTTATTTTAAAACAATAACATAGAAATTGTGTTTGCATTTACAAATTTCCTTGCAGGATTTCTACTATAGTCGTGTTACATTTTAAATTACCTTGAATATAATTTAGCATCTTATAATTAAAAGTGTTTTAAATGGTCATGTCTGTGCCCATGTAGTGCTAAAAATTTTTTTGTGTGTCATTTTGTAAAGTTTGAGGTGACATCTCTTCCACTGAACTATAGCTATATTTGATCTAATGAAACTTGCTTTGGGATCTGATATTAGAAAATTTGTAAATACTTAGAATCAAGTGTGTATATCTGTCACATTATAAAACCTTTCTCTACTGTATGTTTTTAGGGAGGTTTTTTGTTACAAACACAGAAAGGGGTGATTTTGATGCTTGCATGGATCATATAGGATAGCAAAGATTGGACTCTGATCAGAATCAGAGCCCCCAGGCTCTTATATTTTCTTTGACCTCTAGTTTCTCATGGAAAGGGGAGAGACTCCTCCCCCTTGACACCTCTTATTTCAATGATATTAAAATCAAGACTAGAAGAGATTTTGCTTGAAACTATGAACATGATCTATTCCAAGTACGTAATCCCATACTCTAGCTTCCTGTCTTATATTAGCACAACTTCTCCATTTGTATCTTCAGGTAGTACATGATTTTCTTTTAGGAATTTATCTACTTTTTCATTTTACTTTTTTTGTATTACTCAAGGAAGGGTGTTCAATGTTCAAATATTTATTCAGTATAATTTTTAAAATCAGGACTATCTAAGGATAAATGGTTTTTAGGAAAAAACTACCGAATATTTTTAGGGAAAGAAAAACTTTGAGGCCTTTGATTTGCAGCTTGGCTATAAAAGATGTTATATTGGTGGTTATCACGTTATATGATATTTGATGGCCATTATGAAATGGTATGAGCATAGAATATCTTAAAGTATATGTTTATAGGAATGGAAGGGAGGAAAATGACTTTTATAGGGTCTCAGAAGAGTTTATCTTCAATTCACTTTGTACCTGGTCTTTGAATCCTAAGGCATATTTTTTTTCTCTCAAATTTTTTCTTCGTGATATAGCTGAGTGGCTAGAGAGAGGGAGAGAGAGAAAAGAGAGAGAGTACAAAAATGAGCAATCCTACATTTACTATGATCTTTGCCTAAGTTCCAGCAATTTTAAAAATAAGTCATGTGACTTTCATTGAGAATCCTAGAGATTCTGCTGAAGTAAGTTCCTAAAATTTGGCTTGATATTATGCAATTCTATATCTAATAATTTTACCTTTCTAAATGCTAGTCAATTCCTTTGTTGAGTAACCTGAGCATATAAGCTAATATCATCTACTTTAGTGTTATATCTTAATGGCAGATCCACATTAAAAGATGAAATACTTCATTGTGTACATTGATTTTATTTTTCTTGAAAAGTGCAACAGTTAGCTTTTGTTTTTATTTTTTAAAGTAATTTTAAAATACTAGTACTGTTGATATCGGAGTTGTTTCCCTACGTGCTTTGTCAAAAGAAGCTGACTCTCAGCTTTACTTCCCAAGAGTTCTGAAAGCAGAGGGAGAGAAGATCATTTCCTGAAAGCTAATAAACTTTCTCATTTTATGAGAACGTGGCCTGTAGAAATGACACTTACAGAGAAGATATTCATGCTGTAGGTCAAGCCTTTGCACCTTGAAAGTTGCCCCCTCCCAAAAAAAGCACATAGATCCCAGTTAGGTCTTCCTTTTAGGATGGAAAAAAAAGAAGCTTTTGTTCTTGAATACATTTGATAGCTACATTTTAGACATTGGTTTTAGTCCTCATGTTATGTTTTGACTAATGAATTAAGACCCTTCAAACATCTCTTCCTGGTGACTGATGCCCAGTTCTGGGGCAGAAGAGCGCTCTGCCCTCCGTGTTTTCTTCATCTGTTGCCCCTTCCAGTAGGATGACTGCCCTGCTTATTGTATACATTTCTATTCTTCCCACTGGACAGGGTGGGGACATTTTCACATTCAACTTTTTGTAATCTGGAATCTGGAATAATACCTGGAACAAATTAATTTCTCCGTGAGTGTACAGAATGTGTGTACTGAAGAAAAGAAATGTAACTCCTAGCTGTGCCCATTTCTAAGAGGATTGTGCATTTGCTTTCCAGTCATGTCATCAAGCCCCACTGTTGGATCTTCCAGCACGTCCTCCATTCTCCCGTTTTCCTCTTCGGTTTTTCCTGCTGTCAAACAGAAGAGTGCCTTTGCCCCTGTCATCAGGCCCCAAGGCTCCCCTTCACCTGCATGCTCCAGTGGCAATGGAAATGGATTCAGAGGTAAGCAAAGCTGCCCCTTTGGGAGTAAGCATGCTATGTGTGCTGCAGGGCCAGCAAAATCTGAGCAAACAGCACAGCATCCTCTCGTATCTCTGTTTTCCTACCAAGAGATGTTTTGGTGTGCTCATCGTGGGGGCACAGGAATGGTTTGTCCAACTGGTCTAGCACCCTCTCCAGCTGCATGATGAGGGAAAAACAAAGAAGTCGGCCAATAATTCTGCAAGGTCACAGAATGAACAGCAGTAGAGCCACACGTATCCTCCGAGTGGGTCTGAACTCTTGTTCTCTTCAAGGCCATGCCACAGTTTACTGAAGGTGCCTGGCCACCACATCTGATGCCGTACAGTGGTTACTCCTTACCTAATTGGTTTATCATCTGCAGTGCAGCCCTTGGCTCAAACGAATAGGATCCATCAGGAGCAAACAGCAAGTTCTGAGAATTCTGGTTCCATGCTAGTCAAATTGATAGCAGGTGCCTGATCAGAGGTGGGATAGGGAAGAGAAAAAAAAAACCAACTTCTAAGAACAAAATCACCCGTCAAATCCATTTTTGAGCAATATTCTTAAATGTAATATGACATGATGTAACACAAATGTGATGAGTACATGAGAATCTAATCATCTCGCTGTGAATGGGAGGCAGCTGATGGCAAAAGAGCAAATTGGAAACTGCTGAACACTAGAAATCCTGACGACCCACATTATTTTAAGCTGCTTCTCCAAGTCTTGACATGAAAACGTTTAGAACAACAGTGTCTGATGAAACTAAAAAGGGCGGAAGTTTGGTAAGGCCTGGTGGATGACAGCCTTTGAAGGCAACAGAACCTTGAAGAGCTGTACTGTCCTTTAGCACCTCTGCCTCCTGGCTTCAGGAGACTGCACAGGCTCCTGATCTTCTGGGGATGCCTGTGAGAAACCTTCTTCAGTTGTGGCTGAGTGGAGCTCCAGAAGGTACATTGGGTTCCTTCCCATTGGAGACCACAGTGACCCCTTGACATCAAATGATTAAACAGAAACTGTGAAAGGATATCTGAAAGCCAGAACTTAGAAGAGATGGGTCTGTGAAAATTCATTTACTTCCAACTTAACGCTGAGCGATAGCACAGCGGGTAGGGCGTTCGCCTTACACGCGGCCAACATGGCCGACCCGAGTTCGATTCCTCCGCCCCTCTCGGAGAGCCCGGCAAGCTACCGAGAGTATTCGATATGCCAGACACAGTAACAACAAAGTCTCCAATGGAGATGTTACTGGGCCCGCTCGAGCAAATCGACGATCAACGGGAGGGCCTTTACCTTTACCTTTACCTTAACAAAGCAGCTGGATTACGTGCCACCCAAAATGTGGGCAGTCAGAAGCGACTATATATTTGAGGAGTATTTTGTTTGGTTTTCATCCAGATGTCTGACCATAGAGAAACAGACACAGCCGATAGCGAAGCATCTCAACCTGTTCTGACTTTCATCAAGCACCATAGGTTTATTGTTAGGAGGTGAACTCAGACATATTTTGCATGATGGCTTCATATCCAGATTGAAAAGGGAAAACAATTGTTGAATATTTATTGTAACTTTTCCCCACCCATCGTCACTTCTATGATGTTGTCTTCCTATTAAAAGTTCTTTGGTTCTAGTCAGGACTTTTAAACCAAATGGAGAGAGGAAGAATCACTCAGGCTTTATTTTCCAATGCAGAATGTCAGATCAAAGTTAACCCGATATTCAGGTTTTCCTTGATATGATATGATATGGTCTGACAAGAAGACAGAAAGAATACAGCTCCTTCTGCATTCTAGGAAATATAAATATTTCAGTTGCACTTTATATTTTTCATGTTTTATTTTTTGTTTGGAGTTCACACCCAGCTTATTTTTGGCTCTGTATTCAGGAATCATTCCTGGTGGTGTTCACTAGACTATATGAGGTGCTGGGGATCAAACTCAGGTTGGTTGTCTGCAAGGCAAACTCTTTACCCACTGTACTATCACTCTAGCCCCTTTAGTTCTACTTTAAATAAAAGAAAGTGTAGCTTGCCTTCCATTTGTCACATTTCCCACATTCTGTTGTCTATGAGTATGAGTCAGAGAAGGGGAACTGGTTGTCTCAGAACTTCCAGACTCTCAGCCCTTAGAGATGCCAGGATAAGTTTTTTCACTGGTCCTGTGGCTTGTCAACCTTCCTTTTCCTCTTGCTGCATACCTAAGACACCTGGTAGTTGGAGTTGACCCAGAGCACTGGTAGGAGTCTATGTTTATTTTCCAATAAGATAAGAAAAAAAGAGAGAAATAATTGAGGCCTCATACAACCCTGAGACCACCAGGTGTGTCAGCCAGCCCTCTGGTTCCAACCATCACCGTGTTGCTTTGCTGGGTCTGAGTGTTGAAGCATCTAGCCTAGTTGGTATTGTGAGATTTCCCTATGAGGACACAACAGACCTTAAAAGACCTACTCTAGGATCTTCTGTCATTTCAGCTTCTTTCACCATAATCACTATATTAGGCTGTGATCTGTACAATCTTGATGGTGTAGATGTGACAATTTAGCTGGTTATCCACAGGCATAGATTCTAGTTTTCATTTCAATAGATTCATTATTAGGCCATAAGCTTCTTTATAATTTATGGTCATCCCCTACCCCAAATTTACATGATGATCTGAACCTTAAGAAGAAATAATTGGGGCCTCATACAACCCTGAGACCACCAGGTGCGACCTTGGTGGCAGCCAGCCCTCTGATTCTAAGCATTACCATGTTGCTGGGTCTGAGTGTTGAACCATTTGGCCTAGTTGGTCCAGTGATGCATGGAGTGAGGATGGTGGACCTGACTATACCAGGTATGTGTTGGAGTTCAAGCTCAGCTCTTTTACCGCTTTGTGATTCTCTACAAAATTATTACTTCTTAGAGCTTTAAGTTCTAATTCTGTTAAATAGAAAAACTAAGAGCTATGAACAAGGATCCACATGGAACAATTTGGATGAAGATCCAGAAAAGGTCATGAATATTTTATGCAGCGCAAAGAGGAAGCCAGGGGTTGGCAAAGGCTGCCTTTCTGACACCTTGACTCCCGCTGCTCCTCATGTAGAACATGGTGAATAGAAACTCAAGGCCAACATGACAAAACGCCTCAATGATAGAGAGGAAGAGAGACCAGCAGACACTGAAGACAGTGACATCTTGGAATGAAGAAATCCAGGGCTTTCAGGGAAGATAAGCACCATCTCTCTTGAGATATATGGGATTGTGAAAATGTGGGTGATGGGTGCTGAGGAGGTAGCTCCTGGAGAAGCTCTTTGCTGGACCTGACAGGGTGATGGTCTGGGTTATCTGTGGAGGGCATGTTCGGCCAGCCCCCCTAAAGACCTCTTGGTGCAAGAGGCTGAACCGAGCACTTTTTACTTTCTACAAACTATCTGAAGCCTCACAGGTGACTGCAGGGAGGCAGTCATCCAAGTTTTAGTTAAGTGACTTGCCTTAGGCCACATAACAAGTGACTGGTGGCTGGAAATCAAACGTTTGACTCCAGGTCTGGCTTTGACAGCCTGAGTCTGCAGCAGTGGAAATCACGCACACCCTCTCTCCAGCCTTACCTGTTGTTGCCCTCCACCTGGAACAAAAGGGGATTCTTGCTTTCCCAATGCCAAAGGTTTCAACAAATCGGGACAATCAGAGTTCAATTATGCACACCCATACCCCCATGAAAATGCTTACTTTTTCTCCATTTAAATTCTGCTTTCTGTCTGTTCACTACGGTTTCTACGAGCAGAAAGGCAGGGCCATCATGTAGCAGAGATCCAGCCCACCTCGTGCCTGATGTGAGACTAGGAACAAGGGAAATCGGTGAGATCTGTTGTTCTTCTGGCATGCAGTGGATCTTGTTCTTTGAACAGCTCTACCCTTTTAATAAACTCCTTAGGCAACTCTCAGAGGACTCAGTAAAAGGAAGAGGCTGATGAGTTTTAAGTGGAATAGACAAGTTGAAGTTGAAAATCAGAATCTTGACAGTGAGCTCCAAGTGCTCCATTTCTTGGCCCACCCTCCACCTCATTCATCAGGCATTTACAATTGATGAGTATAGATTGTTGGGATAATATTATCCACTCTATGCCTGATTCGTTTTCCAGCTCCCTCCAGGAAATAAAATAAAATAAAAAAAAATTAAAAAACCTCCTACACTCCGGGATAATTACCAAGGCTGCTATATCTCCAAATCATCTGGGAGTGTCCAGAATTGAACTGCCTTTATTGAAAAGTTACATCGATTCAATATATAGTAATACAGGCAAAAATAATTAAGGCTTTGCTAGCTGTGTAAGACCTTAATCCAGATCTCACAAACATTCAATAAAAGCTGTATGGGCAGGGAACTAGAAGGCTGACAATTTAGCCAGAGAATAGCTAGTACAGAGAGAAGAGGCGGAGAAGAGAGGAGGGCTGCGGAACTGGGGGGGAGAGAGAGAGGGAGAGAGGGATGGGGGAGGGAGGGAGGAAAAGAGGGGAAGATTCAAAGATTGGAAAAAGCAGGAAGAATTTTGGTCATTTATTGTAATCCTAAAATTTCTAAGTTTAGTAAGCACCACACACTAAATGCCACTGTGATGAGTTCTAAACAATAAAACTCAGAATCAAATTCTAGTTGGTTTTTAAAGTTTTGATTTTGCCAATTTCCATGCATGTGAAAATTCTGTGGGTTCATCACTTAAGCCCCAAGGGCAGAGGAACACCTTCTATTGTTCTGCTTAATTTCACCTATTGAGGGAATTCCTTGAACATGATACCACCTGAGCAGTTTCATTCATATCTACTTGATTATACAGGACAGACATTGGACACTGCTCTTGGGTAGGTGGTGAAGAGCAGAGGTTGAGGTAACTCCCATATTAGAAACTAAATGAAACTAAATTAACTCTTCTATTCCAGTAGATTGACTTTCATTAGAGAATGAGTATCACTTATCAGCTGTGTACACCAAAAGATGTTAGAAAAACAATATACCTATAACTAAATTTTAGCAAGATAGATACCCAGCATTTAAAAAACAAATTTATTATAAAAAATGCCTAGTAAGCTACTTAATAGACATGATTTATGTCCATTTTCCTGTTACAACTAAGTGATTTGGCTCTGTGTAATCTATGTAATCTACATGGTGCAGTGCAAATGTCTAATAATGAAAAGTGGTCATATATATTGCAATTTAGCTTTTGTGTTTTTATCTGTTATATCTTGTAAAGCCCCCATTAATATAAAGCAAAGCAAAATATAATTCTTGCCTTCTAAGCAAAACTTCAATAATCATTTTTCTGTATTTCAAAGACTTGCTATTTGAATTCTTTGATGCTTTTAATAGGCAATTTGCAAGAATAAACCTGGAGAAAAAGTCTTCCCATGTCCTCAAGGGTTTTTCCTGAATTTTACCAGACTTTGTATCAACCTTATACCCTGCCCCAGCTCTCTGGTTTGTGGACTTCAACATGAAGAGTCTCTGAGTCTCATTCCCGTGCCTTTCTCTTTCCTTACAGCCATGACCGGTCTGGTGGTGCCCCCGATGTAAAGAAGAGGAAGAACTGCTTTCTTATAGCACAAAACTACTTATTCTGATGGACCAATAATGAGGAAAGCACTCTGAGCTCTGTGGGGAGAGCTGAGCCCCAAAATGAACATAATGGACAGATTTGGGTATGCAAGGAGCCTGCATCTTACCTGGTCTCATGTTTGTCCTGTAGCTCGGATGATAGCTACACAAACTGACTGTCTTGGGGACAAGGACAAAAGATATCATTGACGTAGTCAGTGCTAAAAGCAGAAATGCAATTCTTTGTTATGAACATTATGAGAACCACCTTCCTATGTTTGTAAAATATTTAAGAAAAAAATTGGCAAACAATTCATGCTTAATATTTTGGATACTATTTGTTTTTCTTTGTAGGAAAAAATGTTGAAAGTTTCTATTTTCTATGAAGCCTTTCAGATACCAATTTAGTTTATGCAGAAAAAAAATTGAACAAAACAGGGTACCAGCATGGAAGACTTTCTTAAAATGAAACCTGAATTGAATGATGAAATGTTGTATGTGTGTTTGATTATAGTTTAATCTCTTAAAAAAACAAAAACAAAAAAAGGGAAAAATTTTAAAATGTTTTACAATTATTTAAATAAATAAACGTGTAACTTATTGTAAGTAGAAGTAGTTATTAAGACCTTTTGGAAGAGAAAAAAACTCTCTTCCTGATGTAAAATGAAAATGATGCAAACACGTAGTAACAGGTTAAAAAAGTGTGTGATTATTACTCAGTTACTTACTAGACTCTTACCCCCCTGTCCTGCATTCCCTTCTTTTTCCATCTTTTATTGACCCATGGGCAAGAATATGTACCTTGTGTAGATTCCTATAGAACAACTTGATGCAGAAACAAAAATGTCCATGCACAGACATAAACACCCATCATTCATTCCCAGCTCCATCTGCTTTCTAAATAGTATCTATGTCCCTTTTACTATTCACTCTGTGAATTTTTTAAAGCTTCTATTAGCTATCTACATTTTCCCCCGATCAATGCAGAGAATTACCATATTTTAGTGCACCCCGGGTTTTGAGTATCCTGGGGAAAGAAGTAGCTCATATCAAATATGAGTTCAAACCACACAACTTTCCCAGCCAAGCAGCCTCTTTAATACTTGCTTGACAGATCTATTTGCTTTTAAGGTTTTTTTTTTCCTGTTTTATCAGAGGATTTTGAAAACATGGTTTGAAGAAGATGACTCTGTTTCTTGAATCTTAGCGTGTCCACATTTTTTCTTCTCTCTATAGATTTCCACTGTCATGACATTAAATTCTCTTGAAAATCACTTGACGGTTTCCAGGTAAGAATGAGATGGAAAAGAGCCCTAAATCCCTCTCCTGATCTGTGAGGAAATGGGATTTCAGGTTCTTGGTAGGGTCAGTAATTAGAGACATCAATGTTCTAAGCAGTTACCCAGTCTTGCAACAGATTCTCCCAGCTCTTGAGACTAGTTCCTTAAAGAAGAGTCCTCTTAACAGTTGCTAACAGTGACTGAGTTGTGAAAAATGAAGTGATCCTCGAGATGTACCCAGACTCATCAGGGTTGCCAATAAGCATGCTTTTTTTTTTCCAGGCTAGGGTTTTCCCTATTGACTTGTTGGCATCACAGTGCAGTCTCTACATAGACTGCCGTTTGGGATTCTCGGCTGGGCTTCTAACATTAGAAATTGATACAGCTCTTATGGAAAGATATCTTTAATGCATCTGAGCCAATCTTAGATGACTTCATGAGTTTCCCCTTTCCCATTGAAACATCCCCCCCCACCTATTGAACCCTTAACAATCTCATTTGCTTTTTAATCTATTCTGGAATTTTCCAATATGACCTAAATACTGTTTCTATGCACATGAAAATCCAAGGTTTCAGAAAACGGATGTGCTTATAATTTCTGCGCATAGTCCCTCATACCCAGGACTTAACATACCAAAATACAGGGAAACACACCACTTGAGAAAGTTCCCAGTGAAAAAAACCCAATGAGAAGGGAGTGTGGTGTACCATCCCAATGTGAAGGCAGATCAAAATTAAGCATGTTTAGACCTGGATTTGAGCCAATGCAACATAAGGAAATGATTTTTTTAAGTAGCATTGCTTTTAGAATCTGTGAATTTTGCTCTTGCATGAAGATGAGTGCAGTACTGTCTTCAAAATGATTGTAGAATTTGTTGGTAGCTTTACACCGAAAAATGTGCGTAACTAAATACCAGACATTCCTGATCATTCAGCTAGAACCTTGACAGCAGCAAATCTATTTAATTGTACAAATGTGTGTAAGGATTATTTTTAGTGTACTAATAAATTAAAAACAAAGCTACTCTGTCCTCTTTAGTCATTGCTGTTAAATCATTCTGGTCCCAGGTTATTTTTGTGCCACTTGAATATGAGTATTTCTATAGGTAACTACAAACTATATCCTATCTTTGTAAGAGGAGCTGTGTAAGATTTTTCATTTAAAGGGACAATTTACTTCATTATTTATCGTACTTTTTGTTATAGCATCATAATTTTTCCCAGTTTTTCTTTGCACATTTCAATATGCATGGTTTAAAAACCATTATCTTCCCTACCTTTTGTACAGTGAGTTCTCATTTTCAAACTGTATAGTTCCATTTTATTGTTTTGCTTTGTCAGTTATAAACAGTATAAAGTTGCTATGCACAGAGCTTTTTGTAAAGACGGCTTTTTTGTTTACTGTTTTTAATGGTCTTACTTATGAAAGAATATCTTGTTTGTAAAATGAATATGTCTACTTCAGTTTTAAACTTTAAATTATCCTAACAAAAAATAAAATTTTTGTACTGTAAAAATGATTGCAACTTTGACTTTATTGTTCAAGAGAAAAAATCTTAGCTTGGGATTTAGTCTTAAGTTTAAAGATTATTTCATAATTGCTAGTCCCTAAGCACTATTCAATGAAATCCTACTACTGCTTTTGCTTACATGGAATATTTTCTGATGTGTTCACTTGAAGGAGATAATATGTTTGATGTCAGGTAATTTTTTTGTATTATTTATCTCTATATCCCCCTGGTCAAATTCTTTTAAAAGGACTCAAAGGGTCTTATTTTCCATGTGGGATTTTGACTATGGAATTCTTAGAGCAATTGAGAAGCCTAGTTAAATTGGAAATTTCTTGTTCAACAAATGTTATAATTGATCTATCAGACATTGGATGAAGAATAGAATAGAGGAAAACACATGGTCATCGAAGGAAACAGTTCATAGAAGATAAATCCTATAGGAAGATAGAATGGCTATAGGAACTCAGAAAAGAGTGATCACAGAAGATGGAATGGTCAAGAAAGTCTCTATGGAGGAATCAAAGTTAAACCCAGCCTCAAAAGAATGGTAAAAATTTTGTTACAAAAGTTTGATAGTGAGAACTGATGGTTAAAAAGCCATAATGAACAAAAACATGTAAGAAGACCAATCCTAAGCATAATTTTCAGCCAAAATATGTATGATCATACTCATCACGAGTTTACCTCATTTATTTCTGCTAAGTTTTAGATATCTTCAAACCACATAAATTACATATCACTGTATCACTGTCATTCCGTTGTTCATCAATTTGCTCGAGCAGGCGCCAGTAACATCTCCATTCGTCCATGTTATGTGCTAGTGTAGCCCAATGGCATATTGGGGGCTCTTCCAGGGTCAGAGGAATGAGGACCATCATTGTTACTGTTTTTGGCATATCGAGTACACCACGGATAGCTTGCCAGGCTCTGCTATGCGGGCAGGATACTCTCAGTAGCTCCCAGGCTCTCCGAGAGGGATGGAGGCAGCAGTAATCACCTTTGGGGCAGCCTCTAATCACCTTTACAGGTGTTCCCAGTCAGCCATATATGCGGGCAGGATACTTTCAGTAGCCTGCTGGGTTCTCTGAGAGTGAAAACTAGACAATAAGAGGTCGCAGGGCTGAAATGCAGCCCCACACTTCTGAGAGCTTGGTTTTATAGTCTCTGGATCTTGGCCGTTGGTGGGATTACATGGCAGTTGGTGAGTGCAACTATCTAGTTACTGGAAGATGGGGGATGTAGGTGGAGGAGGCCCATCCTGATCCGAGCAGGCTTGGAGATCTCAGCCCCAGGTCCCGCACACCTGGATTCCTCTGCAGTTCCTTTATGCGTGAGGCTCATCCAAGCATGTGGAGAATGGTCTTAGCATGGCTGTGGCTGGGTTCCAGAGGTCTTCAGCTGCTGGGGCTCTGCTCAGGGTGGGGAGGGAAACTCAACCCGCCCCCTTCCAAGGGGCTCCTGTGAGGACAGCCAGGCACAGGGGCAGGAGACTCTGTGGTGTTCTCTTCTGGGAGCTTGGTTTTATATAAATTACATATGTATATAATATTCTTGTGTAAGTCAATGAGATGCTTTTCAAAACAGTGAGCTGAGAAAGTTTGAATTTTCCCGATGAAAACTATCAGCCTCAACTACTCTTGTCCTTGATCTTTATGTGTTTGGTGACTTCTCATCTGCAGACCTTAGGTTACAAGTCATCTGCTCAAGGGGTCCTTTGCTTACTTCCAAACATGCATATTTCTCATTTAACATTCTTCATGTTTGTGTTTTTATCATAATTTGTATTTCTTGTTCACAATAGACCAAAGGCTACTAAGGAGAGGGACGATATTTGACGGTGCCTTGTGGGTAACACTGAGCCTGAGTTTGTCTATCAAATGCCTGAGGTACTCAACAAATGCTTGTTGAATGGGGGAATGAGCAAACTGAATTCTGATCCCTAGAGGCAACTATGCCTTGTCATGTGGGAGAGGTAGTTGATCTGTCACAAATGAAAAAAAAGCATCATTTTGAGAATAAACTCCTTAGGGATTCTTTTGTCAGTCAACTAATAAAAAGATGATGAAATGTGTCTATAATGTAATGTGGCTGGTTGTTTAAGAAAAGCAGGAAATTCCGAAAGGGAGAGAAGAGAGAAGTGAGGACCTGGAAACCTTTGTGTAGAAGCCTGTTGAGTATATTGTTTTGTCCCTTGACTCTCATAAGTATCTGCAAAACAATGTGGATTTTCACAATGCTCAGATATATGTGTAAGAACTGGGATGCTGTAGAGGAATCTGTATTTTATTCCTGTTCCAGATATGGCGTTGGACTTTTTGGTTACACACTTGCCTCTCAAAGAGGTCATGGTACATTCACCAAACTGTGTACTTCAAAGAGACTGTAGGGTACTGAATGTGAGACAGTGAGGAGACTTAATTTTTTTTTAAATTTTATTGAATCACTGTGAGATAGTTATGAGCTTTCATGTTTTGGTTACAATCACATAATGATCAAACACCCATTCCTCCACCAGTGCACATTCCCCACCACCAGTATCCCCACCAGTATCCCTTTCCCACCCTTCCCCTGCATCCATGGCAAACCTGATTCCCCATAATCTCTTTCTACTTTTGGGCATTATAGTTTGCATTACAGACCCTGAGAGGTTATCATGTTTGGTCCTTTATCTACTTTCTGCACACATCTCCCATCCAGACCGATTCCTCCAGCCATCTTTTTCTTAGTGATCCCTTCTCTATTCCAGTTGCCTTCTCCCCTTTGCTCATGAGGCAGGCTTACAGCTATGGAGTAATCTATCTGTCCTGTGAATCTACTATCCTTAAGTGTCAGCCTCAGGTTATGTTGTTTTATACTCCACAAATGAGTGCAGCCCTTCTGTATCTGTCCCTCTCTTTCTGACTCATTTCCCTTAGCATGATACTCTCCATCTCTATCCATTTATAAGCAAAGTTCATGACTTCATCTCTCCTGACAGCTGTATAGTATTCCATTGTGTAAATGTACCAAAGTTTCTTTAACCAGTCATCTGTTCTAGGGCACTTAGGTTGTTTCAAGATTTTGGCTATTGTGATTAGTGCTGCAATGAACATATAGGTACAGATGTCATTTCTACTGTGCTTTTTTGCATCCTCAGGATATATTCCCAGAAGTGGTATTGCAGGGTCATATGGAAGCTGTTTCTAGTTTTTGAAGGACTGTCCATATTGTTTTCCAGAAAGGCTGGACTAATGGCATTCCCACCAACAGTGAAAGAGTGTCCCTTTTTCCCCACATCCAGGTTGCTTTTGTTCTTTTGAATGTGTGCCAGTCTCTGTGGTGTGAGATGATATCTCTTTGTTGTTATGATTTGCATCTCCCTGATGGCTAGCTATGTGGAGCATTTTTTAATGCGCCTTTTGGTCATTTGTATTTCTTTTTTGAGGAAACGTCTGTTCATTTCTTCTCTCCATTTTTTGATGGGTTTGGAGCTTTTTTTCTTGTACAATTCTACTAGTGTCTTGTATATCCTGGATATTAATCCCTTATCAGATGGGTAGTGGGTAAATATTCTTTCCCATTCTGTGTTTTCTTTCTATATTTTGGTCACTGTTTCTTTTGAAGTGCAGAAGCTTCTTGGTTTGATGTAGTCCTATTTGTTTATGTTTGCTTCCACTTGCATGGTCAGTGCTGTTTCATCCTTAAAGATGTTTTTAGCTTCAATGTCGTGGAGCATTCTAGAGACTAAAATTTTATGAATTGCAAGGGGACTTGGTCCAAAAGAAAACAGTGTCTGCCATGTCAGAGAGTTAGACTTTATCTGCTAGGATTGTGATGCATCTAATGGGAAGCTATTAAAGGAATTGATCTCAAGCAGAGACACAATAACAACAGTGTGGGCCACACATTGCAGGGGATGATTATTGAAGGCAATGGTATCCATCAGTTAAGGGTTAAAAGACAGTTGATAAGCACGGTCTAAAACTGCTCTTCATTCTTATTGATCAGTGCCTTGGTCTCCTTCTTAGTGTCATGCCAGGTGAAGAATGCTTTTCAATGGCTACTGCATTTAGGAAACTATTGTAATAATTCGACAAGAGTGATAGAGATGGAAAATAGAAGTGATCTGAGAGAAACTTAACAGATTGGCAGGATTTCCTGAGAGGTCAGATATGGGAATGAGGGCTGGAGAGACAGTGAATGGGTGAAGGAGCCTTCCTTCTATGCAGCTGACCTCAATTCAATCCCTAGCACTATCTGGTCTCCTGAGCATGTGGTCCCCTGAGCATCACTGGGAGAAACACTATGTGGAAATGAGGGGGATGAGTTAAGGAGAACCAAGATAACTTCCAGTCTGTTAGACTATAGGGTTTTTTGACACCTTTTCCTAAAGTAGGAAAGAGAGAAAGTAACAAGTTCTCGGAGATGTAAAGATAAAATGACTTTAAATTTGGCACAACTTGTGTGAAATCTGTCACAGATTCTTTTATTGGGTAGCTCAAGAATAAAGACAGGAGAAAAGAAAGAAAGAAAGAAAGAAAGAAAGAAAGAAAGAAAGAAAGAAAGAAAGAAAGAAAGAAAGAGGGAGAGAAAGAGAGAGATGGAGGGAGGGAGGGAAGGAGTGAGGGAGGGAGGGAGGGAGGGAAAGAGGGAGGGAGGGAGAAAGAATGAAAGAAGGAAGGAGAGAACAAGAAAGGAAGGAAGGAAGGAAGGAAGGAAGGAAGGAAGGAAGGAAGGAAGGAAGACAAGAAGGAAAGAAGACAGGAAGGAAGGAAGACAGGAGGGAGGGAGGGAGGGATGGAAGAGGGAGAGAGAAAGGAAGGAAAGAAGGAAGGAAGGGAGGAGAGAGCAAGAAAGAAAGAAAGAAAGAAAGAAAGAAAGAAAGAAAGAAAGAAAGAAAGAAAGAAGAGAGAAAGAAAGAGAGAGAAAGGGAGAGAGATGGGAGAGGGAGGGAGGGTGGAAGGAAGGAAGGAAGGAAGGAAGGAAGGAAGGAAGGAAGGAAGGAAGAGAAAGGATTTCTCTGTTTTTATTTGAATTATTTTGTTAGATGCAAAAGTTCAGGGGTTACACTCTGGGGACTTCAAAGGAGTTTTGTAAAGCAATTTTCTGGTGTTGAATGTTGCTGCAGTGATGTCTGAAGTCACGTTTCTCATTCTCATTCCTATCTTTTGGTTCCCACATATAAACAAGGTGACCCTATGATTTGTTGCCTAAGTCATGACAATTTTGAGAGTGAAAGTGACACAATAAGTAATTTTGCCTGGAAAACATGTAAATTGACACCTGGTATCTCTGTTGTGGAAGGTAATTTCTTTTTGCATTCAAAGTCCAGTAATTTTATATAAAATATTTTAGTCCTGATCCTCTCTGTGTATATTCAAGTCTTCTTTTATTTTTGAAAGCTTTTCCTTAATTATGGTGTTAAAATATATTCTGTTTCTTCATATTGGTCTTTTTGTTAGAGACATCTGCAGCAGAAGGGCATAATCTCTAGTTCAATCTCATTCATTTATGTCATATCTCTGATATCTCTGATACTCAACTCTTAGTTCCTCTGTCTGCTTGCTTTTCTCCATTGTGTCTTTTTTAATATTCCTTCTAATGTGCTCTCAGTTCTCAGATGGTTTTGTTTTTCCTTTCACTTTTTTATAAGTTCTGCTAGCTAACCTCCCGTTGCTTTCTATTGTATTGCTTATTTTTATTGAATTATTGTGTATCTGTTTTGAACTATTATTTTGTGGAGGAATAATTTGATGAAAATAATGATAATGAGCTTGATCAAAATTATTTTTAATTCCACAAAAACTTTTTTGTCCTGAAGAGTGTTCTTTATCTTTTTTTTGTTGTTTTCCTGTTCTTTTTTCCCTTCCTTATGGCATATATATGTAAATCACATTTTGTTACCGTTTTGATAAAACTCATGTTTGATTGAAGTGAGGTTTCTACTGAACCAGGTATCTACCAAAAATTTGACAGGAATGACCTAGGGTCCATGTACAAGACTAGCATACATTATAATTTCAGAGATGTGTGCATGTGCATATCTGTGTCTGTGTCTCTGTGTGAGAAGAGAGATCGTAAGACAGAAAGAAATCAATCAACATTTGTGCAACTGCTGAAAATGCACACTGCTTTTCCTTATCCACAGACTATGAGTGGCTTGTTTATTTTATTCCTTCACCTGTCTTTCCTGATGCTTCACATCTCTGCCAAATGGGTCCCAGAGAGAAGTTTACATTAGACTTTACATTAGTAAAAGAAGTTTACATTAGTAATTACATTACATTCACCCCAAATGTTTCGATAACAAATTTGGTTTGGATCCTTAGTCACATTTATCCCACCATCTTTGAATGACTTTGGTTGCTGTAGCATACTTTTTAGTATTTCTGTTTGACTTTCCATAGTCACCCCTTTCTTGTGAATTGTGATTTGGTATAACCAATGTTCTTGGTTTCACTGAAGATAAAATTTATGCCTCTCTTTTTAATTTCCCTTTTTTCTTTTGAATAATTTTGAGAAGAAATGTATGGGAAAGATCTTACAATTGCATTGTAATCTCCTGTCTTCATATTGTACCATAATATTTTAAGGAAGAGGTATTAATTCAACTGCCCTTCTATTTTTGACCTGTAGATAATTTTTGATAACCAGTTTCTATCTAGATCAGTAGCTATATTCTTTGCTTTCTTCATTGTATTCTACTAAATACAAATAATAGAAGGTAATTCCCAATACAATTAGCAAAAGTGATGTCTGACTGGAATTTATTGCAATAAATAAGAAATTAAAAGGATCCATGGTCTGATTCTTGGCAAATTGTCAAAATGGCATATAAGCTATCATACCATTACTGTTTGGGATCATACCCTAGATCTGATCTGATTTGAATAATAAAACTCTATTTGAACAGTGAAACTATTTAGCATTAATTATATGTATAGAAGATAGTATAATAAAATGGAAATAGCTAGGATTCACGGAACTAGGTATATATTCAGTTTCTGCTCTATGTAATATTGACTAAATCATAACCAGTCAGCCTTCTCAAATGTAAAACAAAACCACTATACATATATATGCACATAGATATATAGTTGTCATTATGATAAATTGGAAAATATGTATACATTATGGTATATAAGATCCATGAAGTTGAATTTTCATTTTTTATGCATTTACTTCATAGCTGTATTTCCTATCACCTAGGATAGTATTTGGCACAGAGAAGGCACTCATTAAAAAAATTAACAATGAGGGTGCAGAATATAGTTCATTGATAGAGCACTGGCTTTACATGTGTGAAGCCCTGGCTTTGATTGATGGCATAGCAAAAAAAAAAAGAGTGAGAGAAAGAAAAGGAATTAATAATTGAATAAACACATAAATTGCTTACATGTGATAGAGCTCAGTAAGTTCAATCATAATAGCAGCTCTATAGATTCATATTTGTATTCCAATTCATATCTTTGCTAGAATAACTAAGGAGAAGAAATTTAATGTACCATAGCACTTTCTGGTTTACGTCTTTGAAAGAAAAGAGCTAGGATGCCTGATTCTACCTTGGTATCAGTAAATTTTCTCTCACCAGTACTGACTGCTTCTCTAGCAGTTGGGAAGAAGAGAAGTCAGAACAAGTGATCCAAATGTATTGGGTTGTTATTTGGCCGTGGGAGTGGGGTGGGCACACTCAGCTTGCTCTGGGCTTACTCTTGGCTCTTGGTTCAGAGATCACTGTTAGAGGGGATTGAGGGAACATATGTGGTACCAGGAAACATTCCTGGGTTGAGCTTTTTACCCACTGAGATTTCTTTCCGACCCCTCATCACAATCTGGTTTTCTGTTTGTTTGTTTTTGTTTTTGTTTTTTGAATAAAGGATTATACTCTAATGGGACCAATGTCTATGGAAATTCTTTAAACCGACAGTAAAATTTAGGGTCAGACAATAGACCCCAGGCCCAGAAAATCATTGTCTAGCACTGTTTGTTTTGGGAGTGGTACATCCAGTCTTAGTTCTTTGTACAAGATTTAAAAAGAAGAAAAAAAGAAGTAAAGGATGTGCCCCAATCACCCGACCATGCTTTTTTTCCATTAAAAACTAAAAAAAAAAACTTTTTTTAAATCATAGACCGAAACATCTGGTGTGTCATGACTATGACTTTTCATGACAAAACAAGCATTGTTTTCAGTTCCAAATATTCACAGATCCAAGAGTATGAACCCATGAAAAATTGCTTTTAAGGCCAGAACAAGTCCAGATGACTTTTAAGAACAAATCCAAACATTTACTGTTTTTGAACTGAGAAGAGTGGGATAGTTATATAGATTTCCCAGTGCCTCAGAGATTGTGTGTACATAAATTCAAATATTCTGATCATTAAATGTCAATGCAACTTATCATTATCAATAAAAAATGATAATGATAGAAACAAATAAAAAAGCTAAATTTTTCATTTATGCATTGTGAAGTAGCAGAAGTGTGAGCTCTGGAAATTAGCAACCATCAATTCAAATCTCATCTTGAAACTCTTCCTATAACTATCAGAAAATTATCTTAAGAAAATACAACTTCCTTCTCTGTAAAAGTGGTGATAATGAGATTTTTGTTTAACAAAGCCTTGATTCATGGAGGCCAAGATTCTTTTTTTTCAAGATAACAATCTTAAATAAAATAAATCTTAAATACATGAGGTTTAAATAAAATAATGAATTTAAAAGCGACAGACATAGTATGTGTACAGCTCTATACATTTTTTTTTTCAGTCCTGGTTTAAAGTGAACTTTTTTTTTAAATCTAGAAAACCACCCATTTCCCATCACACTTCTCTAACAATACCTCCCTGGCAGGACTGGGAAGGGGATCATTAATTAGTCAGTGTTTGTGAAACACTCAGATCATGAAAGTATTGGGTGTGGAACAGGACCATTTACATCACAATACAGAAGCTGGCCGCTCCTTCAAGAGACTATTTACAAAGTAAGGGAGTCCTAATAGATGCCTTCCAGTCATGCAAAAACCAATGTGGGGTCTTTGGAAACAGCCCAGGACTGCCTTGCCAGCCTTGCTACCAGGAGTTCTGTGCAGTAAGCAGGCATTTCTGGAGATGAAGAAAACCCATGAAAGAAGGTCAACATTTTTCTAAGGGTAATCTACAAATGACCCTTATTTATTTATGAATTATAATTGAATCACCATGAGAAACACAGTTACAAAGTTGTTCATGATTGGCTTTTAGTCATACAATGTTCCAACACCAGTCCCTTCTCCAGTATGTATTTCCCACCATCAATGTCCCATTAAATAACCCCTATTTGGTGACAACTCTTAACAACAAAAGTATATGTGAGACATTTATTTAGGTTTCATATTGTCTCCTTGAGCTCAGACCTTGAATAGAAGATTTGAAAAAGAAAGTCGGCCACATGCAATGGCCAACTTCTTGAGTATTAAGTCCTGAGGGAGAGTGGAAGTGGTGGATCTCTAAACTCTCAACTCTGAGCTCTAAACTTTGCTTTTTTCTCTGCTTCTGTGTGCAAGGAAAGATTGCATAGTTTAAAGCTGTTTCAGCAAAACAATCTCATTCATCACTGAAAAATTACTGCTGTTAATATTCAATGTATTTATTCTATGATTTTGATTGCTTTTGCTTTAGGAATTGTTTTATTTTACACAAGCATATATGGAAACATAAGTATTTATTTTTTAATTTTAGCTCTGTGCTAATTTTAATGCAATTAGTGTATAAACAATTTGGGAAACACTGTGCCTCTTACAGATTATTTCCCCATTTTTTTTCCCCTGACTTTTTAATTCTTAATTTGAAAGTGCATTACTCAAATTTGAGTAGCACTGTGCTTTGGGAATGAGAAAGGGAAAGAAAAGACTTGGTAATCTCCAAATTGGGTCATCATTTCTTGAATAACCAAGACTTGGCTGAATGTTAATCTTCTGTTTTATAATTCAACATCAATAAAAGAAATCTCCATGCATTACTCCAGTATTTTATTTTTGCCTCTGAATTATGTTTATACCCACAAATCCTAGCCAAGAACCTATTGAATAATTATCCCCACATGTAACATTTTTCTGGTGATGTTTTCCTTTCCTTGGTTGTATGAAATATAGAAATGTGTTTCTAATTATTAATACAACCACCTGGTAACTATACTGGATCATCTCAATAATGATTCATTTAATATGGTGTTTGGTAAAACTCAGTCATCTTTGACACTATCCCAGAAAATCACTTACCAAAATGACACACAGATTCACCTGTAACCACGGTGATCATATTTTGCAAACCAAAGTAGGCAGGTGAAAGTGTAAATCTGAAAGTGATGTTGTCCTGAAAAAATTTAGAACATACAAATTTCTATGATATAAGCCACAAAAATCACCTACTGGTTAGAGCGATAGTACAGAGGTTAAGTTGTTAGCCTTGTACGTAGCCAATTCTAGCTCAATCCCTGGCACATCATATAGTCCCCCAGGCATCAGGAAAAATGCATGAGTACTGATCCAGGACTAATCCCTGAGCACTGGTGGATGTGGTCCAACACCCCTCCACTAAATACAAACAAACATACTAAAAAAAAAGAAAAACCTTTCTCAGGGACCAGAGCTATAGTACAGAGGTTAGGTGCTTGCTTTGCACACAGCTGACCCCAGTTCAATTCCTGGCATACTGCCTAGGATCCACTGAACACCACCAGCAGTTATCACCTGATCAGAGCCAGGAGTAACCCCTGAGCACCACCACACATGGCTCTCCATCAAATATTCACCTATCAACTAAATAATTCACATGGCACTTTCACTTTCTTATTTTTGAGAAATTAAGAGCAACTGATTCTTTTTTTTTTCTTTTCTGTAAAAGAAACGAAGTGAATTAGTGGAGGGTAGAGGATCAACATGTACCTGCAAAGAAAACAAGTTAGTGGAGGGAAGAAGCTTGACATATACCTGCAAAGGAAAGGGAGTAGTTAGTGGAGGGAAGAGGCAATTCATGGAAGTCTGTAAAGGAAGGAGCCATCCTCTGCCATAAGACAAATCAAATGTGGTTGAGTCTTCAGTCAATGTAATGAACTAGTGAAGCTATCAAGCCATCTGAGGATGGCAAGTACTGATCAAACAGTAAGCAAAGCAAAGGGGAGATGTTGAAGGAGATACTGCACTTCCCTGTAGAATACAGAGCAGGCCAGGCCAATATCAAACCTCATTCACCACCGGACATGTCGTCTAGTTCAACCTTTACGAACTGCATACAACCTAGAGATGCATTCCTTAGCATCTTTCCCCAAAATACAAAAACATTCACTGGAAAGGCTATATGCATATCTATATTCATTGTCACCATACAACAACCAAGATACGGAAATGACCCAAATGGTCAACCACGAATGAAGGGATCAGGAAACTGTGGCTTCTATACCATAGAATACCATGTAGTTCTTTGAAAGGACAAGATCAGTAATCTGATAGGATGCAGGTGGAACTGGGGGAGATGGTGCTGAAGAGTCAGTCAAAAGGAAAAGGACAGGGATAGAATGATCGCTCATGGGTGGGATTTAAGATACAGAGCAAGAGAGTTGCAAGGGCCAGAGGTAGCCCAGTGGGAGAACTGGGCCCCACAAGTGAGTCTGTAGGGCTCAGGGGGAGCTGTAAGAAAGGGGCTGTGGGCACATTGGTGAGTTGTTGTGGTGATGGGCTTACATACTGGGAAACCATCAGTAACAGTACGGCAAATCACAGGAAAATAAAAATCAATAAAAAATATTTGGGGCTGGAGCGATAGAATATCAGGTAGGATGTTTGCCTTGCACACAGCCAACCCGGGTTTGAGTCCCAGCATCCCATAAGGTCCTCCAAGCACCACCAGGAGAGCAATTGATTCTTGTCTCCACTAGCTTTCTGTATATGTGGGTTGAGAACCAAGAATCTATTACTTCCCTAAGTTCACCACATATGCAGGAAGTGAGAATAGAAATCAAGCCAACACTTTTGAGAAACATGCCCTGACTTGCAGGAAATCAAGAAAAGTCTCTTCCTCTATAATTAGCCTTTCAAAAATTGGTTTTCTCAAGTTTAAGCAGGTTTGATATGTTAGTCGTAAAGAAGATATGTGCCCAATAACCTGGGAAAATGCTCATGCATCAAATTAAATTTTCTTTCTAGGTTGAATTATATTATTCTGACCAAAGATCCTAAGTTTGTGAGCCTATACTAATTCTTACAAACTATTTCTGTGCCAATTATCACTTTTTCCTTTGCAAGTATTTGACACTTTTTGGTATTGTTATTAAGCAGGATCAATGAGTAAAAGAAAAGATAAAAATGAAGAGACAACAGATCTTAAAACAAAGAGAAATTCTAGGAAGGCACTAGAATCTATGTTGGCATGGAACTAAGTACCTACCACACTGAATGAAAGTTCAGGTAAGTAAATTCTCGGAGGCCTTGAGCACAAGAAAGAGACGTCAAAGAGAAATGGGAAGTAACACCAAGATTCTGTCCTGTAGGACATATTTTGATGTGGAGTAAAGAGAGGCTGTTCCTTTGTGAGAACACAGGAGATATGATTGATGGCATCTATTCCTGGGAAATGACAGCAGAACGTGGAGCCTCACCTTGACATTCATCAGAGTGGCAGAGGAGAAGTAGCCTGTGGCAGAGGCAGCAGCTGGAGGAGGCGGAGAAGGAGCAAAGGAGATGCAAAGCCTTAGGCAAAATGCTCCAGGTCCCCAAATAAGCATGAGGGGGTGTTTTTGTGCCTAATAGAGGACCATGGTGGCCTGAGAAAGACAAGAGGGAATACTTTTGGAAACGTTTTTCACAACAGGCTCTAACCCAGTTGTCTAAAAATAATTTCAAGAAAGAAAACTAAATAAATATGTTAGTATACTTTTGTGTTGTTCTTTCTCAAGTGTGGGTGAAAATGCAGCCAAACGGGCTGGAGCAATAGCATAGTGGGCAAGGCGTTTGCCTTGCATGCAGCTGAGCCAGGTTCGATTCCCAGCATCCCATATGGTCCCCCGAGCACTGCCAGGAATAATTCCTGAGTGCAGAGCCAGGAGTAACCCTTGAGCATCCCTGCGTGTGACTAAAAAAGAAAAAAAAATGCAGCCAAACTTGCCTGTTGATTCTCATGCCCCAGCCTCTCTGTCTTGCACATTCAGGAACTTCAATTTTTTTTTTTCTTAATCCTAGCAAGCATATATGCCCTTCTTCATATGCATAGGATGCTGTTTCAGGCACTTTAGAGAACATAAAGTAAGTGATGTTTAAAGTGAACTGTTATGGAAAAACCTTGGATCAGAAGAACTCTTCCAGTTTAAGTTTAGTTTTCTATTAATTGTATCAGCCCCAGTGGGTTGTTTTATTTTATTATTTGAGGGCCACACCCAGTGGTGCTCAGAGCTTGCTCCAGGTTCTACACTCAGGGATCACTCCTGGCAGAGTTGGGGGACCATATATGGTGCCAGGGATGGAACCTCTGTCTACAAATTGCAAGGCAAGCATCCTACCCTCTGTACTATCAGTGTGGCCCCTGGTTGTTTCCATTCTTGACCCTCCTGAACCTTATCTTTGTTCTGAAAACTGGACTGACTCCTGTTTTACCTTGTAGGATTGTGGAAGACCCTATATGTGGACTTAGCACAGAGAATCAAGTCAGGCTCATGACATGCAAGCCTCAACCCGTGTACTATCTCTTCAGCCTAAATACTGCTTATTTCTACCCTGCAAATTTCAGACTTCCCAGTTCCTATAACTGCGTGAGCCAATTACTTAAAGTAAATATTTTACATATATTGCACAGCAGGTAGGGCATTTGCCTTGCACGTGGCTGACCCAGGTTTGATTCCTCCACCCCTCTTGGAGAACCTGGCAAGCAACCAAAAGTATCCCACCAGCATGGCAGAGCCTGGCAAGCTCCCCATGGCGTATTCAACACCCCGTGGGTGTTGGGGATCAAACCCTGGTCAATCATGTGCAAGGAAAGAGCCTTACCTGCTGTACTTTCTCTCCCACGTCATAGTTCTTTTCATTTGGAGAAACAAACTAAAAATAAGTTAATTTTATTTAAAATAATCTATTTCAATGATTTCATTTTTATATGATATACAGTTTCTGGGATTATGTCCATTTCCTTTTAAATATTACATTAAAAAATTTATAAAAATTTAGAGCCAGAAACAGCTTAATGGACTGGAGTATTTGCATGTGCAAGGGTGGAGCTTAATCTCCAGCATGGTACCCTGAGCATCATTTTGGGTTCCCCAGGGCACAGAGCCAGAAGCTGTCCCTGAACACAGTCGGGTGTGACCCCAACCCTCCCTCCAAAATTATAAAACTCTAGAAACTCCAAACTAGTCTCTAGTGACAGAAAGCAAATCAGTGCTTTTCACAGTTAAAAGGAAAACTTTGAGGGTGACAGAAATACTCATTAGCTTGCTTCTATTGCTGGTTCCATGGGTGTTTACTCATTGAAGAATATGCTTGAAATATACACAAAGAATATACTTTATATAGTGTATGTCAGGGCAGGAGCGATAGCACAGCGGTAGGGCGTTTGCCTTGCACGCAGCCAACGTGGCCGACCCGAGTTCGATTCCTCCACCCCTCTCGGAGAGCCCGGCAAGCTACCGAGAGTATCTCGCCCGCACGGCAGAGCCTGGCAAGCTCCCCGTGATGTATTCGATATGCCAAACACAGTAACAACGAAGTCTCCAACGGAGACGTTACTGGGCCCGCTCAAGCAAATCGATGATCAACAGGAGGACCTTTACCTTTTCCTTTTAGTGTATGTCAATTGTACCCCCTCAAAAGGGCTTTTAAAAGAGAGAAACATAGAAAGACAAATCCAGGGGGTATGGTGCCGCCAGCAGGTCAATCTATACCTGTGAGGCAAGTGCATCTGCGCCTTATGGCGCCTTTGGACTTCCAGATACCCCAAAAGCAGCAGCTGTGACTTTGGCCAGACCGCAAAACCTTGGGACAAAGTTTACCAAGAAAGTAAAAGGCCAAAAGTTAGGTATGTGGGAGACACCCCACAAACCACCTCGGGCTCAGCTGTATAATTGGAGGTATGGCCTCTCTGGTTCCTGATGGAACTGCTTAACAGCCATGATACCAGAGACTCAGAAACAAATCTCAAAACCAAACAGCTTTTGGAAGAAATGTGTCCGGTCCCTGCAGTAGATTACTGGCGCTGGGCCACCCCAGATGGGAATAGGTTTCGTGCCTTGGCCTGTTCCCCTAGGTGGCCTTGTGGCCACCATCCTACAGAGGCCACTGGACTGTCAGGTTTGGGCCTGCAGTGATGAGACACGCGGGACCTCATGGGATGGGGCAGGATCTGGCCCTTTCCTCCTCACCTCAACAAGACCCTGAGTCACTGCCCACAAACAGCTTCTCTGGCTCCTGATCAAGCTACTTAATAGCCATGATCCCAGAGACTCAGAAACAAATCTCAAAACCCAGCAGCTTTTGGCAGAAATGCATCCAGACCACACAGTAGATTACTGTCGCTGGGCCAACCCAGGTGGGAAAGGGTGCTGTCCCTCTGCCTGCTCTGCCTTGGTGGTTCAGTGGCCGCCATCTGCTAGAGGCCATTGGACAGTCAGGTTTGGGCCCTCAGTGACAATGACGAGACACGCGGGGCCTCACGGGATGGGAGTGAAGCTGGCCCTTTCCTCCCCAACCCAACAAGACCCCAAGTCGCAGCCCATGAATGGCCTCTCTGGCTCCTGAGCAAGCTGTTTAACGACCATGATCCCAGAGACTCAGAAACAAATCTCTAAATCCAGCAGCTTTTGGTAGAAATGTGTCTGGTCCCCGGCAGCAGGTTACCCGGTGCTGGGCCAACCCAGGTGGGAATAGGTTTCGTGTCTTGGCCTGTTCCCCCTGGCGGCCTAGTGGCCACCATCCCCCTGAGGCTATTGGACAGTCAGGTTTGGGCTCCCAGTGACGAGACATGTGGGGCCTCATGGGATGGGGGTGGAGCTGGCCCTTTTCTCCCCACCACAACGAGACCCCAAGTCATCGCCCATGAACGTCCTCTCTGGCTCCTGATCAAGTTGCTTAACCGCCATGATCCCAGAGACTCAGAAACAAATCTTGGAACCCAGTGGCTTTCGGCAGAAATGCATCCGGACCCCGCAGTATGTTACTGTCGCCAGTCTACCCTGGGGGGAAAAGGTGTTGTCCCTCCACCTGCTCCCCCTAGGCGGCTTGGTGGCCACCATCCTCCAGAGGCCACTAGACAGTCAGGTTTGTGTCCTCAATGATGAGACACGTGGGGCCTCATGGAAAGGGGGTGGAACCAGCCTTTTCCTCCCCATCCCAATGAGACCCCGAGTCTCCACCCATGAATGGCCTTTCTGGATCCTGATCAAGCTGCTTAACAGCCATGATCCCAGAGACTCAGGAACAAATCTCGGAACCCAGAAGATTTTGGCAGAAATCCCTCCAGATTTAAGTGTTAAAATTTCAGAATTTCAAAATCGTGCAGCCACTACTGCAGCCACATGACATCTTATGTTATTCTTAACCAGCAATAGAAAACAAATTGTCTACCTTTTCAGCAGATCTGAATGTTGGGGTAAAATCCCAAATAATAATGGTGGGTTAGGTGTCAAAATATTGAATGTGATCAAAGTAGAGAGAGAGAGAGTAATGTGGAAATCATCTGCCCCACAGATAGGGGGAGTGTGTGGAATGGGGGTATACTGGGGTTTTTGGTGGTGGAGAATGGGCACTGGTGAAGGTACAGGTGTTTCATTGTATGAGCAAGACTTAAACCCGAAAACGTTGTAACTGCTCTCACGGTGATTCAATAAATCACTTGATCACTTGACTTCCCGTTAATCATCGATTTGCTAGAGCAAAAGCTAGTAATGTCTCCATTCATCCCTGTCGCATGCTAGTGTAGCCCAATGGTGTCTGTTTGTTCTAAGAACACGAAGAGCCTCAAACCAATCGTTCAGGGTCTTGACGAAGAAGTCTGATCATCTTGGAGGTGGGCGGCCATGCGGTCTTTTGACATCCCGTGGAATCCAGTTTCTAACGGCCTAGTCCAGCAGTTGTCTCCAAATCTCATTACGTGTCCAGCCCATCTGATTTTCGACGCCTTAGCAAACGAGACAGCGTCCCTGATTCTTGACCTTTGATGGAGGTCAGAACTCTGGATTCTTTCTCTCATTTGAGTAAAATGTGATACTCTAAGCATAGCTCTTTCAATTCCTCTTTGGAAGACCCAATTTTCGTAGGGCCAGGTCTCTGAGGCATATGTTAATGCAGGAAGAACAGTGGAATTGAAGAGACGTGCCCGGAGCTGGAGGTTCTTCATCCTCTTATCTATTTCTTCGATGCTCTTGAAGGCATTTCAAGCCACTCTCTTCCTCCTGCGCAACTCAGGTGGCAGGTCATTTGTCATGTTGACTTCTCGACCTAGGTACACATAACTGTTGCATTCGGAGATGGTCGTTCCGTTGAGAGAGAATGGAACATCAGGAACGAGACGGTCAGACCTGAACACCTGAAGAACCTGTCGTCAGTACTCATCAATACACTGGCTTGGCTCTTCACATGCTACCTGTCTGAATGCAAGGTTCCGTCTCAGTGGAAAACCAGCAGGACTGTAGTACTGTACAAGAAGGAAGACATCCACGACATTGGCAACTATCGCCTGATCTGCCTATTGTCTGTCATCTACAAGTTGTTCACTCAAGTCATCCTGAATAGGATTGGCAGAACACTAGATGAAGGACAGCCATGCAAGCAAGCCAGGTTCCGCAAAGGATTCAGCACCATTGACCATATCCACATGATAACCAAACTCATTGAAGTTTCTCGGGAGTTCAAGATGCTGCTCTAACTTCTTTGATTTAAAGAAGGCCTTTGATTCTTTTGAGAGGAAGCAGTCATCGAAGCCCTAGCCAATCAGGGCATTCATACTCAATACATTAGGATCCTCTGTGAGCTGTATTACGGATTCACTACCAGGATCTCACCATTGTACAAAGAAGTGATCATCAATGTTAAGAGAGGGGTTCAGCAGGATGATACCATTTCACCAAAACTTTTCAGTGCCACCCTCGAGAACATCATGCGATGACTGGAATGGGAAGGAATGGGAGTGAAGATAGATGGTTGGCAACTACACCATCTCTGCTTTGCTGATGACATCGTTCTAATAACACCAAACATTAGCCAAGTGGCACAAATGCTGGCTGACTTTGACCATGAGTGTAGAAAGGTTGGACTCTAGCTGAATCTCACGAAGATTCAATAAATGAAATTATAATAGCACAGTGGGTAGGGCATTTGCCTTGCACACAGCCAACATGACCGACCCAAGTTCGATTCCTCTGCCCCTTTTGAAGAGCCTGGCAAGCTACCGAGAGTATCTCACCCACATGGCAAAGCCTGGCAAGCTTCCTGTGGCGTATGTGATATGCCAAACACAGTAACAACAAAGTCTCACAATGGAAATGTTACTGGGCCTGCTCGAGAAAATCGATGAACAATGGGAGGATAGTGACAGTGATAAAAAATAAAAATAAAAGTAAGGTCAAGTTCATGCCCAATTCAATCAGCTAATCAGTGGCTGAATAAATAGCAGTACTCCTACTTAAAAAGAGAGAAAGAAAGAAAGAAAAAAAGAAAGAAAGAAAGAAAGGAAGGAAGGAAGAAAGAAAGGAAGGAAGGAAGGAAGGAAGAAAGAAAGAAAGAAAGAAAGAAAGAAAGAAAGAAAGAAAGAAAGACAAATCCAAGGGGGAAATGTAGAAGGGCTAGAGCAGATACAGGCTTTGCTGCCTGTTGTGGCACCCCTTCATTTTGTCCCTCTCTATGATGTCATTAAAACAAGTAGAGAACACAGGAGATGAAAGAGAACCTTCGTCCCCCACTCCCAAAGACCCCGAGGGCACCCCATCTCATTTCAGATTTAGATGTGGGGAAAACAGGTACCCACCGGGTGCCCACCCCCCACCCAACTCGGAACCCTCACCCCAACTCGGAACCCCCAAAGCCAGCTGCCACAGCCTAGGGCATCTGCCTCCACTTCAGCAGCAAGCACCAGTCCAACTAGTTGCCGCCCCTCTCAAATTTAGATGTGGGAGTCTGTAAAGATCAGCTTCCTGGATCCATCAATGCTTGGAGATGGAAGAGAAGAGCTATAAAGTCCACTCTCTTGTCATCAAGAAAAATGACCTGGCGTCCTTGATTTTGTCCACTGGGGAACCAATCTTTGTCTTGGCACCCATATTTTGTCCTAAAGGAGTACAATGCACAGCGTCCAAGCCTTGATTATAACATCAGCACAGCTGGTCAGAGCCATGGAGCTTCCAGAGTGAACTGAGATGTGAAGTGACAGGGTCAGGGAAATAATAGAAAGAGCTGTTTCTGCTCTTGAAGAGGAGGAAGCAACAAGCATGTGGAGCATATGGGGTGGGCCGAGCTCTTGCTCAGATGGAGTCTTGAGTCTGAACGTTGGCAGAGACTGAGGAACAGCACCTGCTCTGTCCCAGAAAGTCAGGGGAGAAACAGAGGACCACCATAACTGAGCAAAGGAAACTGGTCAGCTTCAGTACAGACCCCTGCCTGCACTTGCAAAGTGTTTTGTTGAAGAGGAAGTGAGACTTCAGAGGGCTCAATAACAGAAGGCATTGTCAGATATTTAAAGCTAGAGTGATTCTGCTTGATTATGTGATTTCGCCCACTTTACAGTTTTATAATTTATTATCCGCATGATATTTTGTTTTGTTTTTTTTGAGCCACACCCAGCAGTGCTGAGGGCTAATTTCTGGCTCTATGTTCAGGGATCACTTTTAGTAGGGTTTGAGGTACAAGATGGGGTGTCAGGAATTGAACCCAGGCTAGCTGCATGCAAGGCACGTACCTTACCCTCTGTACTATCTCTCCAGCCCTAATAACAAGATATTTGAACTTAATTTGAATTTTTATAATAGCTTTTTTAAAATCTATTTTTTGACTGAATCACCACGAGATACACAGTTACAAAGTTGTTCATGACTGACTTTCTGTCATACAATATTCCAACACCCACCCCTTCACCAGTATACATTTCCCACCACCAATATCCCAATGTTCCAAATTACCACCCTGCTGAACCCTACCCCTTCCTGCCTGCCTCAATGACAGGTACTTCTCTCTCTCTCTCTCTCTCTCTCTCTCTCTCTCTCTCTCTCTCTCTCTTCACCCTTTTTGGTCATTATTGCTTGCAATACAGATACTGAAAGATTATCACGCATATCCTTTACCTACTTTCAGCACTCAGTTCTTGTTCAGAGTGATCATTTCCAACTATTATTGTCATAGTGGTCTCTTCTCTATCCCTAACTGCCTTCTGCCCCCCACATACTTGTGGCAAGCTTCCAACTGTGGGTTATTCCTCCTGGCCCCTGTTTTTTCTTGTTCTTGGATATTAGCATCATACTATGCTTTCTTGTTTTTTTTTCAATCCCAGAAATGAGTGCAGTCATTCTGTTTGCTCTCTCCTGCTGACTCATTTCACTCAACAATACTCTCCATAAATTATTCAAGATGTATTTGCAGATAGTATAAAAGTAGCTCAAGATTCTGATGCTCCAAATAAGCCAAGAGAGAAGCTGGCTGAGTTGCTCAATTGCCTGGAAGGCTCAGGCCTGTCTTGGAATGCGTGTGTCCTTCTATCTCAGCAGGCTGGTGATGGGAGCTACACTCCTGGAATGCACAACCCTGAGAACACTTGAGCCTTCCATCTATCTGCACTGTAGCACTGTCCTCCTCCAGTTGTTCATTGATTTTGCTTGAGCGGGTACCAGTAACATCTTCATTGTGAGACTTGTTGTTACAGTTTTTGGCATATCAAATATGTCACAGGGAGCTTGCCAGGCTCTGCCATGTGGGCGGGATAATCTCGGTAGCTTGCTGGGCTCTCTGAGAGGGAATCCATCTACCTAAGGTTGGTAAACCACAGAGGAGGGTGTTGAGTGTGTGTGTGTAAAATGAACAGGACAGAAAGCAGAGAAGAGGAGGCCCAGGGCAGTAGGACAGTAATCAACAGGAACATAAAATGTTCCATGAAAAGCTAGAGATTCACATTTGGGCTACTTTTTTTTGCCAGCATTTTTTTTTCTTTTTTTTTTTTAAATAATTTATTTATTTATTGAATCACTGTGGGAAAAGTTACAGAGCTTTTGGGTTTAGTTCTCAGTCATGTAGATACCAAACACATTTCCCTTTACCAATACTCATTTTTAGCCCCGAACCCCAATAGACCCCCACCTCCCACCCCTCCCAATTCTTGTGAGGCAGATGAGTTCTAGTTAATACTCTATATACTTTGACTAGGTAGATTATTTCGATAGAAGATGCACAATTATTGTTTAGAGTTTACGACCCACCCCCCACAATCAGACATGTTGAAACAGCGTTGTGAAATGATTTGCTTTCTACAACTTGGTTTAAGAATAAAATGAGGTTTTGAATTTCTGCTATTTTACTTATTGACCCTGGAAGAATTTCTATTAAAAGTTAGCTAGTTAAGAGATTGGTTTCTGTGCCCTGGAGTCGTGGCCGTGCCGGAGAGCCGCTCGTGGGGGGCAGCTGGCGACCTCGGTGGGGCGTGGGGGACGGCCCACAAAGCCCCCCTTCCCATGAGGTCCCTGCCGCTCCCCCAAGCCCAGCTCAAACCTGCTTTCCACAAGGCTCCCGTGCGGCCGCCATCTTTCTTTCCAGAGAGCAGCGGGCGGGCCGGTCAACGTCCCTTCCCCTCCGGGCAGGCTTGGTGGCGCGTTTTAACACAAGTCCATTTGCTTTTCTGCTCCAAGCGGCTGGTTCTCTGTGCTAAGTCCTTGTGCCTCCGGGGCCGTGGCCGTGCCGGAGAGCCGCTCGTGGGGGGCAGCTGGCAACCTCGGTGGGGCGTGGGGGACGGCCCACAAAGCCCCCCTTCCCATGAGGTCCCCGCCGCTCCCCCAAGCCCGGCTCAAACCTGCTTTCCACAAGGCTCCCGTGCGGCCGCCATCTTTCTTTCCAGAGAGGAGCGGGCGGGCCGGTCAGCGCCCCTTCCCCTCCGGGCAGTTTGCCAGCATTTTGACCATGAAAATATTACTTGGTGTTCCTGACAACATTTTACCTTTTTAAAAAATAGGCCCAAGTAACAAACTTCTGGGATTGCTGAAATAAGTAAGACAATATGATAAAATAAGTGAAGTGCTTGATAAGCTGGAAGGAGAGTACAGCAGATAAGGAATATTAGCAGTCCCTCCTTATCTGGGAGATAACGTCTAGGGACACCCCCCCCCACATACACACCTACCTTGCCTGAATTAAGGAAGAATTCCAAGTCTAATAGAGACTATTCATCCTCTAATCTACAAATAGGCATAGTAAGAGCTTAATAACAAAACTAATCGAAGTAGAACTACATCAATATACAGTAATGAAGGTGATGTGAATATGATCTTTCTCTCTCTCCCTCTTTCTCCCTCCCTCCTTCTCTCTCTCTCTATCTTTGTATCTTAGACATAATATTTTGAGGGGGCCAGAGAGATAGTATAGTAGGTATGGTGTTTTCCTTGCACATGGCCAACTTTGGCACCTCATATGGTTCACCAAGCCTGCCAGGAGCAATCCCTGAATACTGTTGGATGTGGTCAAAACCAAACCAAACCAACAAACAAAATTATGGCTAAAATGCACTGGTGGTGGAGGTAAAGACAGCTTCCACATTGCACCGAGGGTCTCACAGCCCACTGGAAGCAGGCTATAGACTATAGATGTGCAGCTACAAGGTGATCTGTAAGGTAAGAGAAGCAATAGCAGTAGGCAGGAAGGTTCTGTTCTGTTTAAGGAAAGGTATACATCATAGCTATTGTGAGGATTGATTGATGTTTTTGAGAAGCATAGGTCTGTTTCATCTTAATGCTCAAAAAAAAAAGCCATTCTGATACTCAAAAATTTTCACCTTGTACTGAAGAACCAAGCACGATTGCCTCTCATATCTGTACTGCAAACCATAATGTCCAAAAATAGAGAGAGAGTTACAAGGAAAGTGCCTGCCATAGAGGCAGGGGTAAGGTGGAGTCAGGGTGGCATGAGGAATACTGAGGACATTGGTGGTGGAAAACGTGCACTGGTGGAGGGATGGGTGTTCGATCATTGTATGACTGAAGCTCAATCATGAAAGCCTTGTAGCTGTATCTGATGGTGATTCGATAAAAAAAAATCACCTTAATCAAAACCAGGAACTTTCTACTACTTTGTTGCTAATTCTCCAACCAAGCCTGCAATTAGCTCCTGTTGCTCATTCTCCACATTTGAGAAGCAACTTACTGAGGCTAAGAAAAGCTAAAACCTTGGCCAGAAGCCTAAAAGCTAGGCAGTGGTGAAGCCAGAATCTAACCCTGCCTTTAATTCCCCTGATTTCCCATTTGAATTTTAAAATAATGTAAGCAAGATGTCATATTTTCTGAACTTAAAAAAAAATCTTTAAAATAAGATTATTGTTTTGCTGTATGAGATTCAGGCTGGGCCTTGGAAACAAAGGAGGAATTGGGCGAACTTGGAAAGGTTTGAGAGCAACATGGCCAAAATGAACAAAAGCTTGGGAGAGAAACAAGAAAACTTTTCCTGGTGGGGGAAATTAAAGAATTTGTTCACTGAATGGTAAGTTCCAATGAGACCAGGAACTGTATATTATAACATAGCTTAGTGGTCTACTCCCTCCCTTTGGATACATCATGTATTACGGTTGAACTATTGATCATTTTATTCTGAAAGAGGAAGGACCCAGGGGTGGAATTCATTACAGCCTGAAAAAGTCATGCATAAAGAGATCACAGGTAGTGGAGACATAAAAGAGGGCTGATGATCTTCCCTTGTCAAAATAAAGAAAATATAAAAAGCAATTTTCTTTTTTGCATCTGAAATGGGTGTGGTATCTTCAAACATACCAAGGATGCCAAGTCATTTCTTAGCCGACTCTCCAAGAATGCTTAAAGGCCCGCATTTAGAATGAGTAGCTTGCAGGTCCACAGTCTTTGGGGTGATCGGTCAGTGTGAATCACAGTCTGAAAAGCCCAAAATGCCCCTGACTTTTGCTCACATCCAAAGACTAATGCCAATATGACTTTGCTGACTAAAATGACTTCTCCATCTGTGGCAAATCATGCCAGCACCCAGAGGATTCCAGTCAGTGGATGAAACACCGGGAAGACCAGGAAGAGATTTTTCAATATCATCTGAGACTTTGTGGGAGAACAAATGTTGAGCCCATAATAGATGCTTTCTGATCCTCGTCACACTGCATCCGGCTCTCCTAAGTATTGGTCCTATTACGATTTTAAAAATAGCTCCAAAGTAATTTGTGTGCTGAACTGACTACAGGTTGAAAAAAAAGAAGAAAGGAAAAAAAAAACCCACCTGAATAAATTCTACTTGTTCCTATCAGCCAGAGACCAAGAGCTCCAGCAGTAGTTTCCTTGAGCTAATTTTCAGCATTAGGGTTTATCAGAACCTAAATTCCATTCTAATAAATGATGAAACAGCAGCCACTCTTTCAGCCACTTATTTGGGCGACCAGGGAATTGGCAGATGAGTTAAAATTTTCCGTTGGTGACAACACACAGCTGTTGAGGTGCAAAGATCTGAGACTCTAATCAGACCAGGTTATATAAGTAGCACTGTCTCATTATCTCTGCTTGGGGGATAGGGTTCACCGGGCAGCTGGGGCTGCACAGGGTGTCGACAGAATAGCTAAATGGGAAGTTGACACACAAAGCTATCAACTTAGCAGAGAGAAGTGGGTAACCTATGCCCTCTTCCAACCTTGAAGAAGAATACAGAATGGGGCCAGTCACTTCACAACTCTGCTTGTATCAGGCAGTATCCATGACAGAAGTTATTCCTTTGGTCTATTTATGAGAACTTGTTATAAGACAATGACATCCAGAGCATCATGTTAGCGCGTGTTGAAACCTTTTCTTAGGAGCTTCATATTCTTTCCCTATTCTGGGGGAAGTTATGAAGTCAATAAAATAAGCAATGCTCAGAGTAGGAGATCTGGAGTGCCTGGCGTGGGACAGGAAGTCAGTGATTGTCTTGGCTCTTCTAAAGTGGTGGCTTTGCTCATCTATGAATGCTCAGAACTGTGGCCTTTTAAATTCTTATTTGTAAAGTAGGTGTTGATTATCTTAGAACTAATACAAGTAATAATAATCATGGGCCACACTTTAAAGCAATTAGCAATGTACAAAGTATTTTAACATCACGTATTTATATAAATGTTCAATACAACTTTGTATGATTAAGGGTGTTTACAATTCACCCTTTGAAGATGAATTTTCTTCAGGGCTCTATAGAGAAAATGTTACCTTTCGTCTTCCCAAGTTCAGAACTTACAAGAGCCAGACAAGGAAACAGGAAAATGTTGACTTAATTGATGATAAATGTTATTGTACAGCATGGCTGCAATATGCAACAAGTCCATTAGTATTTTAGTTCTACCCTTCATAGGGCTGGAGTGATAGCACAGCGGTAGGGCGTTTGCCTTGCATGCAGCCAACATGGCCGACCCGAGTTCGATTCCTCCACCACTCTCGGAGAGCCCGGCAAGCTACCTAGAGTATCTCACCCGCACGGCAGAGCCTGGCAAGCTCCCAGTGACGTATTCGATATGCCAAACACAGTAACAACAAAGTCTCCAAAGGAGACGTTACTGGGCCCACTGGAGCAAATCGATGAACAATGGGAGGGCATTTACCTTTACCTTTTACCTTCATAGGCACACACAATGCATATTAACACAAACCCTGGAGCAGCTCATTTAAGGTCAAGTTTAAATCTTCATGCAGATTCTGTCAGTAAAGAATTCAGGATTAGAAAAATGAGAACTCATCCTATGTTTAGAAACTTGAGAGATAGGTTCCACCCAACTGAGAAGCATCTAACCCAAGCTGTTCTCTCATAGCCAAGTAACTCCCTCATCCTTGAAGGAATAAATGAGTGAGTGGGGCAGGACAGCTAGCAGTATTATACATAAAAAATTATAAAGAGAAGGAAAGGGAATTTTTCTAGTATATCCTAGATTTTTTTTTTGTTCTCCTAACCATCAAGTTTATTGGTAATCCAAGGCGTGACAATTTTTCTCAGAGTTTCCCCAGAGTAGTGCTACTCTTCCCTTCATAAGGCCAGGTCCCATAGTAGTCCCTGCCCCTTTGAAGAATTCTTCTCAGAATTTTCTTATAACATTATGATTATATGAGAGTATCTTGCCTGCACAGTAGAGCCTGGCAAGCTCCCCGTGATGTATTCGATATGCCAACAACAGTAACAATAACGGGTCTCATTCTCCTGACCCTGAAAGAGCCTCCAATATGGCACCATTGGGAAGGATGAGTAAGGAGAGGCTGCTAAAATCTCAGGGCTGGGACGAATGGAGACATTACTGGTGCCCACCTCAGCAAATCGATGAACAACAGGATGACAGTGATACAGTGATACAGTGATACAGTGAATATTCTGATTGGGTCATAAGAGTAAATTAGTTCAACTAATTACAAATTCATTCCCTATTCCTCCAAACTGTTCTAAATATAAAGCTTTTCAGAGGCCAGAGTGATAGCACAGTGGAGAGGGTGTTTGCCTTGCATGCAGCCAACCTGGGTTCGATCCCCAGCATCCCATATGGTCCTCTGAGCACTGCCAGGATTCATTCCTGAGTGCAGAGCCAGGAAAAACCCCTGAGCATCGCTGGGTGTGACCCAAAAAGTCAAATAAATAGGTAAGTAAATAAAAAGGCTTTTCAGATACCCTACAGTGTGATTAGATAACAATATATGGGAAATCAATTTTAGAATGCCAGCATCATAGAAGGGACCAAATTGAATACAGACTCCCTCCTGTTAGGAAATTCTGTGAGAGATTCTGACATCCAACACTTAAATAAACTCCTTCTTAGGAAAGTCCAAAGAAGTTTCAGTCCAAAAGAATTAATATTTGAAGTTGAACTTTCTTAACTTCTGCAGCTAAAAATCCAAAGAGCTTAAAGTAAAACTCAGATTTTTCATTTTCTCTGTGATTTGATATGCAAAGAAATTAATGTCCAAATTTTTATTTCCCAATTTCTAGTTCTGCTCAGTCTCAACCAGAGGGTCTTGGCCTTTAGCAGCTGCAGACTGGGCTTCTTTCCATGGGAATGGGTGTGATTCCCTCACAGTCTCTCAGGAGTCCCATTGGTCAAAGAGTTCAAAGAGTTAATAGTACATATAAGATTATTATTGTATCAGTCCCATATTCCATGAAATTTAAAACTGCATGACATCTCTAGCCACTAAAAAACTTATCTGAGCATAATTATTTTTTCAGATCACACTCTTTAAATGTTGCCAAAGACTTGGTAATATTTCAAGAAAGGAGAAAAATTCACAATTTGGGTTCTGAAGTCTGAAGTTTTGATCAGTGCTTAAGTGTTTAACAAACTCAGAGCCAAATTGGAGTTAATTCTAGAATGTGTGAACAAGCTATGTGAATCCAACTAGGTTTTTTTTCTCCCTCCGTGGTTGTCTCTTTTAGCTTCAAATGAGATCCATAGGAACACAAAGAGGAATGACATCTGCAATAGCTACTCTAATTTTGCTTTATCCAGGCCTAGCTCAAGACACCTCCTTGCTCAACATATCACTTGTTAACTACACCATTGAAACTCTAGGCCTACAAGCTCGACTAAAATCCACAGTCAAAGCTGTAAATACAAATCTCTCGGATGATTCCTAGAATATGACAATGCCTGGGTAATTTGATGAAAATCAGCAGCAGCCCTACCTCAAAAAGGGTTTCTAAGAAACCAAGAACCGGGCCTGGAGCAATAGCACAATGTGTAGGGCGTTTGCCTTGCATGTGGCCAACCCCGGTTGGATTCCCAGCATCCTATATCCCAGCGAACACCACCAGGAGTAATTCCTGAGTGCAGAGCCAGGAGTAACCCCTGTGCATTGCTGGGTATGACCCAAAAAGAAAAAAAAAAGAAAGAAACTAAAAATCTTGGATTTCATACTGGGTACCAATGTTTGCTAAGACCATAGCTACTTAAAATAATAAAAAAAAGTCATTTTCTATAAATGATAAAGTGGCCCTGACTAGAGTGACCATAGTCAGATATTATTTAAACTAGAACTGTTTTGGAAGGGAAATGGAAGAATTGAATAAAGAGTGAAACAAATAGTATTTACTGTTCTGAGAAAATGGTGATGCACAGTAACTACTATGATGCATAGTAGTCCTCATCTCCAGGACTTCTAAGTGAAAGCTCTATTTTTCTAGGGAAGTGTCCATCCTACATAGGAATCTGAGGAGTGGGGAAGAAGTGTTTCCCCAGGGGAGCAAGGCTCAGTGAGCTAGGTGATTGCCCAGAGTTGCCTGGAGTTAACGTGCTGATAAGTGATGCAATCAGAAATAGATCCAGGCTCTCTGGTTGCAAAGCCAGGGTTCTTTCAACACATCCTTCAGATTCATTTCTCCAAATCCTTACTAGTTGCACGAGATACAAAGCCTTTCTCCCCTTCTTTACCTTTTTCTTATTTTTTTCTACTACATAGAACAGTAAATGTTTGCTGCAGAAAATTTGAAAGTGGTTAAAAACCATAAAGATAAAGAAAATTATTATTTCACCACTAAGAATGATCTGTTATATTTTCCAGATTTATTTTCTGCATGTGTGTGAATTTTGTACATGTTATAATATTTGTAAATTATTCTATTTTTCTTTTATTTCTTTCCCATTCCATTTGCCTTTTCTTCTCTCCCTACTTCAGGCAGTTAGAAGGCAGTGTGAACATTGCTTTGGGGGACGGGAAGGAAGGGAGGAAGAAATGAGGGCCAAAAAAGCAGAAAATAAGGAGAATTTAGTTTCCAAAAGGCCAAGCCCATCAAGGATATTATTCTAGCCAGCTTTGAAGCTAAACAATTTGAAGACAATAGCTTTTCTCGTTTCCAACATTTATACTTCATATTTCTTTTTGTTGATGTACTATTGACTAAGAGTTCCAGGAAAATATTAAAAAGTCATAATGATAGCAAGCTTACATGTCTGACTTTAATATCTAGGATTTCTCATTAAATATAATATTGGCCAACGTGAAATGAATATTCTTTATCCAGTTAAAGAAGTCTTCTGTTCCTTGTTGCAAAGAATTTTCTTTTAAAAATGTTATTAAAAATCAAGAATGGTATTGAAAATTATCAAATGTATTTGGCCTCTAGTAAGATTGTTATGTGACTCATTCCTCTTTGATATATAAAGATGATAAATTATAGCAATCGATTTTTCTATCATCAACCGATTTTTGCATTCCTGATTATTGTGTTCATCTTCATTTAAATAAGCTGCCAAATTTGATTTGTAGTCAAGTTAAAAGTAAGATTAGTATATTTATTTTTATTTTCTGAATGTACCAAACTTATTTTCCTGAGGGATATGTAAGATTATACAATAAATCAAAATATTTTCATTTGTTCATAACTTCCATAATAGGAGATAATTTTTTTTTTTTGTCGTAAGAGCATTTTTTTTCCTTCGAAAAGAAAAAAACATCTGAGTTTAGAGCATTCGGTGCGGATAATTCTCTGATGACTTTTTCTGTTTTATCCCTAATTACTGATTGATTCAGACTTTTTATTTCATCTTGCATGTTTATTACTTTAATTTTTTCTATATAAATGATCATTGTATTGAGAATTTCAAACTGACCAGCATAGGCATATTAGGGATTGCATCTCCTTTTCCATACCCCGGACTCCTTCCTCCATCATCAACACCCATCACACTCCCAGGAAAGCCTGCGGTAAGTGGAACAGGAGCAAAACAGGCAGACTGAACCCGTGGGACAGAAATTCCACAGAAGGGGGACATTTAAAAAAATTTTTTAAAATTTTGTCACCATGAAATTGCAAAGTTATTCATGGTTGGATTTCAGGCATACAATGCTTCAACACCGATCCCTTCACCAGTGTCCACTTCTTTCCACCCAAGTCCCCTACACCCATTTGCCTCCCACCCACCAGACTGTTGCCATGAGAGGCTCTTTCTCTCTATGTATACACGTATAGGTGTATATCACTGCATCACTGTCACTGTATTACTGTCATCTTGTTGCTCATCGATTTGCTTGAGCAGGCACCAGTAACATCTCCATTGTGAGACTTGTTACTGTTTTTGGCATATCGAATATGCCACTGGGAGCTAGCCAGGCTCTGCCATGCTGTCAGGATACCCTCGGTAGCTTACCAGGGTCTCCCAGAGGGACGGACAGAGGAATCAAACTCAGGTTCAACTGCATGCAAGGCAAAGGCCCTACCCACTGTGCCAGTGCTCCAGTCCTTAAAAATAGTTACAAAATCAACAAAAATCTCACCTGCGGGTCAATAGTTCTATGTTTTCCATTGTGGTTTACTGCACTGTTGCCGATGGGGTTTCTACCTAACACCTTTTCACCTCTCAGCACCGCCTCCTCCTCCAGGTTGAATGTTTCTCTCCACCATAGACATTGTCCCCTCCCTGACCTGTCCATCAGGTCTCTTTCCTACTGAATGCCAGTTCTCACATTCTTTGTTTCCATTGCCTTTGGGTATTCATTATTCCGCAATTATGTTTATATCCTGCATATGAGAGAGATCATTCTGTATCAGTTTCCTTCTAACTAACTTCACTCAGCGGAATACTCTCCAGGTCCCTCCATGTAACAGCAAATTTCATGACTTTCTCTTTCCTTAAGGCCGACAGTATTCCATTGTGTGTGTCAGGAAGGGCGTTTTCAACTGGGAGGCTTTTGTCGAAGACAAGAGGAAAGTGCTGGCAAGAATGAAGAATGAGAAGGGACAAAACCATAGAGAAGCCAAACTTGTGAGGATCTTGCCAGGGAGATGTGAGTTCATTCAAGGAAGAGGCCAGTTGTGAGCACAGAGGGAACTGCTTGACAGCAAGCAATAAGAAAGTCCCACCAGTTTTTATTTTATTTTTTAAAAATTTTTGACACTCCCTCCACTACCCAGCCGTCACCACACTCCAGGATGCTTTCCGGACCCAAAGCGGCCGCGCAACACATCATAAGACACTAAATACCCATCTTCCGGAATTGTCACACCATATTTGATAGGGTTCAAATATGGTAACACCTACATGGGTGATTAGAGGTCGCCCCAAAAGCCTCTATCCCTCTCGGAAAGACTGGCAAGCTACCGAGAGTATTCTGCCCGCACAGAAGAGCCTGGCAAGCTATCCTTTGTGTATTCGATATGCCAAAACCAGTAACTACAACTGGTCTCATTCACCTGACCCTGAAGGCTTCACCGACATGGCAGCACTGAGAAGGATGAGAAAGGAGAGGCCGACAAAATCTCAAGGCCGACCTAGGCTGCCACAACGAAGGAAGACAAAAATGATCATCTGTACTTTCAATGCACGTACGCTAGCATCAGATGCATCCATCGAGGACCTGATGGTACAAGCGCGAATGATCAAGTACGACATCATTGGTCTGACCGAGACAAGAAGGCACGAATCTCACCATGCCGTTTTCGACACTGGAGAAGAATTGTTCCTCGGAACATGCGATAAAAGAGGTGTCGAGGCGTTGGTGTCCTTGTCAACACAAACTTGGCTAAAAGCATTGATTCATTCGAATGCTTAACAACCCGAATCGGACGTTTACATTTGAATAGATGTGGCTCACTGCCTGCAGTTTCTATCTTCGTTGTCTACGCACCAACATCCAATTATGATGAAGGAGAAATTGAGAAGTTCTTCATGGAGCTGGAGAAGTTCTATAAAGAAGACCACACCTTCTACAAGATCATTGTGGGTGATTTTAATGCCAAGATAGGACCGAGAAGATCAGCTGAAGAACTTCACATTGGGACCCATGGCCTAGAATGGAACGAACAGGGTGAGAGACTGTCTGAGTTCATCATGTCGGACAAGACCATCCATGGTAACTCACAGTTTCAGAAGGCAGAATCTAAACAATGGACATGGGAGTCCCCCGGTGGACGATTCCACAATGAAATAGACCACATCATATTCAATCGACGGTTTTGCCTGACTGATGTCGCTGTTGTCCCAAAATTTCGAACGGGATCTGACCACCGTCTCCTTCGTGCAAAATTCTAGTTCACAGAGCGGGGAGAAAGGGCTGCAAAGTTCAAAAAGAGAACTCCCAGAACGATCACCAACTGGGAACTCTTTGGCACTATTGCGGCAACATGGGAAGATGCCATTGTTGACAACATTGATGAGGAATCCGATCGACTGGTTCAGCACCTCCATGAATGTGCGAGGAACGCCAAGAGAGAGATAGCCACAAAAAATCGCCTATCTTCGAAAACTCTTGAGCTAATTCGCCAGTGTGGTTTGGCGCATACTGCAGGCAACCGCAAGCTAATGTCCAAGCTTGCAAAGCAGTGCAGATATGCGATCAAGGAAGACCTCAAAGAAAGAAGAGCAGAAGTACTGGTAGATGCAGCAGAAGCCAGGAAAAGTATTCGTAACGCCCGCCTGTCCTTCGCCAACTACAAGACCAAGATGACTGCCCTCCGACGTCCTGATAGATCCATCACATCCTCCAGAACGGCAATGGAGAAGATTATCCATGACTTCTACTCAAATCTCTTTGATAGCCATGTCCACTTGCCGACATACCAAATTCCACAGGATGGATATGTCGTTCCCAACATTCTCCCTTCCGAAATCCGACACATCATTTCGTCAGTAAAGAAACAAACAGCACCCGGCCCAGACAAGGTCAGACATGAACACCTGAAGAACCTGCCATCAGTACTCATCAATACACTGGCTCGGCTCTTCACTCGCTACCTGTCTGAATGCAAGGTTCCGTCCCAATGGAAAACCAGCAGGACTGTACTACTGTTCAAGAAGGGAGACATCCATGACATTGGCAACTATCGCCCGATCTGCCTATTGTCTGTCATCTACAAGTTGTTCACTCGAGTCATCCTAAATAGAATTGGCAGAACTCTAGATGAAGAACAACCATGCGAGTAAGCCGGGTTCCGCAAAGGATTCAGCACCATCGACCATATCCACACGATAACCAAGCTCATTGAGGTTTCTCGGGAGTTCAAGATGCCGCTCTGTTTAACGTTCATTGATTTAAAGAAGGCCTTTGATTCTGTTGAGACGGAAGCGGTCATTGAAGCCCTAGCCAATCAGGACATTCAAGCCCAATACATCAGGATCCTCCGTGAGCTGTATTGCGGATTCACTACCAGGATCTCACCATTCTACAAAGAAGTGATCGTTGATGTCAAGAGAGGGGTGCGGCAGGGTGATACCATTTCACCGAAACTCTTCAGTGCCACCCTCGAAAACATCATGGACGACTGGAATGGGAAGGAATGGGAGTGAAGATAGATGGTCGGCAACTACACCACCTCCGCTTTGCTGATGACATTGTTTTAATAACACCAAACATCAGCCAAGCCGCACAAATGCTGGCCGACTTTGACCGTGAGTGTGGAAAGGTAGGACTACAGCTGAATCTTACGAAGACAATGTTTATGAGAAACAGCCTCGTTCCTGATGCCCCATTCGCTCTCAACGGAACGACCATCTCTGAATGCAACAGCTATGTGTACCTAGGTCAAGAAGTCAACATGACAAATGACCTGGCACCCGAGCTGCGCAGGAGGAAGAGAGCGGCTTGGAACGCCTTCAAGAACGTCGAAGAAATAGCTAAGAGGACGAAGAACCTCCGGCTCCAGGCTCATCTCTTTGATTCCACTGTTCTTCCTGCATTAACATATGCCTCAGAGACCTGGGCCCTACGCAAACAAGATGAGAACGCTATTCAGGTCTCCCAAAGAAGAATAGAAAGAGCTATGCTTGGAATATCACGTTTCACTCAAATGAGAGAAAAAATCCGGAGTTCCGACATCCATCGATGATCAAGAATCAGGGACGCTGTCTCATTTGCCAAGGTGTCAAAAATCAGATGGGCTGGTCACGTAATGAGATTTAAAGACGACCGCTGGACTAGAGCTGTTACTGACTGGATTCCAGGGGATGTCAAAAGACCACGTGGCCGCCCACCTACCAGATGGTCAGACTTCTTTGTGAAGATCTTGAACGATCGGTTTGAGGCTCTTCATGTTCCCAGAGCGAACAGATGCCATTGGGTTACACTAGCACGCGACAGGGACAAATGGAGACGTTACTGGTGCCCGCTCGAGCAAATCGACGACTAACGGGAAGTTAAGTGATTTTAAGTGATTAAAAATTTTTGTTAGTGAAACACCATGAGATACAGTTGTAGACCTACAAATTTTTGTGCTTGGGTTTCAGTTATATAATGATTGAGTACCCATCCCTCCACTGGTGCCCATTCTCCACCTCCAATGCTCCCAGCATCCCTCCCACCCTCCCACTCGCCATCCTACCCCACCCCTGTGGCAGGACGTTCCCTTTTGTTCTCTCTCTCCTTTTGGGTGCTGTGGTTTTCAAAAGAGGCAATCACATTTGGTCTATAGTCTACTTTCAGCATGCATCTCCCATTGCATTCATCTGGGTAACATAAAGTAACAAAATAGGAGACTAACACCCAAGGAGAGCCGAGATAGGTACCAGGAGGTTTACTCCATGGCTTGGAGGCCAGCTGCACACGCTAGGGGAAAAGGCAGCTCAGATAGAAAAGGGAGCACCAAATAAAGGGTGTTGGGAGGATCCTCCCATCACCTTTTAAAAATAGGCAATTAACCACGTAGACTGGCAGGACTTCTTTGCAGGGCTCCCTTTGCTCTGCCTCCTGTAATGCTTCCTTACTCTTCAAACACAGGTTCACAGAGTAAAATTCTTCAAAGAGGGTCCGACACTGAACTTAACTTTGCATTTAGGGAAGGTTCCTTGCCTGTAACAGAACTATACCTATTTCCTTCCCACCCCCCACCCCCCATGCCATCTAGTATATTTTTGCTAAATTTTTCAGTAATCTGGTACTTAATTTTTTGGTTTGTTTTGACTTTTGGGGTCACACCCGGCGGTGCTCAGGGGTTACTCCTGGCTCTACACTCAGTAATTACTCCTGGTGGTGGTGCCAAAGAAGTATATGGGATGCCAGGAATCAAACTGGAGTAGGCCGTGTGCAAGGAAAATGCCCTACGGTTGTCCTATCACTTTGGTGATTTAGGTAAAAAGGTAAGGTAAAGGCCCTCCCGTTGATCGTCGATTTGCTCGAGCGGGCCCAGTAACGTCTCCATTGGAGACTTTGTTGTTACTGTGTCTGGCATATCGAATACTCTCGGTAGCTTGTCGGGCTCTCCAAGAGGGGCGGAGGAATCGAACTCGGGTCGGCCATGTTGGCTGCGTGTAAGGCGAACGCCCTACCCACTGTGCTATCGCTCCAGCCCTAGTACTTGGATGGTGATTTAATTTTTAAATTTATTTTTATTAATAGCACAGTGGTAGGGCGTTTGCCTTGCACGCAGCCAACATGGCCGACCCGAGTTCGATTCCTCCACCCCTCTCGGAGAGCCCGGCAAGCTACCAAGAGTATCTCGCCCTCACAGCAGAGCCTGGCAAGCTCCCCGTGACGTATTCGATATGCCAGACACAGTAACAACAAAGTCTCCAATGGAGACGTTACTGGGCCCGCTCAAGCAAATTGATGATCAACGGGAGGGCCTTTACTTACTTTTAATTATTATTTGTTCTGGGGCTACACCGGCAGTGTTCATGGCTTTTTCTGGCTCTGTACTCAAGAATAACTCCCCTCTAAAGGGATATACATGATAACCTTTCAGCATCTGTATGGCAAACCATAATGCCTAAAATGAGAGAGAGAGAAAGAGAGACAAGGAGAGAAAGAGAGACAAGGAGAGAGAGAGAGAGAGAGAGAGAGAGAGAGAGAGAGAGAGAGAGAGAGAGGTGCCTGCCTAGGGTTGGGGTGTGGCTTGAAAGGGAGGGAGGGAAACTGGGGACACTGTTGCTAGAAAATTACGCCAGTGAAGGGATGGGTGTTGGAACATTATATGACAGACACACAATCATGAACTATTTTTTAATGCTCTATTTCATGGCAATTCAATTAAAAAGAAAAGAAAAAAGACAAGAGAATAACTTTTCTTGGGGCTCAAGGACAATGGGGAATTCCAGGGATTGAATCCACGTCTGTCTCAGGTAAGGTAGATGCGCTATATGCTGTATTATCTCTCATCTCCACAAATTCCTTTAAAAATGGCAGATTGTGCTCCATTTTTGTATGTATGTGTATGAATGTATGCTAGAAGAATATCTGTTAGATTGTTTTCACACGTGTGGACCCAAAACAATTTTAAATAATGCTGTAATGAAAATGCAATGCAGATATTTCTTTAACCTAACGGCTTTGTTTCCTCACTGGACCATGTATTTTATTTTGTTTCTTTGGCTCGTGCAGGGGTCTTCATATTGTTTTTCATAGTGGATGTACAACTTTGTTTTCGCATCAGTAGTGCACTTTCTATTTTCTCTACTTCCTTAACTCCTGTTTTCTGATGATAACCATTCTAACAGTTGTGTAATTATATGACATATCTTTAGAGCTTTGGTTTGCATTTCCCAAATACTGTAATATTAAGCACTTTGTCTGGTAGCTGTTGCCCATTAATAGATCTTCTATATGAGCTGAAACATGAAAAAGAACAGAAGGAAAATGTTTATTCAATTCTCTGCCCCTTTAAAATTATGTTGTTTGCAGTTGTTGTTTGAGTTGTTATTTGTTGTGCATTATTGAATGGCATAGAATTTTTTCACTTCTTCCCTGCATTCTTTTCTTCTTCTCTTCTTTCCTTCCATGCTTTTGTTTTTTTATATTGTACGGAAATTTTTTAGCCTGATGTCCCACTCATTTATTTTTTATTTTTGTTGCTAGTGCATTAGGTGCAAAATTTTTAAAAAATTGACAACATCAAAGTCAAGGAAATTTCCCTCTATGTTTTACTTATAGGTGTTTGTGGTTTCTGATCTTCCGTTTTAGTCTTTAATTCATTTTGAGTTAATTTTTGTGGGTGATGTAAGATGATGGAGTAGAGTTCTGTTTTACTTGAAAATATCTAATTTTCCTTCACCATTTATTGAATAAACTGTTCTTTCTACACTGAGTGTTCTTGGTTACTTTTCTGATGCTGTCATTTTCCACAACAGAGAAAAGCCCTGTCTTTTTTTTCTAATGGAATAAATCCATTTTACTATCAGTGTTGATTTTGCATTGGATGTACCTGAATATTTCAGGATTCCTTGGGATATTGCCACTGTATGACATTGAGATGCAGTGACTAAGACACTAATGGGAATGTTACCCTTAAGAATAAAGAAATATCTGTGAAATGTAATTTTTACTCTGCTCATTTTTTTGAACAACAAATTAATTGCAGGTGTGCTCATGTTATCACTTTGATTCTGGTCCCATTTTATGTGTATCTGGCACAAATATTTTGCTGAAAGTTTAAGGAAGTTCAAATGTTCCTTTTTCTAACAACTATAAATTCTGAAGGTTTTCTTCTATTTCCCCTTTGATCTCCATTCCTTTGGTCATTTTAGTTAAAAATGAAAGAAAAATCAATTATGTAAATTTAAGTTGTATTTTAGAAGTTTAAAATATTTTTCTCATTTAAGAAAAATTAAAACATGTGTTTAATATTGTAATTGATATGCATATCCTCATGTCTGATATGCCATTTTCTGTATTTTGTCCTGTTTTGCTGTTCTCTTTGTTTTTTAAATTTAAACCACGTAACATATAGGTATCTACCTTTACTTCTCTATTATGTTCTAAATAATTACATCATTTTCACTAATACAGCAAGCTTAATAAAGCTGCATTGCATGACTTTCATTCCTATGCTTTTTTCTCTCATTGACTTTCTCTGCATTTCCCTTTATTATTTATGAGACTATTTCGAGCTTGTTTTTAGTTTATTTACTATTTTACAGAATCTTTGTGTTTGTTAAACTGTTGTATATCTTTTAAAATTAATTGTAATTCATTCTTACATAGAAAGACTTTAATTTAAAACATACAGTGGGTTCATGAGTTTCCCTGATTCCACCAGGAGTGATTCTGGAGTCCAAAGCCAGGAATAATCCCTGAGCACGGCAGGTGTGGCCTAAAAAACAAAACAAGCAAATAAACAAAACAACAAACCATAGAGTGGGCTGAGTCTGATGGAACTGATACTATACTAAGAGGTAGAGTTTTCTTCATTCCTAAAACACATCCTCATGCCCCCCACCCCCGCCCCGAAGTTAACATGCCCACCCTTTTTCAGCAACTACTGTTTTCTACTTCGATAATTTAGTTTGCCTTTTCTAGAATTTCACATAAATAAAATTAAATTGTATCATAAGACACCCTCAAATTATTTTCCCAAAGTGACTGCATCATTTTAGAATCCCATTAGCAATGTTCAAGTGATCTCATTTCTCTGCTTCACTGCCAGCATGTGGTCTTGTCAACTCTGTTTTACTTTAGGCATCTGATAGGTGTCTAGTGATTTTCATCATGGCTCAAATTTGAATTTTATGTGGCCAGAGAGATAGTACAGTGGGTAAGGCAATAACCTTGTACACAACTGGCCCAGGTTCAATCTTTGGCATTCCATATGACCCTCCCCCTACCAGCACTGCCAGGAGAGATTCCTGAGCAGAGCTGGATGTGGCCCACCAGGCCCCTCCTTCATTATCTGTGTTTTCCTAATTACTGATAAAGTTGAGTGTCTTGTCACAAGTCATTTTTAATGATTTAACATTAGTTTACATTATTATGGAATTTTAGGGATTGAATTTTACATCTCTATATAATAGTCGGGCTGGAGCGATAGCACAGCGGGTAGGGCGTTTGCCTTGCACGCAGCCAACATGGCTGACCCAAGTTCGATTCCTCCACCCCTCTCGGAGAGTCCGGCAAGCTACCGAGAATATCTCACCTGCTAGGCAAAGCCTGGCAAGCTACCAGTGACGTATTTGATATGGCAAACATAGTAACAATTGTCACAATGGAGATGTTACTGGGCCCCCTTGAGCAAATCGATGAACAACGGGAGGACAGTGACAGTGACATTCCCTTACTCATTTGATTTAGCATAACCACCATTTTATTTGAAAAGGCATGATTTTATCTTTCCTTTTAAACAGCAGAACAGTATTTCATTGACTATATATCCATAGACATTATCACTATAGGTTGATTCCATGTTTTGTCTATTTTATTACTATCTTGTTACTTTTTTTGCTATCAAAATATAGTCTTCAGCATATATCTTTTCAAAATTTTCTTTTCTTTTTTTTTTTTTTTTTTTTTTTTTTTTTTTTTTTTTTTAAAAACATTTTTTATTTTAGAAAGTAGTTCACAATATTTGATTACACTTAATATTCAAACACCAATCCCACCACCATACATCTTCCCCCCACCGTATTTTGGGTGTTTCTATTCTGTACCCCAACCCCTGCACCAAAGCAGAACTGAAATAATATAATATTTCCCTCTACGATTGGTTGCCTCTTACTTTGAATCCCATCAACAGTGGTTCAGTACTCTTGGAGTATGGATAGGGTGTGTCCTATGAAGTGTTTTGTAGCTGCATTTGAGGCTCGGGAAAAGGTTCACTCGTGGGTGAGGCCTGGCCCAAGTATGTGGAGAGTGGCCTCAGTTGAGTTCTGGAGGTCTACAGCTGCCAGGATTGGGTCCCTTGGGGCCAGGAGGGGGTCTCATCCATCCCCCAGATATCATACAATTTTTTTTTTTTTTTCCCCTTTATTTTATTTTATTTTTTTTAAAGTTGTAGATTTACAATTTTTTGTGCTTTGGTTTCAATTATACAATGATCAGATACCCATCCCTCCACCAGTGCCCATTTTCCACCACCATGGATAATATCCCTCCCACCCCCATCCCCCCATCCCCCCGTCTCTGTGGCAGGGCAATCCCCTGTGTTCTCTCTCTCCTTTTGGGTGTTGTGGTCTGCAAAAGAGGCATTGAGTGGCAAACATGTTCAGTCCATAGTCTACTTTCGACATGCATCTCCCCTCCTGGGAGGATCCTCCAAACATCCTTTATTTGGTGCTCCCTTCTCTATCTGAATAGCCCTTTCCTCTAGGATACCCGGCTGGCCTCTAAGTTATGGAGTAATCCTCCTGGTGCTGATCTCAGCTATTCTTGGGTATTAATCTCATACTTTGTTACTTTATATCCCCCAGATGAATGCAATCTTTCTATGTCTATCCCTCTCTTTCTGACTCATTTCGCTTAGCATGATACTTTCCATATTGTACCACTTGTATGTAAATTTCATGACTTCATCCAAAATTTTCTTTTCTAATTAAAGTTTTTGTTATTTGAGCTTTTATAATTCTTTATATATTCTAAGTAGCATTACTTACTTGGATACGTGGTTAACAAATATTCTCTCCCGGCTCTTATCAAGGATTTTTTTCTGAACATTTTTTTTTTTGGATATTTTATTTTTTTATTATCATTTTTTTTATTAGTGAAACACCATGAGGTAGAGTTATAGACTTATAAATTTTTGTGCTTGGTTTTCAGTTATACAATGATCAAGTACCCATCCCTCCACCAGTGCCCATCCTCTCCCACCACGGGTCATAGCATCCCTCCCCCCCCCCATCCCCCCCCCCCCCCCCGTCCCACCCTGCCGCTGTGGCAGGGAAGCCCGAAGGGTGCCAGTGAACATTGTTTATTTACTTATTTTATTTTTATAAAGTTCTTCACAGTATTTGATTACATTTAATATTCAAACACCAATTCCACCACGTTATACCTTCCCATCACCATCCAGTACCCAAACCCTGTCCCCAAAGCAGAACGAAAATATTTTATTTTGTATTGCTTGTTATGAAGAATCCACTAAAAATGAAACAACAACGATTTCTTAGAGGAAAGTGTGTGAAGATTGTTGCATTTCACCCAGGAGCCATTCAGCCCTTCTATAAGAGATTAGTAACTTGTTGTTAAAGATTGAGTCGTGTGTGCTTATATTTATATTTATATCTGTGTAAATTTATTTCCTCTAAGATTGGTTGCCTTCTACTTTAAATCCTATCAAATGTGGTGTGCTACTCTTGGTATATTGGTGGTGTCAAGTATGAGATGCCCAGGAATAGATTCCCTCATGGGCGAGGCTTGTCTAAGTGTGTGGAGAGCAGTTGTGAGCAGGGTCGTGGTTGAGTTCTGGAGACTTTTTTTTTTTATATAAAGTTCTTCACTGTGGAGGCTGGCTCCATTGGGTGGGGAGGGGTCTCACCTGCCCACCTCTGGGTTGGCCCGAATGAAACAGCCTGGCACAGGGGCTGGTGGCATGGCTATGGTGTATCTTTCTATGCTCTCTTCTGAGAGATTTATATTGAGCCTAAACATTTTTTATTTCAATCAAGTTTAATTTGTCATTTTCCCTGGTATGGATTACATTTTGTATATCAAGCCTAAGAATTCTTTGTGTAGTCCTATCCTGAACTTTCTCTAGAGTTTTCTCTTAAAAGTTATATGAAGTTTTACCTCCCTTCAATACCATGACCCATTTGGAGTTCGTTTTTAAAAAGCATATGTTGTTCAGTCCTAGGTTCTGTTTTGTACATTCATGTATGATGGTCCACTTGAAATATCTTGAATATTTCAATACTATTTACAATAATATTTCAATACTATTGCAATACTATTAAAAATAATACTATACTATTATACAATACTATACTATTAAAATAATACTATTAAATGCAATACTATTTATAAATTTAAAAGAGACTAAATTAAAAATTTTAGTCAAGTTCAATTCGTCTCTTTTTTGAATTTTATAAATAGTATTTACCTATCCCAAGAATATCCTATCATATTCATAATAATATGAATAATATTACTATTCTGAGATAGGTATTTACCTAGATTCACCTACATTAATATTAAATATTTTCTTTGTTTATTCTCTTCTGAAAATTGTAGCTTTTAAATTCATGTTTATTATCTCCAGGCTATTTTTTGTTTTGTCTGAAATAAAAGTGGAAAATATTTTCCTAATCGTATAAAGATATATAGTGTTTTACCACTATTTATTAGAAAGATTGTTCTCACCTGGACATATTTTTAAGCTTCAATTAAATATATCTGGTGTGGGTCTATTCTATTCTATTTTATTAGTATATACATATATATATCCTTAGACTAATACCAGACTGTTCATAATTATTGAACTTTATTGAACTGAGTCTTAAACTCATTTGCCAACTTTCTTCTTTTCATTTTTTTCTGGTTACTTCAGATTTGCACAATTGCATATACATTTTGCAGTGTTTCTCAGTTCCTTTCTCAGGGTCTTCTGGGATTTTGATTGCTGCAACTATAGTAACTGGGGGAGAGTATGGAATATATATTTTAGAACATTGAGTTGTATGACAAATAATAAAAATAGTACTGTGAAGTTTGAGAAATGCAGTATATTTTCCAGTTTCCAGAACTCCAATTAAAATATCACTTGATAAACTGTCACACAAGTAACTTAATTGTTTTCAGCATTATCTCTGCATTTTAGCTTGAATATCTTTGATTACAGTGTCTTCAAGGTTAGTGACCTCTTTTTGATGTATGTATAATGTGTTACCGAGTTCTTTAATGATTTTTTTTAAAATTTCAGATAATCAATTCTTTAGTTCTAAAAGTTTGACAAATGGTTATTTAAAATCATATCTTTATTTTTCCTATTATATTTTTTTAAATATTAGAGCATAATTGTAATAGCTTTTTTGCGGGGGTGGGCAACACCATGCTGTGTTTAGGAATCAATCCTGGGGATCCTTGGGCGGGGGAATCATATGTGTGCTGGTGATTGAAGTCAGGTCAGCTGAATGCAAGTCCTTCTGGATCCTATGATAATATTTTTAAACTTCCTTTCTATTAATCCTAATTATCTATGGAATTTTTGGCATCTTTCTACCAATTGATTATTTTCCTGGGTATGTCTAGTAATTCTTAATTGGACCCTGATTATTGTGACTATAAAAAACTGTTGTCTACAGGAGAGATGAAGTCATGAACTTTGCTTATAAATAGATAGAAAAGGAGAGTATCATGTTAAGTGAAATGAGTCAGAAAGAGAGGGACAGACATAGAACGACTGCACTAATTTGTGAGTATAAAACAACATAACATAAGGATGACACCTAAGGATAGTAGATACACGGGACAGAGAGATTGCTCCATAGCTGGAAACCTGCCTCAAGAGCAAAGGGGAGAAGGCAGTGGAATAGAGAAGGGATCACTAAGAAAATGATGGCTGGAGGAATCGGTCGGGATGGGAGATGTGTGCAGAGAGTAGATAAAGGACTAAACATCATAACCTCTCAGTGTCTGCATTGCAAACCATAATACCCAAAAGTAGAGAGAGATTATGGGGAATGGTGTCTGCCATGGAGGCAAGGGGAGGGTGGGGGGCAGTATACAGGGGATATTGGTGGTGGGGAATGTGCACTGGTGGAGGGATGGGTGTTTGATCATAATGTGATTGTAACCCAAACATGAAAGCTTGTAACTATCTCACAGTGATTCAATACAATTTTTAAAAAATATTTTAAAAAAACAGAAACAAAAAGCTGTTGTCTAGATTTGTTGTCTTCCTTCAAATAGTGCTAGTTTTTGTTTTAGAAAGTTTTTTTTCCTCTGATCAGCTTGATAGCTTGTGGATTTCATTAAATTTTGTAATTAAAAACTCAAGAATAACATTTACTCCAGGGTTAATTTAGTTCTATCATTAAAATATGACCTTTCTTATCATTTTAATGAGTGCTCCTAGAGATAATTCCATCATAATACTCCATTTTGACTGGTTGAAAGTGAACATCTTTCAGGTCTTTGTGACTTATGCCAATTCTTCAGATTTACAGCTTCCCAGCAATAGATTTTGTAAAACTTTATTGAATTGAATCACATGTGTGCAATATATGTGACTTAATATTCAGCATCACACTCATAAGATCCTAATGAACTGTTCTATATGTGTCCGTCTGTTTCTCTCTCTCATCCTCTCTCTCCACCCCCCTTCCCTCTCTCCCTGCCTCTCCACTATTGTGTTTCAGAATTTTTAACTTATACTCTCCTTGAACTCACAGCAGAGTCTGGCAAGCTCCCCGTGACGTATTCGATATGCCAAACACAGTAACAAGAAGTCTCACGATGGAGACGTTACTGGGCCCACTCGAGCAAATTGATGAACAACGGAAGGACCGTGACCGTGACCCTCCTTGAACCATCTAAACTTCAATCTCTGTCTCTTCAACTCAGTTAGATTGCTGAGAACTATATGGATTCTTCCTCCCTGTGTTGATGTCTAGAAAGTGTATTTATTTCTGTGACTGAATTCCATAGTCGACATAAATGTGAATTAGAAAGTTCACATTTTTGTTTCCTTTCTCTCACTGTTAGTCCTGATATGCTAGTTTCTAACATCTAAGCGGTGTTGTTTCATTTCAAAACATAGCCCAGCTTTCTTGTTGCTCAAGGAGAAAAACTACTCCATTGTGTTGAAACTTCTTATAATTTTTAATGCCTAATATGCAATTGTATATGTATGTTTCACATATGCACACATGTACATGTATACAGACACACTCACATTTATATTGTACTCTTAAACATATAAACATTTATACATACCCAATTGGAATTTCTTCTAAATTATTCATGTTGACTCCAACTTTTCTTGAAGTTTGGGATTATTTCAATAAAATAAAATTAAATAAAATTTGTTCTTACTTATCTTATAAATATTCTTTCAAAACTATGTGTTCTTTCTCTGGCTCTTGGATTCTACACACTATCTTGCAGCTTTATAGACCCATGTTGTCATTTTCTGCTCACTCATCCATGAGCAGAAAAGGAGCCTTCCTATCGTTGTGTCTGCTGGCTAGACTCTTTGCTAATATTCACTGCCCATCTGGATGCTATTATCATCCTTTTCCAGGTATTCATTTGGAATGCTGTTGATGCTATTTTTCCATCTTTCATTTAGTGTCAATCTGTTGGTCTCAAAGAGGGTATCTTGGTTAGCATACATGAAAAGAATATTTTTTTCTTTCATAATCTAAAGCATTTGTAATTCTTGTAAAATATAGTGTAGAAAATTTTGCAAACCTCACATTTCTTCTGTGGGTTTATGTTTACCCTGACTTCATTATTGATTTCTTTTCAATTTTGAGTTAATGATTCTTATAGTTGAAATATTTTAACATGATTCAAATTTCATGATAGTCAAGAGATACAATGAAAAGTTTCCCTATTAAAAATGTTTAGTCATCTAATTTGTTTCTCTGGAGGAAGTCAATAATATAAATTTCTTTTGTGTATTTTTTATGAAGATGGTATATATAACACAAACAGTAACATGTGTTATGCACTGCTTTCTATTATGGCTTTTTTTCACTATACATCTTGAACATTTTCATAACACACAAAGAATCCTGCTTTTTGACGGATGTAGTTTTCTATTGTTTAATGTAAATGTTCTTTTTTATTAATTTCATACTTATTAGAATTGCATAGTTTCTATTTATTGCTATTATTAATAAAAATTAACTAAGAATGTAAACGAATATGAATGTGATTGCTTTGCTGTATCAGAAAGAGCACTGATTTTGAGCCATAGAATGAAAGTTTGAATCTAAAGCAGGTAGTGTGAATGCATTCTGGGAGGCTCAGAGCCGCATTCTCTTCCAGATACTTTTATGCACATTATCTAATCTCTTTCTATAGTGTTGTTTGCAAGATGTTTCCTTAATATCTGAGTTTGTGAAAGTGCCAAGTACGTAGCAGGTGTTTATTCCAGCATTCATCAAACCTCTGATTCATATAAGCAAAATATTCTAGCTATAGGACTAAAGAACTGAATATAGAAGCTCAAATTATGAAATGCATTTAAAAAAAAAGCTGTTCTTATGTTCTTGGAACTGCGGAAAGATCCGGTTTTTTTGCTTGTTTGTTTGTTTTTGCTTTTGGGGCCACACCCAGTGATGCTCAGGGGTTACTCCTGCCTCTGCGCTCTCTGCACTTAGGAATAACTCCTGGTGGTGCTTGGGTGACCATTGGGATGTCAGAGTTCGAACCTGGGTCGACCGTGTGCAAGGCAAACACTCTATCCACTATACTATTTTTCTAAATCCTGTTCCAAAGATCTGAAATGATCTTTCTTTCAGGGGACATTGAAGGAAAGTAAGGCCCAAAAATCCATGCCTGGCTGACTCATAGGGATCATTTATGCTGGGTTTAGGACTGGATTTTATTAAAGTTCAAGTATAAATTCTTTCATGAAATCTTTTAGAAACAGATCTTTTGCTTTTGGAAGTTCTTTAGATTCAGAGACTAAAAGTATTATTCCTATTGAATCCTTTGTGAAGTAATACCAATGAAGCCAACATGCTAAGATTTTAGGTAAAGACTACAAAAGACCATATGCTCTTGAAGGGGAGACAGATGAAGAAGTAAAGAGGGAAATACAGCATTCTGAAACAACCTTTAGGTTTCTGGCAGGCTTTCAACTCAGAATAGATAAAAAAATTATACATCCAGGGCCAGAGTGTCAGTACAATGGGTAGGGTGCTTACCTTGCACTTGGTCAACCCAGGTTTGATCCCTGGAATCCCATATATTCCCCTGTGCACTGCCAGAAGTAATTCCTGAGCGTGTAGTCAGAAACATCCCCTGATCACCACCAGGTGTTTCCCCTCAAAGCAAAGCAAAATAAAACAAAACAACAATAACAAAAGTACAAAGAAAAGAAAAGAAGAAAAAGAAAAAGAAATGATACTTCACGGAAGGAGCCACAAACTTCCTTCTCTTCCCAATTAAACAAAACTAGAGGCATCAAGTAGACTGTGTGCTTTTCCTCCTTTTTACTTAGTTTTAGTCATTACTTATTTCTAACATCATGAAAGTGGAGAACATATGGACAATGAGAGCCAGCACTGCTTATATGATTGCTGCAGAATTTCATCCAACCTTCTTCAGCATGGCCAACGTCATCTCTGTCCATCCCCGACCTCCCTTCACCTCAACCAAGAATGAGAGTTGAGCAAACCCTAGGCAGACTTCCTGAGATGAACCTAAATCATCCTTAGCCCGAGAACAGAACCTTCATTTCATCAAGGGTTGAATAATAGAGAAAGAGCTGACATGGGTGAAGGGTAAAGTACCCGTCCCCATTATTCTGTTGACCATCATAGTGAATCCCACTGAATTCCCTGGGACGGGAGGCTGGGCTCATGATGTCAAAGAAGTGTGCGGATCACTCCTATGTGAGTTTACTTATTTGTGAAGGGGAAGGAATTGCATTTCTGTTTTTTCCTCTCCTGCCAGGTGGATTCCCAGAGGAAATGGAGTGCTTGAATCTGTCAGAGTCATTCCATAGGGATAACAGTAATAAATATGGAGCTGTGTACCTCTCCAAAATTTTAAATGTGGACTATAAAAAATGTTTTTATTCTGACTTGAGAATTTATTCTGGAAGGAAGTCTCATAAAGGTCTGATAATTAAATGACAGTTAAAAATCTAGCAAATCACCTCTTCTTTAAAAAATAAAATTACATGAATTCTGCATCATCCTGGAAAACACAGACCATATGGTCACAATAGGGAGAGGTGACAGGCTACACAAGAAAGCACTTTATAGGTTGGCCAAGTTGCCACCTAATTTTAATCAAATACTTGGCTGATATTAAAGACGAAAGCCTTTCCTGTGGCATGGCAATAATAGCAACAAGCAATACCTCGGATGGCCCTCGAACAATTTCAAAGTGCTTTTGCATAAATTATCTCATTTGATCCAATCCATATGTGTAGGAACCGTCGCACATACCAAAGCAGAAATGTCAAGACTGATAAAGTTCAAATTCTCTCCTCCGCTACTCCCTGGCCCAAGCCAGGCCCTGTTTTTCTCACATCCATATTCCCAGTAAACAGAGAAAGATGACCCCAAGCTTGGGGGAGGTGAGAGGTCAGGAGGACAATCCCCCTCATGCCGGCTGGGGAACTTCTCCAGTTTCAGGTCCCCGAGAACCAGCATCTGTTGCAGTTTTCCTGCTTTTCCTCCTTCCCTCAACTCTAAAAAGCCTTACTCAGCGCCCAGAGGACTTGGTGCTGCTTCTCCAACATTGATATTCTGCCAGGAGAGCATCTCAGAGTCCAGGCCGGACCAGGTGGGGAAGCAGAAATGGCCCCAGACAGAGATTCCTGTGAGAACCAGCGAAGGAGGGTCTACAGGCTGCACCAGAGAAACAATCAGCCTCAGGTGGGGGAAGTGGTGCAGGGCTGCTTGATCCAGAAAATAGGGGATTGCAAAGATGGGGGGGGGATGAATTGGGAGTGGAGTTGAACCCCAGGATTTGGGAATTGAGGGAGTCGTTTTAATGGTGTGCTTGCTGAAGAGGCAGCCAGGACTGGCTTGTTGAAAAGCACAGAATCTGGAGGGATACGAAGTAACCCAAATCTGGTCACATGCACAGGTGCATGTTAGGATACTGGTTTCTCTTCCCCAGGCTAGCAGATAAGGAACTATCACTAGAACTCGAGATACTGAATTAGAGATGCCTAATTGCCTCCTGTTTAAGATTCAAACACCTTGTCTTGGTCCATGCTATCTAATTTTTTATTTCTAATCAAGCCTTCTCTTCTGCAAGCCAGATCTATATTTGATATGACCCTTTGAAGATTCCAAGACCATTCAAATTTAACATGCCAAAAGGAAATTCTTCGTTCCTTCACTCTTACCAAGCATTACCACTCTTACCACTTTTATCATGAAAAACAAAACAAAACAAAACAAAAAACCTTCAGTAGTTATAGCATTCAGGCTGGAGGGAGTTCAGTGTCCTGAGTCACCTGTTTACATGCGGGAGACTGGGGTTCAATTTGTGGCTTCTCTAAATTTCCCTGAGCGCTCCCAGGAGCAAGTCCAGAGCACAAATGTGGGAGTAGTCACTGAGCACCACTGGTGTGGCTCCAAATGCCAAAAAACCCTGACTGAAAAAGCCCCGGGAATACCAAGTACAATAGTGTCAGAAAGTCTCTGAGATTTGGGGGCCATTTGTTATAGCAGCCAGCATTATTTTGGTATTTATTGCTTGCTATCTGATTCCTCTACAATATTATAAACTTATTATAGCATATAACTCTGCAACACAGAACCCCCAAAGCATCATTGGGTGTGGCCCTGGAGACCCCATGAACACTACTGGGTGACTCTGGTGGCCTTCAGTAGCCCAGGGTCTGAGCAGCACTGTATCCTCAGGTCCTAGATCCTAGCATAGAGCCACCAGCCTCGTTAACTTATTATTACCAGGAAGGGTCATAGAAACCCTGAACACCATTGGGGGGGAGTTCAAAAAATAATTAAAATTAAGATGCTTATAAACAAATAACAATCCTTTACAATTTGGCTTTTCTTATATAACCTTTCCCTCTGATCATTTTAATAAAGTAAATGAGACTTAGAGTGATAGAGACCCCACCACAATATTGCTACCTACTGGATGGGTTTACCACTGGTTCACGAGCAGTGGTCTTAGATCATTTGGCCTAAGAACACTACTGGTTCAAATGGTCGTAGGCCATTTTCCTCAAGTCTGAGTCAAGGATGCACTAAAATTTGCAGCAGCACATCATGGACACATTAGGAATGTGATTGAAATCTAACAGCAGGTTACCTGTGACACTGCAATTGCTTCAGTCATTTCTTTGTCTTTAAAATGCCATATAATTGCTAATGTAATTAGTAATGTATACAGAGGGGGCTTGTGCAATTACTGAGTCCTAAGATCAAGTAATTAATGTTCTGTCAACAAAACAGCAACTGTTTCATTAACAACTGCTTGGATCTGGAAACAAGCATAATCAGATGCAGACAGATCAACCTAAACATCATCAACTCAACTGATTTTTTTAGGCACTAAAATGTCAACCCCATAACAGTAAACACAATGAAACTTTCAGGTTATTTTTTTCCAGTTCAAGAAAATATATAAATAGGTAGATAAGTGGACAGATGGATAGATAGAAGTATGCATGTATGTTTATGGATGTGTGTGTGTGTATATATATATGTATATATGTATATATAGGGATAGATAACAAATAGACAAAACCAAATTGCCCTGATATTTTTAATGTTAAAAAAATTTAAATAACAAAAGAAAAGTAATTTTGAAATTCAGGAAAAATATGTAGGTTTTAACATATATTATGCCCATAAGTCTTTCCAACAAACCTTTAAAAAGCATTTAATCTGACTGCAAGGCAGTTTTCTCACCTTAAAAATTGAACAACAAAGCTGGAAATTTAGTAATAGAGTTAATGTGCTTGTCTTGCCATGTGAACAACCCTATTTCAATTCTCAGCATATAGTTTCCCAAATAATGCCAGTGGTTATTCTTGAGAATTGCCCCTCTGCATCTCCTGGTGTGGTTCTCCAAAACAAAGAAAAACCTCCCCTCCCGCCAAATAGAGGAACAATCTTAACTTATGCATACCAAGGTGAAATAATGAGAGTTAGATATGCAAATCTAACTCTTTAGGAAAGGAAAGGTCAACTTTAATAGCTTGAGCTGTGAAGTACTTGGAATTAACAAAAAATCTTGGTTTCCAACAGCAAAACAATCTCCCTGCTCATGAGTTGTAAACTAGCACTTCAGCAGCATTCTATCAGGAGCAGGGCTGTCCCAGAAGTTTGTGTTTAGGGAACCCAGGATGAAAGAGAAATAGGAATCTGCCTCCCGATCCTGTCATTGTACAAAGATGGTGCACAGAACCCACATTACAATTGCACACCTCTAATCTGATATGGTTATTTTATTTATTTTTGGGGAGAGAGGATGTGAATTGGGGCCACACCTGGCAGTGCTCAGGTACTTCTCCTGGTTCTGTGCTCAAGGTTCACTCATGATAGTTCTCAGAGGACTAGATGCATGATCCTCAGAGGACTAGATGCATGTCCTCTCAGAGGACATGATAGTTCTCAGAGGACCTGGAAACCTAGGTCAGTCACATGCAATGCAAACACCTTAAGCTCTTGTACTATCTCTCTGGCCTCAGATTTGATATTTTCATATCTGCTCACATTTAGCTGATCATACAAAACTTACCAAAGTAAGGAGAAGTCTATTCCCTGTGGGAGAGAAAAGAGGGTGAAGAATATTTGCTCGATAGTAAGCTCCCAGTGAAAAATAATTCTCAATTTCTGTTTCTACTGTGAGTCATGAACTTTCTGTTTTTAGGAGAAAGTGTTCAAATGTCACATAATTATATTTTTGAATATGTTTTCAAATTTCCCCTTAATAATCTAGAAAGATGCCATGCTATTTGAAACAGCAGATAGTATTCGAAGCTGAGAGTCAGAAGACCTCAGTCTTGTCTTAGTGAGATTGTTAGTTCATTGCATGACCTTAGGCAAATTATTTCATAACTCTGGGTCTCTGTTTCTTCACTAGCAAAGAAGTTTCGACAAGTTGATGTTCAAAGTACCTATTAGCCCTAAATTTGTCATCTGGGTGAAGTATCTTATGGAGGAAATGTTTGACACTGTGTGGGATGGAATGTGATAGCCAACTAACACTTGTTTATGAAAGAACGACTGCTCAATGCAAAGGAGACAGATTGAAACCAAACCTTCCCTACTGGAGAAATGTACATGAGGCTAGCTAGATGTCCCTCAGCTTTAGTTGGGAGAACCACAGAGTCTCATCAAGTAAAGATCTGCTCTCACAAGCTATAGTTTTGCCCAGGCAAGAAGAAGATCTGCAGCAAAACAATCCAGACCATTTGCTTTTGAGACTTTTCATTCAGGTCACCAAGTTATTTGGAAGTTTCTTCTTTCTTTCCACTGTTGATGTAATGTGTATCTCAGAAGTTACCAGAACCAGCTCCAGTGGACTGAGTTCTGGATACTCTACAGGAAAGCTTTGACTCCCCTTGAGGTGTTCCCTCGAGTCCCCCAAAGTAAGTGGGGGAGGGAGCAGTAAATTTACATGTCCCTCAACTTTAAACCAGAACACCTTACAAGACGCCCTTAAAGTGTAGCACTGTCTGTAGCACTGTCCTCCCATTCATTATTCATCGATTTGCTCGAGTGGGCCCAGTAACATCTCCATTGTGAAACTTGTTGTTACTGTTTTTGGCATATCGAATACGTCACGGGTAGCTTGCCCGGCTCTGCCAGGCGGGCTACTCTCGGTAGCTTGCCAGGCTATCCGAGAGGGGCAGAGGAATCAAACCTGGGGTGGCTGCTTGCAAGGCAAAGGCCCTACTCGCTGTGCTATTGCTCCAGCCCCCCTTAAAGTGTAATAAAAAATTTATCTAAGTATTTCCATGTGATTTGTTGAGACACTAAGGAGCACAGCTAGATTTTATATTTCCGAATGACTTAACTTCCAAAGCACATTTCTTTGGAATAAGGAGAGATGGGGCAATAAAGGGCATGCTACAGGATGAGGCACATCAAACAGTGAGCTGGAGAACAAACGTTGCTTGCACATTTAATTAATAAAGCCATCTGCTCCCTCTCTCCCACTCCATAATAGAGAATGAAATCACAGTCCAGTGTTAATGTTCAAAAACATTTTGACATTTTTTTTTTGCAATTTTTTTTAGTGAACTGTGAGATCTTGGGGATCAAGAATTTTTGTGTTTCAAACTTTTCTGTCAAGGAACTTGAATAGCCCCGGGTTTGTGAGTTTGATCTGAAAGTCTGTCAGCATGCATATTTGCTTTGCAGTCGTGCTATTAATCTTTAAGCACTTAAGAAAATCTTACATTCATTTTCTCTTTTTATATTTAAATGCTTCCTCCCTAAATTATTTGGAATAAACCTCAGGCAACACAAGTGCTCCACTCCTATTCTTCACTTATCTCCTGTCCATGTATACAATTTAGAGCATCTACTTTGGAGAGTTCTAATTTGACAAATCAAACTTACCTTTCAGAATTAACCTCTGGATCTGTACATTGTGGATTATAGGTCTTTGCCTATTAAAGGAATATTGATGGGTAAAAAGGAAGACAAGTTGAAGAAACCAGCAAAGTCCAGTACAGTGGGGGTAAAGCTCCTGATGGCCATATTGTTTCACATTCACAGATTCCCTTCCATGCTACCTTGCCAGCATCAGATTCAGTATCCAATGCTAGAGAGCTGCTATGTACTCTGATGTGATTTACATTTCTGACTCTTGTGAAGGAGAACTGAATTGCTCCCTGGTAAGGTCCTCGAGGCCTTTCATCTTCTCCTCAAACCAGTTCTTGTGCATGTGAAATCACCATCTACCAGTGTCTCTATAGACCATTATCTGCAAACCCCAGTCAGAAAACATTCATTCAGTTGCAAACTTACAGTTACATGGTGGGGGAAGGAAGCCTTATTGCCAAAGCAGATTTTGAAAAGTCCATTTCTATGTTTGAACTGTTCTCAGTCTTTCTTCTAAGATAACTCTCCCCAATGTGTGATTTTCCCCTCTCCCAACATCCATCATTTCTGTTAGCAATAAGGTATCCTACAATTCAATCCAGTGCAATTTAGTTCTCACACTACCTGGTGTTAGTAGCTCTTCTCAGACTTAAGGGCTCAGTTTCACAAGATGCCACAAGATACCATTTCACAAACAGGTGACCCATACCATTGTATACTTCTGTCTGATTGAAGACAAAAATTGGAATTCCCATGGTCCCCTTTCAGGTTTAATAATTTGCTAAATTAGTCATGGAACTTAGGCAAGCACTTGTTATAATTGTCTTCTAAAGGAAACAACTCAGGAACAGCCACATGTAAGAGTAGCACAGAGCAAGGCATACTGGGGGCAGGGGTGGGGGGGGAGGGTGGTGCTTCTGTGCCCATTCTGGCCACTCTATTTTCCTTGCACTCTGATATATTTGCCAACGTGGAAGTTCTCTGAGCCCTGTTACTTATGTTCTTTTTGGAGGTTTTACTGCATAGGTGTGATTGATCATTGACTATTAATTCAATCTCCAGTCTTTCCCCCTCACCGCAGGTTGGTAATAGGGTCAAAAGTTTCAAACCTCTAATCTGGTCTTGTTTTATGGTGTCCTACCTCCACCCTAAAACCATCCTGGGGCTTGCCAAGAATTGCCTCACTAGAACAGATGAGGTCCTTATCACCTCTCAGTAAATTATTAAGATTTTTAGTTCTTTTCTTAGGAACTGGGGATAAAGGTCAAATATCTTCTGTGGTGCCATAGTGGTTATCATATGTTTCCAATAGAATGGAGACAGAAGGTTGGAAACTCTTTTGTTCATTCCTATACTCTTACTGAGGGCCCAAGAACAAGGACAGATGACACCAGCATTATCATCCACAATCTAATTTGTAAATCTCCAGAACAGCAATTAATCTTTATTTATTCAACACGATGAGAGTAGTATCTCTTCTAGACACCTCAGTAATATTCAGAATAAGCATTCACTCATATCTATTTTGTGCCAGCATTGTGTTAGGAAGGTTTCAGAAATGTAATGCAGAATAAAATTTAATTTCTGCCTTCTGAGGCCTCTAAGTTAAGTGGAAGAGACAATTAGCACCATACACAGAGATAAGAATAGGAGAAAATATAGAGGAAGGTCCTGCACTGAGCTGTGGGCAAAGACATTCCCAAAGAAGGCTCCTATAGAAAGGAATGCTGATACTGTGTGACTTATGGTACAGCAGCCAAGAAGAGGGAGGGGACTTATGTCTGAGTGCACATAAATTATAAACAATGCCAAATAGAATTGAGCAATGCCAATGCTGGAAGAAATCTGATATATCCTTTCCAATATGCCACTGAGTCATTCTGAATGTTGTCCAAGGTCGAATAGCATCCAAATTAACTACAATTATAAGCTTCAAGTGGAAGTTTGTATCCTTTGACCAGTTTTACCCACTTCTCTCACTTGTTTCTGCCTCCATTGCCTTTGGTAACCACTGATCGCTGGTTTCTTTCTGAGTTCAACCCCTTTTTAATTAATTTTCTTTTGGTGTCAGGCATCACACCTAACATCATATACATACAATTCAAGTGCTCTGCTGCTGAGCTAGAAACCCCAACCCTGAGTTTAACTTTTTCAGATTCCGCATACAGGTCAAATCATGTAGAGTTTGCCTTTCTCCATGTAACTTATTTTGCTTGGCCCTATGTCCTCAAGGTCCTTCTTTCTCATGACTAAACAATATTTGAATATGTGTGCAACACATTTTATGTATTCATGTAGCCATAGACACTAATTATCGTCATCATTTTGTACCATATGTGTTTGCATAAAATCATATCATATACCTTACATTTGCATAATGTTATGTATTGACTACACTCAATATAGCTGAAAAATAAAGTTAAAATTAATTTAACAATTTTTTAAAGTTCAAATGCAAAAATATACTATTAAACAAACTCCTTGCCCACATATACTTTTCATCAAAATACATTTGTGCTTCAAGAAAGTGTTTTTTTGTCTGTTTTGGTCATGGAGTCTTTGGCCATCTTGAACTTCCTATTACAAGGGTAACTATAATTTACTGACTATTTATAACCTGTTTTCTGTGAGTCCTTTTACATGTGTTTTCTTATGGAATATTTGGGATGGAAACAACTATAATATTTACTTGTTCAGTTCTATCTGAGGCAGGGTAGAACACAAAATACAAAGTCCATTTATCTCACTAATACCCCAAAATTAGCTTCTTCAAAGTTCTTGTAACAATGTTGCCCAACAAGCAGCACAGTTCAACAAGGAATCTGATTATATTATAGTAAGGTATTTGTATACACCATGCACTACAACTAGAGGCATGTTATCTGGGAATTCAGAAGAGATAAAGACATGAATACATTCCTGATGAGCCCCAGCTAGATAGATGACAAATTTCATGAGAACAGGGGCCTGGATCAGTCTTGTTTTCCACTCTCTCTCTTTTTCCTAGCAAAAAAGGAGAACGTCAATAAATATCTGTGAAATAAATGAATGAAGATATTTTATAAGTGAGGAAAGAGAAGTCCAAGGAGGGAAGTGATTGGATTTAACCAGCATTCCGGTAGAAATCTGAACCCAGGTCTCCAAACTCCTAATCCAATGCACATCACAGTGGATCAACTACCAAAGCTTCAGTAAAGTGTTCCAAGAATGTGGGTCTTACTGCTTCCTAACTAGGCTGGATAAACTTATAACAACATACATCCTGGCATTGGACATGGCTGACTGTATAATTAGCTTATTTCCTACCCATATGGAGCAGCTCAGCTCCTGTGCCTCAGTGGGGAATTCCTCGTATGTTGCTAGGGTCGCCTTCTGGGATTACATCTTCAGAGGTGTGCAGGAGGAGGAGTTGGCTGTACTGATAAATGAATCAGAGAGACAGGAGGAAAGCTGGCAGAGTCCCCACAGACGAGATGGATGGGGGCTGAATCGTGCTCAGGGCTGCTCTCATGTTTCTGCCTCTTCTCCCTCTGACCTGAAGTGGATCCAGTGGGAAAATAGTGCCTGCTTCCCCAGGACTTATTGCTTAGTCATAAATCTCCATCTTGGGGGCTGGGTGTGTCTGCGTGTGTATGGGGGGGTGCATGCACGCGTGTGCATGCATGGGTATTAGTGGGAGGATGGGGTGGAGGGGGAGGGCTGAAGGGGAGCAGCACAGAGGAGGGAGAGAAAAAAGAGCTGGAGGAGTATGGGAGGAGGAAAGCAAAGGAGACAAAGATGTCTGATAAAAGTTGAAGGGCCAGCAAAGCCTCTTTAACTCGGGTTTCATAAGTCGAGAAATATTTTATCACCTTTGTGATTCAAACCTCTGAAAATCAATAGGGCTTGAGAGTTGCTATATTGATCTGAAAGCCCAAGATGTATTGAAATATTCATGGCTGGGTGTATGTGTTCAGAGCAGCCCTGGGGGAGGGGCCCGGTGCCGAGAGAGGGAGATGGGTAGGTAGATTTCTAAGTAAAAGCCATTCGCATTTTCATTAAAAATAGATTAATTCTATTAGTTGGACTAAAACCTCACACTTGAAAGGAAATGAGCTTGTTTGTCAGACAAATAAGCCAGTGGCAAACCCAGAAAAAAAAACCATTTATTTATTGCTATTTAATAGCAGAAAAGCCAGGGAGACTTGATAAAATTAGCACAGTATCCCCAGGGGGGCTGCAAGGGGCTGCTTTGTTTGCAAAGGCAATTTGGACACTGCTGCTTTGATCTTCACTTTGAGCATTTGAACAGGCATGTTAGTATCACTCATTTCACAGGAGAATTGGGATTCAAGTTTCCCCAACAATCTAAAAAGCAGTACATTAGAAGGGGGTTGTCTGCCTGTAGTCTCAGAGTCTCAATACCCTTGATACTAATTTGATGTGATGCATTTCACCAGATGTGTCTACCTGAGCGATAGCTGATGCCCAAGAGACCGTGGTCCTGCTTGAGTGTATTAGACTTGGATTTTTCCCCCTTCAAAAATGATTGGATGAAGGCATCCATAATTTAAAATCTGCATATAGATATGACATATGTTACAAATATTTGAGAAAATTCATGCAAGGAATTGAACAACAACAACATATGGGAAATCAGTTCCAAATAACAAGGCAGAATTAAAAATAATCTGTTACCTGTAGCTACCCTCCTCTTCTATTCCACTGAAAATCATAAAGACGCTACCACACACATCTGTTGAAAAAAAAACCCAAAGACTAGTTAAGTGACCTACTGTGAAACAAACCTTTGGGATTTGAACGGAATGCAAGCTTTTGAGGTTCCAGCAGGACTCATAATTTCCACATTCTTCAGGTGTAAGAATGGTCATATAAGAAAGACAGTGGGTGGGCATAAAATTGGGTGGGTGGCCGTGGTGATCTACCACAACATGGTTTAAGTAATTCTACACCATTCCAAGAAACATGTAGGAAACAAAAAGTACTATAGGTGCTAGCTGTTATGTACTTCAATTAAACACCAGATGAAAAGAAAGACATCTACAATCCACCCTCGCTTTCCCCAGGTGCTAGATTAGATCAACCCTCTCACCCTTCCCACTATATCACCATACGTGTCCTTCTTTGATGTCCACAATATTGCATTCACATTGGTGCACAGTTGTAGAAGGCAGTGAGAATTTTTTGCAGAGCTTCTGGGAGGGTTTTTTCTGATGGGAAAAATCAAAAGTCTGCCATAAAGTCAAGTATTGCTATAATTCTGTTGTGTCTTTCAGCAAACATAGCCATCCATCATGGCTGCATACAGCCATGATGCATCACCTTCACCTGGTATTTGCAAAGTGCTTTATAATCTCCTCCTCCTCACTCCTCCAAAACCATGGGAGCATTTTTTATCATTGTTCTCATTTAGCAGATGAAGAAAGCAGGGTCCAGGGATACTTTTCTAAGCTCTCATTGGAAGAGTCAGACCTAAATCTCCTTTCAATTGCTAAGCAAATGCACCGTTCTTTCTCTCCATTCCCAGCCCTTCTCAATGCAGAAAACCAAGAGGTTTTGTTATGAGAGTTTTTCTCTTCTCTGTGGTTGGTAGAAGTCCATGAGCTGCTCTGGGAACATGGTTTCAGAGATGAACATGAAGTGCAATCCTATCTAACTCATCATAGGAGTGATTGATGCCACCTGCAAACTACTATGTCTCCTACCCTCCCTTTGCCTTTCTTCACAGCTAATTTAAGTCCAGTTCACCTCTTTTGGAATAATGGATTGGGCCAGAAAATGCTCTGACTCCCATAAGTGAACTCAGAGCGTTTTGTCCATCCCACAAGAAAATTTTTGGAATTAGAAATGTTTAAATGAAGACGTTGACTAATCTGGACCTTTTGGACAACATCTAACAGTGGTTTTGTCTACTTGTCACCAGTCTGTGTCCTTTCAGTCAGCCATCTCAGCTTCCATTTCAGTGGTTATGAGGCCTTAGAGGAATATATCCCATGATAACCTAAAATCTTTCCCTAATTACTACTTCTGTCTATAGTACTTTCTTTCTTTCTTTTTTTTTTCATTCCAAGAGTCTTGAGGGATTTCTCTGAGCTCAGGGATCATACCTTTTGGACTCTGAAGACCATATAAGGTGCCAGGAATGGAGCCTGGGTTGGCCACATACAATGCTAAACTATTTTTTCCAATCCTAGTACTTATGCAATTCTGGGATCTAACTGAGAGTTCATAAATAGGTGAACAATTATCCTTAAGTGAATGCAAATATATATACATATATATACATATATATGCATATATATGCATAAAAATATATATGCATATATACATATATATATATCATGGTACTTTTTTGCCCATACAAAAGGACCCTAAATTCCACTATAACTTTTTGCCGAAAAAGTTAAGAATTATTCATAAACTCAATACTAAGTTCAAGCTTCTATTTGGAATACTTCATGACTCAGCCTTTCAATGTCTCGTCATCTCTCAGTCTCATGTTTGCACTTTTCACTTTTCAGAACAAATTGTGAGTTCTGCAGGCTAATTCACAAGCTTTCCTCATTGCCTGGATGCCCTTCTATTCTATTTCTCTTCAAAGATATGATTCATACATCAGCCCTCTCTCCCCTGAACTCCCAAAGCATTCATTCCTTCCCACCGTAGCAACATTTGTCATTCCATGTTGAAATTGCCTCTTTATTTGAATTCTCCCCCTGCCCCATTGAATCATGAGTTACTAGGGATGGAGCTATAGCACAGAGGGTAGGGTGTTTGCCTTGCACATGTCTGACCTGGGTTCGATTCCTCTGTCCTTCTCGGAGAGCCTGGCAAGCTACCGAGAGTATCTCATCTGCACAGTAGAGCCTGGCAAGCTCCCCATGGCGTATTCGATATGCCAAAAATAGTAACAACAAGTCTCACAATGGAGACGTTGCTGGTGCCGGCTCGAGCAAATCGATGAACAATGGCAGGACAGTGCTACAGTGCTCCCCCATTGAATCATGAGCTACTGGAGAGTGGGTTTACATTTTTAATACTTTTTGCTTGTTTGCTTGTGTTTTTTTTTGTATCACAACCATGTAACATGTGCTCCCAAGTAATGGATATTCAGCACATATGATAAAACCCACAAATTCATGATAGGTGACGGTGAAGAAATTTGATGTGCAAAGTATGATTCTCTCTTTAGTACACACCTAATGATATGATCAGTGGACTTAAACATGTGACTAGTATGACATTTGGGGACACTTGTTGGGTCTGGCTATGCAACGTAAATTCTTTCTGGTCTGGGCTATGGTTTGGTGTCACCTGATGGTAATTATTCACTCTGGTTTAAATGTTGATGACCATTTCTAGATCTGCAGAATTGAATTTCTAGGACTGTAAAAATAAAATTTAAGATTCTCCCCATTAGCTAAAATCTATTTTAGTGTATAATATCAGTAGTTAGCAATGGTAGAACACTGAGGATGGGTACCCATTGCTGTTGGGCAGCATTAGGTTGTCCTTGCTCCTCCTGCAGGAGGCTTAAGTTTGTTGAGCTACTCCTCAGTGCCCCTGAGGCATACCCAATTCCATCCAGCACTAATAATCCTATATTGCTTTTCTCTTTTTTTTTTATGTCATTTGCATGGCTTATTTAGAAATGTCCTTTTTGTATAGACACAGGAAGACAATCGATGCTGTGCTTTCATAACATGGGAGTTGACTGACTCCAAATAATATTTACTCCTGGGCATCCATTATATTTACTTAAGTTTCAGTTGCCCTTACTTCCTAACACTGTCAAAAGGAGGGTCCTGACAAAGGGACTGGATGGATACAGGGCAAGTGGTAAGCTCCTCTGGCATTGAAAGGGGACAAGCTAAGCATCATAAGTATAATAAATTAAGAGCATGATCATGAAACAAATTCTGTCATGACTCAAAAAGAAGTAATTGAATAAGAAAGACTAACTTGGCCTGAGGACTGTAATCGGGGATATATAGCGAGATGTTCCCAGGCAGAGCCGACCTTTAAGCTTAATATATCTCTTACTTTGTTCATACAAAATGACTAGAAATATTATAAGAAATGAATTTACTATGTTTAAATGGATTACTAGCTGAGGAAGAGAGAAAGCAATACACCCTAGATGGAATCCCACCCTTGAACAGATCTTCTAGTATCTGTAGTGCTGAACCCTCAGATGAGATTTTTATCCTTGAGTTAATCTCCTAGAACTTCCCCTGAAGGAGTGTCTTTACCTCTGTTTGTGGTTATGACAATGTTCAACCTAACCTATGTGTATCCCACCCTTCATGATTGCTATATAACTATGCTATAAGGGAAAAGTAAGGGACTTTGAGGACCGTTGAGGACTGTGAAATCAATGAGGAGACTAGAATAATGGAACTATGATGACTGGGACTATGTCCAAAACTAAAACTACAACTGAGCTGTAAGGGAGAGATATGACTATGTTGGGGAGGAGAGAGAAATAAATTATGACTACAACTAGCCTGGGGCTCTGTTTCTTCGTTCTCCAGTTCTTTGTCCGTCAGTCGCTGTGGACTGGCCTGGGGAACCTTTCTCGGCCACCAAATGCTCACCAAAAGTCCCATGCATGCCAACACCTTCTTTTGAAACTCATGCACTGCTACTTCCAACTTGGAAATTGTTTATCCTTTCAGCACTATCTCATTTCCCCTCTCAAGTTATCCATATATGGCCTCTCATGAATATCAAAACTTTTGCTTTTTTAAAGACAATGGACTAGGCAGACTATGTGAGTTAATCACCAGTTCATTGATAGCTAGGTATTTTTTATGTTATGGAGATAATTTACAATTTGCAGAAAGCATAAAGGAATACAAGCAAACAATTTCATTTTACGTTTTGTTTCTCTCATTTTTCCAGGCTATATCCTGAGAGAACATACAAGGACAGAGAAACAGTCTCATTAATCTCTAATCCTGAGCATCAGTTTGCAGCCCTTTATGGTCAGCAGGACCTCAACTCCGTGAGATACACATTCCTAGAGACACTGCTCCAGGAAGACAGTTTCCTGAAAATCATGTCTAATCTCAATATGTTTAAGACTGACTTCTGAAGTTTTCTAAAACAAGGAGGATTACTGTGTACTCTGCCTACTGTGTATGCTCTGTCAAAAACTGCATACGTATTAGCTTATTTATTCCATACAAAGCCCTGTGGGTTAATGTTGTTATCTTTATTTTATAGATAATAAAACAGATTTCCTGGGCCAAGGGCCAATGGTCAGTATTTGCCTGGAGGTTGGTCAGATTCCAAGGTCCACACTTTGCTGCTAAGGGGGCAGTATAACACAATTTTGGGCAGCCTAGGATCTGGCTTTAGGCTGTATGAACCACTAGCTATGTCATATTGGTTGTATTTCTTACTTTCTTAGTTCCTCTGATTCCTGAGTAAATAATACCTATCTCTAAATATTATAAGGATTAAGTAAGCTAGTATGTATACCACTACGGGACTCACTATAGTTCTCTGGTTATCATGTTATACACCTGGGAATCTGGTGGCCAAAGTTTCTAACCAAATCTTTTAAATATTGGTCTGGTAACAGTCTGACAAATGAAACTGAATTTAGGGGTTAGCCTGGATATCTGTCCTGGATCCTGAAAGAGAAAAATATATCTCTGGTTTAGAAATCATTGATTGGCATTTTCTTCCACTTGTGACACATTCCATATATTAACTTTTTAAGCTACAGAAAAGCATTAGGATAATAACTTGACGAGGTTTTATTTCCTACGCTAACCTCTAAATCCCTCTCCTCATCAGTATGCTGGTAGGCACATCTATTTAATATGTATTTTTTTCTTTTTTTCTCCCAGTGCTTCTCCATAACGCTGAGATTGATTATTCTGTGTTTTCATTAAGAATATTTTTCCATTCGCCAGTCCAAAAACTTCTCAGTGTGATGGAATCATTTCCTGAAGAATGGAAGTCTTTCTATTTGCAGGCAGTCACAAGTTCAGACACAAATAAGAATTAACTTCCAACCCCTTTTTCCTCTAACATAAATAGGAAGGTCAAAAGAGTGATCCAGAGACAGCTTCCTGCTCACTTCTGCATATAAATTCCAAGAATTTTTATAATGTCTTGCAAGTGGGTTTTCCCTTTTGTTTATGTTTTACTCTTCTCATAATCTAATTTGGTAAAAAAACGAATTCAACCATTTTAATATCTCTTGAAAGTCTTGCAAGAATAATAATAAAGGGACTGGAGTGATGGTATTGCAGGTAAGTGTTTGCCTTGCATGCTGCCAAACTGAGTTTGCTTTCCCGTGTCCCATTTGGTCCTCTGAGCACCACCAGGAGTGATTGTGATTCCTGAGTGCAGAGCCAGGAGTAACCCTGGAGCATTGTGTGTCCCCCCAAAACAAAACAAACAAACAAACAAAAAGTATAACATTAGGGACTCTGTTTGAAAGAGCATGGCATGATGGCTAATTTAATTAGGATGTATTATTTTGATGTGAAGACATCACACTTCCGTAATACACTTTTCTTAAGAATAGTGAACCACAAACTATAGTAGACAAAAAGTAGGCTAGATCCATGTCTTTTAGAAGTTCAAATTAGAAGTTTCAGAATTCGTAGATCATCTTTTAATATCCTGTGGAAGATGATCACAAAATAGAAAAACTTCAAGTTCCAGGAAACAAAAGAAAAGGGCACTCATTACACTGGGAAAAGAAGGAAGACATCTGTGACATTGTTACAAAAAGAAGTATACCTATTTTGCCTTTATCCCATTTCTGGCTCAGAGCTCCTAAAAACCCTTGGAATTTTCTAAGTGATAAGACCAATTTTTTCTTGCTGTAATATTCAGCCTTTTGTCCTTGGTTCTTGGAATAGCTGCAGAGCTAGAAAGATGAACGAAATGACTTATTTTTTATAACAGGCTTTTTAAAACCACATCTGAGTTTATGTTAATGAAGTGACTTTTGGGGAAAGCTGTTAAGGATGGCAGCTGGTTTCCAGGGGACCAACCATGATTAAAGAGTTGGAATTTTCTGCCCACCATCAACCTCAAGGCAGGAATAGGAACTGGAGATTAAGTTCAATCTCCAATGGCTAAAGGTAGAATCAATCATGACTATGTAATGAAGCTACCATAAAAACTTGAGAGGGTAGGTTGAGAGCTTCCAATTCAGTGAACCAGAAAGTATCCACGTTCTGAGAAGATGGCGCACTTCAGACGCAGCAGGACAGAAGTAATTATGTTTGGGATCCTTCTAGGCCTCTTCTTTGTATTTCTTTTTGTTTTATTGGCAAGGGGACTGTTTAGGAGGCCCACCTGGTAGTGTTCAGGAGCTACTGTGTTCAGAGGTCACTTTCCGTGGTTCAATGGTGCTCAGCGTCAAACTTGGCATTCCCATGTGGAAATAATGCATTCATCCTACTAAAGAATCTTTCCACACCCATACTTTAAAGTCTAACTGTTCATTTGTATCCTTTAATGTATTTCTATTTAATATATTTAATATATCCTGTAAGGGCAGTCATCTTGGTCTTGTAGTTGGCGAAGGACAGGTGGGTGTTACAAATACTTTTCCTGGCTTCTGCCACATCTACCAGCACTTCTGCTCTTCTCTCTTTGAGATCTTCCTTGATCGCATCTCTGCACTGCTTCGCGAGCTCGGACGTTAGCTTGCGGTTGCCTGAGGCATGCGCCAAACAACGTTGGCGAATAAGCTCAAGAGTTTTCGAAGACAGGCGTTTTTTTGTGGCTATCTCTCTCTTGGCGTTCCTCGCACAATCATGGAGGTGCTGAACCAGTCGAACGTATTCCTCGTCAATGTTGTCAACGGCATCTTCCCATGTTGCCGCAATAGTGCCAAAGAGCTCCCAGTTGGTGGTCGTTCTGGGAGTTCTCTTTTTAAACTTTGCAGCCCTTTCTCCCCGCTCTCTGAAGTAGAATTTTGCACAAAGGAGACGGTGGTCTGATCCCGTTCGGAATTTTGGGACAACAGCAACATCGGTCAGGCAAAACCGTCATTGAAGCCCTAGCCAATCAGGGCATTCAAGCCCAATACATCAAGATCCTCCGTGAGCTGTATTGCGGATTCAATACCAGGATCTCACCATTCTACAAAGAAGTAATCATTGATGTCAAGAGAGGGGTTCGGCAGGGTGATACCATTTTACCAAAACTCTTCAGTGCCACCCTCGAGAACATCATGCGACAACTGAAATGGGAAGGAATGGGAGTGAAGATAGATGGTCGGCAACTACACCACCTCCACTTTGCTGATGACATTGTTTTAATAACACCAAACATCAGCCAAGCGGCACAAATGCTGGCCGACTTTGACCGGGAGTGTGGTAAGGTAGGACTACAGCTGAATCTTACGAAGACAATGTTTATGAGAAACAGCCTTGTTCCTGACGTCCCATTTGCTCTCAACGGAACAACCATCTCTGAATGCAACAGCTATGTGTACCTAGGTTGAAAAGTCAACATGACAAATGACCTGGCACCCGAGCTGTGCAGGAGGAAGAGAGCGGCTTGGAATGCCTTCAAGAACGTTGAAGAAATAGCTAAGAGGACGAAGAACCTCCAGCTCTGGGCACATCTCTTTGATTCCACTGTTCTTCCTGCATTAACATATGCCTCAGAGACCTGGGCCCTACTCAAACAGGATGAGAATGCTATTCGGGTCTCCCAAAGAGGAATTGAAAGAGCTATGCTTGGAGTATCATGTTTCACTCAAATGAGAGAAAGAATTCGGAGTTCCGACCTCCGTAGATGACCAAGAATCAGGGATGCTGTCTCGTTTGCCAAAGCATCAAAAATCAAGTGGGCTGGTCACGTAATGAGATTTAAAGACGACCGCTGGACTAGAGCTGTTACCGACTGGATCCCACGGGATGTCAAAAGACCGCGTGGCCGCCCACCTACCAGATGGTCAGACTTCTTCATCAAGATCATTCATTAATGATCGGTTTGAGGCTCTTCATATTCCCAGAGTGAACAGATGCCATTGGGCTACACTAGCACCCGACAGGGACAAATGGAGACGTTACTGGCACCTGCTCGAGCAAATCGACGACAAATGGGAAATTAAGTGATTAAGTGATATCCTGTAATAACTCAACAATCTATTAAATCAGTTTCTTGATTTCAACAAACCACTGTAGCCAGATAATCAATCCAAAGAAGGCATCATGAAAATCTTTGATTTACACCTAGTCAGAAGCGCAGATGAAAATCTGAACTTGTAATTGGCATCTAAAGAGGATAAAGTCTTGTGTGGCTGAGTCCTTAACCTGTGAGATATGGTGCTATCTCTTGGTAATTTCAAAACTGCATTAAATTTGTGGGGCTCCTTATCTACTGATAATGAGAATTTCTTGATAGTGTTAAGAAATGGAGTTTCATAAACTAAACAAGATAGCTTTCAATGAGTTGCTCTTAAAACATGAGCATAAGTTTGCAACATGGATGTAAGAATTATGAGGCAAATTGGGAAATGCAAGAAACAAAAGTAGAAATTAAGACAGTATCGTTACTCTAAGCAGAATATAAATAATTATATAACATTGGCTTACTAAGCAGAATAAACACTACACATTTATTCCCCTTTTATTAATTTATTTTTTCTAATATTATAGAATTTTAGGAGTACACATTAATTACTCTATATATGTACAGAGGGCTGATAGCACAGAGGGTAGGGTATTTGCCTTGCACGCAGCCAACATGGCCGACTGAAGTTCGATTCCTCTGCCCCTCTTGGAGAGCTCAGCAAGCTACCAAGAGTATCTCGCCCGCACGGCAAAGCCTGGAAAGCTCCTCGTGACGTATTCAATATGCCAAACACAGTAACAACCAAGTCTCACAATGGAGACGTTACTGGGCCCGCTCGAGAAAATCGATGAACAATGGGAGAACAGTGACAGTGATATATACAGAATTTATTGTACATACCACCAACATTTTAGTGTTAATTTCGCTAACAAAAAGACCTCTCTACTGTCCCTCAGGTAAGCACCGTGGTTTTCAAAAATCTCCATGTAGTGAATTTTGTTGTTGTTGTTGTTTTGTCCACAGTTTGCTTTAATTAATTATATTGCACATATGAATGAAATTATCTCTAATTGTCATTTACTTCATTTAACTATTTCACTTAGTTTAATCATGTCAAGATCCATCCATTTTATTACAAAGAGCACAATTTTATATTTTAAAAGTATATGATTCTTTTGAGAGTGTGTTTCTATGTCCTGGGAATAGATGTCCAAAAGTAGAATTGCTGGGTCATATGGCAATCTATCCACAGGATATAAAAGCACTCTCTCAAAAGGATCTATGTATATCAGTCATCGCTGCACTCAGTACAATAACTAAAATTTGGAATCAATCTAGGTTTCCAATGTCAGATGAATGAGTTATGAAGTTGTGGTATATGTATATGTATATATATACATATATATAATGATATAATGGAATACTATGCAGCAACAAGGAATGATGAAATCATACAATTTGCTGGAACAGGTTGAAACTGGAAGATATCATGTTGAATAAAGTAAGCCAGAAGAAGAAAGATAAACAAAAGATGATCTCACTTATCTCTGGAATACAGAATACTGGGTGAAGAAATGTACTGTAGTAAAAGGGGGATGCTTGGTCATCCTTGACTCCAATGTTTAAAGAGGAGACAGAGAAGGAAAGAAATTAAGGGGAAAAGAAGACACAAAAACTAATGGGTTAACTGGCACCAGGGCTTTAGTCATATAAGTGATACGAGTGAGGGGTATAGCCATAGGCCCAAAACACAGATTCAATAGAACTGAAAACATGAGATTTAAGCAGCAACCAGTGAAACTTAATTATGTTCCTGTTAAATTGACAGGTGGGGTTGGAGTGGGGATTGGGAATGGGAGAGAATCTGGAAACACTGGTGGAGGAAAGTTGACACTGGTGGAGGGATTGGTGTTGAATTACTGTATGCCTAAAATACAATTATTAGTGACTTTGTAAATCATAACTCTTTAAAAAAATTTAAGTATTGAATTCTTGGTGCTGGAGCTATAATACAGCAGGGAGGGTGGTTTGCACATAGTCTACCTGATTTTAGTCCCTGACACCTCGTATGGTCTCCTAAGAATGGCGAGGAGTGCTTCCTGAGTGCAGAGACAGGAGTAAGCCCTAAGCAATGCCGGGTGAGTGGTCTCCCAAAAACCAAACAAATGAGGAACAAAAAATTAAAAGATAAAAATGATAGTATTCTATTGTATATAGAGACCAGGTTTCGTCAAGTACATTTAGGTGGACAACATGGTGTAGGTTCCAAGATTGAGACATAATTTCCTCTTTTTAAAATCATTTCTTGGGCCAGAGTGATAGTATAGCGGGTAGGATGTTTGCCTTGCATGCTGCTGACCTGGGTTTGATCCCTGGCATCCCATATGGTCTCCCATAATCCCATATGGCCAGGAGTAATTCCTGAGTGCAGAGCCAGGACTTAACCCCTGAGAATTGCTGGGTGTGACCCAAGAAAGAGAAAACAAACTTAAAAAATAAAATAAAGTAAAATCATTTCTTTAAATGAGAGCAATAGACTAGAATAGTAATTAGATAGTAAATTAAAAAAAGTAAAAAACTCAAGGTAATTATGTACAGATTCCATATAATAGGAGAAAATATACTAACACATTTTTCTTGTATTTGTACAAATGAAAAACTAGGTACAATTTTTAGAAGTACTTTCGTATGTCTTTTCACAAAATTAATAGGATACTCATGGCAATAAAATACATTAATTTTTAAAACGTAAGGCTATTTGTCAAAAACCTAGTTTCTATCCTTAACACAAATGGGTAATGAAGGTTACAAGCCTTTGAAGCTTGATATATTTATACATCTGTTTGTTAGGTGATGACAACGATCTCATATCACTTTTTTTCTTTCAAAATTACTGGAAATGTTTGTCCATGCAGTGCAGAAGGATGGTATTTTAATCCTGACTTTATGAAATGCGTGACTCATTTATTAAACCTAACTGTTCTTTCTCATTAGGCATCTGTGATCATATGTCATTTCCATGATATCAAATCAAAGTATTAATATATTTAAAAATATCTTCAGAACAAAAAAAATCATAGTGTATGAAAATGTCTTTCAATTGTAAATTATCACTGGAAAATAAGTCATTATTTTTAACCGGTGAAGAATTTAGTGTGAAGACAATGAAGAACCTAGTTGGTAACTGTCATTGTGATGTTTGGGCCTGTCAACCTATTCCCAGGCAGAGAAGTGAAGGAGCAGCTCCCTTTTGATGGTCCCTACCACAGACAGTCCTAGAATCACACGGCCTCTATGCCTGCATTCAGATGCTCTGCATATTATATGGATATGCTCACCAGACTAAAAAGAGAAACCAAATCCCATGAAGATCTCATATACTGGGGCTGGAGTGATAGTACAAGTGGGTAGGGTGTTTGCCTTACATGCAGCTGACCTCAGTTTGATTCCCAGCATCCCATATGGTTCCCTGAGCCTCTCCAGGAGTAACTCCTGAGTGCGAAGCCATGAGGTAACCCCTGTGCATTGCCGGGTGTGGGCCCCCCCAAAAAAACAAAAAAAAAATCTCATATACTAAAAAGATACTTGTGTATTCTAAGAATCTTTTGATTCCAGTTTGCACTAAGCTGGATTAGATGATCTTGATGATCTTCCCCAAGTCTGGAGTTATCCCATTCATCAGGAATAAAACATTTCCAAACTCAGACAACTAGGATAAGTCCTTACAAAAAACTGTAAGGTTATTCCAATTTGTCTTTTCTGCCTCCGTCTTCCCTTTCATGTCCATGTCTTTTGCTTTCCAGTAATCTTAGAACTGTCTTCACAGGACCTGTCTTTGGAAAGAAATAGGCTCTTGGCCCTTCATGTATGGATGTGGATTTAATTCACTCCACATCTTCCAAAGGTGATACTCATTAAGCGTGACCCCTGTGTTTTTAGGATTACTTCTCTGCCTTTTTTTTTTTTAATTTTGAGCTCCTATAGGTATTACAGATATCAACAAATATGTGAAGGAGAAAATTATTCGGTGGGGAAAGGCAGGGGCTTGGAGGCAAACCAGCAAGGTGGCGAGGCCTGGGGCTATGCAGACCCTGAACATCTGGAGCCTGAATCACTTGAGTGATGACAGCAAGAGTTGCACAATTATAAACCGGGCAGATTTGAAAATTGATCCTGAATCCTACAACCGCTAATTTTCCTGATCCCCTCTGGCAATCGTCCTTTAAACCATTCAGGGCTTTAAAATATGAAAATAATGAACTCCTGGAAGCCCCCCACTTTCCTTTTCACTTCCCTTTCTCCCTGCCTCCCATCCCCTTCTTGTCAAAAGCCTTCTGGTGAGCTATCTCGATTAAAATTACACTTTCCAACCTCTCCTCTCAGTAAAGTTCAAGAAGAATTGTTTGCCCCCCACAATTGCTGCTAAACTATAATTGCCTGCTGTATCTTTGGACCCCTTTTTGAATAAGTGGTGTGAGATTTGCCACTTTGGCTAATCCTCAGGAATCTGACCTGTCATTATACAAACTCCTAAAAATATCAGCTTGCACTTCACAGTTCCCATTTTGATTTCGTGTAATTCCTCTTCAATGTGTTTTATTTGAACCTGCTAACCTGCTTGGAAGGGGGAAAAATATTATTAGCTAGCGTTGCCTGTCGTATGCTGCGTTTTCTTACTTCTCAAAAGGCCTCAAATGAAAATACTGGTCTCTGGATATTTGAATAAAAATGGGGAAAATGAAGTAGGAGAAGGATTATTGACAAACATATTTCCCTTTGGTCTCTACAACTGCAGCAGAGAATTAATTTTTCCCCATCTTCTCATCTTGAGGACACTCTGGAAAGAGCATAGTGAGAGAGCTCAACATCTCTCTAGCAAATGCCTGCTCACTGCCACCCACTGGCACTAACTGTGAGGAATGGGTATAGGTTGGTTAATGCCAATGCTTAGGGAAAGTGGGATGTGTTTATGGGGGAAAGGTGTAGGTGGGAATGGAGGAGGAAGCAGGAGTCTGAATCGCGATGGTTAAGTAAGACAGTTTGCTATGTGAAAAGTCTCCTCCTGCGTAGCTGTCTAAGCAGAGAATAGGGCATGTTTCAACTCATAAGGAATCATTCTGTGACTGAGGGATGACAATGGTGCAGCGGGGTCACCACGAGAGAAGAGCTGTGTTACCTTCTCTCTTTCTAGAACTCTCAACTGGGCATGTCCGTGGAAGGACAAGAATTAGGAAGGGCTCCGTGGATGACTTAGTGGCAAAAATCCCTGTCTAAGAGTATGAGGCTAGGTCTTCAGTGCTTCCATGGTCTCAGAGATTCTGATGTCTGGAACCCCCGACACTGCGACATAGTGTGTGATCTCCGGTGTATAGTCAAGTGTGTGCATAGCCAGGTGGATACATGAGCACTGTGTTGAGGATGTTTGACCTCCCCCTCCCAACAAACACATGTGTGACCACTGGGAGTCACAAATATTTCCATGAGCATCATAACTAAAGTGAGCACTAAAACTATGAGCTCCACAACTAAAGTGTAGCCTGCAGTAAGCACCACAGGCAAGTGAGTAAGCATCACAACTTAGTATGTATGAGTGTGATTTCTGGTCATCATGACAACAAAACAATAGTGGGAAGAGGAGAAAAAAATTAGAAGATAAAGAAAGGAGAAGGAAAAAGATTGGAAGGAAGGAAAAGAGGGAGGGGAGAGAGGGAGGGAGGAAGAAATAGTGGGAGGAAGGAAGGTAGGAAGGAAGAGAGGGAAAGAGGGAGGGAGGGAGGGAAAGAGGGAAGGAGGGAGAGGGAGAGAAAGGGAAGGAGAGGGAGAGAGTAAAGGAAAGAAGGAAGGGAAAGAGAGAAAGTGATAAAGGAAGAAAGAGAAAGAGGAAGGGAGGGAGAGAGGAAGGATGGAAGGAAGGAAGGAAGGAAGGAAGGAAGGAAGGAAGGAAGGAAGGAAGGAAGGAAGGACAGACTAAGCTCACCACTGGTCAGAGCCCAAAAGTTAATAAATAAATTATATCAAGAAAATAAGCTATCAACATGCAATATAATGAAGTATGACCTATCTTTGTCTTATGCCATTAATTGAAATTAACTGAAAAAAGGGGATTAAAGACGTAAATATAAGACTCAACAATAGAAAACACCTGGGAAGCTTCATTAAAAATATTAGGCAATAATTTATTGACTATGACACAAAGAACATAGGCAACAAATGAAAAAATTGACAAACATGATTACATAAAACTACATTTTATACATGGAAGGATATAACCAATACAGTGTAAAGACTAAAATCAGATTTGGAAGATATTTGCAAACCATGTATCTGATAAATGGTTGATATCAGAATTATATAAAGAACTTCTTAAAACAACAAAATAAATCTGGTTTAAAAAATAGATAGAAGATCAAGACATAAAAATGCACAAAAGGCATATGAAAAAATGCTCTGTATCACTAATGATCAGGTAAAATCAAATCAGTGATCCATCATCATACACCAGAGAGACTGGCACAAGTTAAAAAAGAGCAAAACCAATGAGTTTGAGCAGGGGTGTGGGACAAGGGGACCTTCCCCTTTTGGAAAAAAATGGGTACTCCTCAAAAAACTAGACGTTGATCTACCATATGACATAGCAATTTCACTACTTGGAGTATACCTTAAGGGCCTAAAAAACTTTTCAGAGAAAACATTTACACTCCTATGTTCATTGCAGCACTAGTCACAATTTAACCAAAATCTGGAAACAACCAGAGAGTCTAAGAACAGATGACTGGATAAAGAAACTCTGGTACATCTACATAACAGAATACTATTCAGCTGTTTCGAAAAGATGAAGTCATGAAACTTGTTGCTACATAAATGGATCTGGAGCTTATTGTGCTGAGTGAAATTAGTCAGGAGAGGGACAGAATGATTTCTCCCACAGGTGGGGTAAGAAGAGCAGCATAGTAGGGAAATAACAAATGCTCAGCGTTAAGAGAAGCTGAGAACTTGAGAACTGGTCTTTAATAGGAAGCTTCCTGTGGGTGGGGGTTGGGAGTAGCTTGGGGCCTGGGAGGAGGAGAAGGAAGAGGGGACATTGTAACAACAATGGAGGGAAGTGTCCACAATTGAGCTGAGGTAGTGCTGGAGGGGGATAAAGTGTTATACATGAATCTTATTAGTAGCACTGTTGTAAACCACAGGGGCTAAAATTTAACAAGGTATGAGGTCACAGAGGCAGGCTGGGAGATGAGAATTGGTGAAGGGAAGTAAACACTGATGGAGGGGTTGGTATCAGAATGTTATATGCCTGAAAGTTATGAATATCTTTGTAAATCAGGTGCCACATTAAAAACTTAAAAAATAAAAAACAGATAAAAGGTTCCAATAGATATTTGTCCAAATATGTACCCACCTCTAACCCAATAGCAACATTACTATTTGTTTAAGGGAATGATAAATAGCAAATATTGGAAAGGATGTGGAGAAAATAGAATCCTTGTGTACTTTTGGTGGGCACATAAAATGATACGGTTGCTATGGAAAATACAGTGATGCATCCTACAAGAATTAAACATAGAATTATGTCATTCAGCAATTTTACTTTCGGCAATACACCCAAATGAATTAAAATAAAGGCTCAAAGAAATATTTATACACCTATATGTTAGGGCACGGCTCTGGATCTCCGACCGCAGACAAGGACCACACAGGAATGCAATCAGCAACCAGGCAGTTTATTTAAGCTGGCTAGCCAGGGTCGTGCACACCCACACAGAGACGCTCAGGTCCCTTGTGAGGGGCCAGACCCCGACCCAAGGTACAGGGGTTACTTATATAGGCCCAAGTCAGCCGTTACAGTAGATTTGAAGGTCACAATGTACATAAGTGCCCCCTCCACTCCGGGCTTCACGCAATATCTGGGTCCGAGAGCTGAGCCCAGACCCGTGACAGCCATCTGTTTCATAGCTCAGGGGCCCCTACATTCCTCCTGGAACAAGCAGATAGTAGAGACCTGAGTGGAAACTTCACTATCTTCATTGTCCTTGGCCCAGTCTGAGGCTGTCCTGTCCTAACACTATATTTTTATAGCATTATTGACAGTAACCAAAAGGTGGGAGCAACTTGCGCACCTACTGCAGACAGATAGATAATAAAATGTGGTACATACAAATAGAGGATGAAATACTTTCACTTGAAACAGAAGAAAACTCTGAGCTACTACAATATGAATGAACCTTAAGAGTAGTATGCTAAATGAATTAAGTGAATCACCAAAGATAGGTGATTGCCTGATTAGGCTCATATAACATTAGATCTAGAGTATTGTCAAACCCATAGAGAAAGTAGAAAGATGGTGGGTGGGAATCTGGAGGAAATGAAAGTTGCTACTATACAGACACAGGAAAGGTGAAAGAAAAGTTTCAAAAACGAATAGGGAAGTGTTTGTGTAGAAATGAAAATGCATTTAATGTGAAGATTTATACAAAATGAAGTGAATAAGATTCTAAAACAAACATAAAGTATTTTACCAAAACTGCAACATTTTAAGAAGTATGAGTAAGAAGAAATCATTGTCCCTACAAAGTTCATGACAAAAGAGATAGACGAATAAACAGAATATTTCTATATGATAAAGGATCAAGTTATTAGTGGGGGATTTTCCTACTGGAATTGGAGGTTAGACTCACAGCTCAACTTCAAAATCACCAAGACGGGCTGGAGTAGGGGGATAGGGTACCTGCCTTGCACTCAGCCAACCTGGGTTCAATTCCAGGCATCCCAAATGGTCCCCCAAGCACCACCACAAGTAATTCCTGAGTGCAGAGTCAGAAACACTTGATGGGGAACATCACTGGGTGTGGCCCCCAAACAAACAAATAAGAAAGTACTAACATACCCAGACACTAATTAGAAAGTGGTTTCAGTGGCTCTGAATAGACTATGGACCTTAACAAGAAGTATTAGAACTGCTCACCAGGATGGTCTTCCACTTGACTACTCCTGTCAGGAAGGGGAAAGGAGCCAGGGAAGAGCCAGTCAGACGTCTGAAAATGATATTGGTGAAGAGAAGCTTTTCTTTCCACTTGGGTCAGATAGCACTTGAGCGATTGCCTTGCATGCCACTGGCCTGGATGGCCCCAGGCTCGATTCCTCCACCCCTCTTGGAGAGCCCGGCAAGCTACCAAGAGTATCTTGCCAACACGGCAAAACCTGGCAAGCTAATCGTGAGGTATTCGATATGCCAAACACAGTAACAAGAAGTCTCATGATGGAGATGTTACTGGGCCTGCTCGAGCAAATCGATGAACAACAGGAGGACAGTGCTACAGTGCTACAGTGGGTCAGAAAAGAGGAAGAGAAGGGTCACCCTCCCCCTGGCTACTTAAGGATCCTGAAGCACATCAGCTGTGTTCACTGGGAGTGACTGCTAGTCAGGAAGTCCTTCTTCTTGCAGCCCTACTGGGTGCTCCCTGAGGACCCAGAGGTCCCCTCTGGAGCTCCCGGAGTGTTGAGAGCTGTATGGAGGCTCTTAAGGTTCAGAATATATGGAAATGTACAGAGCAACGCCGGCTTCTCACACTAAGATGTGGAAAGCAGAAGCTCCCCTCATGTTACCAGGACTGAAAGTCATGCTGTATGATCTTGCCAGGAGAAACCTGCAAGTGCCTCCTCAGTCTGGTTCTCGGAGGATTTCCTAGGGTAAGGAAAGGACGCACAGCACCTGTGGATTTTGTGGTGGCAGGGAAGCAAAAGCTTCTCAAACAGAAACAGTAAGACAGTTGGAGTCAACCAGAGATCATCACTGTCACTGTCACTGAACTCCCGTTGTTCATCGATTTTTTCGAGTGGGCCCCGTAATGTCTCCATCATGAGACTTGTTGTTACTGTGTTTGGAATATTGAATATGTCATGGGTAGCTTGGAGGCTTTGCCATGCAGGCGAGATACTCTTGGTAGCTCGCCGGGCTCTCTGAGAGGGGCAGAAGAATCAAACTCGGGTCGGCCGCGTGGGCCGCGTGCAGGGCAAATGCCCTACCCGCAGGTGTGTGTTCAATACAGGGCTGAGAGTGGACATAGGAAAATGCCCTACCCACTAAGTGTTAAAAAAAAAAGAAGATAGAGTTTAAAAGACACTCTACACTTAGAACCCTTATATGGCCAGGTTCTACCTCCCCTACAATTACCTTTTCTGCCTCTCCCAAATCCCAAGTAATCTTCCCTGTAGTTCTACACAGCATCGTGTGCATTGCTTCATCTTAGTATTACTGACTGCCCAAGCCCTTTGTCTCTAGGAAATGAGTGTTGAATGGCTTTTTCTTTAAATCTCATAGAAAGGTAGTACTATTTAATTTTCAAAATGTATTCTGTGCTTTGAAGCTCTAATCTTATGGCTTTTCAAACTGGCTTTTTTCTTTCTTTCTTTCTTTTTTTCTTTCTTTCTTTCTACCATTTTGTTTGGGTTGGGAGTGTTGTTGCTGGCCTTTTTTTGGCTCAGAGGTGTAAAACTGATTTCAAAAGCCAAAAGGGGCTGGGGTGATAGTACAGAGGGCAGGGAATTTGCCTTGCATGTGGCCAAACCAAGTTCTACACACATAGGCACTGCCTGTGGTCCCCCAAGCACAGCCAGGAGGGATCCCTGATGCAAAGCCAGGAGTAAACCCTCAGCTCTTCAGCTGTGGCTACCAAACAAACAAAAACTCTAAATCACCACGAGGGGCAGGAAAGGTAGTACATGAGGTTAAATCACTTGGCTTGATACAAGTTGGATTCTCAGCACCATGGAGCTCCCGATCCGCCCTAAAGACACGGACACAATAATTTTTTTTTAAATGACACTTTGCATGATTACACTTTGCCCAGAAGAACTGGATCACAATTTTTTTTAATTGTAAATAAGAAGGTTCTTTACATTTTAAAGGTATGTTAAGTCCACTGTAAATTTCACCAAAACATGGTAGGATCTCTGCCATCACAATTTCTATGATAGATTGCCCCGTGTCCTACGCATTTTATTTATCCCAGAGAATTGAAGTTATTTCAATGATTCTGCTACTGGGTGAAAATCATTAGTATTCACACGGCCAGCTTTAAAACTTTAAAAGTAGTTGTACATCTTTTGTTGTCGTTGGGTTTAGATGATAGGTTTTGGCTTCTTTTTGGCGGGGAGGGGGGCGGGTCACACTCGGCAATATACAGGGGTGACTCCTGGCTTTGCACTCAGGACTTTCTCCTGGAAGTTCTCAAGGAAACCCATGGGATGCTGGGAATCGAACCCGGGTCAGCTGTGTGCAAGGAAAATGCCCTACCTGCTATACTATCTAGCTCCAGCTCCGATGATAGGTTTTGGGATACAGACATCGCAGCAGCCTCCTGTGTTCCATTATGTTCATCACCTCAAGTTCAGTCATGTTGCAGTCAACAGGAACAAATGAAATAATAAAGAGAATATTAATTCAGCATTTAAAGAAATGACATCGACGTTTAACGAACAAACACTGTCTGAGAACCAGTCCTCAAAATACTGTCCCTATCACAATTAGTTTGTAACACAGCGTTTCTTGACCCTGGTTTAAAATTCATAGAAACACACTTTAATGTAATTGTCATGGGAAGACTGGGGCTGCAGGACCAGGGTGTTGGGCTGCACAAGGATCTTGCCTACTGCGCTGGATCTGTGGTGGATGGCAGGGGCATCCACGTGGTCCCCAGCGGTCTGGCACAAGGATGTAGGAGGCCCAGACATGGTGGTGTCGGGGTGAGGCGGCAGAGACGGGGCCCCCGCCGGACGGGAGCCGGCAGGCCAGGCCAGGACTGGACTCTGGACAGCAGGAGGGTGGGCCCGGAGGGGCGGTCGTGGTGGGTATCTCGGGGCAGACTGCAGGGGTGGGCCGGTGAGCAGCTGGGGGAGCCGGGGCGAGCAGTGGCTGTGGAGAGGCGGGGTGCAAGGAGGGCAGCCGGCAGCGGACGTCGTGGGCCTGCTGATGGACTTCACAATGAACCACTGCTGGCGAGGCACGGCATGGCTGGACACCAGATGTGGGCCTGCAGGAGGGGGAGGGGGAGGGGGGACCGTCCAGGAGCGAGAAGCTGCTGGAGAGAGGCCTTCGGGGCCCAGTCCCGTCGCTGGATGGCCACCGTGCTCTGGTGCGTGGGCAGATGCTTCAAAATCTAGCAAGCCACGCCCCGGCTCAGCAGGAGGAGCCCAGGCATGCAGGCTGTTCCCCCGGTTGGGACGCGAGGTGGGGGAGATGTCCTGGCTGAGACCTGAGTCGCTGCCCGTCACGGTGATGGTGACACTGCTGCTACCCTGCTGGGAGGCCAGCGAGTGGCCCCTGGAGTCGGAGAGGTCCTCCAAGTCGGATGACGCGGTGATGGGCGGGTCAGGGGAGACGGAGGCCTCGGCCGCAGTGGCAGCAGCGGCCGGCAAGGCCAGAGCTGAGGCAGACTCGACATCATCAACCTCCCGCTGCATCTTGCCTCTGAACGTGCAAACCCACCAGATTAGGCTCACAAAGTAGCAGCCGGACACCACGAAGATCAGCGCGTCCCAGTAGGTCTGCGAGGTGAACTCCCCAGCTAGCCACAGCAAGACGCTGGCCGTGTTGAAGGCCACAGTCAAGCCGCAGAAGACCCGGAAGCGCCACACCACCGCTTCCCGCTGCCGGGCAGAACACTGCCACTTCCAGGGCCACCGCATGCTGCCCTGGGACACCGTGTCATACAACGAACTGTCACTAGGCGTATTGAAGCCTCTGGCCTGAAGCTCAGCTACAGGCCAAATGAAGCCTAGGCAGCCCCTGCTTCTCCTAGGCACCACGTCAGGGTGTGGCCTGCAGTGTGGTGTCATGTACAGGGCACAGAGCACAATGGGCTCGGCGGGGGGGCATGTGTAGTTGCTCTGCTCAGCCTGCTGTGATTCCCTGCCCGGCCCCTCACCCATCAATCTGCGTTGTCCTGTGAGGAGGGTGGTCTGTGTCCTGGCCACGTGGCACAGCAAATGGTAGTGTTGCCTCCTCCCAGGTCTGGGCCTTCCAGAATGAGCGCAAGGTTCTAGAGGAGAGCCAAAGTCAGCCAAAGTCATTCCCAGCAGCCAGTGTTGGTGCTAGGTCCCGAGTTTTTCGTCCTTTGGTCCCTGCAAGTGGGTGCCAGGTGGTGGTTAACCAGATTCTGAGGATTCTGAGGTGGGAGGAGAGCCTAGACCCCCAAGGCCCGTGGATTCAAGGAACTTCCAAGAGACCAGTGTGATGCTGCCCGGCCCAGAGGTGCAGTCACCTGTGGGATCTGAGTTTTCCCAGCCTTTGGGACCTGCAAGTTGGTTGTGGGGTGCTTCTGGTGTTAGGTCTTCTGTGGGCCGGATCTTCTTTCCCACGGCCTGGCTGACTAGTGAGATGGTGCTCTTGTGGGGGTGAAATAGGTCAGAGATCTGAAGCCCTTGCGTAGTGTGACGCATCTCCAGGTTGGATTTCTGGCAATGCCAGGGTCACGCCCCACCCTCTCACCCCAACCCCAGTCACAAAGGTGTGACCCATAAGCAGGGTGTATGGGCAAAGATCACTCCTTGAGCTAGTCAATAGCAAGCCTGGATGTGATGTGTATTCTCTCTATGGGTTTTCAACCTGGCTCATAGCCCCCAACCCAGGACTTTCCACATCACTTTTCTGTCTACTCAGCCCAAAGTCCTTGGATGAAGAGGAAACACAATTTGGAATGGAAAGTATAGGGCAGAACCCAGTACCTACCCTCAGAACCCAAGCTCCATCTTTGCCTGAGGTTCAGACCATAGGTAAGATTAGAGCTTCAAAGCACAGAATACATTTTGAAAATTAAATAGTACTACCTTTCTATGAGAGTTAAAGAAAAAGCCATTCAACACTCATTTCCTAGAGACAAAGGGCTTGGGCAGTCAGTAATACTAAGATGAAGCAATGCACACAATACTGTGTAGAACTACAGGGAAGATTACTTGGGATTTGGGAGAGGCAGAAAAGGTAATTGTAGGGGAGGTAGAACCTGGCCATATAAGGGTTCTAAGTGTAGAGTGTCTTTTAAACTCTATCTTCTTTTTTTTTAACACTTAGTGGGTAGGGCATTTTCCTTGCACATGACTGACTGGGGTTTGATTCCTCTCTCCCTCTCGGACAGCCTGGCAAGCTACTGAGAGTATCCCGCCCACACAGCAGAGCCTGTCAAGCTACTGTGGCGTATTCAATATGCCAAAATCAGTAACAACAAGTCTCACAGTGGAGACGTTACTGGTGCCCGTTCAACCAAATCAATGAACAATGGGAGGACAGTGCAGTGCAGTCTTTCCCTTGGGGTCTCTTGGACATAATTCGCACACCCCTCCTTCTCTTTGCATATTCCTTTATTCCTCCTAGGGATAAGACTGCAAAATCTACTATATTAATAGCATGACTCCATAATAATCTTGAATCTACTGGCCAGAAATTTTTATCTGGTCTCTCAATTTCTACTGGCTTCCCATCATGATCTGAAGACCAGGATTTGGCAGGCTTTACTACACTTCCACTATTCCAGCCCAAGAATCCTTTCTTCATTGCATTCACAGTTATGCAAAAATTCTAATACCTGGAGCTGTAGACGCAAAACCCACTTGGGTTGAGTCATATATTTGACATGTGTGAGTTCCTGTATTTGATCCCTGACAATGCCTGGCCCCTACTGCCTCACTGAACCAAACACTGTCAGAAATGGGCCCCACTCTTATTTCCCAGAAATAGCACAGCGGTAGGGCGTTTGCTTTGCGTGCAGCCAGCCTGGCCGAGCCAGGTTCGATTCCTCTCAGAGAGCCTGACAAGCTACTGAGAGTATTCAATATGCCAAACACAGTAACAAGAAGTCTCACAATGAAGATGTTACTGGGCCCGCTCAAGCAAATTGATGACCAATGGGAGGACAGTGTTTGTTTGGATAGTTTAGATATACTGTGCAAATGACTATAGATTTTTTAACATATAACACTCACAAAAACTCTGTATCTACTACTAAGTATTTTTATTAATATTTTTTATCTATGAGGGAATTTATATTTGGAGTGCTTAAATAACTTGACCAAGATCATCCAGGTAACTTAATGACTTGCCCTTGATCATAAAGCATTAATGCAAGAACAATAGTATCTTGGCTAAAAAATAACTCATTTCTATTAAATATTTATCCTATCGCATAAACTTAAAATGGTCTGTACTCATTAAAGAAGATAATCCAACCAGAATATCACAAAAATTTTACAAAGTTTTCTGGAATGTTCTCTTGAAAAGGAATTTGCCAATATTTGCTTTCATTCTCACAAGAAAGTACTATTGTTTTTTCTTTTACTTTTTCAGAAGTGCAAGGACTAAAAAAGAGGAACAGATAAAATGGATTTTTTCTGTTTTTTAATGGTTTTTCTTAATTATTCATTTGCTATAATCAATAATTAAGAAAAACAGATATTATTATAATGCAGTTTGTATATAGGGCATTTTAATAAAGTTTTACACTCTTTGCCTTTATTCTTTGGCTGGTTTCATATCTCATAATAAAGATCATTATGCAAAATAAATAATTAAAATTTAGGATACATGCCCTATTTTACAGTGTGATTTGGGAATACTAATGTGAATTATGATATGATTAACGTTCACTGAGTGTTCAGCATACTTGAAGTATGAATCTTAAATTCATATAATTTTTTTAGAGTTCTACTAAGCAGTTACTATCATTCTTCCTATTTTACAAATAAGAAAACTTAAGATTTGAACTGGAGAATAGTGCAGGGGCTAAGGTATTTGTCTTGCACCTGTCCTGCACCAACCCCAGCTAGATCCTAGGCCCAAAACATATAGTTCCCTGAACATTGCAGGAGTGATCTGAGCACACAGCCAGAGCTAGGCCTTGAGAACACTAGTATATGTTCCCAAAACCAAAAGAATTAAAGAAAATTGAAGTTTTAAGAGGCTGACCCACTTGAGGTAAATAAATAATTGAGACAAGATTTAAACCAAGGTAGAGAGCGTTCCCTATACAGGTTCTTCACCACTTCGTCACAAAATATGAGAGTACTTATTTTTTGAGAAGTCAAGTGTGTCCTGACCAGTTGTCATCCAGTCAACACACACACACACACACACACACAGACTAAGACTCTATTTAACTATATTCAAAAAGGGTAAAAGTCATGAGAATAAAATATTGCCTTTTTGCAACTTGGAAACTACTAAAAATGGATTCCAAAATTCCCCTGAAAAGTTAAAGGATTGTGCAAATGCTAGTATTACTAATTTTATTGGCTTGAAATACCATTCTTTTTTATTAGTCTCTGAGTAGATGATACTGATGATCCAAATTCAGAACTGGGTTTACGTTGCCCAAAACTGTTCAGCTTGCAGTTCTTTTGGAATGCCTGACATTATTTTTCCTAACTTTTCCAAAACTAAAAAACTTAGACTCTATGATGTCAGATAAAGGATGATGCTAGAAAAGGGGGAAAAGATTTATAATTATTTTCAAAACCGAAAAAAATAATCCTCAGCCAAAACATTTACTGTACTAAATTGAGATAACTTTGACTTTGGTACTTTTCGCAAATCTCCCCAAAATATTGATAATACACAAAGGGATGTGACAAGTCTCCCAAGACTGTTTCCAAAGATGAGTTCCAACAGTAAGTGTATCCAGTAAGGATCAAGATGGTTTCTACATATGGCTGGCCTATATATATTCACAGGAGTTCTCAGTGTTTATTCAAAAGTGTTATATCTATCTATCTATCCATCCATCCATCTTTCTATATTTGGGTTTTGGGCCACACCAGAAGTGCTCATGGCTTATTCCTAGCTCTGCACTCAGGGATCACTCCTAGAGGGGTTCAGAAAACTATATGTGGTATTCCTGGTGGGTGACCATATGTGGTGCTGGGGATAGAACCTGATTAAACTGTATGCAAGGCAAAAACCCTACCTACTATGCCATCTCTCTGGCCCCTCACCAGTGTACATTTTTTTGTCAAAGGATAGAGGGTGTAAAAATATAAACCTATTCTATTTGTCGCCAAGTAGCCCCATTCTGTTTTAACTCAGTCATGCCACCTTCTTATAGGGAACTTGGCAAACCACCACCAATATTCTATATTAGAGTCAGAATAGCCAGATGATTTGGTGAACTCCCATCCTACCCCCACTCCTCAATATTTAACATCCTGGGTTACAGACCAGCTAATGGTGCTTGTGTTAGAAACAGCCAGGACAAAGGTCAGCTGGTGAGGAATGTCCCTAGGACCTCACTTAGCCAGCGCAGTGAGGCTGATGCAGAAGGGCGTGATGATGAGAAAGTAAGACTGCAACTGTTTGAGCCCTGTCATCTGAGCCAATGTAAACACAGAACCACAAATACTTCCCCTTCCTCCTCCAGGATCCAAATGTCAATTGCTTCCAGCTTCAAAGTTCTGAATCTCCACCACACCTCCCTTTGATTCAAGCTTGCTTGGAAAGAGATCAACAAGCCTGACTCCATCTGTGTGGTAAAACTGAGGAGATACTAGGCGTGCCCCAAACCTGGATCCCTACAATGTAATGCACCCTAGAGAAAATTCTGGCCATCTTTCAAACGACCACACAAACAACCAATTAGCCTCTGAAAGGCCATCCTCTAGGTGGGCGGAACACAGAACAGATGAGGCTTAGTTCCCAGGCCTGACTGAAAGGGCTTAAAGACACACAAAAGATGCCATAATGCTGAATCCAGGGGTTGTTCATATAAAGATTTCACATAAAGGAGCCTTAAGTGTGGGGCAACAGTAAACTTATCCCCAGCTTTTTGGTTTAAAGCAATTGATCTAATAACCCCTCTGACCAATTTGCTTAATACTTATTCTCTGACTGCTTTTCTTTTTGCATTGCTATGGGTATTATTAATTTCTGGCAATTCTTTTTGACATTTTAAGAACTTTTATAACAACCCCTCTGTTACCAGGACTGCAATGCTTCAGGCCAGAACTTGGTGTGTTTTCCACCAAAGACACCACTTTTCCCTTCTCTCCAACAGATGTTGCTCTGTTTGTTAGCTTAACTGATGAGAACACCAAGAGTTTTCAGAAGGATGCTAACTTTGGACAGGTTCTCCTGTTTGTTTTTTAAGTTGTTAAAGTGGTGATGATGGAGGAGGAGGAGGTAAGTGGAAAATAAAAGCGTGGAACAAAGCCCTTTCAATTACAGAGTAGGGCTGTTTTAGAATATTCTTAATAATACCTTGGAAACTGAGACAAAATTCCTCTTCGCCTCTACCATCTTCATCCTCAAGCACAGCTTGATCCAAAGCCATCTTTCCTTCTACAATTATAATTCTCATTTTGGTCGCACTTTTTTTTCCCTTGGACTTTAGCTTCCAGACCATGTTTTCATGATACATAATTCCTGTTGAGTTCATAGGTTGGAATTTGACCTCTGGTTTCAGAGGGCTCTGATTCCTGGCAAGTAAGAGAGTACGTCTTGTGAGAGCAACTTAGTGAAAACTAATGGTTGTTGTGGCCAACCATTCCCAGATTCCCTACTGATCGGCACGTTAACTCCTCATGGACGTTTTTGGTTCCATTTCAGAAATGAGAAATTGCTTGATCCCAGCTTACTTTCATTGGATAACTAAATAACAGCATGAGGGGAACATATAGAGATTTTAGAGACTGATGGGCTGAGTTCCCACTTTTTTTTTTACTCCCCGTTGGCCATGTGCCGTTGGAAACATGGTCTTCATTTTCTCATCGGTTAGGTGGTAGATCAGCACAGTTTTTTTCAAGAGCTGTAGAAGAAAAGAGAGAAGAGTCTTTGTTTACTTTTCTTCAATGTTGCATAATTTTTCCACTGGAGCGATAGCACAGAGGGTAGGGTGTTTTTTTTTTTAATTTTATTTATTTATTTATTTATTGAATCGCTGTGGGAAAAGTTACAAAGTTTTCAGGTTTAGGTCTCGGTCATGCAAATATCAATCACATTTCCCTTTACCAATACTTATTTTTCACCACGAAGAACCCCAATAAAACCCCCTACCCCCCAATGCCTGTGGGGCAGATGAATTCTAGTTAACACTCTATCTACTCTGACTAGCTTCATTGTTTTGATAAAAGTTGCACCATTATTATTTAGACTTTACCCCCCTCCCCAAATCAGCCATGCTGAAAAAGCGTTGTGAAAAAAAAATATGGAACGCTTCACGAATTTGGGTGTTTGCCTTGCATGCGGCCAACCCGCGTTCGATTCCTCAGTCCCTCTCGGAGAACCCAGCAAGCTACTGAGAGTATCCTGCCCGCACAGCAGCTGGCAAGCTACCTGTGGCATGTTTGATATGCCAAAAACTGTAACAACAAGTCTCACAATGGAGACGGTACTGGTGCCTGCTCGAGCAAATCAATGAACAACAGGAGGACAGTGCTATAGTGCCACAGTGCAATCATCCTACATACTTCCTCTTTACTTTCAACATTCCTTCATTTCCCCTCTACACAGAACTCATCCTTTTACTCACCTTTCATCCAGGCTTGAGCTTATACGTTATTTATGAAGAAACTCCTCTCTGCCCTTTGTCCCCACCCAACATATTCCTTTGAGTACTCTGCATATTTCCGTATTTGATGAATTCTTCCTTAATTCATTTTCTGCCCCAGGATTCTGTCTGGAATACCCAATCATTACATTTGGTGATCATGAGTTTGCTCTGGACTGTAACAGCTTCTTCCCTTGATTGTCATGACTATGATAGTTTTGAGGAGTATTGATAAAGTATTTTACAAATTGGTCCTCAGTTTGGGTATATTTGGCATTTTAATTGCAACTAGGTTGCATTTAAGGAAAGAATTGTTGTTACATATTTTCCAGGGTATATGTTATCAAGCATGGCCTATTGACCTTGATCATCTAACTTATTTTTATTTGTTTATTTTTTGCTTTTTAGGTCACACCGGCAATCCACAAGATTTACTACTGGCTCTGCACTCAGGAATTAATCCTGAGTTCAGGAGTAATTGCACTCAGTTCATTACTGAGTGCATATGGCTGGAGTGAGAGCACAGCAGGGAGGGCATTTGCCTTGCACGTGGCTGACTCGGGTTCTATACCTCTGTCCCTCTCATAGAGGCCGGCAAGCTACCGAGAGTACACTGCACGGCAGAGCCTGGCAAGATCCCTGTGGCATATTCAATATGCCAAAAACAGTAACAACAAGTCTCACAATGGAGACATTACTGGTGCCCGCTTGAGCAAATTGATGAACAACGGGAGGACATTGCTACAGTGCATACAGTACCTGGCGGTACTCCGGGGGCCATATAGGATGCTGGAAATTGAACCCGGGTGGGCTGTTTGCAATGGAAACACCCTACCCGCTGTGTCATTGCTCCAGTCCCTTGATCATCTAACTTAGGATGTCTTTACTACCTTTCTCCCTTAATTTTTTCTTTTAAAATACTTTTTATGAAAATTATTCAATTTAAAATTTCTCTGTCCTACACCCCTTTTATCAAGCTCTTAGGTAATGTTAAGTTAGGGAGTGAAATACCATTTAAAAACTGGTGAAATTGAGATGAAGATAAAAAGTAAAGACCTTGGCCTATTAGAAGTGCTAAGCTTCTCCTGGATACCGTTGGTAGCTTCCCCTTTCATACTAAATGGGCATACTATGTCCTAAAGTCTCAAATGGTTCCTTATTCTACAACCCCCCTTCCTTTTCTCCTCTTTGCTTTCTCTTCCTGATTCCTTGTGTCTCCATAAAATGATTTGGTCAAGGCAGCATCATGTTATACGTACTCAACTTTGTAATGAAGATCATACTGTAGCACAGTAGCACTGTCCTCCCGTTGTTCATCCATTTGCTCGTGGGGGCCCAGTAAAGCCTCCATTGTGAGACTTGTTTTTACTGTGTTTGGCATATCGAATACATCATGGTGAGCTTGCCAGGTTTTACCATGAGGGCGAGATACTCTGTGTAGCTTGCTGGGCTCTCCGAGAGGAGCAGAGGAATTGAACCTGGGCCGACTGGGTTGGCTGCGTGCAAGACAAACACCCTACCCACTGCGCCATCTCTCCAATCTTGTACATTCGATGCTTTAGTCCACTTAAAGCTGGCCTAAAGAAATTAGGAGTTGTATTCACTACGGAAAAACAGAATCTGTTCCATTAGGGATGGTTGAAAATGCTGAGACCTTGCCTTACAGACAGCAGACCTGGGTTTGATTCTCAGTCCCCCATATGATCTCCCTTGCTCTTCAGAAGTGATCCCTAAGTGAAGAGACAGGAGTAAGCCCTGAGCACAACCAAAAGCAAACAAAGCAGAAACAAAGAATAACTGTTAAGAAAGGTAGGTAGATAAATGGATTCAAGAATTACATATTTTACTTAAATATTGTATGTAGCACTGTACTGCAGCACTGTCCTCCCTTTGAAATAGTATGTAAATGACATGTAAATACATTTAATTATATTATGAAATTTTCTACCACTGGAAGAGAGCAATCTTCTCAAATTACAAAAATAACACAAATGAAGTAAATTCAATTACCAATTTTTTTTATTAGTGAAACACCATGAGGTACAGTTATAGACTTACAAATATTTGTGCTTGGGTTTCAGTCACACAATGATCAAGTACCCATCCCTCCACCAGTACCCATTTTCCACCGCCACGGGTCCCAGTCTCCCTCCCACCCCTCATCACCCCCATCCCTCCCTGCCTCTGTGGCAGGGCACTCCCTTTTGTTCTCTCTTTCTCTCTCTCTCTCTCTCTCTCTCTCTCTCTCTCCTTTTTCAATTACCAATTTTTTAAACAACTATAGCACTGTCCTCCCGTTGTTCATTGATTTGCTTGAGCGGACACCAGTAACATCTCACAACAAATTGTGAGACTTGTTATTACTGTTTTGGGCATATTGAATACGCCACGGGGAGCTTGCCAGGCTTTGCCATGCGGGTGAGATACTCTCAGTAGCTTTCCGGGCTCTCCAAGAGGGGCAGAGGAATCAAACCTGGGTCGATAGTAATGCAAGGCAAACGCCCTACCTGCTGTGCTATTGCTCCAGCCCTTGAAAGGTAGGACAGAGTGAAAAAATTCAATGGAAAAAAAACTCAATGGAATGAACGCCCCACCCAAACACTTTACCCAGCCAAACTCTCATTCAGATGTGAAGGAACAGTACCTGGCTCTATGGATAAACAATAACCCACAGTCTCAAACTTCATAGATTCAACCCTTTATGAGAAGAACTACAGGGGTTACTTGCGGACAGAACTTGTATGTGAATGTTTGTCACTGATCAGTTTACAGTAAGCAAAGGAGGAGAAAAACGGGACAGGGCTTCATGGCAGGTGTCAGTAGTCAAAGGGCAGTGGTGGTGAGGCTCAGGAGTGTTAGGGCAGAGCTGGGAGAGCTCGTGGGGATGCAGGCCAGTGTGTGCTGGGCCAAGTTGGACCCTGGAAACTCCATGACCCTCACCTCGTGGTCACCTGGGTGCTGTGTGTGGCACACAGAGGCAGGGGCAGGGACACAACCCAGGGTAAAGCAATTCCCTTGTACATGGCATGTGGAAGGCCCTGGGTTCTATCCCTGGCACCACAGATGAAAAAGAGGTCCCTGGGACAAGAGAAAGGGCTCCGAGGGTGGAGCCCTCTTTTACAACTATAAAAGAGCATAATTCATTTCCTTTAAATTGTAATTATAGTTTCCCTTTTGGTTATTTCTTCTCCAAATAATTAAAGTCATAGCAATTATATAGAGCCTAGTATCCTGATATTTGTGAGCAAACTCATCTATTGATAATAATTTGCCTATCATCTTTCATTTTGAGCTTCTGCTTCTAATGCAACGACACAGATAGGTTTACAAAACAAATATACAAAATAGAAACAATGAGAATCAGATGTCATATTTAGAATTATATATTAAACAGGAATCACCATAGCTAAAAAAAGTGAAAGAAAGAAAAAGAAAAGAAAATGTTGAGATCACTCCCCTTATCTCAAGTGAGAGGAGGATAGAAACCATAATAAGGAATCATTCTTTGCTCCGAGATGAGAAGTGGGTCTCAGGGGATTGTGAGTGAATTTATTGAGCACCACAGCTCACTAACTGCAACCCACTCTTTCTACAAATGTACTTCCCCGTTCTCTTTTCCTATGTAAACTATTTCTGCGGCCAAATAAAAGAAAGAAAAGACAATGCCTTGAAACATACTCTGCCATCTTCCCTTATCATTAGCTCCTGAAAAAAATCTGATTTTCCTCACAGCACACCTGATTTCTTGAATACTGACCTTGGACTCATAAGGCATCAAACTTAAATACAGTAACAATTTGTCAAAAGAGTGCTGATTTCTCCTGCTAGGAAGCAAAGCCAAGTCCGCCATGTGCAAAGCAAGGGCCTTACCCGAGGCATCACAAACCATAATCTATATGTTACATATGCTACATGCTAATAGAACATGGAAACATATGACTACACACATCTATGTGTGTGGGTTTAATACAAAATTATTCTATAACTATTCTATTTTCTAAATTATATAGGTTGCATGTTATATATCTGTCTGTATTTATGTTGAATTAAAAATGAGGCTGACACCTAAGGACAGTAGATATATGGGACAGATAGATTGCTCCATAGCTGGAAGCCTGACTCATGAGCAGAGGGGAGAAGGCAGCTGAAGTAGAGAAGGGATCACTAAGAAAAAGATGGCTGGAGGAATCCGTCGGTATAAGAGATGTGTGCAGAAAGTAGATAAAGGACCAAACACCATAATGCCCAAAAGTAGAGAGAGATTATGAGGAATCATGCCTTCCATGGAGGCAGGGGGAGTGGAAAGGGGGGGTATACCGGGGATATTGGTGGTGTGAAATGTGCACTGGTGGAGGGATGAGTGTTTGATCATTGTGTGATTGTAACCCAAACATGAAAACTTGTAACTATCTCACAGTGATTTAATAAAGTTTAAAAAAAAAGAATCTTGAATTCAAAAGGAAAAAAAGAGCTTAGTGCTGATGTCTTTAATTTAATATGTGAACATTCTAGTTTTCACTCCTTCCTTGTTTGTCTATCTAGAATCTTCCCCTTTTGTGGGGGAGGCCTGGTTGGGACACATTCAGTGGTGCCCAAGGCTTATTCCGGATACTGTGCTCAAGGACTAATCCCGGCAGAGCCCACGGAACTATCTGGGGTGTTGGGAATTCATGCCCAAGACAACCATGTGCAAAGCAAGGGCCCTACCTGCTGTACTATTGCTCTGGCCCCTAGAGCCTGCGATTTTAATTCTTAAAACCTGGCTTAAACCATCAATCATCTTTTTAAAGTTCAATTACAGTGTACATGTATGGTAGTTTCAGAATTGGAAATCTATATCCTGTTAGAAACAACGTTACAAAAGAATACTTTTTTTAAGTACAAATACTTTTCATAAGAACTTGTGTAAGTACTTTCCTTGTGACTTTAGCTTTATAGCTTTACAGTCTCTTACAAAGTTATTCACAAATTTACTTTAGGTTAGCACCTTCTCTCTCTCTCTCTCTCTCTTTCTACAAAAATCCTTTGGTTATAAGCCATTTAGGCTCTTTTGTCAAAGCCTAAAAGACATCTTGGTGCTCCTTTGATGTCTAAGTAATTTTTTTCAATTTGCATACATTTAGTTGCACTGTTTGTACTATAATGTTCAATGATCTTTAAAAAATGCAAATTTTAATTTAGTTATCATTACAGTATTACATAGAATTATTTCACTCTCCTAAAGAATCTCTTTCGATCTCTTCTCTATCTTACCTACCCTCAGCCATACACACATTTGTGGTTAGTTCCAACCATTGACCAATCCTTCTGAGCCCTGTTTTTCCTGGCCATGGATATTATTCTTCTGCTATATATAAATATTTCATATACCACAAATGAATGCTGGGAATGATCACACTGGACAAAATCTGAGGGTTAAAAGTAGATAAGGAATATTCTTGACAACCTTTAATAACAATATTGTAAATCATTATGCCGAGAGAGAGAGAGAGAGAGAGAGAAAGAGAGAGAGAAGACCCATTGGGGGCAGGAGGTCGGGCTTTGGAGGGTGATGAGAGGGAATCTGGGAACACTGACACTGGAAAATGTACACTGGTGGAGGGATGGATGTTGGAATACTGTATGACTGAAATCCAATCATGAAAAGTAATGGTTTAACTCACAGCTATTCAATAAAAAAGTTTTTTAAAAACCTTTTCAATTCACCTATGTTCTTCCTTCCTCAAGTTTCTGCCACCCACTGGTACATTTCATATCTAAACAGTTTTGTCCTTTTCAGAATTTTATATAAATGATATACATTGTATCTAGCTTTTTCATACTGGTATCTCTTACTTAGCATTATGATTTTGTAATTTGCAGGGGGTCAGCATACAACAGTACCCAGGGAATATTTCTGGCTCTGTATTCAGGGGAAAATATTGTGTAGTGCCAGGGATTTAAACCATGGTCAGCAGGATGAAAGGCAAGCACCTTTATCTCTCCACTTTCTCTCTGGCGCCTTTATAAGAATTTAACAATTCTTATCCAACGCCAACTAAATGTCAACTAATACTCCTGGAAGAATGACCACACACCCCACTTTGACTGTGCTCATCCTTGTACATTTTTATCCTTGGATCTCCTCCAACTTAACATTTGAGCATAAATGCAAGAATTTCAGTTTGGATAATAAATTATATTATCACCCTTGTCCTAAGACACGACAGTATGTCAGTAACAAGACAAAAATGTCTGACTTCATGAAATTTATGATCTACAGGATAAAGATAGCGAATATAGAAGATAATTTCATATAAAACTGGATGGTTGTATGAAATAGAACATTGACTTACACCATACACTCAAAAAAAGAACAAAGAGGTCTGGGATAGTTCAGTGTTAATGTATCTGCCTTGCCTCAGATTCCTCCCTGGTACCGTCTCACATGACCAAGTGTGATCCCAGTGGCACTGCCATTTGGGATTCCAGCCCCACACCACCATTTTGATCCCTAGTTTACAACAAGCAAGAACTACAAATACAACTGGTGATAACCATCAAGATGGTCCCAAGGGCTGGAGCACATGTTTTGCATGATGGAGGCCCAGGGGCAAAGCCTGGAACATTACATGATCTTCTGAGAACTGCAAGGGTGTGACCTCTGAGCACCACCACCAAAACTCAAAACAAAATAATAGAATACATAAAATAAGTATGTGACCCCTGGTGAATACTGCAGTCATAGTGTGTATGAGAAATGCAATCAAGTGTGCAAGCACCTTAACCAAGAGTATATAAATCTTGGTACTAGCAACCACATAGGGAAGGGAAAAACAAAAAACAAAATAAAAATTCTAAATTAAGAATAGAAATAACAAGTAATATGGAAAAAAATCATAATTTGTAATATTATAACAGTCAAAATTAGAAAAATAAATGTCCTCCATCAGATAAATGAATAAAACATACAGGATATACATACTCAATAAAATTTTACTCAGCTATTAAAAAAAAGATGAATATGATGTTGTACACTGTCATCCTAGACAAATCATAGGAACAACTGAATAGAAAAGATGACCTTTATTGGTAAAAAAACAACTGAACAGCAGACTGGAGAACAGCTTCAGAGAGAGGATTAGTGCTGGAACATGGTTATCAGAAACTCAACTGTGAATAACTTTGTAAAGCACAGAGTCTTAATGTTTTTTTTTAAAAAGTTCTTCAATAAGGAAATTAATAAATGCTCAATAAAGAGACAGAGGGGAAGAGAGACAGAGAGAAAAGGGGGGGAGACAAAAGAGAAAGAATTGGTGTCCTGTTTGATGTCCAGAAAGACAGAGTGCCATAAGAGTTTATATGTCATTATACAAGTTTTTAGGAAACGCAGAGAGACTCACAGAGAAATAACAGTAAGCATGTGCTGTTGAGGAACATCCAATGAACATAAATCGCATGCACAGAAAATTGACAAAGTGTCATCAGTTTTTCTGTGATGAGGATCAAAGAGGGTAAAAGTTAAGAATGGATTTTTATCTTGCTCCATTCTTCAATGTCACTGTCACTGTCCTCCAGTTGTTTATTGATTTGCTCGAGTGGGTCCAGTAACATTGTAAGACTTGTTGTTACTGTGTTTGGCATATCAAATATGTCATGGGTAGCTTGCCAGGCTTTGCCAGGTGGGCGAGATACTCTTGGTAGCTTGCCAGACTCTCTGAGAGGGGCGGAGGAATTGAATTCAGATCTACCAGGTCGGCAGCTTGCAAGGCAAACGTCCTACTTACTGTGCTATCGCTCTAGTCCCAATATATTCTTAGCAAGTATATTTAATTTTGAGTTATGGGCACACCGAGTGGTGCTCTGGGACTCTTCCTGGTGTGGCACTTGGAGGTCACCTCTGAAGGTGTGTGGAGAACCATGTGGTGTCAGGAATCAAACTCAGAGTCTCACGCAGCCAAGTCAAGTGTCCTGCCACTGAGCTATATTCCTGGCCCCACAGCAAATGGTTTTATTAAATAATTCATACACTTTAATCTTTACTAATAAGTATATTTATAAAAAAATTTGTAAGCTAAAAGCTTCTTTGGAAAATGGTAGCTATTGGAAACACTTGCTAAAAGCACCTACTTTATTTACATGACTTTTTTTTTTTTGAAATTGTCACCTGGGTAGAAAAAACTGGCAGTCCCCCAGTATATCTTAATTTTCTTCATGATCACCAGTGATTCATATATGGAAGTTCTAGAAAATCGTGAGCGTTTCTATCCTATTATTTTGGAACATTTCCAGTTTAAGAGAGAAGCTAAGAGAGAACGATAAATTGGGAGCAATAATTCTGGTGTAAAATCCTAAACCATATTAGCAAAACACAAAAAGTAAGAGATGGAGGGGAATTTATGTGTTAAATTTATCATCAAAAGTGGAAAAGATAGGAGAAAATTGTTCGTCCTTGACTTTAGCTATTAAGAAACTATAGAACAAAATAATTTAATTTTAAGTTGATTCCAAGCCCTCCTTCATCGCCAAATGTTTTCTGGACAAGCAGAGGCAAAAGAAAGCAAACAGAGCCTGGAGACCAAGAACTAAGCCAATTAAGCCATGACACTGACACTCTCAATTTCTATATCAAACAGGGATCCTTGGCCACTAATATTAAGTATGGTTCTGGGAGTGGTAGGATATTAAGGTCCCTGAATAGAGAATGAGTCCAAAGAAAAAAGTGAGAAAGAAAAATATTGACCTAAGTAATCCTAAAGCATGAATTCCAAATAAAATGAGAGACTGGGATAAACTACAGAAATTAGTCAGTAATAAGACTATTAATTCAATACAGATAAAAATATTTTAAAAACCAACCAAGTTTTTAAAAATTTATTATTTATTTATTTATTTATTACAAAGCTGTTCATGGTTTAATTTCAGTCACATGGTGTTCCAACACCTATTCTTCCACCAAGGTACATGTCCCAGCACCAGTGTCCCCAGGTTGCCTCCCATCACCACCACCTCCCCACCCCCTGCCTGCCTCTATGGCAAGCACTTTTCTTCTCTCTCTCTATCTTTCTCTCTCTCCTTTTGGGCACTCTAGGTTGCAATATTGTTACTGAAAAGTTATCCAAAATATCTCTTACCTACTTTTAACCCCCAGCTCTTGTCCAGCGTGATGATTCCCAGCTATTATTGTCATAGTGGTCTCTTCTCTACGCTACAGATAAGAAATTAAACTGAACAATCTAAAATAAGTGTCAATATAATAAAATGTCAATATAAATAAATGTATTTGATTATTTATTATTTATCAAAATATCTCCAAGCAATGGATAATTTTTAAAATATTGGAAAATTGAATAAGTGGATATTTTATAACATTGAAATTATTACACTAAAAATATAGTTGAACAACTACAACAAACTCAACAACAAGATAATGTCTTGACTGATTACAGTGAAAAAAAAAGAATTCATGAATTGGAAGAATGCACTAAAAATGATTACTCTAAAATACACAAAGAAATTGATAAATTTTAAGGAATAGAGCCTGACAAGCTACCGAGAGTATCTCGCCCACACGGCCGAGCCTGGCAAGCTACCCGTGATGTATTCGATATGCCAAACACAATAACAACAAAGTCTCCAATGGACACGTTACTGAACCCACTGGAGCAAATGATGAACAACGGAAGGACAGTGACAGTGACAGAGTTGTTTAAAGACATAATGGACAGATATTTCTCAACTATCATTAAATGGGAGAAAATAGATGTAAAGATGGAGAGTTAATTTGATTTTGTTTTGGGGGAGCACACCTGACTGTGCTCAGGGTTCTTACTCCTGGCTCTGTGCTCAGGGATCTCTCTGTGTGTGGCTGATAGAGTCACATATAATTCCAGATCCTGAACACTGTTTGGGTTCATGCTAGGCGACCTTTACTTCTGCATGAATCTCTGGCCGCTGAGTTAATTTGTTTTTTTAAATTTTATTTTATTTTATTTTTTGCATTTTGGGTCACACCTGGCGATGCACAGGGGTTACTCCTGGCTCTGCACTCAGAAATCACTCCTGGCGGTGCTCAGGGGACCATATGGGATGCTGGGAATCGAACCTGGGTCGGCTGCGTGCAAGGCAAACGCCCTACCCGCTGTGCTATCTCTCCAGCCCCGTTAATTTGTTTTTAATAGTTAAACATTCTACCAATGGGGAAAAAAAGATGAGCTCTTGAGTTGTAAGCATAGAGCAATATTGAAAAAAATAAAATGAAACCAGAGAGTAAAATTATAATGAAGAGTATTCTGAAACTAAAAATATCAAAAATGAATTTTGAAAGCTTTCCAGGGAAAAGCAGAGATAAATGACTTTCTGACTTTGTGGTGAGAGAGGATTTCTTCATTATAAAACTAAAGCATCAACTATGAAAAGACAAGATTGGGGGACCAGAGCAGTAGTACAGCTGGTAGGGTGCTTGGCTTGCACACAGCTGAACTTGGTTCTGTCTCCAGCACCCCATATGGTCCTCTGAACACCACCAGGGGTAATTTCTGAGTACAAAGCCAGGAGTAAGCCCCGAGCATCACTAGTTGTGGTCCAAAAATGTTTTTAAAAGAAAGGTTGATAGATCTAACTATATCACTGTCATCATCATCACTGTCATCCCGTTAATCATTGATTTACTTGAGCAGGTGCCAGTAACATCTCTATTCCTCCCAGCCCTGAGATTTTATGCCACGGGGAGCTTGCCAGGCTCTGCTGTGTGGGCAGGATACACTCGGTAGCCTGTAGGGTTCTCCGAGAGAGAATTAGACAATAAGAGGTCATGCGGCCGCATTTGCGGCCGTGTGCTTCTGGGAGCTGGGTTTTACAGTCCCTGGGTCTTGGCCGTTGATGGGATAATATACGGCGCTGGGGGCAGTTGGTGGTGTAATGCCTACCTACTGGAAGATGGGGAATCTGGGTGGAGGAGGCCCAGTCTTGATCCGAGCAGGTTTGGAGATCTCATCCCGGGGCCCCGCACATGCAGGTTCCTCTGCCAGCTCCTTCATGAGTGAGGCTCATCTGAATGTGTGGAGAGTGGTCTTAAGCATGGCTGTGGCTGGTTCTGGAAGTCTTCAGCTACCGGGGCCCTGCTCGGGGCGGGGAGGGAAACTCAACCCACCTCCTCCAAGGGGCCCTGGTGAGGACAGCCAGGCCGGGAGGGAGGTGGGGTGGCAGGAGACTTTGCTCTGTTCTCTTCCAGATGCTGGGTTTTATAGTCCCTGGGTCTTGGCCATTGATGGGATAACACGGCGTCAGAGCAGTTGGTGGGTGTAACACCTAGCTACTGGTAGATGGGGAATCTGGGTGGAGGAGGCCCAGTCCCAATGTGAGCAGGGCTGGAGATCTCAGCCCTGGAGAAAAGTGAAAGCATACTATTCCAAGATTTAGGCCTCCTCAAAGGTGTCTTCAATGAAATGATGGCATTGGCAAAAGCAACAGAATAAAAATTAAACAAATAATACAACATCAAATTAAAGAGTTTCTGCATAGCAAAACAAACATGGGCTAAAATTAAAAGACAGCTAACTAAATGGAAGAAAACATTTGTGATAAATTAATCAGATAAAAGGTTGATATCTAGAATATATAAAGTACTCACAAGGATCACCAACAAAAAAATTCTAAAAACCCCATCAAAAAATGGACAGAGGAAATGAAGACACACTTCTCAGAGGAAGATAGGCGAATGTCCCGTAGGCATATTAAAAAAAATACTTATCTTCACGAAAGATCAAGGAAATCTAAATCAAGGCAACAAAGAGATGCCATCTTAAACTGGTGATAATGTCATATATATGAAAAACACTGGGAATTGGGGCTCCAATGATAATATAGCAGATTTGAGCCCTGTCACTCCCCTGAGCCCCACCAGGAGTGATCCCTAAGTGCAGACCCAGGCATAAGCCTGAATAGCACTGAGTGTACCTACACACAACAAAACAAAACAAAACAAAAAAATACTGGGAACAATCTCTATTAGCAGGAATGTAGTACAGAAGGAACTCTCCTACACTGCTGGTAGGAGTGTTGTCTGGGTCAGTCCCTATGAGAAACAGTCTGGAGATTTCCAATAAACTAAGAATTGAAATGCCATACCCAGCAATTCCACTTCTGGGTATCTACCCCAGGACACAAAAACATTCATTCTAAAGGACATATGAACACCATTATTCACGGCAGCACTTTGCATAATAGCTAATATATGGGATGAACCTAGGTGCCCAATGATAGATGAATGGATTATAAAAATGTGGTATATAAGCACAAAGGAATTCTGTGCAGCTACAAGGAATTATGAAGTCATTCAATCCACTTCAACTTGGATGGAACTGGAAGATATCATATATATGAAGTAAGTCAGTTAAAGGACCAACAGGACTATCTCACTTATCTGTGGTATACAGAATAACTGGACAAGGGAATGCAAATATTAAAGAGAGATGCCTAGATCACCCTTGGCCACAGAGTATAAGGAGGACAGAGAAGAAATAAAACCAAGGAAAGAAATAAGAGGCAACTTGGGGGGAGGAGAGGGTGGAGTGGGTCATGAACTTCCAGTGCATAGTGGGTGTAGAGGAGTGGTATAGCTACATATCCAAACTACAGAGTCAACAATACTGAAATAATGAGATCCAAACTTCAACCACCAAACTTGAAAAATGTGGCAAGCTGGTAGAGTGGAAGGGAAATTAGGAAACACTGGTGGAGAAAAGTTAACACCAGTGGTGGGATTGGTCCTAGAACATTGCGTGTTTAAAACTCAATAATCAATAACTTTTTAAGTTGAAATTCTTTAATAAAAATTTAAAAACCTCTCTCTCTTGGGGCTGGAGCAATAGCACAGCAGGGAGGGCGTTTGCCTTGCATGCGGCCAACCTGAGTTCGATTCCCAGCATCCCATATGGTCCCCTGAGCACCGCCAGGAGTAATTCCTGAGTGCAAAACCAGGAGTAACTCCTGAGCATTGCCAGGTGTGACCCAAAAAGCAAAAAAAAAAAATTAAAAAAAAAAAACCTCTCTCTCCAAAATGACTCTTTTTTAAAAAGTAAGAAATACAAACAGAAAATATTTATATAAAAAATAAAATACTCTGAAAACATATTTCAAAATTTTTACAAACCAATAAAAAAGCAACTGGGGAAACAAAAGCTTTTCTGAACTACACAAAAGAGAAAAGCATATAGATGATAAAAAAAAATGAAGAGACATCATCACAATTAGTAGTCAGGAATATTCAAGTTAAAATAAAATGAGATGCTGGTTTTGATTGATTTGATTTATAAAAATTTTAAAAATTATATTGAATATGTACAAATCAAGATACAATGGAATTCTCATGTGTATAATTGTCAGGAACATAAATTGATAGTTACTTTAAAAGTCAGTCTGACATTATATATCATGTATAATTGAATATTCTTGTTCCCAACTCAGCAAGTATATTTCTACCATTTATGTATGCTCTAGAACTTTTTTATATGTGTCTCTAAATATATGTTACAAATGTCATAGAAGTACTATTAACAGTACAAAAAATTAGAAACATCTTAAATGCCTATTCACAAAAATAATGTGTAAATTTGTACAGTGGAATATTTCATAGCAGAGAAAATGAAAGAACTACAACTATTTGTAATGACCTGACTTCATCTTAAGAGGATTCATGGAAACTAAACAAGACCCAGAGAATTATGTGTAATAAGATACTCTTTCTGTAAAAAATAAAAATCAATTTAGATCAAATAGTGTAGTATAGTTTTCTTTTGTTTTGGGGCCACACCTGGCAGTGCTCAGGGCTTACTCCTGGCTCTGCACTCAAGCATCACTCCAGACAGTGCTTGGGGGACCATATGGGATGCCAGGGATGGAATTTAGCCTGGCTGCATGCAAGGCAAAATGCCTAGCCCACCATTTATTGCTTTGGCCCATAGTATTCTTGACCATATATTATGACTGCTCCAGATCTGCATACTGAAGTGTCAAAGAGAAGGGAAAAAAGGTAAATGTAAAAAAAACAGATTATTGTAAAAAAGAAATCATTATTAGACGTACAGAAAGCTACTCATCAGATGCTAAAAAACAGCCTGGAGCAAGCCAATTGTTTTATTCCATATCTATTTTAGCTAAAGAGAAAAAAGCAAAAGCACAGGCATGTTATTCACTTTAAATATATGCAATTTAAGTTTATTAGATATACTTAAATAAAGCTAAAAACAGGGGGAGAAATGATAGACTTTTCCATGATTCTTCCTCACTCAACATGCACTCCCATCTTCATAGGCCATGACAGCTCCTGCCAACGATTGAGCCAGGAAAGAGAAAGACATGGGAACCAAGCTAAAGTACTTCCTCATGCACAGGCACAAGCTGGAACCAGAGCTTCAACCCTTTCCCTGCAGTTTGCATCATGAAGAAAGATGGTCAAAGCAAAATCTTTCAGAGACTACTGGGATGCTGGACACAAGACATCTTGATAAACTTTATCAAAAGAAATGCAACCTAAAAATGTTAAACAAGCAAAGAGAATGAGAGTTGGTCTAAGTATTTTCACCACATCATGCTCCCCATCTCCCCTCCTCAAAAATTCATGCTCTGAAAAATGATAGATGTGTTAATTGACTGTGGCAATCATTTCACACTGGATATACATGTTGAAATATCAAGATGAGGACCCACAGAAGTAACTTTGTGGGTAAAATAGTGCATTGTCCACTGTCCACTGTCCTCCCATTGTTCATCGATTTGCTCGAGTGGGCACCAGTAATGTCTCCATTGTGAGACTTGTTGTTACTGTTTTTGGCATATCAAATATGTCACAGGGAGCTTGCCAGGCTATGCTGTGTGGACAGGATACTCTCAGTAGCTTGCTGGGCTCTCCGAGTCAGAGGAATCGAACCAAGGTCAGCCACGTGCAAAGCAAATGCCCTACCCGCTGTGCTATCGCTCCAGCCCAAAATAGTGCAAGATTTAAAAATGTGTGTAGTAAGCAACATACATGAGATATGAGAGGTTGTTTTAAATATGAAAAATAAAACATTAAAATTAGACATATTAAGTATTGAAGAAATCTCTTATCACTTAATCCCCGTTATTCATCGATTTACTCGAGCGGGTGCCAGTAACGTCTCCATTCATCCCGGTTGCGTGCTAGCGTAGCCCAATGGTATCTGTTCGTTCTAGGAATATGCAGAGCCTCAAACCAATCATTCAGGGTCTTGATGAAGAAGTCTGACCATCTTGTAGGTGCGCGTCCACGTGATCTTTTGATGTCCCGTGGAATCCAATCAGTAATGGCTCTAGTCCAGTGGTTGTCTGTAAACCTCATTATGTGTTGAATTGTTGAAGAAATAAATCATTAAAATTATCCAGATATGTGAATGTGAAAAATGAAAGTGAAGGGGTTTATTCATGTAATACATTGAATAGCACTGAATGGCATTTTAAGATCATATTGAAGAATTCTTCCAGATAGCATCAGGGAATATTTAAAATGTTTAAATATATGAATTCCAGAGAAAATAAAAGACCCAGTGAAAATAAATAAAAATTATTGAATGTTCCCAGATTTCACACTTTATAATCTAGATTAAAATAAGGGCTAATTGCCTTGCACGTGCTCAAACTGGGTTTGATCCCACATGCCATATATGGTCCCTGGATCTCCACCAGGAGTAAGCCCTAAGCTTCTGGGAATGGCCCACAAAACAAACAAGCAAACAAAAAAGAGTGGATAGAAAATAAAAAGCACCATGCAGTAGGCATCCACGTCTTAAGTCAAGAATTTAAGATTACAAAAGTCAAAGAAATATTTACAAAGACTTTAGACTTACTAATAGTAGTAATAGTAGGCAGATGGTAAAAGAGACATATTTTCAAAAGACTTAAGAGAACTATAATAAGCCCAAATTTTTATAACTAGAGAAGCCAATATTTATATATAAGCATGTAATAAAGATATTTTTATGTATGAAACAGTGAACTACAAAAACCTTCTTGGGAAATATTCTGAGAGAAGAGAAATAATTTCAGTAAGAAAAGAAATGTTTGGAAAGATAATATAATATAAATTAAGAAATTACTGAAATAGATTTATAATAATCCTTTACAATCCAGAATTAAAATACTAGATAATACCAACAAAATTGTGATCAGTAAAAAGGAAAATTTTATTGGCGATTTTACCTACAAGTATAGAAGCACAAATTCTACAGAAAATATTAACTAAACTCGAGAGTTTAGCTTATCAGTAGAATTTACACTGAAAACAGTGATTTAACATCAACATCAGGGCAACAGAAATAATACAAGGATCAGAGCATCTGCTTTGCAGGCATGAGACCCAAATTGGATCCCCGGCACCACATGACCCCCTTCTAGCCCTGTCAGGTTTGACGCTGGGGGTCTTTAAGCACTGCCAGGTATAACTAGGGGGAGCTGAGCACCTTAGGACCCTAATAACACAATGTCCTCACCGTTCCACAGGGCCAAGTACTGCAGTGACTCATACCCAGATTCCCAAGCATCACTTGGGAGGGCTTGCCCCAATAAAACATAGAAAAATTCCAATATAGTTACCACATTTAGGGTAGATGCAGAGAAAATATTTCATAAATCAAAATTATGATTTTTAAAAAATCTTAGTAAAATGATGGTGAGAAAGTCTTCCCATGACCTAATAAGATTTTATACAAAACTTTTAAGCAACAACATTGTCAATAAAGAATCTTGGCCATATATTCCAAAGATTGGCAAAAGATAAGCTTTTTCTCCATCGCTACAACCATTAACATGTTACTGAATGTAAAAAAGATCAGGAAGAAAGAAATCAAAACTATCATTATTTTCTAATGATGTGACCATCTATTGAAAACTTAATAGAACCAACAAAAGATTTCTGTCATAGTCCTCTATGTAGCCAATTTTTTAAAAAGAAAAGAAGATACTAGTCACAGAAATGACAAATTTTATAATGTATCTAGAATGCACACTTTTGGGGGGGGCATACACAGTAATGTTCCAAGGGTTGCTCCTGGCTGAGTGGCAGAACATATGCCTAGCTTCTGACAGTCCCTGGGTCTGATCCTCAGCACAAGGTGTCTTTATTCTCAGCACCACCAAATGTGACCCACTAGGAGCGAGCACTGGATCATCCACCAATACCAACAGGTGAGCAGCCTGGGAGTGGCCACAAGAACGCCCAAGCATCACTTAGTAAGCCCATAACAATTTATGGAGAAGAACAAAAATGCTTGAATAAAAAAATCCATTTTGATCAAAATAGTGATCCACTCATCCTGTCATGTGAAAGAAATAGATATATGTAGAACATAGGAAGCACAAAATTAAAGTCTGTGCATGTGTTTTTGAATTATTAAAGGGGGGATACTACAGAACAATGAAGGATGTATTGTTTAATTAATGGCGCTAAAAACAGTGGCTCACAATATGAAAATATAGCAAATCTGACCTAAGGGTTGGGAAGGGCATCTTAAATAGAACCCTCCAATTCACAAACTTTAAGGTAAAATTTTGATGGCTTTACATCCAAATGAAATAAATCCTCAATGGAGTACAACATGCATAAAGTTAACTTCTGGCTGACAGCTGAAAGAAGAAATGCACATGTATGTATGCATGAGTAGCAGAGTAGCACTGTTGCACTGTCCTCCCGTTGTTCATCGATTTGCTCCAGCAGGCCCAGTAACAGTCTGCATTGTGAGACTTGTTGTTACTATATTTGGCATATCGAATACATCACGGATAAAGTCCTGCCGGTGAGGTACTCTGGGTATTTTGCCGGGAGGGGCGGAGTTATTGAACCCATGTCACCCCAGGTCCAAGGCAAATGCCCTACCCTCTGTGCTATTGTTCCATATTTAAAAATCCACATTAACATATAGGGGGAAAAAGGATGGTAAAACCAATAGATTTGTGTGATATATCTGTAATATAACTAAGAATGAGAGAAATACACAAGCTTATTAGGTCTTAATGAAGAGTTCTCTAGGTCAATTACAGAATAAATATACAATATTTCAGTTATAATCTGCATACATATAATGAATTAAGACTCCATCCATGATAGAATAACAAAATGAAATTGCAAGACAAAATTGTGGTAAGAAAATTGTTTGCTGCATAAGAAAGCTGATTAAAGGACAAAATAAAATCATGTCTCTGGATAGACAGAATTTTGCAAGTTTACCATTATATAATTTAAGAACCTTAATGAGGGGCCAAGGGATGACTCAGTGACGAAAACTGACTGCCTTGCAAGCCTGAGGCCATGAGTTTGATCCCGAGTGCCACCCACGTGCACAGAGAAAGTTCTGGCAGCTCTGCTGTCTGGGACCCAGGTTGCCGCAACAGAGTGCACAGTGTCTGTCACACAGCCAGGTGTGTGCGAACACCACAACTAATAAGTGTAAAATCCTCAGCAAGCATTACAACCAGGATGAGCACAGGCAGTGATTGTGAATTAGTGAGTATAATCCCTGTCACCACGGCTAAAGTGCGCAATCCCTGGTGAGCATTGTGGCCTAGTTGTGTGAGCACCACAACCAGATGTGGGACCTCAGTAAGCAACATAAACAAACATGTTGCAATGACAGCAACATAGATAAGGGAAGCAGAGAATAAAGTTTTTTTTTAAAAGGGCTAAAAAAAAATCTAAATGGAAGTACATTAATTTAAAAGCTTGTCTTTTAAAATAATAACGAGAAATGTTTATAAATCTTCTAAAAAGAATAACATTGTGGGTGGAATTACATTAGTAACTATTTATATTTTATCTACAATAATAAAAAGTGTCCTATTAGAATAGATAAGAGATAAATGAAATAAAATGGAAGTCTAAAACAGACAAAAGAATGTATAAAAATTCAATATGTGATAAAAATAATTTAAAATTTTTTCAGAGAAGGTTTATTCAATATTAGCACTACAAAGTTGACCTAATTTTTTGGAGGTAAGGAAAAAATCACTATCTTACAACAAATTCAGTATAAATTTTATGCTGAAAAATGTAAAAATATTAGTGAGATTAAAGAACAGGAATGTGTACATTAATTTATACATATGTAAAGACAAAATTCACGCCCACAATCACGACCATCCTGTTGTTTGTCGATTGCCTCGAGCAGGCCCCAGTAACATCTCCTTCATCCTAGCCCTGAGATATCTTTTTTCAAAGTGCCATATCAAAGCTCATTCAGGGTTAGGAGAATGAGACCCATCATTGTTACTGGTATTTGGCATATTGGGTACACCGCGGGGAGTTTGCCAGACTCTGCCGTGTGGGCAGGTTACATTCGGTAGCCTGCCAGGTTGTCCAAAGTAAGAATGAGATTAAAGAGATGTCACATGACCGCGAATGCCAGTTGGTGGGTGTGACCCCTGCCTACTGGAATATGGAGGATCTGGGTGGAGGATGCTCAACCCCGATCTGAGCAGGCTTGGAGATCTCAGCCCTGGGACCCGCATGCCTTTGTTCCTCTGCCAGTACCTTCATGCCTGTGGAGAGTGGTCTCAGCATGGTGGTGACTGGTTCTGGAGGTCTTTGGTTGCCGGAGGCCTGGTTGGGGCGGGGAGGGAAACTCAACCCACTCCCCTCCAAGGGGCCCCAGTGAGGACAGCTAGGCATGGGGGCAGGAGACTCTGGGCTTTTCTCTTCCGGGAGACAAAATTCATTAACAAAAAAATAAAATATCTGATGTGAGATGAAAATTTTCTGTATATTTAAAAAATCAACAAATTAAATGGTATGCAAACACTTGGTTGTTATTATAATTAACATATTTAACATAAATAGTTCTTATGACCATAGATGCAACTAAAGGACAAAGATATGAACTAGAAAATAGTAAAGTAGAAAAATGCTTATGTAAAATAGAAAGAAATGAAACAAAATACTTAGATCAATGTAATTTAAATAAGTCTCTTCCTATAAAACTAGTAAAGAGGGCATGGGAGAAAAGAAAAATTTACACAGTGTTGATGAAAACATAAATTTGCTCCAAAAAAAAAGCAAAGCAAAGTGAAAACTCTTCTGGGAATATGTGTATAATATCAAAAAAGCTGTGCATGTTCTTTGACTCAAAATTAATCACACTATAATGAAAGAAGATTTACAACTTTGAGTACAGAAATCATCATAGAGTTACACATAACATGAACTGTTCAAAATGAGATGAATGTCCAATAATAACAGATTGAACACATAATGTTCAGTGTAATGCAATATGCAATGACATCAAGCGTTGTATTTTACTTGATTACATAGAAAATACTCTAAGCATATTAAGGGAGGTAAAGCAAATTAAAATATGATGTTATCTAAAACTTGAAAGAAAACCCTAAAAGAATAAATACCAATACATTACCAGATTTATACAATGAAAGGGAGCTTAGAGGTTGTTCTCATTTTATTTTTGTGTTTCTCTGCACTTTACAAGTTTTCTACAATGAACATATATTCATTTTTGTAATAAGAAATTTATGATGAATGTTAGTTTTATAAATTATGTTGGAGCAATGGAAGTATAAATGTATTTTCTGTTTTCACCAATGTATTCACATTTAAATCTATTCAGGGAAAATGTGGTATCAGGAAGCATTAATAATTTATATGTAGTGTGCCTGGAGAAGTATAAACATTTCGTTTGGCTTCTATTTTTATTGTCTATTCTACTAATTGGCACAGGAGTTATACCTGGGACCAATAGTCACAAATTCCAAACCATGGATCAATTAGTCCAAACTTTGATAGTCATTCAGACAAGCTGATTTCTTGGCCTCATATTTTCTCTTGAACACATGCTTCATTCAGTGTTGGCACATTCAGTATAGTTATTAAAGCCTTGCTGGAGGGTATGTATGTAAAAGCAACTGGAGAACAGTTATTCTCAACTACTTCATCCATTCATTCTGTCTTGCTTTCAATTATTCATTCATCTCTATTCTATTCTTTCATTGCATGGTTATTTATTAAGCATATATTATATGTCACATGATGGGCTAGTGATGGAGGAACTGAAAATATAAATGAAACATAATCTCTACCCTCTTAAAGCTTTAATTCTCACAGGTGTAATAAAACATATATGTGAATAGCTATAGCACTAGAAGGAATGTTATGTGATCAGTACATATAACAAGATTGATATGTCCTCAGAGGTACAAGTTTTTCAGTCTGAGGTAATTGGAGGAACAATTCAAATTATATAAAATGCTATTTAAGTTGAGTCTTAAAGCATGAGTAGGGTTTTGATTGGTCAGTTGGAGAAGGGGTGCATTCCAGATGAAAGGAGTGGCTTGGTAGGTAGGACTATCTGACACATGCCCAGGCGATGAAAAGCAGATGTTTGGTAACAGGAAGGATGTGAGATCATTTTGGAAAACTAAGTGGTTCCCAAGTAGGCCAGATTGTAGAGGATCTTAAATTCCAGAATAGAGTGTTTGGTACAGATTTGATCAACAGTGAGAAACTATAGAAGGTTTTTCATGGTCAAGTTGTGCTTTAGGAAATTCTTATTTACTGTACGATTATGATCTCAAACTCATCCATGCACAAATACCATATAATTCTTCTTCTTTATGTCTCCTTCTCCACATCCTCTTCTTTTTTTCCATTTGCAAACTTAATTAGCAACCATTATTTCTGCAATAACCTAAGTATTATTCACAATGCCCAGTTAACCACCTAATTTCACACCTCCTATTTGTCCAATGTTTCCCAGGCTTTGTGCCGGCTCTGGAGATATCCTTGGAATGTTCATATTTAGCTATTAGTGACTAGAGCAAAACATGGGGACACTTACAGGTCTAAAAGTAATTGAAACAATAAGACAAGAATTCCCAGCATGAGTAAAAGTGCAGTTTTAAATTCCCACATAGAAAAGGTGATTTAAATCATTAATTGATATACTAACTCAGAAATGAATATAGAGAAAGAAGAAAAGACTACATTCATCTATCAAATTTATTCAGTGAGAAATTTATTTAGTGAGAAAATAATCATAATGGAGTCATAGAAGAATTGACTGGAAATAGAAAAGGACTAGATTTGTGCAATATCAGACTGAGAAGAGAGTTTGAATTCATGGATTAAAATCATGATTCTTGGGGCTAGAGCATCAACTATGAAAATAAAAGATTTGGGGGGACAGAGTGATAGTACAGAGGGTAGGGCATTTGTCTTGCACATAGCTGACCTGAGTTCGACCCTTGGCATCCCATATGGTCTCCTAAGGACTTTCAGGAGTAATTCTTAAATGTAGAACCAGGGTTAACCCTTGAGCATCACTGAGTGTGACCCAAAAATTTAGAAAAAAATCATTATTTCTTACAAGTTTCAGGTTTGTGTAAGCATCTCCTTAGGGTTGGAGCAATAGCACAATGGGTAGGATGATTGCCTTGATGCAGTTGACCCGGGTTTGATTCCCAACATGCCATACAGTCCCCTGAGCACCGCCAGGAGTAATTCCTGAGTGTTTGATCCACAAGAAACCCTTGTGCATCACCGAGTGTGACCCAAAAAGCAAAAGAATGAGCATCTTCTTCGTTGGTTTATACAGCGCTCACTCAAGAAACTTGTCTTATTTTTTATTTTTTATTAGTGAAACACCATGAGGTATAGTTCTAGACTTACAAATTTTTGTGCTTGGGTTTCAGTTATACAATGATCGAATACCCATCCATCCACCAGTGCCCATTTTCCACCACCACTGATCCCAGTATCCCTCCCACCACCCATCTCCCCCACCTCACCCTGCCTCTGTGGCAGGGAATTCCCTTTTGTTCTCTCTCTCTCCTTTTGGGTGCTATGGTTTGTAAAAGAAGCATTACGTGGCAATCATGTTCCATCTATAGTCTACTTTCAGCATGCATCTGCCATCCTGGGAGGATCCTCCCAACACCCTTTATTTGGTGCTCCCTTTTCTATCTGAGCTCCCTTTTCCCCTAGCATGTGCGGCTGGCCTCCAAGCCATGGAGTAAACCTCCTGGTACTTACCTCAGCTAATCTTGGGTGTTAATCTCCTATTTTATTACTTTATGTTCCCCAGATGAATACAATCTTTCTATGTCTATCCCTTTCTTTCTGACTCATTTTGCTTAGCATGATACTTTCCATGTAGTACCACTTGTATGTAAATTTCATGACTTCATCTTTTCTAACAGCTGCATAGTACTCCACTGTGTAGATGTACCAAAGTTTCTTTAACCAGTCATCTGTTCTTGGGCACTCAGTTTTTTTCCAGATTCTGGGTACTGTAAAGAGTGCTGCCATGAACAAACAAGTGCAGATGTCACTTCGACTATACTTTTTTGCCTCTGTGGGATATATTCCCAGCAGTGGTATTGCTGGGTCAAATGGGAGCTCTGTTTCTAATTTTTTGAGAATCGTCCATACTGTTTTCCAGAAGGGCTGAACCAGTCAGCATTCCCGCCAGCAGTGAAGGAGGTTCCCTTTCTCACCACATCACACCAGCACCAGTTGCTTATGTTCTTTTGGATGTGGGCCAGTCTCTGTGGTGTGAGATGATATCTCATTGTGCTTTTGATCTGCATTTCCCTTATGATTAATGATGTAGAGCATTTTCTCGTGTGCCTTTTAGCCATTCGGATTTCTTCTTTGAGAATGTTTCTGTTCATTTTGTCGCCCCATTTTTGATGGGGTTGGATGTTTTCTTCTTGTGGAGTTCAACTAGTACTTTGTTTATCCTTGATATCAACCCCTTGTTAGATGAGTAGTGGGCGAATATCCTTTCCCATTCTGTAAACTGTCTTTGTATTTTGGTCACTGTTTCTTTTGAGGTGCAGAAGCTTCTTAGTTTAAGATAGTCCCATATGTCTATCTCTGTTTTCACTTGCTTGGCCAGTGGCATGACATCTTTGAAGATACCATTAGCTTTAATGTCATGGAGGGTTTTGCCAACTTTGTCTTCAATGTACCTTATGGATTCCGGTCTGATGTTGAGGTCTTTAATCCATTTTGATCTTACTTTTGTACATGGTGTTAGGCAGAGATCTGAGCCCATTTTTTCGCATGTAGCTGTCCAGTTTTGCCAGTACAAATTCTTAAAGAGGCTTTTCTTGCTTCACTTCACATTTCTTGCTACTTTGTCAAATATTAGATGATCATATGTTTAGGGGGAGATGTCAGTATATTCAACTCTGTTCCATTGGTCTGCAACTCTGCCTTTGTTCCAGTACCATGCTTTTTTAATTATTACTGCTTTGTAGCAGTGTTTGAAGTTAGGGAGATTGATTCCTCCCATTTTCTTTTTCCCAAGAATTGCTTTAGCAATTCGTGGGGGCTTGTTTCATTTGAATTTCAGGAGTGTTTGCTTCATTTCTTTGAAGAATGTCATGGGTATCGTTATAGGGATCACATTGAATTTGTGCAATGCTTTGGGAAATATTACTATTTTGACATTGTTAATTCTCCCAATCCATGAGCAGGGGATATATTTCCATTTTCTCATGTCCTATTTTATTTCCTAAAGTAGTGTTTTGTAGTTTTCTTTCTACAGGTCCTTTACTTTCTTAGTTAAGCTGATTCCTAGGTACTTGATTTTCTGGGCACAATTGTGAACGGGGTTGTTTTTTTTTTTTCATATCACTTTCTTCTCTCTCACTATTTGCGTATAGGAAAGCCATGAACTTTTGCATATTGATTTTATAGCCTGCAACTTTACTATACAAGTCTATTGTTTCTAGCAGTTTCTTGGTAATGGTTTTAGGGTTATCTAAGTATAGTATCATATAATCTGCGAATAGTGAGAGCTTGATTTCTTCCTTTCCCACCTGAATGTCCATAATATCTTTTCCTTGCCTAACCGCTATTGCAAGTACTTCCAGTACTATATTGAACAGCAGTGGAGAGGGTGGGTATCTTTGTCTCGTCCCTGATCTTAGAGGGAAGGATCTCAGTTTTTCCCCATTGAGGATGATGCTTGCTGTAGGCTTGTGATAGATGGCTTTAACTATACTGAGGAAAGTCCCCTCTATCCCCATTTTGGGGAGGGTTTTCATCATAAATGAATACTGGATCTTGTCAAATGCTTTCTCTTCATCTACTGATATGACCATATGATTTTTATCTTTTCTTTTGTTGCTATGATGGACTATGTTGATTGATTTCCGAATCTTAAACCATCCTTGCATCCCCAGGATGAATCCCACTTGGTCATTGTGTATGCTCTTTTTGATGAGTTGTTGAATTCTGTTTGCTAGTATTTTGTTGAGAATCTTCCCATCAGTGTTCATCAGGGATATCAGCCTTTAGTTTTCTTTTCTTGTGGTGTCTTTGTTTCCTTTTGGTATTAGAGAAATATGCGCTTCATAGAAACTGTTTGGGAGAGTTTCTGTTTCTTCAATTTCCTGGAAAAGCTTAAGAAGAATTGGAAATAGGTCCTCTTTAAATGTTTGGAAAAATTCACTAGTGAATCCCTCTGGACCTGGGCTTTTGTTTTTGGGAAGGCTTTTGATTACAGTTTCAATTTCCTTGATGTTAATAGGTCTATTCAGGTACTCTAGATCTTCTTGATTCAGCCTTGGGAGATTATAGGAATCCAGTAAATTATTCATTTCTTTTAGGTTCTCTTGTTTCGTGGCATACAGACTTTCAAAGTAGTCTCTGATGATCTTTTGAATTTCTTTGGTTTCTGTTGTGATATCCCCCTTCTTATTTTTGATTTGGTTTATTAGGGTTCTTTCTCTCTTTCTTTGTGAGTGTTGCTACTGGTTTAGCTATCTTGTTTATCTTCTCGAAGAACCAGCTCTTGGTTTCATTGATCTTTCAGATTGTTTTTTTTTTTTGGTTTCCATGTCGTTGATTTCTGCTCTAAGTTTTATAATCTCTTTTCTTCTGCCTGATTGGGGCTCCTTTTGCTGATCCTTTTCTAAGCTCTTTAGCTGTGAAGTCAAATTGTTTATGTGGGCCCTTTCTTCCTTCCTGTGAAATGCTTGCAGGGCTATAAATTTTTCCCCTTAACACGGCTTTAACTGCATCCCATAGCTTCTGGTAGCTCGTGTCTTCATTCTCATTTGTTTCCAGTTATCTTTTGATTTTGTCCTTGACTCCCTTCCTGACCCACTCGTCGTTCAACATTGAGTTGTTTAATTTCTAGGTGTTTGATTTGGTTCCCCATGTTGGTGTTTGATTCACTTCTATTCTCAGTGCATCATGGTCTGGAAAGATTGTTGACACTATTTCTATCTTCCTGATTCTATTGAGGTATGCTTTGTGGCCTAGCACATGGTCTATTTTGGAAAATGTTCCGTGCACACTGGAGAAGAATGTGTATTCTTTCTTTTTGGGGTGTAAAGCTCTGTATAGGTCTATAAGCCCTTTCTCTTCTATTTCTTCTTTCAAAGCCAATGTTTCCTTGCTGAGTTTTGTTCTTGTTGATCAATCCAGAGGTGATAATGTGATGTTGAAATCTCCAGTTACTATTGTGTTGCTAGCAATGGCCTCCTTAAGATCTGTTAGCAGTTGTTTTAAATATTTAGCTGTTCCCTCGTTAGGTGTGTATACATTTAAGAGTATGATTTCTTCCTGTTGTACCTATCCCTTGATGAATAGAAAATGGCCTTTTCTGTCCCTTCTAATCTTTTTCAACCTGAAATTTATGTTGTCGGATACTACTCTGGCCACCCCAGCTTTTTGAGGGAGATGTTTCCTTGCAGAATTGTTTTCCATCCTTTAACTTTGAGTCTGTGTTTGCTCTGACTGTTCAGATGAGTTTCTTGTAGGCAGCAGAATGTTGAGTTCTGTCTCTGAATCCATTTTTCCACTCTGTGCCTCTAAATTGGTGAATTTAGACCGTTGACATTAAGAGAGATTATTGTTATGGGGTTTTGTATCATCTTTCTGTAAGAGTCTGTTGTGCTTGAAGGGTTTGTCTTGTCTTACAGTAGCCCCTTTAGCCCTTGTTTTAGGTTTGGTTTTGAGTCTATGAAGTTCCTGAGCTGCTGTTTATCTATAGAATAGTGTACCATTCCTTCGAGTTTTAGTGAGAGTTTAGCCGGATACAGTATTCTTGGTGAAGCGTTCATTTCAGTGAGTTTTTTCGCTATATCCCACCATTGCCTTCAGGCTTGGAGGGTTTCCTCTGATAGGTCTGCTGTGAATCTAAGGCGTGCTCCTTTGTATATGATTTCCTTCTTTGACCTTGCTGCTTGCAGTATTGTATCTCTATCATTGGCATCTATCATTCTAACTATGGTATGTCTTGGAGTGTTTTTGTTAGGGTCTCTTTTAGCTGGTACCCTTTGGGCTTCTTGAATCTGAATGGCTGCATTGTCCAGCTCTGGGAATTTTTCAGCAATGATTTGTTTGACCGTGGCTTTTTTAATTGGGATTGTTTCCCTGACCTTCTGTTACTCCAATGATTCTAACGTTGTTCCTCTTGGAATCATCTCCTAGGACTCTGATTCGCTCTAGAGCTATTTTGAGTAGCTATTTTGAGTCTCTTGTTATTGTTTATTGTCATTTGCTTGGTGCAGCTGATCTTCCCGCTCACTGATTCTGTCTTCATCTGTGGCCATTCTACTGTTGAGGGCACAGACTGAGATTTTTATTTCATCTACGAAATCTTTTATTCATGAAATTTCTGTGCATAGCTTTCCAATTTCTGGTCTCATTTCTTCCCGTAATTTCTCGATTTTTTCTGTCATGTTGCTGAATATCTGTCTGTTTCATTGAGTTCATTGAACATCTTCATTATTTCATATCTGAATTCTTTCTCAGAGAGGTCTTTTAGGTGAGGAGCACCTACTGAGCCTTCTGGACTCTTTCCATCGTCCTCCCCACGTGGTGGGGATTTGCATTGTTTCTTCACGTTGGTGTGGAGGTATGGGGACTGAGTCGTTACACTAGATTTCTTGGTATGACTAAACTACCTGCGGCCGCCTGAGCATCTGCATGCTCAAAATTATTCCACGCCCACTTCTACAGAAGCCACACACACTTCTGAAGAGACCACGCCCCCATGGGTACCTGGTGTGTGTGTGGGTACCAGTTGGGAGGGGAAGAAGACCTGCGCAGCGTTGGGGACGAACAGGAAGATGCTCAGGGCTGGTGGGCGACCCAAAGTCCTAGAGGACGCCCAAGGCGCTTGCGTGAAGAAAGCCAATTCCCGGGTTTGAGTACTGGTGGCTTAACCGACCTGGGAGGGGAAGAAGACCAGTGCAGCCAAGAAACTTGTCTTAATTGGAGGGTGTACCAGGTTGGAAAGTTCCAATATTTCCTCATACATATAGGACTGGCTATTGACTGGGGGACATTTGTTCTTCCCCACATAGCTTCTGCTTTTTGTTCTCTAATAAGCAGAATCTACCTCCATAACTGGCAACTGAATTGAAGTATTAAAGAGAGCAAAAGTAGATGGTTTGGAACAGGGAGATAGCACAGAATTAGGGCTTGTGCTTTGCATCTAGGCACCATATGGTTCCAGAGCTATGTAGGAGGGAGGCCTGGAGGTTGAGTATCCTGGCTCTGAGGTCCCCATGGAGCATCACATACTTGGGCCCTTGAACTGCACCACCAGCCTGATTGGCAGAGAATCTTTTCCAAGAGGAAAAAAATGACAGGCAGAAGATGCAGGTTTGAAACCTAAGCTTTGAAATTTCTGAAACATCACTTGACATACCGTTTTGGATCAAGCAGCTCATAAAATCAGCCTTTATTTAAAGCAGGGGTTCTTAAACTTGGTCCAATCATACTTTGCCAGAGAAGTGCAATGAGAGGGAATCCAGTCAGACACACCTCAGATTCATTTAAAATCTACTTCATTCTGAATTAATTTTTGGTAATTGTATGTTCAAAAAACCTTAAACTGTGTACCACACCCCCCATATTGAATCAACGACCTACAGTTTAAGAAGGTAAAATTTAAGGGATTAAAGAAAAAAGAAAGTCATGTGTCGTGGCTGGATTTGAAGAGTGACAAAATTACTATAAATTTTCAAGCCTAGGATGAGAAAAAAAATACATCCATTAAACAATAAAGAGCTATTTCTGTTTTTTCCGTGTTTTTTTTTCTGTTCAATTCCATTGATCTACTTATCTGTCCTGCCAGTATTGCGCTATAATTTTAGACTAGACCTTAAAATTAGGTAATATAAACTTTGGTTTATATATTTGTTTTTTGTTTATTTGTCTTCCAATTCCATATAAATCAATTCTCAATTCAGAAATCTGCCTCTACATAAAATACTTCTGAGATTTTACTTGAATTACACTAAACCCATGGGTTTATTTGGAAAAATATTAAACTTTTAACAAAATTGAATCTTTCACATCAGAAATGTGTGGTATCTATTCAAGTTTCTCTGTTTCTTTCTTCAGATATTTTTAGTTCTTGGTAAGAAGGGCTTGTACCCTTTTTATTAAATGTACATCTAAGTATTTTATGTTTTCTTCTATGCTATTGGAAGTAAGTTTTCACAAATATTTGGTCTTTGGAGACCCAGAGATGTGGCCTACTTGTAGAGCACTTGTCTTGGAGAGGCCATAGGCTCAGCCCCGGCACCTCCCTCCAAAGACAAATGTGATTCCCAGTGCTGTAGTCATGATCCCCAATGTCACAAGTGTGTGGTCCCCTGTGCACCCAACTAAGTACAATCAGGCAACACACGTGTATGGGGACTCTGGATACTTCAGTGATGGCTATAGGTCTAACAGAGTAGTAAGACTCAAAACATTTATCTCTAATTGTGTGTTTATATTTAAAAAAATTAAATATTAAATTTGTGTGCTACTCTGGGCTGGAGCAATAGAACTGCATGTAGGACAGTTCGGCTTGCACGTAGCAGACCTGGGTTCAATTCCCAGCATCCCATATGGCTCCCTGAGCACTACCAGGAGTAATTCCTGAGTGCAAAGCCACGAGTAATCCCTGAACATCGCCAGGTGTGACCCAAAAAGCAAAAAGAGAGAGAGAGAGAGAAAGAGTGAGAGAAAGAAAGAAAGAAAGGAAGGAAGGAAGGAAGGAAGGAAGGAAGGAAGAAAAAGAAAGAAAGAAAGAAAGAAAGAAAGAAAGAAAGAAAGAAAGAAGAAAGAAAACAAATTTGTGTGCTGAGAACACACCAAACTCACTTATTAATTTTGTTTCTTTTCCAGTAGTTCACTTGGCATTTTCTACTCAAAGACAAGTTTTTTCTCATGAACAAATCATTTTATCTTTTGTTCTGAACTGCCAGCTGCTAATTTCTCTTCCTGTTTCAGTGAACTGGCTAGAACATCCAGAACAGTCCTGGATTGAAATACATAATAAATCCTCATTATGTTTACAATCTGAGGAAGAAAACATCACTATAACATAAAGGAAAAATACAGCTACCAGCTTTTCAGAGGCGCCATTCATAAGGTCGTGGATTTTTTCTTCTCTCTCTTTTTCTGATTTATCTATTAGTACTCACCATAAAGAATTGCTTTTCTTTATCACTGGAGATGACTGCGGGAGTTTTCTCCTAGTCATCTCATTTACCTGCTATTGTGGTAAATTATAATTATGATTCATAATTATGAATTAAATTAAATTGTAATTTCTTTTATTTGGGGAGGTGGAAAGCAGTGCTTTGGGGCCCTTGGGGCAACTCCCAGTGATATTTGACCAAGTATACCTGACAGCTCAATGCAAGGGGCCACGGCTGTGATACTGCACATGCCCTGTTATGCCAGAGACAACCCCCCCAGGGCCACCCCAATAGTGTTGGGGAACTGGAGCATGGATCCCATGTGATGCTGGGGTCACATTTACACCTTATACTATCCCCAACCCAATTTGATAACATTTTAAAAATAGTTTTGTTCATGGGGCATATTGATTTGTGATTTTTTTTCTCTTGTTTATTTTAATGTTAGAGCAATGCTCGACCCAATGCACCAGTTGGGAATTATTCGTTCCTTGCTTATTTTTGGAAAGATTTTGACTAATACTGGTATGTTTTTTCTCAATATTTGATCTAATTTACCAGTGAAGCCATCTTTCCTGGTGGCATTTTTTAGTGGAATCATCCTAGTTCTGAGGAATTTGTCAGTTTCACGATTTTAAACATAAAGTTGTAAGTAATATTTCTTTGTTATTGTTTTGATATTTATAAGATCTGTAAACCTATCCCTTTTTTTACTTATAATATTTTACTCATTTTTAAAATTAGTCTAGCTGAACAATTATTAGTTCTATCAGTCTCTTCAAAAAGTAAGCTCTTGCTTCTCTTTATGTTTTACTTTTTACATTTTTTTTACATCTTCTTTCATTATTTTAACATTATTCTTCTTTCTACTTAGTTTTTGATTTACTCTTTTAATTTACTTGTGGTAGATGCTTCAATGATTGATTTTGGCTGATTCTACACTTCTAATATGAATGTAGTCATTCAAGCTATATATTTCCTACTTTTGGGGTTGCATTTTTTTTCTTTTTGGGTCACACTCGGCTATGATCAGGGGTTACTCCTGGCTCTGCACTGAAGAATCACTCCTGGCGGTGCTCGGGGGACCATATGGGATGCTGGGAATCGAACCCGGGTCAGCCGCATGCAGGGCAAACGCTCTACCCACTGTGCTATTGCTCCAACCCCCTGGGGTTGCATTTTGATACGGGTTTTATCATTCAGCTTAAAATATTTTCTAATATCTTCTTTTAACTATGATCTTTAAAAAGAATGTTATTTTACTTTCTAATTTTTAATTAATTTTCTAGTTTGTTGTTATAGCATATTCTATATAATAGTAAGACTTTAAAATGCATTTTTTCTATGCTCAGGGAACCCAAGGCTACTCCCTATGATAATCAACTAAGCTGGCTAGTGGTTCAGTGCTAGAGCTCAAAGATACAGCACTGTTGAGACGCCATGGTGCTGGGGACCACCAAAGCTACAACTTGTGATTCTGGGGAGGTTATGTGGTAAAGGGATAAACCTGGGTCAGGCTGATGAAAGGTATGTATCTTAATCGCTGTATTAGACATTTTATGGTCCTGCGTATGTTCATCACTGACAGTCACTGAAAAAAAAGTGACTTCTACTGTTATTGGATATAGTCTAGATCTACACATGTTAATTACATAAGATGATTGCTGTTTGGAGTGATAGCACAGCAGGTAGGGCATCTGCCTTGCACGCAGCCAACATGGCCGACCCGAGTTCAATTCCTCCTCCCCTCTCGGAGAGCCTGGCAAGCTACCAAGAGTATCTCGCCCACATGGCAAGCTACCAGTGACGTATTCAATGTGCCAAACACGTAACAACAAGTCTCATGATGGAGACGTTACTGGGCCTGCTTGAGCAAATCAATGAACAATGGCAGGACCATGGCTGTGACCAAGATGATTGCTAATATTCAAATTTTCTATACCCTCATTGACTTTTCCTACTTATTTATAAAAACTATTAAGAAGGATATTATAATATAACAACAGCCAGGATCCAGAGATCATCACACTCAGCTCCTGGGAGAAAACAAGACAGAGTCTCCTACCCTATGCCTGACTGTCTCCACCAGGGCCCAACAGCTGAAGACCACCGAGGCCCAGCCAAGGCCATGCTGAGAGCACTCTCCACACACTTGGATGAGCCTCACGCATAAAAGAACTGACAGAGGAACCCAGGTGTGTGGGACCCGGGGCTGAGATCTCCAAGCCTGTACAGTTTGGGACTGGACCTGCCAGTAACTAGACAGTTACACCCACCAACTGCCGTGTAACTCCAACAACGGCCAGGATCCAGAGATCATCACACTCAGCTCCCGGAAGCTGCTTAATTAACATCTTATCATCTCATTCCTAATTCGGTCAAACTGGCAGGCTACCAAATGTAACATGCCCACACGGCAGAGTCTGGCAAACTCCCCGTGGTATACCCAATATGCCAAATACCAGTAACAATGATGGGTCTCATTCTCCTAACCCTGAAAAAGCCTTGAATATGGCACTTTAAAAAAAAAAAAAATCTCAGGGCTAGGACGAAGAAAACGTTACTGGCACCTGCTCGAGGCAATCGACGAACAACAGGGTGGTCGTGATCGTGATCGTGATTATAATATTTAACTCTAACTATAAAACATTCATTTCTACTTATTTTTCCTCAATTTTGTTTTTTTTGAAACTTTTTCATTGGGGTCATACTTACTACTAGATTTGCTATGGTAAAAAAATTTAGATTAATGAAGATTATAAAATGGCAACGAGTAAGGCTGAATATATTACCCTTTAAACATTGTAAAGGTGGAAGTAGTATTATATAAACAAAACTTTTTGAACTACCATATATAATATAGTCTAAATGAGTAGATCAATGGAAAAAGTGAATAAACAATAGATATATAACATCAGCATGGACCTTTCTCAAGATTTTTTTTTTTAATTTGAAGAACCATGCTTTACAAAACTGTTAGGGTCAGGGTTTCCTGCATAAAACTTTCCAACACCACACCCACCACGGAAGTGCTCACTTCCTTCCACCACTATCTTAAACCTTTCCTACCCCTCAACACCCCTGACACTTACTCTCCTCTTTGCTAAATCCAGTTCTAGAAACCATTCTAAGCCTCTATTGTCTTTTCGGTTCTATTCTAAGGTTCCAATGTCTGTTATTCCCATATTATGCTTCTTATATACGATATAAGAGAGAGTCTGTTCTGTATACAACCTTCTTCTTCTGGCTGACTCCAATCATCATACTTTTCAGTTCCAAAAAATTAAACATTTTATGTGTATATAGTTGTGCTAGGATACTTTTCTCTTTATAAAATTGCTCTTATTGTCCAAGATAATACTCCATGTACTCAAGTCAATTTTATCTAATACTCATATAGACAAATTAACATCACTTGGAGGATTAGGCCACACCCAGCAGTGCTCAGGGTTTTCTCCTGGCTCTGTATTCAATAATAGCTCCTGGCAGTGCTCAGAAGACCGTAAGCAGTGCCAGGGATTGAGCCTGGGCTGTGCAAGCCAAAGGCCTTAATCCCTACCCTATCTCTTCAGTCCTACAAACTGATTTTTTAATTCTTAACATTATGTCATTTCTTTTCTCAACTTTAACTTTCTGCCTGTGTCTTTGTATTTAAAGTGACTTTTATCTAAACAGCATATAGTTGGCTCTTTCCTCTTGTAACCAATACAGCAATATTTTTCTTTAAATAGAGTGTCTTATTTAATGTACTCATCAAGATGGTGAAGTTTAAGTCTATAGTTGTTCTAATTTGTTTTATTTTTCCATTCTGTTCTTTGTTCCTGAACATCTGTTCCCGATTCGGGGGAGTTTGGGGAGATTTGTGGGGAGAAAGGCCGGTTAATTATGTTTTAATACTCCATTCTGCCTCTCCTGTTGACATTTTAAATATTCTATTTTACATTTTTATAGTAGTTGTTTTAGAGATTATAATATGCATACTTGTCACAGTCTACTTTGAATTAATGATGGTTTGATTCCCTTACAATACAGTAATCTATTAATAATATAAGTTGTATGCTCTCAGTCTTTTTGATCGTGTTGTAATGTAGTTTTATTTTTTCAAATTTTATATATCCAAAGGTATATTTTTTTTTACTTTTAGTTAAGGAAACTAAATTTATTAAAATACAATTATAAAAGGTTTTTATATATTTTTAAAAATCTCTTCTGTCTTCATGTCTTGTGTGTTTTGGTGTGTGTGTGTATAAATAGAGGTGATATTTTATTCTATTTAAAATATTTATTTAGGCCCATCTACACAACTGCTGCCTTGTTGACTCACTCATTGGTCCTCCTCCACCAAATCCTGACTAAATTTCCCAGAATATGCACGCCAAGCAGCTAAACCTTATGGAATTTACCACCCCCCATTACTGAAAATTCCAGAGCACCCAGGGGAGGCAGGTGGGCGAAATACCCACCAAACAAAGGCTCTGGCAGCAGCACCCATCTCCACCACTACAGCTATTCCAAGGACTCAAGTCCATCATCTCACAAATACTCTCTACAGAGACATGAATCTTTGAATAATTTCAGGTACCAGGGCCCAGGCTGAGAACTCTGGTGTTTTTTTCGGAGTCAGGTGGATAGCTTCTCCCACAAGCTCCAAACTTCCGGAAGCCCCAGCAGCCCCACCTCCACTCACCTCTGTTGTCTTGCTGACTCTTTGGCCCAGACCATTAATCTGGAAATGTCTGGAGCATGCGGCCACATATTCAGCCGTGCAATGCCTCCTGAAGCAACAAAAAGGTTAATAAAGTCTGAGACAAGAACTTACCAACCCTACAATCAGATAAAACAATGTTCAGATAAATTTATTTTCTAGAGCTATTGATATTGATATTGCAACTTTGTTTTCCAATCAATTTTAATCCTAGACTTGTATCAACAATTGCAGCTTTTTTCTACAGTAAATAAAAAATACAAATAAATAAATAAATAAAAATTTTATTTAGACATTTCGATCTACAATGTTATTTACAGTTGGATTTTAAGCATAGTAAACTATGTTTTAAAAAATGATAAATTAAAAAATTATCATTTATATTCAACTGTACATTTAAACATTTAATCACTGTCACTGTCACTGTCATTCCATTGTTCATCTATTTACTCGAGTGGCGCCAGTAACATCTCCATTCGTCCCAGCCCTGAGATTTTAACAACCTCTCCTTACTCGTCTTTCTCAATGCTTTTGTAATAGAGGCTCTTTCAGGGTCAGGGGAATGAGACCGTTATTGTTATTGTTTTTGGCATATCGAATACACCATGGGTAGCTTGCCAGGCTCTCCCGTGTGGGCGGGATACTCTCAGTAGCTTGCCGGACTCTCTGAGAGGCATATATATATATATATATATATATATATATATATATATATATATTTTCCCCTATGATTTGTTGCCTACTGTCTGAACCCCATCAAATATGGTATGGTAATTATCGAAAATATCCATGTAATATGGATAGTAAAATATAACTATTCTAATATATAACTTAAAATCATAATTTCTCTGTATTTAAATTTCCCAAACAATGTAATTTTACTGAAAATATCACCCAGCATTATTTAAGTTTGGATCTACATCTTTCAGCAAATTAAAGGTATTATTCCACTGTGTCGTTCCCCTCTGTGTAATGTCTTTAACTCTCTTGTTACTATTTGATTTTCTTTTCCTCTTTTATTTTCAGTTGTGTTACTGGGTGTGGAGACCAGTGTTTCCTTTGTATTTGGTCTTCTTGGAATTCACTGTTTTTTGATTGATAAGTTTGCTTTATTCAACTCATTTTGGTAAGAAATTCATACCACAATCTTTGATCAACTTTTTGATCAGTTCTATTCTTCAATTTCTCTTCTTTTGGAATTCCAAATACATAAGTATTTGATAACTTGCTATTATCTCATAATCAGTGAGACTTTGTCTATTTTTGTCATTTTCCCTCTGAACTTAAGTTTGAACAATTTCAATTCATTTTTATCCCTATTAATTATCTTTTTTCTGTCTTATCCAGTCTGCTATTAATTTCATTTAATAAAGTTTTTATTTATGATTCTTCATTTCTAACTTCCAGGATTTTCATTCAACTCTTTCACTCTCTCTGAAACTCTTCACAGACTCCCCAATCTCCTCATCTGTGTTTTTCTATGGAATATCTTATATGTCTTTAATATAAAATTTTATTTAAAATATAATTCACTATTTAGATAAAAACTCAAAATTATTTGTTTATAAATATATTAAAATTGTGTTTACATAGTGAATATATCTATTATTATGTTTTGTCTGGTGGTCGCAGCTGGAGTATTCAAGGCTTACTACTAACTCTGTGCTCAGGGATCACTTCTGGTGGTGCTCAGAGAACTGACCTTATGTGGTTCCCAATAGAAACTGGACAGAAACCAGGTAGAAACTGGATCAACCATGTGTGAGGCAATACCCTACCCACTATCCTATCTCTCTGGCCTATATTGAATGTACTAAATAGGTATTTGAAAACTTTCTATGATCATCCCAACATAAGATGTGTCGGATTTGTTATTATTCAATGATTTTCTCTTCATCTTTATCACATTCTTAATTTATATCACAGTGCTTCACTATCTCCCTATTTTTTTTAGTCTATGCTGCATATTGAGTATAAAAGAACAATAAAACAATAGGCTTAGAAAAGAAAAAGAAATAGACAAACCCAAGTTCAGAGAAGTGCTGATCAACAGGATCCAATCAGTAACTGAACTGTTTGTGGGGAGAGTTAATGTTTCATTCCTCTATAGGGGCACTGGGTTTTGATCAGAGGGTATCTAAACAGATTAGTCTTTGCCTTGCAACGCTGTTTCCAACTCGTGTACTCTCTAAAGCTGAAATACTTGAATGCTTGGAAATTTCATTAAGCAGCTGTAGCTTTGGTTAGATTTTGTTTACTTCTGCTCTTTGGAAAGTGAGTTCAGGCCTCTTTCTCTAGAGAAGTTCAGAGACAAGTCTTGGGAAGACTTCTAACTCTCAAGTGGGGGGCTGGGGAGACTCAAACACTAATGCAGTGAAGCCACCAACTTTATGATTGTATGTTGAAAGCATCATGGCTATGAGAACATGAGAATTTAAAGACAGTAATACTGAAACCCTGAGACTTTGAGATGACAAGATCTCATGAGACTGCTAGATTTTTCGAAAGCTCCCCTGCTTCCTGGTTATATTATTTTGGAAGCTGCTTTACTTCTAGCCTCCATTTACTCAGCAAACTGAGTGTATACTTAGAAGGAAAGATTTATTTTCCTTTGAGAGGTACTTCAAATTCATATTGATGATGTCAACCTACAAGGTTGTCAAAGTTTGGCAACTTTCTTCTTGACCAAGCTGGACCGAGTGTCTGAAAGCCTTGTTCCCCAATCTAATCTCAAACTCAGCAGCTGTGCCAGGTCTGAAACTCTTAGTCTTTGCTTGTCTTAAAAGAGCTCATCCCTTAGTTCAGTTCTTTTAGATTTCTTTGTGTCCACAGCATTTTAATAATATTAAGCAAAACTCTGATTTTTGTTTTATGTAGAGATTTCTTGTTGCTTCGACTTTCTACATGCTAAGCAGAAGCAGAACTCTGGGATATGCTTTTTAAATATTTTTATTTGTGGTTACTCCAAGTATGCTTTTGTGGATGACTTTTTTATTAGAAAAGTCTTTCAGAGCCAATTTTTGAAAAATGAATAAAATATCAAGCTAGGCGATATACTTGGAATATATGCACAATTTAACATATATTTATGTACTTTAATTCTTTCTTGAAACATTTGTAACACTATTTTTATTTTTTCAAGAAACTTTAGACATTTAGAAATGGCAACAAGGAAGGACCTCTTAAAATAGAACCACCAATGAAGTAACTCCTTAAAGTGTTGAGTAGAACCAGAGAGATTACAGTGGGTATGGAATTTGCCTCCAGAATCTCATATAGGTCCCTGAGTCCTTCCTGGAGTGATCCCTGGTTAGACCTAGAAGAAAAACCTGAGCACTACCAAATTATAACCACAAAATAAAAAAAACAAAAAAATACATTAAGCAAAGCAGCACCACAGAAGCAAATATCTGCTTTCTCAAAGAAAGTACACTAAACAACCAAGTCAATGAACATATACCAGTGTGCTTTTTGTTTTTCCCCCAAATTTTATTTTATTAAAGCACTATGAGGGGCTGGAGTGATAGCACAGCAGGTAGGGTGTTTACCTTGCACGTACCAACCCAGGTTTGATTCCCAGCATCCCATATGGTCCCCCAAGCACCGCCAGGAGTAATTTCTCAGTGCAGAGCCAGGACTAACCCTGAGCATCGCTGGGTGTGACCCAAAACGCAAAAAATTAAAAAATAAAAAAATAAAGCACCACAAGTCGCAAAGTTATTCATAGTTGGGTTTTGGCATACAATGTTCCATCACTGTTTCCACCAGTAGTATCAACTTTCCAACAGTGTTTTCAGATACCTCTTCTATCCCTATAATCCCAAACCTAGACTGCCTTCTTGAGAGACACCATTTAAGTTTGGTTACTAAAGTTTGGTTCTCATGATTTCAATGTTGTTGACACTGTGTTCTGGATATTTAGCTCTATCGTTCCTTAACACCACCCATATACCTGACTCCCCTTGACCCTGTCACCATTAGTTCTCATCTATCTCTTCTTCCATACCCTCTATTTCTTTATTCTCGGGCCAAGGGTGATCTAGGCATCTCCACCCTTTAAGCCATTGCATTTCCTCATCCAGTTACTCTAAATACCACATAAAAGTGATGTCATCCTGTGTTGTCCTTCTTTTTCTGGTTTACTTCCTTAACATGGTATTTTCCAGTTCTATGTAGTATTCCATTGTGTGTGTGTGTATATGTATATATATACATATATATATATATATTACATCTCATAATCCATTGATCTGTTGTTGAACAGTCCTCCCGTTGTTCATCGATTTGCTCGAGTGGGCCCAGTAACGTTTCCATCATGAGACTTGTTGTTACTGTGTTTGGCATATCGAATACGTCATGGGGAGCTTGCCAGGCTCTGCCGTGTGGGCGAGATACTCTCAGTAGCTTGCCGGGTTCTCCGAGAGGGGCGGAGGAATCGAACTCGGGTCAGCCATATTGGCTGCTTGTAAGGCAAACGCCCTACTGCTGTGCTATTGCTCCAGCCCGTGTCACAATAAGTAATGGTGTATATACATACTTTCATGAATGCTTTTCTGTCATGGAATCAACGCCCAAACATGGAATTGCTGGATTGTATGGTAGCTCAATTTTAAGCTTTCTGAGAAGCTTTCATACTGTTTACCATAGGGGGTGAACCAGACAACATTACCACTAGCAGTGAATGAGAGTTCTTTTTCACCACATCCACACCTCCAACACAGATTGTTCCCATTATTTTTGACAGCATGTTTCCTTTATCAGAAAATTCTTCAAACATTATAGGAAACCCTTACAATGGCATAGTCTAATTTTGCAGAATGAATACAGTTCTGTTGGTAGGAAGTAACAATCATTGATGGGCACAAGATGACCCTGGAGTAAAGAATTAAGAGATGAAAACATTTCTTTATTTCAATTTAGAGGTGGACAGTTTTAGGGTGACCAATTTTGAAAGTATTTTGTCTTGAATAGATCTTTTTCAGGGGACTTTTCACTTAAATATGGTGCTTACAAAAGTTATATTACTCTATTTCATTTTTTAAAAGCAGCATTCAGGGCCACAGAAATCACTCCATTGCTTTTCATGTAAAAGTCTGAGTTTGATCCCCAGCACCATATGGTCCTTGAGTGTCCCTAAGAGTGTCTCCGAGCATATAACTGGGAATAGTCCCTGAGCCTGATGTGATAAAAATAAGTAAGTAAAGAAAAGAAAGTATCATTGTGATATAGTTTATGTACCATAAATTTCACCCAATCTTAAAGCCTAGATAGACTAATGGAAAAAAAAAACAACCCACAAGTATGAGCAAATTTGGTTGTCCTTCTACAATGACTATCCAATTATAGGAATAAGACAGCAAATGAGGTAGGAAAACACAGTTGCATATGTAAAGAAAGTATAGGCTAAGATCCAAAAGTTTAGTAAGTACAAAATCTCATATTCAAACTAGAGCAAATAAGAAAACCAGATTCCAATATTAAACCCAAGAACTGAACACTAGAAAAAGATTTGGGGGAAAAAGCATATACTCAGGTTGTTATTCAGTTATCCCTTTGCTTCTGCTCTCCTATACATAAAACATTCTGCACTCAGCATTCCATCCTGTGTGCAATTGGTTCAGCAGCAGCTTTGATGTACAGTATATGGTGATGGAGCTGGAGAGTAGATTCAGTGAGAAAGGACAGTACTTGTTGTGCAGCATTGAAACACTAGGCACTTAAAGAAACGTTTGTGTTCGAAAATTACCCTTGTTTTGGTTTATTATCCCTTTAGATTCTTGGAGTCAAGCAAGAAAGAGTCAAAAAGAAAAAAAGGAAGGAAGAAAGCAAACACAGGACATAGACAGCTATGGGGGCAAGGCAGGATATGATGCAGAAGAAAGAATTCCAAATCTTTTGGTTTGTGTTTTGGGGGCCACATCTGGTGGTTCTTAGGGATCACCTCAGGTCTAGTGTTTCTTGAACACTGGCAGTGTTCAGGGATTAAATATGGTGCCAGACATCAAACCTGTGTCTGCCTAGTACAAGTAAAACACTTTACCCACTGTACTATCTCTCTGGCCCCACCAAATGTTTGTAAAGGGATTTATTTGTAAAATTTTGGAAACTCAAGTTTTAGCTTCTTCCAGATTTATTTGTTACTCTCTTAGGAGTCTCAATCTTTTGATCTTTCAAATATCACTGAGGGTCTATCCAGAGTCCTTAGTGGGCATGTTTAATGCTCTGGGCTTTTTTGCCTTATCACTTTTTTCTCATCTGGTTTAATTTGAAGTAGTAACATAAAACCCAGGGAAAGAAAGTCGTTTTAATATCCAAACCACCAAGTCTAAATCTGAGTTTGTGAGCCTCCAAAGCTTCATAAAAGGAGAGAATAACATCAGCTTAAGTCTTACCTCAAACCACAAGACATTTAAAGTTCTGATTTATGATCTAGGCTAGACCAGCATGAGCTATCAAAAAGTATCATATTCCATCATTTTTTTTTCATGTGAGGTACAAGTAAAAGTACTAAAGTTGCTTAGTACCTTCCGGTTTTCTTAATGGAATTGATTATAGAATTGGCAGAAGTGTTGCCTGTCAAAGGGATAGGCCAGAACATACCATATTTTCTTCTCAGATTTGCCATCAATTGGCCAAATGATCAGAGTTTCCCCTCGCCCCTGTCAGGAGAAGACTTGAGCCTGGACTCTACCCTGAGAGGCTCTGGCTCTGGCCCTAATCCTGTGAAGGATTTCTCAAGGTTAGCAGGAAAATATCTACATGGAACACATGTTTATCCTCTAGGACTCTTTCCATGGAAATTTCTTGTTCAAGGTAGCTCTAGACCACTTTCAGAACTTGCATATCTGGCTATTTCAAGACTGTCCTTCCAAGTGTTAACTGAGTCACAGATGTGTCTTATGTTTCACTGACCACTGAGCACGATAACAGTTTATAGAGAATGCAAATGGAACCTTGCATATGACTGTATTATTTATGTGTCCACATGTATGACAGTTAAGTATCTCAAAAACAAGACAGACCTTGTGGAAGTTAGCAAATCAAGAGTTACAAGCTAAGCTAAGGACATGTTCTTTCTGGTCTGCTAGGAATTCCATAATTCAAAATGCAAATTGGCCTTAAAAGTTCTGATAAAATTGTATTTGTAAGGTATGAGATAAATGTCTATTTCATTTAACATTTTAAAATAAGAAATATGTATTTTAAACAGTTAGACGTGCATGCAGACTGTCATTTGTATTCCTGTCAAGGGCTTCACAAAGATAAAGGTGGCCCTGACAGCAGAACATGGACTTTTTCTTGATATAAACATGATAACTGCAGTGATAGTTTCTTAAATTATTTTTAATTGGGGCAGGAGAAACAGTACAGCAGGTAAGATGCTTTCCTTGCATGCTGCCAATTTGGGTTTGATTCATGGCTCCACAAATGGTCCCCTGAGCCCTGCCAGGAATGGTACCAGAACACAAAGTCAGAAGTAAACCCTGAACACAGATGAGTGTGGGTCAAAAACAAAAAGTAATAATAGTTTTTTTATTATAGGCATTGTGATTTATAATAATGTTGATGGTAGGATTTAATGCACAAAACACTCCAGCAGCACAACCTCCTCCAGAGTGTGCACTTCTTTCACCATTGTCTCAGTGTCCTGCCCTTCATCCTTTTTCCCTCCTCTTTCCTCAACCCATAGTAAACTTTTTTCTGTAGACCATTTCTCAGATTCTGTTGCATTTGATCATATGTTATTTCTATACTGTTCCTTTATACCCCACATATGAGATACCTTATCAACAGACCCAGAGAACGATTTTATAAAATCCAACACCCATTCATGATTTTTAAAAAAACTCTCAATAAGATAAAAATAGAAGGAACTTTCCTTAATGTAGTTAAAGCCATTTATCACAAACCCACAGAAATCATACTCAATGGTAAAAAACAAACAAACAAACAAACAAAGCAAAAAACACTGAGTACTTTCCCTCGAAGATCAGGCCCACTCTTATAACTACAATTCAATATATAATTCAAAGTACTTACCATAGGAATTAGGCAAGAAAGAGATACCAAGGGCATCCAAATTGGGAAAGATAAACTCAGAAGTCAAATAATAACTATTTGCAGATAACATAAAGATTCTACAAAAAAAAATTCCTAGAAACAACAAACATAGAGTAAAGTGGGAACCTACAAAATTAACATGAAAAATTCATGGCATTTCTATATGCAGACAATACAATTGAATCAAGAAAAATTTTAATCACATAATATTCAAACTACCGAGAGTATTCGATATGCCAGACACAGTAACAACAAAGTCTCCAATGGAGACGTTACTGGGCCCGCTCGAGCTCGAGCAAATATTCAAACACCTGTTCCTTCACTAATCTACATTTCCTACCCACCAACATTATATGACTAAAACTCAGTTATGAACAACTTTGTGACTATGTATCTCACTGTGAGTGAATAAAAAATGGAGTAAAAAGAAATAATTATTTTAAAATTTTAAAACTCATTCCATTTACAATTGTACCTCAAATAAACACAAGTAACTAGGAATCAGCAACAAAGGTAAAAGACTTATTTTAAAAACTGTAAATAACTGCTTATAGAAATAAAAGAACACACAAAAATGGAAATACATCCTCTGTTCATGAATTGGAAGGATTAATAATGCCAATAAGCAAACCTATCCAAAGCACTATATAGATTCAATGCAGTCCATATTGGGCTGGAGCCATAGCACAGCCGATAGGGTGTTTGCCTTGCACGCAGCCAACCCAGTTTCGATTCCTCCATCCCTCTCGGAAGCCTGGCAAGCTACCGAGAATATCTCACCTGCACAGCAAAGCCTGGCAAGCTAGCTGTGACGTATTCAATATGCCAAAAACAGTAACAACAAGTCTCACAATTTGTTGTGAGACGTTACTGGTGCCCGCTAGAGCAAATCAATGAACAATGGGAGGACAGTGCTACACTGAAGTCCATATAAAAATGCCCATGACATTTAAAAAAAAAAAAACAGACACATTGTTGTTAAAATTTCTATGGAGCAATAAAACCCACAGAATAGCAAAAGTAATCCTAGAGAATAAAAGATAGGGTGCTTATCTTCGCACAACTTTAACTTACAATACAATGTCATATGGCCTGGAGCGATAGCACAGCGGTAGGAGGTTTGCCTTACAAGCGGCCAACATGGCCGACCCGATTTCGATTCCTCCACCCCTCTCGGAGAGCCCGGCAAGCTACTGAGAGTATCTCGCCCCCACGGCAGAGCCTGGCAAGCTACCCGTGACATATTCAATGTGCCAAACACAGTAACAACAAGTCTCATGATGGAGACGTTACTGGGCCCGCTCGAGCAAATCGATGAACAACGGGACTACCGTGACCGTGACAATGTCATAGAAGTAAAAGGAATCAATTTTTAAAGTGTGGCTCAAGAGCCCACAGCCACTGCTGTTTTGATTCACCCATCAGCCCTGCTCTACCTATTCCCAACTAAATCTCTCAATGATACCTACCAAGCAGCTAAAATTCATGGAAACACCCATCCTCATAGCTGAAAACTCCGGGAGTAAGTGGCCAAGTACCCAATCTGCCTAAGTTCCGGCAGGCACACCCACACCCCTACCAAAAGATTCAATTCCACTGCTTCATGAGTATTCTCTGCAGAGATTCCAAACTACGAATAATTTCAGGTACCCCAATGCGCAGGCTGATAACTCTGGTGTTTCAAAGAGTTGACTGGGCAACCTCCCTGTACTTCCAAAAGCCCGACAACCATGCCCGCCTCCTACAGATGCTACTATGTTAACTCATTAACCTACACCATAGCCTCTGAAGTCTCTGGACCATGCAACGTAATTGCTTATTCCCAATACTGAAATCACGGTAGAAGCACACCAAATTAAATGGAAACTCAAACAAAAGCAATAACACAGAAGGTTCAAATAGCAACAAACAGCTTAATAAATTCTTAGACAAAGACTTAACAACCCAGTAATCAGATCTAACAATTTTCACATAAAAATTGATTTTTTAAAAAAAAATTATTAGTGAAACACCATGAGGTACAGTTGTAGACTTACAAATTTTTGTGCTTGGGTTTCAGTTATACAATGATCGAGAACCCATCCCTCCACCAGTGCCTTCTCCACTACCAATGATCCCAGTAGCCCTCCCATCTCCCCACCCCGCCTCTGTGGCAGGGCATTACGTTTTGTTCTCTCTCTCCTTTTGGGTGCAAAGAGGCATTGAGTGGCAATCATGTTCGGTCGATAGTCTACTTTCAGCACTGGAGCTTTGTTGCCTAATTAATTCAACTATAGAATTCTATCAACAGTTGTGGATTTGTTCTACATTAAAAAAATAAAATTTTTTAAAGGAAGCTCAAGAACCTCAAACTATTTCAAATTTCTCCTCAGTTTTAATGGTTTGCAGATAACAATTCAGAATTTATTTGGATTTATAACCAAAATCAGTAAAAAGTATTGGAAATTTTGAGTCTCTAAAATAGAAGTATATTTCCCAAAATAAATAGAACTATTAATTTTGCATATACGCCATGTACTAACTTTTTTCTGTCCATGCTACCAGAAGATAGCAATTGACTTTCATTTTTATTCATGTAACAAAAATTAGTTTTGTTTTCATAAGCTGCATGTTACTGTACCCTATGAACCTAGAAAACTAATAAATTAATGTTATAAGAGATATTGCAGAGGTGTGTCTGCATGCTGTAAGGAGAAATCTTAAACTATTCAACAAGAGAGGCTAACAAAATCTCAGGACTAGAAAAACATAAGGACTGTATAGTCTGCTGTACAGCACTTGAATGAAAATAGACTCAGGTACATCACTATGAAATTTGACAATACTAGGGAAAAAGATCATCTTAAAAGTTTCCCCAAATAAAAAATAGCAGTATATGGGGCTGGAGCGATAGCACAGTGGGTAGGGCATTTTCCTTGCATGCTGCCAACCAGGTTCGATTCCCAGCATCCCATATGGTGACCCGAGCACTGCCAGGGGTAATTCCTGAGTGCATGAGCCAGGCGTAACCCCTGTGCATTGCTGGGTGTGACCCAAAAAGCCAGAAAAAAAAAAGCAGTATAAAAAAAATCAGACTAACCCAGACATTTTAACAGTGATAATGAATACCACAAAAAGATAAGGATAAATTATTTACATCTAAGTAGGGCGTTTGCCTTACAAACGGCCAACATGGCCAACCTGCGTTCAATTCCTCCGTCCCTTTTGGAGAGCCCGGCAAGCTACCAAGAGTATCTCGCCCTCACGGCAGAACCTGGCAAGCTACCCGTGACATATTCGATATGCCAAACACAGTAACAAGTCTCATGATGGAGATGTTACTGGGCCCACTCGAGCAAATCGATGAACAATGGTAGAACTGTGATCCGTGTGAAGTTATAATCTCTTATATTCATGTAAAGACAACCAAAGATATCCATAGAAATATAATTTCTCAAAATAAATGATTTCAGGAAGATAACAGAAGACAGACATTTTTGACATAAAAATGTTGGAAATAGATCAATAAAGATATAGATAAGGGAACAAGAATAATAGTACAGTGGGTAGGGCATTTTGACTTGCACATGGCTGACTCAAGTTCTATCCTCAAGTGGTCCCATGAAAGCTACCAGGACTGATTCCCTGAGCACAGAGCCAAGAGTAAGCCCTGAGCTCCATTTGGTGTGGTCCAGAAACAAAGCAAAACAAAACAAGATGTGGAGGTCACTTGTACCACAGAATTTAAAAAAAAAAGAGGCAAAAGAAATTCACAGAACTATGACACAGATTAATCCAGGATATATCAGCTTTAACAAATAGGTTTAATAAATAACAAATCCAAACTGAAGAGATCAGAAACCTTGCTTAGTGATGTCTGCAATATGATAAAATTGGTTACAATACTTCATGTAATAAGAGATTTTTGGTGACTGAATTAATGATAAGATCAAAGAAATGTAGCAATTAAAGCAAAAACATATTAAACCAAGAAAAAAGTAGACATGTGCAAGGAATGGTTAGTTTTATGATCTATGTAGATAAACTGTGAGTAGTATTGATGTACCTGCATTAATTTAAGCACTGATAATAAATCTAACCAGTTGCATTCTGATATAATTATACTTGGGAATGGAAATAGGAATACTGGGCTATATTAAAGAGCATTGGGATGGTAGGGAGAAAAATTGGCTAAATCTTCATCCTTCACATTTAAGATTCCAGAATGTGCCTAAAACTGAAAAATTAAAAAATTTCACTATACAAGAATTACTTATGTACATGGGAGCAAATACTTGAAAAACTTAAGTTATTGTTTTTGGGAAACAGGACATTAGTAATAGGGAAAGGGGTCACGAAACTATATCTTACTGCTCTGGTGAGAGTTGATGCTTCAAAAAAATTTTTAAAAGATTTTGAAAAACATACACTTTTTTTTTCAATATGGACTTAAATTTGGCTTGAGAATTACATCTGGTGGTGCTCAGGGCTTATTTCTGGCTCAGTGCTCAGAGTTTACTCCTAGTGGTACTCAGGGAACCATATAAGATGCCAGGAATGGAACCAAGGTTGGCCACATGCTAGGCAATTGTCTTACCTCCTTACTAATTCTCTCTCTCCTGAAATAACAGACTTTATGTTGAGGAATTAAAAATGAATAGACTTTACTAGTTGATAATCAAAATATTTAAATTCATGCAGGATTTTATGTGGAAAAAGTGCTTCCACATACAACATCCAATAAAAATATGCTTATCTTTCTGTCACAAGTTATCATACTCATTTTATACATGAGGAAATTCATGCTTATGGCTTTTCAATGCCTTGCAAAACTCTAGGCAGCAAGGATATAGCTAACGTGAGCCTCTAGGGCAGGCCCTTCTGGCCATGATTGCCTACTAAAGCAGCTCTTTCTTTGATCTTGAAATATTTTGTAAGTGCCATAGGCTACAGGATACTGTGCATGGGCAGTTGTTTGGCATCTTAGCTGAGGAGAACGTCAGAGATAGTCTAGCTCAGCCCTTTATTGTACATAAGAAATATACGGTTCATAAAAGATTTTTCAGGCTTTCAAAATTTTATTAAGTATATAGAAGAATTTGCTTAGGTCTAGCAGTCTTTGTACCATTCTGGCAAAGTCAGACTTACTTTCACTTTACAAACATGAAAAAAATGAAGCACATAGACACACACAGTAAAATATGATTTTGTGTTTTTAATGAGACATTTTCTTAACCAATCAGTTCTAGTCCATTTCTTTGAGATCAGGTACTGATGGATTAGATCATGTAAACAGTAGTGAATTTTCACTATACTGTTTGATCTCTTTGTACTACTTTGCCCTTTTTGAGCAGGGTAACCAATCCAATTCAGTCTCTGAAATAAGCCAGCCCAGTGAAAAAAAAAATCTTACACATATTTTATCATTTCTCTCATTATCAAAAATGACTTCACAGATTGCTATTTATCAAACATTACAGCTAACCTAACAGTTCTCTACTCAGAAATGACCATGTGAAACAGTTCAGCAAAACCTTGTGCATGACAAGAGCTGAGGGGAGTTTATTCTGCTGGCACTGCACACAACTTTTCAAACAAATAAGTTTCTTTTTCAGCTCAATTAAACCTGTGTTCAATAAAATCACCTGGGAGACAAGAGGCCTGTGAACGTCAGCTATTGATTAACCTCTATTACACCTGAAGAGAGGCTCCTCTGGCTGAACTTGATTAAAAATCATTTCCAAATCTAAATTCTACAATGTCACATCATTTCCCATTATTCCCATCTACCTCCTGTCCCCAGAGCTTGGAATCTAAGGGCCTTTGTGAAAGCCCAGTAGTGTAGGCTTTTCAAATTATACATTGCTTAACTGATAAACAATCTGACTGTGGGATAGGCAAAGATACCATTGATAAAGTGATGGATTAGTTCCTTGTCAAGGTAAGTAGAAAACTAGAGCAAAAAAACTCTTTTCTCATCTTGAGACTCTTCACTGCAAACACATTTTACATGATTCAAAACCTAGCTATATTATTTCATAAAAGTTATTTAACTTCTCAAAGCTAATACTTCTTAAGTATAAAATGGAGATGAGAACACCTAATCAATTGTTGTGATTATTAAATGAAAGAATGCATATTGTGCCCCTGCCTTTTACTTTGGGCATTTTAAAGTTTCTTCTTCCATTTCTCCTGAAATATCAAAACAAAAATTATGTATCTTTGCTTCCCTGACTTATCAGTAAATATGTAATTCCACATTTAAGTCACAGACTATCTTGCTTGCTAGTAATATGATACCCAGTGGTAGAGCATTCCAGTCACTTTTCTTAAAAAAGAGATTAATATATAGTGTTAGATACAAAAAGTATGCTCAAATGAAATTATCATACCCGAGACTACATTTTTCTTTGAATGCATGAAATGGGTGTAATTTTTTTTTCAATTTTATCATGATATAGTCATAGTATGTGCGAAAATATATACCAGGATAACAGTTGTCTATCCCTATCACCAGAGGCTCTAAAATCTTCCAACTTGGAAGACGAGGACCTAGGTTTAAAGCCGGCTCTTCTACCCTCTAGTTGTGTAACCTGAAGAAATCTCAACTTTGAGCTTCAGTTATCACATTGTAAAAATGTGCATTACCTTAATTAAAAGACAGAGTCTAGTTCACTAATTCAGCCAATGGTAACATTTATTTTTTTATCAACAGCAATATAATTAATCATCATTACATAGGTGAGATCCTTATTTGCTCATCACAATTAAACCCAAGTCATACTCTGTATTGAAGCAATTCAATCGTTCTTGTTCCTATTCCTCTCGCGAGCAGATATTTTTTAAATTGATTTATACTACTGAAAATGAGATTAATTTCACTGATACATTCTTTCAACAGGTCCCATTATTTACTCGTATTGATCATCTATGATTATCAAGTTCACAATATTGGCTAGACCTACAAACAAAGAAAAGAACACTAGCCTTTATTTTCTATTTTATAGAGGCATTGTGCTAATTGCTTGGGAATATGTCAGTTATGTTATTTGTTCCTACTAAAAACTGGGGAAAACTAGAATGCCCTTTTTTTCTAGGAAATAGATGTTTACAGAGGTCAAATGCATTGTCAATGTTAAGAAACCGAGCTTGGATTAAACTCAGAGCATATCAAATTTCAAAGCTTCATATCCTCTAGTTCATCAAAGATGGGGCAATGCTTCAGGATTACAAAGGATGAGAGTTGATCTGCATTTTAAGAGCATTTATTTTTCTGAGTGCCGTGAGAAGCAAAGTCTGCTTATAAACTATTGAAAGTAATATTCTTCCCAGTGTATTGATTTCCTTTTCCTAAGTATTTTCCATATCCTTGTAAAAATGGATATGGATAAGAATTTTGTTCCAGTATTTTTGGGGGAAAATAAATTCATTAGAATGCAGGATGTTTCCAGATTTTAGTAGGTTATTCTACAAGTTCTTTATTTTACACATATTCAGACAATACCACCTTCAGCAAATTGTGGCTCTTCTCTCTCTCTTTTTTCTTATTCAAATGAAACCTTGGAGCTAAGGTGTGCACCCTTGTCAAAAGATAAAAATCCAAGGTAACATTTTATAAAAACATATTCTTGTTGATCAGATGGTAAAATAAATGCCTCTCTTGTAAGGCCTTAAAACTAATGTAATTTTTTTTAAGTTTAATTCCGTGAAAAGCAATATACAAATAAAGATTAGATAGTTATCTTGGAGTTTGTCTTTGTTCAGAAGACAGAAGAAAACAGCATTAGCTGAGCACATGTTTAGGTATCTTATGCCCTAATGCATATAACAACTTTGTTTGTTTGTTTTTGTTTTTGAGTCACACCTGGCATTGCTCAGGAGTTACTTCTGGCTCTGGACAATCACTCCTGGTGGTGGTCAGAGGACCATATGGTATGCAAGAGATCGAACCCAAGTCTTTCACATGCAAGGTAGCCACCTTATCCACTGTCCTATCGCTCCAGCCCCAAACTAATAACAACTTTAACCTCACTGAGGAAATTAAGATTCAAAAGTAGGCAAAAAGGAGCAGGAGCGATTATACAGCTGAGAGGGCATTAGTCTTGCATGCGGTCTACCTGGGCTGATTTCCTAGCACCCCAAATGGTCTCCTAATTCTTCCAGGAGTGATTTCTGAATGCATAGCTAGGAGTCATCCCTGAATACAATCAGCTATGATCCCCAAAATGAAAACACAGCAGAATAATCTCCCAAAAGTAGGTATGAAAGTTCTATTTAAAAGTCCCAGGAAAAGAAAGAACTGGTATCTTAATCCATACATCACTGAGTCAAAAGCAATTTTTATTTGTTTAGCCTATTACATGCTAGGTCATTTAGATAAGAACCTTTAATCCTCACAAATGTATTATAAGGTAGGTAATACAGTTATGGAATGCAAAGTAGGAATTACTTTTCTCCTTTTTTTAAATATCAGGAGGCTGAGCTCAAGTGGGTTAGGCAACTTTCCCAAAATGAAGGTTTGACCTTGGCCCACCTGACACCAAGTATATCACTTTTCATGACCCTATGAAGATTCCCAGCAGAGCTAAAGACCTTTTTAGCTTTCAGACAAATTGATAGTAGATGTGGAAGAAAATAAAATCTACTGGAGAAAGTCACTCTATTCTCACCATTCATATCAAATAAGTTTAAAATAGAGGATGTGACTAAGAGGGGCCATGAAATTTGAGGAACAGCTTTTTGAAAATGGAAAAGGCATAAAAGGAGTCAATTCATGTACAAAGGAAGCATGAATTGGCAAAGTAATGACAGCATAGTCATAGTTAATGTTGTATAGATAAGTAACATTATCTTTTCAAAAACATAACGAGCCAAGAAGACCTTTGGTACTAAAAGAACAAGAACAAATGAGAAAAAAAAAAGTTTCTCCAAAAGCATGCTGTGATTAAAAAAAAAGTAATTAAGTCAAGAGACCAGGGATATCACTCATGGAGCTGAAACACGTGTCTAATACACAAGTTTGATCCCTGGTACTGCAGTCCCCCACCAAGCACGGCCAGGTGGCCCTGACAACCCCCAGCATGCCTTGTCAATGCCGTATCACAAGAAGGAACACTGAAGAAACTGTCAGACTTGCACCACGCAGCCAAGTGTTGCCAAGAGAGCTCCTAAGCTACTCCCGACACTGTTCCAATGAAGGATCACACACACAAGACAGGCGTTCTACCACAGAGCAACATCCCAGCCCCAGTTCATTTACCCACTAACTTTAGTGATGACCCCTAAACTGAGAGCCTCACATAGAGAGATGTGGGAAAATATGTAGGATCTCAAAAGTCAGTAACAGGAGGATCTAAAGATAAAGAAAAGAAACAAAAAATATAAACTGAATTGGTCTATACATTTGGCTGAAACTGGAGTTAGATTGCTCAGAGGCTAGTGCTCAGAGATGATGCTTTTGTGAAGGCTCATCGAAGCACTTTGTTACACCTATACACACCCTGGTTGGCAGTTGAGTCTGGGAGCTGTTGCCTTAGAGTAGTGAGTTAATGACCTGTATCATCTGTGGCTTGTGCAGGCACTGAACCCAAGAGGCAGCTAGGAGCCACCAGGCTATACAGGAACTATCACACCCGGAGTACAGAGAATGTGATTTTCCACTGCTTGCCCGAGAGATTGGTATTATTTATCTTTTTTAGAATAAAGCATATTAATTAATCATGTTTATTATTGAGCGGTCCATCATCTAACATCCTTTTCTAATTTTATTTATATGCCTTTCTGAGATATTTCCTCAATATTGATTTTTCTACTATATTTCTACCATATATAATATGATCAAAATTTGTCTTTTATTATAAATGTTATACGTAACAAGCATGTAATATATCTGTGTACTCGTTATGTTCACGTTTTATAAATGAAAAATGTTTTCTTCTCTTTCTACGAGAAGCAATGTAGCACTGTAGCACTGTCCTCCCATTGTTCATTAATTTGCTCGAGCGGGCACAGTAACATCTCACAACAAATTGTGAGACTTGTTGTTACTGTTTTTGGCATATAGAATATGTCACAGGTAGCTTGCCAGGCTTTGCCGTGCAGGTGAGATACTCTCGGTAGCTTACCAAGCTCTCAGAGAGGGGCGAAGGAATCGAACCCTGGTCGGCCACGTGCAAGGCAAATGCCCTACCCACTGATTTTATTTTATTTGAAGCTTTCTTCTGCTCTAGGAAGCATTGTTTCAATTTCTTCATGTTATTTTCCAAGTTATCCAAGATTTAAAAAAAATAACTTTTGAACAATCAAAAGACATGACAGATGGAAATGGGTCAATATAGAATAATCTCTCTCATACATGGAGTTTAAAGACACCCAGTAAGGGAGCAACAAACGGCCAAAGTCAACAGAACTGGAAAGTTGATCCACAGAACTGAGTTTTCAGGGAGTATGTGATGAGGGGATGGAAAGGAACACTGGTACCTTAGTGGAAGGGTTGGGGGAAGGTGTATACTCTGGTAAGGGGTAGTGTGGTGCTGAAATGATGCATTGTTAAAACTATCATTACAATATTGTATATCATAGTGCTGCAATTAAGTTGTATTGTTGGGTTTTTGTTTTTGTTTTAGAAAGTAGAACAGTTTATTGGGAAGTAGGAGAGGAAAAAGAACTCACGTGGGGAGGAATTTAGTATAGGACTAAGATCAATCAAGATATTTTTAAAAGACATAAAAGAATGGCTAACAAATAACATTATAAATGATAGATTAATTTATTTAAAAATATTTAGCCTTAAGCAAAATGAGTCAGAAAGAAAGGGACAGACATAGAAAGATTGCATTCATCTTTGGACCACAAAGTAACAAAATAGGAGACTAACACCCAAGAATAGCTGAGATAAATACCAGGAGGTTTACTCCATGGCTTGGAGGCCAGCTGCACTCTCTAGGGGTAAAGGCAGCTCAGATAGAGAAGGGAGCACCAAATAAAGGGTGCTGGTCAGATCCTCCCAGGATGGGAGATGCATGCTGAAATTAGACTATAGACCGAACATGATTGTCACTTGATGCCTCTTTTGCAAACCACAGCACCCAAAAGGAGAGAGAGAACAAAAGGGAGTGTCCTGCCACAGAGGCAGGGTGGGATGGGGGTATGGGGGATGGGAAGGATACTGGGATTAGTGGTAGTGGAGAATGGGCACTGGTGGAGGGATGGGTACTCGATCATTGTATAATTGAAACCCAAGCACAAAAATTTGTAAGTCTATAACTGTACCTCATGATGTTTCATTAAAAAAATTTTTAAAAAAAGAAAAAAATTATTTTAAATGACTGTTAAGGTAAAGGTAAAGGCCCTCCCGTTGATCATCGATTTGCTCGAGTGGGCCCAGTAACGTCTCCATTGGAGACTTTGTTGTTACTGTGTTTGGCATATCAAATACGTCACGGGGAGCTTGCCAGGCTCTGCCGTGCGGGCGAGATACTCTCGGTAGCTTACCGGGCTCTCCAAGAGGGGCGGAGGAAAATATTTAGCCTTGGGGCTGGGGCAATAGCACAGTGGATAGGGCACTTGCCTTGCACGCGGCCAACCCAGGTTCGATTCCCAGCATCCCAGATGGTCCCCTGAGCACTGCCAGGAGTAATTCCTGAGTGCAGAGCCAGGAGTAACCCCTGTGCATCGCCAGGTGTGACCCAAAAGGCAAAAAAAAAAAATTTAGCCTTTCTGTAACTGTCACTGTCACAGTCACTGTCCTCCCATTGTTCATCAATTTTCTCGAGCGAGCCCAGTAACGTCTCCCTTGTGAGACTTTATTGTTACTATGTTTGGCATATCAAGCATGTCACGGGTAGCTTGCCAGGCTTTGCTGTGCGGGCAAGATACTCTCGGTAGCTTGCCAGGCTCTCCGAGAGGGGTGGAAGAATCGAACTCGAGTCGGCCATGTTGGCTGCATGCAAGGCAAATGCCCTACCCGCTGTGCTATTATTCCAGCCTATAATATTTAATTATTATACTTCAGTCAATAGATTAATTATTTTGCCTTTATTAGATTATACCAACTAACTGACAATGGTACATGCAACTGGCTATTCTCATACAAACGCAAATTTGGTTCAACTTTTTGTTGAATTTGTACACAAATGACAATTTAACAGGACTGTCCTATTGCCAACAATTAAAATTTTTGGAATTTTTCTTTAGAAATTATTAAGCATATTTACAAAGAATGCTAATTTAAGAACATCAATCACAATATCATTTATAATAATAAAATAGAAGAGCAAAAACAGTACCAAATTGATTTTTTAAATACAATTTTTAGTCTTCTAAGGACAGTTCTTGGAACCAGAGTTATAGTACAGTGGTTAGTGCACTTGCATGCAGCATGAAGGGCAGACCCAAATTCAATCCTGGCACACCATAAGGCCCCATTTCCACCAGGAGTGATCCTTGACCACAGAGCCAGGAGTAAGCCCTGAGCACTGCCAGTGATTGCCCCGAAACCAAACAAACAAAAAACAAAAAGAACAATTCTGTAGTTGAATTTTTGCCACAGAAAAACACTGGTTATATATTTCATGTGAAAACAAAACTTCAAAATTTATGTAGAAACTGAAACCATTATATGGGGAATAAGTGAATGTTCATAAATATGCACACAAGAAAAATGACCTTAAATACACGCAGGAAATCTTAAGAATTACCTCTAACTATTAAGATAATGATAATTTTTTGTTTATCACAGCTTCTGGAGTTTTCCGTGATAAATATATTATCTCTTTAAATGCTGGAAAAATATAAAGAACCTTTTTAAAAAATAATTATGCAAAATAGTAGAAGATATATGAAATATTTAGAAATAAACTTTGACACCAGGAATGAGAAGATATGGCTTGGAACAGTAATGACTCTTAGGCAGGAATCTTGGTATACAGTATACAACAGACTAAAAATTTGTGATGCTCACAGACATCATTTGGAAGCAGGATCAGAAAGAAAGGCAAGATGTTTTGAAGTCCTCACTGCATGATATTGACTGCAGCTAGCTGGGAATTGTTATCGTGGTCTAGCTGGACAGAAATTGACCTCATCATTGAACTTATAAATGAGGTTCTTTATATGTCAGGCCCTTACTGTTACATGTGCATATTTACATTGTTGTCCACTTTATAAGTACCATCACACCTCCATTCCTGAAGCCTTTGTAACTTGTAGTGAAACCTATATCTAGGGGAGATAAATGGATAGAATATAATAACTCATCCCTGAATTCTGTCCAAATCTGAACTTGCCTAAAAGCTGATAAATACTCAAATATAATTTCATATTCACTTGTTGATATGTTTGTTGCACAAAACAAAAGTGTTACTAGCAGAATTTAAGAACCTAGAGGGAGCATTTTAGAAATCATAGGAATAGATGAAAAATTTCTGACTGTAGACATTTTGCATCAAGAACTGTATGGTTTTAGCAGTAAAGAATGTGACCAGACATCATGGAAGCTATTTTGACAGAGTAACAGAGTAATAATATCCACTGAATCAAAAAAAATATGTATTATTTTGATTTATGCTGTGCTAAGAACTCTTGATTGGCAAATCATATTGCCATATATTCACAATTCAGCAAATGGGGTACAGTGACTGGTAATGGGCCTATCTTGTCTGCTGTGTGATAAATTGCTAATTGGTTTACATTCCCCTAGTGAATGGATCCATATTTCATTCTGGTTGTCTAACCTAACACATTTTGTACCAGAAATGAAAGTCGTATCTTAGAGACTATGGAGGACAACATGGTCAACAAACAAGCAAGATCAAATAAATCACTAAATTTGGAGAGGTGAATTGTGTAGCCCATGTTTGCTAATACCCTGAAATTCATTAGATAATTATTTCACCACAATGGGAAGTTAAGGATTGCCTCTCCCTCAACTCCCCACCAATAACAACTCCGTAGGGAGAACTTAGAATATTAAGGAATATATTAAGGCCAGAACAACTTCATCCATTTAAATAAGACAACATAGAAAGAGTTTAATTCTAGTAGAAGAAACCAACAACTATGAGCTTAACATAAAGCTAGATTGGCAAAGTCTTCCTTAGACAAGTGAACTACATTGACAGAAATATGGGTCCAGCAACTTGATGAATGAATAATATAGCCAAATAAACAGCATAGCCATACTCAAGACCAAGGACTCTGCAATATGAACTTCAGAAAGGGGAGAATAAAACTATCCAGCTGCTACTATGTTCTTACTTTCCCCTAAGCAAAGTTAGGTATATATATGAGGAAAAGAATAAGAAAATAAATCTACCCTAGAATCCAAGTCTTTCCCATTTTGCAATTCTAATGTAAAAATTAATTGTTTTATCTATCAGAGATAAAGTTAACTTTGAAATGGAAGGTAAGAAGGAAGGAACTCTCACTTCAAAATCAGACACAGACATTGTGAGAGAATTTCTGTCCTATTTAAATTATTAATATAGGTATTATGTGGGGAATGGACCATACCCAGTGGTGCTCTGGGACTACTCCTAGCTCTGTGCTTAGGGCTCACTCCTGGCTTGCTTGAGGGATCTGAGGTGCCAGAGAATGAATCCAGGTCTCAGCAAGCAAAGAATTTTCTCCAGTCTGTTTAGCTTGATGCAAACTGAATCAATGGCATATATAAAGAATTATGCTGTATAACCAAAATGGGGTTGGTTTTGATAATAGAAAAATTCTTAAATGTAATTTAACACATTAACAAGGTAAAAGATCATGTGAAACATGCTAAAAATTTAATAAATTTGATTAAATTCAACAACAAAGCAAAATAACTCAGTAAATTATAAATAGACAGTGACTTCTTTTAGCTGACCAAAAAGAAATTGCGGTTATTTTTTTGTAAAGCTCACTCAAGTATCATTCTCACTTCTAATATCTAGAAATTTTTCCCTTAAAATAGGACAATTTTATACTATATGTATACAATATTAAATAGGTGATCTTAATGAAAGTAATATAACACAGAAAAAAATTACAGTCATAGGATTAAATAGGAAAAAATAAGAGCATAATTATTTACAAACTGTGATATTAGAAAAAATTTAAATAATTGTTACAAAATTTATTTTAAATAACAAGAGTTTAAAATTAACTGGCAAATACATTTCTTATATGTGAGTATACACATAAAATCATAAGAGAGTTGCATTTCTGGGCTACAAGAAAACAATTAGAAAATATGTGGCATCTACATTATGCAGATAATATCAAGTATCAATATATAAACAATATTAAACTATAGGCTTAGTGAAATAAATTCTAACTAAAATGTCAGCATGAAAAAATTTCAGCATAATTTTCTATAGATTTGATGGCATCATTAAAATATATACTAAAAACTAGGAGGCCACAAATAGTAAGGACACTTTAAACAAGTGAGTATGTCTTATTTAGATGTCAGTACATATCATTATAGTAGTTACTTAGTAGCTATTGGTACAAATAGAAAAATTGATATCAGTGGAATAAACTCAATGTCTATAAAATAAGTCCAGATATATGTAGAACATTGAATTAGGATAAAGGTGGAATATTTGAAGTGAAAAAAAATTCAATTGATTATTAAAGAAAATTAGAAGTATTATCAACATAAGAAAAATACAGATAATAGCTTCTCTAGTTTCCTGGAAAATAAGTGGATAAATTAGAGACTTAAATGCAAAAACAGAACTTCACAGTCTTAGTAAAATAGACAAGGAAAATATCCTTAATATCTCGAAGTGAAAGTATTTTATATAACATATCCCTAAAGAACTAAGGAGAAGACATAAATTCAACAACATTAAAATTAAAAATTTTTGTTCATTTATAAATGTCACAAGGAAAGTGAAATGACAAGTTGAAAATTAGAAGATATTATATGTGAAAACATACAAATGACAAATGATCATATTAAGACATATAAAGAACTCCTAGAAATCAATAAGAAAAGCATAAGCAATTTAGTATAAAATGGGCAAAAATCATGAGCTGGCATTTGAGAACAAGAAAAGCTATGTAGCCAATAAGAATTTAAAGATACATTCAATACAATTAGCAACATAGGAAATCTGAATCAAGATCACAAACAGGTATTATTTTATACCATTTAAATTAGTTTAAAATGACAGAACTGCATAATGGAAGGATGTAAATCAAGAGGACTTGTTATTTTGCTTGCTGATGTAATTTCACAAAATCATTTTGGAAAAGAATTTGTCATTATCACCTCGTCACACTTTCATGTATCTTATGGCTAATAATTCTGTTCTTTTGTCTACAAATAAGAGAAGTTATTGCATATCAGCAACAGGAAGTATGTAAAATAATATTCATAGGAGTACTGTTCTCATTACTGAAAAAATCCAAAAACATCAGCAGCAGCAGAACAGTTGAATAAACTTTGGTGTATTCACACAATGAATAGCATTTACACATCAGGAGGAAAAAACAAAACACTATTGTAACAAGCAACAATGTTATGCTGAGTTTTTTAAATCCTCCAAGGTTATATTCACATAACTTTTATAAACAACAATACATATACACTTATGAAACTGTTGTGGATAAATGAAAAGGTAATTTGTGAGAGGGAAGCAGTGCTCTGAATCAACAGAGGAGTCAAATGTGATCTCAGCTGGAGAAAGATCCAGAAGGAATGTGCAAGAGGACATCTGATTAGGTGAAAGTTATTTTCAAGATCCTGATTTTAATTTTAAATTTATAAATATTTTTACAGACTTTAAGTAAATACATACATCTATCAACAGGTATGGAGCTATACCTGATCAATAGCGAGAGCGTCATGAACTGAAGATTATGATTAGTCATAAGGGAGGAGTAGGAGTGCTGGATAGGTCTGTGGGGCAGTCAACCCCCAGTCCTCTTGAGGTGATGGTAATGTCTCACTACACTGTCCAGCACAGAAGCTACTAAGTCCCCATTGGTACTCAAAATGTGAATAATGAAACTGAGGAACTAAATCTTCAATTGTAGTCATTTGAATAGATGTCTATTTCAATTTAAATAGTCACACAGGAAGAGCAACTTTCAGCAGTGGAATGAAATAAAATAATGTCCAGGGATCCATGAGCAAGCTAAACTAGCTTAAGTAAATTGTTCTTAACAAAAGTAGCCAAATATACAGTTGACCAAAGGCATACATTTCTTACCTTGTGGAAAATCTGGTTCACCATCTCCAATAGGTAGAATATGTAAATTCTTTCCTCTTCTATTTAGAATGGACATCGTTTCTAATATCTATTGAGAAGCCTTTTTCACACCAATGAAACCAACTGCTGGTTTCTGGTATTCAGTCATTCTTTAATTTTTTTTTAAATTTCCCCACCTCCCTCATTATGGTAAACAAACAAAAGTCCCGAAGACACAAGCCAGTTATTATCTGGGTAAAATCTAAGACAGCATGTTTAAATGTATTTACCTCCTTCTTGTTAATGGCATCATTCAATCACAGTTTAGTAGCTTCCAAGTGAGAGGATTAGAAGTGTCAAGGGAATTGCTCACTCAAACCAGGAAATGTGGGGTTTTTAGTTCAAACAGTATCTGAAAGAAGCTGGGGAGCAACAGCTGAGAAGATGAAAGATCAGATCAACGCCTGCCTTTGAAGTAAAGACTACGCAGGCTGAGAGTCTAACAATGTTCATTACTGCCAAAACTCCAAGTGGTTGCTCCTGACACATGCTTTAAAATGTATCATAAAATCTATAAAAATATCAACAAGATGCTTTCAAGTGACACAAAACAGCAAGAGTGCCCTATTTGCTGGGACACTGCTGTTTAAAGGCAATTTGCTGGATTGCTTTCCATCTGGGACCACGGCAAGTGCCTCCCCATCTCTTCCTCACCCCCACCTTTTTCATTTTCTTCTTCCATCTTCTCATCCCCAGCTAGAAACGAAGATTTTTAAGGTTTCATTTCTGCTTCCTTTGAGGGCCAGGAAGAGAAAATGAAGCTTTTCTTGGCTTGCCTCTCAACTCTCCTAAGAGATTCGGAGACAAAAAGATTGCTTTGGGAAAATAATAATGCCAAATGAGCATTAAAATAATAAATGGGTTTTCTGGAAATTAGGTTCTCAGAGGTCATGCAATTAAAAGTTAGGAGGAAAACACACCTCAGGCTTGATTGGCAGAGACAACCAAGAGCCAGGGCAAAGACTTCCACCATATTTCAAGTTTCATTCAAGGTTTTAAGCATGGGAGATGGTTGATTAATCTATTTGCATGCTTCCAGGGCTTGATAAACCTGGGTAGAGTATAATTTCATACACACTGATTATTAATAATAATAAGGAGCATGGTTAGGACCCTGAATATTGAAGGGTCACTGCAGGGCACAGGCAAACATGAGTCAGCAGCACATTATTTGAAAAATAACAAACAAAGGCCCTGAACTGCCTGAGGAAGCCTTTCATTATGTGTCTGTTGATATGTTACAATTTGTTATTGCACGGCTAAAATCCAGAAATTCATTTCTCTTACACGGTCCTCAGAGAGGCTTAGTGAAAATTTAGGATCTCATGGTAACTTTATGTCATTAAAAGTGCCCTTTTTGTGGTTTTGTGGGTCTATTACTGTGTTATGGATCACAAAAAGACTAGTGCATCTTTCGCTGAGTTGGGTGTATTGATTCTTCACTTATTTCCAGAAACATTTATCACACAATTCTTCATCCAAAGAATCAGGAAGAACCATAGAGTGCATCTCTAGAAGACTATTTCCCTTATTGACGAGGGCAAAGGAGTTCAAAGATAAAATAACTACAGTAGAGACCCAGACGTCCTCAGGGCCAGCCCTTGAATCAGAACTTGAATATCAGCATAGTTTAGTTCACCAAAAAGTTGACTCTGTTTTTCCATTGATTTCAAAGACGATTTACTTACATATAAACAGGAGGATTTGGCATGCCAGTTTAAAAGTGAGGCTTTTAAATGTCATACTAATAAGCCATTTTTTAAATATTGTATTTCACACAAGAGTATTTTGGGAGTAAATAATATATAAAGGTTGTATTTCCGAGTATTTTTAATGTTCTTAATATAGGGCAAAGTAGTTCAAAAAAGAATATCATTTAATTTGTACAATAAAGCAAAATGATAATTTCTCTTCTAATTCCCCTTTTTAGAAAAGAAAGCTAAAGCTTTTTGAGGTCAAATAACTAAATATCTGACTTCAATATGGTCTGTAAGTAGGAGAAACAGGTCACCAATCTGTTTTTACTTTTACTATTGATCACTCTGTATCTAGTTTTTTTTTTTTGGCGGGAGGGGAGGAGTCTTTCTGGCCACACTCGGCAGTGCTCAGGGGTTACTACTGGCTTTGTGATCAGGGATCACTCTGGAGAGCTCAGGGGACCCCCTGATGTGCTAGGGATTGAACCTGGGTCCACAACATGCAAGGCAAGCACCCTCCCTGCTATACTATGGCTTCAGTCCCAGCATCTTATATTTTTTTATAGTGATCTCCAGCATGCCCCATTTCTATCTTCTTATACATATAATGCTGGCATCTGCTTTGTTGGTTATAATTCTCACTAATTTCTATCAGAGCTATTATATCATGCATCTCTGTGCCCCTTTCAAACATTGTGTTCACCAGGATGCTGCAATTTGTTTGTTTGCTGCTCCCCCACCTCTGGGCTATGGGGAACCCACAGGAAATAGACGACATCTTACTCTTCTCAGTGTCCAGTGACTCCACATAGTCATTTAGCTGCATCACTGTCTTGCTCCTACACTCAAACTCATTATGTTCTAAACCAAACCATCACATCCATCCTTAACTGGTTCCTTCCATCAAAGACTTTGCCATTTTCATAATCACACACAAATTGTAGCATTTGATATCTGCTTCTTCAAAATATAAATCCTATCATTCCTTTAAAATGTCTTTCACCTCTCACCTATTCAGCATTTCCCATTACACTGTGGACAGTTGAGACATTTCTGGACTAGTTAAATCAATTGGAATGGTTTCAAGTATAAGTGAAACCCAACATGAGCTGTCTTTTTTTCTAAAAAGAGATCTGGTATTCATAAGTAGGTCCCAACAGCTCAGGATATTAAGGCTCTAATTTGATTTTGTGATCTTAGGACTCACTTGATCTCAAACCTAGTGGTGTCTCTCTTGATTTTGAATGTCTGTTAATAGAATTTGGGGTTATGTGTTTCTTCAATTTCTTTTTCTTTTAATTAGAGGACACCCCAATATGTGCACAACCCTTTCTCAGAAATGCTCAGCCTGGCATTGCAGTCGTGAAGATTTGGGGTAAAGGCCTAGTTGTGCTCAGTATACGCCCAGACCATGCCCAGCAATGCTGGACATTAGAACCAACTCAGGGTCTCGCTCATGTCTAATATGTATTCTACCACTTGAGCTACCACTTGAGCTAGCATCTTGGTCACTCCTTGTGGCTATTTATTTTTTAAGGGTAGAGAAAACCACCAAAGCATCAAAGCATCAAGTAACCTGTTCCTTTCTCTCTCTCTCTCTCTCTCTCTCTCTCTCTCTCTCTCTCTCTCTCTCTCTCTCTGTTTTCTTTAACAGTTCAAAAGCTCTGTAGAGTAATCTCTTTTAGACACACGGAAGATTTTTTTTTTGGTTTGGAAAATATTGCAGATGCTTACAATGAAAACCTCAATCACATACAATGCTACTGGCAAATGTGAATTGTCATTGATCAATTAATTATTAAAAATAAAGCAAAGAAAGCTAATATTTAGACTATACATTTGTATAAGAAAAAAATTTGAAGCTGAGTTAAGTGAATTTTTGAAAACAATAAATGGCATTTAATTTCTTTTCTTTCTTTTTTTTTTGTAAGACACCCTGATTTACACAGTTTTTTTATATAGAGTTGTTTCAGGCATATAGTGTTCTAACACCAATCCAACATCAATGTTCCTTTCCCCCCACCAGTGTCCCAAATTCCCTGCTATTCCTCAGACTTAATTATTTCTTTTGGAAGGCATGTAAAGACTATTTCATATACTTTCTCCAACAAAACTTTTAAAATGGCAAGCAGAATTATCAGAATATAAATCAACAAAAGTCAATTTGCAGTGATTGATTGCTATATGATTTTATCCTATGTTAAAAAATTCAAATCATTTAATACAATACAGTATACTGTCTATTCTTATTTATAGAACTACGTTTTCAACTCTGGCATCTACAATATATTGCACTAAATTGTTTTTGTTTTGGGGCCAAGCCTGGTGGTGCTCAGGGCTTACTCCTGGCTCTGCACTCAGCGATAACTCCTGGCGGGCTTCAAGGACCATATGGAGTGCCAGGGATTGAACCCGGGCCAACCATGTGTAACAAAAATACCCTACCTGCTGTATTATTGCTCCTGCCCCCTATAACATTAAATTTTATTTTTGTTCTTGGATCTTATTGTAGTAATCATCATATATTCCCTGTCATAAATGAAGCTTTTTTTTGCCCTCTTAGAAGGCACATAATTTATTTATTTATGTACTTATTTCATATTACTTGGTCCAAAAAACCTTGAAAGAATGACAAATAGAATTACCAAAAATAAATCAATAAAATTCAACTTGCTATGATTAAGTGCTATATGTTTTTAACCTTCCTTCATCTAGTAGAGGACAACCATATACACAGTTAGAGAGTGTCATACTCAATGCCACATGTTGGGAAGTTTCTCTTGTCCTTTAAAGGGGGCTCTTTTAATGTTTCTTGCAAAACTGTTAGCAAAGTTATGAATTCCTTAACCTGATGCTGGTCCATGGAACTCTGTTTAGTTCCTTCAAATCTGAATGATAATCTAGCTGGATAGAGTGTTCATTAGTGAGGTGTTCATTTTGTTGAGTTCCTGTACTACATCCTTCCATATCCTTCTGGCTTGTAGAGTATCATGTGATGGATCTGCTGTTCATCTTTTGGGCTTTTCTTCGTGTGTAAGATCTTTTTTTGATCTTGCTGTTTTCATATTCTGTCTGTATCTTTGTACTTTTGTCAGCTTAAGCACAGTATGTCTTGAAGCTTTCTTAATTGATTATATTTTCACTGGGACCCTTTGGACCTCTTAGATCTCAGTGCCTGTAATCCTCAACTTTGGAAAGTTCATATCAATGGTTTCACTATTATTTCTTTATCACATTTGCTCTCCTGTTCTTCAGGGACTCTAATAATTCTTATATTTTTTCTTTTTAACCCATCCCTTAGTTCTATGGAATGCTGCTATTTTTCTTTTCAGACTATTTTTCACTTTCTGCGATTTCCTAGCAATTTTCTTCTCATCTTGGAGATCCTCAACGTTTTGCTCAGATGCTGTTATTCTGCGGTCTAGAACTTCTGTTGACTTTTTATATCACCAACATGTTCTTAATTTTTGTCATTTCAGACTGTAGTAGTTTCTTTCAACTCTTGTACTTTCTTGTGCTTTTCTGATTACATGCACTATTGTTTCTTTAACCTATTGAACATTTTCATCATAGTATCACTAAAGACACTGTCTGAGGATTTACTGCTGTTGTTTATATCTTTGGTGATATTGTTTTCTCTCATTGAGTGGGTTTTTAGGTGATTTTCTAGTGTTCTTGCTGTGCTGGGGGTGTGTCTTTATAGATCGCTCTCTGGAAGATGCTGAGGGATTAAGCCAGAGGTTTCTGTCTTCTCCACCTGTTTTCACAGAATGACAGGAAGAGTAACTGTGAGCAGCATGTAACTTGCTGAGTAGCTCTACAGGAGCTGTGGTATGGGCCCTTAATATAGCACAAATTGTGTGTGAATGCTACTGGTCCCCACTTGAAAGGGAGTAGCTTGGCCTCCCATTCCAGTATAGGCCCATTGATATCACCAAAAGCAAGCCTTACCTGGGATGGTGAAGAAGCAAAAAGAAGGTCAGGAAGGATCCGTAGCAAGGGCCCTTAATATGCCACAGGTAGAGTATGGACCCAACCATACTCATAGGACCCAACCGGGGGTGGAATAGCTCTGCCTCCCATTCAAGCTCTGCCTCCATTTGGACTAAGTCAAGTATTTCAGCAATAGACAAGCCTCACCTGGGATTGATAGAACAGCAAGCAGAAGGTCAGGGTCCTTTCATCTGTTTATAAGGTTAAACATACTTTGGCTTACAATAAGGGGTTATTTCTTGCTCATTGTACACGACCAGCACGGATAGCTGCAGTTCTACTTCTTGTTCAGCTATCTTTGGGGATCTACATTGAAACAGAAGCCCTTATTTGACATTGTCAGAACCACACCTGGACTGACTTTTTTTTTGCGAGGGAGGGTCAAAGACAAAATGGCACCAATAAAATTTACAGGAAGGGCAGCAAATATTATTAATAATAATATATGTCATTGTCACTGTCCTGTTGTTCATCGATTTGCTCAAGTGGGCCCAGTAACATCTCCATTTTGACACTTGTTGTTACTGTGTTTGGCATATTGAATACATCATGGGTAGCTTGCCAGGCTTTGCCACATGGGCAAAATACTCTCAGTAGCTTGCTGGACTCTCCGAGAAGGGCAGAGGAATTTAACCTGGCTCGTCCAGGCTGGCTGTGCACAAGGCAAATGCCCTACTGCTGTGCTATCGCTCCAGCCTAATAATATATGTATATATAATATATAATAATACAATTTCACAATCTAAATATTGGGCCACAGATGGATTCCTGAACTTGTCATCACCAAATGGGTGAAAATTATGGCAAGCCACACCCTCTGAGCTTAGATGTAGTTCCCCAAAAGTTTTGCCATCACTCAGTTTGAGACTTTACCATGTCAAATATACTTGCCATTTAAGATAACTTGTTATTTTTTTACAGTGTAACTGTCCACTCTCCTACTTTCTTTCATTTATCAAGCCCCTTCCATGCCCAGACATCCAATACCAGTTATGTGGTTTTTATTTTTTTAAAAGACTAGTGGCTAATGAGGATTATGAATAACTAAGAGAGATTGCAATGCAATCTTTCTGGTATTTCTATCCCTTGTTTTATAGGGGGTGGGAGACATGAAACATTTTAAACAGTTGCTGTCTCCTTTTTGGAAGCATTACAAACTAAGTTTCTTGTGGTGGAATTGTCTTCTTCTGCCCACCCACGGCCACCTCTGACATTATTTCTAGAAAGTACACCCCTATAATATTTTTTTACTTTATTCAAACACTATGGTTTACAAAGTCACTCGTAATACAGTTGTTTCCAGCATTCAATGGTTCAACATCAGTCATACCACCAGTGTGACCTACCCTCAACCACTATACCCAGTTTCCCACTCACTCACAAAGCCTACTCCCATAGCAGTCAAAAAACAATTTATTTTATATTGCTTGTTACAACAAAATGGCTAATTGGAATTATCAAAAAACACTTCAGTTAAAAAAAAGTGGTGAAAATTGTTGTATCTCATAATGGAGTCAGGAAAGTCATTATCTGAGGTTAACTAAGCTGTTTGTTGCTATTTAGTCTTCTATGGTGCTTTTGTTTATTGAGCTTAGAGGGGTTCTGTGTTTCTTTCCCATCTAATTTGGTGTGCTCCTACTGGGCTATCAGTATTGTGGAATTTGAAGGGGTCCCCCTGGCATATCAACTTTGTTCTTTAACATTAGTTTTCCTCAAACATCAAACATGGCTTACTAACATAGACTCACAAAATAAGATATAAATATAGACTCTAAAAATAACTTAAATTTGTGATGCCTCTTAAGAGGAGACAACACCAATCCCTTGAAATGGTTCCTGTCTCCCACCCTTATAGAAATAAGTAATAGAAAGGCCAGAAAGAGTGCATTATAATCTTAGTTATTCATAATTCTCATTAGCCATTAGTGTTTGTAAAATTACTATAATTAAGAAATATCTATGGAAACTAGTAAATACAAAGCACATATTATGTGATATATAATATATTCCTTAAATAAATACATTTATGTTGTTTAAAATTATTCTAGGACTTGCTCCTCAAGCCTACTTTCTCCCCTGAACACATATCTAACTTGCTTGGCTCCACGGTTCTTTGCTTGCTTACTTCCATTGTGGAGAAGCCTGTGTTCTCTCTTGTGCATGGACTTCTCCCTTCCCCCACTAATATTTCTAAATATGTTTCAATAAAAACTATCTTGCGTCACACAAAAAAATAAATAAATAAAATAATTCCAAATGATTACCTATTTTGTAATATTTAAGAAATTGCTAACATTTATTAAGAGTGGTTTTACCCAAATATATACTTCACTGATTACTGTTCTATAAGTAAATATTCACTGTAGCCCTCACTGGAAAAATGTTGAAGTAGACCCAGCCTGTTATTTACTAGATTACACTATGGAAATTCAGGCAAGTTTAATAACTTGTCTAAAATCAGAAAACATCTGTGATTAAGTAAGTTTAGATTTGCAGGTAAAAGTCAGGGTACTATTCCCACTTTTGAACTAGGTATTTTAATGTAAGTAACTACAAAACATTTGGAACATTGATATCTACCCATATATAAATGGATGTACATCTCAGTGTCTGAGAAATACATGAGACAACATGTGAAGACAATTTGCTTCTTGAAGTGTATTACTTCAAACAAAGTACTGTCTCAATATATATGAACAGCTGGAGCTAAAAAATAAGTCTGCAGGCCTGTGCTCTTTTTATCACCATCATTATCAACCAATCCTCACCTTCCCTTAATTAATTTCCCTCCATCATTTTTCCCTATCTTATCAATCACTTGATCACTTTCTCTGTCTATAGATCTGTTTGTCAGTAAGACCACAGATCCTTTCAAGGTACAACATCTTCTACTTCCATTATCTCTTTAATATTGTTTAGGTAACAAGATTATAATGTTTCCACATAGAATAATGATAAGTGAAGTTACTGCACGCACCCCTCCAATGTAAGTGCCAACGACCTTCCACCTCATACTTATGTCACCTATCATCAGATTTTTCTCCCCTCAACCCCTACTATTTGTTGATAGTTATGGGTTGGTTCATACTTTTACCTCACTTGACCACCAACAACAATGCCCCAAGCCCTCCACCAGAATTCATTTTCTTTAAGAAGTCATGATTAGAGCTTGAAGTCAAAATAATTTATTGACATTCATATTGCAGCATTAAAATTTTGTTTGTCTGCACACAGACACTAAAGGATGAGGTCCTCTTTTGATGAAGGCCGTAACAGTCATCTGTATTGTACTTGTTTGTCTTCATGTACTTCTTCATTAAAATATGCAGACAAATGAGCTCATAAGATGCTAATGAGCAGCAATATTTTCCGTATCCTCTAATTAGAAAGCCTAGAATTATTTCTAATGGAATACATGTACTTTTACTGCAAACATAGTTAGAGGTTTAGTTGAAATTGTATGTAATCACATGTGTTGATCAGAATAAGCTAAATTATGCTTCAGTAACTAAATCCTCAAGCTCAGAGAGTTTGTTTCTTGCTCTGAAAGCCTGTCTGATAAGGATGGTCAGGTGGCTCTGCTCATCATATTCACCCAGGGACTCATTCTGATGAAGCACTCATTTCTGCACTTACAGCTTGGCTGTACAGAGCTAGACTATATTACCTGCCCAGTACAACGTCTCTTAAGCTTAGCAAAAATACACACTACTTCCACTTTTTTATTGAATTATATTGAATAAGAATGTAATCTAATGGTGCTCAGATAAGTCATTTCAAATTAGTGTAGATTATTTTCTTGGTTTGGCTATTTCCAGCTTAAATTCTACTTCTGTACTATCCAATATATAGCTCATAATGCTAATGAGCTCTTGAAGCATGCTAGTCTGAATTGGGAGGATTGTTAGCAATACAAAAGACATGCCATTTTCTAAGACTGATTACAAATAAGAATAAAAAATATTTCATAATTACATATTTAAATAACAATATTTAAATATAGTTTAAATATGTGTTTTTAATAATGGCATATTATTTAAACTAATTTCCCTCATTTAACTATATTCAATCTGACAATTAAAAAATATAAAGTTCATATGTTTCTTACATTGTATTCATGTTGGATAGTGTTTCCCTGATCAATATATAAATTTTTTTAGTTCATTTTAGAGTAAGTTCTATTCTTTACTTGAGCCAACTCTGATAGGGTGAGTATGAGGCTCATCTGGTACAGACTGTTTTTCATTCTGCTCTAGTTTCCATGGAGATGGACTTATATCACCTGGTCTCTTGGTTAGCTTCTAGACAAATTGGGTCTAGTTGACATTGGTGCTTCCAGAAAAGTTTGCTGACCCAACCACTGACTGACCCACATCTGGACACAGTAAAGATTCTCTAAAAAAACTGAGGAATATGTTTCTTTGCTCATCTCAGATCCAACTGTCTTTCTTAGAATAGTTCTCTTACCATCATGTCATTCCCAATGTTCTCCCTTCCTAAATCCAACACGCCATTTCGTCAGTAAAGAAACGAACAGCACCCGGCCCAGACAAGGTCAGACCTGAACACCTGAAGAACCTGCCGTCTGTACTCATCAATACACTGGCTCGGCTCTTCACTCGCTACCTGTCTGAATGCAAGGTTCCATCCCAATGGAAAACCAGCAGGACTGTACTACTGTACAAGAAGGGAGACATCCACGACATTGGCAACTATCGCCTGATCTGCCTATTGTCTGTCATCTACAAGCTGTTCATTAGAGTCATCCTGAATAGGATTGGCAGAACACTAGATGAAGGGCAACCATGCGAGCAAGCCAGGTTTCGCAAAGGATTCAGCACCATCGTCCATATCCACACGATAACCAAGCTGATTGAGGTTTCTCGGGAGTTCAAGATGCCGCTCTGTCTAACGTTCATTGATTTAAAGAAAGCCTTTGATTCTGTTGAGACGGAAGTGGTCATTGAAGCCCTAGCCAATCAGGGCATTCAAACTCAATACATCAGGATCCTCCGTGAGCTGTATTACGGATTCGCTACCAGGATCTCACCATTCTACAAAGAAGTAATCATTGATGTCAAGAGAGGAGTTCGGCAGGGTGATACCATTTCACCGAAACTCTTCAGTGCCACCCTCGAGAATATCATGCGATGACTGGAATGGGAAGGAATGGGAGTGAAGATAGATGATCGGCAACTACAACTCCTCCGCTTTGCTGATGACATTGTTTTAATAACACCAAACATTAGCCAGGCGGCACAAATGCTGGCCGACTTCAACCATGAGTGTCGAAAGGCCGGACTACAGCTGAATCTTACGAAGACAATGTTTATGAGAAACAGCCTCCTTCCTGACGCTCCATTTGCTCTCAATGGAACGACCATCTCCGAAAGCAACAGTTATGTATACCTAGGTCGAGAAGTCAACATGACAAATAACCTGGCACCTGAGCTGCGCAGGAGGAAGAGAGCAGCTTGGAACGCCTTCAAGAGCGTGGAAGAAATAGCATCGAAGAGGACAAAGAACCTCCGGCTCCGGGCACATCTCTTTGATTCCACTGTTCTTCCTGCATAAACATATGCCTCAGATACCTGGGCCCTACACAAACAGGATGAGAATGCTATTAGGGTCTCCCAAAAAGGAATTGAAAGAGCTATGCTTGGAGTATCATGTTTCACTCAAATGAGAGAAAGAATTCGGAGTTCCGACCTCCGTAGATGATCAAGAATCAGGGATGCTGTCTCGTTTGCCAAAGCATCAAAAATCAAGTGGGCTGGTCACGTAATGAGATTTAGAGATGACCGCTGGACTAGAGCCGTTACTGACTGGATTCCACAGGATGTCAAAAGACCACATGTCCGCCCACCTACCTGATGGTCAGACTTCTTCGTCATGACCCTGAACAATTGGTTTGAGGCTCTTCGTGTTCCTAGAACAAACAGACACCATTGGGCTACACTAGCATGCGACAGGGACACATGGAGACGTTACTGGCGCCCACTCGAGCAAATCGACAATTAACGGGAAGTCAAGTGATCAAGTGACCATCATGGGCTTTATGTTTCTGTTATAAGGTTGACAGTATCGTGAAAAAAGATTCCAAATATACATATGTATTTTTATTGCGGGCTGGAGCGATAGCACAGCGGGTAGGGCGTTCGCCTTCCAAGCGGCCAACATGGCCGACCCGAGTTCGATTCCTCCGCCCCTCTCGGAGAGCCCGGCAAGCTACCGAGAGTATTAGATATGCCAGACACAGTAACAACAAAGTCTCCAATGGAGACGTTACTGGGCCCGCTCGAGCAAATCGATGATCAACGGGAGGGCCTTTACCTTTACCTATTTTTATTGTACAACATGTATAATAAAATTTACTCATTTACCATTTTAAACTTTTGTTTATTTGTTTGTTTTGTGATATTCAGGGGTTATTCCTTCCTTCCATATTCACTGCCTTCCATATTCACTCATATTCCTGGCTCTGCACTCAGGAATTATTCCTGGCAGTGCTCTGGTGGGGGTGATACGAGATGACAGAGATGTAACCTGGATCAGATGTGGGCAAGGAAAATGCCTTCACCACTGAACCACCACTCCAGAAACCCCATTTAACCATTTTTAAGTTTACAGCTCAGTGGCCTTAAGTACATTCCCATTGCCTTGTAATCATCATTAAATCTGTACCCATAAAAGCATGCATGTTTTTTTTTGTGCGCTTATATAAATAGAACTTTTTTAAAAAAAATTTATTAGTGAAATACCATGAGGTACAGTTGTAGATTTACAAATTTTTGTGCTTGGGTTTCAATTATACAATGATCAAACACCCATCCCTCCACCAGTGCCCATTTTCCACCACCACGGGTCCCAGTATCCCTCCCACCCCCCATCCCCCATCCCACCCTGCCTCTGTGGCAGGGTACTCCCTTTTGTTCTCTCTCTCCTTTTGGGTGTTATGGTTTACAAAAGAGGCATTGAGTGGTAATCATGTTTGGTCTATAGTCTACTTTCAGCATGCTTCTCCCATCCTGGGAGGATCCTCCCAACACCCTTTATTTGGTGCTCCTTTCTCTATCTGAGCTCCCTTTTCCCCTAGAATGTGTGGCTGGCCTCCAAGCCATGGAGCAAAACTCCTGATACTAATCTCGTCCATTCTTGGGTGTTAGTCTCCTATTTTGTTACTTTATGTTCCCCAGATGAATGCAATCTTTCTATATCTATCCCTCTCTTTCTGACTCACTTTGCTTAAGAAGATACTTTCCATGTAGTACCACTTGTATGTAAATTTCATGACTTCATCTTTTCTAACAGCTACATAGAACTCCGTTGTGTAGATGTACCAAAGTTTCTTTAACCAGTCATCTGTTCTCGGGCATTCAGGTTTTTTCCAGATTCTGGCTATTGTAAAGAGTGCTGCCATGAACAAACAAGTGCAGATGTCACTTTGACTATACTTTTTTGCCTCTCTGGGATATATTCCCAGCAGTGGTATTGCTGGGTCAAATGGGAGCTCGATTTTTAATTTTTTGAGAATCGTCCATACTGTTTTCTAGAAGGGTTGAACCAGTCAGCATTCCCACCAGCAGAGAAGGAGGGTCCCTTTCTCGCCACATCCACGCCAGCACCGTTCAAAAAGCGTGCATGTTTTAAAAATAACTGCCCACATCAAATGGAGCACAACTCAGATTTAGGCCATTTACTTACATTTTCTAGAAAATACACTGGAGTTTTAGTCTAGATTAAGATCTTCTATAAAAAAGTCTTCCTCCTGGGGCCAGAGAGATAATAAAGTAAGTAGGACACTCACCTTGCATGCAGCCAACCCAAATTTGATCCCTGGCTTCCAATATAGTCTTCAAGCACTGCCAGGAATTATTCCTGAGTGCAAATCCAGGAGTAACCCCTGAACATTGCCAGGTGGCAAAAAAAAGTCTTCGTTTTTTCAGCTAAGACTTTTCTACAATGTCCTCATTTTTGTTATCTACAACTCATGACTGCCTTCCATATTCACTCAGCCTCTTTGTCCCCCAATCCCTCAATGGAAAGATTTTTAGCTGTAATTTCTGATGCCCCTTCACATAGTTCCACTAGTTACCTCTTAGCTAAGTGCTGAGTTCTAGTATGCCCTCCATCGACCACAACAGGGGTCACAGAAATACCAGTGTCATGACTCCTCTCTTCACTCCCGATTTAGACAAAGTGTCATGCCAGGGAGTAGAGGATTATCTTCCCCAGCTGTAACTCAGTAGGGCCCAGTGACAAAACCTTGTAATACAGAGGAAAAACTATCATAGAATATATCTAAAAGGGGCAATGTTACTGTTCTGTGACTCAATAAAACTTGTTTTATACCTCCCAATTACCAATCTTACCCTCAGTCCTGGGAGGTAAGTGGTTTGGGTAGGGCTCAGTCCATTAATAGCTGTGATCTTGGGTTATCTGCACCAGGACTGCTCTTCTGTCAGCTTCCAAAAACTGGACATGAAAAGATGGATTCGTTCTAGTGGTAACCCACAGATTCCAGGCCTTAGCACCTTTTCAAATGAGCAAGTGACACAGTGCCAGGAAAGACAAATGAATTAATTAGACTTTCAAAAAGAGCAAGCAGGCTTGCCATGGTGTTTTATTACACAGTTTTCTAAGTGGTAATTGACAAAGAAGCACTTGATTTTAAATCTCATCCTGGAGGTGTTAATTGTGGAAAGGAGGGACTGTGGGCACTGGGAACCCTATGTAGAAAGAATCTTCATTACTCAGGATTTGCTGGGTCCAGAGTCTCTTAACTTGCTTTGGGAAATTGGGAGGAAGGGGGGAAAATACGAGGTGGTAGTTGACTTTAGGAGCGCAAGTCTTTGCTGTAAGAAATTAAACTACACTTGCTTCAAATTTTGCTTCAAACCTTTGGGATATTGGAATATTACTGTGAAGCAAACTTAAGAAAAATACTAAACTTGACCCTGGAATTATTTTCTGTGTAGCTTATCCTTCCATTCTCCTCTTTCTCTCCTCCTCCTATCAGGAAAATTTAGTCTTTGTCCTAGCAATTCAATGCTACTCAATCTCCTTAAAACTAATGGACCTTATATATCATTGAAGATCTATAAAAGGGAATATGTCTATAGATGATGCAATAAGGAAAAGACTAAACATATATCATAGGTATGAATAGCTCCATCAAATAACGATGCAAGCAGATCACCACAGATGGAGAAAAATTTATCTATAGTGCTGTTGGCTTACACTGTGTTAGGAGACAATGTTGGAGCTGAAAAGTATTAAGAAATCATTTGATCCAATCTTATCACTAGAGTAAGTATCCTTTCTGGACATTAAGTATTTCAGAATAAGTATGATCCGTAGTAAAATGGGGACTCTGTAGTTAGTTGTACTTTGAATTATGGCTCCACCATGAGAATTTGGATGAGCTACTTAACCTCCATGTCACAGTACCCTCTTCAGTAAAATGGGTAGGATAACATCAACTTTAGAAATTTTTTATGAAAAAAAGTCCATATGCATAAAGTGCTCATGATGGAGTAATTTTAGAGATTTTTTTATGAAAAAAAAGTCCATATACATAAAGTGCTCATGATGGAAACTCACACATGACAAATGTATACATATTTGTTTCAGGGTGATTAAGGGCCTTGTGACATCAGCTGTGAGAGAAGGATGATACACACTTCCAGGGATGGAAGGATCTTCAAGGGACACAACAAAGAAACAGGACACAGAGGCACATGGAATTGTTCAGGGTCACATGTACATGCACAGATGTACCCCCTCCACCACTGTACTTATATATACACACACAATACATACCCAATGCCTAGACAATAAGACTATTTTCCATTCAACAAACTTGAGAGAGAGAGAGAGAGAGAGAGCCTGGATCAGTTGAGTATTTACACCAAAGACACATAGGGGAAAATCTGGAAAGTGCTATATTTACCTGAAAGTAATTAGGTAAGTTTTTGCTAAGGACACAAGAGAGAGCTTAAGAGCTCAGCTCAGTTCAATTACAAAAGAAAAGGTTCCCTTCTGCACATTTGCACAACTGAATTTGAGACTATAAAATTCATATCAACAAAGCAGATCAGCAAAATCATCCCAGGACATGCCTACTATATGCTGCTTTCTGCCTCTGTAGCTTCTGCCTCTGGACACTGGAGTTTCAGTATCTGCTGTATCTCTCCAGAAGCCGAAACTTTAACATCTCCATATAAATTGCGAAATTCCTCAGGATGCAGTCTCCTAGCCAATGGCCTTCATGAAAAACAGTAGGGAGGATCTATAAGTCAGGTGCTTCATGAACACTCACATAGAGTACACAAGATTATAGGTGATTGGTGGAAGTATGAAGACCCGAATCTCCTGACCTCTTAAGAAAATTAAGCATCACCTTCTTGAAGGGTCATACCTATAAAGTGCCTGAAGCAAAAGAGATGCTAGGGGAAAAAGAGCTTCATAGTCATAAATTTTTTTATTCTAATTTCTTTTATTCTAAGTATTCTAAGGTTGTAAATTTATGCACACTTCTAGGCAAACAAACACATGTTTGTACATAACTTCAGGGGGGTACATCTGGAAGGTATTCCCTAATGAAACTGATGTACTGAACTTAAAAGATCACCTGTGAAGGCTTTCAAGGTTTTTAAAATCCTATTGTCCAGGGTCCTCCACCAATAAATCAAAATTTCTGGACATGGGACAGAAACGGTAATTTTTTTCACACTCTCAGATGATTCTGATATGCTGACAAGGTTAGAATCCTGTGCTGTGTTTAGATAGAATCCTGTGTTTAGATCCCTGCTTCCCAAGGATCAAGCATTCCCAAGGATCTCAAGTGGAGCCTGAGATAGGCAGAAGCAGCATCTCCTGCAGGGGTGCTTGTTAGAAAGGCAGAATCTTCGGCATCATTCCAGACCTCCCAAATAAAACTGCGTTTAAGGAAGACCCCTGCCTCTTTATACTTGTTTGTGAAAATAAAGTAGCCATATATGTCAAGTGCAAATGCCAACCTGAAAATTGGGAGCTTCACTATCAGGTTCTCAAAGCTCTGGAAAGCTCTGGGCCTCAGTTTCCTCCCTGGTAAATGACGGTATTGGGCTAGATGTCTGTGAGCCGAGGTGTGTGGCCTCTTATTCCGTGCAGCTTCTGATAAACCCTGGTCCTTTCTGTTCCCCAGCTGAGATCCCCAGAGTATCCTGCTGGGGACTCCAACCCAGGAGCGACTGAATCTGGCAAGAGCTAAAAATTAATTCCTCTCAAATCAATAATTTGCAATTAAACACAGAAGACACTGAAGCCAAGGGAGGAGGGGGGCGGGCAGGCTTCTGGAAGGAAGACAGCTGAGCACTTCAAGCCTTTGGAACTGAAGTGGGGGTGGGGGAAGCCCAAGCCGCTCCAAGCAAACAAATGAACATTCTGCTCCATTGTTTGTGAAGAAGAAACACAGGAACTTAAGTGATACTTGAGGGGTGGGAGGGGAAAAAAATCAAGAGCTTATATCAGCAGGACTCAATGCCAGGAGCTAATTTACTTTCCGCTGCGCGCTCTGCTTATACACTTCCTGTGGCTCAGTGCCCCGCTCCAGCATGCCGCGGACCTCAGAAGCCTTTGTAACGGAGCTTCACAGTTTGCTGGTTGCAGGCGGCACCCAGCTCATGAAAAACCTTGGAAGCCTGCCTGGGTCCCCTCCCCATCCTCAGCAGCAAGTGTCAGACCGGCCTGGGTGAGTGCCAGGTGGGCAGTGCCAATGGGGAGCACAGACACGATAGAAGCAGGCAGCTCCTCAGAGCCAGGATTGAATGATGGTTGACGTTACACTGTGATAGCTGCAATCTGGGGCTAGGAGCCATGCCATGGGTCTCCAGAGATGCACAAGGATATGCTGAAATTCTTGAAACAAAATTGGAATGTGTTTCATTTTAGGAGTAGATGCCTGCCATACAGTATTCGAGGCTGAAGGAGGCTAGAAATGAAGTAAAAAAAGTACAAGAACTGGAGAGACAGTACAAGGATTAAGGTGCTTCTTTTGCAGACAACTGATTGAATCCCCAGCACTACCAGGAGTGGAGCACGGCAAGAGTAAGCTCAGAGTACAGCCAGGTGTGGCCACCAAAACAAAATTTAAAAATAAACAATACAATAAAAACAACTTCCACTCTGGAAAAACAAAATAGAAAACTCAGTATATAGAGAGTATGAAACCAAACACAGATTTTTTAAATTAAAAAAAATAATAATAAAACAGGATTTTTCTTTTTTCATTTTTTCCCATCAGGGTTAATAAATTATTTGCCTATAATTCATTAGTTAGTCAAAGCTGGACCCTGTTAGGAAGGACAAGGAACAAGCTAACCTTTTTTTGAGGATCTCCTATGTGCTAGCATCTTAGCCTTTTCTGACAGCATCTGTCTTTATAGAACCATTTGGAATCAATTTTATTATTATCTTCATTTTACTTGGGAGGAAATTTCCAAGATTGATTCTTCAGTTTCTAAATGTGAATTGAATACAAGTCTGTGTAAAACACCAATCTAAAACATAAAGAAAGAATTATAAAACTCAGTCCCAATTTACAAAGTAGTAGATAGCAAAATTCACAAAAAGAAAATGACAGAATCAGGCAAGTGTTAAAAACCAAATAGGCAGTACAGAAAGGATGATCTATATGAATATGAATAGAGGAAGATCAAACAGGATGTCAGTGAACAGCAAGCATTTAACAGAGGACAGCACAGATTAACATTGAGGGACCATTAAAGAAAACATAATTTGTACAGTGAAGAGGAGAAAGAACATTCTAAGCTTCGTGAAGAGAAAATTTGAAACAAAAGTCACAGAAATGAGCATCCATAGGTGGCATGAAGATCATTTATGTTTAATTTTTTAAAATCTTTGATAATCCAAATTTAAAAGTTCAGCACTGTTTAAAGTTGTTGTTCCAAGCTTTTTTCAGTCCTAAGAGAATTCTTACCTTAGATTATAAATAAAGTAAAAGTAAAGTAAAGGCCCTCCCGTTGGTCATCGATTTGCTCGAGCGGGCCCAGTAATGTCTCCATTGGAAACTTTGTTGTTACTGTGTTTGGCATATCGAATACGTCACGGGGAGCTTGCCAGGCTCTGCCGTGCGGGCGAGATACTCTTGGTAGCTTGTCGGGCTCTTTGAGAGCGGCGGAGGAATCGAACTCGGGTCGGCCATGTAGGCTGCATGCAAGGCAAACGCCCTACCGCTATGCTATCGCTCGGTAAATTTAAATTTGCTGCCTGCTTTATGCCAAGTATCCTAAGACATATCCACTAACTTGACATGTTGCTAAAAACTTGATCTCCTATAAAAATCATGGTGCTGCATTCCAACATATGACATAAAACTATGAGACACTTTGCCCATCTTCAACTAAGTTAGAGCACAAATAATCTTCTGACACCATTCTCCAAAATGTAAAATAAGGACCATGGGAAAGGTCCATGCATTTCATACTAATCTGCTGAAGATATTTTTATTAGAACCCACAGAGATTAAAATGCACCATGACTAGTCTTTACAAACCAAAGTCTTTTTTCATAAAAGGAAAAAAAGAGGAACTCGATAGAAACTGAGTCACTCAAAAGCAGGAGTTTCTCTCTCCTCTCTAAGGGAAAGAGTGGGGACACAAATTAAAACCTCTTTTTTTCACTCTGGAAAAGGCAAGACACTTTATCTCCAAGAAGACAAATACTGGTCTCAACTGCTTGAATTCCAGAATATTCTATTGACTATCATTTTACTACGTTTAAAACAGAAGTTCACAGGGAACATGAGTGTTATGTCTTAGTTCCAAGACAATAGTGATATGAAGTATCCTGGGCTCAAGGTCCTTGATCATTTCTTTTGGAGGAGATGGGATAGAGATGGTTTTTAAGCCACACTTATTTTCCTGGGATGTGCTCAGGAGTGGCCCCTGGTGGTGCCCACAAACCATAAGGTACAGGTAATCAAACCAGGGTTCAAGGCAAGCAAACGACTATCTTCCTGGCCCTGTCTTTTCTCTAACTTTCTTTCTTTAATCTGGATAATAAAGAACTTTTTTAGCTGTTTTTCTGTTTTGAGCATCTCTAACCTTCTATTTTCACTCCCTGTGGAATATTCTCTTTCTCTCCCTCTACTCCCTTACCTGTCTCTTTTCAACTGCCTTGGGAGGGCAGCATCAGAAGGAAAATAAAGGTAGTCACAACGAATTTACTTCCGAGGGATTTTATTTTGCCTTGATTGATATAGGAGAAAAGACCCATAAAGGAGATTCAGCTCAGTTGCTGGATCCCTACACTGAGGTTTGGAAGGAAATAAATGCTCAGCAGAAATACTCTTCATAGCCTCCCTTGTGTACTTCTCTCTTTTGACAAAGACTTCATAAGAGCTGTGGGCCGAATAGAAGTCAACAATCACTGAGAATTCTCGTCAAGCATAACATTGATGCCTACCTTAATGTGACTCAGTCTCCAAGACTTCCAAAACTCACCTGAAATAATTATCTCCCTGAGATTCATGAAAGTGGGGAGTTGTATGCAAATTCTCTCTTCCCTCTTCTCACCCCTCTTTTGTGACTAAAATACACACACACACACACACACACACACACACACACCAGCAACACACAAATTAGATTGAGACATTTTCTGGAAAAACAATCCATGGGTCTGTTTCCATGGAAGCAATTGCATGTCCCCAGTGGCAGCAAATGGCAGGCAGACGGTGGTGAGGGAGCTCACAGTGCCGCAGTGGGCCTTCTTCCTCACCGCCAAGTGGAGCAGAATGCACTGCAGGAAAGTGGGAGGCAGAGTTGAGCTTCAGTCGAAAAACTGAACCTCAAGGGAGACAGTGAACCCCAGCTGTGCCCCCTCTTTTGGGGCACATGTACATCTGGGCACTCTGGGCACAGCTCCAGCCAATCAGCCAGGCTGATCCTCCCACAGCTTTTCACAAAAGGCTGCTCACTCAGAGCAGATGGCGGAGCCTAAACCAAGATGGAGGCTGCCCAGGGGGCTGGTGCTGAGAGAACATCCGTTGCTCTATGCAAATGCCCCCTTCTCACCCCCACCCCCATCCCACACACCCCTTGCACACACACACACCCCTTGCTTCCCTCAGCATCTAAAGCTCTAGCCCCAAACTGTGGTCAGGTATTACTAATGGGACGCAAGATGGGGCAAGTACAAACCTTGTTTAAGAAATTATTAAGGTTAAGTATATTTTGTAATGTATAGTAGAAAAGAAGGCATGAAAATGATGATTCTGGTTCAATCCCAGGCATTGTATATACTCTCCAGAGCCCCACCAAGAGTGATCCCTGAGCACAGAGCCAGGAGTACACCCTGAGCACAGCCAGGTATGGCAGAAGATCCACCCATACATAATATATGTATTTCCATGGATATTATTTGCTTACCATACAACTAAAATTGATATTTTAGGTTAATTTTAAGTTTCGAGGAATTATTAAATAAATAGGTATTTCATGAATATCATTAATATAAAAAATACTCAAAAACTGTATGACAAGAACTAAAGCTTGGGAAATTTGTTCAAGATTTTAATATCTTCTCTAAGGACTAGCCAACAGAAAGAAAAAAATTTGATATGGCAGCATACAAGCTGGGGACCACTAGAAAAATTCCCAGTGTTGCTAATTTATTGGGGGTATCCTTCCCTCTCATCATGGCACCGAGCACTGCTTCCCAGTGTGCCAAGATTCCTAAGATCTAAGCCAGAAGGAATCTACATAATACTAGGATCCCAAACTGGACCAGTAGCACTCAAGTAGGCAGGACAATACAGGAGGCAGCCCATTGAAAGACCTCTTTGTCTTGCTAAGCAGAGCCTTTACCACAGAGCCAGCACTCAGCCTCCAGCAGTCTTCTCTCCACAGCCTCATCCTGGCTCCTTTTAGCCTTTTAAGATAGAAATGGCGCTTCTGAAAATAAGGTATTTACTTTTTTTTAAATTAAAAACAATTTTTTAATTGAATCACCTTGAGATACAGTTACAAAGTTTTCATGTTTGAGTTTCCGTCATACAATGATCGAACACTCATCCCTCCACCAGAGCACCTATTCCACCACCAATGTTTCCAGTAAACCCTCCCCATCCCAACCCTCCCCCTGCCTCTATGGCAGACAATTTTCCCCATATTCTCTCTCTACTTTGGGGCATTATGGTTTGCAATACAGATACTGAGAGGCTATCACATTTGGTCCTTTATTTACTTTCAGCACACATCTTCCATCCTGAACTATCCCTCCAAAAATAAGGTATTTTCAAACTTAAACTACATGCTCCCCAACCCTGTTGTCATAAATCAAAGTGGACAATGCTGTCCTTACGGGACCCATGGGACCCATGGGGGCAGGGGGCAGCAGCAGTAGCCTCCAGAGCAATTGGAGGGGTGGGGAACGTTTTCTGTTTGTTTTCCCGTAAAGAAGGGAGTTATCCAGGAGGGACTGAGCAATTTTTTTTAAGAGAAGAAGTTGGTAGGCCAAATTACTTTGAGAACCTCTATATAAAGGAAGAAACATAAGTGAGGGAAAGCAGAAGTTTCCAGCCCTCTCTCCCAACTCAACCCTTTTCCTCTGAACCTGGGAAGTTTTGAAGAAAATGAGAAGTACTGGATAGACGATGTGTCCCTTTGCAAGGTATTAACAATAATAACAATTTGTGGTAAAAATTGATATTTATTTTATCAATCTAGATTTCTTATAACTTGATAAGGTAAACGCTATTCTTCCCACCTTGAAGAAACCACTCTAAGACTCAGAGAGCTTAAGTAATGATGTCAGGACTCAAACCCAATGTCAGGACTCAAACCCAAGACTATGTGACTTCAAATCATGTTCTGCTTCATGGATGACTCAGCTGCTCCCTTTTTTAGTCTTCCTCAAACTCCATTGTGTCCTTCTGTGCCCCTCCCTTACTTCCTCTGTGCATGTAGTTGGAGGCGGTCCCCAGAGAGCCCATCAATCTGAACCCCTGTAAAAGGCCATTTCCTCATACACACCCTGAACATCTGTAAAAACAATTTCTCCTCAAGCCTACAACTGAACCTCATAATAAAAACTCACCATCAAATATAGCCTTTAAAGGAGCTCTGATGGCATTTTAACTACCAGAGGGACTTAGAGATGTTTGTTTCCTAGTTCTACTCTGAGGATGCTTGTCTCTTGCCTCTTAGAGATGGAACTATCTGTGAGTCACTAGGAAATACACACACATATACACACACGCGCACACACACACACACACACACACACGTACAAACACCCTGGGAAGATTTTGTTGGTCTGTATAGACTAACTTGTGCTGCTGTAACAATCCCCAAATACCAGCATGTTCATTAAGTCCTTACTCTCTCTAGGTAATTCTGGAAGTTAACCTCCAGCTATTATTGACTCAGCATTGGACAGCTTTCAGCCATATAAGCTTCTTTCTTCAAATATTGCTAAAGCAGTACAAGAAAATATATCAAGAACTACACATTAGTTCCAAACAAGAGAGATCTCGGTTAAAAGAGATGAGACTGTACACTCTTCCCATGTATGTCCTTTTCCCAAGGAGAGAAGAATCAGAAATCTGGGGGTGAGGGTGGAAGCACTGGTGATAGACTTCATACAATTCAAAGATTTTCCTATACACAGTGCAGGAGGAAGAGGTATTGTCAGTTAAAGATTTGGTAAAGGAAAGCACTGGATGGAAGGATTAGAGACTTTTCAAATAAATCTTTGCCATGTGGCATTATGAGAGTCACTTGTTTCTCTAATAGACAGTTTCCTCATCAATGTGAGGAGGAGAATACTGCTTTGTCAGTCTCTCAAGGTTATTTCAGTTCATTCAAATTAGGCAATAGATGTGTTTCTCCAAGTGCCCGCCCATGCGCATGCTCTTTTCCTGTCCTCACCTTTTCACTAAAATCACTTTTCTCCCTTGGCCTCAGTTTATCTGTCAAATCAATGGTGATGTTTGTTCTATCTTTTCCACATAAATATGGAATACAAAGCATAGTATACATTGTAAAATTCTCCACAAATAAAAAGGATTCTTGCTCTCTTTTTCTTGTTCCAAAGTTTTCTCCTCCTTCCTCTCATTTCCTTAGTTTTCCAAACAAGCTTAGGTCTCCCATCCTTCAAAATACCTTTCATCAACTTTCGTCCCCAACTCTAACTTCCTTGACTTAATTTCCCAAATGTGCTCTTCTTTGTTGGTTCCTAATCTTCCTGATAACAAGACTACACGTGCACCTGATCCCATTTTTATGTTCTATTTACTCATTATCATATTTGTTCTGCTTTGTTTGGGGTCACACCCAGCGATGCTCAGGGCTTACCACTGACTCTGCACTCAGGAATTATTCCAGGCGGTGCTCAGGAGTGCAAATGGGATGCCCAGGATCAAACCTGGTTGGCTATATGCAACACAAGCACCCTTTCTGCTGTATTATTGCTCCAGCTCTACTCATTAGACATTTTTATAGCTTCTTTCACCACTGTCAGAGAAAAGTGTCTCTCACATCACCTGACCCCTTCATTAGACTTCTGTCAATCTTGCTTTTTCTGACCTATTACAATATTGACAAGAAGAATCACCATCGAATTTTACTGATTACATGTTCCATTGGTTCAATCCAGATAATATTGGCTATATCTATAAAACATCTCTGTTACACTGGTTTTAATACTGAAAGATTTCTTTCTCATTTTAATCATATGCATTCATCACTGCTTATATGTCTAATTTATTCTCTCTTTTTTTTTTGCACTATTGCTGAATCAGTTCTCACATCCTCTTATTCTCCATTCTCTTCATTCCTGCATTAGTCTAAGCTTGCATTTATATCTGGCATGGATTATTCAATACCAGGGGTTCTTGAAAGATATTTCTTTATTAAACTGTAAAATAAAGTATAAAATCTACATGGGAAGCTTATTGTAAGAAAAAAATACTTTAAATTTTTTCTGCTTTAATTTATACTGTCAGGTATTCTTAGGGGGACCTTGATTGAATATTCTTGGTCTGTAAAAACTTTTGGTTTCTCTATTTTCTCAAATTGGGGTAAAAAATATCTCCTTCCAGTCTCATGGTCTTCTCACCATTTCCCCATACTCATATCTGTTTCAGACTATTTATTCAGTGTCCCCAAAATAGACCACTGATTGCATTATCTATTCCTATTGGAACTTAGTTTTCTTCTCTCCTTGGAAAAACAATCTTTTCCCTACACTCCACATTCCAACATAAATATTTTATTCCTTGTCTACCCAGTATCTCCACCCTGGGAACAAATAAGTGCTCCTTGATTCTATTTTTCTGTACTTGCTCCACATTTTAGTTAGCATGTAGTAGTCTGTTTTTTCCTAACTGAGTTAGCTGTGTGATACTTCAACTAGTGAAAAATAGAACAAACAAACCACCACTAGGAAGACAATACTCTAAACTACATACTTCAGGACCAGTAGAAAGATGTTTCCCGAAGGTGAAGAGGCCTGAAAGAGAAAGAGCAAGACAAGATCAGACATGGAGGTAATGCTGCAAAGATGCAGGCAAACTCTGAATTAAGTGGAGTTATTCTGCTGAAAATCTAGGCTGACTGGGGGAATGAAATGGAAAGTAAAAGAGGATTAGTGAGGAACATTACTGTAGTAACTAGGAATAAAATAGTGCTTTCTCTATTTGCAGTCTTCATACTAAATGATGTGATATATGATTTTTGTTCTTAATTAAGGTTCATTCCATGATTATGGTGTGACTATAATTTAATAGTTTATAAATGGAGAAAGTTTGGACTATTTGCTTTGATGCTGATAGACTTTGACCTGTGCCAATAGAGTGAGTTACTTGAAACTCAGCTCTGTGAAAATAGGTGTGTGTGTGTGTGTGTGTGTGTGTGTGTGTGTGTGTGTGTGTGTGTTGGAGTTGCTTGTGCATGAAAGGTCCTGGAAACCAACAAAGGCTTGAAGTTCGTTAATCTCATGTTACAACAATGGGTGTAGGCAGTCTAGAACAGTGTATTCCATTAAGCCAAGTTCTGCTGTCTCCTTATATACCATCCTTGGATAGGCCACCACATTATACCCACCCCACACTCTTTTGAAGTAAGAGGGAGGAAGGAGAAACGACGCCCCACTTTGGCATAGCTTTCATTGGCTATACCTGTAACCAGTATGGATCACCATTGGTAACAAAGACATTGGAACAGTACTCCACATTCTATCAGAGAAAAGCAAAGAAAATTTCAGGACTTCAGTTAACCTCCATATCGGAATTGTAGTAGTCAGCAATTGGGGTTGACTGTCAACTGTCCCTAAAGATAGTAACGCACGTCTAATAATTGTCAGACAAACAACACCAGACTCAGTGCGTGGAAACTAAAACCTGGAACATAAAAGTTGATGACCAGGATAAGTCCTGCTTAATAGAGAATCTTATTAAGAGCCCTGAGCAAGGTTCTGATGGAATAACCATGGAAATGGGAATTTATTTTTACTTAATCCTATACTTATAGTTCATAATTAAAAGTATACAAATAAAGAATTCTTAACTGGTTAATTTTTTAATTTCAAAGGTATGGAAAAGTGTTATCATATTGCAAGTTGATATAGAAAAATATTCTGTATGAGTTATGCAAAGTCTAATGTCAATTACCAAAGAGTTGCTAACAGTTGAAATTTTGGACATAAAAGATGTAATCATGAGACAGTTGAAAAAGTTGAATAAATAATATGAACTTGATTAATGATGCCTAAGATGGACATTGAGCTCCTCAAAGAGCTGTACATTGAGCTGCTAGAAGAATCTCTTCACTGATGATCTTCAGGGCCTCAGGAAGACACTGGGCTATTTCGTGCATCGTCCTCCTATTCCCCCACTACCCAAATGCCTCTCTTGAGAAAAGATCCCTCTTCAGGAATTTAACAAAACTTTAGAGTCTAAAATATGCCACATATGGCAATAGTCACTTCAACATATCTTATTTTATCTGACTTCTGAATCGGGGAATCAGTTGGTAAAATTAATTTTAGTTCTGCTACTGAACTGCTTGAAATTTATGCTAGGAACAGGCTTGGAGTAAGAATGAAATAGATTGTTCTTGTTAATCTGATAAAATATCTAAAAATTATGCACAGTTTTAATTCACAAAGAGCTTTCACGCACATGGCCGTATTTGTTTCTCAAAACAAATCATTATCTGTTGAGCAGCTTTCTGGTGATTAATGAAAGTAAGAGAGAAAAGAAATCATTTTTACCATCAATGAGCTGCTTGCTAGAAAGGCAAAAAAACAAATACAGAAAACTACACACAATATGATGAGCTCTGGAAGCACGGAAAGGAAGAGATTGACTTTCTCTGCTTTCACCAAGAGGTAACTTCAACACTTGCAAGTTTACCTGCATGCAGACAGAAGAGCAGAGAGACGTGAGGAGAGAGAGGCCAAAGGGGTTGGAAAAACAGCGAGATGAAGAGGGTATAAGGAAGTAGTTACCTAATTGTGTGTCAACGAGACGTACCTATGTCATTTTATGAAACTATCCTTTTAAGCTTTAAGCCTGAAGGAATTTATGTTCCTTGCAACAAAATGATTCTTAATTATGACAGCTGTCTCAACTTCCCCTGTTTCTTAGCTTTCAAATAGATGAGGCTGTTCTTTTGCAGAATTCCTTTGTGAACACAGGACCCATGTGCATTGGTCCTCCCACTTGCCTTTAACCCCTCAGCCAGTTACATCAACACCCTTGTCTTTACTGCAGTACCAGGCACCTGCTATTGAAACATCATTGCTTGTGCCCCCTCCCTCGAGGGCAGACTCTTAACTTCAAGGAGATAACTGAGACCAAGCTAATTTGATTGACTAGACCACACATCTGTCTCCAAAGGCCTCTTTCCCTGATCACACACATATAATTAATTATATAAGCAGAAAAAGTAGAAAGTAAACGCACATCCCTAATCCTCCTACCCACACAGACTCATTGTTATCGTTTGGAGGGGCATATAATTCTGATCTCTATTTTATAGATATTTACACAAATTTTAGTTAACAACAAAAATAAAAAGCGAATTACCTAAAGCATGCTGCAGCTTGTTATTTTCATAATTCTTTCATTGACACAGTAACAACAAAGTCTCCAATGGAGACGTTACTGGGCCCGCTCGAGCAAATCGACGATCAACGGGAGGGCCTTTACCTTACCTTACCTTACCTTTCATTGTACTTTAAGTTGTAAGTGGTAAAAATAAGCTACGAAACAGCTGAAGAAAAAAGGGAAAATCAAACCTTTGGATGAGATTTGAGAAAGACTTTATTTTATTTTATTTATTTATTTATTTATTTTGCTTTTTGGGTCACACCCAGTGATGCACAGGAGTTACTCTTGGTTCATACACTCAGGAATTACTCCTGGCAGTGCTTGGGGGACCATATGGGATGCTGGGAGTCGAATCTAGGTCGGCTGCATGTAAGGCAAATGCCCTACCTGCTGTGCTATTGCTCCAGCCCCTCAGAAAGACTTTAAAAAAGCCGGACAATCACTACAGGAGACTCAGGGGCATGTTTCCTCCTTCATTCCCTTACTTTGCTTTCTTGGTCTCCTTTCCCATGTCTCTCCATTCAGCACTAACAACCTTTTTTTTTTTTTTTGACTTTTTGGGTTACAACCAACAATGCACAAGGATTACTCCTGGCTCTGCACTCAGGAATTACTCCTGGCGGTGCTCAGGGCCCATATGGGATGCTGAAAATAGAAGCCGGGTTGGCTGCGTGCAAGGCAAATGCCCTACCCACTGTGCTATCACTCCAGCCCCCATTGTCACTAATACTTTTAAAGTATTTTTTGTTTCTATCTTTTGTTTTAGGCTTAATATTAACTATTTCTATTTTATTGACTATTTCTATTCATCTCTAATTAGATTTTTCTCAAGCTTTGCTTTTCATCTTCTTCAAAGAACCATTTCTTAGATTGTCATTGTCACTGCCCTCCCGTGGTTCATCAATTTGTTCGGGCGGGCCCAGTAACATCTTCATTGTGAAACTTGTTGTTACTGTGTTTACGTCACCGGTAGCTTCCCAGGCTTTGCCGTGCGGGAGAGATACTCTCAGTAGCTAACTGGACTCTCTGAGAAGGGCGGAGGAACTGAACCCGGGTCGGTTGGGTAGGCCGCTTGCAAGTCAAATGCCCTACTGCTGTGCTATTGCTCCAGTCCTTTCTTAGATTGTTTTCATTAAATTGTGCTACTTTTCTGTTTTAGAGCTCATTAACTTATTAAAATGCATACTTACCTTTTTATTAACTTTTAATTTTCTAAAATTTCATTTTATATTCTTATCTTAATATATATGCATATTTTAGGTAAAAAAATATATATATATATTGACAGTGCTCAGGGCTTACTCTTGGCTCTGGCCTCAGGGATCACTCCTGGAAGGGCTCAGTGGTCCTTGTGGGGTGCTGGGGATCAATCCCAAGTTAGCAAAAAAAATGAATATATATATACATATATATATATATTGCAGGGACCAGAGAGATAATACAGGAATACTAGAGTTAAGATGCTTTCCTTGTATCCTGCTGATCCTAGTTCAGTCCCCAGAATTGTATACAGCCCACCAAACATCGTTAGGGGTCACGCCTTAGAACAGAGCCAGAAATATTCCCTGGGCACAAAAGGTTGTGGTTCCAAACTTCCAAAATAATAATAACAATAAAATGAAATAATAGGCTTAGGTGAACTTTGGTCATGCATTTTCCTTAATGAGGGTCCACACTCTACTTTCTTAGTCAAGTGATATGTGGGACTGAAGATGCCATAAATGGAATAGATTTTCTCTTAACTAGTGACCACAGCACATTTGAGACTCCAAGAAGAGTAGCTCAGACCCTGCTCACTCCTCATATTTCTAGAAAAGCCAGAGTTTAGACAAAAAAACAAAAAAGTAACACTAGTATTTAGTATATTTACCACTTACTTGACATCATACTAGTCACCTAGATATATCCCCAGAAAGGAAGACAGTTATTACCTCCATTTTACCAATAAAAGAATAAACAGAGAACTTAAGTGGCCTAGCCACTGACTAGCTAGTAAGTGATTGAGTTTAAGTGTATGTCTGTTTTATTTAACCCCAAATTTCTGCCCTTTTCCCTGCACAATGATTTTCAAATACTTTTACAGAAGTATTTGCAAATCAATCAAGTCATTATAAGAAAAACCAATACTAACCAAGACCCTCTCCCCCCCCCAAAAAAAACTTTTTAGAGCATTTATACTTAAAACCTCTGGCATCATAACAATATTTTAGCTGTGTCTAAATATCCATCTATAATATATAGATAGAATCTCTCACAAACCCTTAACCTTAATATCACATTTTCCTGTCACCAAATCTCTATCGATATTTTTTCTTGATTTTCTGAAGAAATGAGCTATGAGGATGCAATAGAAGCAGCTGTTTTGGAAATATTGCCTCTTCTTTGTTCTGGATGCTATTTAAACATTGGCAGGGGGCCTCATTAAAGATGAATCGTTGAATTAGCAAGTAGTGTTGTAGCTAGAAGAGGCAGCATGTGCTCCTGCGGTGAAAACAGATTTGCACAAAGGAGGGAAGGTTTGGGGGTAGGTGGGGGCGGGAGATGGACAGAGAAGGAAAAGACCTGAGCCCTAGCAAAGTCAAGCGATTTACAATGTTCTCTAACCTGCCCGCTGCCCTACGGGAGTCCAAGAAGCGGAAAGGGGCCATGAGAAGCTCCATCTTTTTGAACTAGGAATGTGAAAAGTGAGTCCTTCACTCTAGGGGAACTATGGATATTAATAACCTTCACTTCCTCTACTTGATGGTAAACGAGCATCTGTGGCTTCAGGTAATATAAAACTTGGGCACCAACACCCAATAACAAACAAATGGATGATTCTAGGAGTTCCTCTCCCTGCCCGCTTCCTCCTGTGCCTTCTCTCCCTCTCTCCTAGGAGGCAGCGAAGAGGTATTAGCAATTTCCTCTCTTTGAATGCGTGTCACAGTTCTATCATTGTTTTCTCACCTCATTTGCCTGTGGGTTTGGGAATGAAATGTGCAGGCTAACAGGGTCTCCGGTGGGACTGAATTATCCCCTCCATGAGGTGAGCAATCATCTGGGATGCGGGTGAAATAGACCTTCATCTCCAAGTGGTGTTCCACCCTGTGTGTCATTTCATGGGACCTAGTTTTCCCCCCTGAGTGTTTGATGCTTCAGAATTTGAGGAAGGAAAACTCAGACAAAGGAAGAAAAGGGAAAGCAAATAAGCACTACTGAGTTAATATAATGACACACAGCATACTATATTTTTTTCTCAAAAAATACCCACAGAGGGCATTTTATTCCATTTTACAGATAAGGAAACTGAGTCTCAGAGTGAATAATTTGCCCAAATTCATCACATTTTTGTTGAATTGAACAACTGGAACCCAAAGTTATATCTGTCTGACTCCATGCCTGTATTTTTTGATTCAATCATTTGCATAATCCTGGTTATTCTTTAGAGACCTCGGAGCCTTTGTGATGATTCTCAGCCAACTGGGCCTGCAGTTCAATGTAAGGGCTTAAGGGTGCAGTGCCACTTGGGTCCTGCAGTGCCAGGGAGCACCCAGGCCACCACCAGTGGTGCACCAGCAACGTTCTGAGAGCCAGGTGAGGCCAGGGATTGAACTGGGGTCAGCACCATGCGAGGCATATATTTTAACCTCTATATGTCTCTGGCCCTCATGGTTATTCGAAAAGGAAGATTTATGTATCTAAGTGGCCAAACTTAAAAACCCTAAACCAGAGCTTCTGAAAGACCTCAATTCTAGTGAGCTCTTTACCATGGAGACCTGAACAAATTCCTGGCATGACTCCCCAACAAGAATTCACTCAGTCCCCTTAATTTTTTTTTTTAAGCTTTAGAATATTTTTTTTCCCTTTATTTTATTTTATTTTTTTTAAAGTTGTAGATTTACAATTTTTTGTGCTTTGGTTTCAATCATACAATGATCAGATACCCATCCCTCCACCAGTGCCCATTTTCCACCACCATGGATAATATCCCTCCCACCCCCATCCCCCATCCCCCCTGTCTCTGAGGCAGGGCAATCCCCTGTGTTCTCTCTCTCCTTTTGGGTGTTGTGGTCTGCAAAAGAGGCATTGAGTGGCAAACATGTTCAGTCCATAGTCTACTTTCGACATGCATCTCCCCTCCTGGGAGGATCCTCCAAACATCACATCCCTTCTTATTTTTGCAATGACCAGAGGTTGTACAGACTTGGTTGTGGTGCTTGAACAGTTCAGTTGTGGTGTGCACAACTAAAGATCCCAGACCTTGTTCTCGCCTTAGGAATCAGAAAAGGCAGTGCCTTTGGGTCTGTGCTCAGTGACCCTGGAGTAGAGCAGAAGATAAAACTGGCAACCTTGGACTTGTAAAGAGGAACCTGGCCACTGATTTATCCCTAGACCCCTAATTCCCTTTCTTTAACTCCCCAGAATCTAACTACCAAAATCACTATCCATTTAACACTATAGCACTGTCCTCTCATTGTTCATCGATTTGCTCAAGCGGGCACCAGTAATGTCTCCATTGTGAGACCTGTTACTGTTTTTGGAATATCGAATATGCCATGGGGAGCTTGCCAGGATCTGCCATGCGGGCGGGATATTCTCTGTAGCTTGCTGGGCTCTCTGAGAGGGACTGAGGTCTTGAACGCAGGTTGGCCGTGTACAAGGCAAACGCCCTACCCACTGTGCTATCACTTTTTCCCCACTATCCATTTAGACAGAACAATTACCAATACCCAAGCAGTCAGGATGTCAAGAATAACTGCAGCTAGAACATTTTACCTGAAAGGAGCAAACAACTTCTCTTGCTAACCTCTAGGTCTGGCTCCATTCCTCACCAGCAAGGCTGTCTTTTGTTTTCCATCTTCAGGAAACTGGGCTCTTAGAATGCAGCCAGAGATGCATATACAATGGATGAGGGGGGTAATCCAGACCAGCTATTTGTGCAGAAAGGACTCTGGACAAGGATGCTACAAAACATGAATCACAATCCCCTCCTTCCCGCCCTCCCCATCTCCATATTCCAGACTAGAAGTCTTTTTCTATTATTGTTTCTCAGAAAAAGTATAGCTATGAATTAGGTCCAATTTTAGATTTTTATCTAGGATCTTGGTTTATCAGAATAGACAATACTAATATTATTTATATGATAATATAATAGCAGAAATACCAACCAAATGGCACATTCTGGTTTCCACATAGAAATGTTCAGGGTCCTGCTAATTCCTCTCCTTTAAAGTTCCAGCCACATCCTAATCACTGTCTTTGTCCCTCACACTAGGGGTGGCATGAAGCCAAGAGGTCTGTGGTCGCCACTGGGAAGGCCTTCACACACCTGTAAGCACTTTCCTGGCTGTTATTCCAGTTCCTTAAATCAGCAATGACAGACACCTCCTTTAACCACACTGCTCCCCCCATCCCAATATTTCTGGTACAGAGCCAATGAACACGTTGACTGGTCTATCAGCCATTCGCTGGAAATGTCCAGAATGGCTCCACCTGTTGGAAACCAGGAGTCCCCAGTGGCTGCCAGTCAGTTCATCACTGCAGATTCTTGGATTGGAGCTTTTCTCCTTTTCAAGCCAATCTCTTCCTTTTTCCCTCATCACTGTTAAGCATCGTTCTGTCCCCGAACTTCCCCTCTCAGGTCACCCAGCATGAACTGCTGCTGAGTTCTCGTTCTTCACCAGGATGTCTGGGGTCAGTCTCACCCACAGTTTCTCTGGACTCATACCAAAGGGTCTTCTGGGCCACTCTACTTTTTAGGTTGCTGTGAGGTCTTCACAAAAGCTCCATGGAGTTCCCCACTCCAAATTTCCCACCTCTTTCAACTCACTGGTCATTACTAACTGAGTTATAAAATGAAATGAAACAGTTTACACACTGACCCATAGGTGATTTAGGCTGAGTGTTAGCTCTTCCATCTTCTTCAGTGTATTATTGACCAAGCTCACTTGTGAGAGTCTGTTTTTTCACTTTGAAAATTGGAAAATAGAGGGGCCGAAAAGATAGCTCAATGAGTACATGTTTTTCACAGAGAAACCCCAAGTTTTTATGCTGAGCACTTACTTCCAAGAATGAGACTCTAGAGCACAGAACCAGGAATAGCACTGAAAATTAAAAAGTAGAATGGAAGGATACTACAAAACCTGCAGAATGAGTCAAAAATCACTAATATGAAGCGTCTAATTCACTGCAAGACAATAGTAAGTAATCAGCCTCAGATTTTCCACCAAACCACAAGCAAATGATTGACTGACTTTTCTATTGAACAACAAATCCAATTAAAATGGTAGCCCAACCACAATGATGCATATTGTCATATCAGAGATCAGATCAAACCATACACAATGAAAGCATGTTTTAAAGAGCAAAGAACATAGTTAGGTGCGTGGCTATCAACTTAGAGTAAAAACAAGTAAGCTTTGTTCACAGCTTCTGTGGTTGGTTTAGAAATGCTAGAACTGCTAGAGCCTCCTTTTGAAAGCAAGGATCACATGAAACTTATACACTGATTCCTATACTTGACTTTTACCTCCCTGTGTTGTTTGCCAACTATTGCCTTCAATCTTTTCCTATTCAACAAATGCTTCATCTTTTTTAATTTTTACAACCCAGCCCACCACATTATCTGTTCATAGCTGGAAAGGAGAAGAAAGAGATCACGTGCCTGGAAGGGAGTATCCATATATTTCTCTTGCCTCTTCAGCATTCAATATAGCATAAGTTCAGTGTTGAGAATGCACAGAGGCACTGCCTGAATCAGGAAGCCCTGAGACGGAACGGTTCGGGTTTTAAAAGGAAAGTCTTTACCAAGGGCCAAAAACATTCTGGGAGAAAGAGCCTGCCCCAGCAGCAGTTTTGTTGCTCTGATAAGGAACATGTCTCATAAACTGACATTGCATGACATGTCTAAACAGACAGACCTTCCACTCAGAAGGTTTTGTTTCATACTGTTCAGTACCTCTGCCTTCCCTGTACTTTCTCAGGTTGGGTCATAAAAAAAATGTACCAAAAATGTACTAGAAACTATTGATTTCTGTTGTGCTAAAGCCCCTGACATTCTGGCGCGATGAAGATATTGCTCTGGACCCTGTGAGCCTTCTCATACTTCTCTTCTGCTTATGAGGGTCTCTGAGGATGGTATTAAAGATATTGTAGTTCCCACTTTCTGACTGTGGGATATCAGCAGGGTCTCTCCTGTGTAAAGAATAATTATCAGCACTGCTGTTACCTCTAGTAAGTGTGTAATTACATGCTCGGTTTTGTGGGCTCTAGGCTGTGCAATTTTAAATTATACAATAATGTCAAATTCTCTCTCACTCTCTGTCTCTACCTCTCTCTCTCTCTCTTTTTTTATTTGAAAGGGGAGGTGGGTAATTTTTTTTTCCAAGACACAGAAGGAGATGCGAGTGTGAGAAAGCCTCTGCCTACACCAGCAGAACTGACAGCATGATAATCAGGCAAAGTCCAACGCGGCCTCTTCCCACAAGGATTTCAACCTCAGAAGAGAGCCCTTTAAATACCAACATGTATTTGACTGAGGGTGGGAATGCTGGAGTAGAAGGAGGGTTAGGGGGACTGAGGAGGAAAGAAGGAAAGAGAGGGGACCAATAAGATGGGAAAGTAGATGCCGTATCCCCAACAACATCTCATCCAGAAGACAAACTTGCCTTGTCTAAAGCTGAGTCCCAGCTGGGTAGTCAAGTTGCTGGAAGTAGGCTCTGTGTGAGCACTGGGGCCAATTAGAAGCAGTTCTTTACTAAGGAAACAAACCCGAGCATCACCAACAACCTGTGGTGCACACACAGGGTAAGAGTCACCTTTAGCCCCTGGCCCAGCTTTAGGTCAATCTCAAGGATACATTTCCAACCTGGGTCTCCATAATGGGCAGAACTTTTGCCACCCGTCCCTGTTACACATCAGATTCCCTACTGATGTGTTTTTCCCTTTCTACTCCTCTACCCCAAACTACAGATGCTGTGAGAGAAGGTATAGGGGTAAAGGTGAGGAAGGTCATTCTTGTTACCTGGAACCACTCATAAAATTCCCCATTTACTCTAAATTCTGGTTTGCAGACTCTATTTTCTAATCAAATGATATTTTAATGGGGGGTCCTTATCTTTGTCAATCTCTCCAATAATTCCCCCCTCCCATACTAGTCATGGCCTCTCCAGGTGCCACTTTGTATCATTGACATGTCTTGAATAGGCTGGGTAGTCAATAAACATTCAGTTAAGAATGCACAATGTTCATTTTACTGAGCAGCAAATTTATATCACTGTTTTCAGTGATGCAAATCACCTACCCAAGGTCATAGTGATAGGTGAGTGGCAGGTCCACCACCTGTGAGAGTTCAGTTCCTTCATGAGCTATCCCCTTTCCCCAGGCTCCTTCTGAGAACACAGAGATGAGAATGTGCCAATAATTTCGAACAGCTAAACAGAACAGATATGAGTTGAATTGCTATACAAGAGAGTGCATACATAATAAAGAGTATTAACATATAGCATCTATTGAGCACATATATAGGCATCCCAGTAATCCTGGCAGGAGGTATTATCACATAGATAAGGAAACTGAGCTCAGTCTCCGTGACCCCAGCTCCTGGGCAGAGTCGAGAGTTGAACTGACAACTGCCTGTCAAAGTCCACCTGGTTAATGCCTATGCCACGGGTTTGCCATCTGCAAATATGTTTAAGAAATGGTGTATGCCCTTTGGTGGACATTTCTTTCCTTTTTCTTTCCTGCTCCTTCTTTCTTGCAAAATAGAGTTCACTGGTTTTCTCCTACTCAGTCTCAGATTGATTTTTTTTTCATTTTTGGTTAAGGGCAGTTCAAGTGCATGGCCATTAAATCATCTCACACTGACAAGGAATCAGTCAGCAGGCTTAACAAAAGCTAGGGTTCCCCCTCTGAAGGCACAGCCTGCCACCAGTCTCTAACAGACTTCCTCCTCACAGTCCATCTATAAAGCTTCTTCAACCTGAAACTAGACAACTTGCATCGGGAGATTGCCAACCAAAACAGATAGGGTCAGGTTGAGTTTCTGAATTCAATCATCACATTCTGTGGTTCTTCTAGTCCCCACAGTTCTTATGGAATGTGCTGAAGGTAGGCAATGAGAGGCGGGGAGGGCAAATATCATTTTAAGACTGTAAATAACAACCTCCTGGATATAAATAGCTGTTTTCACTTCACAGTGTTTTCACATATATTATCCAAGTTGATGCTTCATCAACCCTGTGGAGAGAAGGCAGCTATTTTTATTCACCTCGACTCCCACCCCACCACTGTCTTTTTCAGACAGTGGAAACAAAATGAGATTGGGTGGCTTGGTCAAAATCCAAAAAAGATTGGATGCCTGGATCGAGAACCCTGGTAGATGCTGAATGTATTACAACTCCTCAGAAAGGATCATCCTCTACTGGGCCCACTGCTCTCTCACTTCGCGTTTCAGGGAAAAGCCAGCTGCCTCCCACCCACCAGATGGCTACTGTCAGAAACAGAAACAAAAAGTGTTGACGAGGATGTGGAACATTGGTACTCTCATGCCCTATTTGATGACGGCGAAGTACCATGGGCACCCACCGAGGCTGGAAAATATTGCGCTCTGGCTCCAAAAAATAAAAAATAAAACAATTATGTGATCCCACCTTGCTTCTGGATGCACTTATAGGAACTGAAAGCAGGACAATCTCACGGAGGCATTTGTGAATCCGAGCAGCAGTATTCATAACAGATACACATGAAGGCAAGCTCAGTTTCCCTGAGAAGGGGGTGGGAAAAAGGAAATAGTCCATCTGTACAAAAGTGAAGTTTTTCAGCCCCCAAAAGAAGGAATATTGTCGTATCTATGCACTACTCAGTTGAATGTTGAAGGCACTATGCTGAGTAAAATAAGTTGATCAACAAAGATCAGAAATTGAATGATTCCCTCTCTAGTGAGGTAGATACAGTAGTCAGAGTTAAAGGACCGAGAAGGATAATAGTGGGTGATGGGGTGGGGGCTGGGGACTAGATCAGGCATAGTCGGGGAGAGGGGGGTGGGAGCATACAACAAAATGAATGGCGAATGTGCTTAATGCCACTGGTCTTACAAACACTTCTGGTTATAGACATAATGTCATTTTGCTGCATTAAAAAAATAAAACTAACATTTTTAAAACAATGCACCAGGGGCTGGAGAGATAGTACTGCAGATAACGCATGTCCCTTGCTTGTGAACTTAAATGTTTTCAATCCCCTGCATCCCCTGGGGCACTTGTCTTGCACGTTGCCAATCCAGTTTGATCACCACTCCATGTGGTCCCCTGAGCCCTGTCAGAAGTGATCTCTGAGTACAGTCAGATATTAGCTGTGAGCACTGCTGAGTATGACCCCAAAACAACAACACCAACAACAATAACACATTGGTGGAAAAAAGATTAAAGCACAAGAATGCCAACCATCTGAAATTGACCTACGTCCCCAAACCAAACCTTTAGTCCACATATCTCTCCCCTCAATGTTGTATCGAATCAATGTGTCTTTTGTTGTTGTGGTTTGGGGATGGGCTCCAAGCAATACTCAGGAGCTGGGAGAAAGGCTGGGTGGGTGGGCCATGATCTCCTAGCAATTCTCAGAAAGGTTCAATGTGAACACCTGAAAATGCATTGGTTCTCAGGTCTGGGGAACCCCAGGGCTGCACCTGTGATACTTGGGGGATTCTGAAGTGCCAAGAATGAATCAGGGTCAGTCACACACAAAGCAAGTGCCTTAACCCCTATACTATTTCTCCATTTCAAAGCATGCTGTTCTAAATAGCTTCCATAGCCTTGATCCAGAATGAAACTGTTTTCCTTTTCTCCTGTCAAATTTACCTCTTACCTCCTCTGATCACTTCTCTTTTACACATGGAGAGAAATCCCCTTCACAGCTCATTATACAGACTCAGGCTAATGGTCAAATTGTGTCTTCTAAAACTAACGTGGCAGATCAATACTCATTACTAAGAACTGTGCTAGAGACTTTAAAGCTATAACCCAAAGACCAAGGGGTTCCTGCCTTCAAGGATGTTACAGACTTGCTGAAAAGACCATAAGTAACTAGGAGTTAGAGAAAAATTCTAGAGAATTCTCAACATTCTAGAATATATGCAAATGGCACAGTGGTAGATCATGAGGCATGTAGTGGTCAGCAGGATATATTGGAGTGTGAGAATTAATTTTTTTACTCAAATAAATATGTAGTGACCAACCTGTGGAGATGAAACAAAAGTACCAAAAAAAAAAACCAAAAACAAACAAACAAACAAAAAAAAAACCTGTGCACATGTATCAGGGCAATTTCATCTGTCTGAGTTTTCAGGGAGGGCTTCCTAGAGGAAGAATGGCTTTTCAGAAGTAAAAGCTACTTCAGCTCTGTGGAGAGTGGGGAAAAGACAAGTTTGGAAGTCTGAGATGTGATTCAAGGTACACGGGAGGAAGGGTGAATGCACAAAGATATTTCCTGCTGGCAGCTTTGTGCCAGAGGGGTTCGAGAAAGTGAAGGTCAAAGGTTGCTACATTTTCTTTTGTCTATAAGGACTAGCCAAGACCTCTGCCTGGGCACAGAATGATCAAGAGGCATTGCTGATCTGTTTTCTCCCCCAGCTAAAATGTCTTGCCTCCTTAATTCATATAAGCACTCCCAAGCAGCCTCCGTTTCATCAAAGTAGTAACCTAGATGATGTACTCAGAGGCGCTGGGTGGATAGGAAGAGAATGAAGAACTAAGGTCCAGGTCCTGTTGCTATAGCAGCCGTGGGGACATCTAGCCTAGCCAACAGGCCCTTAGCCAGGAGAAGCATGGCTGCAAGGAATCTGGGAGTGGCAAGAGCTAGAGGGGCACTATGACCAAGGAAATTGTCCATTGGACAAGAACTGAGTGCTGAAAGGAGGTAAAGGGACAAACACAATAACTTGTCAGTACCTGTGCTACAAACCATAATGCACAAAAGGAGAGATGGAGATAGAGAGAGGAGAGAGAGAGAGAGAGAGAGAGAGAGAGAAGTGCCTGCCATAAAGGCAATGGGGAGGAGGAGGGGGAGAGGAAAACTGGGGATATTGGTGGTGGGAAATGTACACCGATGAAGGGATGAGTGTTGGAACATTATCTAACAAAACCCAATCATGAACTCTGTAACTGTGCATCTCATGGTCACTCAATTAAAAAATAATTAATTTTTTTATTTTTATTTTTTATTTTATTTAATTTTTTTTTAATCTCACCCGGCAATGCACAGGGGTTACTCCTGGCTCTGCACTCAAGAATTACTCCTGGCCGTGCTCAGGAGACCATATGGGATGCTGGGAATCAAACCCGGGTTGGCCACTTGCAAGGCAAACACCCTACCCTCTGTGCTGTGCTATGGCTCCAGCCCCAATTTTTTTTTTAAGAGCTAGAGGTGCAAGAAAAGCCTATCCTCCCTTCCTCACTGCAGGCCTGGGATTTCAGGCAGGATTCCGGTCCCTGAGAGGAAGTAACAAATAGAAGGAAGGAGGAGCGGGTGCCAGGAAAAAGGCATGGCAAGCCCAGGGGCAGTACCCTTCCCAGACTCCTTGCTGGAGGCACCTATCCTAATGCAGAGAGTGGCCAGGGCAAATAGACCCTTAATAGGTGCTTATGGCAATGGTAAAGATTAAACTAGATTTCTAGACACCCATCAATTTCTCGTGGAGCTCATTTAGCTATTAAATGAGCAGTCTTTTAGAACTGAAAAGGACCTTAGAGATTCCCTGCCTTAGCCCCCTCTTTTTTGCCAGTGAGGAAACAGAGATCCAGAAACAATAATCACTTGACAAGGTCACACAGCTAATTAGCCACGGAACTGGGATGAAAACCCAGGTCTCTTGACTCTTAATCCACTTCTCTTCCCTCCACATTACTTCTCATTTTTAACTTTTAAGAGTTTAGCTTAAATTAGCAAAGAAGCAATATACAGCCAATCCCGTGATGAGTAGGAGATTTCCTTCTCTCAGCTGGCCTGGACTTTGACCCTGAGATTAGTTCACTTTTTGTCTGTGATGGTTACATTTCATTTCTAAAATTGGGTAGAGAATTTGTTCCAGTTGATAATAGGATGGCTTTAAAATATTACTCCAACTGTTTCTATACCTATGAGCAGGCAAAGGAAAGGTGCCCTGACTCTGAAATAATTGGGTGAAGAACTGTAGTATCCATGTGCATGAATGCCTTCACCTTTTGGGCCATCGAGTGAAGACACAGCCTGTATGACAGAACTTCCTGTTAATGACAATCAATGCACAGCTACTAGAAGTGTCATTGAATCTTCCTTTTGTCCCTTTTATCAGCTGAGTGAATTTGAGGAAGGAAAACCATCAGAATCTGTTTCCCTTTCTGAAATGAGAGTAGGCGGTGCCGAGTTCATTGATCATTCTTAGGTTGAAAGGACACACCTGTGAAAATTCCTATCCGACCGCCACACTCTTGTTCAGCATCCCACAGTTTAAGTGGCTAAGGGATGTACTCAGGAGTCGCAGTGCAGGTGAATCACAGGTCTCCAGTGCCTTCTCTGTGACAGGCCTCTCATAAATCTAGTTGGTTCCTGCCACACAGCAGCCATTCAGAGACAATTTTCAGTGGGGCCAGAGCAATGGTACAGCAGGAAGAGCTCTTGCCTCATACCACAGATAGTCCCCTGGACCCTGCTAAGAGAGATCCCTGAGCACAAGGCCAGAAGTAAAAGCCTGATCATTTCCAGGTGTGGCCCAAACTCCCCCCACCCACATAAAAAGAAGAAGGCCCCTATTGCGGGTGCAGATTCCGTTTGCTTCTTTGCAATGCCTGGTAAGCACAGTTAATCCTGACCACACCTAAAGTCCCCTGGTACCTCTCTGGCCTGTAAGGGAAAGACTGGCACTGTCCTGGCCTGCTAGGGTGAGCATCCTATTCTCTGGCTTATTGTTTGGTCAATTTTCATACAGCGACAAACTTAGATCCAGACTCTCATTTTTCCCTGGCTTGGTTCCTGCTTCTGAGGGAAGGTCTCAAAGCTTAAGTCTGGGTGGCAACTCCCCAAATTACTTGGACTCATATTCTGGTACCCAGAGTCAAGACTCAACTGGCAACAGATTTGAGACCCTTGTCCATGACAACTTCCTTTGGCCTAAAAGCATTTTTATTCACAGGTTAATATACCCACAACCAAGGAACTATCATCTGAACCCAAATATCCCATAAATCCTGATTTCAGAAGGACCATGTCACCCTTCCTTTTCCTTCTCCCTCCTAATCCTCCCCATCTGTTATGTGAAAATTCACAAAACATAAATGACTTTCTGGGTTTCTGGGGCTCATTCTTGGTGGAGGTAAGCAGACCCCTTTTTTGTTGCTCCCCAGTACCATCAAGATTTTGGGCATATAAGCCTCATTTGTGTGTCACACACACACACATACACACACATATTGCCTCATACCATTTCTGAAAAACAAGCATTGTTAGTTTCTCTGTATCAACAAGAAAAACAAAAACAATGTGCTCCACAAAACACAGGTGAGGGAGCAAGAGCGATAGCATAGTGAGTAAGGCCTTTGCCTTGCACACGCTGACCCAGGTTTGAGTCCCAGCATCCCATATGTCTCCAGAGCAACGCCAGGAGTAATTCCTGAGTGCAGAGCCAGGAGTAACCCTGTGCACCACCAGCTGTGACTCAAAAAGAAAAAAAGAAAAACCCACAGGTGATAGGGTAGAACTGCAATTCAAGCCTCCATATTCTGACTCCAAATGTCATGCTTATTCCGTGACACTAAATTTCAGGCAGTGAAACAACAAACAGACTGTGACAGGACCTTGTTGGCTGGGATTTCCAGGTGCCGGTGTGTCACGCATACAGAATGCCATTCCCACCTTTCCTACTTCAAAGCTAATTCTAATCAGAGGGAGTCGCTCTCTGCTGATCCTGAGAGACCTTCAAGCTGACAGAAGGATCTCTCAGGAGCGGTGGAAGTCGCACTGACTTGCGCATTTAAAGATAAAGCCTTCAGAAACATTTCACAGGAATAAATCTGTAATTGGAAAAGATAGAAATAACCAAAATGGTCTTTCCAAACTCACATGTCTGCAATTAAGCTTATCCTGGGGGAAAGGGGCAGAGAAACCAGGACAGATTTGGGGAAAGGTTGATCTAATTCTTTTTATTTCTTCATTATAGAAGTTGTCTATTTCTTAATCAGTGGAGAGATACCACTGTTAATTGCCAGTAGAGGAACTTGTACACGGCTATGCTGCCCCTTCTACACGCCAATTTCTGAGAGGAAGGAAATTCAAGGTGAGGATGACCTTGCAAGCCCAGAGAAGGGGAACAGGGTTAATACATTATGGTTATCGGAACAGTGATTTCTGTTAATGTCAACGAAGGTTTGCTAGTAAGTTCTCCTGTAAATTAAGAAAATTCAAATTTTCTCCATCATTCTCATTTTAATATGCTTTCCAGAGCAGGGGAAAAATGAATGAAGTGAAGGTCAGTGACATGGGAGCCATCCATGGCTTGTTGCCTTGGGCTATGTATTGGGAATGGGAATAGATCACTCCCCTCCAGATAGAAAATATTCTTAAAATCACCTCTTGCCTCAATGTCATTAGCAATCTCATTTCAGTTCTCTGAGACTGAGTATCATTTTAAGTGTTACCTCTTTATATATATATAAATAAAACCCAGGTGTAGGAGTTTCCATCTATAGCCAAGATATATAAAGGGTGAAAAGCAATCGATTAGACTCATTTCTTTCATGAACTTATTGGGTGACTTTCTGAGTCATATTGGACTATGGGTGTTTCATGCACAATATGTGAATAATTTATTTCAAATGTGAAATAATAAGAGCTGGAATTAGTGAGAGCCTACTATGTACTCACACCTTACAAAGGTGCAACCAGAGAGGAGTCATTATTCCCATTTCACAGAAAGACAACTGAGTTTTAGAGAGGAAAACTAAGGTATGCATAAGTGTTTTGTCAAGGACTAGAAGTTGTAATCAAATATAAGACATTTGTCGTGGTATTAATTATTATATTATATAAACTAATATGAGAATTTGGTATAAATTCTCATATTAGTTTATGAGAATTTGGTATAAATTCTCATATTAGTTTATTAGCTATAAACTATAGGAGAATTTTGTATAAGAACAATTTTAAAATGTAAATTAAAACTGTCTGAGGAATCAATAAAATACACAGATTTGGGAAAAATATCTATACAGGTAAGAAAACCTTTCTATATTCTGTCTTTTGATACAATAACTAACAATGAAAAAAAAGTTTTGCCCTTTTGGAGCTTATATTTTCAGTGTGAACAGACAAGAAATGATTGCATTAACAAAAATCAGTTTGTGTACAATGGTACTGAAACTAAAAAGAAAACTGTAATAGCAGAGGGGGCAGAAGTAGCAGTCAGAGATGGCTTCACACTCCATTGCCCGTAAGGAGATTTGGAGGATTGGGGGTAGACTTCCACACTCCCAAGGGTGAGTTCAGACTGCTATTGTGTTCCTCGGATTCGGAGTATTATAGTGGAAGAAACATCATTTAGCCACTAATAAGTCATCCCTGGAATGTTCATTGTTCTCTGCCCTGCACTATTTTAGGGGCTATTTTAACCATCTGTGCTCAGGGCTTACTTCTGGCTCTGTGCTCAGTGATCCTTACTGGTGAGATTCAGGGGACCACATGGGGGGCTGGGAATTGAACCAGGGCCAGCTGCATGCAAGGCAAGTGCCCTGCCCACGGTACTGCCTCTTGCCCTGCATTTTTAATATAGTTGTCAATCTATCGTGTTACACAGAAGTGTTAAGATCACTAACCCATGTTGGAAAACCCACCAAATGCTAATGACTCACATTTGAATCCACTTCAGAGGCCTGAGCAAGAAAATATAGCTTGCTTTTGAGATTACATAGAATTCGCCAAGTTTTTCCTGCAGCTTTCCGTCGTCTATGAAACTGAGTAGAAATGTATGCCCTTTGGACCTGACCGAACGAGTCCTCTGAGATTCTGTTGCCAGGCAGGGTAACCTGCTTTCAACCCCAAAAGCTTTTCTGTCCCCACTGCAGATTTTCTCAGCCCTTCCTTCCAGAGAGGGTGTTCTGCAAGCTGGAGAACCACTGTCCAGGATGGGAGCCTCCCTCTGCACTGCTGCTCCCCTGCCCTGACCCTTCCCCCACTCGTTATTAGGCATGCATTTCAGATTTTGAATGGATCCCCTTGTCTGGCGTTAATTGACAGTGAAAGCCGGGTTTTCAAAGCCAAGGTACAAGCACTGAAGGTAAGTGATCAGAGGACTGCCCTCGTAATAAATCACTGCAGCGCGGGTCACTGTTTGGAGTGTGAATGCAGTGTTCAATAAAGAAACACACTCCACCTTTCAGCTTCAAGCCGACCCTGGCTAATTGACCTCATTGTGGTCCCTCCATTAATCATTCTGGCACATGGGGCAAGAGGCAGTTTCACTGCTTAGGTTTGCAGGGAGGAGGGGGACCCGGTCCATGTGGGGGTGGGTAAGGGTTGAGGGGGCAGTTATAATGTAAAAGGAAATCATAGACAATTCCCCCTTAATTAACTCATTGGGTTTCCAGGTTGGCCAGATATGGTTTACTTTGCTAAAGGAATGTGGGGAATAATTCAGGGGGCTTCATTAACTTCACACCAGGACGCAAGAGTTTGGGTCTCTAACAAAAGCAGATGTGAGCATCTGTACCCCATCCAGAAAACAGCGCTGCCAAAGGAGGAGGGGGAGGGTTAGCCTAATGCTACATAATCATTCAGTGTCATCGATCTCCCCAGACCCTGATTAATAAATTGCAGCAGAAGGCTTTTACAGGGGTGACTACAATTTTATTTCACCTATTAGATGCACAATGCACCCCAATCATGAGGGTTCCCTTCTCCTTAACCCCCTCCCTCCTACCCTTCTAGTCCTGACCATGTTCTTCATTTGTTATTGCTAACATGGGTTTCATGGGTCTATTTGGGCTGAAACAAGGGATACTTTTTGTTCCGCTTCTACCAAGCCAACCCCAAGCCGATAATAGAATGAGAACATTCATACTGGGTCAGTTCACACTGAAGTTGAAGACGTTTCTTCAATGCAATTCACAAAGCATGATCCAGGCACCTGTTCTATTCCGTGTGCGCACGTGCGCACGCACACACACGCATGCGCAAACACACACACACACACACACACACACACACACACACACACACACACACATGACTTTGTTCCAGTCCTCAGAGATATTAGTCTACATTGATTCATTCTTATTTTGAAAATGCAAAAATTGCCTTTTTTTGTGCTAAGCTTCTCTAAACTGGGTCTTTTCCCAGCCACTACTTCCTTTTTTTTTTCCAGGAATGCGGTAGTTTAGAGTTCTCTGTGATAAACAAAGCCTAGAGGGTCAGCAACATTCACTTTGAGTGAAGAGAGACAGAGAGAGGCTGGAAAAGGCTGAGGGGAAAGCTATCGCTCATTTTACACTTGTGTTTTTTTTTTCCTGCTGCTCATCTTCCAGCGGTCCATTACTGTTAATGAACTTAATTGTTTGGTTTCAAAATGCCAGCCTGAAGGCATCACTCTCCTTCCCCCTGGTACTAAGATTCAGTCTTGCTGATCTCCAAATTAACTTGTAAGCAAATACTTCAAATGCTCACTCCCCCCACCTTCTTTGACAAGCACCTGGAGGGAGAAATTCAGGCCAAGACTCCAGGACAAATTCAAACAGAGCTTCAAGAAAGACAGAGTGAACGCTCTCAGATTCCCACTTGGTGTCGTGTGTAATTCAATTCCACTTAACGATATTCATTAAGTGTCTACTGTATGGCCTGGTAATAGCGCTAGTCATTGAGTTTAGAACGTTGATAAAACACAGGCACTGAACTCATGGTTTCACCAGCCTGCAAAGCAGATCACGGTGTTCTGGGTTCTACTCTCAGCAATCCAGCCACCTCTACAGCAGCCAAGAGTCAAGGTAGCTCAGCTTAGTGGGGAACCACGGGCTTTGGAACCATACAGGCACAGACAGAATCCAAAGTGCACTATCACAGCTTATGCAAGATTGTCACATTATATAACCTTTATGAAGCATGATGATATTTACCCAAGCAGGTAGCTGTGATGACTTTGTATGAATGGATATATGTAAAGTGCTGGAACTGCCCCACTAATGAATAGTATGCTAATGAAGGAATATTGGGTGAATTACAGCAAAGACTATTCACACCAAGGACAACATGCCAGACCACAACAAAAAATCCATTTGAACATAGCCCTTCCTTTTGTCCTTCCTGTAGAAATCATCAATTTGTCAGCTTTGTCATGTGAAACCAGAAATGCTGTACAACAACACCCAGGGGCCTGAGCTGCCCTCTTCACCCTAACTGCATCCTATGTCCCAAACCCATCATTATACATTCCACCTGCTTCCAGCCAGACTTCGAAGGCACTTAATTACTACCCCATTCATTCCCCCATTCATTCACTTCCAAATGTAAAATTATCAAAACTGAAAAAAATGGGCAGAGATTATTTATTTGCTCTGATCCACTCACCTAAGAAACTGATGTGGGGCTGGAGCGATAATATAGTCGGTAGGGCATTTGCCTTGCATGTGTCCGACTTGGGTTTGATTCCCAGCATCCCATATGGTCCCCTGAGCACTGCCAGGAGTAATTCCTGAGTGCAGAGCCAGGAGTAACCCTTGTGCATCGCTGGGTGTGACCCAAAAAGCAAAAAAAGAAGAAAGAAAGAAAGAAAGAAAGAAAGAAAGAAAGAAAGAAAGGAAGGAAGGAAGGAAGGAAGGAAGAAAGAAAGAAAGAAAGAAAGAAAGAAAGAAAGAAAGAAAGAAAGATATAAAGAAGCTATGTTGTTCAGGTTTGCACTGGTCAAGGTTAAAACTAGATATGAAATTCAAATCTCAGGGCTGGAGAGATAGTATAGAAAGTAAGTCTTGCATGTGGCTGGCCTGGATTCATTCCCCAGCATCCCATACAATTACAATCACAAATCATCCTGTTATTCGTCGATTGCCTCGAACAGGCCCCAGTAACGTCTCCTTCATCCTAGCCCTGAGATTATATTCAAGGCTCTTTAGGAGAATGAGACCCATCATTGTTACTGGTATTTGGCATATTGGGTACGCCACGGGGAATTTGCCAGACTCTGCCGTGTGGGCAGGTTACATTCGGTAGCCTGCCAGTTTGTCCAAAGTAGGAATGAGATAATAAGGTGTCATAATAAGATGTCTTTGGCCGTCGGAGCCCTGGTCGGGGAGGGGAGGAAAGCTCAACCTGCTCCCCTCCAAGGGGCCCCGGCGAGGACAGTCAAGCGCGGGAGCAGGAGACTGCACTGTTCTCTTCCGGGAGCTGGTTTTTATAGTCTCTGAGTCTTGGCCGTTGATGGGATTACACAGCGCCAGGGGGCCAGTTGGTGGGTGTTACCCCCGCCTACTGGAATTTGGAGGATCTGGGTGGAGGATGCTCGGCCCAAATCTGAGTAGGCTTGGATTTGGGCCGAGCAACATCCCATACAGTCCACCCAAAACCACCAGGAGTGATTCCTGAGTGCAGTGCCAAAAGTAAACACTAAAGAGAGCTGGGTATGCCTGCCCCAACCCCCCACAAATTGATCTTTTGCTCAAAGACAGTGCTGTTTTCACTGCATAAGGTTGATTATACTCAATTGCATCCAGAATATAAAAATTATGTTACACTGATGATTTTGAATAGATATCTAAAACTGGCCATTAATTCTTGTTCAAAGGATGAATACTCAAATCCAGATGAAAAGTTTTAACACAAAACAACATCAGAATTAGAATCCTTAAGCCTGCAGACAAGTGTAGTTTTAGTTTTTAAAATTATTCCCAGTAATTACCGATTCACAGTAACAGTCTTTACCTCATAAAAAGGAAATAATTAGAAGAAAGGAAAAAGAAAGAAAAAGTTAAATTACTGACTTACAGCTTTCTATCTATAAATCTTTCATCTTCAGTTGATTTTTAGATACCAATTTTCATTTTTTAAAATAAAAAGAATTCTGGAGATTGGTTGCATGGCAATGTAAATGTACTTAGTACTACAAAACTGAACACTTAGAAATAGTTGAGATGACAAAATTTTATGTGTACTTTGCCACAATTAAAATGGTTTTGATCTACTTAAAATAAAAATGAAATATATACTCATACTAAATTTTATAAAGGATATTACATAAAGAACAATGGAAATCTTTATTGAATTGCAAAAGAAAAAACTCTTAAAAGACAAACTATTTTATTTTATAAAATGATTCACATAATACCATTGCCTTTAAATTAATTTGTTAGAATAATAATTATAATCAAATCTCAAACATAATTTTGCTATTGAAAAACACAATTGTTCAGCTCATTGAAAGAAATAAGCAACAGTCATTAGACAAGAAAATATAAGACCACAAAGTGGCTTGAATTACCCAAAATTAAAATGTATTAGAAAGATACACGATTTGAAAGAATATGTTAATAGGACAGGAAATGATGAATAGGTTATTAAAATGCAATAGAAAGCTCTGAACTCCTCCATATATGTTAAAAATTTAAAGGTTAAAAACAGAGCAAAAACAAATTATTTAATTGGATAAGTTATGTTTAAACAATTGATTTTGATTGCATTTCATAAAAGCTAAAAAATACTTTTGTTTGTTGGGCCATACCTGGTGGTGCTTAATGCTTACTCCTGGCTCTGTAGTCAGGGATCTCTACTGGTGATTCATGCGTAACCAAATAGGGTGCTGGGGATTGAATTTGGGTCTACCTCTTGCAAGGCATATGCTCTACTTGCTAGACTACTTCCTGGTCCAAAGCCAATAAAAATTTGGGGGGGGGGGGTTACAATACTTTATTTATTTGTTTTTAATTAGTGAAACACCATGAGGTACAGTTGTAGCCTTACAAACTTTAGTGCTTGAGTTTCAATTATACAATGATCAAGTACCCATCCCTCCACCAGTGCCCATTCTCCACCACCAATGATCCCAGTAACCCTCCCACCCCCCACCCCACCCACCCTCTGTGGCAGAGCATTCCCCTTTGCTCTCTCTTTCCAAAGTCAAAAACATTTTATGTAACATATGAATTAAAACAATTTCCCCCCCACATTCAGAAAGTTCATTATTTCCCATTCTTATGTCAACTTCAAGCAATATCTTTGGGCATCAATACCAAAAACTTGAACATGTTTGTAATCCTGTCAATGAAATATTTTTAATAAATAAATAATAATTTTTGTTCAAAAATAAATATCCTTATTAAATAGTTATCCAAATCCAATACATTTTTTACTAAAAAAATACAGGCACCCACAAGGATAACATTCCCATAATTTTTTTTCTGTATGCACAATTTTATTTTTATTGAAATTCCTTTGATTTGCCCCCTGCTCCCCAGTTTTTCCTGTCTATCTTTTCTTCCCTCCTCAATTTATTTCCTTCTGCCCTTCTACGCAGGGGTCAAGGGTGATGTAGACATCCCCATTTCAAGCATTGCATTCCCTCATTCAGTGATTCCATATACCGCATATAAGTGAGATCAGCCTGTCTTTGTCCTCCCTCATCTGACTTACTTCATTTACCATAATATCCTCTGGTACCAATCAGGCTGCAGCAAACTACATTATTTCATCTTTCCTTACAGCTGCCTAGTACATCATTGTGTATTATACCACATCTTCATGATCCAGTTATCTATTATTGGACACCTACGTTGATTGTATAACTTAGCTGATATATTAAGTGCTGCAATGAATAATGTTATGCCTATGTCTTTTAAATACATTTTTTTTGGTTTGTTTCCTGGGGGTAACTATCCAGAAGTGGAATTGTTGGGTCTTTTGGCACCTCAATTCTTCGTTTACTGAAGTTATCTCCATACTGTTTCCCATGAGGTTGAACAAGGCAACATTCCCACCAACAGTGCATAAGAGTTCCTTTTTCATCACAACCCTATTGACACAGATTGTTCCCAGTGTTTTTGATATGTGCCATTCTCGCTGGTGTGAGATGGTATCTCCTTGATTTGGATTTCCCTGGTAATAGGTGAAAGTTATGAGCATTTTTTAATGTGCCTGGCCATCTATTGGTCTACCTCAGAGAAGTCCCTGTTCATTTCCTCTTCCCATTTTTGACGGAGGTTTGAAATTTTTTCTTGCTTATCTTTGTATTTTATATATCCTGGATATCAACCCTTTATCTTATGCATTGAATGTAAATATTTTCTCCTATTCAGATAACTGTCTTTCAGTTTTAACCTTTGTTTCTTTTGCCATGAAGAAACTCTTTAATGATGTAGTTCCATTTATTTTTTATTCTGTCACCTATGCCAGTGGCATTGCATCACTGAAGACACTTTTGAGGTCCAAAACTTTGAGATCCAACTATATTTTCCTTAGTGTATTTCACAAATTCTGGTCTGATCTTAAGTTCTTGATCCACTTTGAGTTGACTTTTTGTGTAAGATGTGAAATATGGATCCAGCTTCATTTTTTTACGTGTGGTATTCATTTTTTTCCAGCACCATTTGTTGAGGAGGCTGTCTTTACTCCACTTCATGCTCTCATCTCCTTTGTTAGGAATTAGCTTATTATATATGCAGAGGGTTGTCATTGGATATTCTATTCCAATACCACACTGTTTTTGCCACGATGACTTTATAGTATAGTTCCAAGTTAAGTAATGAGATACTTTCCAGTTTCTTATTTTCCAGTATAGTTTTGGCTGTTTAGGGCTTTTTAATGATTCCATACATTAAAGTTATGTTCTAAGTCCTCAAAGAACATCTTCTGAATTTGGATAGCAATTGCTTTGAGTTTATATGGTAGTTTAGGTAGGATGTTCATTGTGACAATATTGATTCTTCCAATTCATGAGCGTGAAACTTTTTTTTCATTTCCTAAGGTCTTCTATTTATTTGTTAAGTGTTTTGGAGTTTTCATGGGAGAGATATTACACCTCTTTGTTAAGTTGATTCATAAGTCCTTGATGTTTTTGGAGCTATTTTAAATAAGATAGTCTATTTGGTCTCTTTCTCTTCTGATTCATTATTTTTGTACAGGAATGCACTGATTTTCATGCATTGACATTACAGCTTGCCACTTTGGTGTATTGATTTATTGCTTATGGATGATTTTTGTGAACTCTTTGGGTCTTCTATGTATATTACCATGTCTTCTATAAATAAAGATAATTTCACAACCTCTTTTCCAACTTGGACCTCTCTAATTTCCCTTACTTGCCTGATTGCTGTTGCTAGAATTTCTAATACAATGTTTAATAAAAGTCGATACAGTAGATATTCTTCCCTTGTACCTGATCTAAGTGGGAATGCTCTCAGTTTTTCCTGATTAGGAATAGCATTATCTGCGGGGTTGTTATAGCTAGCTTTCACTTTCTCTAGGAAGGTTCTTTCCACCCCTATTTTGTTCAAGACATCTATCATGTTGGATCATGTCAAAAGTTTTCTCTGCATTAATTGATATGCTCATATAAATTTTATCTTTCTTTTAACTAATGTGGTATATTTTGTTTTGGTATACACCATTCTCACTGGTATGAAATGATATATCAGTGTTGTTTTTAATAACATTTCCCTAATCATGAGTGAAAATAAGCACTTTTTTCATATTCCTATGGCCATCTTATTTGGAAAGTGTCTGGTCATCTTCTCTTCACATTATTGGAAGTCTTTGGGTATTTTGTTGTAAGATCTTGAGTGCTTTATAGGACTTGACTGTAAGCCTTTTATCTGATATAGTGTGTTATATTTTCTTCCATTCAGTAAGGTGTACTTTTCTTGATACCTTGAGTTTCTTTTTCTGTGCAGAATATATTTTTTTGCTTTTTGGATCACACCCAGCAATGCTCAGGAGTTACTACTGGCTCAGAAATTACTCCTGGCAGTGCTCAGGGGATATGAAGTGCTGAGGACTGAACCCAGGTTGGCCACATGCAAGGCAAATGCCCTCTCTGCTGTATTATTGTTCTGGTCCTGTGAGCAGAATCTTTTTAATTTTGTGTAGTCCCATTTATTTTTTTTGTTTTTATTGTCTTTACCTCTGGAGAGTTCTGCCCATGTGTTTTTCAATATATTTTATGTATTCTGATCTAAATCTTGTGGTCTTTAATCCACTTTGAGTTAACTTTTGTAAATGGTGTGAAGTATGATTTTAATTTCATATTTTTATATATGGTTATCTAATTTTCCCAGCTTGTTAAAGATATTTCTTACACCACTTCAGTACTTATCCCCTTTGTCATATATTAACTATACATAAATCTAGGGATTTATGAATAGGACTCAAAAGAGAGCTTATTTTTAAGTTTGATAAATAGAAGTATATTTGTGTACTGAAGAGAAATTTCAGCGTAAAAATAAAAATGGCTATGTAGAAGAAAGAATGAATAGTTGCTAAAACTGTGTCTCTGGGTTGACAAGAAGGAATATATCATGTGCCAATGGAGGGTTACCCCTGAACAATTTTCCATATGATAAAAGAAAAGAATTATCTTAATTTGAATATTCATATTGAATGAAGACAAACACTGACATTTTTAGATTCCCTCCTACACCATAATGATCAGTAATAAATATACCTCAGTTAAAAAGAAAGAAGGGTCACCTCACATATTTGCTGCCATGTTGACTCACCTACTAGCCCTGCTCTTCAGATTTATGACTTAAATTTCAAGGAGATGCAAGCCAAGCATCTGAACTTCATGGACACACCTGTCCCCTTAGCCCAGCTGAAAATTCTGGGGCATCCTTGGTGGGGGGGGGGGGGGAAGGCCATATCCCTCTTTGCTAAAACCCCAGCAGCCACACTCACATGTCTTTGCTGCCATCACACCGAAAGCCTATAGCCTTACTCCATGACTTCACTCACTCTGCAGGCTCATTCCGGTTCTACAGACCTGGACGATACAGCCATGACACCTCCAAATTCCACAGTACTGAAATTCCAGTAGCACTGTAGCACTGTAGCACTGTCCTCTCATTGTTCATCGATTTGCTCAAGTGAGCACCAGTAATGCTTCCATTGTGAGACTTGTTGTTACTGTTTGTGGCATAAAGCACACTAAATTAGATGAGAAGGTGATGTGTAAGTCAACTAAACAATAAATAAATAAATAAAACCAATAATACAGAAGATTCAACTAGTGATGAACAGCTTAGAAAATCCTGATACAAAGACTTAATAACCCCACTGTGAGACATAATAATTTTCACAAATTTTCTTTAACTGAAGTATTTTTTGCTAATTTATTAAGACATTTGTTTGTAACAAGTAATGTAAAACAAAGTGTTGTGAACTTTCTAAAAGGGCAGGTTTGGTGGGTGATTGGGAAAATGAGGACAATGGTTGAGGGAAGGTCACTCAGGTGCTGGGACCGGTGTTGGAACAACAAAAGCCCTTAATAACTGTATTATGAACAACTTTGTAAGCCATTGTGTTTAACTAAACTAAAAAGAAGAAGAACGGAATTGGAAGCAAACACAATAGTGAACAAAATGCTAAGTGTTAAGGTAGAATGATATGATGGTAAGCACTTGATAAGAATTCTGCTTACTTAAATCCAATGTGCAAGTAATGTGAAAGAATTTAATACCATGGAAGAGAGAGGAACAATCAGGATAAAAGTGGTTTGAGTCCTGACTGTTTATAAAGATAAAACTAAGTTTTTCTCAAATTAAATATGTCTATTAGAAATTTAAAGTTGAGGACCCATAATAAAGGAATGAGATTAGACCCATTCTTTCTTTGTTTGGGCCAACAATGTTCAGAGTATACTACTGCCTTTGTTCTCAGGGATCACTCCTGACAGTGCTAGGGGCACCATAAATGGCGCAGAGGCTTGAACCAGATGGCCTGAGAAAGTCTAGCAAGTCGATTTCCATACTATTGATCTGGCTCCTAAGCTAGATTCCTTTTTTAGATCATATGTAAAAATTAAACCCCAAGTGACTGATCAGTATACATGTAACCAGCTAAATAAGTACATTAATTGGAAGAAAACATAAGAATAACTCATGACTTAAATTAGGCAGAGCTGGTGCTGGAGAAATAATAAAGTATATAGGAATTTTTTCTTGCATATATTCAACCTGGTTTCAATCTGCTGCAGTACCATATATGATTCACTGAGCTCTCCAGGAGTGTTCCCTGAGTGCAGAGCCAGAAGGAAACTCTAATATTACTGGGTATGGCTAAAAAAAAAATCACCAAAAATAGCCAAAGTTATTTTAAACACAAAGCACAAATGACAAAATGTAGAGACTGTACACACTACTTCAAAACCAAAAGAGCTTTGGCATTACAAATAATATAATCAAGAAAGTTAAAGGCAACTTTAATAAAGTAGGTAAAGGAAGAATGTGTCTCAATATAACAATGACTATTTAAGTTCAACTATATTTATTTTTTTTCACAGTTAAGAAGTTAATCATGACTGGGTTTCAGTCATACAATATTCCAATACCGTCCCTTCACCAGTGTAAATTCCCACAACAATGTCCCCAGTTCCCCCCCCTCCCTGCCTATCTTTATGGCAGGCACTTTTCTTCTTCTTCTCTCTCTATCTCTCTCCCTCTCTCTATCTCACCTTTTTGCATTATAGTTTGCAATATAGATATTGAAAAGTTATCATGTATATCCCTTTACCTCATTTCAGTACTCAGTTCTCGTCCAGAGTGAACAATAAACTCTATTTATACATTTAAAAATCACAAATTTTTAAAAAACTGAACTTTTTTCTCCAAGATTAGGAATAAGACAAGGATGCTCATTCTCACTACATTTATTCACATAGTGGTGGATATTCTAGTTAAGAAATGAGGAAATAAAAGTAAAAGCATTCAAGCTCGAAATCAAGAAGTAAAAATGTCACTATTTGCAGATGACATGATCATATATACAGAAAATGATGAGAACTTCATACAAGAAGTATTAGATAATAAGTGCAACTAATTTGTAGAATATGAAATCAGTATATAAAAACCCATTGAATTTCAATAGAATAATAAAGAACAAATGTAAGTCCTTGTCCAGGGTGAGAAGCTCCAGATTCCAGTGTAGCATAGCAGACTATTTTGTATCCCTTGAACCGGCATTGAAAAATGCTATTTTGGAATAAATAGCAGTACTCCTGCATTTTTTAAATAAAAAAAGGTATTTCAGACCGGGGGTGTTAGTACTGCCAGTAGGGCACTTGCCTTACACATGACCAGCCAGGTTTGATCCCCAGCATCCCATATGGTCCCCCAGCACTGCCAGGAGTATTCTCTGAGCACAGAACCAGGAGGAACGCCTGAGTTGCCAGGTGTGACCCCCCCTCAAAAAATTTTCACAAAACATCATAAAGTGCAACCTCTTATTGTCTAGTTCTCACTCTCAGAGAATCCAGCAGGCTACCGAGAGTATCCTAGCTGCATGACAGAGCCTGGCAAGCTTCCCGTGGTGTATTCGATATGCCAAAACCCAATAACAATGATAGGTCTCATTCCCCTGACCCTGAAAGAGCCTTCAATGTGACACTTGCTAAAATCTCAGGGTTAGGACGAATGAAGACGTTACTGGTGCCTGCTCGAGGAAATTGATGAACAATGGGATGACATTGATACAGTAAATAATGAACAATCACAAAAAGAATTTAAGAAAATTTTATTCTAACTGAACCAAAAATATATATATAATTATTAATAAATTTAATTAAGGAAGTATAAAACTACCACCAAATATGTGTTCATCATCCTATACAACTACCACCGAATATGTGTTCATCGTCCTATTGTCATGGCCTATATCAAAAAAACTGAAAACAAACAGTATTGTTAGGGATGTGGTATAAAAGAACCCACATTTACTGTTGGTGGAATGCTATCTGATTTAGCCTCTATGGAAAATGGCATGAAGATTTCTCAAAAAATTAAAAATATAACTTCCATATGACCCATAAATCCCACTCTTTGGCATCTATCAAAAGAATACAAAGACATTAACGTGAAAAAGTATTCACATGCTCCACTGTAGTACTAAGGTACATAATCCATATGGAAACAACACTAACATCCACTGACAAATAAGTGGATAGAGTAACTATGGTATAAATACACAATGGAGTAATAGGGAGCTAAAGAAGAGGTGAAATCTTCCCTTTTGCTACAATCTTGATGGAGCCAAGCTGTAACATGCTAAGTGAAATAAGTCATAAGGATAAAATCAAATGACAGAGGATCTCATCTGGTGTATAAAGAAATGAAATAGAAACTAGAGAGTATTGAATGATAGCAAAGCATTGGATTTTGTCCATAGAATTGAGGTTACCAAGTGGAGGTGGGGGTGTGGAGAAGGAAGAGAAGAACTAGAAGTGACATAGAGTGGCACTTTTGTGTTGGTAGTGGAGGTGCAAAGTACTTCATAACACCCATTATATAAATACTAAGCGGGATCTAGCGATAGCACAGTGGGTAGGGCGTTTGTCTTGCACAGGGCCGACAGGTCCGATCCAAGTTGGATTCCTCCGCCCCTCTTGGAGAGCCTGGTAAGCTACCAAGAGTATCTCACCTGCACAGCAAAGCCTGGCAAGCTACCCATGATGTATTCGATATGCCAAACACAGTAAGAAGTCTCACAATGTTACTGGGCCCACTTGAGCAAGTCGATGTATAACAGGAGGACAGAGAAAGTGATTGCAATCATATTATCTCAATTTCAATTTAAAAAGTCTTTTTTAAAGAAAAATATAAGTTGAAGAAACAATCCCAAAGAGGAATTGAAAGAGCTATGCTTGGAATATCACGTTTCACTCAAATGAGAGAAAGAATCTGGAGTTCTGACCTCCGTCGACAGTCAAGAATCAGGGATGCTGTCTCGTTTGCCAAGGTGTCAAAAATCAGATGGGCTGGTCACGTAATGAGATTTAGAGATGACTGCTGGCCTAGAGTTTTACCCACTGGATCCCATGGGATGTCAAAAGACCTCGTGGCCGCCCACCTACCAGATGGTCAGACTTCTTCGTCAAGATCATGAACGATCGGTTTGAGGCTCTTCGTGTTCCTAGAGCAAACAGACGCCATTGGGCTACACTAGCACGCGACAGGGACAAATGCAGATGTTTCTGGTGCCCACTCCAGCAAATCAATGATTAACGGGAAGTCAAGTGATCAAGTGATCAAATGAAGAAACAAATGCAAAGATATTTCTTGTTCATGGAAGGAATTAAAGTGTTGCAATATCCATATTATTAAAAAATCTATAGATTGTGATTTCTAAGAAAATTTTAATAGTATTGTTCATGGAAATAAAATAATTGTAAAATTTTATGAAGTCACAAAATATCCTCAAATAGTCATGAAGTCTTGAAAAAAGAACAAAGTTTGAGGTGTGATGTTCCAATTTCAAACTCTATTACAAATGTATATTGATTGAAGCATTATGGTAAAGGTAAAGTTAAAGGCCCTCCCGTTATTCGTCGATTTGCTCGAGCGGGCCCAGTAACGTCTCCATTGGAGACTTTGTTGTTACTGTGTTTGGCATATCGAATATGTCACGGGGAGCTTGCCAGGCTCTGCCGTGCGGGCGAGATACTCTCAGTAGCTTGCCGGGCTCTCCGAGAGGGGCGGAGGAATCGAACTCAGTTCGGCCATGTTGGCTGCGTGCAAGGCAAATGCCCTACCGCTGTGCTATCGCTCCAGCCCTGGCGGGGAGGCGCTTGCCTTGCAAGTGGCTGTTCCCGGGTTCGGTCCCCGCTACCACGTACTTCAAGTGAGCACTCTCTGGTATTCAGTGGAAGCATTATGGTATGGGGGAAAAATGAAATCAAAGGAACAGAATACAATTTCCAGAAGTAAACAAAGTTATAGGCTAAAGAGTACAGTGGGAAGGGAACTTTCCTTGCATGTAGTCAACCCAGGTCTGATAGCTAGCATCATATATTGTCCCCCAAGCACTACCAAAGATCAGAAGTTATCCCTGAGCATAGAGTCAAAAGTAATCCCTGAGCACAACCTGGTGTAACCACCAGCCCCAAATAAAAGAAGGAAGGAAGGAAGGAGGGAAGGAAGAAAGGAAGGAAGGAAGGAAGGAAGGAAGGAAGGAAGGAAGGAAGGAAGGAAGGAAGGAAGGGAAAGAGAGAGAAAGAGAGAGAGAAAGAAAGAGAAAGAGAAAGAAAGAAAGAAAGAAAGAAAGAAAGAAAGAAAGAAAGAAAGAAAGAAAGAAAGAAGAGGGGAGGGGAGGAGAGGAGAGACGCTCCCTTGAACATTGCCAGTTGTGGCCAAAAATAAAAAAAAATTCTTTTGAATTTAAAAAGAAAACAAACCAATTCATATATGGCCAATTAAATTATTACAAAGAAGTCAAGAATATTAAGTGGTCAAAGAACCATCTTTTTAGTTAACAAGTGTGGGGTAAACAACACAAATGCAAAGAATGAAACTGGACTATCTTCTACCATATACAAAACTAACTCCAAAGAGATTAAAGGCTTAAATATAAAACAGACTAACAACAAGTTGGAATAAAATGTAAGTGATAACCTTCATATCAGTTTAGAAATATTTTTTTTTTCAATCTGACCTGTAGAACAGAAGCAACAAAAGCAGGGCTAATGAAACGGTACAGTAGTTAAAGTACTTGCCTTGCATGCACTTCACCCCAACTCGATCCCTGGTACCACATGGTCTCCAGAGCACTGTAGGTACAACCTCTGTATTGAATTGCCATCTCAGTAGGCCAAGAATCACTAAAATGAACTTCGAGGCACCTGAGCACTGCTTGGGAGGTCTTTGCTCAAGAAAAAAAAAAGAGGCAGCAAAAACAAAATAAACAAGTGGGACTACATCATATTAAGGTGCTTTTGCACAGTAAGGGAAGTAGTCAACAAAAATGAAAAATCCAACTTTGCTCAATAGGGTAAAATGTTCACAAAACGTATATCTGATAGATAAAGTGCTAACATCCAAACAATATAAAGAACTCATACAATTAAATTCCAAAAGAAGCAATCTAGTTTTTAAAATGAGTAGAGACTATGATGATTTTTAAGAAAAAATATACAAATGATCAACAGGCATATGAAAACATTGCTCTACATAAACAGATACCACGGAAATGCAAATTAAAATCACAATAATCTATCAACACAGGCCTGTTATGATGGCTCTTATTAAAAAAGACAAAAATGTAATAAATAACGGTGGGTAAAGAGGAACCCTGGCACCCCTGTGGAATGGAATGTAACTACTATGGGAAACAGTTTGACCAGTCTTCAAAAAACAGAAATAAAACTACTATATGATCCAGCATCTCCATTTTCAAGTACTTATACCGAAAAACAAACATAAAAAAGAAAAACACCAGCTTCAAAAGGTACAAGTAGCCCCCATGTTTATTGAAGCATCATTTATAATAACCAGATATAAAAACACCTAAGTATTAATTGATGGAAGAATTGGTAAAGAAAATGTCACTGTCACTGTCCTCCCGTTATTCATTGATTTGCTCGAGTGAGTACCAGTAACATCTCACAACAAATTGTGAGACTTGTTGTTACTGTTTTGGGCATATTGAATACGTCGCGGGAAGCTTTCCAGGCTTTGCCGTGTGGGTGAGATACTCTCAGTAGCTTGCCGGGCTCTCCGAGAGGGGCATAGGAATCGAACCGAGATCAGCCATGTTGGCCACGTGCAAGGGAAATGCCTTACCTGCTGTGCTATCACTCCAACCCAAAGAAAATGTAATATACAATAATACTGGCTAAGTAAATAGAAGCAAAGATAAAGCAAATGGGATACATAAAATTTAGAAGCTTTTGCACCACAGAAGAAATGATAACTAGAATAACACACACACACACACACACACACACACACACACACACACACACACACACAAAGGGAAAAGACTAACTAAAAACAATTTTTTAAAAAAAGACATCCCACAGACTAGGATAGAATATTGGCCCACATTCATCTGTCAAGTATATAAACCAGTTATAAAACTTAAAAACAAAGTTCCCCATCAAAGAAAAGAGATGAATAGGCACTTTTCTAAAGGCATACATATGATTTTGATGGTACTAGAGATGAAATGATAGAGACAACACATGAAAAAGTGCCTTTTGCTTCTCATCAGGAAAATTCAAATCAAAACAGGATCTATAAAAAAATAAAAATTTGAAAAATTTAGAATCCAATAAAAATAAAGATACCATCTCACATCAGTGAGATTGACACATATCAAGAAGAATCAAAGCAATCAGTGCTGCAATGGATGTGGGGAAAAAGAAATCCTCATCTATTGTTGGTGGGAATGTTGACTTGTCCAACTTCTTTGGAAAATAATATGGATTCTTCTATTAAAAAACCTAGCTAATAATTGATTTTCCATATGACCCCCACAGCAACTCCACCTCTTGGCATCTATTCCACAAACCAAAAAAACCACAATTTTGAAAAAATATTAGAGCTTCTATGTTCGTTGCAGCACTATTCAAGAATAGTCAAATTCCAGAAATAACCCCAGTGTCCAAGAAAAGATTACTGGACATAAAAATTGTGCTAAATATACTCAGTGAGATATTACAAGGCTGTAAGAAAAGATGAAATCATGCAACTTTTGGTTGCATAGATGAAAGAAGAGGATAATATGCTGAGTGAAGTCAGTCATAAAGAGAGGAACAGACACAGAATGATTTCTCTCTCCCTCTCATATGCAGTATACAAAGAAACATGGCAAGGTAATAAAAAAATGGCCAAAGGCAAGAGAACCTAAGAACTGGTCTGTAGAACTGAGCTTAACAAATACAGAGAAATAGGTGTATAGAGGAAAGGGGTTGGGAGGGCAACCTGAGACAATGGTGAAAGAAAGCGAACATTTTGGTGGAGGATGTATGAAAAGAAACCTATCATAAACAATATTGTAAATCATGTTGCTTTCAAGAAAATTATTTTAAAAGAAAATATAGGAAACATACACACACATTGGAATATTACTCAATCAATAAAAGGAGATGCTCTTGCCATTTCTGATCATATTGAAGGATGTTAAGAGATTATTTCATTTTTCATTCATCATCCTGTTATTCGTCGATTGCCTCGCGCAGGCCCCAGTAACGTCTCTTTCATCCTAGCCCTGAGATTATATTCAAGGCTCTTTAGGAGAATGAGACCCATCATTGTTACTGGTATTTGGCATATTTGGTACGCCACGGGGAGTTTGCCAGACTTTGCCCTGTGGGCAGGCTACATTCGATAGCCTGCAAGTTTGTCCAAAGTAGGAATGAGATAATAAGATGTCATAAAAAGATGTCCTGATAAGATGTCTCGTGGCCGTGAATGCGGCCGAGCGGTTCCGGGAGCTGGATTTTATAGTCTCTGAGTCTTGGCCGTTGATGGGATTACATGGCGCCAGGGGGCCAGGTGGTGGGTGTGACCCCCGCCTACTGGAATTTGGAGGATCTGGGTGGAGGATGCTCGACTCCAATCCGAGTAGGCTTGGAGATCTCGGCCCCGGAACCCGTGTGGATTTGTCCCTCTGCCAGTACCTTCATGTGTGCAGAGAGTGGTCTCAGCATGGTGGTGGCTGGTCCTGGAGGTCTTCGGCTGCCGGAGCCCTGGTCAGGGCGGGGAGGAAAGCTCAACCTGCTCCCCTCCAAGGGGCCCCGGCGAGGAACAGCCAGACGCGGGGGCAGGAGACTGCAAGAGATTATGCCAAGGAAAAATGTCAGAGAGATGCAAATGCCAAATACCACATGATCTCACTTAGAAATGAAATTTAATCTTCAACTGATGAATAGATAAATAAGATCTATGCATACAATAGATTACTTGACTGGAAGCTGCCTTAGTAGTAGAGCATCTGTGAGAAGGCCTGCAGCACCAAAATAAACAAATAAATACAACGAATGCTGTATTGCTACATGGTAAAACATGAATGAGACTTAAAATATTATATTAGGTGAAGAGAGGTTAGTTTTTAAAAGATCATATTTTGTCTTCTCACAGTTAAGGTGGACACCGTTTCCCCTCCTCCCATCCCCCATGCTTCCAGAAGCCCCAGCTGCCATGCCCACCTCCCTTATCCTCTGCCATGTTGACTCATTGGCCCAGACCATGGATCCTGAAGTCTCTGGACAGTTGCTAATTCCTCAATACTGAAATTCCAGTAGGAACACACCAAATTAGGTGAAAGTAACATAGAAGCCAACTAAACTCAACAAACAAAGCCAGTAACATAACACAGCTTTATAAATTCTTAGACAAGGACTCAATAACCCCATGATCAGATATAATAATTTTCACATAAAAATTATTTTTATACTTATTGATTTCAATTTCTGAACTTTGTTATCTAATCGATTTCAGCTCTAGAACTATATCAACAGTTGCAGCTTTTATCTATGTTAAAATAAATTTTAAAGATTAAAAATTTAAAAATTAAACTAAAATACCGTATAATTGTATTCTCCCATTTATATAAGATGGCCAGACTAGACAAATCCAGAGAGACAAAGATATAGAAAGTAGATGAATAAGTGCTAAAGAGTGGAGGTAGAAATGACTGACAATGTGACAGTCCACGGGCTGTTTCTTTGGGGAGGGAATGCGAGAAATGCTATAAAGGGTGTTTTCCCCAAGGAGGGTGTTAGCACCATTTATAAGTATATTAAAAATCATTGAATTGGAGCCATAAAAATAAGCGGTTAAGATCTATACCTTACATATGACCGACCACAGTTTGATCCCTGGTACAGAAGGATGCCCCAAACATCCCCAAGTATGGCCCTCATGCCCACTCCCGAAAAAGCACAAGAATGGATTGGGTAATCCCTAGCACTGCAGGGCCTAAGCAGCAGCACATCTTTCCTTCCTCATACTGACCCAGTTGGCTGAGAATAGCCAGGCGGAGCTCTCAAAATCCCTGAGAGCAACTTAGGAGAGCATCCAAAAGAGGAGGGGAGCACTAGAGTGATAGCTCCATAGTATGAGCACATGTTTCACATGCACAAAGTCCAGATTAGATCCCCATACACCATATGGTCTGTCTATAACACAGGAAATAACCCCAAAGATAGAGAAGACAAGTAACCCTCAAGTAGCCCTGAATTCTGTTGGATATGGCTCCAAAACAAAAAATAAGACAAAAGTCACTGTATTGTACATGTTAAATGGAAAAATTGTACAACACGTAAATTATATCTCAGTAAAGCTGTTCAAAACATTTTTTGAGTTTTAGGGGGGCTGGAGCGATAGCACAGCGGGTAGGGCGTTGCCTTGCACGCAGGCAACATGGCCGACCCGAGTTCGATTCCTCCGCCCCTCTCGGAGAGCTCTGCAAGCTACTGAGGCCACACCCAGCAATACCCAGGGGTGACTCCTGGATCTGCATTCAGAAATCACTCTGGGCAGTGCCTAGGGAACCATATGGTATGCCAGGTACCCAGATCCCAGTCAGCCATGTGCACAGCACAAGAGATGGTGGACACTCCTGGGAATATATCCCAGAGAGGCAAAAATGTATAGTCAAAGTTACATCTGCACTTGTTTGTTCATTGCAGCACTCTTTACAATAGCCAGAAACTGGAAGAAACCTGAATGCCCAAGAACAGATGACTGGTTAAAGAAACTTTGGTACATCTACACAATGGAGTACTATGTAGCTGTTAGAAACTTATATACAAGTGGTACAACATGGAAAGTATCATGCTAAGCGAAATGAGTCAGAAAGAAAGGAATAGACAGAAAGATTGCATTCATCTGGGGGATATAAAGAAACAAAATATGAGATTAATACCCAAGAATAGCTCAGATCAGCACCAGGAGGATTACTCCATAGCTTAGAGGCCAGCCGGGCATTCTAGGGGAAAGGGCAGCTCAGATAGAGAAGGGAGCACCAAACAAAGGGTGTTTAGAGGATCCTCCCAGGAGGGGAGATGCATGTTGAAAGTAGACTATGGACTGAACATATTTGCCACTCAATGCCTCTTTTGCAGACCACAACATCCAAAATGAGAGAGAGAACAAAAGGGAATGCCCTGCCACAGAGGCAGGGTGGGATGGGGGGTATGGAGGTGGGAGGGATTTTAGCCATGGTGGTGGAAAATGGGCACTGGTGGAGGGATGGGTATTTGATCATTGTATAATTGAAACCCAAGCGCAAAAAATTGTAAATCTAAAACTGTACCTCATGGTGTTTCACTAATAAAAAATTTAAAAAAAAAAGAAATACAAATGGCAAAAAAAAGAGAGATGGTGGACAGTCGTGGACAGACAGAGATGAAAAGAGGGGGGAATAAAACAAGAAAAAGCCAAGAAGTATAAACAAAATTTTGAAGAAAAGGTTAAATAGCTGTGTTTATAATGATCATTATAATATATAGTTTAGGGGTCTACACCTGCTGATGCTCAGGGACTTCTGGCTCTTTGCTCGGGGGTCAATCCTGGTGGTATTTAGGAATCATGCAGAACCATGGATCAAACTAGAAACAACTGCCTGCCAGGCCAATCCCTGGTCCCTAAAACTTTTGGTATCTTTTTGTTTAGGGGGTTCTCACTACACCCAATGGTGCTCACGGATCTTTGATAGGAACCACATGGGTGAGAGGAATCAAACCTGGTCGACCGCATGCATGACAAGCGCCCTAGTTACTGTCCTATCTCTCCAGCGCCCCCAATATATTTTTAATGCTTAAACAAGGTCACACATTGTTAGGATGTCTCTGAAAATAAACAATATTAAAATAATTTGAAACATCCATTTAAAAGATATTAGGGAGGGAAAAGAGGTGATTTAGATGCAGAAATGGGAGAATGGAGAATAGAGATATATAATAATATGTCACTTTATATCTATATGAAATGACCAGAAGCATTATGACAAATTATTGTTATGAAGTCTGAGTCTACATTTTTTTGGCTTTTTTGGGTCACACCCAGTGATGCATACGGGTTCCTCCTGGCTCTGCAATCAGAAATTACTCCTGGCAGTGCTCAGGGGACCATATGGGATGCTGGGAATCAAACCCGGGTTGGCCGCGTGCAAGGCAAACGCCCTACCCGCTGTGCTATCTCTCCAGCCCTGAGTGTACATTTTTTAATGTTTTCATGCTCAACTTTTTTTTTCTTTTTGGGTCACACCCAGCGATGTTCAGGGGTTACTCCTGGAAGTACATGGGGAACCATATGGGATACTGGGGATCAAACTCAGGTCAGCAACAAGCAAGGCAACTTCCCTACCCACTGTGCTATCCCTCTAGGACCCTCAACTTTTTTCTTAGATAAAAGGCAATGTAACAGGCTTGCTGCTATAAAATGAAAGCCTTGCAAGCATACAGTCATGAATTCAATCCCTGGTACCACCACACTTACTCAGCATGATCTTGGCAGCTGTGCTGTTTGGGCTCTGCTGGCTGCAAAACCCTGGTGCTGTAAGCAATTTCTGGCCTTACTGCAGACAAATGTGTGTACACTCCACAAAAGGGTGCAATCTCTGACAAGCACTGATCCTAAAAATGCATGCAAGCCCTATAACCTCAGAGTGTGACTATCAGTGTGAACGGCACAACTAAAAGTGCACAAATGCCAATGAGCACTCACGGCCAAGTGTACAACTCAATGCACCATCACTAGTGAGTACCAGAGATCAATGCAAAGCCACTAGAGCAGGCATGTGTGTAACCCTAGTTATCACAACAACATCAACAAGAAAAGGGAGAGGAAGAAATTTATTTTAAGACATTATAACAAATTTTTGCAAAAGTTCAGAATTTTTTTTGCTCTACCTGATACACATTTGGTGAACGGCACACACTTTTGGAGAGGCAATTTCAACAACATGTACCAATTTTTTTAAAATCTTCACGTCAATAACTCTCCTAAGACTTGAAAGACTTACTCACACCTGTGCAAGAAGATTTAATGACACCAATGTTGGCTACAGTTAATACATACATGTGCAGATAAGTATACATATAAATACAGATATATGGGGAAATGGAATATCTATTAGTTCGACATTAAAATCAAAAACACTGTGCTGTTAATCTATAAAATAAACTATGGAAACCGAAGGTATTAGACTCTAAGAAGTCAATAGCAGTTACATATTCTCTAAAGAAAGGCAGATGCACACAGTACAAAGTTGCAATTTCCAGGAGTCTCAGAATAATAAAAATTTACATTTTTATTGAGGGAGAAAAGTCTTTTAGTGGCCTCCTGGTTCTCCTCCAAAATTCTCCTCCTCTAGGCACTTTTTTTCTGTGCCCTGCTCTCTCCCTCTTTCTCAGCCTGGAATAAGTCTGTCTTCCTTAAGACCCTTAACAAATGTGTGCCCTGAATGATAGATCACTTTGCATTGCAATGGTGTATTTATTAATGGCACCAGTCTCTTTGAAAACATGATGCCCAACTCACTTGGCTTCATATCTTTGTCAGAGTACAGGGCTCAAGCAAATAAAGATTTGACTAGATGAGCAAATTTTTATTGAGAAGGGTAACATTCCTGTATGCTTTATCTAGAAAACGCATCACAAATACAAATACATACTTTTCACTTACTTGTTAACCCACACTCAGTGTCAACAACCCAACCTTTCTAACCTGATTATGCTCAATGAGAGCCTTAGCAAATGGTCTTCTGAAATGTGATAGATTTCAAATGCAACCTTATCTCGAAGAATGAGATGTAATATACACTACGTATAAATTGCAAATGAGGCTCGGGAGAAGCAAAGCTCCAACCTTGCCACCACACAGTCTAATGCCCAGCTCCTAACCAGCCATCGCAGTAACTGAGACAGTCAAATTAGCAGCAGCTTGTTTTCACTCCACAAGACAAGCTCTCCAATCTTTTCTGAAGTTATTTCCCTTCGTTTCCCTACCCGTTATTCCCTATTTCCATCAAGCAGAGCCCTTGAATGCTTTTCCCCGCCAGCTATTCAAGAGGCTGTTCCCCCTGGAGCTGGCGACACAGAACCTATTAATAAGCAAACAGAACGAACTGGCTCATTCTCCTCATAGTTAAATTCCTCTGCCACCGATTTCTCAAACACTTCCCTTTAGGGTTTTCCTGTGGAGTCCCATTCATTTAGAGAAAATGTGGAAAATTGTTTAATGTTTCTTGTTGTACGCAAATGGTGGCAAATGCCGATTACATGTGGAGAGTAAAATGTGTCTTTTCTTGCCTTCCAAGTCCATCTGGTGGCCCTGGCAAATCCAAGCTGCCTCACTGCACTGGGTGTTCTCCGGCCCTCAAATGGTTAATCGAGAGGCCAGCAAAATTGAAAACTTGAATTCTGACAGCATGACTTGCCTTTGGTGTGTACATCCGTTAAGTCACTCCCTTGTTCTCTGCCTCAGTTTCTCCAGCTGTAGAAAGATGACTAATGTCTTGGCTCTTTACGTGCTTGATTGACTCCAATAGCACCTGGTAGAGTCATCAAATGGGCTGGGAACTGCAGAATAATCACGGGAGGCCAGTTTTGTTTTAAATTTCAAAGTGAGGCTGGGAAATAATGTCTGTAGAAAACTGCACTGTAAAGGAAATGAAGGGATGAGAGAAAGCGTTTGAGTCTGCTTTCCCAAGGAGGGAAAGAAAGGAAAGAGGTTCAGGACACAGAAAAAAAAAAGGCAGACATTGTTCTCAACTTGTTTATAAACAAGCCACCTAAAGGACCTCACTTTTACACTAATTGATATCCATCCAGGAAGAGGGCTGCAGAGAGTCTCCAGGCCCATCCATGAGTTGTTGTATTTAAAGCAGAACAAAATTGGGAGAGAAGGACTTTTTAAACTCCTCATTCTTTCCCTCAGGGGAGCAGGGAATATCATGTAACAAAATATTTCAGTTTCTTAATAAACATAAAAATAGAATGTAAGGGTCACCAAGGCCAATTCTCTTCAGCCGCCATAGGAACAATTAAGGCCCAAAAGTTGGAATGACTCACCCAGGGTCACACAGTCAATGAGGGTCAAGTCAAGAGACCACAGGTCTCTTTCAGAGCTTGTTGCTATAGAAATTCTCAGCATCTGGCAACATCATTCAGACATTAAAACAATCATATTATCATCATGCTGTACTTCTTACTCCACCAAATGTCCCACCTACCAGTCTAATATGGTCTCCTTCCTGTATAGCAAAGACCATATGCTCCTCCCTACATTGGTGGTTTCTTTACAGGTAGGGCTTCCCTATATGGTCACACAGATTGTGCACTAAAAACAAGAAACAAATAAACAAATAAACCTGTTGACATTGTAATCCCTGTGCCAGCTTGAGGTGTTCTTCTCACGATTCTCTTCTTATTGGAAGCATTTTCAAGCCAGTCTTCATGAAGTTTTCCTCGGTGAGTTGAGACAACACTGATTTCTTCTTTCTCTGAGTTCCTAATATTCATATTTTTGGTACCACTTGCAAGCTGAAAGTTTCTGAGCAAGGAAATAATTCTGAGTCTCTGCTTCTTCCTGTGCAACAAGATGGAAATGCTATGAAAATCAAACAAATTCATGTACACACAGATACTTTACAAAGTGCAAAGGGTCTCTGTGATACTTCTTACTGTCTCTCCAGAAAATTAAAAATTTTTATGGTGTTGGCTAACTGCTTCTCAGCCATTGACTGATTTTCCCTTAATGAAAAAATAGCTTCTTCAAGCAGGCAGATACCACTCATTTTTCCCTGGTATCATATAATCAAAATCACAGTGACAACTCATAATGCCAGTTCTATTCCAAATTCCTTATAACACCAACCCAACTTCAGCTTTACAACAAATTATGAGAATGGTTCTAATGCTCTCAAGGTTTTCTAGGTGAGATAAATCAACTCACAGATGAGAAGCTGTTCTTACACAAGAGACAAAAATCATATCTAACACACATTAAGGATTTGAACCCAGGTAACTTACTGTACAGGTTGAAATACCTTCTATGCTATCCCAGCCCTCTCTTTTGTGAGTTATATGAAAGTTATCATAAGAGCTAAGCACATTTTTGATTCTTGATTGTTTGGTCTTTGGAGTAGTCTTCCTTTGGATAGTATTAGCACACAGAAAGAAAATCAGGTCCATTTGTTTACTATGCAGTGCTGTCACGTAGCATGACATGAGATGAAATGATAAGACATTCCATTCCAGTTAACTCCCTGTCCTGTTTCTCCGATCACTGGAGCCTCAGCTGGTTTATTTTTCATAATAAAAACATTTTTCCTTTTTTATTGTGGTAAAATATTCATAGCAGAAAATTTACCACTCAAATCATTTTTATTGGTATTGAATTGGTCTACAACATTAATTTCAGCTGTACAACATAATTATTTTATCTTTGTATATATTGCCAAATGATCACCATGGCAAGTGCAGATTAGATACACCACCACACAAAGATACAATTCTTGTGATGAAACTTTTAAGATCTGTTCTTTTGCCGACTTTCAAATATCCAATACAGGATTATTACTTATAGTCACCATGTTGTACATTACATCCATGTGACATATTTATTTTATACCATATGTGTGCACCTTTTGACCACCTTCACCCATGTAACTTTATGTATATTTTGGTGTCATTAAGTGCACTCACAATGTTATATAACCATCATCATCATCTATCTCCAGAACATTTTCATAAGCCTGAACAAAAACTGTCCTCATTAAACAATAACTTTCCCAAATCCTGTAGAAACCTGTATTCTTCCTTCTCTCCCTATAAATCTATATATTCTAGCTAACCCATATAAGTGGATTCATATAAAATTTATCCTTTTATGTCTATGTGTCATTTAGCACCATGTTTTTCAGGTCTCCATGGTATTGCATGTATCAGAATCTCAATCTTTTTTAAGGCTAAATAATATCTCATATATACACATATACACTTTAGATACATAAACCGCATTTTGTTTATACATATATCTGTTGGTAGACATTTGGATTATTTCTGCCTTTTGGCCATTGTGAACAATGCTACTATAAACATTGGCATATAGAAGACAAAGAAATTTTATTACCGGCCCATATCAAGTGGAATTGAATAGATAAATCAACTTCTGAAAAATAATCCCATGATGCTCTTTAAAGCAAATATGGCAGTAGCTCGGGAGAGTAGAAAGAGCTTTCAAGGGAGCACTCTGGCCTCTCTACTCATTAGCTTCGTGGTCTTTTGGGTTGAATTTCTTGACCTGTAAAATAGGGAATAAGATTAAATGACTTCTGAGGTCCTCTCTAGCACAAATGTTCCAGGATTCTTTCTCTCAAGACTCTATCTTCAGTGAACAAAGTGAGTATATTCTGCACACTCTTTCTTGGAGTTTTAGTGCAAGCTTATGGCTTCCTGAATCTATTTTACTAAGAGGCAGAATGACTTCCTACAAGAGCAACCTCTACTCTTGATTTTCAAAGACTTGGCTAGAAACTACTAAATAATTTCCTCTTCTCCATCTATGTCACTTCCTTTGTTGACATGGTGACTCAGCTTGCCAGCCCACCTAAACTCTCCTCTTCCCTGGAAACGCTTATTTATCGCAGACACCTAGCCACTAACAATTCTAAGTCTCAATTTTCTGGCTTTACTTATTTGCAAACTGAGAATGTTGGATCATTCATGTCCTTCATTTCTTGACTTCCATGATTCCAAGGAGAGGACTAGGAAAAAGCAGCATCTGTCTTTAAAAGAATGAAGAGGCATAAGATTCAAGGACAAAAATCCGCTTGCAGTGACATAGGTTGAGAGAAGTGGCAGAGAGGAGGGCAGTACTCTATACCAATTAAATAAAGCACACTAATTCATGAGGAAGTAAAACTAATCTGTAGAATTTTAAGGATAAAGAATGTAACTCTACAGTGGAATACTATGCAGCCATCAGAAAAACTTAAGTCATAAAATTTGCTTGTAAATGAATGGACATGGAGAGTATCATTCTGAATGAAATGAGTGAGAGAGGACAAGAGGGTTCAATGCCACCAGTAGGTCTACCTGTCTCTGCAGTGCAAGTACAGCAACAACCTGATGGTGCCTTCAGACCTCTGATATCCCAAAATACACTCTGTGCCCTCTGGTCGGACCCCAACAACTTTAGACCAAGTTTCATGAGAAATTAAATGGTCAAAAGTTAGATATGTGCGAGTCACACCCACAAACCACCTCCCACTCCATTATACAAGCTCATTTATTGGTCTTGCTTCAGAGACCCATAAATAAATCTCAAAAGAGAACAAAAGTTGCGTTAATCTTGGACCTGCACAAGGCTGAACAGACCAGGATAAATCAGAGGGGGGGTGGTCAGCCTGGTGCCCATCCAAACAGAGCCACGGTAGCCACTTGCTCCCATAATCCAAAATCATCACTATGCCCCTGCAAGTCTCTACCATCTAGGGATGAACCTCACCAAAATATAATCTGCTGAAAGTTTTGGTATGTGGGTTTTGTGACTGAAATCTCCAGGCTTTTCTCTGGGTCTGGCTGAACTACTTTCCTCCACCTCCCTGTACTTCTAGAAGCCTCAATGTCACATCCATGCCCCAAAGCTGCCACCCAGTTAAAAAAGCTACTCCAGCCTTACCTTCCCAATAAAAATACTAAATAACCTGAACAAGCACTATGATCTCTTAATGCCTGTATTGCAACTATAATGCACAAAAGGAGAAGGAGAAAGAAGAAAAGCGCCTACCATAGAGGCAGGCTGAAGGGGGGGAGTGGGGAGGGGGAAGGGGTTGTTTGGAGGATGATGGGAGGGAAATGGGGGACATTGGTGGTGGGAAAGGTACACTGGTGGAGGGATGGGTGTTGGATCATCGTACAACTGAAACCCAACCATGAACAGCTTTGTAATGGTCTATCTCACAGATATTCAATTAAAAAAAATTTTTAAGAGAGAGAGGCCAGACATAGAATAACTGCACTCATTTGTGGGATATATAAATCATAGTATGAGAACTACTGAAGCATAGTAGAAACAAGGACCAGGAGTACTGGTCCACAGATGGAAGCTTGCCACAAGTGGTAGGAGGTGGGCTGGGGACAGGGCAGTTAGGACAGAGAAGAGGTCACTATGACAATGATACTTGGAAATGATCACTCTGGACAAGAACTGAGTGCTGAAAGTAGGTATAGGGATATACATCCAACCTTTAAATACCTATTTTGCAAATCTTAATGTCCAAAATGAGAGAAAGAGAAAAGAAAGAAAGAGGGGGGTGGGAGGGGAAGAGAGAGAGAAGAAAAGTGCCTATGTAGAGGCAGAGGCAAGGGATTGGGGTGGTGGGAGAGAAATTGGGGACATCGGTGGTGGGAAGTGTACATTGGTGAAGGGTTGGATGTTGGAACATTGTATGAGTGAAACTCAATTATGAACAACTTTCTAACTGTGTATCTCACAGTAATTTAACTTTTTTTTACTTTTTGGGTCACACCTGGAGATGCACAGGGTTATTCCTGGATCTGCACTCAGGAATTACCCCTGGTGGTGTTCAGGGGACCATATGGGATGCTGGAAATCAAACCCAGGTTGGCCGTGTGCAAGGCAAACGCCCTACCCGCTGTGCTATCACTTAAGCACCAGTAATTTAATTTTTAATAAAAAGAATGTAACTGTAAGGGTGAAATAAATACCATGTTTCTATTTTTTGAAAAATAGTATAAAATTACAAATTTTATGGAGAAAACAGAGCAAGTCTGAGAGTACCATCGTGTGAATAAAACTAATGTTGACTTCCGAGTCCCCTCAGTGAGTTTGCTCTCACTCTTCTTTGTCTAACTTGTACTTTCAGCCATTCTAAGTTCTTAACTGATGAGGTCACTGCCTGACTACTTGGATCCCTGTTCACCATCATGTAATACACACTGTTTTGCACTCGTAGTTCAACCTTTGAGACTTAATTTATTCTGGCAAAACGAATTCGAAGTGGAATTTTCTAGAAAATCTTGACTTTAAGCGTCAATATAAAGATAGTTTCATTTCTTCAAATCTCGGAACCCAGTGGCTTTTGGCAGAAAAGTGTCTGGACCCTGCAGTAGGTTACTATGCTGGGCCATTCCAGGGGGGAAAGGGTACTGTCCCTCCATCTGCTCCCCCTAGGTGGCTCGGTGGCTGCCATTCTCCAGAGGTCATTGAACAGTCAGGTTTGGGACCTCAGTGATGAGACATGTGGGGCCTCATAGGGATGGGGGTAGAGCCGGCCCTTTCCTCCCCGTCCCAACGAGACCCTGAGTCGCCTCCCACAAAAAGCCTTTCTGGCTCCTGATTCATCTGCTTAACAGCCAAGACCCCAGAGACTCAGGAACAAATCTCGGAACCCAGAAGGTTTTGGCAGAAATCCTTCCAGATTTACGTGTTAAAATTTCAGAATTTCAAAATTGCATGGCCACTACTGCATCTACACTACATCATATGTTATTCATAACCAGCAATAGAAAACAAATTGTTGACACAGCAACAAAGAAGAAACCCGGCTGGAGGACCCCATAACTCCTGGAGAATGCTCCAGGTCCCAAACAGAGCTGATATCACCGAGAGGTCCCAGATGGGGTAGGTGCTGCATCCCGCCTTCTCCAGATGGAACCCCGGTGACCATGAGCCTGCAAGCGGGTACCAGGACATTTTTTCCAAACGTCATGGCCTCATCTCCTTATATACAAAGTGATCAATGGAAAGTAAATCATCAATGTTTCTCCCTGAAAATCAGACTTAACTCTTTTACAAACCACAACACCCCAAAGGAGAGAGAGAACAGAGGAGAATGCCCTGCCACAGAGGCAGGATGGGATGGGGGGTATGGGGGGTGGGAGGGATACTTGGATCCGTGGTGGTGGGAAATGGGTACTGGAGGAGGGATGGGTATTCGAAACAAATAAATTTAAAAAATTTCAGATCTGTTGCCTTTTCAGCAGATCTGAGTGTTGGGGTAAAATCCCAAATAATAATAATGGTGGGTCTGGTGTCAAAATATTGAATGTAGTCAAAGTAGAGAGAGAGAGTAATGTGGAAATCATCTGCCCCTTAGGTAAAGGGAGGATGTGGAATGGGGGTATACTGGGGTTTTTTGGGTGGAGAACAGGCACTGGTGAAGGTGCGGGTGTTTCATTGTATGACCAAGACTTAAACCCAAAAGTTTTATAACTGCTCTCATGGTGATTCAATAAATAAAATTTTACAAAATGAAAAAAAAATAGTTTTATTTCTTTTGTTTTTGTTGATTTGGTTTTGTTTTTGTTTGAGGGTCAGGGATTATTCCTGGCAGGCTAAGGGATGCCTGGTATTGAACTCAAGTTTGCCATGTGCAAGGCAAATGCCTTACCTGTTATAATTTCACTCTGACCCAAACAGCTCCTTTTCTTTTCTTAAAAACTTGCCCGGTTTAGTTTATCTCATACAGTGTTGTTTTTCTGAAAAAATTTCTCTTGAGCACGCATGAACTTACTGTGTTTCACATTTGACTTTGTAGCTGAGTTGTCTGTAAGTGAGTGAGTGTGTGTTTTCTTTCTCATGACTTGTTAATGTTGCTGTTGGTTTCACTATGTTAGGGTTTAAAAAAATAAAAAGGAAGCTCAATGGAATTTTTATGTTGGCAAAAGTTTCTCTGGCACCTTCTACTTCTTCACTCATCTACAGCTATATTATATCATATATCTACTCATATATCTACTCATTTCTCATCCTAACTGGCTCATTTTGTTCAAACATCAACCTCATTGCTAATGTATGGACTGACATATAGAACATTCCCCTGAAAATTACTGCTGGCAGGTTTCAAAAACAAGAATAGAGAAGTGATAGGTTTTCCTTTTCAGTTTATTTTTCAGGAAATGTCCATTAACCTATATCTGGAGTTCTTTTCAATGCCAGTGTCAATAATTACACTTCCTGGACAAGCTTTCGAACTGACTTTGAAGCTTAAAAAAAATACATATGCCTGGGCTCTATCTCAGACTTACTGATGTGTGATATTAAGGGTAGTTTCAGGTCATCTGTATACTTTTCAATTTCAGCAGAGATTTCTTATTGGAACTTGAGATGAGCAATAATAATAGAACACTGAGACAAGAGTCATTTAGTATGTAGAGTGGTACAAATATTGTCTGTTAATTTCTCACCAAAAAAGTCACTGAGACACTCTGTTTTGGACACAGTACACCTTCACTCTTTCATTTACCAAAGATTTATTCCATCAAACTTAACTGGGCACATAACAAAAGTCATGAAAGAAAGTAAACAACAACACTAGGTACTCAATTTCTAGTGATAAAGAATAGATATATACAGAAATAACACAATAGAAAGGTGTGCAAGTAACGTGTAAGAGAATAAATATCCTTTTTGGCCAGAGATTATTGTAAGAGCCTCATGGAGAAGATACATTTTGAAATGTTTCAAAAAGTGGAAATGGAAAGAAGAAATTGATGAGAGAAAACTTGGGAGGGCAAATCTGAGAGTTCAGGACAGGCTCAAGACAAGAACTTCTCACGGATAGATGTGGAAATGGAGATGGATAAGTAAGTCAAGGTGGCTCATAAATTCCACCAAAGAGCCCATTTTTCATCATAAGCTCTTCACCCATAGTCACTTAGATAAATTCAAACCTACAAATCTCTTTACTCCTGAGGGTTTCTGCAACTTCATTTTGCTAGCTTGACAAATGCAATCTTCTGAATTTTAACCACCAATTTGTTTTGTTAATAAACAGACTTATCTGAGAGGGAAGGGACCAAATAAATAAAGCCATCTCCCTGTAATGACAAAGAATTCCGTGTGTATTTCATGTCCATAATCATCTCATTTGACCCTTGTAGCTACCCGGGTACCATCTTTTTCATTTTGATTTTGCAGATGAGGAAATTGAGATGGAGGTGAAAAAGAAATATGTATATATATTCAGGCAGCCAGGTCTCAATGTCTACATTCTCGACCTTACATTATACTGCTATTGTGTTCGAAGATAACCAACATCTTTTCCCTCACTTCATATATTAAAACCGGTTTAAACCATCTACTACATTTTTTATTACTTACCTTTCCCTATCACAAAAATATTAAAACATGAATACTGAATCACATGGAGGGAAAGAGTCACGATATTAGAATAAATACGATCAGTGCATAGATCCTAGTCTAATTTTGTACCTGAGCCAGGAAATTGCTGAGATTGATGGAGTCCACCATCGAGTCTTGTTTTCTTGATCAAATCTGTAATTTTATATTCTTACATAGGAAACAGAATCATGACAGTTTCATATCCTTTACCTTAAATAAAAGCTACAAATTAATTTTCCTTCCATATGATACTGATGTGTTTTGTTGGATTGTTACAGAGGCAAAGGGGTTACTGCCCTCCCCTTGCCACTACTCTCAACCTATGCCACTGGGAATAGATTTCTTGTCCTTGAATCACCTAACACACCTTTCCCTCGTTCTTTCCATGAAATCATGAAAGTCATGAGATCAAGGACACAAGTAGTCCGATATTCTCAGTTTGCTAATAAATAAAATCAGAAAACTGAGACCCAAAGTTGTCAACAACTTGGGGTGTGTGATTAGTAGGTATTTCCAAGAAGAGTACAGTTGGTCTGGCAACCTGAATCACCATGGCAATGATGGGAGTGATCTAGCCACATGTGTCTGTTTTTTCTTGCTATGCTTTGGTGTAATATGTTGGTTATAGTCACTGAAGTCAATTCTGGGGTTATAAAGCTTCCTCCCTATGTTTCTGTTTAGGTTTTTTATAGTTTGGATGTCTTATAGTTAAGTCTAGAATTCATTTTTAGTTAATTATTTTGTGTATAAATTAAGACAAGAGTCAAATGCTGTTTTTTTCTCCCTGTGGCTTTCCTGTTTTCTCTTCACTTTGTTTAAAATACTTTGCTTTGCTCAATGGGTAGTTTGGGTACTGTTCAAACATCATTTAACATATGAAGGCTTATTTCTGAACCATGTTCTATTCCATTGGCCTATCTATATGCCTTTGTACTAGTATTACACTGTTTTCATTGTTATAGCTTTGTAATATGTTCTCAAATCAGGAAGTGTGATTTTTCCAATTTTGTTCTTTTTTCAAAACTATCTTGTTATTGAGGTCCCTTGAGATGACATGTTATGGCTGAAACATCCAGAGCACTTGGATGGGGGCAGGCCAGCCCAGGACCTGCCCAAACAGAGCTCTGGCAGCCACTCACTCCCACACAGCAAAATTGCTGCCATGCCTCCAGCCAGACTCCATTTTCTCGGGACAGAACCTCCCCCAGAAATTTACCTACTAAAAATTTAGGTATGCAGGTTTCTGTGACTGAAACCTCCAGGCTTTCTCAGAGTTGGAATGGGCTATCTCTTCCCACCTCCCTGTAGTTTTGGAAGCCCCAGCAGGGACGTCCACACCCCCAAAGCCACCACCCAGTAGTTAAAAATTTAACTCCAGCTGTACCGCCTAGTTAAAAATTCTGGACTTCCTGGACTTCATCTACAACTCTACAGCACTAATAATCCAGTAATAGCACACCAGATTGGATGGGATGTAACACAGAAGGCAACCAATCTCAACTAACCAAACAGTGACACAGAAAGTTTAACCTGTAGTTAGATCTTAATCCCTCATCTAAGGACTCAATATCTCCATGATACAACAATCCATGATAAAATTTCTTCTAAGGAAATGTGTTTTGATCATTATGTTAGCGAATTATTGATAATAAGCAATATAAAATAAATTATTGCAGGCTTGCTATGGGGTCAGGCTTGAGGGGTGGTTAGGAAAATTGGAGACAATGTTTGAGGGAAGGTGACAAAGGTAGTGGCATTGGTGTTGGAATATTGAATGCCTGTAACAAATCATCATGAACCACTTTGCAAACCACAGTGTGTATATAAAGTGTAGAGGGGGTGGTTTACATAAGAAGTCCTTACCTATTTCATGTAAATTCCAAAGCACAAAATTTCTTTAAAAGATTTATTAATGACAGGTAAGGCATTGTTATTACAATAATGAGATCCAAATATAAAATAAGGGGCTGGAACAATAGTACAGCGGGTAGGGCTTGCACGCAGCTGACTTGATCCCCAACATCCTATATGGTCCCCCAGCACTGCCAGGAGTGATTCCTGAGTGCAGAACCAGGAGTAACCCCTGAACATCGCTGGGAGTGATCCAAAAAGCCAAAAAAAGAATATATATATATATAAAATAAATTTTAATGCACTATACTTTAGATTCCAGAGGTGAAGACTAACTTATGCAAATGAGAAAAAGCATTTTATTATATTGCATAAAAGGGTTTTATTTTTCTTATTTACATAAGTTATAATCATAAAGAAATCACAAATTGGGTTCTACTGATTTATTTTCTCATTCTATTTACCATTTCTTGAAGTTTCGTTGTAACAAGTAATATAAAGTAAATTTATTATGTGCCTAAGGGGACATGTTGGGGATGGGAGGGAAAAATGGAACATTGATGAAGGGAAGGTCACACTGGTGGGGTTGAAACACTAAATGTCTGAAACAACTATATAATGAACAACTTTTTAATTCATGGTGATTGCACAGTGGTAGGGCGTTCGCCTTACAAGCGGCCAACATGGCCGACCCAAGTTCGATTCCTCTGCCCCTCTCGGAGAGCCCGGCAAGCTACCGAGAGTATCTCGCCCGCACGGCAGGGCCTGGCAAGCTCCCCGTGACGTATTCGATATGCCAGACACAGTAACAACAAAGTCTCCAATGGAGACGTTACTGGGCCCGCTCGAGCAAATCGATGATCAACGGGAGGGCCTTTAACTTTTTTAACTTTAACTTAATAAAAATATTACATGTGAACTTCAGGATAATTTTTCTTTGATTCTCAGAAAAACAATGTCACCAAATTTTAGACAGGAATTGTGTTTAATCTTTGGTTCAGGCCAGAGAGATAACACAAGAATTAAGGTTCCATGCAGCTGCAAAATGATACTAGTTCATTAAACACCATACATGCATGGTCCCTCAAGCACTGCCAGAGGTGGCACCTGAGAACTGCTGGGTTTGACCCAAAGCACCCAAAAAAAGTCTTGTAGGTAGTTGCAAAGTATTAACAAATGAAACCATATACCTCAGATCCAAGAATATGGAATGGCTTTCAATTTACAATATATTCAGTAATCATTTTATAGTTTAAAATCTTTCTCTTTCTTTTTTCCCCTTTTCAATTTACTTGGGCTTGCGTTATTTTAATCTGAGTCCAATAATAACAAATTGGTACCATTTTATTTATTTATTTAATTGTTTGTTTGTTTGTTTGTTTGGGGGGCCACATCCACCAATGCTCAGGGCTTAATCCTGGTTCTGCATTCAGGGATCACTCTTGGTGGGGCTCATAGAACCATATGGGATTCTGGGGATTGAATGCAGGTCGGCTATGTGTAAGGAAGGTGCCTTCCCTGCTCTACTATCTCTATGTGGTGCCCCTTTTCACATTCTTGATTATATTTATTTTTTATGTACTTTTATCTTCTTTGTGCTAGATTCCTTTCTTTTTCAAATTTTGCATTGTTAATGCATAGAAATATAACTGAGATTTTACGTTGATTTTATATCCCATGTCTTTTTTGAGTGTAAGTTTTAATATTTTTTGTGGAATTTTTAAGGTTACTACATTTAAAAAAGAGATCATGTCATTTGCAGATAATTTTATCTATTTTAAGTTTTGTGCTTATTGTTTCTTTTACTTGCCCGATTTCTTTATGCCTGAAAATATATCCAATAGAAGCAGACATCTTTGTATTTTTCCTGATCTCAAATAAAAAGCTTTCATGATTTTGTATAATGCTAACTATGACTTTCCATATATGAACTTTATTCTAGTGAATCAGTTTCTTTTTATCATTATTTGTTGAGTGTGCTTATTGTAAAATGATACTAATTCTCAAAACATGTTTTGCTTCATCAATTTAATTTCTTAAGCACTTTCTATCCTTTACTTTCTTCTTTTGACCTGTTACATTGATTTTTTTTAACATATTGAATTACCCTTGAATTCTAAGAGTGTAACTCAGTTTATCATAATCTATAATACTTTTAATGTATTATTAAGGTCAATTTGACAGTATTTTGTTGAATAGTTTTTATCAATATTCATGAAGTATGTTAATCTGTAGTTTTCTTGTAGTATCTTTTTTGGGAGGTTAATATGAAGATAGTGCGAGCTTATAAAATAAGCTTGAATTTCTCCTCTTTGATTCTTTGAAGTAGTTTGAGGAAGATTAGTATTCATATTTCTCCAAGTGTTTTCATGTAGAATATGTATAATTTAATGTGTACATTTGGCATGGACCTCTGGATTTATCTTGGTTGGAGACATTAAACATTCTGTGCATATATGATCTTTAATATTTCCAATTTAGGAATTCTGACCTATTATTTTCTCACATAAATTCTCTGTTCCTTTCTCTCTGTTTCCTCCTGCTAGAATTCCATAATGCACAACTTGAATGCTCATAGCATGACCTAGGATTCTTATATTCTCATCGTTTTTGTTTATTCTTTTTTTCTTTTGTACCTCTGCCTCAGTAATTTCAAATGACTTGTCCTCAAATCATCAATTCTTTCTTCAGGGTTTGTTTGAATCTTTTATATGGTTTCTGTATATTTACTAGTATTCTCGTTTGTTCTATCATTAGATGCCTGATTTTTGATTAGGCATCTCTCTTCACTGTTTAACATATTAAACATAGTTATGACAGTTATCTAGAATTTTTACTCAGAGGTCAGAGAGATACTCAAAAAGCTGTCTACATGTTGTGCACACAGAAGGTTCAAGTACCACGTGGCTCCCCAAGTATCACCAGGAGTGACTTCTGAGTATAAAGCCAGAACCTGCGCACTGCCAGGTGTGGTGCAAAAAAAAACTAAATAGAGTTGTTGATCAGAGAGCCATATATTTGTAATTTCTTTGGAATCGGTTTTTGAAGTTTTATTTCTGTTATTTTTGGCCATGCTTTATTATAGATATCAACATCTTATAATTTTTTTATGTAGGAGTACTGATATTTATTCAGCCACTGATTAGCTGATTTAATTGGGCGTGAACCCCACCTTACTTTTTAAAAAAAATATTATAATTTTATTTATTGAATCACCGTGAAAGCAGTTACAAAGCTTTCGGGTCTAAGTCTCAGTTGTACAATGAAACACCTGTACCTTCATCAGTGCCCATTCTCCGCCCCCAACAGCCCCAATATACCCCCATCCCACGTCCTCCCCCTACCTGTGGGGCAGATGATTTCCACATTACTCTCTCTCTCTACTTTGATCACATTCAATATTTTGACACCAGACCCACCATTATTATTTGAGATTTTACCCCAACACTCAGATCTGCTGAAAAGGCAACAATAGACAATTTGTTTTCTATTGCTGGTTATGAATAACATATGATGTTGCATGGCTGCAGTAGTGGCCACGTGATTTTGAAATTCCGAAATTTTAACACTTAAATCTGGAGGGATTTCTGGCAAAACCTGCTGGGTTCCGAGATTTGCTCCTGAGTCTCTGGGATCATGTCCGTTAAGCAGCTTGATCAGGAGCAATATCTTATAATTTTTTAATTGACATCAGCATTTGAAAAATATGATCTCTTCAGAATTTTTTTTGGCAGGGAGTTACCAGGCACACCTGGCCATGCTCAAGGCTTACTCCTGGCTCTGTGCTCAAGGATCACTCCTGGTGAGATCACGGAATCATATGTGATGCTGAAGATCAAACCCAGATCAGTCGTACACAAGGTAAACATCCTACCCACTTTACTATCACTCATTTTTAACTGTTTCATGCATAGAAAGATCTTCACAAACCACCCTAGCAGATGTCATGCTCCCTTTTCTAATGTTGTCCTCTGTGCATGTACATTTGCTCTAGTCTGTCCAAGTTTCCAGCAATGCTGCTCCTACTTATCCTTGCAAACCAATAACCTCTCACTTGCCCTGGTATCTGACTGTGATTGTTCAGGTCTAATGTCCTGGTGTAATTGATCTGTTTTATGCAGCATCTAACCAAATTGCATGTCCTATCACTACTAGGCTTCAGAAGAGACCTGAACCACTCCTTCAGACAGCCGCAGACTCACCCAAATGCTATCTGCTCAGTCCCCTCTTTTGTTTTTGTCACAAGTGATAATATCTGATATGGGAGGTTACACCACACCAGGTCTGATAAAGAAAGGAGCAGAGCAGAATAAAACAGAATAAACTCCCTTACCCCTTATTCTGGCCTGAAGCAATAGCACAGCAGGTAGTGCGATTGCCTTGCACATGGCTGACCCAGGTTCAATTCCTCCATCCCTCTCAGAGAGCCCAGCAAGCTACGAGAGTATCCTGTCCACACAGCAAAGCCTGGCAAGCTACCCGTGACATATTCAATATGCCAAAAACAGTAACAACAAGTCTCACAATGGAGATGTTACTGGTGCCTTCTCAAGCAAATCGATGAACAATGAGAGGACAGTGCTACAGTGCTACCCCTTATACTGGCATCCCTTCTTGGTTTTATTTTGGTCTAGTCATTGAGGCTTCTCAATTCATTTCCAAAATTCTTACAGAATATTCTGCTCTATGGATTGTCATTAGTCAGGTGTCGCTGTGGGAAAACAGGGCATAATGCTTCCTCCTTAGTCATCTCTACGACATCCCTCTAAATATGTGCTAATTTCATACTAAGAATAAATTACTATATTTTGTACAAGAAGTCTTCTTTCATTAAATGGGTATCTCTGTACCTTTACACCCCTATAGTACTTAGTTTTATCTTTCACACACATTTTAAAATTTTGCTTCATGGCTATCATTGACACATGTTGAATAAGTAATCTAGATTATGAAACATTCTGATGCATATGTGTGTTGTGGGTTGATGTGCTTTAACTGAAAAATAAAAGAATTGAAATGGAGTGAATTATGAAATGGAGAGAATTAATGGAGTGAAAGATGTTCAAATTAGAAAATTCAAGGGAGATCTTACATTGTGGGAAAGTGTTACACACAGAGAAAGAGCATAAATAAAAGAATATAAGACCTGGTGATCAAGAACGGTAAGCTCAGATGGAGCCAGGTGAAGGTGATTAAAATGCAAGAGAAATCTGGCAGACTCATAAAAAGGCAGCGAAAAAAATCTTCTTAGTTTGCAAGTAACAGGCCTGTGGGTCTTGGAATGCTCATAAATGTTCTCTACACATTTTTAGTTTAATTGACATAGAAATATGGGATTTGCATCTCTAGAATATCTTAAATATCAAGTTTATAGGATGTAAATGGTTTGCTTTTTAAAAAATCTCATGTAGGAAATGTTGGAATAATCTCATTAATAAAAAGTATTGGATGTCCACATGTTTACAGAAACAAGTACATGCTGACCATAAGTCTACTAAATTGTAGACTGTTTCTTTCCTGATTACTGGGGCTGAGTATTGGAACTCACTAAGAAATAACATGAGTCAGCAGAGAAGGAAAGGAAAAGACATCCAGTGTGACCCTTACTTAGATCTCAGGCTTTGACTGAGAACTTGTGTCCCAGGATTCAGGGTGACCAAGAGCACCACTTGCAGAGTCATCTTAGCTGAAAACAGGTTTATGCTATCATTTATTAAGTTAGAGATGTAGAAACAATGGTTACTAAACATAACCACTGCGAGACACACATGTAATTCATATGCTAATCGAGCACCTCTTATCTGCAGACATTTAAGTCCTCATGAAATGTAGCACTGTAGCACTGTCCTCCTGTTGTTCATCGATTTGCTCGAGTGGGTCCAGTAATATCTCCATTATGAGACTTGTTGTTACTGTGTTTGGCAGGCGAAATATATGAACAAAATTTACCTGTAACCAATCTTTAAAACATTTGTCATAACTACCCCTTTGTACTATAGCACAGCAGGTAGGGCGTTCGCCTTACAAGCGGCCAACATGGCCGACCCGAGTTCGATTCCTCCGCCCCTCTCGGAGAGCCCGGCAAGCTACCGAGAGTATTCGATATGCCAGACACAGTAACAACAAAGTCTCCAATGGAGATGTTACTGGGCCCGCTCGAGCAAATCGACGATCAACGGGAGGGCCTTTACCTTTACCTTTACCTTACCCCTTTGTACCTCAGAAGTTTCTATATTTTCAGTAGTTAGAAAGGGGGTGTGTGGTGGTGAGCAGAGGGGTTGGGAAGGGGTAGTAGTGGTGGTGATAGTAATTTTGGTTTAACAATGGCATATTTCAACATCAATGGCCAGCCCAACCAAAGAGAAACAGATCATGATATTTCACTTAAAGGAACCAGAGTTATTAGGCTAATGTATTGGAAAGGGTGTTGTGCTAGACATGACAAATCACAACAATCACATGAATGCTGACAACAAAGGCAGGGAAGAAAAGAGCAGAGCCGTAACATGAACCATATGGCTTAATAACTAATAACATTTCTATGCATCTTTATTGTTGTTATTGTTTTAAAACTGGCTAACATTTGGCCTCTCTTATTATAACTGAAATGTTATCTATAGCCGCTATCACTCCAATATTTCAAAACGTTGTTTCTAAAGCAAGATACGAATACATCAGAGACTCATTCATATCTTGCAGAGGAAAAGTTCAATGCAAGAGTCTCCATAATAAAGCCTACCCAGATATAATAAATGGGGCTGTCAGATTGATTCTCACTTGAGACACCAACTGTAGCTAATATTACTCGATATGCAGATGTTTTCTGTCTCTTTCTCTTGAACCAAAAAAAGGCATTTAAATGGAATAATGATAAATTGGTATTAATATGAAGAGTCTCTGCTACAGTGTGGCAAAGGGCTGCGCAGGTCAAGGGTTGGAGACATATGTGAGTGATGGCGCCCTCACCTCTGTGCTGAAGGGTCTCAGGAATTTATTAGCTGAACTATTCACTCTGTCTCAAGACCACACAACACTAGTCAAAAAAGAGAAAATAAAGCTCAAACTACACTAAAGCATCAGTTGGAGAGGGCTGAGCTCTCCCGCAGTGCTTGGAGCACTGGGGTGCACTGCATCCAGTCAGTGTTTAGAAATGAAGAGTTTAATGGGGGAATAAAAGTACCAGCACAATTCTGACAAAGGAGTGGTGGGGAGGGGGGAGGGGGGAGGGAGTAGCAAATCCTGACAATACTTTATCCAAACGACAAAGCTAATGCTTGTTCTCAGCAACTCTGCTGTCCCTGGGCGGGTCTGTCTGTCTGCCTCCTGGAATTTCATTTCACAGTCCCAGCAAATGGTCACCTTCACATTTGGTTCCACTTAAGTTTCTCCCGCCTCCCTCACTTTCTTCCCCACTAACGTGCAGGTATGAAACACTGGGGAGGAATGTAAAAACCTTCACTTAGCTTCTTTGCAAAAAAAGAAAGAAAAGAAAAGCCAATGAAAGGGGCAAAGGGCAAAGGGTGTAATGGGGCATCTCCCTAAATGATGAGGCATTTCTTCCTCGAGAACACTTGGGGAACTCTTAGTAAGCGTCTCCGGGTGGTGATCACACGCTCCCTGAAGTCCTTAGGACCTAGAGTCTGTAAACCTGGAACACGGTCTTTTATTATGCTTCTGAGGGTTTGCTTTGAACAAATAAGCTAACTCCAGGGGGAGAGAGGGTTGAATTCACGTGAAAGCATAATGCTAAAATATCCAGCCTACAAATAAATAAATTGCACAGATGTTAAGCTTTCATTGACTCATATCTCCTTTTATTAATGAAAATGGGAAACCAGAAGATGACCGTAGAAATGAACCAAATGATTATTCATGAGGATGCTAAATTGTTATACATCCAGTTCTCAGTTTTCCAGAGAAACAAACTAGAGATAATTTGGATAAGTGGATAATTCACAGTCTACAAATTACACCTAGTAGTTAGGTATATTTAGTAACTGTAAAACTGGTGGCTCTGAATTATATCCAGTTCATTACAGAATTCATCGCAAAGCAACTTCTCTCATGGTTGATCTCCTTTTCTTTTGGAGAAGTGTATCTAGACCCAAATAAAATGAAGTGTCCTCATACTATCTGTGCCCAACTGTTAACTGCCGTGCTCATATGTTGCCTCTGGGTGTTGCCCATGATACCCACACCACACACATCATGCTGCCCACATTTCTGTCTGTCTCTCTGTCTCTGTCTCTCTCTGTCTCTGTCTGTCTCTGTCTCTCTCTGTCTCTGTCTCTCTCTGTGTCTCTGTCTCTCTCTCTCTCTCTCCCCTTCCTCATAATCCCCTAAATAAAAGCTGTTTTTCCTTCTCTCTCATCTCCTGAAAGTCTTTTCTGGGAGGGAAGGCAAAGGACCCAAAAGCCTGGGTCAGGGCTAGGACTGGTTGACTTTCCCGCAAAGAGTAATTCCTCCTCCAGCCTACCACAGCTCCCCAAGAAATCAAGTAGTAGTCATCAATTTCCACACCACGCAGAACAAGTGGACATTGGGTGCAGCTTGACGGCTGTCTCATGGGGCTGACCAGATGCGTGTGAGTAAGGGTCAAAGCAAACTATCTCAGTCCTAAATCCCAGGCATTCCTAGGGTGACAACGGTGGGGAGAGGGAAAGTGGTAGATTTCCTTCTTTAGGCTTTGCCTCTCTCTTCCGCACTTAACAGAAGTCAACCGGGAACCTCTACCAGCACCAAAACTAAATCCAAAATAGAGGTTGAAACCACTGAATAAATGTCCTGGCTCATACTTTTCCTCAGCTCCATTATGCCTTATTCCAGAGCACAGTCTCCGCTAGTATGCTGTCATGAGCCCGTCTAACTTAGTATATCCTGAGCATATCTGGCTGCTAATGCGTGATCTCTTCCTTCCCCTTCTTCCCTTTCCAGGACCTTCCCTTTTCACTCCCTCTTCCAAAATAAATAAATAAAGCTAATTGATTTCCCCTGCACAAGGCTTATACAAAGCAAAAGGCACATGTCATCTTGCAACAAAAGCAGGTGGGGAAATCAAAGTCCCCTTCTTAACCTGGGGGCTCGGAGCTTCCTGAGGTCTGGCCTCATTATAATTCTGAGAGTTTCCAAGGAGAGCCCAGGTCCAGTGAACTCCAGATCCAGCTACTGCAATAATATGCTGCCCTCACCCCTTCTGAGATTGGATTCAACTTCCAGCTTCAACACATGGTAGCTTTGTTTTCTCACACAAGTTACTTAAGCTTTGTAACTTTAACCTTTTCATATGCAAAGTTGAATAATAACAACTGCCATCTGAGTTATTGTGAAGCTTTCAAAACAAAATCATGCAAATGGATGGAAACTGGAGGGTATCACTGAATGAAGTCAGCCAGAAGTAGAAGGATAGATACAGAATTCTCTCTCTCCTGTGTGGGATATAAAGAAACATAGTAAGGGAATGACAAAGAGTCAAAAACAATGGAACCTGAGAACTGGTTATAGAACTGAGCTTGTGGAGAGTTGGGAGATGGCATGGGGGAGTTGGGTGGAGGCCCCTGAGACAATGATGGTGGGAAGCAGGCACTAGTGGCGGGTGTGGTACTATAACCTTGTATGCACAAAATCCTATCATCGACATCAACAGTGTTGTAAATCACAGTGCTTCAAATAAATAAATAAAATTATATCAATAAAAACTAAAATTTGTTAGGAACATAAAAATATGGTTCAACTAAAGGACTTAGGACAGAACTTGTCACATTACATTCTAACTAGACATTGACTTTTATTTTTTCTTGATTTATTATCACGCTCTACACATATAATCTGTATGAAAATGTCCTATGGGTTATATTAAAATATAGGCCCTAGTAGTTTACTCCTTGAAATTAAGATAGGGCCAACAGTCCTTGACCATTTCAGAAGGCTCTCAATGTCATTCTTCCACCTGTGACTTGCCTTTCACAAATGGATACCAAGACAATTTTGAGAAGAGGCTTTCCCTGGATCTTAAAACAGAAAAAAAATGTTCCTTGATGCCATGCGACATTATCCAATAATCCAATAAGACCTCGGCCATCACCTTTTTGATTTCAGTACTGAACAAGCACTATTGCTGTTCCCACTTCATAGACAATAACTAAGGCACAGTGGCTATGGCAACCGACATCATGACAAATTAAGTCATGGGCTAGGCCATCCAGATCTTAATCTCACCCTTTCTCTGGTTATTTTAAAACTTCTTCTACCATACTTTCTTCCTATTCTAAATCTCAGTGCAACTTCACTAGCTAGAGACAAACAAGAGGTCTAAGAAGAATTTAGACTTAAAAATAGCCAATTTTCAGGTTTGATCCCCTTACTAGATTCCCACCTCCCCAACTCCAACCCCACCTACTTCTCAACACTGCCAGGTGTGGCTTCCAATAAATAAATAAATACAATAAATTAATTTAGACTAAAGTGTGCCTGGTAACTGTATTGCCACCTTCAGATGAGGTTGCATACAATTAGAGGTGTGTGGACAGCAGAATGATGCTGGTCAAACCATCATTCACATTTAGAAGCACTGCTAGTTATAGGCAAAAGGTAATTTCAAGATAAACAATTAGAGACTGAAATAGTTACTGGTACTGGGAATTTTCAGTGCTAAAACAAGGATAAGGTACGGAAAACACTCCTTTCCTGGGACATAACAATAAAGAAGTCAACCACATCTGGGTGACTGTCAATGGTCAATGGTAATGGTACCAATTTGCTTCACTGTATTTTTTTTTTTTTTGCTTTTTGGGTCACACCCAGCAATGCTCAGGAGTTACTCCTGGCGCTGCACTCAGGAATTACTCCTGGCGGTGCTAGGGAGACCATATGGGATGCCAGGGATTGAACTCGGGGTCGGCTGAGTGCAAGGCAAACGTCCTACCCACTGTACTATTGCTCTGGCCCCACTTAGTTGTTTCCTGCACAGCTGCTACTTGATCTTCCAGGAACACCTCCTTCTCTTCTCTCCACACCAACTTTACATATTTAATTCCTCCTCATTCTTTAGCTTCAGCTCGAGGGCATCTTTCTTTCATCTACTCTACTTTACCCCAGTGTAAATGGAGTTCCCTTATTATATTTTCAGGTACCTCTGTACTTTCGTTCCATCCCGGTGACTAAAGTGTAATAAAAGCTTAGAGAAGTATTTGTTTGGTTTGTGATTGTTTCAGAATGGTTTGCCCCCCACCTCCCAGGTTGTAAACTCGAGGAGTCCAGGGATAAAACAAAGAAGTTTTCTTGATGATGCTGTGGTAATTGAATGAATCAGACCCTCAGGAAATTTGTCTCTGTCTGAACCAAATTAACAAAAGGTTTCCTTCAGCTTCTTTATGGAGAAAATACCTAAAATCTCTAAGTCAAACCCCAACAATCAGGGCTGCCCTTGACTCTCATTTCCTCTGCACCCATGTGTGGCTCTCATTAAGACAAACATAGATTGTAGATTTTGGGGTGAATGGACTTGAATCCAGCTCAATCAGCCTAGGGCTGAATCAACTCTGCTCCCAGTTGCTTCTCAAAGTCAGGATTCCAGGCTTTCCCAGCAGAGTGGCTGCCCAAGGCCACACCTCAGTGAATTGGCTGATAAATGATGGATATGTGAGTCAAAAGGAAATTTTCCTTCCTGCAACAGCACCCTAGTTAAAATCTGCCTCATCTTTACAGCATGCCCTTTGACCCCATAACTTTGCTCCTGCGAATTTGCTCCAAGAGACAAGCAGATGTATGTACTGGGCACAGGGAGGGCAAAGGGTTTATTTTATTTGGGACTCATCTCCAGATGCTGGCATCTAATAGCAATTAACTAAATTATTTACACAGTAGGATAACAACCTTGTATAAAACCCTTCAACAGCTATGCCAGAAAAAAGAGAGAAAGCACAAAGCATTTCCAGAATGTGGTTGTGGTTGATCAGATTTGCGTGGATGTTTTCTTCTTCCTGCTTCTTCCAAATGCTCTTTAATGTGCCTGATAAATTCTTTTAAAAAATTAAATGAATGCAGAAATTGTAACATCCTTACTGGTACTTGGTTTATAGGTTTCCACAGTAGATAGAGGTCCAGGGCAATTGTAAAGCACCATGTTTTACACAAGTTAAATTAGAGTCTATGAGACAACCTTGGGGTGCCTTACAGAGACCCAATCACTGGGTGTCCTGCTTGCCAGACACAGCATCTTTTATCCATTGGCACAAGCTCCTTTCTCACCAAGTTCCTTTTTTCTTTCTTTCTTTCTTTCTTTCTTTCTTTTTTTCTTTTATTTTTTTTTTTTGCTTTTTGGGTCACACCCGGTGATACGCAGGGGTTACTTCTGGCTCATGCACTCAGAATTACTCCTGGCAGTGCTTGGGGGACCATATGGGATGCTGGGAATCGAACCCGGGTCAACTGTGTGCAAGGCATACGCTCTACCCGCTGTACCATCACTCCAGCCCCACTAAATCCTTTCTTGACTTCTCTCAATCACTTAAAAAATAAAAATGAAATAAGAAAGAAAATAAAAGAAAGAGAAGGAAAGATACCCTGCCCCCTCCCCCCCAAAAAAACCTTGTTTATTTCACAGTTTTTAAGGGGATGGGTCTGATTTATGTCCAACTTAGTCAAGACAGAAAAGTAGTTGAATGGGTGAAAGTGAAAAATACAGGAGAAAGTGTTCTTCAAGGGAAGGTCAACACTCCTGCAAGTCATTTGTCAAAGGACACATGGTGACTGACTTCAGGAAATACAGGAACTAGTTGAGAAAAAGAAGACTATTCATTTCCAGATCTTGCTAGGAAAGGTCATTTTAAACCCATGAGCCAGAAGGAACGGTCGTATGTAAACAAGAGCCTGAATTGTATTCTAGATCCATTCATTATTGCTGTTTATCCTGAGTAACCCTCAGTCTCCTTGTAGGTCTCAATATTTGTTTCTGAATATCCCCAGGGACAAAATGAACTAATACGCTTTTCCTTAATTGCCAGATTAAGAAATCGAAGGTTTTTCTTCTTCCTTTTTTTTTATGAAAATGTGCGAAGGCACAGGAAGCTTTGAAAATCTAATTTAGAGCCATTTAGACTGCAGGATTTAGAGTACTTATTTAATTAACATTTATTGAACACTTATTATGTGGAGGGTGCCATGAAAGGATCAAATGATGGTTAAGATACACTCTCCACCCTCAAGGAATTTTTCAGTCCAATAAGGCAACCATCTGGCAGCACAGTTAGGGGAAGAGGAGAGAATGTATCCCGGCAAGCTGTGTAAGATTTGGGCATACACTTACCTGTAATGATCACAAAGGTAGTTTTCCCATGCAACATTTGTATTGCACTTGGGATGTGCAATTTCCACATCTGGGAAAACTAGACAGATAGCGTCACTTAAGGCAATTGGGGAGCTGGGAGGTGGGGGAGAGTGGTTTGCACTCATGCTTTCTCTTGTAAATAAAGCAGGAAATATAAAACCAAAGAGACCCAGTGTCCTAGTTTGCCTCTCCTTCCAGCTCACTGAACAGGGCTCGTTGGGTCTTTCACTGCCCTGCCTAAGTTTGGTCTTTGTCGAAGAAGTTGGGAACCAGTGCCCGAAATCCTTCTATGAGAAAATGATGCGGAGAAAGGAGAAGTTGAGGAGGGAAAGTGCCCTGGAAAACAGTTTGCAGAACTAAGTCCAGATGGCCCCACTCTCTGTGAAACTCTTGACTCATACAACCCTGAAAAAAAATGTTGTAAAGAAACTTTTATTTTTGCTTATGGATGCCACCTTCCTCTTAGGATGCCTTTGAAGGTAAGACGGCTTCACACCATGAAGAAGAGAATAAATGGCATTTTAGCTGTGACTATTTTCCCTCCTGGGTAGTTGTCGGTGTGCCCATCACCTTTTCTTTTATGAAAATGTCTTTTATTTGAAGAGTAAAGGAATTTACAAATCATCCACTTTGGTCCCTGGAGAAACTTCAACAACATGGTTTGAGGAAGAAATGTATGTGTCATTCGTTTCAAGGACATAACAGCAAAGTATTGACTGTTCACGCAACTTAAAAATGGAGAAAAGCAAACTTATTAATTCAGTGGCTTATTGATATTCCCCAAACATTCTATTTCACCTTACCCAAATCAGTTTAACTATTTTCTTTGGGAATTTTGTTCCTGTTTTTAATAAACAGGTAGGATTTAGTTAAGCAAGACCAGCTAATTTCAACTTTTATTTTTACCTGCTCTTCCTTTGTTTATTCCTTGATTGACAAGTGTGCTTTGAGTCAGTCAAGTGACCTGGCAATAAACAAGAAAAAGAGAATGACGGCCAGCTCTTCTGCACTTCTTAGTAAGACATTGATTTCAACCCCTAGACTTAACTCTCAGATCAACCCTTTGTAGCTCGTGTACTACAATGCACAACGCACTATTAGCCCACCACTCACCCCTGGTCACCAAATATTGCCTGCATATATCCTACTAAGTATACTGGCTTCTTCTCTCTCTGCTTACAAAACCCATCCCAGCACCCTCAGAATCCTATTGCCCGGTGAAAATTGACACACATGAGACTCTCTAATCTGACCTTCCCAGATTACTCCGGACAGTCATATTGCCCAATCTGTGCTGCTATCACTTTCTCTTTGGATTCTATCTGTTGCTGTATTCTGCGTAACTTTCATTTATGTCCTTATGTGTGTGACAGTGCACTGCAAAAAAAATAGAAATTCATGTTTTGTTTTTCTCTGCTTACCCAGAAGGGGACTAGACTCTTTCTGTTCACATGCTTTGGAAAATGGCTCATCCTTAAATGGAGAAGGAAAGCATTTGTCTTGTGGTTCTGCAATCTAAAGGAACATCTTAGAGGCAAGAAATTTAATAAAGGAAAAGGGGAATGGGTGGATAGACTGTTCAGAACCTCTGGTACTCACAGCATTGAAAATAAATGTTTCCTTTCTAGAATGAGTTCCCAGGACTGGAGAGAGGACAGGTCTGTGAGCCCAGCAGCACATTGGCCCCTGATCTCTCTAGGTCAAGCTCCTCTGACGTGTGAGAAGAGCTGTAAATAGTCCAAAGGATTGGCCTGTTGTCTAGAAGCCCAGCGAGAACAGACCCCAGGACCTAACTCTGAAGAATGGATGTAATCAAATGGGATTTACCCTTCCTAAAAGCCACTCTGGCCTATGGTAGCATTCAACAGTGGCACCATGTGGCAGCGAGGAGCTATGGCAGGGGCAGAGATCCTGGCAGTCAAGGGACAGACCACTGTGGTCTCAGCTGTCTGTGGTAGGTGTCCGGAGGGCCTCCTTCGCAGGAGGAATTCTGAGGGCCTCAGGGGATAGAGGGAGGCAGACTTAAGAGAGCTTTGACACAACATCTGACTAAGTGGGGAGGGGGGAGGGGGGCTGGATAGCAGGAGCAAGAGACACTTTTTACCTAATTGTGGAAATGAACAGATTAGAGAAGTGTCTTAAATCCCTAAAAGCTGCAAACTCCTTGAGGACAAACAGCATTTTCATCTCAGTGCCTTGGGTGCAGCAAAGCACTGAGTTGAATGCATTAGAGATAAATTCCTTTCTTTCGCATGTATTTGAAGACTGAGCAAGTGAGAACACACACTCCAGAGAGATAAAACGAGGGATTCAACCATTTCCAGTGCGGACTCTCCACAAATGTTCACTTGTTTGAAAGTAACTGTTTGCTTCTCCTTGGACAGACACCAAAAGAAAAAGTGTTTAACCAAAATATTAGGCAATTCATCTACACAGATATTTCCCATGATCCTCCAGGATTTAACCTTTGTTGGATTCTGTGATATTTACTCAAGAAATAATTATCATTTTCTTAAGACCTTCCCTGCTAAGTCATGTCTGACCTACAAAGGTACCAAGGCAAAAACCCCACTGGACTGTCTCAGGCCATAGTCAAGTCCCTGAATTCTTGACACCCATTAATCCTCATTAGCCTCATTAGTTCATAGAACTGTAGTACTGTCCTCCTGTTGTTCATGGAATTGCTCGAGCGGGCACCAGTAATGTCTCCATTGTGAGACTTGTTGTTACTGTTTTTGGCATATCGAATACACCATGGGGAGCTTGCCAGGCTCTGCCATGCACACGGGATACTCTCGGTAGCTTGCCGAGCTCTCTGAGAGGGACGGAGGAATCGAACCCAGGTGGGCCGCATGCGAGGCAAAAGCCCTACCCGCTGTGTTATCATTCCAGCCCCATTAGGCTGTACCACACTCAATAGTCTTTTGTTCTTTATAGTCTACAACACAACTTTTAACTCATGTGTACACATCTCCACACCCATTGAGAGTCACACTTTTCACCCAGGATGCTATTGTTTTTAGTTCCCAATCCTCTCCTTCACTCTGCATTGCATGCACTCACTCCGACGCTGATGGCCTAACTAGCAAGCAACGTGATTTTCAAACGGATGAGAGAAGTGGGGCTTGAAATATAGAATATATCGTCATCTCCTCTTGCATGATAAATAGCTGCAGTGGTCATTTATTGTTCCCATGTTCCAAAATCTAAAACTGCTTTACAGATGTTCTTTTCCTAGCTTCCCCACATCTGCACAGTAAGGCTGGGTGCAGTGTTACCAGCTCCATTTTGCAGATGAGAGTAGTTACAGGAGGCCCGTGGGGCAGCAACTTGACGTTTTTAGGACATTGTGATTATACTTTATTAGCTACACTCATAACATACTGGAGCAACCAGCAAACAGCATGTGTCAACGTCTAACACGAGGCCGTTCTATAAAGTTAAGTAGGGCTGGAAGCAGAACCCAAGATTTGCAGATTTCCTACCTCCAATTGCATTCACTATTCTTAAGTTTAAAACACATGCACAAAGTCAAAAATGCGTACCCCCACGAACAAAAACACGTAAGACCACTCATTCTACAATGCGACTGAGTAATTAGCTTCCCTTCAAAAAGCAAAGCAGCCGGTTCTGACTCTGCTCTCCTTTATGACAACTGACCTCAATCCAGCGGACCTTCCAAAAGACATGATCCCTCAGTAGAAATTATTTGCCTTCTGTGCTCCTAAATTCTCTAACGAATATAAAGTAGGACTGTACTCTTGCTGTGTGTTATTACAGTCTACCCAAATAGGACTCATGGAGGGGGAGGAAGTAATAAAATATTATGTTGGGATTTCCCTACCAACACTTCAGAGATAGATATTCTCTCTACTTCTCTCTCTCTCTTTTTTTAAAACTAAAATGAGGTCTAGTACCTTGAGATGTTTCCTGAGTGTCCTTATCTATTGTCTATGCGAACACTGAGGACTTAAAAGGCCAGGGTTGTGCTGTGCCGCTGGTTGAAAAACTACATTAATCTAGGTCCCAAGTGAAAAGCAAAACTCCCTGGAAGCGTTTGAAAAAATGCCCCATTTCTAATTATTTCACCCTTACTTCCTCAGTGAGAGCTCTCGTAGCAGACACCAACTTGAGAAACGCTTGCACGGGAGGCGTGACTGGTTCTATTCATGCGTCCCCTGAAATATCACCGAGCTATGGCATCCTTGCAGAGCAAGCCAGGATACTCATGTCCACAGGTTGGAGACAAGAGCCAGCTGCAGCTTTGCAAAAGTGCTGAAGTGTCCATGCCTGATTCTTAGTGTCCTCTTGGTGGTCTTCTGCCAGGCAATAAGCTCTGAATCTTTGACATCACTGTAATTATTAGTTTTGGTTTGGATTTAAAGCCATTTATTGTCTCCCTGATACAGTGTCTGCAATTAGGAAATGCATCAATGAGTGGAGGATCCTATTGTTCGCCCAGAATCTGAGCAGCAGACAGATTTAAGCAGGTTTCACCGGACATGAAAATATTAACATATACATCACCTTGAGAATCCTGTCTCTCGTCTCTTATCAGAGCTCTCTGGCGCAGCCACGTTCAGGAATAGGATGCTCTGAAAAGGCTGAAATGTGCAACATGGTAATAAACTAGGTATGACTTGGCTCTTTTTTCTCTATACATTAACAGTGCTCAATGCTATCATCATTCTCTTCTAATGAAATCACTTCTAGGAAGGAAATCTATCAGGATTATTTGGCAGAGAAGTCTGTTTGGTGTCAGATCTCTCCTATCCAAGTCATTTTCTGCCTTGCTCACACTCCCTCCTCATCCAGTTTGGCTTTGGCGAAAGTGAATTGTCTGAGCTTCAGGGAGACAGGATAGGGCTTGGATATTCCTGCAGGGGAGCTGCCAATCCCTGCAAGTGAAGAAACAGAAAGTCATTTTCTCACCTATATTTGACATTATAAAGTCTTCTTTTTTTTTTAACTTCACCAGTGATTTTTTTTTCTTCTCTGCTCTCAGATGTAACAGATTTTCTCAGAGAAGCCAACAGCAGTTTCATCATTGCACCCTGAAGCAAACATTTCAGAAAAGTTCCCCTGTCTCTTTGTTTGTTGCAAAACAAACACCAGAGGTCAATCGCTTCTTTCTCTGGCAACCTCAGCACACAGAGGCTCTAGGCCAGCATTTACCCCCCAGGGTTCAGGAGGCCTTCTCCTGCACTGGGTCTCGGAGTCTGGACAGGCCAGAATTAATAAAGTTGCTATGTTACATTTTTTAAAAAGAAGTCTAGTGAGTCTTTCCTTCCACCAGAAAATTAAATCTTTTCCTTCATAGCTGTCAGAAAGAAGTACCAAGTACAACAGGGAACCCAGGAGTGCTCTGAGTAAGCCGCAAGAAAACCCCAGTCCCCAGCATTCACACCCTTCTTCCCCAAGCCCCACCCCTGCATGAAGGCACAAAGAGATAGAAGAGAAAACGTTCTGGGTCATAAGGAAAACTGGTCACACGAGAACTCCATTTTTCATACAAGTAATGGAAATAAAGTTATTTTACCAAAGCTTCCTTAATGTGTAACATATTTAGCGCCTTGGTAAAACTGTGGAAATAGTGAGAAAAGTCTCTAAACGCCCTTGTGGGGATGTGTGGTATTCTACAGAGACTGACTAGAATCTTTTGTAAGAAATCTTCGAATGTGATCAGATGAGATCAAGCGTGTTCAATATCTGATTGTTAAAAGTAGGTAAAGGGATATTCTTGAGAGCCATTCAGTATCAATGTTGAAAACTACAGTGCTCAAAAGGAGAGAGAGACAGACAGAGACACAGACACAGACATAGAAAGAAGAGAAACACTTGCTATAGAGGCAGGCTAGGGGGTGGAGGGGGTGGGGGATGATGGGAGAAAATATGGGGACATATTGGTGCTGGGAAATATACACTGGTGGAGGGACGGATGTTGGAACACTGTGATTGAAACCTAATCATGAACAGCTTTGTAAGGGTCTATCTCACAGTGATTTAATAAAAAATGAAAATAGAAATAGAAATTTTAAAGAGGAGAAATGAAGTAAAAGTAAATAAATAAACTTTACTCTTTTGAAGAGAGGAATTTATGCACTTGACAGTTACGTATGAAATCATTGCAGTGTCCTTTCTGCTAAGCATCAGGGATGGAGAGGCAATCAAGGCGAAGTCCTCCCTCTCACAGAGTGAAGGGTCACCCCTCGAGGGTTAGTTTCTGCTCCTCCAATCTCGGCAGAAGGGCCAACCCAAAACGGTCATGTGGTCAGTGATGAAGTAAACAGAGTAAAAACAGTCTAAGTTATAAGGTTACTATAAAACCTTTTTTTATCACCCAAAAAAATAAAAAAGAAATCTTCGAAAGTCCAGGAGGTGTGGGGTGCTCAAAGGTGACAGGATTTCCTAAAATCCTGTGATAAAAATTCAATTGATTCTGTTTAGAAAGCACAATCAACTTATAAGTAAATCATGGTGCTTGAATTAAAAAAATATTTTTTAAAAGAGAGTAAACAATGGTTCCCTCTGAGTAGAAAAGATGGTGCTTAGGCTGAAAGTTCTTTTCTGCTTTCCTCTACGGTTCCCAAAATGGACTGTAGTGGATTTGATTTTGTTCCATGGGACTCAGCTAATGACTGTCAGTACTGCCCAGTAGGAGGTCAATGTCCCTCCCTTCAGGTGTGGCCAGAAATGACATGAAAGATGCCAAGAGGGCAAATGAGAGAGGGACACAAAGGGCCGACAAGGTCTCATCTGGAAACAAAAAAGGTTTGCAAAATCAAATCCACTTCTGGACCCTATTACAGAAGAACTCACGTTGGGAAGAAGCGCAAACGCCTTTGTACTTCTTACCAAAGAGCAAGGATTCAGTCTTCGCAGAAAAGGAGATTATGGGCTCCTTGGCTTGCTCCTCAGGCCTGTGTTCTCCCTTGCACGTGTACCTTACTGGCTTGTCTCTGTATTTCTTTGCATTTCTATTTCCCCTCTGGAGAAGCCTGTTCTCCCTTTATCTCCCTTCACATCTTTCTAAATAAGTTTCAATAAACTATTTTGCTTCACCAGAAAAAAAAGAGAAAAAAGGAGAGAAAGAGAAAGAAAAAAAGAAGGAAGGAAGGAAGGAAGGAAGGAAGGAAGAAAGAAAGAAAGAAAGAAAGAAAGAAAGGAAAAAGAGAAAGAGGGAGGAGGAACAGAGGGAGGGAAGGAAGGAAGGAAGAGAGGGAAGGGAGGAAGGAAGGAAGGAAGGAAGGAAGGAAGGAAGGAAGGAAGGGGAAAAAAGAGAAAGAGAGGGAGGATGGAAGGAAGGAAGAAAGAGGGAAGGAAGGAGAAAGAAAGAAAGAAAGAAAGAAAGAAAGAAAGAAAGAGAGAGAGAAAGAAAGAGAGAGAGAGGGAGGAGGGACAGAGGGAGGGAATGAAGGAAGGAAGGAAGAGAGGGAAGGAAGGAGAAAGAAAAGAAAGAAAGAAAGAAAGAAAGAAAGAAAGAAAGAAAGAAAGAAAGAAAGAAAGAGAGGAAAGAGGGATGGAGGGACCGGAGGAAGGAAGAAAGAGATGGAAGGAAGGAGAGAGAAAGAAATAAAAGAAAGAAAGGAAAGAGAAGAGAAGGGAAAAGGAAAAGGAAAAGGAAAGGAAAGGAAAGGAAAGGAAAGGAAAGGAAAGGAAAGGAAAGGAAAGGAAAGGAAAGGAAAGGAAAGGAAGGATTTCATTAACCCAGGCATCCTCTTTCAGATGCTTCTAAGGGAATGGAAGTCAGACATTCCTGAGGGCAGCATCCTGTGTCCCTCCGACTTCCATATTTTCTTTTCTTTTCACTCTCCTGTTTCCCTTTGCTCTCCTCTTCTTCCAATTCCCATTTAAGATCTGGGCCTCAGAGGACAGGAGAAAACTCCCATAATGTCTGGGCAGAAAATCCTTCCAATATCTGGTCTAGGCCATGGAATCCGAGAGATTTTTGAGGCATTAAGTAATCAAACTCTCACCACCTCCAAGTGTTTAAAGACACCCATGCTACTGTTATCTCCCATTTTATAGCCAGCACAACAGAGGCAAACCAAAGCTTAAAGACTTGCCAAAAATACCAGAGTCAATAAACAAGCAAGAAACACATACTCCCCTCTGCCCGCACTACTCACTTCCAATCGGCACATTTATTGTCAAATGCTAGATGCTTTGTTGAGTTTTAATCCCCGTGCCATTAACATGGGAGCCTGGAACATGTTGAGTCCTTAACAGCTTACAGAACCACAATCATTTAAGATGGAAAATAAACAGCATCTTATCCTTACCAGGGGAAGGCGGAGGTCAGCTGAGAGGGAAACTACAGCCGTGACCCAGCCCACAAGGTGACTGAGTGCAGTGGCCTTGCTGATCAGCCCCAGGTCTCACTCTGGGCCTCTGGTCTGGAACGCTCTGAGTGACATTTACATCATTTCCAAAAGCTAAGTCTTCTCTGAGGACCATCAAAGGAGGAATTGCTCCTCATTTTTGTCATGGGGCAGCTTCCCCTTTGTCTGCTGTTTTCTTCGAATAACTCTTATTTTCCCATCCCTGATAAAAGCTAACGTTTAATTAGAAAAATATAAGATAATCTTGGAAGTCCAGGATAAGTCTTCAAATCCTGAGTAGTTATTTCATCAGAGGGAGTTCCCTGTATCCCTCAATGACTTATCTCTTTGCATGTGATGTGCAATGCTCCCTGAGATAAGGTCTGTTAGGTGTACACACATGGGCTACCACCAGCCAAGCATGTAATTGGGACGCAGAGCTCCTTTCCATTGTTTCTGTGTAGTTTAATAATCAGGAGTATAAACCAGGTGAACAAAGAAGGAAGAAAGGAAGGAGGGAAGGAAGGAAGGAGGGAAGGAAGGAAGGAAGGAAGGAAGGAAGTAAGGAAGGAAGGAAGGAAGGAAGGAAGGAAGGAAGGAGCAAGGGAGGGAGGGAGTGAGGGAATGAGGGAGTCAAGGAGGGAGGGAGGACAGGAGGGATGAGAGACATGAATGAGTGAAGTCTCAAGCAAGGTAACATGCTGGAACTGAGTATAGAGTCAGAGAGTTGAGCTGAAAACCTTACTTCCTAATATGCTACCTTGGCGACTTTGAGCAAGTTATTTACCCATCCCTCATCTTTCCTTTCTTTCAAATGAATTTATAATAATACCTATACCATAGGATTATTTTGAGGATTCAATGTAATGACAAACATGATGGTGTCTGGTACAGTGTCTGGCACTTGACAAATGCAAAAAAAAGAGAGGAATGCTGATTGAATTTAAATGTCAGTTCTAAGATTATTCACATAAACCCTCCTAGGGAGAATAACTCAGTTTCCTCATCTGAAATAATCAGAAGAGCCGTGCCAGCTCAGAGTGTATTGTACGGCTTGTCCTAGAGGACTTCAAAGCTTCACTGTATGGTTGCAATATTAAGTTGTTCTTATTAAAATAAGTTCAGCACACTGCATGGGGACAGAATCAAATCCAATCCATCTACCGCAGAGCAAGAAGTAATCACTCTGTTCCTCAGCAAGAAGTGATAAATAATTCAGCAAGATGGAGATGCTAGTATTTTTCTGATTTTTCTACTTTCAGTGATAAGTCCTGTTCATATTTCCCAAAATCATAAATGTAATATAATTTCCAAAAGGGAGGGAAATTGAGCATGCTAGAGTACAAGGACAGTCTGGCCATTTTTTCCCCTTAATATTATCAGTCCTAAGTGATCTTTTCTTTGATTTCAATTCCCTTGGTTTTGAGGTTACCATCTGTACTGAATGGATTTCCAAACACCTTAGATGGTTCTTTTCGTGCTTTGAAATCAGCTTCTGTTATTAGGAATAAAAAGAGTGTGCATTTATTAAACACTCACTCTGTGTCGGGCATTGATTCTCACTTAATTGTACAATAATTATCTAAAGTAGTGCTGAATTATTACCCCCATTTTAAGGAGGAGGACTGAGGCCAGAAAGTTTAGGTAGCTAACCTGCTATTGACCATGACTATGGCACAGCTAGATTCCAATCCACAAGTTGATTCCAGAGAGCAGACCCTTTGTCATTCTATGCTGCACAATATGAGTGAAAAAAAATTCAGGAGCCAAATCCATATCTTCCAGTAAATTTGCTTTCCCCAATTTCTAGAAGAGCATCAAGAATTAAAAGCTCTTGGGAAGATGGTTGGTAGATTGAATACGGTTATGACATTTGCAGGCCTCCCCTAAAATGTTGGCACTTTTCCCTCCAAAACTATACTGGCTGTACCTGCACAACACCAGGGGGCACCCTTCCCAAAGTGCATGCTAAAAGGAGATTGCTGGAACTAAGCTGAGTCAGTTGTCTCTTTGCCATCTCAAATTGGCATCACTTCCAAAGCCCTTTTCAGTACATTCTCAATCTCTCCCCTTCTGCCAGACAAAAACAGTTTGATGCCTGGAATCAAACAAACGTGCTGTATATATCTTTTATATCATAATGCCCTGTGTGGAAAGACTCCCAGTGAGTGTGTACAGTTGAAAAGGGGAAAGGAAATTCTACTTTTCATTTGCTTTGTCAAACAAAACTGAGTTTGAAATGTGAGGGGGGGATGACATTCAGAGCCTTCTATTTTTTTTTCCTGTAATCAAAAACAAACTACACTGATCAAGAGCACTTGATCATGGATTTATTTTGATTCATAGCAAATGTGTCTAAATAGGTACAAACACCTGGTGCGGATACATGGAGAGCTTAAAATCAAGATCCCAGCTACACATCTCCCAGATTTTCGCATAGGTGACCAGCACAACCAGCAAGTAGGAGCACAAGAAAGAAAGAGCACAGGCTCTCCACATTCCCAGAGCTCAAGACTCATCCAAATAGCAACTTTAATTAACTATGGAGGTCAGAGTTAGCCTGAGTATGGGACACCCACTGAGAAGATGATAAGTAGCATTCGTTCGAGTCGTTTAAATTCACAGATTTGGAACCCAGAAACAGTACAGGGGTTAGACTCAAGTTCAATCCCCAGTTGCATTTGGCCTCCCATGCACAATTGGGTGTAGACCTAGAGGTCGCCAAGAATTGCCAGGCTGGCTCTAGTGGTTCCCAGGGCCTGAGTAGTTTTACATTGTCAGGTGCAGAGGACAGAATATCACCAGGAATAGTCCTCAGGCCCTCCGAGTCTTGGTGGAAACCTCCTCTACCAAAAATTAATACATAAAAATACATATTCATACATAGGAAACTTCTAATATCTTCAAGTTTTCATTTAGTAATTTTTATTAAGTCAGAAGAAAAGCTTGCCTGGCAAGCTATCCATGACATATTCAATATGCCAAAATTTATTTTTCTCCAAATTATTTTAAAGTAATACCTTTTGTATTGGGACGGAGCGATAGCATAGAGGGTAGGCCATTTGCCTTGCATGCTGCCAACCCAGTTTCAATTCCTCCGCCCCTCTTGGAGAGCCAAGCAAGCTACTGAGAGTATTCTGCTCACACAGCAAAGCCTGACAAGCTACCTGTGGCATATTCGATATGCCAAAAACAGTAACAAGTCTCAAAATGGAGACATTACTGGTGCCTGCTTGAACAAATCGATGAACAACGGGAGGACAGTGCTACAGTGCTACCTTCTGTGTGGGCCAATGATTTGGTTTCCTTTGTGCTATTGTCAGAAAGTGTCTTAAGTACATGCATTTCAGTTTTTAAAAATTGGTTAATCTATTAACAATACTGTGTAGAGTCTGTATATTAATCACTTGATCACTTGACATCCTGTTATTCATTGATTTGCTTGAACAGTGCCAGTAATGTCTCCATTCATCCCTGTCGTGTGCTAGTGTAGTCCAATGGCGTCTGCTCATTCTAGGAACATGAAAAGCCTCAAACCAATCATTCAGGGTCTTGAAGAAGAAGCCCATCTTATAGGTGGGTGGCCACACGATCTTTTGACATCCCATGGAATCCAGTCAGTAATGGCTCTAGTCCAGCGGTCGTCTCCAAATCTCATTACGTGTCCAGCCCATCTGATTTTCAATGCCTCAGCAAACAAGACAGCATCCCTGATTCTTGATTATCAATGGAGGTCAGAACTCCAGATTCTTTCTCTCATTTTAAGCGAAGCATGATACTCCACACATAGTTCTTTTGATTCCTCTTTGGGAGACCCAAATAGCATTCTTATCCTGTTTTCACAGGGCCCAGGTCTCTGAGGCATATGTTAATGCAGGAAGAACAGTGGAACAGTGGAAGAGATGTGCCTTGAGCCGGAGGTTCTTTGTCCTTTTAGCTATTTCTTCGACGCTCTTGAAGGCGTTCCAAGCCACTCTCTTCTTCCTGTGCAACTCAGGTGCCAGGTCATTCGTCATGTTGACTTCTTAACCTAGGTATACATAACTCTTGCATTCGGAGATGTTTATTCCATTGAGAGTGAATGGAACATTAGGAACAAGGCTGTTTCTCATATACATTGTCTTCCTGAGATTCAGCTGTAGTCCGACCTTTCCACACTCTCGGTCAAAGTCAGCCAGCATTTGTGCCACTGGGCTAATGTTTGGTGTTATTAGAACGATGTCATCAGCGAAGCGGAGGTGGTATAATTGCCGACCATCTGTCTTCACTCCCATCCCTTCCCATTCCAATCGTCCCATGATGTTCTCGAGGGTGGCACTGAAGAGTTTTGGTGAAATGATATCACCCTGCCGAACCCCTCTCTTTATGTTGATGATCACTTCCTTGTACAATGGTGAGATCCTGGTAATGAATCCGTAATACAGCTCACGGAGGATCCTGATGTATTGAGGTCGAACGCCCTGTTTGGCTAGGGCTTCGATGACCGCTTCAGTCTCAACAGAATCAAAGACCTTCTTTAAATCAATTAAAGTTAGATAGAGCAGCATCTTGAACTCCTGAGAAACCTCAATGAGCTTGGTTATCGTGTGGATATGGTTGATGGTGCTGAATCCTTTTCAGAACCTGGCTTGCTCGCATGGTTGTCCTTCATCTAATGTTCTGCCAATCCTATTCAGGATGACTCTAGTGAAAAGCTTATAGAAGATAGACAACAGGCCAATTGGGTGATAGTTGCCAATGTCATGGATGTCTCCCTTCTTGTACGGTAGAATAGTCCTGCTGTTTTCCATTGGGATGGAACCTTGCATTCAGACAGATAGTGTGTTAAGAGCCGAGCCAGTGTATTGATGAGTACTGACGGCAGCTTCTTCAGTGTTCGGGCCTGACCTTGTCTGGGCCTGTATATTGATATGTGAAATATTGTGAAAGTAGAAAACTAAAGGATGAAGACAAGGACTCACAGTAAAGAGCCTACAGTGATTGAATCCAACAAAGGTTATCCACAGAGAGAACAGAAATAGCAGTAGAGGAAAGCTGTGTGCACACCAACTTGGAATTTGTGAAGGAAGAAAATTCCTTAGCCTCCCACTGAACTCAGGACTCCCAGGCCTGGAAATGACTCAGAAAATAGAAGCACAGACTGGGGCATTAATGGCCACCCTCTAAGCATAAGCAATGACAGGTGCCAAAGGAGATGGCAAGGAAGTCAGAGGAAAGAGAAATGTCAGATCAGTAGTGAACCCTGAGGCTTGGTTTCAGACAAGCACTAAAATGCAGAGACTCAACAGTGAGTCAACTTGGGGAGACATGAACCAGAAGGTTAGAAACCTTATTTCAGTTTCATGGTTAACTGAAACTTAGCCATGGAGCCAGTATAAAACCTCCTTCGAGGCCTCAGTGTCCTCATCTGTGAAACATTCTTGCTATTGCCCCACCCTATGTCTCTATATCCTTTAATGAGTACATTACCAAATTTTCCAATTTGGTTGTGGGGTATAATTTTAAAGAAGCAATATTACTCTTTTCGAACCAAATCTGCCCCTAACACATACATACACACAACTGCATTATAACACAGTTGACTGTTCTCATCATTTGACCTATAATCATATGACTGTTCATATAATCACTGGAAAATTTTGGTCATAAATATTCAGCCCTAACAGGGTCTGATCGCTGGTGGACAGTGAGAAATTTGTTTGGTGGGTGGTGGAGAGGACACACTTTTCCAGGGTATTATAGGGGACTTAACCAGCAACCTATACATCTCTGCTCTCTTTCTGCACCAATCAACAAGTTTGACTTTCCTAAAACTGGAATTTGCCCAAACTTCTAGCAAAAGTACTTTGACTTTTAACATTGACACATGGAATCACAACTGAAATAGTAAGGCACATAGAATCACAACTCCTCTCTTTGGGGAATTATGATGCAGGAAGACCAAAAAAATGGATTTTCATCTTGGTAAATTGAGATTCAGATATTGTTTTCATGACATTCACCCAGAAAAACTCCCTCTCTCTTACTCATCAATGGCTTTCACTGCCATAAAATATTTAAAATGGAAAGGAAGCAGCTAAAATGAAACTACAGTATTTGCAAAGCCTATGTTATCTTTGTGCACAGAGAGATAAAATATAATCCCTGATTTCAAAATGTTTGCAATCAGACTAAAAAGCAGCTTAAGTAATAGAACAGTGAAAGAAAACTGGATGCAAAATTTAATGATTTCCATTGAAAACAACCTTCTCTTCCACTGCCCACCCACAATCTGTTTTCTAAACCAAAGGTTGGGACATTTTACAATACATATCTAATAATGTCATTTCTTTGATTGAACAATATCAACACCTCTACCTCTCAATGCATGCCACCTTTCTTGCTATGGTGTTTTATAAAATTGAAGACCATTTGAAATTGTGCCTCTGTTTACCACTGGGTCTCACTTCTCATCCCTCCCCTTTCACTTTGGACATCAATGGGGCTAAGACACCATAAACTGTGCTCCTGTCTGAGAGGCATAATTCCCTCTCAGTTCATGCAGCTCCCTCGAGCTATAATACTATAAAAACCCCATTTTCCTGACCATTTACTCATACTTTAAGTCTTACCTTAAACATCATCACCTAGTGGATCCTATTCTCTCTTCTTACCACATTACCGCATTTAAATATGTTATAAGTATTTAACTAACTGTTGTATTAAACTATTCTGCTTTAAGTTATAAGAGAACAGGAGACACAATTACCTTAAGCCCTTGTCTTTTCACCATTTAGAAAAACACACATTTATTTTTGTTTAATTGAATCACCATAAGATACAAAGTTACAAAGCTATACTTGGTCAATTTTCAGTCATACAGTATTCCAAGATCCATCCCTCCCTCCACCAGTGTACATTTCCCACCATCAATGTCCAGTGTCCACAGTATCCCTCCCCCCACCAACCCTGCCTGTATGGCAGGCACTTTCTCTCTCTCTCTCTCTCTCTCTCTCTCTCTCTCTCTCTGCATTATAGAAACACACATTTTCAGGGTCACCTCTGATTTTTAAATGAATGAATGTGTACAATATTTAGTTCAAAACGCAAAAAATGGAAATTAACAAGGATCAAAATGCGAAGAGAAAACTTCTGGAGGAGACACACCCTGATTTGGATTTTTAAGGCTAAGTAGGATTTCAAAAAGGAAGAGAGGCGATTGTTGTGGTCACCAACAAAGGTAAAATACCTTGAACTATTACTTGAACATAAAAGATGTTTGATTAATGGCAAGTAAATTAACAATTATAATAATAAATATTACAATAAGTATATGGCTTTCTTGTTGAAGGAAATGAGAATTAAGGGCATTGAATTAAGGAAATGAGAATTAAGGGCATTTTCTATTGAAAATAACTAATGTCTTTCATCCACACTTCTATGCATATGGCAATAAAATTCAAGAATGGGCATAGAAAAGACCACAAATAAATGGCACTTTTCATGTCCCCATCACTTCTGACATTCTCTAACTCTACCTCCACCTGGATATTTTGTTATTACATTTTAGAATCTAGCTTCCAGTTCTTTCAAACTTAATATTTGTTTAGTGAGTTTTTGCCATATTTCTCACCTTTGAATAAAAAGAAATAGAGTCTTTCCACCAAACACATACACAGAGCAGAGCAGACTGACAGTTATTTCAAAGTCAATCTTAAAAGCATTTTTCAGATGTGATAGGTTCTGAGATTTACCCTTTTCTCAAATGCTGTGGATTATCATGGAATTTTTTTATTTGGTTAGCAATTCTCCCGACTAGAAGCCCTGATTAATAGGGGACACGGAGCCCTGTTTAGAAAAATCCAATACATTATGCTCCAGTCTAATATATCCTAAGCAACCCTTCTGCAAACCCACATTGCAGCATTCACGTTTACTCTCTCCTCTGGGGGTTTGAGGGGCCAGGAAAAGGAGAAGTGAAGAGAAAGAAACCAGCTTCTTGGCAGCTTCTCAACAATAGTTCCAGCTCCCCATTCCCTCAAAAAAAAAATCTTTTACATAGTTGCTGTAACTAAGAAAATATGCATAGCTTCCTGACAGATTGGATAATGTGGAGATTTGAGAAAATTGTGCAATTCTCCTTATTTTCATTTCACCCCCAAATGCTCTGGGTGCAAGCATAGCTTCCACTCACATATAATAGCAGTTTCAATTTCTAAAATTGATGAGGAGGAATGGGGAGCAGTAGTTGAGCAGAGGCTTGTTCAGGCAGGGAACATCAGAATGATGCCTCCTCTTCTCTGGTCTACCCCCTTTTGTTCAGTTCCTCGCTGGAGTCTGATCTCTCAGCAGAGTGCGGCTGTTCCAAGTTCATTGACATAGTCATGGAGAATGCATGAAAACTTGCAACTTGTATGTTAGAAAGTCAGAGGGAATCTGAATCCTAGTTTTCAGTTGCCAAGAAACTCTATATGATGCAGGTGCAAATCATTTTTTCTCCCTCTTTTAAATTCAGACTCATTAAAACATCTATTCTGCAAAGGGATTTGATTCAAACATCTGGGAAAGGGGGAAATATCCACAAGTCTAAAATATGTTTTATCTTGGTTTCAGATTTTGATTGTATCATATTTTCAGATTGGAGGTAAGAGGCTGTCTGCTGGTGGGATGAGAGAAAGGGGCAAGGACAGAGTTAGAAAATTGCTTCTAAGGGTCCCAGACTTCATCAGCAGCCATAATTGTGGGAAAGTAACCTGAAGATGCCAAACAACAGGAAATTACCAGAAGAATCTGTCAGCACAATCAGCTGCTATTTTCATTGTTCTTTGGCAAATTTATACACAGTCGGGAACACCTGGGCTGGCCTGAAGCCCAGGTTTGACTAATTGCCAGGGGAGAGGAGTCGTCATTTGTCTTCAGAGGGATTTCCTCCATTCGCCCCTCAAAACATGTGGTTTCACTTTTCCCCTCTCTCTGCAGGAAATGGCAGGACAGTGAGACGCAAAATAAATGAGTTCACTTCCAAGAGGTTGCCTCCTAAGAGGCCACTCCAAAAATAACTGTCTTGTGAGAGGTTGTTAATAACCAAGATTCTATACACTGTCCTCAGAAAACAACATCTCAAAGACATAGTGATTTCCATCCCCCAACCCCTTCCCTTCCAAATGCAGTGCACATTGAAAATCAAAGCCATGGGAGACGAGAGAAGTAATCAAGTTCTCTGTCTTCTGGAGGGAGTGAATGTCACTCTCTCACTCTTTTGCAAAGCTCCTCTCCTAGGAGTATAACCCTACCCAAATCCTCTTCCTTGACAAGTGAAAAGTGAAATTGGAACTGGAAGGTATGTCACAGCCTGGTCTCCCGGGCTCTTCCTTGCTGCCCATCACTGACTTCTCTCTGAAACCCAACATTTCAGCTTCCCAGGGGGCACAAGCAAGATTCCTCTAAGGCACTCACTGAGTCCTGCTCGCCTTTGTTTTGTCCTGTGTCACTTGGAGAGTTGGTGCTAGATCAGTATTCAATAAATGAAGAATCCTAAGGAGGTTGTACAAATCACCTGTTCTGGGGCTTGCTGCCCAGAAGTGGGTATAGAGATTTTTAAATTTCTTGAACTTCAAGAGATCACCTTTTTATGAGAACCACCTGCAAGAATGACAGCCTTCTTCCCTAACCTCTCTTCATATTTTTCTAAGTTTACATACCAACACACACACACACACACACACACACACACACACACACACACACACACAGCCTTCTACCTTATACCCCTCTCATTATTTAAGCAGAACTCTGGCCAAGATATCCTACTTGGGTAGCAAAGTCATTTTTTTCTATTTCTTCTTGAAGTCCATGGAGCTCTCAAACTTAATTGGCTAGAATTTTAAATGTGCTGATCGGGAAATGTCACGGTGACAGTACGCTTCATACTGAAATGTACATCCGCCTTTGGGATATTTTCACCTGCATTGTGTCTAACCTCTCCAGTGATTTAGGGGTTCTGGCATCACGTCAGCAAAGAATCAACTGCTTTTCTTTCTTTTGAAAGCATTTAGAACATGCGGCAGATCATTACTGCCCTGGGTGAAGGCAGCAACATTTGGGTTTGATTTGGTTTCAGTCGAAGAGCCCTTTCTCAAAGTTGAGCTGCACTGTAATTCTAAACTGACCCACCTTCCCCCCTAGCAAAGGTGAAAAAATGTTATGGAGCATTTTACAACCCACAGCCCATCATTTATGCCGAAAACACCAGGAGAGTTCAGACTTGGCTTATTTTCGCTAACTCAGAGATGTTTTGACATGTTTATTTGTTTAATTTGTTTATTTTGACTAGCTCTGATTATAATTGGCAGCAGTGTGTAGAATTAACATTAGACAGTGTCTTAGACTTGTCTGTTACAATAATGCAAAAAGAATGTGAAGAGAAATCTACCCACTACATGACAATAGCAAGGAAGCAAGAAAACTGCAAGAGATTTCTCTCATCAAAAGAAATGCAGCCCTGTTTTTAAATTTATTTAAAATGTATACCATTGATTGTACAAATGATACCTGAACACTATTTTTCTTTTAGTCAGTAAATCTGCCTCTCGGCTAATAACTCACACTCGGCAATGACTAAAAGTAAAATTTTCAAAAATCTAAGTGTAAGGATGTATTTTTTGAGATTTTTGTTGTTATTGTTCTCTCTGTGAGCTCTTTGAAACTCTAAGTACAATAACTCTAATCTGGCAGTGAAGTTGAAATACCACATAGTAGCTAATGCAGTTGTACAGTTGAAATGTACTTTCTGAATTCTTTGTCTAAAAATCCCTGAATAATGAGATTTATACCTCAAGAGAAGTTTATCTGAATTAGGCAATTTCCCCTGGATTTTTGCCATGTTTGCCAAGACAATGGTCAGATCATGTTAAATTACTTCTCGGCACATGCAAGGATTTACTCTGAGCCTCCTTCACAGTTCTGACTTCATACTTCATATATAAAATACATATAATCCATTTTTAGAGGAAAATAAATCAGTGTTCTTTGTTCAGCCAGCTTCGTCGGCAAGTATTTACCTAAGTTAGTTAACAGTTTGCATTCCCCAAGTCCTTACCCTGGTCTTGGGAAACTGCATCTAGTTGTGTCTGAGAAGGCATCTGCCCACAGATCCTTAAAGGGGAATATAAGAAATCAGTTCATCTACATATTCTACTGCCAATTATGCAGAGAGCACAAACATGCTTTGCTCACATTTATTATCCCATAAATATTTTCCCCATGCGCAGTATGGTACATAGCTGTGTGTGATCCTGACTTTGAATGCCATATGCGCACCGAAATGGGGGCCAAGTTCAGGTTGCCATATCTGTGCCTAACAGCCCAGAGGTCTCTGCTCTGGGAGATTTGCTCTAAGAAACCTGGAGTCTCTAGACAATTAATCCCTCAGCTTCTATTTCCTGTAAACTTAAATTAGACTTCTTTAGGGGCAAAGATACCCAACCCAAGAGTGTGGGAGTGACCAGATACTCTACTTCCCCTGAGGAGCGTCACTATGTTTCAGGCACAAATTCACAATGAAGGAAACTGGGAGACAGAAGGGACATTGAAGTGTTCTTTTTTGAAGACTGGAAATGTGTTATTTTCCTCCAACTGTAAGAATAAATACAGGAATCTTAAAGGTTCAATGCAGCAGGTATGAGATCAGACATCAAGAACAATTTTTAATACACTACTGAGATAAACAGCAAACTTGCTGAGAGACTAGATCTTAATTATTCCCACCACAAGAAGAAATGATAATTAATTGATGTGATTGAGGTGTTAGATAATGCTCCAGTGGTAATCACATTGCAATATATAAATGTATCAAATTAACATGTTGTACACTCTAAATTTACACAATGTTTATGTAAAGAATATTTCAATTAAAAACATACAATCTGCAGAAAGAGCAACCCAAGGTTCTGCTTTTCTCAAAACCCACATTCTGAGTTTTTCTAGGAGAATAAAGGGAAGATGCACAGTGGACAGAAAGCCCAGACTGTCAACTTGCAGTGGCCATGGCACAGTCCCCTGCCCCTCTGCGTTCATTCACAGGGACATGGCCTTGGTGAATGACGAGTCATCCAGCAAGCACTTGGAAGAAATAGATTCATAAGAAAAGAGACAAGGGGGTGGTCCAGAGTGAGTGACAAATACTGTGGTATTTGGTCAATATACAATCCAGGGCCTCCTTGAAAGATCAGAACCTGGTCATTCCATTTCTCATGGGAGATCGGTCAGCAGGTTTGACAATGAAGAGCTACAATCCGGATAGAAAAGTCAGAAGACCTGATTCAGCTGGCTCCAGACTTTGAAAAGATAGATCGTAGCCATCAAAGAGGGACAGTTTTATTGCAAAACATTCATTTACTTCTCAATTCAAAGAATTTAAATGCTTCCATCCTTCAGTGTTAAGTTAATCAGAACTTTATCAGACAATGTTCTGCCCTGCCTCTATTAACATCTAAGTAGAAGTAGCCAGGACACAAAAAGAAAGAATACAACCTCACATTTGAAGTGGGAGACTTTTCCTTTTAGTCAAAGTGGGCCTAGGATAAAAGAGGAGAAAACTGCCAAAGATTTGTAATAAACCAAAAAAATAAGTCACCTTCTATTTAAAAAAAATTGAATGTTTTAAATTTTTAATTTATTATGCCAAACACAGTAACAAGTCTCACAATGGAGACATTACTGGGTCTGCTCAAGCAAATCGATGAACAACGGAGAACAGTGCTACAGTGCTATTCAGATAAATTAGTTTGTGTATTTATTATGACCCAGGTTCAATGAGAGGATGATGGGAGAATTGAAAGCTCTGCCTCTAATTCAACTCTTCATTTTTTTTGCAGGAGCTGGGGAGGGGGGGGTCCACATTGGGCAGTGCTCAGGGCTTATTTCTGATTCTATACTCAGGGATCATTCCTGGAGGTGTTGGGGTAGGGGACCATACGTAGTGGTGAAGATCAAACCCGGGTCAGTCACACACAAGGCAAGTGCCTGACCCACTGTTCTATCTCTCTACCCCATTGTAATTCTACACTTGATCTCATTATACTATTATACTATAGTATACTATGTATACTATATTATATGTAATATACTATTGTACTATATAATATTGCTATATAATATATAATATATATTATGTGTAACTATATGATGTATATTACATATCACAATATGTAAATATATTATATATATGACCTCATTACACTATATTATACATTATGCTAAATTAGACCAAACATTTATCTCATATGTTCTCTAATAAAGCATTCAAATTATTTTGATCTTTTAGGAAGAAGAAAAGTGTGCTACAAAACGCTATTATTACTACCTAACTGCAAAAAGGAAAGCTTAAATTTGTTAACACCAAATGTGTTGAATTTTTTTTTAGGATTTTGTTGAACTAAGTAGGGAAGCATTGGCTCTAAGTGTTTTTAAGCTCCTTCAATATAGAGGTTATATAAATACAAAGCAATATTATTGAAATGAAACTTCTCTCTCATGTTTGCCAAGGGACCCAATGTTAGGAAAATCTTACAGGAGAAGATTAAATGAGGGATTGTCTAATGAAGTCTTGCTGCTAGAGTTTCCATTAGGGCCAGTTCTAAATCCCACTGGATATCTGGGTGATTTAGAATAAGAAGAGCGACCAAAACGTGGTAACTTGAAGAAGAGTTTTTAAACCATTTCATAGCCTGCCAATGTAGTCCTATGGCTTCAGAGATTTCCCAAACTCATTACCTTGAAAATTATCAAGACATATTCCAAAAAAAATCCTTCAGGATAAAAATACCTTATATATGTACACTTTAAAACTGTATTCCCTTTTCTAATCATCAGATACAAACCTCTGACTTTTGAAAATCATATTCCTTTACTTAAGCAGAAGTTCTTTTAGTCTAGTCATTTTCAGCTACAAAAGGGGAGTATCTAAGAGTCTGTGATATGGATTAACATTAAAGTGAAGGCATTGCACGCATGAGACCTGAGTTATCCCAGGCTTCAGGGGGAAAGGTGTTTAAGATAAATAAAATAATGCTCACAATAGAAAGAAAATAACAGGAACCTACCAGTCTACCAACACTCTGACTCTTAGGAGGATGGCTGCCGAACTGAAAGAAATAATTCATCTGTACTTTTTCCATTGACAGTCTCCTGTCCTAATATCTTCCCATGCCCTATCATCCACTGCCACTCACACAGCTAAGGATGCTGATGAGTCACTGGGATACTTATTCTGATGTCACACTTCCTGAGGTCACTTTCTAAGGGACAGTTGAAAATAGCCATGAAGCTAAAACACAAACAAAAATCAGATCTACTTCACAAGGTACCTATAATAGCTTGTAAATAGATGTGAATCACTCAGCTCCAAAGCAAAACAAACATCAGACTGGGAAACAGGAGATCTGCTTCCTGACACTCTCTCTGTGTACCTTAGGTTATTTGTGAGTACAGCACTCCATCTTTGGTGAACCAACAAAATATCTCGAGCTTGCAAGTTAGGGTTGCAATGACGCCTTATCAACCTCACAGTGAAGACAAGGGCATTAATGTTATCTTTGTTATACCTTGCACAAATGTACAATATTATTTTCCCTGAGGGTTGGAACAAACCAAAATAATTTAAAATGATTGAGTCAGGATTATTACGTGATCTGAGGTAAAGTTTATGGTATACCCTGGCCTTATTGGTGCCAGAAACACTGACAGCCAAAGTATTCAAGAAGTCTAAGACTACAAATACATTGAATGAGTGCAGACTCATTTAAAAATAAAAACAACGTTTCTAGTTTGATTCCCACAAACAGAACTGAATTCTGCTATTTCTCAAAGTTCCTTGGGCCTTGTCTTTCCAACATGGTTTTTTTTTAACTTAGAAAGTTCCTCTTCTTTTTATGATACACAAGGCTAAATCAATACAAAACTGCATCATTTGATTCAGTGTGAGATTGCATCCCACCTGATTGAACAGATGCCCATTTCTTCGTCCCCCACCTAGTCTCCTGAATACCTGCACCCTGCTTTTTTCTGCCTCCACCCTTGCCCCTCTCTTTTCCCTTGCTCTCCCTGCAGCCTCCGTGGCCTCACTGTCCCTCCTGTTGGCCAGTCCCTTCTCTTGGAGCACCACAAGCTGACGTTATGAGGTGGTTTCAACCTCCCAGAGGAATTTATGCAATCCTGCTTGAGTTCCCAGCTGAACAGATATGACTTTGGGGTTTTTCTGGACTCACACTCTGATCCCCAGGCCAGAGGAGTGTCATCAGTCATTTGGGCTTCTCAACCAGCCCCGGGCTCTCTTGACTGCCCAGCAATCAGATGTGGTCCACGGTGAGCGCCTCCACATGGCACAGTGGAGAGACAGGCCAGTAACTACTGGCCAGACAGAGGGCTAGAGGAGGCTGTCTAAAGGCATGAGCAGATGTCAGCTTGGACAGACATCCTGCCTCACGGAGAATCTTCTGTCTTTCTCATACCTACCCCTCTCTCTTTATACTAGTGGTCCCTACACTTACCAGTCATACTCAAAGCCAAAAGAGATGCCTGGATATTTTAGAGTTACCGCATGACTACCAGCAACCCTTGCTTTCTCTTTCCCCTCAGCTTGTTCCAACTCTTTTCTCTTCAGTTTCTGGTTTGAAAACACTATCAGTTAAGTCCCAGGAGAATATCAACCTCTGGAAGACTGAGTGTTCACTCTACAAACCAGGTTTTTTCTCCCATGAACCAGACCCTTTTGAGTTCCTTTACTCTACTCGCGTCTCTCCCTCAAAACCTGTTCCCTTGTCCCCACCTCTCAGTGGCACAACCAAGAGGGCAGCAATCAACTTTCCCAGACAGGAAATCCTGTGTGACATAGCCTGACCGTGGTCATAGTTAATTGGTGTCTGTGGACTGGTGGCAAACTGTTTCAGACCCTACAAGGCTGGCTACTTAGCTCTCAGTTGAGAGAGAACTGACCTAAACTTTTCACAGAACTGCAAATCCTCTTGGATAAAAGAGAAAGATGGGGGTGTGGGGGGAGGGCTGGGAAATTGCTTAACAGTTAGGGTCAGAGGCTTAAGCCTGAGTGACATTCCATATGCCAATCTATTTTTCTATTAATGAAAACAAAGAATGCCACTAATGTTAGACATGAAGACACAGAATCAGGTCAAAGAGGGTCAAAATAAGCAAGAAGCCGACATCTCCCAAGTCAAGTTCTCAAGACTGTTCCTTACAGAGGGGCTTAACAGGCTCTCAAGTCCTGTCACAGAGAAGCTAAACTGTCGGGAGCAGGGACAGTCATGGGTGGCTCTCTGTTGCCATCCAGTGGCTCAGCACAGCATGATGGTCAGCGTCCCCCCTGAAATGATTTCAGTGTCTAAAAATCAGCCTGCCTAACATCATCTTATCTCCTCCAAAGAATTACTAAAGCTTCCAGAATGTCCCTTCTCCTCCCCCAGTCTTCGTACCTCCCTCATTAGCTGTCTTTGTTTGTCTTTGAGATTAGGGAGCCTTGGCCGGCCTCTCCTGTTGACTGAAAAAGTCAATACTAAAGAAAAAAAAGAAAAACAAAAAAAGGCAACCTCTTTGTGGTTCTTGAACCACCTCTGCAGTTCCTCCCTCAGTTGGTTTAAAAGAAGGGTCTGGGGGGTGGGGGTAGGGGAGGGGGCGGGGCAGGGTAGAGATAGAATCAGTGAGAACCTGGAGAGGAAAGGGCCTCTGGCTTCAGTGGAGTGCCAAATGGCAAATAAGGCCCCTTTATGGACTCATTTGGTCTCTGTGCTACAAAGCCTTCTCTAATTGAAGGAGGAAGCAGACAGAAGGGCAGTTTAAGTGACAATGGACTCTTCCTGGGGAATGCTAAATTTACTGTTAGTTCGGAGGACAGATAATAGGGATTCTCATGTCTGTCTGTCTGTCTGTCTGTTTCTCTCTCTCTCTCTTGTTTGTTTGCTTGTTTGTTTGGAGCCCATATCTGGCAGTGCTCAGGACTTATTCCTGGCTCTGTGATCCCTCAGGATGCCATATGTAGTGCTGGGCATGAAACACAATTTGGTCAAGTGCAAGGCAAGTGTCCTACCTGCTATACTATGACTCCAGCCCCTCAACTATCTCTAAATCTCTCAGTTACCCTAGATCAAGCATCTTGCTGGACTTGTCCTGTAGTGTTTCTTTTAAGCACACAACTGCCCCAACCCCACCCGCACACAGCAAGTCCCAGCTCATTAGCAGCAAGGCCTTTCATTCAAAAGGGGTCTGCCAGACAAACCCCTCCCGCGACCCTCTTTAGTTAGGCAAGGAACAGGAGGAGTGAGAAGCCTCAGAATGTATTGTCTGTAGTTTTAAAACTCATACTCCGGAACCCCAAGATCCCACACATTTTTTGATTCACACTCTAAAAATTTCTCTTACTTTTTTTTTAAGTAAAACACTATCAAACACCTTATAGATCCAATGTAAAATTTAAGCACATGAGTAAATTTATGTGTGTGTCTGGGCCGTTTAAGATCCCAGCCTCAGCATGTCTCTGGGTAAATAGTGTACACATGTGTCCTTTAAGTGTGGACTGGCTATCCAGGCGACATCAGGCCAGGCTGGTGAATCTCTGTTCAAAGGATTTACTCCAGCACACTGTCAGTTGTATCGTAACCAGTAAAGAGATGGCAAGACTCAAGATAGCATCACAATACAAATCATGTTAGCATTTATTACACATTTTGGATGCCTTTTATTTAACTTATCTCTTTGTGATAAATAATATTAACAGATGTTAAATATCGGCAGTAATTCAACTTAATTTTTTTTTAGCCCAACTATTCCTCTTTTGGGCTTTGCCTCAATTTATTTGAAGAGTATCTAGAAATCACAATATGAGCTCATTTAAAATTGTTGCCATTTGCAAATACTTATCTGTGTAAATGAAAATTTTTATCACATTGTTCTACCCAAAGAAAATAAATACTACACTAATAAAGCCAGGATAATGTTTATCAGTAAAATCCATTAACAAATACAAGAGCTTCTATTGTTTTTTTTTAAAAGAGTCTGTTGTAGACCAAACTGTGTCCTCTAGTCCCCAAAACTCATAGCTTCAATCCTAACACCCAGTTCCTCAGGATATAATCATGTTTGAAAGTGAACTTTTCAAAGAAGTGGCTAAGTTCAATGTACCTGTTAGGGTGGGTCCTCCTTCATATATGTTATTAATATGAAGATTTGGACATAAAGAAAGTGGGAAACATGAATATCCAGGATATTGTGAGAATATAGGGAGATGGTGGCCTCTGTAAGTCCAGGGAGAGGCCTCAGGAGATGCCAGCCTTTCCAGTAATATGCCATTGCACTGTGAGAAAACCAATGTCTATTCCTCTCTAAGTTTGTTCACAGAGTTTGGTTTTGGTAGCCCTGGAAGATTAGTAGCAAGTCTAACACAATTAGGTCAAAAATTTCCCCACTCAATCCCAGAATGCCTGCAGGTGGGGGTGGGGCGGGTCTTACCTTTTGTTTCTTTCTTTTAATCATTTATTGAAGAACAGTGGTATGTATCTACATTCAGAGTACACTTCACTGTGTTAAGTGTGTAAGTCAATGACTTGTAGTATTTTATAAAGTTAGTCAACCATCTCCTCTCAAGATACCTATGTAATCTTGAGTGATAGACTTACCATCCCTGCAGCTTCATTTCTTTTGTTCCAACCCACCTGTCCTAGGTTTTCTTTTGAGAACTTAATAGCATAACTTAATACACATGACCCCTGTGTTTCCTCCAGGTAGAAGAATCCGTCACTTATGTGACTTGGTGCTCTTCTGTCCTAACCCACCTAAATCTCAAATTCTGGAATCCTGCCAACTCCAACTGAGCTCTCAAGCTTCGGTCTTACTTGACACAGAAGCATCCCTCATACCTCCACCCCAAGGATTGAGAGTTAGCTTTGAATGCCTTAATGCAATCTTCCCGTATGTGGCAAGCAACCACTGAGATGGCCACCAATGACCTTTCATCCTCACATACATGTGCTTGTGTAATTCCGTTCCCTTGAGTTTTATATTTAGCTAGGAATTCACTCTTAGTGGACAAAATTCAGCAGAAGTGAAGGGGTAAAACTTCTGAGATTAGGTGGCAAATCACCCACAGCTCTTGGGTATCTCTTTGGCCCTCTCTTTTATCCTTATGTGCTCTGAGGGGACTAGCTCCATGTATGAGCTGCCCTATAAAATGAACTTCTGACTTTACCCAATAGGCAGAAGGAAACATGAGCCTTACCAACAGCCATGTGCCCGAAGGCAGATGCTATCCCAAGATGGGCCTTAAAATGACTATAGTCATGACCAGCATTCATCTTTGAACACCCATTTTTGAAGGACCTGTTAAACTGTAAGGATTGTGAGGCAATAAACATTTGTTATTTTAAGTTACAAATTGGAGATAATTTGTTAAATTGCAATAGACAACCAATATACCCATTTAGAAAGAATGCAGACAAAAACAGCCTCACCACTGGAGAGCTCCTTTCTCTACTCAATGTCCAACATACAACGAATGGTCCAAGTATTAATTAATAACAGCAGCCCACACTTAGCCTTTAGGAATGTTCTAAATTTCAGCTGCTTATAGCGACTCCCTCTTCTTCCCATGCTTGGCAAAAAGAGCAGCAGTTCATATGTTCTGTGTCTCCTGAGAAAGAATTGCTACCCCTCCCACTTTAGAATGCAGGTTTGCATTGCCTTTAAAAAGTCAGCTGTCTAATAAACTCCAAAAATTGATGTTATAGATTTTGTGGTACTTCTTGTTGATAAGGGAGAATCTGTTTTCATGTGAATCTTAGGTGATAGTGAAATCCCCGAGTGGGTCTTAATTTTGATTTCTCCCTTTCCTTCTGACCAGATGATATGACACAGACCTGAATAAGCCCACATGACCAGGAAACCATGGATTTATTCTTTGAGTTCGAGATCCATAGCTGACTGGCTCCATGAATTTATTCCATTGACCTCCAAAAGTAGAACTACTCATCTAGAAACAAGAGTAGAGGGTTGCCTTAAAAACGGTATTTAAAAAAAAAAATCTTGGCTGAGCTTTCTGAAAACATGGCATCCATTGCTTGAAATTTTCACTATTAAAGTCAGTAATGAGTTTAAGAATAACTCTGTCAAAGATAGGCCAATGCAGGAAAGAAACAATAATCTTGATCTGAAGAGATATGGATTTTTTTCCATTATCCGCCAATTGGTAGGTATGATTCACCTTGGGTAATTCACTTCAGTGTATGTTTCTGTAAAATAAAGAAAGGTCTGGGTGATATTCCCTAATTATAAATATTAATTTCCAGTCTTGGAGGCTTTCTGGAGGGCAGGGGGTTGGAGTCTGAACCAGTAAGCCCTGGTACTCAGGGATTACTTCTCTCTCTACACTCAGGGATCACTCCTGGCGTACTCAGGGGACCATATGGGTGCTGGGCATCAGACCTGGATTGATTGCATGCAAGGTAAGTGCTCTACCTGCTGTACTCACACTCTGACCCCCTACATTCCAGATTTTTCAGATAACTACATTTCTTTTTTTTTAATTTGCATTTATATTATTCTGGAAGTCTATGGAAATTTCATTGTGTCCTGGGGAGTTGTGTAAGGGATGAGATATGGTCACTTAAGTCTTAGGAAGGAATGAGGAGAATTGTAGTAACCACTGTTCTTTGTCTGCAGCCAATTTTCTCAATGTCTCTAATTTTCTCACTCCCAACACACAACCTACTAGAATGGACACATGACCTAGACCTAGCCAATCTTAGTACTTAAACCCCTTGCCTGACAATATTTGCACTGAGGAGTGGACTAGCTCTTCTCTTGGATTTCTATAAAGATTCTGGAGAAGGTAGTTTTCCAGCTTCGGTTGCTAAGGCAGGAGGACATGCTTTGGGGAGTTTGAGCTACTATAGGGAGAGAACTTTCCTCACAAAGAAGCCAAACTGCATAGCAGGGAAAGAAAGGGGAAAAAAAGCAGGTCTTCAGGAGGGTTGTATTCCAATTCTTATTTCTAAGACTCTTATTCCATCTGCAACTTCTTTATATTCTATAAACAATCTTCGTATCTTTCCCCCAGGTGTGTGAGGTAATCAATAAAGCTGGATTGAGTTGAGCCTCAGTTACTTGCAACTCAACACATCCTCATAAACACTGAGATTAAGAGAAGTTGAAAGGGGGCAGTTAAATAAGACCCATAAAACGGAGGGCCGGATTATTAATACAGCAGTTATGGTGCTTGCCTTGCATGCAACTGGCCATGATTCTATCCCCAGCACCACATACAGTCCCTTGAACACCTCTAGGGGTCAGTCACTCCTAAGCACAGTTAGAAGTTGCCTCTGAGCATTGCCAGTTGTGGACCACCCACCCTCCCCAATCATAATAAAATAAAATGGAGCCCAGAATAAAAGACTAAAGTGATGGGCCACTTCAAGACCCCAGGGACCCCCGACAAAGCATATATTTTGATTCCTTACAAATATGTCTGACAACAGAATGCCAATCAGTTTTTGAGAAAGAAAAAAGAGACTGGTTTTATGCAAGGAGCTAGTCAAATTCTCAGTTAACCCAGGCCTGATTCTTTTCAAGTTGTATTTATCTGTGAAAGCCAATTGGTAGAGCAGGCTGTATCTATTGAAAGGACTACTTAATAAAGTAACCTATACTGTTTTTAATGCAGGCAACCTCTGCTTTTTAAGTGTAATGTGGCTCTGGGGACAATGTCATTGATTAGATTGTCATGTTGCAAAATTCAAACTGCAAGTGTACCCAGAGCAGTGGCATTGTGTTAGAGGGGAAAGCATGGGTGCTGGAAAAACATTAACACTGGAGTCAAGACACCATACTCTCTCACCCAATCCCCACCATGTGCAAGGGTGACGGGTGTCACCTCAGTGTTGGAGCCACGAGACACTAACAGCTCCTAAGGGGATAGAGCAAATAGTCCTGGCCATGGGCTCATTAGTATCAAACTCTTGCCAGCTGAATTAATCACAGAAACCAACACTTGTCTATGCAACACACATTTTCCCAGGGCACTTAAGCTCCCGGTTTACAGGGAAGTTACATTAAGGGCAGCAATCTATATTTTGCTGAGATTTTCTAACCTGATTGCTACAACAGAATATCCAGTTCCCTAACAAGATTCCCAAAATTGGGTCCTGTGACCTCTGAGATATTTTTTTATCTACAGTAACAGTCCCCACAGTCAGAATATGGAGTCCTACCACCATACTCTTCCTTTTTCTTTTTCTTTTTTTAATTATTATTATTATTATCTCTTTCTCTGCCCCTTTAAAGTCACCCAAAAGTATGCCAGGTAGAAAGTTGAAATGTTTGGTCACATGATCCCAATTTTATTATTTTTATGATGCCAATTTTAATACTCAGTAATGCATGAACTCCCTAAGCACCACAGGACACAACCATGGTGACCCCCAGTACCACCAGGCCAACATAGCTGAGCCAAGTCTCACGGAGAGTGGACCCTGGGTCATCTGAGACCCACTAAGAAGAACCCCAAATTAATAAAAATAAAGTCACTAAATGGTCTGCCTTTGCATCTTTAAAAAAATTAACAATTTACTAACGCCATAGTTGTGACACATAGGAAAAATCTTCCACTAACTCCTAAGGCCCACCTACAGGAGCCATCAGCACAACAACACATCCTGTGAGCACATATGTGAGCACACACACACCATACCACACACACACACACACACACACACACACACACTCATACATACATATCCTTGGTGACAAGATCTGTGGTCCCAAAGAGGTGATGTGTAATAGAAACTTTGTGCGGAGTCTTTCCTATTGGCATATTTAATCTTTTTAAAAATGTCTAAAAGTGTGGCCAAAGCAATAGTACAGCAGGCAGGGCACTTACTTGCATTGAACGTGTCCTCCTCAGGTGTCCCATAATGGTCCCTGAGTCCCTGACTTACAGGAGTGACCTGAACACAGAGCCAGGAATAAGCCCTGAGTACCACAAGGTTTGGCTCAAAAACAAAGAAATGGTCACAAGTTTTGTGTTTCAGGTTGATGCACTGGTTACATGCGGATCTCTCAACCTTTGAAGAACATGTTAGATAATAAGCAATTGCTGTTGACTCCTGAATTGCTTGAGAAAAAGACCCATTGCTCCAGCACACCCTGCTGCGCTTCTCATGGTAGTGAGGATGAATGGGAAAGCACCATCTTAGGAGAACAAACTAGGACTTGTTAATGAAGAAGATAAATGGCAAACAACCATCTTAGAAGAATGAGGGATGCCTTAGTGAAAAAGATGAATGGGAAAGAACCATCTTAGGAAAATGAACTGACATGGTTTTTCCTCTGTTCTTTGTCTGATATCTTAGGGAGGTATGCAGGAGTTGCTAAGAAAGTCAGAGGGCCAAGATAATTCAAAGAATTATATCTGCTTTACATACTGGGGCCCCAGGTTGGATCTTTGGCACCATATCATCGCAAACACCTCTGGGAATGACGCCAGAGTATAGAGCTGGGATCATCCCTATAGCACTGTTGGGTGTAGCCCCCAAACAATAATAATATTTGGTATAATAGTAGACTATGTATGTATTAAAATAAAAGATGTTGTGTGTTGGAGCATGCACAGTCCAATACTTAGAGATGTGGGTTTTTAAGAGAGATTGCTATAGATTTGTAGATTACATAGTAATTTTTTTAGATTCAGATCCAAATCTTAGGTACCAAGCTTTATAAACTTGTATTAGGACTTTCTTATATATATCCCATTTAATCTTCATGCTTAACCTATGGTAACTCTAGTATATGAAATAAAATGTCTTGCCTCACCTTTCGTTTTCCAAATAATTTCTGTTTTTTTCCAAAAATATTCTAAGAAACCTTTAAAATCGTGTATAATTCTTGTGCCTAGAGGAAAGAATGTTAGCATATTGATATATATGTATTATTCTACCATCTATTTTATGCATATGTAACATAACTTTATAATATAACATTATACTTTCAAAGATACCTCCTTCTGAACTAGGTAACATGAATATTTTTCCATGACATAAAATAATATTGTTTCTACAATATATTAAGTTGCATGAAGGTCCATCAGATATATCCCATGATATATTTCACCAATTCCCTATTGTAGGAGAGTTAAATTACTTCCAATTTTTAGTTATTATAAAACTGCTTTAATCAACATTCTAATAGCAAAAACTTTGTACAAATCCAAGATTATTCCTTTCTTACAAGTATAATTTCTGGGTCATAGCACATGTAAAATTTTAAGGTTTTTCTTTTCTACTGCCAAATAGTCTGTAAAAAAAAAACCTATGGCAATTTATAAGGCCACAGTTGTATAAAGAGAGTACTAATTTCCCTTCAACATTGCCAGAACTTTTATTTTTATCTTTGCTGATTTTTTTGGAATAAAAATTAACTGGCTATCATTTAAAATGTACAATTTTTGACATTTACTAGAGAGGTAAAATATATTTCATAGTCATATTTTCATAAGTTTACTGGCCATTTACATTTCTTCCTACATAAAGTGATTATTTTTGGTCTGTCTTTTATTAAGTAGTTTCTCTTTTTCTTATTGATTTCTAAATGCTTATTATTAAATCCCCATATGCACCTTATATAAATAGCTAGAGATTCACTCTTCCACAGGCACAAAAAATATTGTTTCTCAGATTGTATTTTAATATTACTCAGTATGATATGCACAAGCTTGCATAATAAATTTTTATGGACTCAAATAATTCCATCTCTTCCTGACTTTTGTATTTTCATGCACACTAAGAAAGGCTTTCCAAGATTTTTTCTGAATTACTTCATTATCTTTTAGAACTATAAAAGTACGGATTCAGTTTGCTTTTGTTTGGAGCTGGGGCAGCAATGCCTTAAGACCCAGGGGCCATTCCTGATGAACCTCAGGAAACATGTGCTAGATGTGGTGAGGGGTATTGGGTGTACAGGTTTATGTGCTGGGAGGTACGGGGTGGGGAGCAGGGAATTGTAGTGCCAGAGAGTGAAGGAGCCTGTGGATTCTGCGTGCAAGGAATGCACCCCAGCCCCTTGAGCTCTTTCCCCAGCCTGAAAACTATAAAGTTTTATTTTCCACATTTGAAGCTTTACTTTGATTTTTGAATTTTAAAAATACCTTATTAAATAACAAGCCAATATTAGATCATCTGTTTTCTTCTCATAGAGTTAAAATGCCAGAAATACCACAAACAACATTTCTGTCACAATTTCGAGTTATTGCCATTCCGTTGTCCTGCATTTTTTAATTTGTCCTGCCCTATCACTGGGGGGGGCAGGTGGAAATCTTCTTTTCTACAAAGAATTAAGACTGGCAACCTGTTTTCACAACTCTTTAACTCATAAAGAATTAATATAATAATGTGAATCATGAATATTTTTTAATATAAAGAGTGTCATTTCAAAAGAAATCTATCCTTTCCAAGTTTTAATCATAGTACTTTCGTTACTATTAGTCATTAGAAACTAAAAGGGGGGGAAAATCAATGGAGAATTTGGCTCTTCATTGATTAATCCTTGAGTCACACAGATGCAGTTAAGGGAAGGTGAGTACTTATCAGAACAGCAATGACTAACCCACGCACATGAAGCAGAGAGAAATGATCTGTCCATATGGCCATTTTGCTCTCCTGATACTCCTTTAACATGGAAGGCTAAGAATCCACTTGTGACACTGGGTAGTGTAAATAGGCCTTTGACCCTGCACCAAAGACTCCTATCACTCACTGTTTTGAATCTGTTTCTGGTCAACTCAGTTGGCCCGAATGTAACTCTAATGAGGCTGGGGTCATGGGTTCAATACCAGTGTGGTCTAATTACCAATAAGTCAACTGTTCAAGGCCCCAGCTTGTACTTCTAAACCACGCCAGTCATTTTGCATATGCTCCAGCCTTGGTCACACAGGGGACAAGGTGAGAGAGCAGAGATAAATCAGAAGAAATCTCTCACCATATTGGGACATGCACTCATCGCCCTGCTGTTGCCAGGTCAGCAGCCGGGACTGGAACATGAACAACGAGAACATTTTCCTCTATTGGCACAATGGTGGTCAGTAATTGGTGCGTGCTCCACCCCACCCTGCAAAGAGGCTGCCAAACTGCCTTCTCAGAGGACTTACTATTCTAATTTAGAGGCTAGAGATGGGGACAGGGGCTTTAACAGGCTTGTTTGCAGTGACCGTTGATGCCTTCTGGAGACTCAATAAAAAAATTAAATGGAGATGTGATCCTTCTTTTTTATTTCATTATGAAGTCAATAAAGCATATTAGGGGACACTTGAGAAACAAGCAAGAAAAGAAATAGTCTCCCGCATATCGCATGCACAGCATATATTTTATCCTCAAGTGGTTTCAATGCATAGCATGAATAATTTTTTACAGGAGGAATCAACATTATTTAAAGAAAATTAAAATAACATGGGAGCCAACTAAGCTCAATAAACAAAAACTATAAAACAAAAGGCACAACTGACAACAGCTTAGTGAGCCCTCCGACAAAGACTTAATGACCCCATGGTGAGATATAGCAATTTTCATCAATTTTCTTTTACAGTAGTATTTTCTTTTATAATTCCATTTACCATTTAGTGGAAGCAAAGCATATACCAAACAAGTTATTGTGAAACTGCTTTCGGGGCAGGCATGGGGGGAGGGGTGGTTGAGAAAATGAGGACTTGGTGGAGGGATGGTTACTCTGGTGGTAGGACTGGTGTTGAAACATCCAATGCCTGTAATTGTGTTGGGAACAACTTTGTAAACCACGGTATTTAAATAAGGTAAATAAATAAATGAATACAATTTTAAAATTTTAAATCAATGGCCAGGTGTGTAACAGAGACTGTTTGACTTCATCCCCTTGTCTTCGGGTCCTCACAAAGAAAAGTCCTGGACTCTGAGTGAGTCCTAGTAAGTCTCAAAGGGGCTGACCCACCAGCCGGACAAATGGCCCCAAACTAACCTCCCCGAAGAAATAGAAGCTGTCTGGGCACTCTTCGTATCACTTACACTTCATGAACGAAAGACATTTCTAATGACAAATATTCAACAGAATATCATTTGGAAAACATCAAGGGGGTGTGGGGGGGAGTGAATACCTCCTGCCCGGTGTGAAGGCTGCATAGTGAGCTCTCCCTTCAGAACGTACTGTAATTTCTCATGGAAACACTTTGTGAAAAGCCAGTCATATATTGTAGCTCCTAAGTACGAAACCACGGGTCCCTCTAACCACACAAAACAGCTGTGCCCTCAGAGGAAAGGTCATCTGCTGCAGTCGTGTTTCTTTTTACTTTTAAAGAAACGTCAGGCCATGTTTTATGCGGTCCTTATGACAGGGTGCTGTTTATTGTATCACCAAGCTGCCATAACTTCAGGACGAGGAAACTGCCATTATTTGGAGAGTATATATCTTTCTGACTTACAGGAAAGATGAAAATTAAGAACGGCCCTTTTCCAGAGTGGGTCTAAGGATTCTTTGACAGTCTCCGACAATATTTCAAACATCTTCGTCAGACCCATAAAACCTGATGCTCACCTCTCTTAGCCTGGCTAAAGCTAGTTCTTGGAAGTAGGACATTTATCCCAAGTGTGGTGTGAATGCTGCCACTTGCAGCTGTTTGGGGCCAATGAATTCAAGTCAGCTTCCTTGGTGTCCCTCAAGGATAATGAAGTTACATTAAAAAAAAAAATACAAGATGGGCTGGAGAGAGTGCAGAGGTTAAGGCACTTGCCTTGCATGAAACTGGCCATCCCAGAACAATACAGTTCCCTGAGCACCACCCAGTGCAGTACTGGAGGCCCTTGAGTCCAGCCCTAGGTAATCCCCAGCCTAAACAGCACTACAGCACTTATGTCCTTGCATTGAACGACAGTCTGCTTGGCAGAGTATTACAGCAAGAGGACTTTGGGCTTCCTGAACATCATTTGAGAGGTCCTTCTCCTCAGCACACGCATGCGCGCACACATATACACATTAATCACAAGGTATTTTAAAAATTAACAATGAGAGCTTATGTATATGTTGTGTCCAGTTTCTAGCTAAACACTGGGCAAGTGTTGTCTAAACTGATCACACATATATGCACTATTACTAATCCTGTGAACTAGACAAGAAAAGTAAAATGAAAAGAAATGACTTAACTAGCTCCAACTAGACGGCAAGGGTAGCAGAACCCACGTCCAGGTCTCCTCACCCTCAGCCACACTGCAATCAGCATTGCATTGGCTCATGTGATGTTTCCCCCCACAAGCACTATGGTCCCCCATAATAATACGATTGCCTTTAATGTCTAAATTGTATCCAAGTTTAAATCCTCTGGGCATAGTAACATGCCCTGTGACAACTTCCATTTGAAATCAGATCTGTATGACCTCCAACTCCACACTCCAATGCCAGAGTGTTGGGGCATGGAGAGTTTCCAGGAGATGAGAAGTAAAGGAAACATGAATTATTTTCAAAAACATGCTTCCAGTCTTGATTATCTAGGATGAAAAGGGAAGGACATGCGATAAAGTCACGTGAGAGTTCTGTTTAAGATCCTTGTCAAACTCTGTAGTGGTGTGCTTGGATATTCTAGGTGGGTGAAAATATAGGACCCTTAAACTGCTTCCTAAATCAACTGAATCTGGGCCAAGCTTATGAGGGCCAAGTGGTTACTAAGCTCAATGCAACCTGTTTGGGGGTAACTCATCCAGCAATACCTTCCCTGGGGTCAGAGAGCTAGTTGTATCATAGTGCAGGCTAGCAAGGTCTCCTGCCAATTGGAAATCTGTTGGGATAGGGAAACTGTGAAGTTCATACTGAGTAGGTGAAGTGGCTGTGAAACATTCTTCAGTTAGAAAGAAGAAAGTCACAAGGGAGCCCAAAAGCTGACATATGAATTTGCTTTCCCTCCTTCTCCTTAGCTTGTCCCCCATTTCACTTTCCCCTCCCTGCCCCTGCTTTCTGGGCCATCGTGGGGGCAGGGGAGAGTGGGAAATTGCTGGATAGGTGGGCTGGCTTCTAGCCCTGGCTCTGACACTCACAAGCTTTGTAACTCTAGACAAGTCGCTTAACCTATGTCTTTCGACCTCAATTTCTTCATTTTTTTAAGCAAACTTGTATTAAATGCCAAATGAAATGCTCATATTTCATCAGTGACATGAGGAGTTAAGCTAAATGAATTCTGCAGTCCTTTCTAGATTTTTAAAATTCTGTGCCCTTCCCCCTCCTTGCAAGTCCTTTTTCCTTTCTATCTCATCTTCTTCCTCCATGAACGTAAACATGCATTCCAGCCCACCTCTGTCTCTCTATGATATGGAAGCAGAGAAGTAAAGATGAAAAAGAAAAGAAATCCTAGATGAGTGCCATAATCTTTACTTCCTTTCTTCTGTCCTTCCTTCTTTCTTTTCTCCTTCCTTATTTCCTCTGCTCCTTTACTTCCTAATGCCACAACACTTTTCACTGGCTTATAAGAGAGCTGTACGTGGACTAATGCTATCTCTTTTCATTCATTTCCTCATTCAAGCAATCATTTTATGAGGTATAAATGATATAAACACTATATTGGTCTCAAGTGTTGAGCATTATGATTCAAAATGTGTACATATTGTGAAAAGATCAGCACTGTAAATCAAGTTACCATCAATCATCATGCAAAGTTAATGCTTGGACTTTACTCTCTGCAACTTTCAAGCATGCTCTTTATTATTATTGATTATAGTCACCATGTTGCATATGATGCCTCTGATTTTTTTATTTTGTAACTATAAGTCTGTACCTCTTGACTTCCTCCACTCATTTAAAGGAGCCCATCAACTTAAATGACAACTACTGAATGGGAGAAATTATTTACAAATCACATATAAGGAGTAAATATAAAATATTTTTAAAATCATAAAAATAATAATAATAAAAGTTTTCAAAGTTGCATGATAGGGGCAGAGAGTACAGAAGTTAAGTCACCTGCCTTGTAGGTGACTGACTTCAATCCAATCCCCACCACTGCATATGATACCCCAAGAACCTGGTTCTGTACACAGAACCAGAAGTAATCCCTGAGCACAGAACCAGAAGTAAACCTGAACACCTTCAGGTGTGACTCAAAAATAAAACAAAAGTTGGCAAGGGATCTGAATAGACATTTTTTTTCAAAGAAGATATGCAAGTATAAAAAAGATGCAAATCAAAATATCGATGCGATATTGTTAGAACAACTATTTCAAAAAAAGATAAGATATAACAAGAGTAATTGAGGATCTTTAGAATTAGGACCCCTGTGCATTGTAAGTCCATAATGCAAACTGATGTAGCCACTATTGAAAATAGTATGGCAACTCTTCTTACAAACTAAGAATAGGGTTATATCATGATCCAGAAATTCTAGTGCTAGGGGTTTATCCATAGAAAATTAAAATAATAATTTTAAAAAGTTATCCACATCCTGATGTTTATCATTATTTATTGTCATCAAAATATGGGAAAAGCAAAGCATCTAACAAGCAAACATTTTTAGTATCTTCAAGTGCTTCATTGCATTAAGCATGGTAATTGCAATAGCTATCAGTGGAAGATATTTGCTTACAATGATCTGCAAACCATTGTTCTCTGACAGAAGCAACAGTGAAGGAGCATTGTAATTACTTGCCTCTATGAGGAATATCTAAATCAAGCACATGGAAATTGCCTTTCCATGTGCTTAGAAGTTAAAAGCCCAGGGACTCACTACACTAAAGTTCTCTGGTGAGGAGAAACATATTTCAGTGACCTACAAGAATAATCAGCAAGTGTGAACTCTGCATCAAATTAATCCAGGCTCTCTGACAGAAAGATTTCAAAAGGGCTCAAAGAGGCAGAGTGGGATGGCGGGTGGGGGGTGGGAGGGATACTGGGATACGTGGTGTTGGGAAATGGGCACTGGTGGAGGGATGGGTATTTGATCATTGTATAATTAAAACCCAAGCACAAAAATTTGTAAGTCTACAACTGTACCTCATGGTGTCTCACTAATAAAAATTTAAAAAGGGCTCAAAGAATAGCTAAACACCTTGCATAGAACTTTCTGCCATCACGGAAATGTTCTATATCTGTGCTATTCAATACAGAAGGCCATGGAGCTATTGAGCACTTGAAGTACCAACAGTGTGACTAAGGAATTAGATTTCTTGACTTTGTTCTATTTTGATCACTTAAATTTAAGAAATCATGTGTATCTTGTGGTTGTCACCCAGAGCAGCACAGATATAGAACATTATTAGAAAATCATGTGGAAGGATATAGGACTGCTAGACAAAGCAAACTAAGTAATATGGAAGCCAGATAATATTATGGATGACTAAAGAGAATTATAGATAATAAAATCCTGAATTGTAGTGGTCTTAAAAAGAAAAAGGAAAACACCAAAACAGAGAGAATGAAAGTATATCGTTGTTATACAGTTTCAGGAGCGCAAGGCATATAGTAGCCCTCTGAAACGTCATTGGCTAAATGAATGATTCTGATTGGTTCCATTTTGCCTTGTTTTTATTATAAAGACCACACAACTTTCTCTCTCTCTCTCTCTCTCTCTCTCTCTCTCTCTCTCTCTCTCTCTCTCTCTCTCTCTCTCTCTCGTAGAGGACAGTGATAGTTGCAGAAAAGCTGTAGTTGTTCTCTGCAGGGAGAAGGACCTTTCTGATCTCCAAAATAAGTAGCTAAATAGAGACAAAATTCACACAGACTGGGTGGCTCTGGAATAAATTTCAACAACTATTTTTTTAAAAAATATATAAACATGATGTTAGGCACATACAAAAAAGATATAAGCAGTGGGGCCGGAGCAAAAGTATAGCTGGGAGGGTATTTCCTTGTATGTGGTCGATCCGGATTTGATCCTGACACCTCATATGGTCTCCTGAGCCCTGCCAGGATGGATCTTGAATGAAAAGCCAGGAGTAAGCCCTGAACATGACTGGGTGTGGTCAAAAAATTAACAAAAGAATATATAAGCACTTTTCTGACTTTAAGCCTGATTAGTGTCAATAGGAAAACACTAAAAAAACTTATAAAAGAATATATCAAGAAACCTATCAAGAATCAAAAATAAGGAAGTTTTCAAGCTAAGAGCAGAGATTGATATTAATTGATTATGGAGAGAAATAGAACCACCTTTTTCCAGTTCATTTTTACCCTCTTATTTCAAGGAGCGTGATCTTCATATTAGAAAAGACGAAGCAAACATCACAACAAAGAAATCACGGTGATCATAACACACATATTTCTTCCCAATGAGTTCAAGTCACCAGATCTACACAAACTATACCACCAGGGTCTTGTAGTAATAATGAAAGCTATGTAGGAGATATTTCCCTCTAGCCTTTCAGGCCCGTCTTGGGCTAATCAAGCAACAAAATTAATATTGGACTAGTAGGAGAAAATAGCAGTTTAATATCAGGATAGTATGAGAGCTTAATAACAGTTTAATAACAGGATAGTATGAAGAAGTATCTAGTATCTAATCCACATGGATGTAGATTCCAAAGCATCTACATGAATGTAGTCTCTAACGCAACTGGGACAGCATGAAGATATATAGATTTATAGATATCCTGAGATAATGAGCGAGCACAGTACGCCTGGGACTTCAAGGAAAGAGGAGAGAAATTTACACGACAAGGAAGGGTGACTCATATGACAAAGACCAGATGCTATGTAATTAGATTCTTGTCCTGCCATATAGGGTTTCTCTGACCAAAAAAATAAAAATCATTTCTTATAAAAACTTTATTCTAAGGATTACCCCCAATTTTCATTTTTCTAGGTACTTAAGAGAACAGTAAAAAGTTTCTCATGGGAATGCAGATCTCAACCCATTTCATTTCAGAACAACTCCTAGGCCAAAATGATATATCTTGGTAAGGCCTCTCTGGACATCTTGGTAGTGTATGTTCTTCAGCTGAGGTGTTAAAGATTTTTTTTTAATGAATTATGGTTGAGAATGAAAGGAAGTCTAAGTAGGATAAAGTGGGTTAGCCTTATTCACAATTTTTAAAGAAGAGCAGAAAAAAAGATACAATAAACTAAAATAGATTGATATTCTCTAGGATCATTTCAAAGTGGATTTTAAAGGAAATGTTTTGTGGACACATTTAAAAGGAAAGTAGTGATCACCAAGAGTCAGCATGGGTCCACTAAGACTAATCCAAATTTCATTACACGATTATTACAGATTTTTTTTAAAAATTATTTGAGACTTCATGATTTACATAACTGTTAATAATAGGGTGTCATACTTACAGCATACCAACTCTACACTCTTCACCAGAGTGCTCTCTTCCCTCCGTCATTGTCTCAGGGACCCTCCATGTCACCCCTTACCCATCACTCTTAGTAAACTCAGTTCTGTAGACTAGTTGTCAGGTTCTGTTTTCTTTGACCATTTCTTACTAAGTTTCTTTATGTCCTACATATAAGAGAGATCTGTCTCTTTTTGATACTCTTCATTCAACATGATACCTCTAGTTTCACCTACAGAGCAGCAAATTGCATGGTTCATCTTTTTTTTCATAGCCAAATAGTATTCTGGTGTGTATATATACCAATTTCTTTCTCCAGTCATCTGTTCCTAGATGCTCCATTGTTTCCAGATTTTGTCTATCATGGATAGTGCTGTAATAAACATAAGAGAGCAAACATCTTATTTGAAATAGTGTTTTTAGGCCCGTGGGTCACAGCAGATTTTATGCCAATTGTATGACATGCCACAGCAGATTTTTTGCCAAAAAGTATGGGGCCACCATTATGGGAAACTTTTGGGGAGTGGTATTTTTAAGTATTATTTTAAAATCATTTATTACTAAACTCTCTTATGTGCAAGATTAGGATGTACAGAATACAGGTGAATAGATAATCATGTCATGGCAATGATTGTGTGAAATACGGGTAAATCATGCCAGTCTAAACCTCATTATGCTTTTGGCATAGACAATTGCAAAGTGCAATAAATTACAATTCAGCAAGGTATTTGACAGAGTCTGTGGACTACGTCCATATGCACAGGATTTAGTAATCTGAGCTCAACGCTGGTACTATTAGATAGATTAGTCAGCACTTGGAAGGCTCTGTTCCAAATGCTGTGATCAGTAGATGACTGTCAACCTGAAGGGAGGGTTTTATACCGTGCCATAGAACTATTTGTCCTTGGACTGTTCTGCTAAACATTTGTGGTGACTTAGACAAAAATGGTATGTTTATTAAATATGCAAGTGACAGGAAAGAAAGAGGGAGAGATAACAGATTTCAGGCCCCACATCTCAATCTGAGACAATGGGCCAAATTGAATAAATTTTCAATGCAAAAATCTGCCCCGAGTGCATATCGAAGAACACCCCTTCAAGCATCTTGAAACATCAAAAGGGCTGGAGCCAGGACAACCTTGCTTTAAGTAATTACAAACCCACTTTCACCATTTTTCACAATTAGGCCACCAGAAACAATTTGCCTTCCAGTCTCTTGATCTGTCTTCTGTTGTGGTTAGTAAAACATGTGAGAGTACAATCTCTCTTATCTCATCCCTTGGCGCTTGTTAGGACTGACCCCCAGGAGACTGTGCAGATCCTTCCCTTGGCACCCTGCTCCCCAGGAAAAAGTTTCCAAGTTTCAACTTACTATTAGATCCTTCAGTGCTTTGCTCCCCTTTCTGGGGAGGAAATCTTAAAGACAGCTCTTGCATATTTGCTATGTGATGAGGCTGAAAAGGCGACTTCTTTCCTGGGGACTATTTTGGCTTGTGTGTCATCTAAAAGCCTCTGCCAAGCCTGCTTTTCTTCTAATACTTTGGTAGCAAGACCCCCTGTGGCATATGGTAGACAATACATGTTGGCTATGTTAAAGCAATAATTCCAGCTTTTTCTTCAAGCCCATGTTCTCCCTTGAACACATATCTTGCTTGCTTGTCTCTGTTTCTTTATTGTGTGTTTCCACTCAGGAGAAGTCTGTGTTCTCTCTGTAACACATTTTCCATCCTCTCTCATTTTCCTAAGTGAGTTTCATTCAATAATAATAAAAAAAAACCTAACTTGCTTCAAAAATAAATAAAATCAACACATGCACACTTTCACACAAGCACACAGAGAATAAAGAAGCAGAAGTAGCTTTTATTTAGCTCATTTTTAATCCAAAAGACAATATGATTCTAAGTTCTGCTATCACCAAATTGTAGTCGTTATATAACTTTCCTTTGTGCTGTTAGATCCGCGGGAGAAGCATTGAGAAATTGAAACTTCCATGGAGAAGAATGACTAACAGAGTTAAGAGGCTTATAATTGACTAGATAAACCAAGTCTTAAAATCTTTGCATGTTTTGCTTTGAAAATATCATAATTAGTTGCCCACAAATTTTAGGTCTGTAGGGGAAGAGCAATAATACAGCAGTTAGGGCACTTGTCTTGTGCAAAGGCTAATCTAGGTTTGAACTCTATATGGTTCCCTGTAGGGTAACATTGGTTTGCCCTTCCTCCCTGGTGGCAGGGAGCTTAGGTTTATTGAGTTACTCCCATCACAGTGCTCCCATTCCTCTGTGTTTATTTGTAACCTCTTTCTTTGTGCTCTACTTCCCCACACTATCAATTACCTTTGCCTCCTGATCAGACTCTGTTTACTTGTCAATATTGTTTTTCTCTACTTCTTAAGTCCTTTGCATAGTTAATTCAGAGCAGTGTCCTTTTTGTATAGACACAGGAAGACAGTTGATGCTATGTTTTTTGTAACTTGGGATTAACTGACTCCAGATAACATTACCTCCTGGACATCTGTTCTCTTGACCTAAGCCTCAGTTGCCCTTACTTCCTAGCATCCCCATATCAGGGTCCCGACGAGAGACTCAATTAACCCAGGCAAGCAGTGAGCTACCCTGGCATTGAAATGGGCCAGGCCAAAGCACCATAATACCTAACTATAAGTTAAGAGCATGGTCATGGACAAATTCTGTCATGGTCCAAAAAGTAATAACTGGAGTAGGACTCTGCTACTGTTGGGAATAATTAATCTGACCTGAGCACTGTAGTCTGAGTCTGGTGAGATGCCCCCTGGATAGCAATCCTACAAGCTCAATGTATCTCTTACTGTGTCCATACAAAATAACTAATATTAAGAAGTAGAATTTTTAAGACATTAATTAAGATGTTAATTAAGTTATTGGACTAAGGAGAGGAGAAACACCCCTCGGTAGTATTTCCCTTCCTTGAGCCTGATCAGCGATCAAGAAGGGCTTTAGATATGTTGATTTTGCTACCAGATGGGATGTGGAAGCTACCCTCAATGCCGGGGAGTTGGTGAGAGATGAGAGAGATACCAGGGAAGCAAGATGGAGCATGGAGAGACCATGGGGGAGGGGGGGTTGGGGGGGCGGGGACATAGGAAGAAAAATGTAGGGGAAGAATGCAGGAGTGGCGCAAAAAGAGACAAGAGATGCGGTGTGAGAGGGAACGTGGAGAGATGAGAGAGACAGACAGGAGAGATGGGAATGAGGGGCTTAGTGAGACTAGAATGAGGGGCTTATTGAGACTGGAACAGGCGTTTGGGAAAAATGGAATAAATAGCAGCTGATCATCCATTCATTTGAATGCCTAACAACCCGAATCGGACGTTTACATTTGAATAGATGTGGCTCACTGCCTGCAGTTTCTATCTTCGTTGTCTACGCACCAACATCTCATTATGATGAAAGAGAAATCGAGAAGTTCTACATGGAGCTAGAGAAGTTCTATAAAGAAGACCACACCTTCTACAAGATCATTGTGGGTGATTTTAATGCCAAGATAGGACCGAGAAGATCAGCTGAAGAACTTCACATCGGGACCCATGGCCTAGAATGGAACGAACAGGGTGAGAGACTGTCTGAGTTCATCATGTCGACCAAGACCATTCATGGTAACTCACAGTTCCAGAAGGCAGAATCTAAACGATGGACATGGGAGTCTCCCGGTGGACGATTCCACAATGAAATAGACCACATCATATTCAATCGACGGTTTTGCCTGACTGATGTTGCTGTTGTCCCAAAATTTCGAACGGGATCGGACCACCGTCTCCTTCGTGCAAAATTCTACTTCAGAGAGCGGGGAGAAAGGGCTGCAAAGTTCAAAAAGAGAACTCCCAGAATGACCACCAACTGGGAACTCTTTGGTACTATTGCGGCAACATGGGAAGATGCCATTGTTGACAACATTGACGAGGAATACGATCGACTGGTTCAGCACCTCCATGAATGTGCGAGGAATGCCAAGAGAGAGATAGCCACAAAAAATCGCCTATCTTCGAAAACTCTTGAGCTAATTCGCCAGCGTGGTTTGGCGCATGCCTCAGGCAACCGCAAGCTAACGTCCGAGCTCGCAAAGCAGTGCAGAGATGCGATCAAGGAAGACCTCAAAGAGAGAAGAGCAGAAGTACTGGTAGATGCGGCAGAAGCCGGGAAAAGTATTCGTAACGCCCGCCTGTCCTTCGCCAACTATAAGACCAAGATGACTGCCCTCCGACGTCCTGATGGATCCATCACATCCTCCAGAATGGCAATGGAGAAGATTATCCATGACTTCTACTCAAATCTCTTCGATAGCCATGTCCACTTGCCGACATACCAAATTCCACAGGATGGATATGTCGTTGCCAACATTCTCCCTTCCGAAATCCGACATGCCATTTCGTCGGTAAAGAAACAAACAGCACCCAGCCCAGACAAGGTCAGACCTGAATACCTGAAGAACCTGCCGTCAGTACTCATCAATACACTGGCTCGGCTCTTCACTCGCTACCTGTCTGAATGCAAGGTTCCGTCCCAGTGGAAAACCAGCAGGACCGTACTACTGTTCAAGAAGGGAGACATCCATGACATTGGCAACTATCGCCCAATCTGCCTATTGTCTGTCATCTACAAGTTGTTCACTCGAGTCATCCTAAATAGGATTGGCAGAACACTAGATGAAGGACAACCATGCGAGCAAGCAGGGTTCCGCAAAGGATTCAGCACCATCGACCATATCCACACGATAACCAAGCTCATTGAGGTTTCTCGGGAGTTCAAGATGCCGCTCTGTTTAACGTTCATTGATTTAAAGAAGGCCTTTGATTCTGTTGAGACGGAAGCGGTCATTGAAGCCCTAGCCAATCAGGGCATTCAAGCCCAATACATCAGGATCCTCCGTGAGCTGTATTGCGGATTCACTACCAGGATCTCACCATTCTACAAAGAAGTGATCGTTGATGTCAAGAGAGGGGTGCGGCAGGGTGATACCATTTCACCGAAACTCTTCAGTGCCACCCTCGAAAACATCATGCGACGACTGGAATGGGAAGGAATGGGAGTGAAGATAGATGGTCGGCAACTACACCACCTCTGCTTTGCTGATGACATTGTTTTAATAACACCAAACATCAGCCAAGCCGCACAAATGCTGGCCGACTTTGACCGTGAGTGTGGAAATGTAGGACTACAGCTGAATCTTACGAAGACAATGTTTAAAACAGCCTTGTTCCTGACGCCCCATTCGCTCTCAATGGAACGACCATCTCCGAATGCAACAGCTATGTGTACCTAGGTCGAGAAGTCAACATGACAAATGACCTGGCACCCGAGCTGCGCAGGAGGAAGAGAGCGGCTTGGAACGCCTTCAAGAAAGTCGAAGAAATAGCTAAGAGGACGAAGAACCTCCGGCTCCGGGCACATCTCTTTGATTCCACTGTTCTTCCTGCATTAACATATGCCTCAGAGACCTGGGCCCTACGCAAACAAGATGAGAACGCTATTCAGGTCTCCCAAAGAAGAATAGAAAGAGCTATGCTTGGAATATCACGTTTCACTCAAGTGAGAGAAAGTATCGGGAGTTCTGACATCCGTCGACGATCAAGGATCAGGGACGCTGTCTCATTTGCCAAGGTGTCGAAAATCAGATGGGCTGGTCACGTAATGAGATTTAAAGACGACCGTTGTACTAGAGCTGTTACTGACTGGATTCCACGGGATGTCAAAAGACCGCGTGGCTGCCCACCTACCAGATGGTCAGACTTCTTCGTCAAGATCATGAACGATCGGTTTGAGGCCCTTCATGTTCCCGGAGCGAAGAGATGCCATTGGGCTACACTAGCACGCGACAGGGACAAATGGAGACATTACTGGTGCCCGCTCGAGCAAATCGACGACTAACGGGAAGTTAAGTGATAAGTGTTAAGTGATCATCCACTAGCCTGGTCCTCCGTTCCTCCTTCGTCCACCCATGGCTGGGGCTGCCCCTGATCTGGAAGTGGCCTGAGTCCACTGAACGTGGGCAGCAAGGGGGAGAGCTGCCGGGGCTTTCCCAAGTTGCCTGAGGATATTACACAGCTGGCATCCATGGGTGGACAAGTGGCTGGAGTCCACCGAACGCAGGTGGCGAGAGAGAGCTGCGGGGATCCAAGCCGCCGGGAGCTTACACAGATCCAAGCCTGCTGGGAGTGATCCCTGAGTGCAGAGCCAGAGTAAGCCCTGAGCACTACTAGGTGTGCCCTCTCTTCTCCTCCTCTCCTGCAAAATCATATCTCATAGTGAGCACTGTCTAAAACTGACATAGGCTATCTTTAATACTTTGTATTTCTTGCAAAAAGACCAGCTAGCATCTGTCATGCAGGTTTGGAGCATGAGCAAACAAGTAGTGAACTCTTCAAGATATTTTATATTCCTACCTCTATAATTCTATAACTGTAGCCTGATTGAACTCAGTCTAGTTTTTTTTCCAATTTCTCCTTAACTACTATTCCAAAAATATATTCTAGAGAAGATAAATGACCTATCTTCTTCAGTATGCAAAGCCAAGGAGAAGCAAATTGAAAAGACCAAGATGAATCCTTTTTGAGGAGCTACAAATGATAAATACCTGCTGGGGTGTCCACGATTCCACTCTTCTTTTGTAACAATCCTTGCTGCACTCCCACCCTTGCCACCAGCTCCCTTAGGTCCCCTATACAAAATATGTATTCATTCAATCATGAACAGTTACCAGACACTAAATAACAGGTTTCTCCCACATCTTCCACTTCACAGACAGGAACCACTCCAGGACACTATGACTAAACTCCTTGAAACAGGCCTTACTTACTCAGCCATTCATGGCCACACAATGAACTGATTGGCTATTTCTTATCCCTAGGATAAGAAGTGGAACAGAGAAATGACAAGATGAAAACCAGAAGATGAGGACAAGGCTCATTCATCGTCTCGTGATAGCCCATGTTCATTGCATTGCGGGTCTCTTTCCATGCCTGGGTTTGTCTTTTTGGTCGAACAGCTTCACAGTGTCTCCCCATCTCTTCCCTCCTGCACCCCAGGTCACACTCTAGCCAAGTCTGTCTGCAGCCGCACATCTTTGACCGGAAAGATGAAATTCTGACTCATACAGCTGCCTTCAGATAGGGAAGACATGATTCTCTTGTTATTGTTATCATCCTTGAAAAGTTTCAGTGTCAAATGTTGGAAGAATAGTTGGAAGCCTGTCTCGTGAGCTGGGGGAGAAGGCAGCTGGAAGAGAGAAGGGATCACTAAGTCAATGATGTTTGGAGGAATCATTCATTCAGAATGGGAGATGTGTGCTGAAAGTAGATAAAGGACCAAACGTGATAGCCTCTCAGTATCAATATTGCAAATTATAATGCCCAAAAGTAGAGAGAGAGTACAGGGGAAATTATCTGCCATAGAAGCAGAAGGAAGGGTGAAAAGAGGGGGGATAATACTGGAGACATTGGTGGTGGAGAATGTGCACTAGTGGAGGGATGGGTGTCTGATCATTGTATGACTGAAACTCATACATGAAAGTTTTGTAACTGTATTTCACAGTGATTCAATTAAAAAAATTCTACGTTAAAAAAACAAATGTTGTGTTGAAAGTTGACTATGGACTGAATGTGATTGCCACTCAATGCCTCTTTTGCAGATCACAAGACCCAAAAGGAGAGAGAGAACAAAAGGAAATGCCCTGCCACAGAGGCAGGGTGAGATAGGGGGGATGGGTGTGGGAGGGATACTGGGATCCATGGTGGTGGGAAATGGGCATTTGTGGAGGTATGGGTATTTGATCATTGTATAATCGAAACCCAAGCACAAAAATTTGTAAATCTACAACTGTACCTCATGGTGTTTCACTAATAAAAACAAACAAAAGGGAAAAAAACAAAAAAAAAAAAAACAAATGTTGGAAGGGTTTTCCTTTAATAGATAAGAAAACAATATGCAATATAGAATATTTGACTAGTCTCAGACCATTTCCTATAGAAACCTAAAATCCTGGATGAAAAGTGACAGTAAAAGAACTTTTCAACTCGAAGTGGAAATTAACAGGTGTGGCAAAGAATTTTAAAGGGTGATTGCCAGGGACTTATAGGTAATTACTATTTTATGAGTATAGAGTTCCTACCTAAGAGAGAAAGCAGGTTCAGCAAGTAGATGGAGGAGATGCTATACACAACATGAGTGCATGTAATGCTGCTGACATGTACATTTAACAATGGTTAAAATATAAACTTTTATATTGTGTGTGTTTTCCCACAATAAAAACAACTGGGGGATAAAAGATCTTTTCAAATCTCAAGTTTCACTCTGTGATTTTTAAATCGGAACGTCTAAGAATCAGCACAGATGTAATATAGTACTGGCCACATGCATCTGAACCGGAAAGTCATAACTTTCACAGACAAAGGCATTTCCTTGCTTGAAAATTACTGACACTCAGCAACTAGTTCTCCCGACCTTGGTTTTCTGGATTCTCAGTCAACACCAGATTCAGAGAAGTTCATGGGAAGAGAAGAAGATGCAGAATGCATCGAATGGCAAGGAAAAACACAGATTCTTAAAAAAAAAATTGGACAATGAGTAAAATCAAATAAAAACTAATACTAATCAACAAATGAGGTCATTTAGTGTAGGAGTTCTTTCCAGCTCAAATGACCCTGAGTGCCTAGAACAATGATAGATATACATTATAAAGATACCAAGACACCATCTGAAAAGTTAAATAATATTCATTTCTTTCAGCCAATGAAGAAAGAAAAGAAGCAATATTGTTTAAATATTCTTAATACTTTTGACATTTTCCCTAAACTTTGCTATATAAAACGGAACGCACAGTCACTTAGAAGAATCACAGATGAAATGCATCTCCATTTTTCACTGACACCTGATTAATAAATATAGCAGTGAGCTACAGCATGCTCAGGTCCTGCCACTTACATGGCCTCTTTTTATTTTATTTTTATTAGTGAGACACCATGAGGTACAGTTGTAGACTTACAAATTTTTGTGCTTGGATTTCAATTATACAATGATCAAATACCCATCCCTCCACCAGTGCCCATTTCCCACCACCACGGATCCCAGTATCCCTCCCACCCCCCATCTCCGCCTCCCACCCTGCCTCTGTGGCAGGGCATTTCCTTTTGTTCTCTCTCTCCTATTGGGTGTTGCGGTTTGCAAAAGAGGCAATGGGTGGCAATCATGTTTGGCCTATAGTCTACTTTCAGCATTCTTTTCCCATCCTGGGAGGATCCTCCCAACACCTTTTATTTGGTGCTCCCTTCTCTATCTGATCTCCCTTTTCCCCAAGCATGTGTGGCTCATGGCCTCTTTTTAAGAGGAGGGAAGGAAGCCAAAACCCTTACATGTGTCACCCTGCTCTTATGTGTATGTTCTCAGTTCAATAAACTCACACAGTATCACTGAACTAGACAAATAACAGGCAAACTATTCTCCAGGTTTAAGGAGGACTAACCTATAAGTCATTGAGGAGGATTATAGGGAAACACTAGTCAATGGAAGTATTTTCAATTAAACACCAGATCCAACCAACTACTCTTTTTTTTCTCCCTTTAGTTTCCTTGCAGGAGGAGAGAGACTCACCCAACAATGTTCAGGGCTTACTCTGATTCTTCACTCATTGTTTGATCCTGGTAGTGCTTTGGGGGACCATAATGGATTCTAGGGATCAAACCCAGGTCACTATATGCAAAGCAAACACATTTCCCACTATGCTATCTCTCTGACACCAACCAAACAAATATTCTGAGGAGAATCTATAAACTGCTATAGAATGAATAGAAATTATGTTGATTCACTGTCATCCCGTTGTTCATCAATTTGCTTGAGCAGGCACCACTAACGTCTCCATTCATCCCAGCACTGAGATTTTAGCAGCCTCTCTTTACTCGTCCTTCCCAACAGTGCCGCATTGGAGGCTCTTTTCAGAGTCAGGGGAATGAGACCCATTATTTTTACTGTTTTTGGCATATTGAATACGCTCTGGGGAGCTTGCCAGGCTCGGCCATGCGGGCAGGATACTCTCAGTAGCTTGCCAGGTTCTCCGAGAAGGAGAACTAGACTGTAAGATATTATGTTAATTAAGCTCAGCAAATTGTTTTAAAGTTATTTATATGTCACTCAGAATACTTAAGCAGGCATGCCACAACCACCATTCCCCACACACTACTTTCTCAAAGGAGACTTCAACACCCATAACTATCAAACAATGGACGTGTTCACCGAGAAAGATGTACCTTTTAATTAGACCTGAAATTACCACTCAGTATCCAAGGTTGAACAATCAGGGAGATACTCTAGAATAAAACATTTATCCTATTGAAAGGGTCATTCATCAAGTCATCAGAATTTTTCATCAGAATTTGAAATTTCATCAGAATTTGAAAAATAAAATGAAGAGATTCAATGAACTTCCAGTAGATACCGAGTGAGAAATATAGCCCACCCTCACCAAAATAACAGAGAAGTGATTTTGCAGGCAATAATAAGATTGCGTGATGCATGCCAAGATCAACAAAGAGAGACTAAGAAGCCACAAAGTTGGATTTGGGTTTGGGAAAGTTTTTCCAGAGTACAATGTTTAAGTTGAAGTATATAATGGGAAGAAAGTAGAAAAGGCAAACAAATCATGTGCAGGCAAAAGATGAGCCAAATATGTAAAATTAGAATCTTGAAATATGAAATTTGTAGGGAAGTTGAAAGATGTGAAATATTCGTCAACAATGTTAAGCACTCTAGTTGTTTCCTTTTTTTTTTTAAATTTGGGGAGTGGGGATTCTGGCCCAGACCCAATGTGCTTGGGTATCATTCCTGATAGGGCTCAGGAGACCATATTTGGTTTCTGAGATTTAATTCAGGTTGGCTATATGGAAGATATGCACCCTACTTGTGGTACTATCTTTCTGGCCCCTATTTTGTTTCTTTCTTTTAATTATATTATAGTTTAGGTAACATGGTTAGAATAGTGTTAAAGTTTACAACATTAACATACAAAGTGACTGTACCTCCACCCCCCTCCGCTAATATTCCATAACCCTTCACCACTATCCTTATGTCACCTCTGGTACAATATTTATCCCCCCCACACACTCTTTGTTATAGATTTTGTAATCCAAGACCAAGGTTTTGTCATTGTTCGCTATTGTCTATTCCCTATAGAATCTCAGGCCAGTGGAACAGTATTAAGATCTCAGAAATTAAACCTTCAGATATACAGACAGATAATCTTTGAGAAAAGATTTGTTAATCTTTGACAAAGGTTTATGAAATACACCAAGTAAAGTCTCTTCAAAAAATGGTGTTGGGTAAACTGTGTGAAAAAAAAAATGAAACCTGAACCATATCTCACACCATTTACAAAAACTAATTCAAAGTGGATGAAAAGTCTCAAGACAAGAATTTACTAAATACATTGAATTGTTCTATGAAAATATTGACAAAATTCTAGAATATGAACTTCCATGTCATCCTCAATGATTTAATTTCATTGACAAAAATAAGAAAAACAAAAATAAACAAATGATATTAAGTCAAATTTAAAAGTTTTTTCATAACTTAAGGAATTAAGGCTAAAATTAAAAGATATCTTACTGAATGGGAGAAAATGTTAACTCAAAAACATCAGATAAAGGACTAATAAATTGCTAACTTTCCAAGCCCATATTCTCCTTTGAACACATTTTTTTTGCTTGCTTGCCTATGTATCTTTGCTTACTTATTTCCACCCTATAGAAACCTGTGTTCTTTCTCAGCATGCACTCCTCTTTCTCTCTCCTTACGTCTTTCTAAATGAGTTTCAGTAAAAACTATCTTTTTTTTAAATAAAAGGGTTAATATCCTATATACTAAGGTGTATACAAAGTTCTACAATACCACCAACAATCCCACTTTTTAAAATGGTAAGAAGAGATGAATGCCACTTCTCCAAATCAGACATAAAGGATGGTCAGTAGACAAAAGAAAGAGTGTTCATCATCACTTATTATTAGGTAAATGCAAATCAAGACAAAATGAGGTATTACCTTACACCAGTAAAAATGGCTTATATCAAAAACAACAGAAACAAACTGCATTGGTGGGAATGCAGTGAAAAGGAACCTTCATTCACTGTTGAGGGGAATGTCATATGGTTCAGCCTCTATGGAATAGAGAATGGAGATTCTCAAAAGTGTAGAACTAGAGCTCCCATAAAACCCAGAGATTCCACTTCTTGACATATATATCAAAATACAAAAAATATAGATATATATACACATGTATACTCATTGCAGTGCTTAGTACAAAAGCCAGGACATAAAAAATAACCCAAATGTCCAATAACAGATGAGTTGTGGTCATTTGTACAATGGCATCTTATACAACTTTTTAAAAAGATGAAATCATGCACTTCGCAGCAATGTGGATGTAACTGGAGGTGTACTCTAGTGTACGAAAGAACAGCCTAGTCTAGTGGGGAGGAAAAAGAATTTTGAGCAGAGAAAGGGAATTATTCCTTTTATTTTATAGAAATAAAATTTCGTTTGCAGGATGAAGGGATCAGAGATACAGAAAGGTGAAGTCAGGAAGCATCAAAATTTGCACACTGATTTGGAAGCTTAACAATGACCTAGATTAGGTAATGGCCCTGGATCTGTGAAAAGGGAAGACTGGGTAGCCTGAATAGAAGCTGTTCAAAAGAAGTTTATCACTGACTAGAACTGTGTAACTGCTACAAGTAGTCAAGGCTCAGATTTCTTAAATCAGCAATGGATAGTAACACCATCAAGAACAGCATCATACTGAAAATCTACTCAAGATTACTGATGAGCAACGAAACACAAATCAAAACAATGATGAGATGTGAGACTTAAAGATACACAGCAAAGTAGCAACAAAGAGCCAAACGCAATACAAAAGGATAACTGATGTGCACAATTGAGTTTATGCGTGTGTCAGGGTGGAGGGGGCAGTTAAAGGTGAGGGGCACTGGGGAGAGGTAGGGGGTATACTGGTGATTGGTGATGGATGTAGTACTGCAATTATGTGCATGGAAAACCATCATTAACACAATTACTTATTTAGAACCTTAATCAATAAAAAATTAAATTTTTATTTATATTAAAATATAAAACAATAACATAAAAACAACAATGGGATATCACCTTATATCTGTTAGAATATTATCAAAAAGATGAGAAATGAAAAAGTATTGGTAAGGACGTAAAATAAAGGGAAAACTTACACACTATTGGAAGAAATATAAATTGATGCAGCCAATTACGGAAAACAGTATGGAGTTTCCTACAAAAAGTAAAACCTAGAGCGGGAGAGATGGTAAACCATCACTTGCCTTGCATACATCCAACCCAGATTCAATATTTGGAACCACATATGGTCCAGGAGTAACCCCTGAGTACAGAGTCAGGATTAAGCACTGAGCACTGCCGGGTGTGCCCCACCCCCGCCCCCAAAAAGTGAAAAAATAAATTGATTTTAAAACCATAAAAATGTTTTAAATAAAACTTGGCACTATTCAGTAACTTTTGGATATTTATTCAAAGGTTTTGAAAACACAAAAGATAATGCACCCTCTTCATTATTGTACTATTTACAATAGGTGAGATATGGAAATAACCAGCATCTACACTGTTAGATAAATAAAATGCGGTCTATAAGACAAAATAATTATTTAGTCATTGATTAGAAGAAATGAAATACTAAACTTTTAAGGCAACATGAATTAGCCTTGAGATACTCATGCTAAGTAAAATGAGTGAGAGAAAAACAAAGATCTTATGATCTTGCTTAATTGTGAACTATTAAAATAAATCCCCAAACTCAGAGCCAGAGTGATAGTAGAGCAGGTAGGGCACTTGCCTTGCACATGGCTATCCTTATTCTTATCCACAATACTCCACATGTCCCCCCACGTCTTGTCAGGAGTGGTCCCTGAGGTCAGAGCCAAGAGTAAAACCTGAACACCACCCAATGTGGCCCATAAACAAACAAAACTAAACTAAACTGAACGAACAACCTAAACTCATAGATATAGAGGACAGATGCCAGAGACAGGGTGTTGAAATGGGTGAAGGGAATTGGAAAGTACAAACTTCCAGTTATAAAACAAGTCCTGGGGATGTATGCACACCATAGCAAGTAGGATTACAATTCTGTCTTCCACATTTGAAGGTTGCTGAGACTATTTCTTAAAAGGTTAATCAGGTTAATCGTAAGAAAAAATTATAAGTAAATGAAATGTGGGAATGAATATTAACTTATTGTGATCATTTTGTGACATACACATATTGAATTATTCTGCTGCAAATCTGAAACTAGTGCAATATTAATTGCTTGTGAATTATACATCAGTGAAAAATGATATCAGTTAGAGCCAGAGAGATGGTATATAGTATGTAGAGCTATGTACAAGACAAGCACCATACATGTCCTAAAACACAGTACAGAGATATAGAGAACAGATGCCAGAGGCATTGTGTTGAAATGGGACAGGAAATCAGAGGTACAAATCCTAAAAGATAAGACTTTTTTTTTCATGTTTTCTTAACTTTCATCTTCAGGACCCAGAGTTTGAAAATACACTGTGTCCCCCGTTTGCACTGCTCCAATCACAACTCCTAGAAGAATATTTTGCCCATATTAATGAAGCAATATGTTTGAGAACAATCAGCTTGTAAATATGTAAAGCCAGAAGTTGTTTTTTTTTAAAAATTAATTTTATTGAATCACCTGCGATAGATACAAGCTTTCATGTTTGGGTTACAATGACACAATGATCAAACACACATCCCTCCACCAGTGCACATTCCCCACCACCAATCTTTCCAGTATACTCCCGTTCCCCACACTCCCCCTGCCTCCATGGCAAACAATATTTCGTATACTCTCTCTCTACATTTGGGCATTATGGTTTGCAATACAGATACTGAGAGGTTTGATCAATTATCTCCTTTCAGCACACATCTCCCATCCCGACTGATTCCCCTAGCCACCATTTTTCTTAGTGATCCCTTCTCTATTTCATCTGCCTTCTCCCCTCCGCTTATGAGGCAGGCTTCCAGCGATGGAGCAATCTTTCTGGCCCTTGTATCTACTGTCCTTGAGTGTCATCCTCATGTTATGTTATTTTATACTCCACAAATGAGTGCAGTTCCTCTATGTCTGTCCCTCTCTTTCTGACTCATTTCACATAGTATGAAGCTCTCCATGTCTATCCATTTATAAGCCAGAAGTTTTAAAGGACATGCAGCTTATGAAGAAATGTTATTCTCAGACAAAACTTTGGGATACAGTGATATGTAAGGAGGGGGGAAATAAGAGGATCCAAAAAAAAGTAACTGAAATGACAAATGCTGGTATGGATGTGGAGCAATAAGAAATCTCATTCCTTTCTGGCGAGAACATACGGGTACTTTGGATGTTTATAACAAAAATACTCTTACCGTATAACCCAGAAATTATGCTTTTTATATTTATTTAAAGTAGTTAGAAATTTAAGTTCTTACAAAGATTTGCACTATGATATTTATACCAGTTTTATTCATAATTACCAAATCTTGAAATCAGCCCAGATGCTCTTCAAGACATAAATGGAAATGTAAACAGTGCCGCATACATACAGTGGGATAGCATCCAATGCTGCAGAATCAACAATTGAGCCATGAAAGACATGGAGGAATCTTAAATGCATAATGACCACATGAAAGTGACCACTAGGAAATGACTACATACCATTTGCTACAACTCCAGGACACTCTAGAAAGGGCAAAAGTCTGGGGATATTAAAAAGATGGGTGGTTTCCAGGAGGTGGGGGGAGAGAGGGATTTAGAGAGCACAGAGATTTTTAGGCAGTAAAATAATTCTATGGATACACAACATTTTGCATTTGTCTAAGCCCATAGAATATATAACATCAAGAATGTGTCTTAGAAGACTGCACTCATCTGTGGACTATAAAGTGACAGGAGACTAACACCCAAGAATAGTAGAGATAAGTACCAGAAGGTTAGCTCCACGTTTGGGAAACTGGCCTCACATACTGGGGGAAAGGGCAGCTTAGACAGAGAAAGGAACACCTTGGTAAAGGGTGTTCTGAGGACCCGCATGGGATGGGAGATACGTGCTGAAAGTCTATAGACCAAACATGCTGGCCACTCAATATCTCTATTGCAGACCACAACACCCAAAAGGAGAGAGAGAACAAAAGGGAATGCCCTGCCACAGAGACAGGGTGGGGGGATAGGACGGGGATGGTGGGAGGGATACTGGGATTATTGGTGGTGGAGAATGGGCACTGGGGGGAGGGATGGGTACTCGATCATTGTGTGACTGGAACACAAGCACAAAAGTTTATAACTCTGTAATTGTACCCCATGGTGATCCACTAATACTAATTTTAAAAAAGTAAAAAAAAAAAAAAAAGAATGTGTCTTAGGACATAGATATAGTATAGCAGGTAGGGCACTTGATCACATATGGTTACCCAAGTCCGGCCAGGAATGATCCCAGGGCACAGAGCCATGAGTAATCCCTGAACACCACTGTTTGTGGTCCAGAAACAAACAAAACAAACAAACAAAGGCGTGAATCTCCACTGGGGTAACCCTGATGCTTCCCAACAGAACCTACCTGAGAAACATCACATTCCCAAGCCATCAAACTCTCTGAACCCTGGGGTCCCATGATCATTGCTTAGGAAACCTAAAAAATAAATCATAATTTAATAAAATAAAGATTTTATGCTGTGCCAGGGAGATGGCTCAAAGAATGAGAGCATGTGCATTGTATACAAAAGCCCCAGGTTCAATCACTGGCACCACATGACCTGCTGAGCACTGCACCAGGAATAATCTCAGTCGCCTCTGAGCATAAACCGTTTCCCAAAAAAGAGTGAATCCTAATAGAAAATATGGACACTGGGGGATAATGACGTGTCAATGTATTTTCATTGGTTGTTATAACCTTCCCCTGTGAGGACGGGGAAGGAAGGCTATGCTTATATGGAAACATACATGGGGATATATGGAGATATATGAAAAAACTTCCACTCAATCATGCTGTGAACATGATAAGTATTCTAGATAACAGAGCCTCTTTAAAAAGTAAAGGAACATTTAGGAAAGCAAGATAGAATTAAAATGTAGTTCTTACAAAAGAAAACAAAGTAAGATATATTTCAAGAAGGGGGTGTGGCAATCATTATCTATTGCTGCCAAGAGTTCATCTAAGATAAGGACTACAGGGTGTAGAATTTAGCAATAGGGGTCATTCTCTATTTTAACATGTGCAGATACACTGAAGAATTCTGGGTGAAAGCCAGATAGCTGTGGACTGAAGATTGAATGAGTAGTGGTGGTGAAATAATAATAATGACAAATCAGGATGTTTGGCAGTAAAGGAGAAACAATATAGAGAAGTATCTGAAGGGGGACAAGAATCAAGAGAATATTGTTGTTTTTATATTGGGAAAGACATGGATATGTTTAGATTTTGATAGGGGAAAGCCAAGAAAAAGAGAAAGTTAAAGAATGATAATGCAGAAAGAGGGATAATTCATATTCAATTTTCCTGATTAGATGGGAGTGGGTGGAAAACTGAATACTGGTGAAGGTACTTAACTTAAATATTAAATTAAATGAGAAATAAGTAGTTTACTATTTTATTGTAAAATGTAGGAAGGGAAAACTTAGTAAATAGTTCTGGATGGAAAAAGTTAAAAGTAAAATCTGAAGCAAAGGCACAGCAGGTACAATGCTTGCCTTGCACGTGGCCAACCCAGGTTCGATTCCCAGCATCCCATATGGTCCCCCGAGCACGCCAGGAGGAATTCCTGAGTACATGAGTGCATGAGCCAGAAGTAACACCCCTGTGCATTGCTGGGTGTTGCCCAAAAAGAAAAAAAAAAGCTGAAGCAAAATCACCTTCTGAGATGAGCCACAAAATGGCTAGTAGAAAGTTTGATTCATTTATTAAAAATTATTTGTTGAGCAACTAATATGTGCATAACACTGCCTTGGGTATTTGAAATACATTAATGAACATAATTAAGGTCCCTGCCATTGTGAAGCATATATTCCAGTGTGAGAAGATAGATAATAAACAATGAGCATAATAAATGAGTTATGTGGTACTGGAAGGGTGTAAGTACTATGGGAAAATAGAGCAGGAAAGGAGTTGGTGCTAGGTAGGGTAAGTAGAGAGCAACTTGTCATGTTAGATGGAGAGATAAAGCAAGTGTCACCGAGAACACAACATGTGAACAAATATTTGAAGATTCTATAGGAGTTGGAAAGATGGATGAGATTACTGGGGAGGAAGAGATAGCCTGTATAGCAGTTCTAGGAATGAGCACTTAGGACAGTGAATAAGTTTCCTATTGCTGCTGTAACAATTAACTACAAATTGTATGACTTAGCACTGTGGCACTGTAGCACTGTCCTTCCATTGTTCATTGATTTGCTCAAGCAGGGCCAGTAACGTCTCCATTGTGAGACTTGTTGTTACTGTGTTCAGCCTTTTGGCTAAGATCAAGTGTATGACTTAAAACAACACAAATTAATTCCCTTACAGTTCTAGAAGTGAAAGTTCATAGAGTCAAAGTCAAGGGATTAACAGGATATTCCCTCTGAAGCATGTAGGAAAAGGTCGGTTGTCTTCCCTTTTCTAGTTTCTAGAGTTGCCTGCAGTTTTTGCTGTGGCACCTTCCTGGCATCGGCCAGCCTCTTACATTTCATCTTCGCATTACCTACTATCCTGTGGTATCCTTGTCAACTACTAATTATTATCTCAAGATCCTTAACCACACCTCTAAATAGCTTTTTGGTATATGGTAATATGGTAATAGGGCAACATTCACAGGTTACAAAGATTATTGACCACAATATATTTGGCATCCATTTGTTACCACTGACCACCATCTGACACCTAAATATACACACCCAGACAAAATACAAAATACATTCACCCCATTGCTACATTGTTGCATGAATTCAAAATAAAAAAAAACCTCATCTATTTATTTTGCTAAAAATTCTCAAGTATTATATAAGTCATCTTAGAGCAGATATGGAAGAGACACTGGGTAGGAACAATAATCCTGACATCAATTCCTTTCCACAGGGGCTGGAGAGATAATACCGCCTGCAGAATTGGATACCTGGCATCCCATATGGTCCCCCAGGCCCATCAGGAGTGAGTGATTCTTGAGTGCTGAGCCAGGAGTAACCCGAGAATACAGCTGGGTGTCACCCAAAAAACAAACAAACAAAAAAAACCACTTCCTTTCCATAAATGAACTGATGACATTAGAAAAGCAAATTATCTACTCCAAAATTCAATGGATCCAGGGGAGGGGGCCAGGTGGGAAGTGAATTGCAGTCATTAGATGCCAGTTATAAACACTCTCACTCAAAAAAGGGAGAAATTAGAAAGAAAAAAATACTGATCCTAAAAATTTTGGAAATCTAGAAGAAAAAAGAATATATATATATGTATAAGAATATATATATATACATATATATATATATATATATATATATATGCCTGCGAATATTTCTGTGGCCTGAAAATTGCATCCCCTGGTGTCAAGGTTCTGCCATTGGGGTTGCCCTGGTTTTCAGATGAAAGTTAGCATAAACTTGGCAGTCATTTTATCAGGCTTTTCCTGCTTATAAAATTTTGAGATTCCTTTTTATCCTTTCAGCTCAATCTATCAGTTTTTCTGCTGGCATAATATTCTCAAAACCCCTATGGCTCTCCTGTGTATGTCATGAGATCTGTTTTATTATATAAAGGACTACAAGTTTTTCCTGGATAATCTCATCTCAATTCCTGGATTCTATTTAGATTGCTGAGTCATAAATCTGATCTCTTCAAAGTGTTTTCTGCATTACTAAATACTCCATCCTTTTCCCTTTCTAGGCAATATCAATATTTTCCAGCTCTACACAATGTGCTCTGACTTTCTCCCCAGAGCACAACTTTTCTGATGGTGAATGTCCTCATTCTGGCAACTTCTGCAATCTGAATAAGTGAGAATTTCTCAACTCATCAAGTCTTGCTCCATTTTTGCTTAACAGATCTTCCCTCAATTTAGCTCTCTTCTCACTTTAAGAAAATGTAAAGAAAACCATCTTCCCTTCAACACCTTTCTTGAAAATCCCAGCTCAGTAACTATTCCTATTGAAACATTATGCTTGTTAGAGAACACGCATAACAGCATAACAAAACAGTCAAAAGCGTTATTAATAAATTAAAAGCCAAAATGGGAAACAATATGGACTTCTCAAAATGCTAGGAATTGAGCTCCCATATTACCCAGCAATTCCACTTCTTGGCATCTACCTCAATGGCTCAAAAACTCTATTCAGAAAAGATATTTGCACTCCGATTTTCATTGCAGCACTATACACAATAGCCAGAATGTGGAAACAGCACAACTGTCCAAGAACAGATGATTGGATTAAGAAAATATGGTACATATACACAATGGAATACTACTTGACCTTAAGAAAAGATAAAATCATGCAATTTACTGCTTTGTGGATGAATCTGGAGAGTATTATGCTTAGTAAAGTTAGTCAAAAGGAGAGAGACAAACACAGATGATCTCCTTCATATGCAGGATATTTAAAAAAAAAACATAGCAGGAGAATAAAAAATGCCCAAAGGCAACAAAGCTGAGAACTAGTCTTTAGTAGGCCCTTACTATGGGGAGGGAGGGCGAAGGGAGAGGGTCTGGGGACACTGGGATGTGGTAGGGGGAAGCCGACACTGGTGCAGGGTAAGGTTCTGGAATGTTTTATTCATGAAGCCCTACCATTAACAGTTTTGTAAGCGATGGTGTCTACAATAAAAACAAAATTTTAATGAATAAATAAAATCTCTGCTGTTCAGCTAACTATGGCAAAAGTTGCAAGGAGGCTGGGTTTGTCCTCACCTAAAATCATGTGTGGAGACCCCAAATGAAAAGTATCCATGTGAAATAGCGACCAAGGGAAGTAGTGTCCATAGGAAACAGCCTGGTTTCCCTTAAGGCATGGAAATAGAGTATTTTTAGTAAAAAGACTGAGGGTTCTGAGAAACTGTTTACTATGAAACTCTGAAAACCTTGGAAAGCAGAGCAATGGGAAGGTGGGTTGGGAAGAGGGAGCAGAGGGTTATAAGTCTGAGAGAAAGTTAGGGAATCTTGGATGGTGACTAAGAATAACAGGGATGGTGACTAAGTAAGCATGGTGGATTTACTGGACTGGTGATAGATTTCCTAAGAGGATAAGTCATGGCAGCTTCCTGGTGGAATCAGAGTGATGATCAGTCTCTGGCTTAAGTCATCCAGGGCCTGTATAAATTTAACTTGTAAAGGAGATCTAATTTTATGAATAAATAGATTCTGACCTCACTGGAAGAAGACAGAAATAATCAAGTGTGATAACATAGTCTCTGATGGGCATTATTACAGTGGCCTGCAGAAGTGAAATTCAAAGAGATGCAGAACCTGATATATTTATTATTTAAGTACCATATTTTTAAATAATACTCATATCACTGTAGCACTGTCCTCCCATTGTTCATCAATTTGCTCCAGTGGGCCCAGTAATGTCTCCATTGTGAGACTTGTTGTTACTGTTTTTGGCTTATCAAATACGTCATGGGTAGCTTCCCATGCTTTGCTGTGTGGGCGAGATACTCTCAGTAGCTTGCCGAGCTCTCCAAGAGGGGCGAAGGAATCGAATCTGGGTCGGCCACATGAAAGGCAAATGCCCTACCACTGTGCTATTAATACTCATGCTGATGATTATTTAAATAATACTCATGAGGTCTTCACGAGTAAAGACCAATGGAAAGAAACATCTAGCAGATTTTTAAGCTATAGAACAAATAACTATAGTTATAGATACCTGTATTTGAATGCTATCAATAATAACATGTAAATGAGAGCTAAAGCTATGAGTTTAGAGGTGAACACGTACCATCTAGAGATATCATTAATGAAACTGTAGCACTGTCCACTGTAGCACTGTCCTCCATTGTTCATCGATTTGCTCGAGCGATGAACAACGGGAGTAACGTCTCCATTGTGAGACTTGTTGTTACTGTTTTTGGCATATCTAATACTCCAGGGGAGCTTTCCAGGCTCTGCCGTGAGGGCAGGATACTGTCGGTAGCTTGCCAGCTTCTCTGAGAGGTCATTAATAAAACTAACAATAATAATGTTGCAAACAACTGTTTACTACTTCTATGCCAACCATTGCTCTTGTACATGGCTCGGTTATTCATCCAAACCTCAAGTCCATGGACCAGTGCTGGCTCAGGGACGTAGAAAAGTTGAAAGCCAATGGTCTACCACAGTGATTCCAACTGCTAATCCGTGGAACCATGTGTAGAGGAATTCCATCTCTCAGGTGTTGAAAGGCTGAATCATCCTGATCTAAACAACCCTATGAGTAGGTGTGAATAATTTTCCCATGCTACAGATCACTTGATCACCTGATCACTTGACATCCCGTTGTTCAATGATTTGCTTGAGCGGGCACCAGTAATGTCTTCATTCGTCCCTGTTGTATGCTAAGGTAAAGGTAAAGGTAAAGGCCCTCCCGTTGATCGTCGATTTGCTCGAGCGGGCCCAGTAACGTCTCCATTGGAGACTTTGTTGTTACTGTGTCTGGCATATCGAATACTCTCGGTAGCTTGCCGGGCTCTCCGAGAGGGGTGGAGGAATCAAACTCGGGTCTGCCATGTTGGCCACTTGTAAGGCGAACGCTCTACCCGCTGTGCTATCGCTCCAGTGTAGCCCAATGGCATCTGCTTTCTCCAGGAACATGAAGAGACTCAAACCATTCATTCAGGGTCTTGACAAAGAAGTCTGACCATCTCGTAGGTGGGCAGCCATGCGATCTTTTGATGTCCCGTGGAATCCAGTCTGTAACCATGCTACAGATAATGTCACAAAACTTATATGATGGTACCAGGATTCAAACCCAGATCCCACACTTAAAAAAAAGAGTCCACATTTTTAATCCCAATTTCCAACTGAAAGAGAGAGAGAGAGAGAGAGAGAGAGAGAGAGAGAGAACCTAAGGCATAAAAGTGCTTGCTTTGTACATAACAAATCTAGGTTTGATCTCTGCCATCCATATGGTCCCAGGGGTGCTTCCTGAGCACAGAGCCAGGGTAACACCATTGCCAGGTAGTGGCCCAAAAGCAGGCAAACAAAATAAATCAATAAATAAGAGTACACTATAGGAAAAATGTGGAAAGCATCCATGACTGACACATATGTGTGCATTATATATATATATATGGGTCTTAAACATGGTATTGAAAGTAATTTTAGAATAAGTTCCAAATGTCAACTTGCTTCCTTGCCTTTGACTCTGTTTTCCATGAAAGTAGACTACTCAGAAAAAATGAGTTCAATTTAGTTGGGGTTTCAATTAATGGAAGTTTTGTGGTATCTGCTTAGTGGCTTAATAAAAGCAATTTTAGCACTGGGGAAAATTTCTTCCAATCTTCCTGCATTCCCACAAGAAATTTTTATTTAAAAAATAATAATCACCATAATAACAATAATTTTTCTTGTTTCCTAAAGTGGACTCCTTGGACTCCACTGGCTAGAGCAGTTACTGAGGAAGGATCAGGGGTTAATTTTAGTTCTCCTGGGTTATGAATACTGACATGGGACTTAAGAAAAACCTACATCCAATTTTTCCCCAAATTAAATCAAGAGCATTGATAATTAGTTTCTATCAAAGATATCTAGTGGGAAATGAAAGAACTGAAAAAGCCATAAGCTTCCTTTACTTCTTCATTAATATTTGCTCCCAAATGCAGGTCAAATAAACCACACTCACAGTTTTAAATGAGTTGCTTTAAAGTTGATGAATTATTTTTCTCTTTGGATTTATACCTCCCATTGTGACTAATTATTCCCACTACATCACTTTCCCTAACTTGAGAGTTTAGTTGAACAAAGAAAACAAAGCTAAGCTTGGAAACTGAACTTAATTTTTTGCTTTAACAATTTTTTTCTTTTAACTTTCGCAGTCCTACATAGGCCATTGAGAGAATTGTTCTCAATCAAAATTCCTTCTGGCTCTAACAGATAGTTTGTAGGTCCAGCTGATTTTACGGCTTTCAGAATCCCCTGAACAGAAACATGATTTAGGAGACTGAAGTCCATGGTTGCTGCCAGCACAAATTCTACCACCCCCCACCACCACCACCACAGTCTAATTCTCCTTATTTGAAGCTTCTCTTAACCAAACAGTGCTTCAGTTTGCTCAATGGTAAGTAAAGGGCACTGCAGTGTTTAGTATGATAGCCAGGATATGGAAAATCCAAATGTCCAAAATCAAATGAACAGAATTTGTAGTATATGTGCAAAACGAAATACTCTGCTGCTGTCAGAGTAAAGCTAAGTCACGTACTTTGCTGCAGTGTGGGCAGAACTAGAGGGCATCATATTTAAAGAAATAAACCAGAGGTGATGGACACATACTGGATGATATCACTCATATATAAAACGTAGAAAACAAACACAAGGGAATGGACAGTATCAGATAATGACAAACCCTTGGCCTTAGATTAAAGTACTCAGATCACCAACCAATGCGAGGGAGGGTGGATAAAGGGAAGGAAGAGGCAGACTAGAGGTGACATAGAAATAGTCTTGTATGGTCTTGGGAACTATGGGGGGGTGTAGTGACTTTGTACATTAATATCATAAATACATAAATATTAACACTATTGTAACCATGTTAGGTAAACTAAATATTTTAGATAGAACACCATGATAGAGAGAAGCAACTGGCCACCAAAGCTCAGTGCTTCTTAGTTCATAGTGAAGTGTTGTGGTAATTGTTTCATTTTATATGGAATAAGTAATAAAACCTAAGAATAGCCAAAGAAACTCTAGGAAACTGAAGATGGGAGACTTCTCCTTCCCTGCTTTTCAAATTATAGTATAAAAGTATAGTGATTAAAACAGTGTGGTATCACAATAAGAATACCAAAGGAATAGAATCAAGAGTCTAGAGACAGATCCTCATGTAAATGGACAGTTAATCTTCAACAAAGGAACAAAATAAACAAAATGGAGCAAGAAAAGCCTCTTCAACAAGTGGTGCTGGGAAAATTGGCCATACTGGAAAAAAATAATTCAGATCCCTTTCTAACACCATGCACAAAATCAAACAAAAATAGATTTTAAAATCCTTGATATCAGACCCAAATACATAAATTATATTGATGAGAGCATAAATTATATTGAGGAAAGCCCTTCATAACATTAAATATTAAGGCATATTTTCTGATTCAGTTCTATTGGTCAAGCAAGTTGAAGCAAAGATAAACAAATGAGACATCAACAAACTAAGAAGTCTCTGCTCTAAAAGAAACAATGACCAGAGGGTGTTGGGGTGGATAGGGGCAGGGCTAGTTCAAGCAACACTCCACAGACTGGGCGAGAATATTTGCCCACCATTCATCTGGTAAAGGGTCAATATCAAAGATCTGTAAAGCGTTAGAAGAATGTCACAAGAAAAAAACCCTCAAAACATAGGGGAAAGAGATGAACAGAAACTTTTCAAAGAGATGCAGAAAGCCAAAAGGTATATGAAAAAAAAATGCTTTGCAGCTCGTTCTTCAAGTCTGTACTTTCCCTTAACCATGTACCCCACTTGCTTGTCTCTATATCCCTTTGCGGTGAATTTTTTCCATACTTGAGAACCTGTGTTGTCTCTTGAACATGTTTCTTCTTTTTCTCTCCCCTTGCAACTAAGTTTCATTCAATAAAAAACTACCTCACTTCACAGAAAAAAAATTAAAATGCTTTGCATCATCAGGGAAATGCCAATCAAAACAAAAATGAAATAAGATATCATCTCAAACTAGAAAGACTGGTACACACCAGAAAAAAACAAAAACAACCAGTGTTGATTTGGATGTTGGCTAAAAGAAACCCTCAACCACTGCTGATGGAAATGTAGATTGGTCCAGCCTTTTGGGAAAACAATATGAACACTTCTCAAAAAACTAGAACTTGTCTCCCACATTATCTAACAATTCCACGTCTTGGCTTCTCTTGTAAGGGCCCAACAACTATTCAGAAGAGAATTTGCACACCTATGTTCATTGCAGAACAAATCACAATAGCCAAAACCTGGAGACAACCCAAGTGTCCATGAACAGATGGCTGGATAAAGAAACTGTACATATACACAATGTAATACTACTCAGCAGTAAGAAGAGATAAAATTATGCAATTTTAAATATACATTTGTAGACTTACAAATTTTATGCTTGGGTTTCAATTATACAATGATCAAATAGATGGATCTGGAAGGTATGATGTTGAGTGAAGTTACTCATGGGGAGAGGAACACAGAATGTTCTCCCTCTTATTTGAGATGTAAAGAAGCATAAAAGTAAAAGGCCCTCCCGTTGATCGTCAATTTGCTCGAGCGGGCCCAGTAACGTCTCCATTGGAGACTTTGTTGTTACTGTGTCTGGCATATCGAATACTCTCGGTAGCTTGCTGGGCTCTCCGAGTAAAGAAGCATAGCAAGGAAATAACATATGCCCAGACACAACAGAAATTGAGAACTGGGTTTTATTAGGAGCGTATCACCATAGAAGAGAAGCAGAGGGACAGTGGTGGAGGGAAACTGATAGCCAAGTGGAGGGTATGGCTTTGGAAAATTTTATGCATGAAAACCTGATGTTACTATATTGTAAATCACAGTGCCTCCCATATACTTTTTTTTTAAATGGGCAGAAATGACACCAATGTTGGCCACAGTAGAAAAGTGAGTTAATGGGATCAGAGAGATAGTCAAAGAGTCAGGCATTTGCTCTTCATGCAATGACCCCAGATCAGGTCCCAGATTGCAGAGCATCCCCAGGAGTGAGTCATGATCATAGAGCCAGGAATATCCCCTGAATATTGCATGTTGTGACCCACAATACAGAAGTTTAAAAAGAAAAGAAAATTAAAAGTTTTTATGATTGTGTTTCATTCAAGGTGCTAGAGAACATATAGAACATCTTAATAGGAGATATTTAAATAATGAAAAATTTAAAAATATTTACAGTAAATACAAAAAACTATTAAAATTAAGTTTTACCAGGTTTGGGATTAAAATAAATATACAACAGCAGCAATCAGAAATTTTTTATATAGTATAATTTAATTTACAACCCTCTCGGAGAGCCCGGCAAGCTACCGAGAGTATTCGATATGCCAGACACAGTAACAACAAAGTCTCCAATGGAGACGTTACTGGGCCCGCTCGAGCAAATCGATGATCAACGGGAGGGCCTTTACCTTTTACCTTTACCTTTATAATTTACAATAACATCAAAACTATGGAGTATTTAGGGATAAATCTAACATGAAATGTGCAAAAACTCTATGCTGAAAACAATTCTCAGATCCATCCCTATAGACAATCACAGCCAGCATAAAACATCTAGAACTATACTGACTTTTTTTTCAAAATCCTGTATGAAATATCTTTTCTTCTCCCTCTTCCCAGAAGAGCTCTAGACTTGTTGTTGTTGTTGTTGTTGTTGGTGTTTTGGAGTGAGGGTGGTTGGGCCACATCCAGTGGTACCTGGGGGTTACTCCTGGCTCTGCACTCAGAAATTATTCCTGGTGCCTGGTGCTGCTTGGGGGACCATATGGGATGCTGGGGATCAAACCTGGCCTGTCGCATTCAAAGCAAATGCCTTACTGACTGCAATATCTCTCCAGCACTTCTAGATTCTTTTTTTCTTTTTCTTTTTGAGTCATGCCTGGTGATGCACAGGGGTTACTCCTGGCTTTGCACTCAGGAATTACTCCTGGCGTTGCTTGGGGAAGCAGCAAACACCCTATCCATTGTACTATCGCTCCTGCCCCCACATCTAGATTATTTTTTTAACTTTTATTAGTGATACACCACGAGGTACAGTTGTAGACTTACAAATTTTGTGCTTGGGTTTCAATTATACAATGATCAAATACCCATCCCTCCACCAGTGCCCATTTCCCACCACCACGGATCCCAGTATCCCTCCCACCCCCATCCCCCCATCCTACCCTGCCTCTGTGGCAGGGAATTCCCCTCTGTTTTCTCTCTCTCCTTTTGGGTGTTGTGGTTTGCAAAAGAGGCATTGAGTGGCAATCATGTTTGGTCTATAGTCTATATTTCTTCCTCCCAGAGAGCCCTAGCATTAACTCCTGGGATAACACGTTTTACTTTGTATTCACATGACCACAGTGACTGTCACTCTTTTGAGAAAGATCATAGTTAATGAATCAGATAGATCTTTTTACAAGCCCGGTGCTTGCCCTAATGCCTGCTACACATTAGTTCTTAATATGTGTAGACAACTAGTTAATTTTTTAACTTTAAAATAGAAAAAGTCTTCGGGGGAAAACTCAGTATACTGGGAAGGAATGAGTTCTGCAAGGTTCTGTTGAAGTTTCACATAAATTGTTAAAGTTCCCTGGGTCTCTGTTCCTTCTTGGGCCAAACAGACATACTCACTTCACTGTAGATCCCACACTCATACTTTTGCTTGCTTCATTGTGGAATGATCCTAGGAGGCCATGTGACAGGTACAAAAACACTGTATTTTGTAGGATAAATAGAGGGGTTTGCTGGGAAGGCAGTCAGGGAGCTAACTGAGGAGCTAGCAACTGAGGGAAAGAAGATCAAGTCTGAGGAGAAGTTTCATTAAGGCGGCATGCTAGTAGGACATCACAGTGTGAGGAACAGACACTGAGAAGGAATTTCAAGTATCAGAGATTTACTGGAGAAATGCTATTAGAGACCTAAAGAGGGGGTGGAGGCAGAAAAGAAAAGTCTATTATTATTTGTCAGAGCAGCGGAAAGAAGATGTAGGAAGAGCCTCAGATTACATCACAGCTCTGAGAGTCTCAGCAAAGCCTGCGGGGAGCCCCAGAGCAGAAATTACCTCAGGGAGGAGTTCGTCCCAGTGTACATCTAACCCAGACTAGCGCTCACTACGCTTGGTCACTGACAGAAGTGTCCAGGCAGAGAGCCTGCAGCAGCAGCAGTTGGAAGCCATCATCTTCTCCCAGCATGTACGTACTCCAAGCATCTGTTCTTGCCCAACCTGTGGGTCCATTCAAGCTTGAATCCATGAGTAAGGTGCAGTATGTCTACGGGGCCAGATTCTGGATGAGAAATTCCTCCCTGTACTTACTCATTCGTTGAAACCAATCATCAAAATCCCCTTTCTGGGGTTGAAGTAATAGCACAGCGGGTAGGGCATTTGCCTTGCACACGGCGGACCAGGGTTTGATTCTCCGTATCCTATATGGTCCCCTGAGTACCACCAGGAGTAATTCCTGAGTGCAGAGCCAAGAGTAAACCCTCTGCATTGCTGGATGTAACCAAAAAGAAAGCAAAAAAAAAAATCCTCTTCTGAATCTGTTTAAGGAAGCGCTGGGCTACTGATTGCGCTTCCCTGCCTTCTCCAGGAAACTCCGATTCTGAGTGTGGGGGCTTTGACTGCTTTCTTGAAGTCCTGCCCTCAGCACCTCCTCTAACTAGACACACAGTAGGACTCAACCCAAAAACACTCAGTTGCAATTAGGGCGGTGCCTAGAGAATGAAAAATGTTGGGGTCTTGAGTAGCAAAAGAAACAGCAACGGACAAGAATTAGGAGGGGGTGCCAGCTCTGTGTGGCATTTTGAGACACACACTTGGATTTGCGTCAGAATCTCAGTTAAAGCACTCTCGGTGGTCAGAAATCTTCGTTGGGCCTCCACTAGCTGGGCATGCGGTAAACACGCATGGGTTGACAGTTCCATGAAAGGAATAGTCACGCCTCTGATGACTAGGATCCAGGACTCTGAAGTCAGCATGCCACAGCTGAATCTTGTCTCTCCCACTTTCCAGTGTACAGTTGGGGCAATTTACCCACTCTCAGTCTCAGTTTTCTCATCTGGAAAAGGAAGATAATAATACAAGTAGCCCTGCTGTTTGGAATTTCTTGTTTAGCCTCTTAGCGTTTATGAAAGACCAACATTGACCCCTGTGTTTGCTAGCCAAATGAAATCCAAAAAGGATTGTCTATTTTATGACAAAAGGAAAACACACACACACACACACATACAACTTACAATGTTGGTGTTTGCATTGGCCATTCTAGACGGGAGTGTGAACCATGAGCACCCAAAGTGCTCCCACTAAGCTCCTTCCCTAGAAGTACTTTATATAAGTATAGATCACACCACGTTTATTTCTACTGTACACTTGTATTTTTTAGGTTCCATTTGTAATTTTTTTAAATGTAGGAGTACTGCTATTTATTCAGCCACTGATTAGGCTGATTGAATTGAGCATGAACTCCACCTTACTTTTTTAATTTTTTTTTATCATTTTATTTATTGAATCACTGTGAGAGCAGTTACAAAGCTTTCAGGTTTAAGTCTTAGTCATACAATGAAACACCCATACCTACTCCAGTGCCCATTCTCCACCACCAAAAGCCTCAGTATACCCCCATTCCACGCCCTCCCCCTACTTGTGGGGCAGATGGCCTTCACATTACTCTCTCTCTACTTTGATCACATTCAATATTTTGACACGAGACCCACCATTATTATTTGATATTTTACCCCAACACTTGGATCTGCCAAAAAGGCAACAGTAGACAACTTGTTTTCTATTTCTGGTTATGGATAACATATGATGTCGATTTTGAAATTCCAAAATTTTAACACTTAAATCTGGAGGGATTTCTGCCAAAACCTGCTGGGTTCCAAGATTTGTTCCTGAGTCTCTGGGATCATGGCCTTTTAGCAGCTTGATCAGGAGCCACAGAGGCTGTTCGTGGGCGGTGACTCAGGGTCTCTTTGGAATGGGGAGGAAAGGGCAGGCTCCACCCCCATCCCGTGAGGTCCCACGTGTCTTGTCACTGTGGGCCCAAACCGGACTGTCCAGTGGCCTCTGGAGGATGGCGGCCACTGGGCCACCCAAGGGGAGCAGGCAGAGGGACAGCACCCTTTAACCCCTGGAGTGGCCCGACAACAGTAACCTACTGCGGGGTCTGGACACATTTCTGCCAAAAGTCGCTGGGTTTCAAGATTTGTTTCTGAGTCTCTGGGATCATAGCCATTAAGCAGCTTGATCAGGAGCCAGGGAGGTTGTTCGTGCGCGGCAACTTGGGGTCTCGTTGGGATGGGGAGGAAAGGGCCAGCTCTACCCCCAACCCGTGAGTTCCAGCGTGTCTCATCACTGCAGGTCCAAACCTGACTGTCCAATCGCCTTTCCATTTGTAATTTTTTATGATTTGCTAGAATTTTTGGTGGGGGTGAAAGAGTTTAAATTTTTTCCTATATAAATTAATGATAATTACTTTGATTTATGGCATGTAGATAAAGATGAAACTTTATCCACAAAAACAAGTTGGTACATTGTTCTGCAGAACAGCTTGTTTTTCTTAAAGATTCATTTATTTGAAAAAAAATCCCTTGCAAGAAAGAAAAAAAAATAAAATCAGTTTGCAAAACCAAAGTTCCCACTGATATGGTCTTCCCCACAACCATGAAACTGATTTGTCCTAAAGTTTTTCAGGATCTCATCTTTCCATATAGTCCCCTCCCCCTCAAGATTTTCCAAATCCCAGGACAAATTCTTTGGCAGGCTCAAGTTCACAGCATCTGTAGTGGTCCTTTCCCCAATGACACCTAAGAAGTTCATACAAGAAGGAAATATTTCCAAACCAGTGACTTAATATGGGAAATGGCCACAAACAACAACCCTCTCCTCTGGATCCAAACCTATGTCAAAGAATAGGATACATACACTATACCATAACTCAATATACATCTATTACAGGTAATATAGAACGATTCTACAAGGCATATCTGCTGCGCTAGAACAACTATGTCTTTGGTTGGCTGCCCACACCTCTCTTCCTGCATCTTCAATTCCTTCCAAAATCTAAAACGTCCTAAAACCTAACCAAGGCTCCCTCTACAAAACAATTATTACTAGATATATGAATCAAATAATCTATCAACATATTAGTATCAGAGGATTGTAATAATTGCCTGCCTCTCATGTTGTCAAACTCATTTCAGGACAAAAATTCATTTTGTGTTCTAAACAAGTAATATGAAACACAAGTTAGTTCTGTTATTCTTGCTTATGACTTACTATAGCCTGCAACATGCCAAAACTGTATTTTCTCTCTAACGTTTCCATGAGTTAGAAATCTGGCAAGTTTCTAGCTCCATTTCACAGATGCTAAGTTTAAGGAATAGAGAGCAAATAAAACAAAATAAACTCTGCTGCAAACTGAAGTGGATTCTTCTTTTGCCAGCACAATCCAATCTCCTGGATACATGAGCAAAGAGCCAGAGAGAGACAGATAGGAGTGACAGCATTTTATCACCATTAGTTCAGCATCACAGACCTCAGAGTCTAAATGTTCAGAAGTTTTCTGCTTCAGTCAATTGAAAACATTCCGTTACTGCACTAAAAGAAGAATAAAAGAAATGCAAAATCCAAAGGGATGTTTTGACTGTGCTATGCTTCCATCAATCAACCAAAAACTTCCTAGCTGGAAATGAAATATCCAAAATCTTACATTTTCTTTCCGAGCTCACAACCTTGCCAGCTCTGGTGAGAAGCCACCACTTTCTCTGACTGTGTTCTTTTCAAGAATTCGCTCGCTGGGATCCATTTAGCTAAAATTCCAAAAGAAACTGTTACTTCCACTCCTTTCCATTCCATTCTTTCATAATAATGCATCCCAGGCGTTGCATTTCAGTCAAGTATTTACGTGGCTTTGTGGGTTATTTCCAGACCCAGCTATTACCAGTGAATGTGGTGACATTAATATGAGTAAATGCAGGAAAGGGGATGAAATAAAACATATCCTATTGAAGGAAATGAGAGCTCCTTAAGAAAGGAAAACACACATAGGAAAAGACGTGGGCATATCAGAATACAAATAGGACACTAGGGAGCAGTGGATTCCATAAGCATGATGTTATTGAAGTATTTGATACTAGAGTAAGCACCTGCAGATATGAATTACATCCTTGTTCAGACCACTAACATGAGAGTACTGACATCGCAGGAAGCGCTTATGTTGTATTTCAAATCTCCCTGCCCACCACACAAATATCCAATAAATCAATCAGTGATAAAGGACACTAGCTAAAAGGCTTAAATGCTGAACAAGCCACCTCTCCCTCCCCAGGGAGGCTGCCACCCTTAATTTATTAGGGGCTTCTCTAGCCACTCACGCCTCAGCCTTGGGACTAGGAAGAAGGTGATGGGCTGTTAACACCTTCAGTGCGGGGTTGGGGACAGATCCTCAAGCTGGACATCTGGGAATGTTTCCCTGAGATGGGCCTGAGTTTAGAAATGGTGGATGAAATTTTAGGGTCTCTCAGGAATTGTTTAACACCTCCGCTAGCCCACCCCCCTTTAACTTAGTATCCACATGAATGAAATGGAAGAAAAGCAGTAGGTGAGACATAGGGCTTGCTCTTTGACTTTAATAATATTTCCTTTATTTGGGGGCAGGTTTTTTCTATACTAGTGATTTTATGGCCGAATCACATAGTGAAACTTATAATACTTTCCTAAATAAAAACGTTTCCTTAGAAACTTTCCTAAATAAATTTTTAAAAATTACCAACAAAAGTCTCTAGTCAAACTGGTTTAAAAATTGATCTGTAGCACATTGAGGGAAGTAAAAACCAAAGCAATTCGGAGATATCTCAAAATCTAAATAGAACTATTTTTTTCTTTTTGGGTCACTACCGATGGTGCACAGGAGTTACTTCTGGCTGTGCTCAGGGGACCATATGGGATGTTGGGAATCGAATCTGGTTGGCCGCATGCAAGGCAAATGCCCTACCCGCTGTGCTATCACTCCAGCTCCTAAATAGAACTTTCATATCAACCAAAAATATCACTTCTTGGGATCTACACCTAAAAATCTAAAACATTAATTTCAAAGAGTATATGTGCATCTATGTTCATTGAAGCACATGGTACAATAACCAAGATATGTAAAATAAACCAAGTGCTCAACTGTGGATGAATGGATCAGGAAGTTGTGATTTATATGCACACTGGATGGAATACTACACAGCTCTAAGAAAGTACAAAATCATGCAATCTATTGCAACATGACTGCAACTAGAGGATATCATGTTGAGTGAAGTCAGTAAGAGGGAAAGTGGGTAGATGCAGAATGTTCTCTCATATGTGCGACTGAAAGATATACTGCAAGGTTGCAAGAAAAGGCCAATGACAACGCAAGGAGAAAAATGACCCAAAAAACTGAGATGGGAGGGAGGTTAACAAAGGGGAACTGGGGACCTTGGGGGAAAGGAGGTGATGACACTGGTGATAGGTGTGGTGCTGAAATTACGTACATGGGGAACCATTATTAAAAATATTGTAAATCACAATGCCTCAACTAATTGAAAAGATTTTTTTAAAAAAACTGAAAAGAAAGGTGTCTAATAATATTACACAATCTCTAATAAGCATTAACTAATAAAATTCTAATAATCATTATTATGAGGGAGTTGGGAGTATATCTTCTTTATTTCTATGTGTCCCAAATATTCTACAAGAATAGTGTGATGGTTAATTTGGTGTCAATCTAACTGGACTGTAGCATGTCCAGACGTTTAGTCAAGCACTGTTCTACATGTGGTTTTGAGGATGTGTGGAGAGTAGAATAATGGTGGTTAGAATAGATAGACTCAAGAAATCACATTATTCTCCATGATATGGGGGGGGGGGCTCATCCAATCCCTGAAGCTCTGCACAAGCTTAAGAAAAAAGAATTGCCTGTTTTTGAACAGAGGTATTTGTTTACTTCTGCATTCAGACACAGTTTTGGGCCAAATTGTGGGCTGGAAGTTAAACCATCTCCTCTCTAGGGTCCCCAGCTTTCCAACTGCAGATCCTGGAACTTTACAGACTCCCTAATTGTGAGAATGGATACATACTAGTATAAAAGATAAAAAATAAATTAGTATATATATTAGGATCAATGGGCCGAAGCAATAGCATAGTGAGTAGGGCGTTTGCCTTGCACATGGCCGACCCGGGTTTGATTCCTCTGCCTCTCTTGGAGAGTCAACAAGCTACCGAGAGTATCCCACCCGCACGGCAAAGTCTGGCAAGCTACCCATGACGTATTTTAATATGCCAAACACAATAACAACAAGTCTCACAATGAAGACATTACTGGTGCCCACTCAAGCATATCAATGAACAATGGGAGGACAGTGCTACAGTGCTATTAGGATCAGTACAGATATATTTTTGTTTTTAGTTATGTTTCTCTTGAGAATTCTATTGCAACCAGTTTTGCATTTATGTTTTTACTAACTTCTCTGATTTCTATAATTAGAAAATAATTTTTCAAATTTGTCTATGCAAATTTAAGAAAAACCATGTAGTATTCAAAGACAGTCTAACAAAATTAATCCCACTGAAAGCATTAGTATTTCAAGTTCAATTTTGATATTTATTCTTTCCACACAAATCTTAAGGTACCTAGAGAATACTAACATCAAAACTATTTACATAGTATTATTCAAACTTTTTACTGCATTTTGAAACATAGTTCTAGTATTTAACATTTGTATTGAAAATGTAATTTTTAATTTTATGTCAATAACATTCCTCTGTAATTTTCAAACTAAGTCAGTAATAATAAAAGTCTTATTTTTAAAAAATTACTTTTTACCCCAGTGATGTTTATTGATTTATAAAGCTTAAGTTACTGTCCAGTGTCCTTTCATTCAACCTGAAGGACCCCCTTTACATTCAGGGAGTTCAGTAACAAACATTCTCAGCTTGGTTTACCTGAAAATGTCTTAATTCCTCCCTTTTTTTTGAAGAACAGTTCTGTCAGATACAGGCTTAGTGGTTCACCACTTACTGTCTTCAAAACTTTGATTAAGGATGGAGAGTACAGTGGATAAGGCATTTGCCTTGCACAAAGTTGACCTGGATTCAGTAACTATATGGTCTCTATATGGTCCCAGTGCCTATCAGAAGTGATCCCTGAGCACAGAGCCAGGTACAACCCTGAACACTGCTAGATGTACCCCGCCTCCTCCTCCAAAACCCAAAAACTTTGAATAATTCTGGGGCTGGTGAGATTGTAGAGTCACTAACCTGAGTTCAATCCCCAGCACCCCATATGATCTCCCAAACACCCCCAGGAGTGATTCCCTGGCAATGCTTAAGGGAATACCCCTTAAGCATTGCCAGGCGTGACCTCCATACAAAACTCAGACAAACTGAATGAATTAACTCCCTGTGCTGTCTAGCCTCCAAAGTGTATGATATATCTGTCATCAACTCTTTGGCAAAAATATGATGAAAGATATTTTCTTCTCAGCATTCTAGATGCTAAGAGTGTGCCCTACTTTATCTTATGCAACAAAGCATTTCCCTGAAGTATTACAGTGTCAGTTAAGTTGTAACATCATTTGAGACTAGGAAATTTTAAAAAGAGGAATTGAATATTCTAAGTGCAGAAATTAAGTCTTTAAAGATCCCACACGTTTTGTTTTGTTGATGCTCAGGAGTTAATCCTAATTGTGCACTTGGAAATTACTTCTGGCAATGCTAAGGAGACCATATGGGATGCCAGAAATTGAACCCAGGTCAACCACATGGGTGGCAAGCACCCTAACCACTGTGCTATCACACTGTTCCCACAAATAGCTAGATTGTTTAACTAGAAATAAAAAGGCCCATAATTGCTTTCCAATAGGGCTGAACCAGTCGGCATTCCCACCAACAATTAATGAGAGTCCCTTTCTCCGAATGCCCATGGCGGCACTGGTTGTTCTTGTTCTTTTTGATGTGTGCCAGTCTCTGTGGTGTGAGGTGATATCTCATTGTTTCAATTTGCATCTCCCTGATGATTAGTGATGCAGAACATTTTTTCATGTGCCTTTAGGCCACGTGTATTTCTTCTTTGAGGACGTCTCCATTTATTTTTTCTCCCCATTTTTCATTGGTGTTGGATGTATTTTTCTCACAGTGATTCAAAATTTAAAAAATTGTAAACAAAAGAAAAAATTTAAAGAAATAAAAAGGCCTCCAAAGCATCCTACTAATTACAACTAATTAAGTAAATGCCAATATCTAGCAATGTGCACAAGCATTGCTCCTTGTGCTTTTATTGTTTTTTCCCTTTTATGTATGTATGTGTTAGGGGGAGGGGCAATGCCATTTTTTTGTGTGTGTTGTTTTTTAGAATATAAAGTTATTGGTATCAAAATAATGAGAAAGCCACTGTGGTTTGTCTCTGGGCATGTTCGATCCCTTACTTGCTCTCTAAGTCTTAGACTGGAGTTGTGAAACACATAGAGATGCTCTTAGCTAGACTGGCTTTGTTTTTAAGCACTGTGATTTACAATATTGTTAATAATAGAGTTTTCCAATTCCACTGTCATAACCAGAATCACTGTACCTCCACTGAGACCCCCATCTCTTCCATCTCATCCCATTCATAAACTTTTAAGAAATTATTATATAATTATCTCTACCAAGAGTATTTTGCCCGCACGGCAAAGCCTGGCAAGCTACCCATGACATACTCGATATGCCAAAACACAGTAACAAGTGTCACAATGGAGACATTACTGGGCCCGCTCAAGCAAATTGATGAACAATGGGAGGACAGTGACAGTGATTATATAATTGGGTTATATTTACAACACTATTAATGCTTTCAGTCAGCTGAATTTTTATCCTTAGAGCCCAGCAAGCAGTTTTTATCCTCAGAGTCTCAGCATAAATACTTCAGTAAGAGATTTTTCTCCTTTTACCCCATTTAAAATTTTTTTCTTTTTGTTAAATTTTTTTTTATTTTTAATGAGTCACTGTGAGGAATGTTTTTCTTTCTTAACTTTTTTCTTTTCATTTCGCTTTATTTTTTTTTTACTTCTTTATCTTTACATTTTTCCTTAATTTTTTTCCTTTGTTTTCTTAATGATTTTGTTTTCTTGGGTTTTTTTTATTTCCTATTTTCTTTATTCTTTTCTTGAGTTTCCTTTTCTTCTTCCTTGCTCTTTTTCATTTCTTTGAATTTTTCTGCCTTGAGTCGGGGCTGGAGCAATAGCACAGCGGGTAGGGCGTTCGCCTTACATGCGGCCAACATGGCCGACCCGAGTTTGATTCCTCCGCCCCTCTCAGAGAGCCCGGCAAGCTACCGAGAGTATTCGATATGCCAGACACAGTAACAACAAAGTCTCCAATGGAGACGTTACTGGGCCCGCTCGAGCAAATCAACGATCAACGGGAGGGCCTTTACCTTTACCTTTCTGCCTTGAGTTAAAATTACTGTAATGCAATTAATATCATTGATATTGTTAGTCATTAGCATAGCTATTTGCAATGCATTTTATTAGCATAGTTAGTAACCGTTGTGTCATTGTTGGATTGTCAATACTCTCTGCGTAGTATTGCCTGTGAATGTAACTGGTAAACATGGGACGAATTATCAGTTAGTCACTGTCACTGTCCTCCTGTTGTTCATCGATTTGCTCGAGCAGGCACCAGTAATGTCTCCATTGTGAGACTTGTTACTGTTTTTGGCATATCGAATACGCCACAGGGAACTTGCCATGCTCTGCCATGTGGGCGGGATACTCTCGGTAGCTTGCCGGGCTATCCAAGAGCAGCGGAGGAATCAAACTGGGTCCGCCAGACCGCGTGCAAGGCAAACGCCCTCACCGCTGTGCTATCGCTCCAGCCCATCAATTAGTATCATTAGTGGAATGAATTAGTCCTCATGATCCAGACCTGGTGGGTCTCTGTTGTGAAAGGGATTCAGATCAAATACGGTATCTTGAAACCACTTGTTGAGAGCGCCTTCATCAGGGTGACTTCAGCTGGAACATCCTGACCAAAATAGATGTGGCCAAAGAAATAATTAAGACACAGCCCTTCTGTTCTGGTACATTCTTGGGAAAGCCAGCAGTAAGAAGGCCTTGAACCATCAAAATAGTGAAGAGTCTCAAGGTGACTGGCAGGGAGGCTGTCTTAATCCTGGTCAAGGAGTGTGTTAAAGGAGGACATTTGAAAGATTACTTTCAATGTCAGGGTCATCGGAAAAGTGGACCAAAGCAAATTCAGTCACCTGATCTGGGGCTTTGTACCATTGCCCCCAGAAAGGCACTGTATGCAGGGACACGAAGCCATAGAGTCTCTTTGTCTATACTGAGCAGAATTTAAACCTCAAAAACTTTGACCTCAGCAATGAACTTATGAGATATGAGGGGAGCCCATGCTGTGGTGACCCCTTTATGCTACCCGGAACTCTTCCTTCAGCAGGGCTGAGATGGCCTTGCCGTGGCTGTGTGGGGCTGGGAGATATTTTATACAGATGGTCACTTGGTTCCTGTCTTCTGTGGGACAGGATTTCTGGAAACTACCAGCAGCAGTTACAGAGCAGACAACTCTGTATTCCATTCTTCCCAGTGTGAATATCTTTCTCTCTCCTCTGGCCACAATACAGTAGTGGCTCACTGGGAACACCACGCTGCTGCAGGGACAAAGTATTTACAAAGTAAACCCATCAAAGGACTATGGGAAAATTCACTGCTGCAGCTCCCAGAGGTCGTCTTCCATTCCAGATGGAAGTCAATGAAAACTAACTTCATGCTGTACCCTGGGCAACATGCGACAATAATGAATACCCTTGAAAAATCTACCCAGTGCTGTTTTTAGTGCCTTTTTAGTGTTTGCACTAACCCCATGTTTTAGGTACATCAGCCCATTTGCTAGTGGAGGAAAGTGTAGGTGGCAGAGCTGGGTTTTGAACCTGTGGCCTCTGCTTCTAAATCTTCACTCCTTCCTATGCGTATGACACTGTCCCCCAGCTTGAAGACCTTGCTGTCAAGACGAGATGGATATGCAGGAAACGGCATAAGAGTATACGATTAAGCTTTAAATCTGAGCGGTATTTTCATCAATTATGGCAAGTCTCGCCTGACTTGTTCCATTTGAAAAACTGAAGTTCAAAGTTGGGAAATAACTCATCCACGTAGTTAGTGGCAGCTCCAGAAAGAGAGTCCTGGAATGATGGCTTATGTTCCAAATGAGGCAGAAACAGGCGTAGCTACAGCCCATGAAGCAGGGTTGGGAGGGGGCCTCGCAAAGGCTGGCCTCCCCTCTGCCCAGATGTTCGGGAACAACAACACGGAATGATTCAGAGGGGAAAACGCTTTTGTTTGATTGTTGATTTTTTTATTAAGCCTTCACAAAATCAACTATTCTCTTCAGGGTCCTCAAAATCATTGATTTCTTCTACATAGAATGCCAAGAACCGGATGTTCTTTAATAATTAGCATCTTCCTTCCAGAACATCCAGGGCTGGGTTGCAGAGGGTGAGGGTCGTGGAGGGACGAGGGATATGTGGAAAGAATAAGGAAAAGAACACCATAAGAGAGCAGAACAAAGAGGAAGGAAATAAAGGAGAAAAGTTTACTCTTTGCCCTTCAATTTTTTTAGATAGCTATTGACTATATTGTGGAAAGTTCCTTTAATGCCCATTTTTTTTTATTTTTAACTTTTATTAGTGAAACACCATGTTGTCAAAACCCTTCATGATATTGAAGCTAATGGTTTCTTCAAAGATGTCATACCACTGGCCAAGCAAGTGAAAACAAAGATAGATAAATGGGACTATCTTAAACTAAGAAGCTTCTGCACCTCAAAAGAAACAGTGACCAAAATACAAAGACAGTCTACAGAATGGGAAAGGATATTTACCCAATACACATCCGACAAGGGGTTGATATCAAGGATATACAAAGCACTGGTTGAACTCCACAAGAAGAAAACATCCAACCCCATCAAAAAATGGGGCGATGAAATGAACAGAAACTTTCTCAAAGAAGAAATCCAAATGGCTAAAAGGCACATGAGAAAATGCTCTACATCATTAATCATCAGGGAGATGCAGATCAAAACAACAATGAGGTATCATTTCACACCACAGAGACTGGCCCACATCCACAAGAACAAAAGCAACCGGTGCTGGCGCGGACGTGGCGAGAAAGGGACCCTCCTTCACTGCTGGTGGGAATGCCGAGTGGTTCAGCCCTTCTGGAAAACAGTATGGATGATGCCCTTCTTAAGATTATTGTTATAATTAAGAATTGAGGCCAGGGTCCCTATGACATGTTTTACTTACATTAGCTCTCACAAAAATGTGAAAGGTAGACACTGGCACATTCAGACAATGAATTTGAGATGGATTTGTTCAGGGGTGCTTAGCTGAGTGGTGGAACTAGGATCTGATTCTAGGACTTTTGACTCTGAATTCTCTGTTTTCAATGTCTTGAAAGAAGTCTTTCCCCATTTCTAAGTTCTATAGACAGGGACCCCAGAATCTCTCTTTCAACGTTGATATTCAACCATGGTTCCCAAACTGTTGATGTGAATTAAGATCGAATTACATTGAATTTTTAATTTGAATGAGAATCAGCTCTTATTAGAACACAGGGATTGTCTCTGAAGTTCATATCATGCTAGTGCCAGAAGGGTCCCTGACCACAAGATGGGCCATAGAAGGACACAAGCACCACCATTGGATTTAATATAAATTCCTCAGTGCTAGTAAGAAAACTCTAAAGGATATTTCACCTTCACAGATTGTGATGCTGCTGTTCTCTACTATTTAGGCAAAGGAGGACTGAATCAGAGCCACCAGTGATATTCAACTGGGACATAAGAAAACAAATCCCGGGGTCTGACTGTTCCTCATGTATCTAATCCGAGCCAGCGGCATACCAACAGATGACTCAAATAAAGTCCTAACCAACCCAAATGTTAGCATTTTAAGAGCTTTGTGATAACTTCAAATAAAGTTCTTAAGTGCTCATCAGAATTATGAAGAATTTTCAGAACAGAACTGCTATAGCTCAGAAATAGGAGACACATTGAACACAGGTCAGCACACAGTCACTGAGGGACCTGGCAGAATTGGGACTTGTTTTCTTTTTCCTAATATCATAATAGAATGCAGTGGATAATCTAGTAGGCAACAGGAAACACCATTTTGTTAAAAGTACTATTGGAAAGAACATAGAGTTCAGAGTCCTGACAACTGATTTCAAATCACTTACTAAGATCCTTTGGATAAATAACCAAACTCTTTGGGTCTTCATAGTTTCTGTGGTCTTCAAATCTTGTTAGTATTATCTGTTCCACATTGGTGGTAGGAGATGTTAATGGAATATTTTTTAAAGCATCTAGTACTAGACTCGGATGAATAGTGATTAAAACTGAGTTAGAGAAACATCATGGAGCTGTTTCAGTTAGTTTTATTCCTGTAATTATGATAGCTAAGTAAGATTTGTCATATAATATTATGTTATATGTATACTTTTATAAAATATACACTGAAAACTTTAAAATGAAGGGTCATCATATCTTTCACTTCAGTTGAAAAAGAAAATCTCTCCCTCTGAAAGAGATACATTTTCTTTCTATCTATATTTATCTATCTCTTCAAAGAAAGCAAGTTTAGTAAAATGTTAATCTTGAGTAATATTAGTGGAAGTTATTGAACTATTCTTTTGACTCTGAAATTAGGTTAAAATTAAAAATTAATATTCTTTTATTGAATCCCTACCACACACCAAACACCTACGAGACTTTACATACATTATCACATATAATTCAATATCCATTATAATTGTCAAAGAAAAAGTGCTATTATGACTCTAACTTAATACATGTGACAATTGAAGTTCAGAAAGGTTATTAAGCAAATAACACAGAAATTGGGTCACTGAGATTCAAATTCAGGTCTGACTTCAAATGTGTTATTCTCTCTCTCTTTCTCATTAAGACTTTTTTAAAAAAAAAATCATAGCATGAAGGAATTGTGAGTCACACCCAGTGATGCTCAGAGGCTTTGTGCTCAGGTGTACTCAGGGAATCATTTATGCTGCAGAGGAATTCAAACTGGTACTGAGAGGAAGCAAGTTAAATGCTTTAACCCCTGCACTCTCTCTACAGGCCCCAAATGTCTGGTATTAACTCATAAGACTCATTGGCTACTGGCATTGAAAGGATTAAGTTTACAGAAGAAGGATTTGGAAGTAGAGAGTTTAAAAGACTTGGGTCATCTTTTCTTAAATCATGGAATTTTCCATTATTCGGATGGAACCGGAAGGTATGGCGCTGAGCAAAGTCAGTCAGAACTATTTAGATATAGAATGATCTCTACCATATGTGGCATACAAAGAATTATAGTAAGGAAATAAGAAGTGGCCAAAGACAAAAGGACACAAGAACTGGTCTACAGAACTGAGATTACTATGGCAGGAAGATATAGGGGAAGTTTGAGTTGGAGAGACACTAATGGAGGTAAGCAGTCACTCTGGAATGTTGTCTGAACGAAGCCCTGTCATTAACAATATTGTAAGTCATTGTGCTGATCATACATTTGAAAAAAAAAGCCTGGGGGCCAATGTGTTCTAGGGATGCTTAAGGTAGGGCACCAGGGCACTTTCTGCAGGTAAAATGCCAACCCACTCCCACACTCAATGACTGTCCCAAGGGTGAAGAATGGCAGGTTTGGATAACAGAAATAACTGTCACGGCACCAAATGCAGAGGATTCCTCCCCCAGCAAAGTCTCAACGGCCTCTGACAATCATCTATTAAAATATTTTTGTGGTTGGTGCTGAGCTAGTTACTTTGGATTATATACAATACAAGGAAGCCCTACTGGATTCCATTTCAGGAGGTTTCCAAGCCAGTGCAGTGGTAAATATCACGTGCCGTACAACACTACCAAGAGGGTACAGGTGTGTCCTGGGCTCAGGGAGAGTGAAGCCGCCGATTGGGAAAATCTGCCACTGTTCAGATTTTAGCTTGGGGTTGAGACTTTGTCTTATTCCTATAGAATGGAGGGTCTCTCGTTTATCTAAGTCACTTGCAGAATTAGATTTAGGATCTGATGGGGGACTCTTTTTTAGCTGGGCTCAAGCAACAATTCTGGCAAATTTCCACAGTCCCGGACTAAATTGCACACCTGACCCTTTGCTGTGAAACAAAGGGTGGAGACATGCAGTTGGATGGTAGGAATAGCCCTGTTTACTTCAATCATAAGAAAACACTAGGCAAAGACTAGGAGTTTTGAAAAGTAAAAAAGAATTTATCAAAAGCTTGTACATTTTGCACAGGATTACATGTCTAATAATCACACTGATTTGGACAAAAGGCCCCATAATTTGATACTCAACTATAAATTAAAAGTGAAGGTGCAGTAGGATCTGTAGAATTTAAAATTTATAAAGGGACCAATTGATTTCTTCTGGAGGAGACACAGAGAACGAGGCTCTGGGCCAACAACACGAGAGCACGGCTGGATGTTGGAAGATGTATCCAGAAAGCAACAAAATGATGTTTGTGTCCCAAATCACAAGGAAAGTCAGTTTCCACCAAGAGCATAATGTTAAAATCATCCCACCTAGCATAGATAAAACACCTGTTCTATTTAACTTGTTCATAGTCTCCAGATTTGTCTAGTTACTGTATTTTCATCAATGAAGAATGGACCCAAGAAGAAGAAAGACTCCAAATTCCAGCCTTGCCTCTGTATGATATGGAGCAACTCACATCAACTCCTTGAAAGCTGTGCCCTTGACGTCCGTACGGGCCTAACTGAAGATAATTAACTGAAGATAGCTCAGATGCTAGCATCTTAAAAATGCCTGCTACAGTGATTACCCTACTTTTCTTCTCTCAATTACAAAAGAATGTTGTTGTTGTCGTTAATTAATTTATTTTTTAATTGAATCACTTTAAGATACACAAAGGTTTTCATGATTGGGTTTTGGTCATACAATGTTCTGACATCCATCCCTTTACCATGTACACTTTCCACCATCAATGGCCCCAGTTACCCTCCCGTGCCTCCATGGGAATGGGCTTCTGTAAGAAAAATAGGAAGGAGGATGCTGGAGACGGGTAACACAGAGATTGTACATAAAGTTAAGGTGCTTGTCTTGAACCCAACCAACCTGGATCTGATTCCTTGCACTCCATGTGGTCCAGATGCTATGGGGGTGACGGGGGGGGGAGGGGTCGGTTGAGAGGGGCACCACTCTCAGAGACAGATTTCCAGAGTAACTTTTTTCTTTTTAATCTGGAAAACCAGGGCAGCGTGGGGGCGGGGGGGGAGGGGTCGTGTTTCAGCCAACCAGTTTGGGAATTTCTGCTGTAATGTTAACCAGGCTTTGGATGCTGACTGGCTTCCAGTCACCAGCTGGGCATTTGGTGATGAAAGTCTTGCTATTTTATTAGCAGTTCCTGGGTCCATCCACTCTTCCATCCATTGTACTTTCATTCCAAGTTACTGCTCTCCCAGGTCATTAAACGTATGCCGCCAACTCTAGCCTGTCTCCTTCTCCACGCCAACTTGCAAACTTGGGAAAGAAAATAGCTCCCAATTTCTTACTGCACTATTTATTGGAGGGGAGTTATTTCATCAATCATTAACATCTTTCTCAGAGAACTAGTTCCCAGCAAAGAGGAAACTTGATCTTTTACTCCAGTGCGAACATTGCTTGCAAGGCCACAGTATTTGTAAGAGCGCCACGATGGTTCCCAAAAGCTCCCCCAGTCTGACCTTCTTCGCTCTTGGCCAGGATGCTCATAGAGGGCACTGGACCTTCAAGGAAAGTTCACTGAGCAGCAGCGCCCTCACCCTTCAAAACAGGGAGGAAAGTTTTGTACCCATATTGAAATGACACCTATTTGTGGCTGCTACATCCTAACTTGTTCCAGGGTCATGGCTCACCAGCTTGAGGAATGTCTGGGGAATGGCAAAAAAACAAAGAATACTTGTGTTTCTTAAAAATGAATAAATAAAGGTGAAATGTTCTCTCTGACCCCCACTAAAATAAAAACCTTTATAGAAAAAAAAGCACCCTGGTCAGCTGCAATAAGGTGAAAGGTTAAATGTGGACAGAGTAATAATATATAAGCAGTTTCTTAGTTTTCTGGTGGGAATACTTAACAACCTAAGTATGCTTCCCTGGGAGGTAATCTATTATATTTTGTCCAGTTTCTTCCTCCAAGAACTGAATCAATTTATGATGTAATGCTCAGGGGAAAATAATCTTCTGGAAACAGAGTATCTTTCTGGGGACAAGGTTGAGGAAAACATCTTAATATTGTTACAGCTTTGGCCTGGTAGTACTGAGCTCGTGGAGATGGCAGGCTGAGAAGACAGTGAAATGTCAAACGGACACAAAACTTCACAAGTGTTTGGGATATGCCAAGAATTGTTTTCCTCCTTTGGAAAAACACAAGCTATAAATCCATTCAGACACTTACAAGACAGGGGCAGGTTGCTGGTTCTTTCTCCGGGGAGTGGAGCCGCTCCCTCCGTCAAGGGTTGGCATGGAAATGCAGATGCGATCCTGGTTGCTAGTTTAAATGTTGTTTCTTCTGGCTTCCTCCCTGCTCTCCCCCCACGCACCCCCCCTCCCCCCACATTTATATTAAAAAAGAAAAGGTAAATCAACACTCATCATTCACCAGTTTTAAGAAAACAAATTCAACTTTTGATTAGAAACGCAATTCTGGAAGGCTTCAAAATCCCATTGTAGCTATTGAGTTCAAGGGCTCCCAACTCAACTTTTGCAAGAACAGCCAACAAGTACCCAACCGCCTTCCTGGCCTCCTAAAAGCACGTTAGTGCTGGAGAAGGCAGCTGGAGTGAGTGAAATAAACCACAGGCTGGGTGTTAGTAGACTCCCAGTCTCTGCCAGACTTTATTATTGCCTGCTGCTAACAGATGAAAGTCACTTCCCTCTAGTCCAATTTAGTTTAAGATAAGAACAATACCCCATGCTGTTTTGTTCTTCTAGGACTAGGAGACTACAAAACAGTACCCCAGAACCGTGTTCTCAATCTTGTTGTAACTGTGCCCCCTTCCAACCTTGTTTCCTTCTTAAAACCAGCCTGTCCTACTGGTTGGCCCCCTAGTTCCGTGTCATGCCCCCCATTTACATGATTTTCACCTGTAGCGCCCCCCACCTTGGAATATCCTGAGGTTCACAGGAAGGCCACATGACACTGATGAGAAATGCTGTGTGATGTTTTGTGTGTTTCCCCACAATGCACTGAGTACAAAATAAAAACTGAGGGTAAAATGCAAGATGAAAGAATTTGAGTAGAAATGCAAGGGTGTTTGTTTCTAAGGGGAAAAGAAGACCAAGTGGGAATTTAGAAGCTCCAAATTTCTAGGGAAGGGAACATAATTATTTCTAGGATATGACAGATTGAACTCAAGAGCTTCACATACACGAAGCATGTGCTCTACCATTGAGCTAAATCCTATCCCCAAGGAAAATATTTTTAAATTTACAAAAGTTTGCTTGGGAGAAGGGGAAAGTTGTATTTCTCACACGTCAAACCAAAAACACCTCTGGGCTCGAGCTATAGTACAGCAGGTAGGGCATTTGCTTTGTACGCGGCCGAGCTGGGGTTCGATTCCCAGCATCCCATATGATCCCCCCGCCGCCTGCCTGCCCATCCCTGACCAGCACCACCAGGAGTAATTCCTGAGTGCAGAGCCATATGGAATAACTCCTGTGAATTGGCCGGTGTGATCCCCCCCAAAAAAACAAACAACAACAAAAAAACACCTCACACAAACCAATATCCAAGTATTTCTGCGTTACCTAATGAAAGAATCCCATGCATCTGCCATATTTACATGAGGTCTAAAGTGTTTAAAAATAGAGATTTTCTCCAAGTGTCTCCACACCCCAACTGCTTCTGTGAATCTTACATTTGCCTCCCAACTTCCTGAGAGCCATGAGCATTAGCAATACCCACCACTCAGGGAGGTCTCTTTCTCTCCCACCAATTATAAAGACAGTAAGAAACCAGGCAACTACTCTTTGAAATGACTTATGGCCATGGTAATCAGGCTAGTTGATAGGAATGTAACTGGACTTCTCAGAGCTTGGGATGCAGCAAATCTGTGTCAACACGTGATGTTTCTCACTGAAACGCAAGGTGCAGGCAATGCTTCTCCTGCAATGTTTTCTATATGAAAAGTTAACAGCCAGCAACATTATCCAAAGGTTTATTTCCACTCACAGAGATGTCTGAAATCGGCTAACAAAACATTTGATGAAATGTTTTTCATTTCAAAGGGAAGACCTAAAAGGTGGATTAAAGTCTATGTTACCATTTTGAGAGGCAGATATCTGGCTTAAAATGCTCTGTTCCCAATTTATTTCTCAGTGAAGACACAAACCAAGAATCCATTGGTCATAGGTGACCATAAATTTTAAGTTATTATTGTGACTAATAAAAACCATGTTTTGTCAAGGTCATGAAGCACAACGGCACATTACAAAATGAATTCTCTGGGTTTTGCAGCATCCTTTCTCCCTCACAGATCCAGTGGGGGCATTTAGCAACATGAGCAGATCCAGCAAACCATGTTGTTGGTGTCATCATAAAGTAGTCACAGAAACTCAAGAGAACTCTTTGGGAGTCAGTAGAAAGTTGCCATCAGGCGTTTCATTATATATTTGTTGGGACTAATATTTCTAGATTCTTAAATTTGTGGTGGTCTTTCTAAATGTTTAAATACTTAAATTCAAACATTTATCACTCTTTAGGGACCTCTATAGAATTTTACATTTGGAGCTACTATTACTGGAGAGAGTTCATTGAAAAAGTATTAGTAAAAAAGTGTAGTCAATTTTAAAGTATTATCACAAATGCAATTCTTTGAGACAAATAGCTAACATTTAAGGGGGGAAAATGCCACCTGCAAGCTGTAAATATGTGTATTAATTTTTCCCCACAGTATTTGCTTTGGCTGTGACCTATTCTAATAGTCAGTTGAACAAGGGCTAAAAATTGTCAAACCAAATTTTTGTTTGAGAGCTGAGCTCTAACTACTGCCAGCTTGAGAGAAACACACATCCAGGTTTAGGGAATATGTTTTGTTTGTTTTGGCTATGACATAGGGCAGAACAGTTTCCATCCCATTCGAATGCATTCAAGAGAGTTTGAAATATTGCACAATAAAAGTCATTCATTATATCTGTCTCCTTTCCCTTCCAAAAACAAAAATGGCTGCCGAGTTCCAACTCTACACAGGGGGCAGGAAGAAGGGAGTCACAGGGTCACTGGAAATCACCCAAGACTAACACCAGGTTTTTCAGGTTTGAGTTAGGGACTATTTCTGAAATCTTCATTTCTAATAAATACTTAAAATAAGAAAAGACTGGTTGCTTTGGGTTATTGCTGGATTATGAACAATTAGAAAAGGAACTCATTGTTCTGGTTCAAATGTTAGGCAAAAATTCACACATTTTACATTTAAGCTCTCCAAGCATATGAATGAAATACATTTGAACTGAAAAAATCCTTTTACTTGTTTTTGTGATGAAGCTTAAAGGGGATAAAAGTATTTTACTGTTTGGATCTTATTCTGGGAAAATTTATTTTTCACAAACACTTGATGTTATTAAGCTGTTACTGCCTAAGTAGAGAAGAAACTGGGGTTTCCTTACGTTTATGCTAAGCACTCAGGGATATCAGAACACTGAAAACGCAGATTTTACATACTAAAATAAAAACTGCACTAACAAATCACTGTATACACTTAGCTTACAAAACTCCACCAATGTGGAAGTAATTTTTAAAATTAGAATTTAAGTGGGTAATAAAGTTATGAGAATAAGTTATTTGATGTAACAAGTAAGAATTATTCTTACATTTCAAAGCTTAAAAATTCACACATAATAAATTTAGGAATGTAAAATCCCAAATTTTCATAATTTGTATTTTCTTCATTTATATCTAAAACAGTTGTTTACACCCCTGTGGGCTATTTTTATCTTAAATAATTTTTTAAAAATCACAGTCAAAATGTGTGTAAATGTCATAAGAGAAAATGATATGAAAGATAGCTCTCTAAAACCAATCACTGGGAAAAAATAAAATAAATAAAAACAATCATGTGGAAATTTGTCACAAAATCTTGAGCTACTCCTTAAGAAAACTTATTTTTCCATAACGTGCATACTCATTTTTCTTTTCATGTAAGTCAGATATTCAAAAGATCAAAAAACAGAAGCAGTTCCAAAACAACTGTCTTCCAATATCCTAAAAACTTACAAAAAATTTCTAATAAAACTTAAAGTTACAACCTGGCTAAGTATGACCTTGGTTGAAGATAGGGGGACAAAATCATCAATCAGCAGAACGGCAGTACTGCTAATTTTCTCACTAAGGCATTTTTTTTTCCAAATTCTAGCATGATTTCATTTAACTCTTAGATAAAGCCTCTAAAAATATACAAAACTGAACATATAAATATATTAAGCAAACTCTAATTATAAGACACATTAGCAGTTAATTCATTCTAGAGCCAAGGCAAGTCTACGGAACAATCTTTACAAAAATGTAAGATTTTAAAAGCACTTATTTTATTGTAACCGTACTTATTGTAATTAAATTTCATCTTGATTATGCTCACTTGACCTAGGATTCTAAATCATCAGACACACTATCAGCACACACTCACACACACACACACACACACACACACACACACACACACGTAAGCATTCAAGAGATTTCCTTAAAACTGTGCAATTTAATCTTTATACAAATTTCAAATCCATGTTTTGTCTAGATGTACTTATTGGTTAGATTATAACTGAAAGTTAAAAAAAGTATTTAAAACACAAAGTGTATGAAGTGAAGCAAATTTACAATCCCTAGTCTCAGTGAATAAAATGAAAGTAAATTTGGAATATAATGTGCCTGTGCCTTTTGGATTCCTATTCTTCTAAAACTAGTAATAAACTTAATTCAAGCATCATTTTTCCGAAAGATTTACCTAATCTGATATTGGTGGTGGAGAGATTTTGGACATTTCTTTACAATCATACCATTATTATAATTCTGTTCCCTTAGAGAAAGCTATGGATTCTGAAGGCAGTGACTACATTTAAAAATTGGGACTTGGTCAATCGTAGCTGTTGAATAAATGCCTGGAAAATACATTAAGGAATCTATACTTTGTCTACCTGGGAGATTTAGATTTAGTGCAGTTGTTTTCCCACGTTTTCCATGTAGAAGTGTCTCCCATATCTTAAGTCTGTTCTGCTGCTTTACTTTTCAAAAAGACATTTGTACTTAAACCTTAGAAATGAAATCGAGGATTTAATTTTTTTGGCCCTTATGACAAACTTTTTGACAGAGTTTTTGCAGCACCTGTTCTAGAGGCAGCTCAAACTCCACACAAACTGGGTGGCCCCATCCTAAGGACACTTTTTATTGGAGGCTGTATATGCCTCATCATGATTGTGTTTACCATTCGTGTATTATGTTTTATGTGTTAGTTTGGTTAGATTATTTTTGAAGTGTCTGGGAGCATTCAGCAATTCTCCTTTGTAAATGAATGATAATTACTTCTTTGATCTTTACTATTTTGTCTTACCAGCTTTATAGAAATATTCTACTTTTAGGTTGGAAGGGGAATCTTTAATTCTCAAATGCTAAGGCTACTTTCTGAATAAAGGTAACCATTTTTATACAAAATTATGTTGAAAACCTGTTGATAAAAGAAGTGAATCTACCTTTAAAGCTTATGTTAACTGAATTCATTTAATTTTCTTACTGATATATATAGGGCTGGAGCGATAGCACAGTGGGTAGGGCGTTCGCCTTACACGCGGCCAACATGGCCGACCCGAGTTCGATTCCTCCGCTCCTCTCGGAGAGCCCGGCAAGCTACCGAGAGTATTCAACATGCCAGACACAGTAACAACAAAGTCTCTAATGGAGACGTTACTGGGCCCGCTCGAACAAATTGACGATCAACGGGAGGGCCTTTACCTTTTTACCTTTACTGATATATATGGTAGTGTCCAAAAAAGAATTCTTTCTCAATGAGTAAACAGAGTGACTCAAAGTTAGTTTAAAAATTATGAACTGCAGTAAACCAATTTATAAGATTAGATTGCATGTACTGGAATTCAAGCGAGTTGGTTAACATACCATATTTGATAGCTTATTATTATTCCCTAATTTCCCTAAATGAAAATGCAGGTCTGGGTGTGATCAACTGCTCCAGAGAGACTGGGTTGATCAATCTTTTGCTTCTATAAGGCTTCTTCTCCCTGTTTCCCCCTCAAACATTACAAACATAAGTAGGATAGTAAAGAAAAAAAAATTAACACTAATCCATATGATATTGATTTAACAAGATATTAAAAAACTAGATCAGAATAAAGTTCAAAAATAGACCTCCACATAATGTTAACCAATTTCAGTGCTGGATAGCACAGAAGGTAAAGTGTTTGCCTTGCATGCAGCTGACCTGGGTTTCATCCCTGGCACCACGTTTGGTTCCCTAAGCACCTCGAGAAGTTACTCCTAAGCAGAGAGCCAGGGATAGGCCCTGAGCACCAGCAGGTATACTCCTCCCTCTCCCCAGCCAAAAGAAAAAAAAAATCAACCAATTTCAACAAAGGAGCACTGTAGCACTGTCCTCCCGTTGTTCATGGATTTGCTTGAGTGGGCACCAGTCATGTCTCCATCGTGAGACTTATTGTTACTGTTTTTGGCATATAAGATATGCCACGGAAAGCTTGGCCAGGCTCTGGCGCAATGGCAAGATACTCTCGGTAGCTTGCCAGGCTCTCCTAGAGGGGTGGAGAAATCGAACCCCGGTTGCCTGCGTGCAAGGCAAAGGCCCTACCTGTGCTATCCATTTGTAATTCGATGAGGAATATACAAGAGTTTCAACAAATGGCAGTGAATGTTTTTTATTAAAAAAAAATCCTCATTTGGGGACTGCACTGGTAGTACAGTAGACAGGGTGTTTGCCTTGCACACACCCAACCCAGGTTCAATTCCTGGCAGCCCATATGATCTCCTGAGTCCCAGGAGGAGTGGTCCCTGAGCACAGAGAGAGGAATGAGGTCTGAGCACAACTGCTATTCCCTCCCACTCACAAAACACAAACAAACAAAAATTACTCTCACCTTACACAGATACTAAAGCTAACTCAAATGGCTATGAGACTCAAGCAATGGCTAAAACTTCTAGAAGAAACACAGAAAATAAAATTCTTGAGTTCTTGTGTTCAGCAAAGATTTCCTATATAGGACACAAAAGCACGTACCATTAAAGAAAAGGAAGAAAAAAGATTTCATAAAAATTTAAACCTGCTTATCATGAAACTGTTAAGAAAACTGAGAAGAAAAAATATTTGCAAGACAATCTTATAAAGAACTTGTACCCAAATATACAGAATTCTTTGACTCAATGAGACAATAAAAGAAAACAGGCAAGAGATCTGAATGACTTCACAAATATAAAGGGTGGCAACTTAAAATGCTCAACATCTTTGGTCACTTGGAAAATAAAAACCAAAACCACAAGGGGACCACTGCACACATATTGGCAACTTCACATGAAAGCCATCATTTGCTGGTGAAGCTGTGGAGCAAGTCATTTTGTTGCAGGTGTGAATGCAAAATGGTATATCTGTTATGGCAACGTTGGAGGTTTCTTAAAAAGTTGGACAGTCATCTACACATTCCAGGAATCCCACACCCAGATCAATGAATCTACTACCCAAAATCAATGAAAAGGGGTTTATTAGAAAATCCATATGTGAATATTTACAACAGCTTTATTTATAACAGTCAAACATGTCCATCAAGAGATGAATGGATAAACAAACTGGTATATCGATAAATAGAATGCTACCAAGCAATAAACAGCAATCAGTTTTTATAACACGCAACACAGATGGATCTCCAAAGCACTCTGATACATTAAAAAGACATACACAGACGCAAACGCACCACATGATCCTACCTAAAGGCAAAAGGACAAAGATAGAAATTAAATGAGTGATTTTGCGGAGCCAGAGCTGGGCAGAGGAACTGTTTGGCTGAAACAGAAGATCTTCATGCAAGTGAGATGAAGAGTTTATCAGATAATAAAGTGAAGATCTTAACCTAGAAACAGTGAGATTTTACCCCAAGACAGCTACTCCCAGCTATTTTTGTTAGTGCCTTTAAAAGTTTTGCTTATGCACTCAAAATAAAATTCAAATTTTACTTTAAAAAAGAAATTGAGCATACTTTGATTATACCTCAATAAACCTGATTTTAAAAAAAGTTAACTTTTTGTTTTAAAGCACCAGTTAGGCATTATTAATCTGTTTTCCCTGGTCACGCCAGTGTAATAGTAACCCTCAACTGAAGGACAGTGAAAGAAAATGAAAGCAAAGTAGCATTAAGTGGCAGAAGAATATAGCTGATAGAAAGGGGACAAGGATGCAAAATCCTTACAAAGTGACCTCGCCAGATAAGCGTGAAGAATTTTTATTGAGGATTTATCTTACACGGGCATTTTTATGCAAACCCAGTATGACAAAATTTTCATTAACCAAAAAACTGGAGACAGCTAGCATCCAATAAGGATATGAGTAGAATGTAACTTTTAAAGGACTGAAGTAGCAGCAGGGGTCTCCAAAACAACATGGATGGATATTCCTGGTGTATTTGTTGAAAAAAAAAATCAAGTTGTAGGGAGGGGGGTGAGGGTCAAAAAAATAAAAAATAAAGACAACAAAATCAAGCTGCAGAATGGACACAGAGTGGCCTGACAGAAAACCAGAGGGGCTATATCCCAGATGACAAAGGCAAAGAGTGGAAGCTAGGGTGGTGGTAACACTCGGACAGTAGGACTGCAGGATGCTAGCTAAAATGAGGGCAGGGTAGACAGTTGTTTAGACCGTTTCTTTCCTTAGGCATGTGTTACTTTTACGGTAAGTACCAATAAAAGCTCAAAAGAAGCCTGGGCAGCAAGTAGTGCTGCCCTGATGGAAGCTAATGCACACAGATGCCATGCTGCCATCTTCTGGATTAAATAAGCCTCTACAGCAGCAGGAGAAGAAGCCAAGGCAACATTTTGTACAGGGAAGCAAAAAAGCAAAAAAGGGGTAAAACTCCTTGGAAGCCAACTTTGCATTAATCATTAAAGAAATGGTCAAAAACAAGTATGATCAAATATAGAAATTAGTAACTTTTTACAAACCTTATGATGCAAAGGGGACTTAGATAAAACTAAGTTGCTTTGCTTTTTAGAAAAAATGCCTAATATTTGAAAGCAGCAACAAAATATTTATATTGAAATACGTAAAACCAACAAAACTTGTAGTTTTTCAGTGCAAATGTTAGAAAATGAGAAGTTTTGCATGAAAAACCCCAAATCACTTACTGAAAAGTTTTCAAAATGACATCAAAGTGTAACATGATTATCAGTTTTCTGAGAAACAAAAATAATTTAAATGTAACCAAAAATTAGTTTTAGCCCTTACATTAAAACAAAGAAACATTAAAAACCAATCTTCTAAGATCTTACAGTTGTGAAAGTTTTTTGTTGTTCTGGTTTTAAATTACCCAAACCAAAAAGATTCCTAAGTTACTTCATTGTCTGAACTGGTCCCTTCCAGTGGTCTAAGTTCTGGAGAAATTTATAAGTAATGCACATGTAAGGATAAAAGAAATTTCTAACAATCCACCTTTTAGCAGAAGAAATTAGGGATCACTGTGTGTTAATGTAAAATACATTAGTCTTTAGCAGCAGGAGTTCCAGACCTATTGGTGCCAAGAAGGTAACGAATAGTCTCTATCTAAGGAGGGGAAATGGGTCTCTCAGCAGGAGCTTTCTTCCCTGTTGTGTTATTTATAGAGAGCTCTATTTGTTAACATGTTTCTGCTATCATGGAGAGAGAAAGTTTAATGATTTAAAGGGTTTCAAAGACAATTGTTTAATGATACAATGATTTATGTGCATTCACAAATATCAACTTTAGAACAATCTACACTTTCAAACCTCTATTAACAAAATAGGTCTGCTGAGGCTGAATTAGAAAATCTGAGATAAGCAATAGTACTTTAAAAAACGTTACAACTACTGAAAAAAGACATGGGGGTGGGGGGGAGTTACAAGGAAAAAACAAGCCAGAGGAAAAAATGTTACAACTACTGGAAAAAGTTTTGCTTTTTTCCTAACCAACCTTCATATTACTAAATTAATTTCCTAAGGTTTCATTTCAAGTGAGTTTTTTTATTTGAAATTTTTAGGGAGAACTTTGAATAAAACCCTAAACTCTGACAAATTTTGAATAATTTAGGAGATGAGTTCAATTTAGCTATGTTTTTATCAAAAACTAATTCCCTTGGGGCTGCTGGCAATGTATCTTAGAAGCAGAGCATTTGGCCTTTTATTTGAGGCCCTGAATTCTATTCCTGGAACCATCAAAAACAACAAAAAATTCCCCAAAGCTATTCTCCTATCACCATACAAAGCATTTAAGAATCTTGCTTGAAGAAAAATCTGCTTTCACATTAAGTTTATATTCATTTTATAAAGATAAATCTATACCATTCTCATTATAAGAATTTTCCAAATTTTCACATTAAAGATGATTTTAATCTATTAAAACTTTCATTTGAGACCATAATTTTATTAAAGCTGCAACTTTCACCCAAAGGGAAAATAAGTTTTATAATTTCCTTCCCTTCTGATTAATTTTTAATCAGCTTCCTTGCACTACTTTTAAATAAACCCCCTTGCACCCCACTTCCTTTAAGTTTCCAACCTCATATTACCTCCAATTTTTATAAAGCTGTATGAATTTTATCATTTTGTATTTTAAAGAATAACTCCTCTCACACAGGAGTCACTTCTCCAACATGCTAATTATAACAGAGGCACACACATATGTACTAACATAAAAACTTTAAAAAAATTGGTAGGGGAAGGGTTGGGAGTTAGGGGCCCACACCAGATGGTGTTCAGGGGCTATTCCTGGCTCAGCATTCACGAGTGACCTCTGGTTTGTGCTTGGGAAACCATATCTGGTGCTGCAATTCAAACCAGGCTGCATGTAAGGCAAACAGCCCACCACTGTTCTTTCTAGCCCCGTGAAAATTAAAATTTAAGAATTGGGCTGGAGAGAGAGTATACCAAGTAAGGAGTTGCCTGGCATGTGGCTGACCTTCCCAGCACTAGCAGGAGGGATCCTGAGGGCAAAACCAGGAGTAAGTATTGAGCACTGCCAGGTGTAGCTCCCCAGCCAAAAACAAAGAGTCGGTAATTCTTTCAACATAATGCTAATAAAGCATTTGCCATTGGGGGCGAGGACTTAAGAGAATGCTTTTTTGGGGAGAGATTAAGAAACTCAATTATATCTACTGGAAAGTAGATCTGACTCAAATGGCTTTATTTGAAACTTTTCACACTTTGAAGGTGAACAAGGCATGAGAACTAGAATGAACGGGAGATGCTTTTCCCCGTCATGCTTACTTTGTTTCTGGCCAAGTGTTAGCAGAAAATGCATTTCTTGCTTTAGATCTCTGCTGGGTCATTTGAAGACTTTTCTCCCCTGTGGTTATGCATTCTTCTTTTGGACTGAGTAGTATTTCTTCTATTTTCAAGTACAGATGTACAAAAGCTCTTCCTCCTCTTGCCAGGTAAATCAGAAGAAGTGGCAATGCTGTTCTCTTTACTTGGTATAATGGGCGGCACCCACAGTGTTTGTCCCGAGAACGCCGTTTCTTTACTGGAGGACAGATTTTCATACCCGCTGCTGTCAAATGTACTTACTGTTCTCCTTTTGGTTTTCTGGGACGTGCAGGATGGAGGAGAAACCCACACAAGCCCTTTGTTCTCCAAATCCTTCTGCAGCCTTGTGCTTCGTCGAACTTTTGTTTTACTACTTGCTCGCTGAAAGGTTTGTTCTATGGAGTCGCATAAATCTTTGTAGAGCTCAGAATTTAGCTCAAGGTTTTCTAAATTTGTTTCTACAGTTACACATGGTTGTTGATTTCTCTCTTTTTCCAAAGGTAAACTCTGGCCTCCGGAAAAACACTGGGACCGCCTTCTCTGTTTCCGGTCTCTACAACTGCCTCGACTACTCTCTGCAGAGCTCCTGCCCAGCTCCTCACTTTGACTTTCTTTCATCTTGTCTGCTAGGACATCTGAACAATCAAAGTCTTTTTGTGCATCTGTCATTAGATGTTTGGTCTGCAACTTCCCTGCTGCAGCTACCAAGAAGTCATCTTGCTTCTCACATTTTACGTATTCATCTTCTGAAATTTTAAAGATTTGAGAGAGGTTTCCCACATTTTGACTGGACACAGAAAATTCCTGGGGCTGGCAGAGCAAAGCAGGTTCTAGACCACCTAAATCAACAGGTTGTTCCATCAAAGAAGCACAAGAAATAAGACTGTTATTCTCAGTTCCACCTTTCAGCTCCTTTCCACGTTCCAAAATAGTTTCTGCTTTTGGAATGTTTTCATTTGTGTTAACTTCTCTAGTATCTGTATTTAAATCTTGATCAAAAGTAGTTGTATCAAGTGCTGTGGAACTTTTTACGTAGGAGCTGCGGAATTCAGGCACATCACAGTTAAAACCTTGATTCACCTGCAAGTCTTCTGGGTTCTCAGGCAGAAGGGTGTTTATTTTAGGAAGCTGCACTTCTGCAAGTTCACCATTTGAGGTAAAATCATCTATGGGGTATGTAAATAAGTACAAATGTCATTAGAATGAAAAAAACAAAATATGGAAGTAAACCAGAAAGGTACCCTACTGATTTCTGTGTTATTAGTTTTCAAAGACCATGAGACTTATAAGTGTGGTACTGTTTCCTCACCCCATTTGTCATTTCTTTTCCTTCGAGTTCTTCCTCAATGCACAGGCTAAGAAAATATGTATTTAATGCATGAATTAATAAAGCACATAACTTCAGACCATAAAAATGAGAACTGTATGTTAAATTGCTCCTTCTAATCTAATGTACTTTCCACATACTACAGGGTCAGGAAGCATAAGGCAGTCACATTTCCCATTTCCTCAAAATTGAATTTTTGAAAATGGGCAATATGGTGCTTCTGAAAGTTTCTATTAGTGTCTCCCTTGAAATAGCGGACAGCAAACTTGCAATTCTCAGGTGACTGAGGAAGTGGTTAAAAGGGCCCACCAAAAGATACTCAAGTCTCAGGCTGAGTTAAATCAATATAAACTGTGCCGTACCACGTCTGCTTCAAAATCCTAATAATCTACCTCAACCTCTAATGAAAAATTCATCTTCCAAGATATTATGACATCTGAAGCCTTTTTGCCACATGACATCACATTGCAGACAAAAATATCATCATGGTTTTCTTAGGATGGGTGGATAACATAGCCAAATACATTCAGGCATTCTGAGTTCTGCAGATCAGGATTAATTAGATGGCTTCTCTCTTATTCTTTCCAATAATAAAGATTTTAATTAGCCAGGCAAAAGAACATAAAAAATGTTTTGAGCAAAATCAAAACTTGGAAAGTATACTAAACATATACAAATCTCAAAATCTAAAAACACATTTCAGTATGAAAATTGTATATTTATGATCTGAATACTGAGAAACATGGTCTGTGAAGCTAAAAGAAAGATAATAATAGGCTACTCAGGGATAACTGTGATTTGGGCTCTAACACAATTTAAAATATGCATATTTATAAATTTATCTATGGCTCCTGCCCCATCTCTTTGCCCCATCCTGCACGGCAAAGCCTGGCAAGCTACCCATGATGTATTTGATATATTTGATATGCCAAACACAGTCTCCCTTGTGAGACGTTACTGGGCCTGCTCGAGCAAACAATGGGAGGACAGTGCTACAGTGCTATAAATTTATCATGAAATCACAATATTCGAGAAGGAAGGTAAGAAAAGAGTTAAAGGAAGAGAGAATAGGTGAATAAGACAAGAAAGGAGGGAGGAAGAAAAAAAGAAGGGAGGAGGAAAGGAGGGGAGAAACGAAGAGAGAGGGAAGGGAAGGTAGAAAACAGTTGTTTTTATCCCTTGTAGCAGACAGCAATCATTGAAGAGTTAAAATATTTTTAAAAAGAAATTATCTGAAAAGATAAGGAATGGAAAATATATATGAAGTCACTGTTTAAACACCTTCAGAAAAACTCCTGTTAGGAATCGGGTAATAAAAATAAGACTTAGCTTCCAGTCTCAGGGGGACTGTAACTTGCAGGCAGGGAGCAGAACTAATCATCATCCCCCAGGTGGCATAGGTGTAGTGCAAACAAAGGTTTCCCTGAAAAGGCAGCCAGCTCAGCCAAATCTTAAAGGCTAAGCAGCCTTTTAGAGACCAGATGTAAGAGAAATGGAGGTTCTCTTCTCTTTCTGGGGCAGGATGCCCAGATGTGGGTGTGCCCTGGGGCCAGAGAACAGGGAATATAACTCTGGGGTACAGTGTATAAGTTTAAACTTTTGTGTTTTTCTTAATAAATAGCCTAGAGTGACACATATCATTTATTCTTAAATCTATTCCAAATTCAATCTAGTATGTTGCAAATGGAATGTAGGAATGATGATTGACAATGGTATTTAAAAATGAATCTACAAAAAATTACTGTACCAAGTAGGCTTATACTCATTATTTTCAGCATGATTTGCTCAATTTAAACCCCAGGCAATTCAAACCAGCTACAGCTCCAATCCAATTTTTATCTACTTGGGTATCAATTGTCTTAATCTGACCTTTGAAATTCAACTTTGAAATTCAACTGAGTTCAATTCATAAACATTAATTCTAAGTTTATTTTTAGAATACATTCTAATTAATTCTTAGTGTCACCTCCATCGAAACAAAAATCAAAGTATTTCTTTTACATATTTCTCTTTAATGCCCCAGCAAGCTATCGAGAGTATCGCGCCTGCGCTGCAGAGCCTGGCAAGATACCCGTGCCATATTCAATATGCCAAAAACAGTAATAAGAAGTCTTACAATAGAGATGCTACTGGTGCCTACTCAATGAACAACAGGAGGACAGTGCTACGGTTCTCTTTAATGCAAGGTGGCAGAGAGGAGAAAAAAAAATTTCCCCTAAAATTAAGAGCAAAATCTTCTGTGAATACTACTCTGGGGAGAGGACACAGAGCATCCATATTGGATTCTGAAAAGAGCCCTGGTAACTGAAGAATCACATCTCCTTAACTTAAATCTCTCAAGGCAAATAGTGGCAGAAGCTTAGAAATAAAGTATTTGTCTTGCATGTTTGGCCCTGTGTTCAATTCCTGGTACCACGAAAAATACGAAACCCAAACCCAAATCCTTTCATGGTAATAAGGGGATGCTATTTAAAAACAAAACACATAAACACACACACACACACACACACACACACACACACACAAGCTCGTAATTTTTACACAGTAAATGGAAAGGGGAGGAGAGGGTGAAATAGCAACAAAGAGGGGTGGATGGGCAGATAAGATTCATTTAAATAGAAGGAAAAGAACAGAATACCTGACTCCATCCTTTGAAAGCTTGGAAATGAGGGCATCACGTCTAGGAACTCAGGCAGCTCAGGAATAGGACTTAGGAGAGGCTTCTTAGAAGCAATGTCTCGTTCCCCATATAAAGACTTCTGAACAGCTTTCTTGGGCCTTCCTCTCTTCTTTCTGCAACTTTTTAAAGCCTGAGAAAAATAGTAAGACACTGCAATTGAGAAAGATGCAGCACTGTAACTTTGACTTTTTATTTTTACAGAAGAATGTAAAACCAGTTACTTCATTTCAAATTTAAGAAATCTGAGTCAGGGAAAGAAAATTTGGTGGCTAACACAAAGTCATATAAAACAAGAAGAACAAGTCAATTTCCAAATAGCTGGGTAACCTATATTTCAAAAAAATACTTGCCAAAAGAAGTAAAAACAAGATCCTATGGAATCAGACAGACTTCTGGTATTTGTTCCTATATGGAATACACACTACAGATGCTGAATTCTAATTTTTCAAATCTGAAACCTCTAACGTTACAAATAAATGTTCCTTCAATTTATTTTTGAAAAACTGAGATATCTGGGCTAGGAAGACAGTGCAGCAGGTAGAATTGCAACTGAACCTGGTTTCATCCCTGGCACCACTTGGTCCTGAGCACCCCCAGGAGTGATCCCTTAGCATAAAGCCAGAAATATGCCCCTGTGCACTGCCAGGTATGACCACTGTTGTTTGTGATTAGTATGTACTGAGGATGACAATTTAAACTAGAATGAGTTATCTAGTGGTAGTGCAAAGTATTTTCTAGTAATAGATCTGTATAAAGAAACAATGGTGCATACATAAAACTTGAAGGTAAAATAATAGTTTGCTAAGCTGATTCAAACCAATGACTAAAGAGAATGGATTAAAATACAACAGATTCGCGGGTAGGGCGTTTGCCTTGCACACGGCTGACCCGGGTTCAATTCCCAGCATCCCATATGGTCCCCTGAGAACCGCCAGAAGTAATTCCTGAGTGCAGAGCCAGGTGTAACCGAAAAAGCAAAAAAAAAAAAAAAAAAAAAAAAGGTTAACCAACAGATTCTAACAAGCACAAGTAGAAGATGAAGGACAAACATTTGGGTACAAATGTTTGAAAGCATGCAGGTTTTAGAAAAATTAGAACTCCTTTAATAAAATCTGTAACACAGTATTAAGTTCAATTTTGATTGCTGCATCAGCAAAAGGAACTAATGTTCCATGTTAAAAAGAAAGTTTCATATGGAAAAATGCTTAAAGGAAACTCAAATACTATACTGAAATAACAGAATGATTGTTATGAGCAAAAGAAAAAAAAGAATGAAATACATTCAGTTTGATATTGGAGAAAGCCATCAGAACAAACAATCTAAGGAAGAGATTTTTAACAATGTTCCCAGAAACAATCCATTCAAACTTTTTTTCAAGAAACTGGTAAATGCAGGTAGTAACTTGCTGGGTAAACTGTCTGGTCTTTACAGAGCTTACTGCCTCAGGTACCAAAATTAAAATCTACATAGACTGAAATTATAATATGTATGTTCCATGATGAACTCGTCACACAGGACTGAGAGGAAGTCTACTTGATGTTCTCAAGAGGGGATACAAGGGTGTGTGGGGAACCAATGGTGTGGGAGGAACACAAATGAGTGTTCCCAACAGGCTCCAGAGAAAATGATCTGGAAGAAATGAACACTGCATTGGCCAATAACCAGAACAGGGCAGAGGTGTTCTCCCAAAAAATGAGGGTCATACTGAAGAGCTCTACATGAGGCAGCATGGCCCAGAGGAAGAGCGACAGGCAATAAGGTGTGCCCAATGGGCTCACTAAGAAAGAGCAAAGACTAACAGAGCAAGCAGGGATGACTGCACGGTTATTTAGAGAATGACAACATTTAAGTTTCCATTTAAGGAAGGTTGTTTTGCTGACAGAATACGAGATTTCCTATGGTGTGAAACAGTGGATGATTTTCAACAGCATAAAAAGGCATGGAAGTAGGGTCCTTCAGCTATAGATTTCCTGTAAAAACAAAACAAAACAAAACAAAACATCCCATGGAAAAATAATTTGAGAACTATATAAATCTTCCTCTTGGTGATTTACAATATACACTTAAGAGTAAATTCTAAGACTTCCTTGTAAAATTAATCTTTATAGACATTAGGAAACTGCTGAGTCAAATGTTTTTCCATGAACTATACATAGAGAAACCATAAACATTCCTTGGAAGGGTTGGAAGAAACAATAACTTGGTCAAAAGATGTGGAAGCTGAGAGAATACTAACAGATTTTCATACATGAGTTAAAAAAGAGAAACATTTGGACTTTGGCTTAGATCAATTAAAACCCCATCTGTGGGGTTGGAGAAGCACAGAGTAGTTAAGGTGCTTGCCTTGCAAGTAGCTGACACCATTTCAAATCCTGGTACAACATACATTCCACCAAGTTCCACCAGTAGTACTCCTCGAACACAGAAGTAAACCTGCAGCACCCCAGAGTGTGACCCAGGCTCCCATTAACCTCCTACCTCAAATTCTATCCTGTTTCTTAACTGCTTTATAATCTTAGGCAAATTAACTCACCTCTCTGTACCTCTTTCTCCCTTTACTAAATGGGAATCAAGATAGCATTTACCAAAGGATACTTCGATGCATAACTAATACATGAAATGATTAATGCAATGCTTTACTCATAATAAAACTATGTGTTATCTCTTCCTGTTCTTTTAAATTCCTTCATACTACTTTCAGAATTGTCTTGGGGAAAGTAATTTGAATATCAAATCATGCTTAGGATTTTTATGGAATACAGTTCATAATCTACGGTCAATGTTATCAGGTTATAATATCTAAGTTTCCAATTTCTACACAAGGAAAAAGAAATCACTGTTTGGAGAATTTTGGAATCTTAGGGAAAAAGTCTCAGTCAACGACTACACCTAAAACAAAGTGACTACACAATAAAATTAGAGCTGCAAATAAAAGAAAAATAGAGCTAAAGACCCAGGAGATAGTTCAAAGGGTTGGAACGTGGCTTTGCATGATGGAGACCCAAGTTCATTCTCTGAACATTAAAGGGGCAACCAGAGCTGGAGAGGGACCTGAGGCGACCCGGTATGGCCTCAAACAAAAGCTATTCAGTTAAGTTTATGGAAAGTTTGCTAAACATGATGAAAGACCTCAACTAAGAAAAAAACAATTCATTTTTCACAACTAACACACAAATTATGATTGACTTAAAACTTCTTTCCCTCAGACTTAAGCAGATCCTAGACATTACATTATACGTGTGAAGTATTTCTAAAACAGAGGATGTTTTTCTTCCCCCTCCTCTACAGTAAAATGAAACGTCTTATTGCCAGGCATTGTACTTGATTCATTTCTTGCTTAAAAAAAAAAAGCTACAAATACTACTCTGCAATACAAAGAATACATACAACAATCTGAACACAGCTCTAGAAAACTATGTGGTAAAAGCCAATTCAAAATTTACAGCCTATGACGCCATTTACATACTATTCTCAAAACAACAAATTCAAGAAATAAAGAATAAAGAATACTGAGGCTGGTAAGATAGTGCAGTGGGTAGGGCACTTGCCTTCTACATGGAAAATCTGAGTTTGCTTCCTGGCACCCCATATGGTCTTCTGAGCCCTGAGAGGAGTAAGCCCTGAGCACCACCAGGTGTGGACCCAAAATGAACAAACAAAAAAAAAGAAACATAGAACATAGTAGTGGTTGCCAGAGGGTTACAGTAGGGGAAGGGATGGGAAGTGGATACAGCAAAGATCCTCAGAGCAGTGGAAATGTTCTGCATCTTGACAGCAGATTGATATTGTACTATTGTGAAATGTTCTAGTCGTGGATGATGTTCCCATGGGAAGGAATTGGGTTAAGGGTACTAAGAATCTCTGGTCTTTTTATGAAGGACATGTAAACTTAATAAAAATCTCAAACAAAAGAGTGCGTTTTTTTGTCAACACACACAAAAAAACCACTTTAGCAATCCCCCCTCAAAAACACAAAACAAAAAAAAAAAAACCACTGCCAGCAATTCCCCCTTCTATTCTTCCGACCAGATTTCTCCAATTAGCCCGTGTGTGTGTGTGTGTGTGTGTGTGTGTGCGTGCGTGTGCGTGTTACAATTGTTTAAATCAGGATTCCAATAAGTTCTCCACACATTCCTTATGGTTGACAGACCTTTTTCTTGTCACTCATTTGGTGAATAAAGTGAGGCATCTATCCTGTAGACTTAGCCAAAGTCTGGATTTGCTTGACTGACATCATGGCATGTTTCATTTACCCCCAGCACTGCAACTTCATAGGCTGATCAACAGATCAATGCTTGGATTCAACTTCGATTCTGTTTGAGGGAGTATTTCACATATGACAGAAGCCTCCCTTACTATATCAGGAAACCCACAATTCTTCACTGTGGCCTCATGACTGACCAGTGGCCTCAATGGTCAGTCTCACCTGGCCACTTCATTCCCATTGTCATGGTGGAAATGAAAGGGAGAGGGGAGGAGCACCATGAAATCTAGTTAAGGTCATGTTCAATCTCATCTGCAGAAGTCAGAGAGAGACCATGGGAATGGCTGTTGGTAGAAAGGGGGACTAAAATCAGGTAACTTCCTCTTTGACCTAACTCTCACACATGGTTAGACGGTGGTCACTCTTAGACCACTCACCTGTGGCCAGGGAAACAGCTGGAAGAGCAGCAGTTCTCAGCCATGCGATGGGGCCAGTGAACAAAGTAAAGGCAAAGGGGAAAAGAGCAGCAGGACAGTACCTAACCAGCAGTGCACAGTGCCCTAGCAACAGGCTGCAGCAGTAGACCTTGCACTAGGAATACAGTGGGAGACAGGGGAAACGGTCTCAGACACCGAGAAAGAGCGGGGAACAGGCCCGACACCAACATTCACTGAAAAGAAATCACCAAGTGGACAGGATGCATGATGCCATACCTAAGAATCATATAGCAAGATAGGCCTGGACATTCGGGGGTTCCTTACCCCCGAACATACAATAAAGAAACTTTAGTATAATAAACACAGGAGTTTTGTATGCTCACTTCCCACGAAGAACCCAGGAACAAAATCCAGTTTAGTAAACACCATCAGTCTTACAGAAGTTTCCAGGAACATGTGTTTTGACTGACTAGTGGGAAATCTATAAAGGATTCTCCCTCAGGGACTGTTAGTTTACCTGAACTGGATCTCCAACATTTTCCAGATATTAGAGGAAAAAGTGTCCTAAGAACAACTAAGAGGTTTTTGCGTAGTATTGCTATTTACATAATTATTTACAAAATAATTATTACAGAATTATTCATGTAATTTTTAACTTTTCCATATTTGATATTTTTTAATCTACTATAATAATTTCTGTCCCACTTTTGGTCAATGAAAGCATCTTCCAGAAAACTTGGCTCCAGTCATTTCTTAGGTTCCTTCATGACATATTGGAACAGAATCAGGCTCATTTTCTATATTTGTTGTTGTAAATATGAAGTCATTTAACAAAGGAGCTCTAATCTTTCCGTTGAAAATGATATTTAAGATGACAATATGGATACCAAACATACTCGGTTTCTAAGGCTTTGCATTATTTCAAATGGGAGAGAAACATACATTCATGAAAGTATTTCTAAATTCAAGTACTTATAAAATACTGACTTTTACTTGAAAAATTAACCTTTAATTTTCATTGTAATTAAAAGTTCTAATAGTGTTACCATTTATGGTTTTGATGTTCAAAATCACTGAACTTTCACCGAAGTATCCGAGATCCTCACCACTGTGCTGATGATGTTGATTCCAGTCTTCCTATTCCTTCCTCCCCCCTCTCAAACTTGTTCAAGTTTCTTGTTTTTGAAAAGCAAGTCTTTGTGAGTTAAGCCATTATGCTGATTAATAATTATTTCTCTTCTTTTTCAATCTTTTCTTTTTCATAGGTTTAATTGGTCTCCTAGTCATATAAAACACGTATAGAATTCAAAGTCAAAACTAGTAACACATGCAGAGGAAGATTAACGCTCCTTCCTATTCCTTCTTCTGTCCCTTACATTCCTACAGTTCACCAATTTTCACTGGCTTAGTCTCACTAGTTTGTTGTTGTTGTTGTTGTTTTTTTGTTTGTTTTTAAAAAGAACCACATCCAGGGATGGAGTAGTATTAAGTGGGGAAAGTGTTTGCCTTGCATGAGGCCTTGCATCAGGTAACTTCCTCTTTGACCTAACTCTCACACATGGTTAGACGGTGGTCACTCTTAGACCACTCACCTGTGGCCAGGGAAACAGCTGGAAGAGCAGCAGTTCTCAGCCATGCGATGGGGCCAGTGAACAAAGTAAACCCCTGAGCATCTCTGGGTGTGAGACAAAAACAAAAACAAAAACAAAAACAAAAAACAAAAAAAAAACCACATCCAGTGATGCCCAAGGGCTACAAAGGCAGAGTGACACAATATCAAGAAGACAGCTTTGGTGCCTCATACATATATTCTACACATTAACTATCTCCCTAGCCTCTTGTTCTTCTACTTTTGCAACTAAAAGATTTTAGTATGTGTGTATGTACATATTTGCTTTTATGCCCGGCAAGCTACCGAGAGTATTTGATATGCCAGACACAGTAACAACAAAGTCTCCAATGGAGACATTACTGGGCCCGCTCGAGCAAATCGACGATCAACGGGAGGGCCTATTAATTCATTAATAATTTATTTAATAATATTGATAATAATTGTTTAATAATAATAAAACAAATTTGTTAATTTGTTTTACTTATTAAAACATTTTTATTTTTCGGGTCATGCCCAGTAGTGCTCAGGACTTAATTGTGGCTCTTGCTTAGGGATAACTCTTGTCAGACTTAAGGATAGCTTCATATGGGATGACAGGAATCGAATCCATGTCAGCTACATGCAAGGCAAGCATCCTAACTGTATTACTATTGTTCTGTTCCCCATATATTATTACCTTTCACATTCTGGTTTGTTTTCTTAGGTTATAGGCAGTATTAGCTAGCCATATTAACTGTCGTTACAAATAACTGTACCCTGCTTAAAGAGTATTTTTCAACCAGTTCTGGATGTTGTAAGTCCATGTTCAAGTCTTAGTATGGCCAGTCTCCATTGAGGCTTCTCTCCTTGGCTGGAGAGGAGTGGGGGAGGGGCTGCTCTTCCAGCTACATTGCCCATAGTCTTCTCCTGTCTGGGTTCTCATGCCCAAATTTCCCTTTTTAAGAACATCAGTCAGTATGAGTTAAGGATCATCCAAGCAGCCTCATTTTAACTGGAAGCCCCTTCTCCAAATACTCACATTCTGAAGTATTGGGGGTTTATGATGTCAATACATGAATTCTAGGGGAACACAACACAGCCCCAACAACTCACTACTTAGGTCATTTTTCAACCTACTTTCCAGTGAATAGTATTTACATCCTGTTAACATTCCATAGCAGTCATTGGAATTTGTTGTAATTACTTTCTATAAGAAACTCACTTGATCTCCAAGCCCACTCGAATCAGGATTGGGCCTCCTCCCGCCAGGTCCTCAGTTTTCCAGTTGCTTGGCAGTCACATTCAGCGCCATGTAATCTCATCAACAGCCAAAACCCAGAGACTATACTAAAGCTCTCAGAAGAGAATGATACAGAACTTCCTGTAGCATTTGCGGCTGCACAACCTCTTACAGTCTATCTCTCTTACTTATCAGAAGTAGCACACATTTGTTTGGTTTTAACATACTTGCCTGTATTCTCTAATCTATAGGTTTAAGTGGCTTCAGAAAAAAATACAAACAACCTTTGCACACTTCCCTTTTATTGTGGTGGGAAGGTGCTCAGTGGTGGGATTGGTGTTTGAATATTATCTGTAATGAACTATTATGAACTACTTTTATGAAAATAAAATATATATTAAAAAAAGAAAACTCACTTGAACAGTCAGTGCCTCATTTTGACAGGCATTTGATTTGTTTTCATTTTGCATTACAAAAAGTGCTGTAATGAATCATATTAATTTTGGTAAGAGCTGACTAAATTATAGATCATGGCACACCATTACTTTGCAACATGATTACTAAGCACCTGCAACTTATGCAGTTATACTGCAAACCAGTTAGAATCCATGTTACAAATTACCAAATTATGATGATAGTGTTACACATTGACCATGTTACTAGAAGTGGAATTGCTGAAACAAAGGTAAACAAATATATGCTTTGGCTTGGTATTGCCAAAATATCCTTCATGAGATTTGCAGTACCAGAGAAAAAAAAAATCTAAGCACATCAGACCTCTAGCATTGCCCAGAGTATGTGGTCAACTCCTGTGGTTTTGCACGAAAAGGTAAGAAACCAGGAGAAGGGCAGATATAGTATGATCTTTCTCATATGGAGGATATAAAGAAGCATTATAAGAGAATAACAAATGGCCACAAAAATCTATAAACCGAGTGACAGAACTGAGCTTATCATGGAGACAGAGGTGAGAAAGGTGAAGACAACGGTGGAGGGTAATGGACACTTCAGTAGCTGGTGTGGTACTGGAATGTTGTATGCACATTGACAGAACTGTAAATCATGAAAAATAAAAAGTAGTATCTAAAAGTATTCCAGCGTTGCACTTTCCTTATTATGATAAATATTTTTAAATGTCTAACAACCATTTTCAGTATGTGCTTCTATTTTCTGTGTCTTTAGACACATTTAGAAGTGTTCAGGGGCAAACCCTGGCTCTGCTCAGAGATTTGTGCATTGCTAGAAATAAACTGAGGTTCACTGTATGCAAGCAAAGACCCTAATCTCAGCACTATCTCTCCAGTCCTTCATTCAGTACTCCTATTTTTCTATAGCGGTGCATTTTTTTTAACCCAATGGTCCCTTAAAATTTGTGGTATTAATTTTTTTTTCTTTACTTTGAACTAAAATACTTATCTAGGTTTGTCTTGTAAATATTCTTAAGAAGTTAGAATTTTTTCCTGTACATGTGCACACTGTGTGGTTCAAATGGAGTGGAATTCATGAATCTCTCACTCCACTGTTTCTGGTTATAGAATGGAAGCATTCTCTATTTTTTTTTTTTTATGAATCACTGTGAGGTACGTGACTCACAAACTTTTGTGCTTACATTTTAGTCATACAATGATCAAGTACCCATCCCTCCACCAGTGCCCATTCTCCACCACCAATGATCCCAGTAGCCCTTTCCCCCTCTCCCCACTCTGCCTCTGAGGCAGGGCATTCCCTTTTGTTTTCTCTCTCCTTCTGGGTGTTGTGGTTTGCAATAGAGGTATTAAGTGGCCATCATGTTTGGTCTATGGTATACTTTCAGCACGCCTCTCCATCCTAAGAGGGCTCTCCAAGAACCCTTTACTTGGTGGTCCCTTCTCTATCTGAGCTGCCTTTTCCCCCAACATGTGAGGCCAGCTTCCAAGCCTTGGCGCAATCCTCCTGGTACTCATCTCTAGTATTCTTGGGTGTAAGCTTCCCATTCTGTTACTTTATATTCCACAAATGGCATTCTCCATTTCTTAGTTATGAAGTAATCCACAATTGTGAATTCAAAAGCTACTTTATGTTAGCAACTTTGTTTATTTAGAACAATTTCCAGATCTACTGAGGTACAATTGAAAGAATAGGGATTGCATATATTTATATTGCATATAATTTTAAAAGGTATAGAATGATTTAATATATATACACTATAAAATGATTATCACAATCAAATTAATACATGTATACATCACCTCAAATATACTACTTATCATCTTGTTTGTGTGTGTGCCAAGAACATTAAAGATCATAATCTTAGCAAATGTCAAGTACATAATATACTATTATCTCTACTGACACCTCACTCATTCTATTGTTTACCTCAGAATTTACATTTCTATTCCTTTCCACCAACTTAAAAAATAATCTCTATTTGGTGCTCCTTTCACTAATAAAAATTAAAAAAAAAAACCAACCCAGAAATCTCCCAAAAAAAATCTCTATTAGAGATTAATTGAAGACCATAATTAATTAAAAACTATAAATGCAATTATTGCCCTAGTGCTCATGATGGCTAGGCATTATTCTCAGAGTTTCTGCATTTATTATTTCATGTAATACTAACACACTTATAAACTACCATTAATACTCTCTATTTTAAACCAATATAAAGAGGCTGGAGAGTTAGTTCACTGGTCTTTGCATGCTGCAGGTCCAGCATACAATCCTCAGCACTGCATATGGTCCCGCAAGCCCCACTCAGCATAACTCCTGGACTCAGTAGCCCTTGTGCATCACCAGGTGTGGTTCAAAGACACCTGCTCCCCCACTTTTTCAAAATCAGCAAATTTAACCAATTGAGTTAAGAATCTTGCCACTGCTGGGTATCAGTCAACCCAGGATTTAGAAGCCATATTGTCCAGGTGCTTGACCAAATCACTAAACTAGTGTAAACACCTTAACCTTTATCTTTTCTACCAACTTCTCCCCATTCTGCATTAGCAACACTTACACCATCCTGCACAATAATCAAATTGTTAAAGCTTTGTCTTCATTGAGAACATGTTAAGACTGTGAAAACAGTTATGGTTGCCAAGCACAGAGCTCACATTCCTTTCCTCCCTGAGTCCTGTCAGATGATTCCCAAGGGAAAAAATATACTTTTTCTTAAACTTAATTATTACTGGAAATCGCACTTGACCCGCCTTTACTTCATATACACCCCTCAAACTTTTCTATATAGACCTTTGTTGAAAATAGTATATAATTTCCTTTCTTTTTCTTCTATGCCATATTTTCCATTTTCTCGATCACAAATCTTTTTGTTATTCTCTCCAGAGGCCTGGTGTAAAGCCCCATAACCTCCCTTACCCCACTCCCCAAATTTAAACATTGCTCTTTAAGGCTGCCAAAACAGCTATAATCAAGAGATTTCCCTTGCACTGCTTCCTTGTATTATTAGATATTCTGTATGCTGAATGTTCTTGCTTATTTCCTAGTTTTGCTAGAGTATTTCCTCTAACCATATCCAAAAAAAAAAAAATTCCAGTATATCTAAGTTTTAATTTCTTATTTCACATGTAAGTGAATTTGCCTACAAGTTGAATGTCAGTTTCACATTAAGTTTCTTTTAAAGCATTAAGAATTCTATGAAATTATTTTTCAGCAGTCAAATTGATGTTAAACTTGATACCACTGGTTCTTGTTTCTGGGTAGAAAAAGCCCACTTTTCTCATTATCCTTACTGTTCAATTTCACAATGACACATCAAAGTTTGAACCTGTTTTTTTTACTGTGCCAACTCTCAGTGAATCCTTTAAATTGAAGATTTCTTTTTTTAAATCTGGGAACTCTTATTCTGATAATTTCTTTCATTCTACAATTTTCAGTTCTCTGAAGTCCCTATAAAATCTACAAGTTTGGTGCTGCATGTCTGCTATTTTAAGGCTAATATCCCTTTCGTTCCTCCTTCTGGGAGACAAGGGGCTGGAGCAATAGCACAGTGGGTAGAGTGTTTGCCTTGCACGCGGACAACTTGGGTTCGATTCCCAGCATCCCATATGGTCCCCCAAGCACCACCAAGAGTTGTTCCTGAGTGCATGAGCCAGGAGTAACCCCTATGTATCGCCGGGTATGACCCAAAAAGCCAAAAAAAAGAAAAAAAGGGAAAAAAAAAACTCCTTCTGGGAGACTTAACTTTATTCCTTAGTCTGGTCATTACTTTTTATAGCTTTTCTGTTCCATCCACCCCCAGCCCCAAATAGCACCCTCTTCTTTTTTACTTTTGCTATTGTTTTGTTCAGGGGCCATCACCAGACCAGAAGTCTGGTCTACCAACATTTCTGGTTCTACTCTGTTGTCAGATTTTTATTGAAGTATAGAGCAAACAAATTAGTCTGGGTTTTCATGCTTTCTAGCTCTTCCCTGCATGGAAATTCTTTAAGGAACACTGTGCTGACACCAGACCATACAGAAAGGGAGGGGTCACCTAGAGTCTTTGCTTTAGGGGAAGAGCTGACCGTCAAGACCCCTCAAAACCAGAATGAGGGCTTTAGCCTATATGATAACATCTGTTCTGAGCTTTGTGGGGAGGATGGGGGGAGGGTGCTGACTGGTGTAAACTGTTTCACATATAAAACTTCAATTAATCTGTTTTTCACTACTTCTTCTCACTCTCAATCATCCATTGTACCTGCCAAACTAGGCCCGGGGTCTCTTGGGATTTGCATGAGCAGGCTGCCTCCCAGCACCTCTCTAGCTCCCCCTTAGCACATTCTGGGCTGTAAATCTTTCCACCTCTCTGTCAACATGCTCCCATCTGCTTTAACTTCCAGAAATTCACTAAAGGCTAAATATCCCTTCCTCAAATCATTACTATTTTATTACTCCAACTATTTTTACTTAGTGAGGTTCCGGCAGGTATGAAGCAATTATTAAGCCATAATCCTTGAATTTCAAGGGTATTGAGTTTATGCAGAGAAATATGTTCACAGTCTTTATACATGATATATATGAAAAATTATAATGGAATAATATAAAGTATAGAAATATTTTTAAATTTGTGTGTAACTTTTTTCAGCAAAGGAATTTTTTATTTTAAATATTTTCAATTTGACACTGAAATTAAAGGTTATTCATGAAAGGGTCTCAGGCATACAATGTTTTAACACCAATACCTTCACCAGTGTCCACTTCCCTTCACTATTGTCCCCCGTTACCCCCCCTCAATTTATTTACCACTCAGCTTTTGCAGGAGGTTGTTTTTTTTTCCCCATATAAGTTTGTGCACAGTGGTTTACAGTATTGTTGTCAATAGGATTTCATATGCAACACTGTACCACCTTTCAGCACCACTTCCTCCTCCCAGCTGAACACTCCCTCCACTACTGACATTGTCCCCTCCCTGTCCTGTCTCCCAGGCCCTTCAAGTGGCATGTTTTCTACTGAGTACCAGTTCTCATGCACGATTTCCTTTGCCTTTATTCCACCACTGTGTTTCTTTATATCCCACAGATGAGAGACCATTCAGTCAGTCACTCTAACTTCACTCAGCACAATAGTCTCCAGGTCCCTCCACATAGCAACAAACTTTATGACTTTATCTTTTCTTATAGCCAAGTAGTATTCCATTGTGTATATGTACCATTATTTCTTTATCCAGTCACCTATTCTTGGACACTTAGATTGCGTCAAGATTTTGGCTATTGTGGATTGTGCTGCAAGGAACATAAGGGTACAAATGTCTTTTGTTCATTTGTTTTTGGGTCCTTGGAGTTTATTCCGAAAGGGCACAGTTGGTTCAAATGGAAATTCAATTTCTAGATGTTTTTAGAAAGGCTGGATGAATATTCCCACCCACATTCCCAACATTCCCACCAGCAATGAATGAGGGTTCCTTTCTGCCCGCATACACGGAAGCATTGGCTGTTCTTGATCTTCTTGTGCCAATCTCTCTGGTGTGAGGTGGCATCTCATTGTTGTTTTGACTTGCATCTCCCTCATGATTAGGTATGTAGATTATTTTACATGGCCACCTGTACTGCTTCACTGAGGAAGTTTCTGTTCATCTCTTCTCCCCATTTTTTTGATGGACTTGAAAATTTTTTCTTGAAAGTGCTTCTTCTTTTTTTTTTTTGGCTTTTAGGATAACTTCCAGCGATATTCAGGAGTTACTCCTGGCTCATGCACTCTAGAATTACTCCCGGTGGTGCTTGGGGGACCATATGGCATGCTGGAGATTGAACCCAGTTCAGCCGTGTGCAAGGCAAATGCCCTACCCGCTGTACTATCGCTTCAGCCCCTTGTAAAGTGCATCTACCAGTAATTTATACATTTTTTATATTAGCCCCTTATCAGATGGCTTATCAGATTAGCTGAATAATTTCTCCCATTCTATGGACTTTCGTTGTATCCTAGTGATCATTTCCTTTGAGGTCAAAAACTTCATTATTTAATGTAATCCCATTTGTTTATCTTTGCTTCCACTTGCTTGGTCTGTGGTGTTTCATGCCTTTGGCTTCAATGTCATGGAGAGATCTGCCCATGTTTTCTTTTATGTACCTATGGATTCAGGTCTGATATCAAGGTCTTTAATTCATTTTGATATGACTTTTGTGCATGAAGTTAGAAAGAGGTATGAGTTCATCTTTTTGTACAGAGCTGATCAGTTTTCCCATCACCACTTGTTGAAGAAGCTTTCCTTGCTCCATTTCAAATTTTTTGCTCTTATATCAAAGACTAACTAATCACATATCTGAGGGTCTGTCTCAAGATATTCTACTCTATTCCACTGATCTGAAGGGCTGCCTCTATTCCAATACCATGCTGTTTTAATTCCCACTGCTTTGTTGTATATTTTTAAGTTGGGGATGGTGATGCCTCCCATCTTCTTTTCCCCAAGGATTGCTTTAGCTATTCAAGGGGTTTATTGTTCCATCTGAATTTCAGGAGTGTTGAGCTCTTTCTTTGAAAAATGCCATGGGTATTTGTATAGGTAATGAATTGAATCTAAACAATGTTTTGGGAAGTACTCAGCAAGGAACTTTTTCAAAGGAGACAGAGCCCTACAAAATAAATGGGAAAACTTCCAGTTTCATCTTGCTTCACTGGCTTGGGAGGATTGTGCCATTTTTAAACTGTGAGAAGCAACAACATTCTTTTTTCACTGAGCATGAGGAAACTTCATTGACTGTTTTTTGGTACATATATCTTAGAATGAAAAAATGAGCTTAATTTTAAAATGTTAGTTTCAGAACCAGAGTGATAGTACAGCGGGTAAGGCTCTTGTGTTACACACAGCTGACCCAACTTGAATTTTCAGCACACCACGCACCCTCCCGCCCCGCCCCCGCCAAAGCCTGCTAGGAGTTATCCCTGAGTGAAGAGCTAGGAGTAAACCTTGAGCATGAGATACTTAAAATGCAAAGTTCATTTCTTTTTATAGAGGCCACACCCAGAAGTGCTCAGGGGATTGGAGGCCATTCCCAGCAATACTTGACTTGATTTTTGGTCCTGAGTTCAGCTTTTTGAGCCTGGTGATGCTTGGGGCCCACCAGGGTCACACCTAGTGGAGTATTTTTGGTTCAGTATATGATGTAATTAAATTATGAGTTTAATTTTAAAAGTATTAGTTTCAGGGATGGAGATACAATACAGCAGGTAAGACTCATGTCTTGGGGTGGCCATGAAGTGCTGGGGAACTCGGGGTCTTGCACATACTCGGCAAATATTTTATCATTTGAGCAGTATCTTAGGCTTAAAACGTAGGCTTTGAAGTCACATAGATGGTTTAGAAAGAGATGTTTGGTGAGCAGGTGAACATATATTTATATATAAAATAATAATGATATACATTCATATATATATATAGACAATATATATTTTTTAATGAGGGAATAGTTGGAGTCATCAATCATGATACGTATCAAATCACCAAGAAAACATACAATTTAGAAGGGCTAAGAATATAACTTCAAATAATATTAACATTTAAGGACGATGGGGGAAAAATATATACCAGTAACAGTAGAAAGTAAATAAACTCTAGTGTAGGATTGGTGTCAAATATCTCAGTCTTGTTAAATGCTGTGAAGATGCCAAGAAGAGTAAGACGTCTAAGGAGGAAGTGAATTTTACTCACTAAATTATGAAACATCTTAGAAAAATACAGTAAAGGCAAAAGTTGAGAGAATAAGACCAGACCAGAAAACACCAACAATTAACTGTACTTGTACCCACACAAATCTCTCCAGGAGCAATGTTAGCATAGCAGATTACAGTGTTGAAACCAGAGTTTCAAACAGAGTTGAGCTGGGAGAGAAAAATCTGAGGTTACTGACAAGTTATGAAAACTACATATGCAGTTTAAGACAAGCAAGGAAACACAGAAAATAAGGGCATATCTGAAAACCGGAGATTATGGGAACCAGAGATAATGAGTTCTAGAAGAAGTATATAAGTGAATGGGGACACTAAATGAAGAGGATTCTAGGGTCAGAGAAAGGACATTAAAATGTTTGTTTTATACACATTAAATGAATAATCTAGCTGGCTTAGCTTTTGGAGTATTGAAGAAGACTGAATTGGTTTCTAAATTCTTTCCTAAAACCTGGAAGTGTTATAATCACTAGTAAAGACTAAGTTAAACAAATATCAAAAGCTATACTCATCTCTGTTTAAGAATATGAAGTGAGAGGTTAGATCATATTAAAAAATAACAAACAAATAAGCATTTGTGTGGATAAAATTAATTCCTCACTTAATGACGCTGATAGGTTCTTGGGAACTGTGCCTTTAACTGAAAATGACATGAAACAAAACCAGGTCCTTAACTGATGACATTTCATTCATCCACAGGGAATCATTTTTCTAATCAAAATGATGTAGAACAAAGTTACTCTACTTAAGAATTGACTATACTTGGTTGGACCTACTATGTCCAAAACATAATGTGGAAGATGCCAAAAATGGGCACTAAATAATTGAGTTATTTGTTATGGGCTTTACTATACTATACTAAGATAGTGGAAAGTTAACAGAGAAAAAAAGATTGTTTCCATGTTTTTCTAACCATTTGACAAAGAAATGTACCACTTCTCAGGCCAGAGATATAGTACAGAATTAAGCCTTGCATATAGTCAACCTAGCTTAATTTCTAGCATTACATATTATCCTCCAAGCACCAGCAAGAGTAACCCCTAAGAACAGAACCAGAAGAAAACCCTGAGGTCCACTAGCTATGGTCTCAAACTCACACCCTTCAACCTCCCAAATGCATCACTTCAACTCTATTACATCTTTAAATATGCACTTACCCGATTCTTTTTTGGACGTACTTTGTCTGAGCACTTGCTTTCTTGAGACTTCCTCCTTTTCGTTTTCTTTTCTTTACAAGGCTGAACTTCTGTATTAAGTAAGTTGCAAACATTTTCTTCTGCAAAACTGATCGATTGCTATAAAGAATTTAAAGTAGGAATATCATGGAACATTGGAACTTAATGTGTGTTTCACATTTATTTTCCTTCCTATGCTATTTCTACCATTTTATACTTGTTGGATTGGGGAGAGGTATCACAGACTCTTAGATTTTCTAAGTTTCAATTCAAAACTCAATCCAATAATATAAGCAAAAAGTCTTTTAAAAAAATTGTGGTAACTAAAAATCTCCCTAAGAACAAAAGCCCTGAGTCAGATGGATTTACTGGAGGGTTATATCAGACCTTTAAAAATTTACAAAATTTACTCTTTAAGTGCTTTCAAAATACTAAGAAACAAGAATCCTCCTAATAGCTTCTATGAAACTAACATTGGAGCAATACCCAATGAAGACAGACTAGTGTCAAAAGACTATTTCAGACCAATTTTTCTGATGAGTATCAATTCAAAATTCCTTAACAAAATCATAGTAAACTTACAATACTCCTCAAAGCATTATACAGATTCAATGAATTCCCTATAATACCTTCAACATATTTAAAAAAAAATAAAATACATCTAAAATTCATATGGAATAATACCACCCCACCCCCGCCCCCCATCCTAATAGCTAAAGCAGTCTTCAAGGAAAAAAAGATGGGAGACATTATTCTCCCAAAATTTAAACTGCATTACTGTACTATAAGGCAGCAATAATCAAAACAGTGAGGTACTAGAATAAGAACAGATTCTCAGATTAATGGAATAGAATTGAAAATCCAGAGACAGATCCTCATACACAGACAGCTAATCTTCTAAAGTTGCAAAAAAAATATTAAGTGGCGCAAGGAAGACCTCTTCAACAACTGGTGAAGGAAACTGGTCAGCCACATGCAGTGGCTGAACTCAGAACTCTTTCTAATGTCCTGCACATAAGTAAAATGAAAAATGGATTAAAAAGTTCCATATCAGATGTGAATCAGTAAGAGGAGTTTTAATGCTAGATTGAGACAATCTTCTGCATGTCCATATGCCATTCTTTCCTATTCTACTCCTCAACGAAGTTCACAAACCACATTAATCCTTATCAAATAAGTTACTTTATTTTATTAACAAAAACTCTGAAAGTATTTTGTTTCATTAAATTTTCTTCTAAAGGATCTTCAGGCTTTCTTGGAGTTGGGATGGGCTAGCTTCCCAACACTCCTGGAAACACTGATATTCACCCAAATGAACCAACTCCAGCACCACCATGTAAGCTCTACTACCGGCCTTGCTTCAGAGACCCATACATAAATCTCTAAAGAGATCCAAAGCCACAGTTAATCTCAGACCTAAACAAGGCTGAACAGACAGGGATAAATGGAAGAGGATCAGCCTGGAGCCAGCCCAAGCAGAGCTCCTGGCAGCCGCTTGCTCCCATAATCTAAAATCACCACCATACCCTCGGTCTGACTCTACCACATCAAGACATAATCTGCTGAAAATTCTGATATGCAGGTTTTGACTGAAATCTCCAGGCTTTCTCAGGGTCTAGATGGGCTACTTCCTTGTACTTCCAGAAGCCTTGACAAGGCTTCAGTATAATTAACAAACAAATCATCCAGACCCCACCCAGTTAAAAAGCTACTCCAGTCTTACCATTCCAAAAAAAATATAGAGTGACCTGAACAAACACAATGACCTTTTAGAACTTATATTGCAAACCATAATGCACAAACGGAAAAGGAGAGAGAGAGAAGAAGCAAAATGCCTCCCATAGAGGGAGGCTGGGGGTGAAGTGAAGGGGTAGGGAACTGGGGGATGGTGGTAGGGAAACAGGGAACACTGGTGTTGGGAAATGTATACTGGTGGAAGGATGGGTGTCAGATTAATATATGACTGAAACCCAATTATAAATAGTTTTATAATGATCTATCTCCAGATATTCAATTAAAAAAATTATTAAAAAATGTAATCATGGAGCACGTGATTAAATTCAGCTTAATCAATGGCAAAATAAATAGCAGTACTCCCACATTTAAAAAAAAATTTCTTCTAAAGGAATTAATATCCAATCAGATTATATACTAAGTAGGAGAAAATATTAGCTCTTGCTAATGTTGGTCAAATCAAGATTTGTCTATAACCATTGATCATGAACATACAAAAAAATAAACCTGCAAGATTTATTAACAAAACATTGTACCAAATATATTTAAATACATACACTTCTTCTGCTAGAGGTTCTTGTTACTCTAGCACCTTTCCGAGGAGATATATTCTCACAGTTATTTGAAGAGCTGAAGGTATCAGTGCCTGACGGGAAAGATAGCAATATCAGTGTAATTAACAAACAAATCATCATTTGGATACACTGGATAATCTTTTGGATACCTATGTGCTTCGATTATTATATCATCTGAACACTAGAATTAAGTTTTTGAGGGGCTAAAGAGATAGTATAACGGATAAGGTCATTAGGATAAAAGCCCTGCACAGAACTGACTTTGATTTGATCCCCAACATCACAAACGATTTCCCAAATACTATTAGAAATGATCTCTGAGCTTCAACCCCAAGGAGTAAGCCCTGAATTCTGCCTGATTTGGCCCAAACCCACCCTCACTCAAAAAAAAAAAGTTTCAAGATTAAAAAATAATTTTTGTGCTTTATTTAATGAATATCCCCAAATTCCTGCCCTTTCCATAGAGTGCATATATAATATAACAGATAAAATTGTAGTATAAGAAATACTAGAAATTTTAATGATGTTCATTTTTCAACCTCATTTCATAAAATAGAACTGCAATAAATGACATTAAGATGCATACAAAAATACTTAACTTTACAAAAGTTAAAAATAATTTGGGGAGACTGAAGAGATAGTAGAGTGGGAAGGGCTGTTGCCTTTCACATGTGCAACCTGGGTTTGATACCTGGCACCTCAGAAGGTCACCCAAGCCCAACGAGAAGTGAACACAGAGCGAGGAGCAAGCCCTGAGCACCATGGGTCCAACATCCAAAAAACCAAAACCACCAAAATAAATTTGTTCACTTTTAATGGTATAAATAAAAGGCAGTATGTTTTTCAGAGTATAAGTTTTGGAGCAATATAGGTTACACTCAAAAATTAACTCTAGTTTAATAATCTATGGCTAAATTCCCTGGTAATGAAAATGATTTGTGTCTCATAGCCAACAGGCTATTGAAAGATTCCAACCAGAAAGAGAAATGAATAACTTCTCATTCTAAGTATTTTTCCCACTACAATTAATTGCCAGTGGAGTCCTCATTTTTCATGAAAACTGAGAGAGCTCTTTGTCATTTAGTCATGCTCAGAAAAATGCCAGGCTTTTGGAAAGAACATATGCTCTGAATACCATGTTAATGTCAATAAACCATTCTGCATATTTAAAGACTAACCCTTACCATTTAAAATTTAAATTTTATTATAATTTTATAAAATAGTTCACAATATTTGATTACATTTGATATTTGAGCACCGATCCCACCACCATTATACCTTCCCACCACCATATTTGGATGTATCTATCCCAAACCCCAACCCCTGCTCCAAAGCAGAACTGAAATAATTTATTTTGTATTGTTTGTTATAAACTGCTGAAAATGCTCCAAAAAACTTTCCTTAGAGGAGAGTGTGTGAGGATTGTGAAGATTGTTGTTTTTCAACAAGGCTAATAAGCACTTCTGTAAGAGATTACTAATATGCTGTTAAGGGTTGAGCCTGTGTGCTTGTCTGTCTGTCTGTCTATCTAACTATATCTAGCTATCTGTAAAAATATATTTCCCTCTAAGATTGGGTGCCTTCTACTTTAAACCCCATCAAGCATGGTGTACTACTCTTGGAATGTGAGTGGTGTGAGGTAAATTGTGCAGATTTTTTTAAAGGAGCTTACTTAAGATTCGGTCTAAGTACCTTACAGAGATATTTAAGAATTGAAAGGGTATATACATTACTTACTACTTGAGAATACAATGGGGAGGGCATTTGCCTTTCATGTCGCCAAGTCAAGTTTTACCCCAGCACCCTGGATAGTCCCCTGAGCATCACCAGGACCTGTGGATGTGGCCCCCAAATAAAAACAAATTGGAACTGCTAATCTAAGGAAGCTAAATATAGAGATAATATAAAATGTGAGACTTGGAATAAAAAAATTTCCTTGAAATTACATGGTCTTTTAAACCAAACATATATTGTAATAATTTAAAATTTTCTAAAAATTAAATTTCATGTATATGTATACATATGTAAGGCAAAGGAAATTTACTACCTGAAAGAGTCTCTGAGACTGTAGATTTATTAAGAGGGCTCAGAACTGCAAATGCTACCTGAAGAGGTTCTATATTTTCCTGAATAAAAAAGAAAAAAAGTAGAAATTAGACATCCTTAAATTCAACAGTTACATGATAATGTAACCAAATGAAAATGAAAAGAACTAATTATTGCATGAGTTGCAATCAACATAAAAATAGAAAACCAATAAAAGATTAAGAAAAAAATGTCAGGGGCCTGGGTGATGGCTCAAAGGTTGAATTAATGAATTCTAGAAAACATCTATGGAAAATATAATACTGCTTCTATATGTACTCTCCCAAACAAATTGGGAAAGTGGAAGCACTTCCCAACTCATTAATATTAGCATTAACTTGATAATATGATAAGACTTTAAAAGAAAATTACAGACTCAGGGGCAGAAAAATAGTACAGTGGATAAGGCGCTTGTGTGCCTTGCAGAGAGCTGACTGGGTTTGATCCTGGCAGTCCATATGGTGTCCTGAGCACCAATAGAAGTGACTCCTGAGTGCAGAGCCAGGAGTAACCCCTGGGCACGGCCAAGTATAAAACAAAACAAAAAACCCTAAAACCTTATAGGTCAGTATCCTTATGAATTCATAAAAATATAATACCATGTAATACCATAAAAATTATGATGATGTGAAATTTAACCAAACTTGTTTTTTATATGAAAAACAATCTGTATAATGCATTATATTAACAGTTTAGAAAAAAATGGGATTTCATCTTTTCTTTTTTCTTCTTTTAGATTTCATCTTTTCTTAAACCTGCATAGAATGCCATTATGTAAACATAACTCAAATTCTTTATCAATTTATCCATCATTACACTTATGGATTACTTCCGTGTCCTGGCAATCATACCAAGTGTTATGATCATATGCCAGACATTTTCAACTTAATGTTATTACATGGATAGAATCACCATTCTTGAAGCTGACCTGGGTTCAATTCCCAGCAGCATGTATGGTCCCTGAGCCCCACCAAGAGTGATCACTGAGCACAGAGCCAGGAATAGGCCCTGAACACAGTTGACCCCCTAGGGGAAAAATACATAGGAAAATATTGGAAAAAATAAAGGAAAAAAATTTTTATTTGTGGTCTATCAATTTTAAGACTGTTACTCCTTAACAATTTAGTAACTCTGAAATTGGAATTCATCTTACAATTCTTAGAATCTATCTTAGTTGACCTTTGTCTAAGTAAAACATAAAAGTCACAGATCTTATGATCAACAGCATACCATGAAATATGCTATGTACAAGCATCATAGACTGTTGCTTTAGCAGAGGAAAACTGGTAACAAACAACAATTAAAAAAAATGTTTTAATTGGGGCTGGAACAATAGTACAATGGTAGGACAACTGCCTTGCACAAGGCTGACCCAGGTTGTATCTCTTGCAAACCATCTGGTCCTCTTAGCCCAGCCAGAAGTGATCCCTGGGCAGAGACAGGAGTAATTCTTCACCACCACCAGGTATGGCCCAAAAACTTTTAAAAAATGTTTAATTTATACAAAGCCCATGCCCATCATTTAGCCTACTTCATGATTTCAAAGAATGCAAAACAGGCTAGGTATGATGAAATACAAACAATTTTTCACACTTACAAGATTCTCCCCCTTGTCATCAAAGTTTGGTTGTGGGAAGTGCTCAGGAACTGGAGACTGGTCAAGATGGGGACTGATATTACCCAAATTCTTTTTACACACTGGGGTTCCTCCTTTGCGCAATGGAGTGTTTGCTGGCAAAGATTCATCAAACACTTCAGGACTTAGATCCTCTCCAAAAGTAACTCTCTTCCTCTTCCTCAGGTTTACAGAGGCTGGTTCTTTACAGTCTTCTTGATCTTGTATAAATAATCAATGGGAACATAGTTTTAAAGTAAGCTATATTTCTAATCCAAAATGTATACCCTAGAATCTCTGACAATTTGAATATTACTTAGATAAAATAGTTTGTGAAGAAAATTAAAAAGAAAAAATATAAGCACTACTCTAATTAATACATGGCAACAAATTTCATGGTAACTTTCATATAAGTATCTTAGAAATTTTACAAAACCGATTACCAACATGCTTTATAACTTCTAAATTAAGTAACCATAGAAGTGTGAAAGAGATAGACCAATTCTGAAACCCTCCAGAGATGCTTTCCTTTAAACCACTTCATCCCTGTGTAGTTCCAAAAGTATCAAAGTATTATTAGAAGAACACTGCAAACACCATATACTATACCAGATATTTCTAAGAAGAAGAAAATGATACCTTCACGGTGCAAAATAAATAAGACTCTCTTACCTGATCTTCGTTCTTTGCAACACTTTGCAAGATTTGAAATTAAGTTTGGATGAACTTCATTTTCACAGAGGTTGTCACAGTGTACCTAAACAAATATTAGAGAATAATTTTACATATAAAACTATTATCATTAAGAACATCATTAAGAACAGTCAACTTTGAATTATTTAGTTTTTGGTTTTGGGGGCCAAATTTGGCAGGGTTCAGGGTTCACTCCAAGCTCTGTGCTCAGAGATCACTCCTGCGGGACTTGGGAAACCATATGTGATACTGGGTATCAAACCTGGGTCAGTTGTATACAAGGCAAGTGCCTTAACAACTGTGCTATTTTCTCCAGACTGAAGAATGAGGGAAGAAGGCAGCTGGCATAGAGAAGGAATCACTAAGTTAATGACAGTTGGAGGGTTCCTCCGGATGGGAGATATGTGCTGAAAGTAGATTAAGGACCAAACATGATGGCCTCTCAGTATCTGTATTGCAAACCATAATGCCCAAAAGTAGAGTAAGAAGGAAATTATCTGCCATAGAGGCAGGGGGTGGGGTTGGGTGGGGGGTGGTGGGATACTGGGGGTGGTGGGATATTGGTGTTGGAAAATGTACACTGGTGGAGAGATGGATGTTTGATCATTGTATGACTGAAACTCAATAATAAAAGCTTTTTAACTGTGTCTCACAGAGATCTAATTAAAAAAAGCGGGGGGGGGGGGGGAGCGCAGGGGCTCGTGTAATAGCACAGCGGGTAGGGTGTTTGTCCTGCACGTGGCCAACAGGTTCGATTCCCAGCATCCCATATGGTACCCCGAGTACCGCTAGGAGTGATTCCTGAGTGCAGAGCCAGGAGCAACCCCTGAGCATCACTGGGTGTAACCCAAAAAGCAGAAAACCAAAAAAAAAAAAAGGGGGGGGGGGAGATGGCAGGGGAATAATGACAACTTTGATTTTTTTTTATTTATGTTAAGGGCAAATGCTATAATATTTGGGGTTCTTTACTTTCATAAGATAAATGGCCCTAAGGTGTATGAACTATACTAAAAAAAAAAGGTATAGTATTATGTTTTGTCTCTCATGCTTTTTTTTAAAAAACATTTATACAACTCCTGTCTAAATTATCATTAGTAATTTAGCAGGGCTAAATGAGACATTTAACTGCTTGTCCTCTAGCTTCTGACCATCTGACCAGTGCTTACTCTCTAAAAGGTCAATTCTCTCTAGTGCACCCAATCCAAGATTTGAAACGATTCTCAAATGATCTCACTTATCTGTAAGAATTGGAATAAGTGAACAAGGAAATGCCAGGTATTAAAGGGAAAAGCCTAGATCGCCCTTGAAGCTAGAGTGTAGGAAGGGAAGGACAAGAAAGGAAAAAACTGCACTGGGGGAATTAATGAGGGGCAGGGGCCAAGGGCCTCTAGTACAGCAGTTCTATAACTCTACATTCAAACCATAGTTATATTCCACAATATCGAAAGCAAGAAATCCTAACCACAACAACCAAACTTAAGGAGCAAGCTGGGGAGCGGGAGGAAAGCTGGAGACACTTGTGGAGGAAGATGCTCAACTGGATCCGGGGAATTGGAGACTCTGGATTAAGCTAGAACTCAATACCTGAAAGTTAACTGTAAATAACTATATAAAGAATGGTGCATTAACTTTAAAAAAAAAATTTTTTTTTAATCCTCAGGGGTCAGAGAGATGCTATAGTGTGAAAGGCACTTGCCTTGCACATGACCGATCTGGGCTGATTCCCAAAAGCCACGTGGACCCCTGAGCATCACTAGGGGTGATCCCTGAGTGCAGAGACAGAAGTAAGCCCCGAGAACCATAAGATGTGGCCCAAAACAAAACAAAAAAGAACAATCGTCCTCCAAACCAACCTCCTTAACTATCTCCTAAGTCAATTATTCTTCTTACCAGAAAAAAGCGCTAAAAATTATTTGTAAAATATGTGACCTTAGAAAATGAAACACCTATTAGATTCTCATTTAATTAAAGTTAGCAAACAACTCAAGTGAAACACATCTATACACTTTGGGCAGATTAATAAAAATATTCTGAATTTTATGTCTTCATTTGATTTTGGGGAGAAGATCTGAAGTTTGCCCTAAATATCACTTGTACAAATTATATCGATCATTAACATGCCAAGTCTTGAAGAAGACACAGCAAACAGAAGAGACCCAAATCAGCGCCTTAACTAGAAAAATTGACAGCTTGAAAGGAAGACCTGATCTGATATTCATGCAAAAATGGTGGTTCAGGTCACTTTGGCAGATTTGCAGGGCTGGAGAGACAGTACAGAGGATAGGGCAGTTGCCTTACACTAGGCTGACCTGAGTTCAATCCCTGGCACCTCACATGATGCCGAGTCTCGAAAGGAGAAATCCCTGAACACAGAGCCAAGAATAAGCCCTGAGCACCGCTGGGTATGGCCCCCAAACAAACAAAAACCAAACAGATTTACAATCAGTTATATGTTAAAATGCCCATGGATTAAATTAGGAAGGAAAAAGTGCTTTTAATTTCATATTATTCTTTCAATGTGCAAATTATCCAGTGACGTAGTGACTAACATAGTCCTTGTACAGCCAAGGAAGACAGGTATTGAAAGGTGAAATCAGTTGTCCATTTTCAACATTAGTCAGGATCTGAAACTAGGCACGTGGGCAACCATCCTCTCAGTATCTCACAGTACTCACAACAGGCTTTGAACATCAGACTCATCGGGGGGTGTTGATCAACAGTCTAGAGCAAATGAAATTAATAACCTTCTTGGGACACTGCTCTATTCAAAGCACACAATATACACTAGAAAAAAAGAAATTATTCATAAAATACCAGCAAGTGCCCCTTAACCTACTCCTCTCAGATGATTTGAATTTAGAGAAATATGCATGCTGGAGAGGAATAAATATTTGGATCCAAGACCACAGATTCTGCGTGGGAATAATTAAAACGCATACATTAAGAATTATAAAATTCATAAAAGTTTGCCTTTTTTAAAAATTTTTATTAGCGAGACATCATGAGGTATAGCTGTAGACTTACAAATTTTTGTGCTTGGGTTCCAATTATACAATGATCAAATACCCATCCCTCCACCAGTGCCCATTTTCCACCACCACGGATCCCTGTATCCCTCCCACCCCCATCCCCTCCATCCCCCCCTGCCTCTGTGGCAGGGCATTCCCTTTTGTTCTCTCTCTCTTATTGGGTGTTGTGGTTTGCAAAAGAGGCACACAAAAGTTTGCCTTTTTATATTCTATTTTTGTTCCATAGTATTGAAAACTGTACAGTACTACAAATTAAAGGAGGCTGGACAAATGGTACAGAGATTACACAGGCCTTGTAGTGGCCAAGCCCAATTCAATCCGTAGCATTGTTTGGTTCCCCAAACACCACTGAAGACCTAGAGACCCCAAACAGTGCCGGGGTGGCCTGGGTTAGCCCTAGCACTGCAGAGTCTGCACAGTGACACCAGGACTATGGTGGATAATCTTGCAAACTCTGGTGGTGGTAAAGGTACAGAAGTAACTCTGTACAGCAAAACCATAAGCATTAATACTATCGCAACTGTGGTACCTAAACTACAATAAAAAAGTGGGATTGTTTTGTGTGCATGTGGCTGGGGGGAGAGAGGGATAGGGAACATACAACATTTCTTCTGAAGCCAGTATGATATTTAAAAGGTATATTTGAAGCAAAATGAAATTAGGAAATGTAGTACAATGTTTACCTGAAGGCCTTCTACAAACTGTTTAACTGAGGGTTTCTTCAACACAGAACGAAGTTTAACGGTCTCCGAGGATGGACAGTTCCTCACGCATAGCGGGCTCACCATGGACCTCACTTCAGGAGCTGGGTTTGTGTTAGTGTCCATGAATCTGTCAGGTGTGTTGGCTGCTCCTTGGCCCTGCACACAGCGGGCGACCTTTATGCCTTCAACATAAACATGTGTGCATTAGAAGAGAAAGACATTGGAATCCATTTATTTGAGACCAAAAATATTTTGTTTGTGCAAAGGAAATAACAAGCTATTATGAAACTCAACCCTGATATTTCCTGCTTAGGGAATAGCATCTGGGATTTCATTTGAGAATATAAGACACCAGAGAAGTGGTATTGGTTGCAGGCTTTTATTCAGATTTAAGAACTGAGGATACAAGTCAAGGGAGTTCTGGCCCATGGAAATCTAAGTATCCAGGAAATCAGGTAAAAAAAATAATATTCATAATGTCTATGACCCACCCCCCAAAGTAATTTGAGGGGGCTGGAGAGATAGTACAGAAGTTGAGACACCTGTCTAGCAAGTACCTGCAGCCATGAACCTGGCTTGAATCCCAGCACAGCATATGGTCCCCCAAGCTCTGCTAGGTGTGGCCCCTGAGCACACAGTCAGGTGTTGCACAAAAACAAAACAAAACAAAACAAAACAAAAAAAACTTGAAAGCCAAAGAGATAGTACAGGGATCAAGGTGCTTGCCTTACACATGATCAATCCTAGTTGGAGCGCTAGCACTGCATATGGTCGCCTATCCTAAGCACTCAGCCAGAAATAGCCTCCAAAATATATTGCATGGAATATGCTAAAACAGGTCTAGATTACATTTCTTTCCCCATCTGTTTTCTTCATCTCAGTAAACAACACTGCCATTCTCCCAATTCCTTGTGCCAAAAAAGTTCTTTCAATACCCTTTTCATTAAACTTTCAGTTCCATTAATACATAGTTGGCTTTATCTTCAAATGTACTAACAATCTAACCACTTCTTACTTCCTAACCACTATCATATCACTGTGGTTCAATCTACCATCTTCTTTCACCAACTGTTTTGTGAGTCCTACTAAGTGATTTCTAGATCACTGGCAAAAAAGATAGCACAGGGGTTAAGGCCTTGTACATGGTTTAATTCTTGGTACTGCTTATGGTCCCTTGAACAGTCAGGAGTAATTGCTGAGCACAGCCTACTGTGACCCCCAAACAAACAAAAAAAGCAAGTGACACTAAGCCATTCCCCTCTTAAAGTCCTTCTTGGGCTTCTTTCATGGTGGACCTCCCAAGCGGTGCTAAGCAAGCACAGAGGCTGAGCACGAGGGCCTCCGAGTACAGTGCTGCTCAGCTCCTGCACTTCAGCAGCACTCAGGGGCCTCCGGGACTACACCCAGTGATGCTCTGGGGCCTCCATGTTTACAGCCAGCATTGTTTGAAGGCCAGGTGGTGCTGGGGAAGGAATCTGGATCAGGAGCATGCTAGGCATGTGCCATAACTTTTCACTGTCACTGTCCTCCCGTTGTTCATCGATTTGTTCGAGCGGGCCCAAGAACGTCTCCATTGGAGACTTTGTTGTTACTGTGTTTGGCATTAACGAATACATCACGGGTAGCTTGCCAGGCTCTGCCGTGCGGGCGAGATACTCTCGGTACCTTGCCGGGCTCTCCGAGAGGGGCAGAGGAATCGAACTCGGGTCAGCCATGTTGGCTGCGTGCAAGGCAAACGCCCTACTGCTGTGCTATCGCTCCAGCCCTGGCCATAACTTTTATTTAATTTTTCTTTTCTTTTTTTTATTTTTTTGTTGTTACTGTGTCTGGCATATCGAATACTCTCGGTAGCTTGCCGGGCTCTCCGAGAGGGGTGGAGGAATCGAACGCGGGTCGGCCATGTTGGCCGCTTGTAAGGCGAACGCCCTACCCGCTGTGCTATCTGAACCAGTGATAGGGAGTTTGCCTTGCATGCACTGGCCCGGCCCAGCCAGGTTCGATTCCTCCACCCTTCTCGGAGAGCCCGGCAAGCTACCGAGAGTATCTCACCCGCACAGCAGAGCCTGGCAAGCTCCCTGTGACATATTCAATATGCCAAACACAGTAACAACAAGTCTCACAACAGAGATGTTACTGAGTCCGCTCAAGCAAACTGATGAACAATGGGAGGACAGTGACAGTGACACTGATTGAATCACCATGAGAGAGAGCATTACAAAATTGTTCACAATTGTGTTTCAGTCATACAATGTTGTAACACCTACTCCTCCACCAGTGCAATTTCCCAGCACCAGTGCTCCCAGTTTCCCTCCCACTCCTTCAAATCACCTCCCACCCCAGCCTGCCTCTATGACAAGGCACCTCTCTTCTCCATAACTTTTATACCAAATACACTAATTATAAGGCAGAGATTCTTTTGAATAGATTAAAAAAAAAAAAGACCTATAGGTCTTTAAGGTAAAGAGCCAGAGCAATAGAACAGTGAGCAGGGCTCTTGCTTTGCACACAGCTGACATGGGTTCAATATCTTGCATCCCATATGGTCCCCCGAGCTTGCCAAGAGTAATCACTGATTACTGCTGGTTTGGCCCTCAAACAGAAACGATAGGTAAGTTGAAAGTAAATTCAGTAACTTCCTGGTGATTTGTTTTACATGTATATTGATTTTGGGAAAGGAAAATAATTTTTGAATGTTGGTCTTTATTATACCAAAAAAAAAACCACCCAAAAATTAAAAAACAAAGATAAAAATATCTAATTTTCTAAAAAATACATTGTTAGGACTGGAGCGATAGTACAGTGGTTAGGGAGTTTGCCCTGCACAGGACCGACCCGGGTTCAATTCTCAGTATCCCATATGGTCCCCTGAGCACTGCCAGGAGTAATTCCTGAGCATCACCAGTCTGACCCAAAAGAGAAAAAAAAATGCATTATTAATATGTTTAGAGATCTTTTACTTTGTAATAGCTCTATCAGCTTGGAAATATTTGCCTATTTCTCACTGGTAGCATGTTAGAACAGAAACTGCTGTCTTTCACACATTAAGAATTTTGAACCATTTCTACTAGGAACATGAGTCCCTAAAACAGAAAGAATTCTTTTAGCTGTCATAAATTTTAATATACAGCAACATAAATGATGACTGAATAAATCTTTCAGTGGGTGAATTGGTACATGTACTAGGGAAAAAGTACTTACCATTGGAAGTCCCGGTGAGATCTGAAAGTGGAATAGACTCTTCAACCAAATATCCAGACTGTGTTAAGCAAGTTTCAGAAGATTTCTTGGGAAAATAATATTTAAAATATTAAAACTTTAAATACAGGATTACATATCTATACAGAGAATTGAGGGATCATTAAGGAAATCTGATTTTAAACCAACCAATCACTTTATTATCTAATTGTTACAAAATTATAAAGTTAGTCAGAATATAGTGGTCTCCTCATAGTAAACTGCTGTTGCTTACCAGGGGTCAAGTGAGGTCCCAAAACATTATATATAAAGTGACACTGAAAGCGGGCTAGAGAGCTAGCACAGCAGGCAGAGTACTTGGTTAGCATACTGCTGACCCAGGTTTAATACCCAGCACACCATATAGTCTCCTTCCTGAGTCAGAAACGATCCCTGAGCAGAGTCAGGAGTAACCCCGAATAAGTCGAGTGACCCAAAATCAAACAAAGTTATGTTGAAAAACCACATACATATATTATACAGTATATTCTGTAAGTGTTCTATTTTTACTGATGTTCTTAACTTCCTACCTTGCTAAATTTATAAATCAAACGTTACCAGGGGTAGAGATTTCCCATCATGTATTTTAAAAGCAGCTTACACACAGGTTTTGCTATTATCCATAGACTCACACATCCACAGTGGCTCTGAGAACTTACCAACTGAGGATATGAGGGTTGATTCTTTCTAACTGAATTTTTAACACTTTACCAATTTTTGATGACCTTGGAAAAACGTATAGCACATGTTTTTGTTTTCAAATTGCTTCAAGTCTAAAAAATTACGTTAACTGCTTTTTTGAAAGAGAAAAATTGTAAACTAAAGAAAAAAATGTTGTGATTATTTAATCCGGTGTTTCCCAAATTGAGCGATACTGTCCCACTCCCTTAGCCAAAGTGGTAGTGATGGTCTCACATGCACGGGGAGTCAGGTGGGGAACAGCACGTGCCTTCTGTTTTTCCACTTACCAGTTCCTCCATGGAAATCTACCTTCTTTAAGTGAACAAAAGGTAGGTTTCCAAGGAGGCACTAGTGATATGGGATAGAAAAAGCTCAATGGATAGGACAGAAAACACACTCACAAATGCATACCCATTTCTAAATCACAGTATGGATCTAAATAATCAAAATTCTAATAAAACTTAGTATTGATTCTGTCAAATGGGTATTTAGATTAACTAAAATAAAGCAGAGAGAGAAATCAGCTTTGAAGTAACTCAGAGATGGAAATAAAGTCTGCTGGACCCTGAAAAATAATTACTCAAACATCTACTTTATTAAACTATTTAGCAATTGGTTAGTCTAAGTAAGATTAAAGGACTTATACTGGCTCTGCGTGACAGAGGGGATAAGCGAAAACTTTCAACTATAATGACATTAGGTGTTTTTTCTCACTAAAGAAATGAGAAAGGCCAGAAAGCACCCCCAGGTATTCCCCCCCCCTTAAAAAAGGGGGAAGAAACCAGAGGGATGAGAGCAATAGTACAAAGGGTAGGGTACGTGCAAGGCCAGATGCACAATACCACATATTGTCCATGAGACCCATCAGGAGTGATCCCTAGGCACAGACTCAGGAATAACCCCTGAGCACAGATAGGTGTCCTGCAAAGCAAAACAAATGAAAAATTGGAAATGACTGTTCACACCAGAACTAACAATACAAAGCAAAAAAAGTTGTGAAAAAACTATCTCCCCAACTACAAAATTAAGGATCTTTATTATATCTATCATACTTGGTAGTCATTAGGTAGGTTACAAGGTACGAACATCCCAACAAACACTTTACAGAAGCAGAGCAAAGAATTAATTGTCCAAAAGTACCCTGATGAGTTTGAGAGAGAGTACAGCGAGTAGGACTTTTGCTTGCATACAGTCAAGTTGGGTTTTAAGCCCTGGGGCCCCATATGGTGCCCTGAGTCCCTCACAAGTGAGTCCTGAGCACAGAGCTGGAAGTAAACCCTGAGCAATACCAGGTGGTACCCAAGAACAACAACAACCAATAGCACTCTGACTCTGCCTTAGTAAAACACCAGCTAGGAAAAAGATAACCCTCTGACCTGACACGTACAGCTCAGATAGAATCTCTACCTCATTTACCAGGTATTTGAATAGTCATATGTGTGCCTCCCTCAAAAGTCAAAAGGCTCAGGGGCAGGGCTGTAACTTTTTCATGGGATACTGCCACATCTATAAAAATCTCTTCACATAGAAAATCAGAGAGGAGGTACAGTGGGTAGAGAGCTTACCTTGCTCACAGCTAACACTGGGTTCAATCCCCCAGCATCCCATGTAGTTCCCAAACCCCACCAGGAGTGATCCCTGAGCACAGAGCCAGGAGTAAGCCCTGAACACAGCTGCGTGAGGTAGAAAGAGAGGAAGGGAGGGGAAAGTAAGGAAGGGAGTAAGGGAAGGAAGGAGAGGAAGATGGGAGGGGCGAATACCAGAGAGTTTAGGAGAGACAGTTTAGGGGTTAAGATACTTGCCTTGCACACAGATAGCAGATTTCCAGTTTGACCCCGGTACCACATCTGGACCACCAAGCACAACCAGAAGTAATTCCTGAGCAGAGCCAGGAGTAAGCCCTGAGTACAGCCAGGTGCACCCCTCCTTTTTCCCCACCAAAAGAAGAAAAATAGAGGCTTTAATCCTTTCAGAGTATTCAAGAGGCCAAGGCAATAGTCCAACAGGTAGGACCCTTGCTTTGCTTGTAACCAACCTGGGTTCAATTCCCAGCATCCCATATGGTGCCCCAAGCACCGCCAGGAGTAATTCTTAAGTGTAGAACTCAGAGTAACCCTTGGCATCACCAGGTGTGGCCAAAAAAAAAGGTCTTCATAATCAAAATACTGAACATACTGATCAACGATGGCACCAGCCAACAACAAAAATTAACAAGCTGGAAATACATATAAACACACAAAATTTAAAATGCAGTTATAAGGGAAAACCACAAGGTATTATAATTGAGAAAAGGTTTTAATGATTTAAAACTGTCTAGCCAGAAAACCAATGCTTCATTTTCCTGTTTCCATGAATGAATTACCTCAGAAGGATCCGCACGAAAATTTTCAACAGCAAGTGTTCTATCTGTTTTGGGAGAAGTGGCAATGCTGAATTTCTGGAGATCAAGAGTGTCAGTACAATTTTCATCGTTTGGCGACAATAATCTCCGACGTTTGGGCGACTTTGCAGAAATCTCAGACTTCTGACACATACCAACTCTACTTTTGGGGGCTTTATACATAAAACAAATACAAAAAAAGTCATAATTTTTTCCCACAACTTTATTTTCAAATACTCCATATATCATAATTTTAGTAAAATTTTGCTTAGGTCTCTATCATATACTGTAATCATTAAAAAAATTCTACAAGGTATGTTACTCAAAAAGGGAAACTAGGGCCAGAGATAGTACAGGGATGGCTGGGTTTGATTCCCCAGCACCATATATGGTCTCATAAGCACCACCAAAAGTGATCCCTGAGAAATCCTATTTTACAATGTTCATAAGTAAAAAGTTCCGACAGCACCTGGAATAAGCCCTGAGCACTGCTAGCTGTGGCCCTAAAAACAAAAATAAAAAAAGAACTCTAACAGAAAGGCAAGAGAATATTACTACTAATAAAAGCAAAATAATTAATTTTTTCAGACTTTAAAATACACAAGGCTATACTAAAATACACTCACATTTCTTAAATAGTAGCTTATTCTATTTTTAAATTGACAATGGAAACTTTCCTTTTGAATATTTTAAAGGTTGTAATTATGTTCTAACAATAATTTTTTGTGTCACTGTCACTGTCCTCCCGTTGTTCGAGTTGCTCGTTTTATGAAAAATAGAGCCATAATGTATCTACAAAAATTTCTTCCAAAAAGATCTACAGAATTATAGTAATCTGCTACAATGAGTAACCTGAGCATCTGCAGAACTATAGTAAAAGCAGCAGATAAAGTACCACATAAAATACTTAAGAACACCAATGGCAACTGAAAACTAGCCCAAAACAAACCACCACATATAAATGAGTAAGAGGGAGGCCATGTACTATAGGTAGCTGGATGGGTAACAACAATGCACTTACATGCAAAGAGCTAATGGAGTGCTGCTGAAGGTGATAATCTAAAAGTTATGGTAAAGAATATGGCAAGCCATTGAAATGTGTGATTAGATATATGTTTATACTATCAGGACCCATTGGTAATTCATGTAAGCACTGTAGCACTGTCCTCCCATTGTTCATCGATTTGCTCAAAAGTGGGTAACGTCTCCATTGTGAGACTTGTTGTTACTGTTTTTGGCATATCAAATATGCCACAGGGAGCTTTCCAGGCCCTGCCATGCGGGCAGGATACTCTTGGTAGCTTGCCGGGCTCTCCAAAAGGGAAGGAAGACTCTAACCCGGGTCGGCCACGTGCAAGGCAAAATCCCTACCCACTGTGCTATCACTGCAGCCCTATTCATATAAATGCTTAGAAAATATAATAGTAAGTCATGTTCCGATTAAGGTCACAACATACCATTTTGCCACACAATCTAAAGAAATGAATGAAATGCTGAAATGAATGCACCAGTGCTCACATTTGAACATCTAACCACTTGAACATGGCCATGTGGAAATGAAGGTTCAGGAATGCCTGTTGACCTATTTTTGTTAAAGGAAACCCCATATCTAGACTTTTGGATGGTAGGTCCCAAGATTCACTTAAAATCACAGTTTTGTTTGGGTCAGGAATGTGACTCAGGATCAGAGGAAATGCCTGGAAGATATGTAGGCCTGGGTTGGATCCCTGGCACCAGATGCCTCCTTGCACCCCTAACCCACTTCCTTACTGCAGCAGCAACCAAATAAGTTTGTGTTTTCAAAGTGTTGCTTTTGCATGAGTTGGAACAAAATCTTTTGTCATGTATCAGAGACTTGCTTGTCTGAATAAATAAAAGTTCTCAAGTGAATTCTCTCTACTCACTCAAGTTTGTTGTCATGAACCCTTCTGTCTCTGAGAATTCAGGATGCTCCAAATTTTTCTCATTTTCCTTTATGGAGTAAAACACTGACTGGAAGGCAGAAATGCGTTCTCTTAAAGAATTAACATTTTTCTGATACAGACCAGGGCTTCTCTGCTGAAACACAGACATATTTAGGAGCTTATTAATGTAGAAACTATTAATCAAAATAAATACTGTTTCTCAATCCAAGCTACCATTGTATCTAAAAGTGGATACATAGATTTCTTAAAGGTCAATGAAAGTATATCAATGAGAGTCTCTTCTCTCTTGAATCACACATTTAAAAAAAATTTTAATTAAATCACAGTGAGATACAGTTACAAAGTTGTTCATGATTGTGGTTCAGTCATATAATGTTCCAATATCCATCCCTTCACCAGTGTACATTTCCTACCATCAATGTCCCCAGTTTCCCTCTCTGCCAACCCAACACCCTCCCACCCCCCAGTCTGCCTCTATGGCAGGCACTGTTCTCTCTCCCTTTCTCTGGAATCACCTATTCTGCATGTGAATGCTCAGTGTGCTGCCATCATCTTAATGTCCTCTCTGCTCTTCCCCTAGCTTTTAGCAAAACCAATGCAAAGAGGAACAGCTGTGTGGAATGTCAATAGTGAAGTAAGTCCATAAGCCATGTAAGAAATCTGAGGAGGCAGAAAACACTTTTTAAAAGGCGTCTAGGGCACTGGCAAAATCGTACAGGAGGTAAAGACACTTGTTTTAATACGGCTTTGAAGACTGAAGTCCTGGTTCAAATTCATTGAGCACAGCCAAGGGTCAATTCTGAGCACAGAGCTAGGAGTAGCTCCAGAGCACTATCAGATGTGACCCCCCCTCCCCCCCAAAAAAAGAGCATCGAGACAAAACATAAGCTTATTTAGTTGGGGGCAAACCAACTTGCACCAACTTGCACAAAGGATTCTTTCGAGGTACTTAAAGAGTTCTTTCATAGCTTAGAGCTCATAATCTAAGACATCCCCAGTGAGTCAAATTTTAAAAGAAAAAAATGGTTAGCACAAAAATGTTTGAAAAGTTAACCTAAGAGATTACAATAACACTAAATAGCACTCAATCCTAGAGATAAGGCAGAAAAAAAGAGACAGAAAGACCCTATTTGGAAATTTTACCAAAGGTTTGCTAAAACTTTCTGTTGCAAATCTGCTTGAGGCCTTTGTCACGTTTCCTCCCAGTGTAGCACTGTCCTCCAGTTGTTCATCAATTTGCTCACGTGGGCCCAGTAACAACTCCATTGTGAGACTGGTTGTTACTGTGTTTGGCATATCGAATACGTCATGGGTAGTTTGCCAGGCTCTGCCGTGCGAGCAAGATACTCTTGGTAGCTTGTCGGGATCTCGAGAGGGGCAGAGGAATCGTACTTGGGTTGGCCCGGTTGGCCGCATGCAAGGCAAATGCCCCACTGCTGTGCTATTGCTCCAGCCCCCCCAGTGTACATTTTATTATTTGTTTAATTTCATTATTCGTCTGCCACCCATTCACAACACTTCCCAGGATATAACCTCATGTTTATTACCTTCTCTCCTTTAGCTCTCCCTGGCTAAGTTTTCTGATTTCATGAGATCTTACCTCTTTAACAGCTGAAAGCTAATCATTCATTTAAAATGATTAGTTTAAGCACAGTTCTCTGGATGCTCTGCTAACATGGGCTTAACCAAAGTCATCAAATAAAATTTATATTGACAGGGATGGAAGTGACAGTTAAATATAAATAACATCAAGTTTAAGAGCCACCCTTATAAAATAACTACTGAGTAAGTTCTTTTATCCAGTTTCTTTTTATTGTTTTCCTTTACTATTCAAACTAATATATTTCCACTGATTTGGAGTTTCTGTCAATTAAAAAAAAAAACAGGCTGGAATTAAAAATAAAAATTACCTCCTGATTAGATATTGTCATGAAGGAAAATCAATTAAAATCCTGAGGTCATGTTTGATGGTAAATCTAGTCATACACTAGATTCTATTCTCAGTTCAAAACACTCATAAAACAAGCTCTATTACATAATAATAGAACTTGGAAATTGATGATGTAAAAACTTTTATGACAACAGCATATGCATTATCGAAAAACTTATTATTTATTCATATAAATAAAATATAAAAAGTGTTATCTCAAAGTTATTTTACAATTTACTTGAGAGTGTTTCTTCAAAGTCATTTTTAAACATTTTTTAATATCCTAAAAATGTGAAGTACTTTGAAATGCTGCTTCAAACAAACTAATGATTCAACAGTCAAATTGAATTTCCTATTTCCTGACAGAGAAAGAGAACAATATTTATAAGTAAAAAGTACTGATATTCAGAATGTTCAGCTTTTGTGACGCTTTTGTCTGATGAACTGGTCAGTCAATAACACTTTCTACATAGCAGATTCTACTCTAGCTTAGGACAAAGGGAGGAAAATACCATTCTAAAGTGAAATTATGACTAACATATTAGTAGAGTTGTAGGTACAGGAAGTGCTATTGAACAGGCAGAAAGAAATGAGACTGAGAAACAAAGTGCTACTTCAGGGACAGTGCTCCATCTGAAGTAACACTTGATTTGAAATTTGAAACAGTGAGAATGTGGTAGTTAAGAGAAGCCAGAAAGCCAGCATGCCAGGGGAGTGGAAGCTGAGATGAGGCTAGAGTTTGACAGAGTTCTGAACAGGGAGGTCAATGCTATTCTTCAATAGGAATTTGGATTTAATTTTTAGAAAACCAGGTCATGGAAAAGCTTTCAGTAGCATAATGAATTAAATGAATGAATGTGCAGCTGAACAAATAGCTCAAAGCATGGAGGCTTGGGTTACACCCTCCACATCATATGGTTCCTTTGAAGCATTTGGTGCCAGTAGCACCAAATCAGAAGTAGTCTCTGAACCCTAGGGCCCAAAAATCAAAACAAAAACAAAATACTAACTGTAAATGCTAGGATTTAAATCTGTGGAATGGTGGATGGATCAGTTAGGAAAATGCAGTTAGTGTCTAAAAACAAAAAGAAAAACGGGCAGCACTGTAAGTGTAAGAACAGAAGGACACAATTCTCCAAATATTTTTAATTTTAAACACCATGAATTACAACACTGTCACTGACAAGTTTTCGTGGGTACAACATTCCAGCACCATACTCTCCACCACAATTGTCCCAGACTTTCCCTACCAATCCTACACAACACTGCCTACTACCCCCATCCCCAACCCCGTCCCCCATAGCGATTCAATTAAAAAAATTTGCTTGTAAGTGCTTAAAATTACTTTTAATTTTTATAAAAATACAGTGTAGGTGACCAAGGAAGTAATACAGGGTTAGAGGTGCACTCTTGTTGTGTGGTACCCTCATTTGTTCCCTGGCACTGCATGCTGATGCTGGTTTGACAACAGGAAACAAGCAGGTTTGCTATAACACCTTCCCACACTCACTGAAGATTTGGGTAAAGCATAACTACCAGAAAAAAATAAAGGGACAATGACAGGACTCAACATGAGAACATTAAGACTGTATCCGCAGGGGCTGGAGTGATAGCACAGCAGGTAGGGCATTTGCCTTGCACGCGGCCAACCCAGGTTCGATTCCCAGCATCCCATATGGTCTCCTGAGCACCACCTGAGTAACTCCTGAGTGTAGAGCCAGGAGTAAGTAACCCTGTGCATCTCCAGGTGTGACCCAAAAAAGGGGAAAAAAAAAAAAAAGACTGTATCTGCATCCCTTGAACCCACAGGTCTTGCTACAAATCAATAAGGGTCTTTTAGAGGGTCCAGAGGGCTGGAGCAATAGCACTGTGGGTAGGGCGTTTGCCTTGCACTCGGCTGATGCGGCTGACTTGGCTGACATGGCCAACCCGAGTTCGATTGCTCCGCTCCTCTCGGAGAGCCTGGCAAGCTCCCCATGACATATTCGATACGCCAAACACAGTAACAAGTCTCACAATGGAGACGTTACTGGGCCCACTCGAGCAATCGATGAACAACGGGAGGGCAGTGACAGAGAGTCCAGAGAGATTCGGGATTCAAGGACTCAATAAACAGATAAGGATAGGAGAGCTGCATAAAAACCAGGAATGGTCCAATTCTTCCCCAAGGAATAGTGAAACGTCTACTGAATTCCACAGCAGATTTTCGAAGTTCTACAGCCCAGGAATTCCTCACAAAGAAAACTGATCCACGAATGAGAAAAGGCCATTAATTCTGACTTTTGGGACTTCATCCACTGGCAAAGTTCTTTTGTTCTACACAGAAATATATCTGTCAACATACTCAATGAAATTCCTTGCAGGTTTTTTAATTCCAAGATGGAACTCAGGCCTCTAACATGCAACGTGCGGGGCTGCCAGCACGTTAAGCCTGTGTTTAGCCCACTGAACCCTCTCTCTGGCCCAGTGCCTCACTTTTATTTTTCAGTTTATTTTTTTGGTTTTAGGGGTACTCAGGGAACACTCCTGGCTCTGTGATCAGGGACTACTCCTGGTAGAGCTTGGGGGACCATACGGGCTGGGGATCACACCCTGGCTGGAGGCCTACAAGGTACACTCTCTACCTGCTGTACTCTCCAGCTCCTACTGCTTCACCTTTAAAGAGAAACAGGGAAAACCTGGCACCTGGAAAAAGATCTGAGCACCAGACATAGCCTAAAATAACCAGACAGAAAACAGAATATGAAGGAAAAAACATTCTGTGAAACAAGAAAGAAAACTCCTTTCACTGTATTGTCTCAGGAATCCACAGTAAAAGATAATGTTGTATAATTGTATAACAGCAAAAATAGAGCTTTTAGAAATCTTTTCATACAAAGGATTAGGAATCAAGACACTTGTTGAGTGAATGACATCCTCAACTCTCTAAGCTAAAATGTACTGTTAAAGTAAATGGAAAATATTTTAAATCTAGATTTCTCTAATTTAAAAAAATTCTCTATTTAAAAATAAAAAATTCTCTAATTAAAAAAATACCCCAAAGGGTTAGTAAGATATAGAGCAGTTCCAAAAAATAAGATAGTAAACAAAAACAAAAAATCAAGGAAAAAGAGAAGGCAAAAAGACCAAAGGAAAAGGGTAAATAGCAAGGATGGTGGAAGGAAAGCACAAAATGACAGCTGTCTAACAAACTTAGATGCAAACTACGACTAAGAAAGAAGAACCCATGGACAGACTTCAAATTTACAATTCCCTTAAGTTCCCTAAAGTTTGGGGAAGAAATTATGTAATGTTTTAAGTTTAAAAAACAAACTCCAAACAAAAAGACCATATTAATGACAGGATATACAAGTTGCACAAGAAAGGAAATAGAGCAATAGCTAAAAACATCTACATGATTAAAAAATACTCCAAACTGGAATTTACACAAAGATTACAAATTTACACTGGTGAAAGGGAGAGTGCCGAAATAGTTGCAGAGAGTCTGTGTGAGAGAACAAAATCCTAGCTTTTGAAAAATAATTAACACTCACAGTAAATCTCTCAGAAACATCAATTATCCATTAGCTTACTCATGCCCATCAAAACATTTCCACATTTATCACCCCTATTTTACACGAAGAAACAGTTTAAGGAACTTGTCAAAAATCACAGTTATAATACCGTAATTCAAACCTAAGCATGATGCACACTTGGTATCTAAAGACAGTTTTCAGAAAATCATTACACATTTAAAGTTACTGATGACCTTGAAGACACCTTGTTGGTAACATTTGTGAGTATCATTCTTTCTTTTTGATTTTTCTTTCTGTTTTTTATTTATTTATTTTTTAAATTTTTTTGGATCACATCTGGTGATGCACAGGGGTTAATCCTGGCTCATGCACTCAGGAATTACTTCTGGTGGTGCTCAGAGAACCATATGGGATGCTGGGAATCGAACCCGGGTTGGCCGCATGCAAGGCAAATACCCTACCCGCTGTGCTATCGCTCCAGCCCCTTCTTTCTGGTTTTAAGGCCACACCCGGCAGTGCTTACTCAAGGCTTATTCAGGGATCACCCCTGGCTTTATGGGGTCCCAAGGATCCAAGTGTCCTACTTGCTGTTCTATAGCTCCAACCCCTGGATATTTTTCTTCACACAGCACAAAACCCGAAGATTTCTTTATGTGTGTTACAGTATCAAAAAGGGAATCCCACCAGTTTTGTTATAATTTATGGGTCTTTCATTTTGAAAGTATAGCATCGACTGATAATTTGGCAGATCTTCCAAAATGTTAACACATTTTATTATGCTTGGTTTGCTCGAGCGGGCCCAGTAACGTCTCCATTGGAGACTTTGTTGTTACTGTGTCTGGCATATCGAATACTCTCAGTAGCTTGCCGGGGTCTCTGAGAGGGGCGGAGGAATCGAACTCGGGTCGGCCATGTTGGCTGCGTGCAAGGCAAACGCCCTACCCGCTGTGCTATCGCTCCAGCCCATTTTATTATGCAATGTCAAAATAACATTCATTAATATCTCCTCTGGGCCATCTATAAGAAAAGTTAAGCTACAGGGAAGTTTTTAAGTTCCTAAAAGTAAAAATAAGTTTTTCAAAATACTAAATTAAACTCATTATTTAACTAGTAAGAAATATCTTCATTTTTCCTTAGTTCACAGATGATTTTTAAAAACTTTGCATTTATTCACAATGATTTTCAAAGTTGTGAATAAAAGTTTTGGGAACTTGGGGCTGGAGTGATAACACGTGGCCAAGCTAGGTTCGATTCCCAGCATCCCATATGGTCCCTTGAGCACTGCCAGGAGTAATTCCTGAGGGCAGAGCCAGGAGTAACCTCTGTGCATTGCTGGGTATGACCCAAAAAGAAAAAGAAAAAAAAAAAAAGGAAAAAAAAGAAAAGTTTCGGGAATTTAATGTTTCAACACTGACCATATCACCAGTGTCAGCATCCCTCCATCAATGATCTAAGGTTCCCTCCCATCTTCCTCCTTAACAAACTCAATTTTTTTGGTTTAATTATAATTTGGGATAAATGTCGCAATAGCTTGTGGTTTTGATGCTTACCATTTTAAATGGTTCCTATAGTTCTGTAGTTTGCAATGACCTCATCTCTATATCAGTGTGTTCAAGGACCCCGACCAATGCCTCATGTTACTGCCATTCTGCCTCCTGCTCTTCTCTCCTCCCATCATTCTCTCTTACTTCATTCTCATTTCTGAAATCCAGTGCCATGGGTTTCTCCACATTGACGTCTACCATTCTCACTATATACTGCAGTTAATGAGAACATTTGGTATTTGTACTGACTTACTTAACCGGACAGCCCCAGTACCAAAGAAGTTTCATCTTTCCTTGTGGCTGCATAGTATCCCGTTGTGTGGATATACCACAATTTTAACGTATTTCAAACTTTAATAGAATATTCCTCATGACACCTCTCAGGATATAAACAGAACTCAGTGTACAGAAGTTGATTCTGATGATTAAAGACATAGGAGATAGTAAGGTAATGTCTTGATCTATCTGCACCCAAACGATTTTCCTAAAAATCTGGGACCCTCAGAGACCCTCAGGGAAAGATCCTAAATAACCCTTTACAAATGGGGATAACCTGGCTCCTGTGGGAAGGTGATTTTCTAAGTTTGGCTCTGGAGAGCAGCAACCTCCTAACAGCCATTAAAGGAGGCAGTTTTAGGTGTGTACTCTGGAGCCTGCTGAACAGCGAGTCAGTTCTAAAGAGCAAATGAATCCAAGTCCATTTTATGGTTTAGTGGTATCAGGTGGCCTGGGTCAGGGCTCCTCTATCCTTTGACCACAGAAATCAGTCTCTGTTGAAGGGCCTTCTTGCTGATTCTAGCATCATGGCCAGTGATCGCAACATCGGTCACTTTCTTACAGGGCTTAGGAACCTCTTCCAAAAGCAGTTTGGGGAAGGCAACAAGGATGGCAATTCCCATATTTGCCAACTTGCCTGAGACATCCTGGAAATTTAAATCACACTGAGATTTTGTTCGGGATAATGTGCAGCCTCCTCCATGGCAGGTTGTTCCAAAGGCCTCAGTCATACCCTATCCAATGCCAGTAGGGACATAACTACAAGGTTCCCATGGTGCCCCCAATGAGCACTGGTTGTCCCGTGAATTGGCAATCGACAGTGATGAAGATTGGTGAGGAGGAAAGAATGGGTGGATCCCTTCCTGTGTACCAACAATATCTGCTCCTTCCTGTCCACCACACACTACTCCACTCCGGCAAGATTGTGAGAAACGTAGATCACATTCAGGTTCAAGTCATGAGGGATTGTGTTAACAACCTTGGCAAAAGCTTGGCAGGTTACAAAGGTCATAGAAGAGTGGCTGACCCAGGAGTAATTTCCTGCCTCTACTATTCCTTTCAGATAACCCTGACTCTTTGGTAAAGCAATCTGTGCAAGGGCCAACTGGTGGGCATTGGCTATACTCTTGTCTTTCTTCAGAGCTTTCTCCAGAGGTAGCAGGGCATCTCTGGCTACCTGGTACCTTGGCTTCCACTGTGAATCATCATACACATACACTGTCCCTTATGGTTGATGCCCATTTTCTTGGCACCATATTTATTGAAAATTTCATCCACCATCGGAATTTCTGCATAGTGGCTGCCTACACCCACAGTCCTTAATGAGCCTCTTTCTGTGACCCTGGCAGAGACCTTGTTGAGGTAGGTCTGCAGCAACCTCCCATACTCCTCACAGTGCTCCTTGTCCTCAGCCCAGAAACGGTCTCCTGACAAGAAGCAATGCACATCCATCTCCAAGGCCTCCTTTAAGTTTATGGCATTCATGGGGATGACATCTTTTGATCCCACACCAACAGAACCATGGTCAGATATGGCCTGGGCAAGTTACTCCTTCACAGGCTGACCTTCATTCTCATTGAAATTGGTTCTTAGTAAGTGAACACCACAGTGAATATCAAATCCGACACCCCTGAGGACACCACTGCTTCGGGTTGTTCAAATCAAAGGCTGCCATATCGCCAGGAGCAAACCCATGACCTGAATGAACATCAGGAAGCCCAACAGATCTATGGACAATCTCAGGCAGGGCTGCCACATTGCCTATTTGCCTTATAGCAGTCAGAAAGCCACCAACACCACTTCCTCAGACATTAATTTTTCCAGAGAATCTTAAAGCCCATCTTGATCCTCCAGCAGATTTTATAAATATTGTCTAAGAACTGCAGCTTATCATTATAGTTGCAACTCACGAGGCAATTATAGTGATAACTCAAGCCTCTGCTTTGCAGCTGCTGTGCAGGTCCTGAGGCCACAACTTCTTTACCCATTTATTTTTTTTGTTGAACAGTTGGGTTGTTTCCATATCCTGGTTACTGTACTAGGCACTACATTGAACATAGGTGTGCCTTTATCTCTTCGAATTAGCGTTTCTAAGTTTGGGGGTTAAGCACCAAGAAATGAAAGCACTGGCTCAAATAGGGGCTCTATTCTTACTTTTTTGGAAAAGGGTCCATACACACTTAATTTTTGAGACACTATTCCCAAGTTAGACTAACACTGATATGTATCAGAAATTCCTTCAAGTAAAAATGATGTTATGGATTGAAGAGATAGTACAGTGGTTTGGGTGCTTGCCTTGCATGTGGCTGACCCAGAAGCAATCCTTGGCATTGCATATGGTTCCCTGAGCCCCGCCAGGAGTGACCCCAAAGCAGAACCAGGAGTAAGCCCTCAGCACTGAAGGGTGAGGCCCAGGAAAAAAAAAAGTTCCATAAAAAAAGTGACTATTCAATTTATAGTAAAATCACACATGAATTAGTTAAACAACTTTCCTAAAAGAATTATGACAGCAGCTAGAAGAAAACATACCTGGAGAGGGGAATTCTGTACCAAAGGAGATTTCTCTGCACTCTTCAAATTCCGCTGCTGAGCAATAAAGCGAATAAGATGGTTTGTTTCAGGAGAACCCCGAGCACCAACTGTGGAGCGTCGTCTTGATTTTTTAAGGTAAGATGCCTTTTCTGAAACGAAACCTTCTTTTAAATTGAAATCAAGCATTAAAAATTATGTCCAGAATACCAGACACGTAGCAGAGAGAGAACCTTGTATACATGTAGTAAAGGAGTCTGAACAGAAACTCATGGGCAAAATAATGCATATACAATCAGTTGGAAGGGGAAGTTTTATCCACTGATTTAATGCACACTCTAAGAGCAATACTGGGCAAGTAGAAGGCATTCATCAAACAGTTGTTGAGTAAAGACATCATTACATTTTGATATCTCCCTTTTTTGCTCCATCTGTGATGCACATGGAATTCCCTGATCAGTTTCAATAGTAACATATGAGCAGTGAGAGTAAACAAGAAATTTGAATTATCTTATTTGAGGAGGGGGAGTGTTAGGCTCACACTCTGCTGTGCTCAGGGATCACTCCTCACCTTGCCCAAGGTAGGTGGAGACCCTGAGTACAAATTAAGTACCTAAACTATTCCCTATACCATCTCCCCAGTGCTTTAATGTGTTTTTTTTTTTAATTTTTGCTTTTTGGGTCACACCCAGTGATGCTCAGGGGTTACTTCTGGCTCTGCACTCAGGAATTACTCCTGGCAGTGGTTGGGAGAACATATGGGATGCCAGGAACTGAACCTGGGTCTGCTGTGTTCAAGGCCCTACCCGCGGTCCTAGCACTCCGGCCCCTAATGTGTTTGTAAACTTCTTACCAGAAGCACTGCACTAGTAAGGCAACTTCTCTTACCTGCAGGGCTCTTAACAAAGCTTTCAGGCGTGATTCCCAATTGCTCAACGGTGACTGAGGAAAAATTCATGGGCGATTTAAAAGCCTCTGGTACGCAAGGATTAAGAGTCACTTCAGCGGTATCTTTCTGAGTTGTTAAAAACTCCCCAATTCCCAAATTCAAGGAGACTTTTTCTGAAACACAACGTGTTGCGGGGGTGGGGTCAGACATTCAGGACAAATAACCAAAACCTTAAATTTCACAAGAAGGCAAGAGATCGCTACAAACCAGCATTCACAGCAGATTCCTGGACTTCACAGGCCTTGTCTTTTGAACTGGTCTCCATCTGAAGTAAAAAAAAAAAAAAAAAAAAAGAATAAGAAAAATAACCGGTCCTCCTGATTAGATGAATGGATAGGGCGGGGATATACTGTGACTGGGTCAAGATTCTCCTTCAGAACTGAACCCTTTAGAACATTTAGCTGGGAAGGCCTGAATACAGACCTTTGATTTATCCACTTGAAAGTACTTCCGCAGCTAAAATTAGAGAAAGAAACGTTAAGACAACTCTGAGACAAACAAGGTGGATGCCGGACTGGAAGCCTGGGTTTTCCAGCTTAACGAACATTTGCAGGCAGGTGGGCACCCTGCTTAAAAACTCAGTTTTGGACATTTCCAAAACCTGTCAGCCAAAGTGTGCCGGGCCCCAGAAAAGTCAAGCTGGAAACGCTCGCGGGGTGATCGGTTGGACCAGTAACTCCGGGGCGGGGGGGGGGGGGGGGGGGGGGCAGAAAAACATACTTCTGAGGAACACGTCCAACAGCTCTTCGGGATCAAATCTGAAAACCAAACCACGGCAGTCGTCCTACCTCTCAGTCCCGCACTTTGCTGTTCTCCGCTGAATATTTCGCTTTTTTTTTTTTTTGCCCCCCTCAACTTCCGACCGCAGACAAGTGTTGTCGTCTAGATCTCGTTCGGTTTGGGGTTTTTTTTTTTTTAGGTTCCGAAGGTTCGCTCGGAAAAAAAAAAAAAGCAACTAATACCAAACCAGGCGTCCCGGGTGGACTCGGTCCGGGTGGCAGTCGCCGGCCCAGGAAGCCCGGGACCCACTTCACCCAGACCCTCTCAGCGACGCGTCCCTCGGCGCCCGCCGCTCGATTCAAATCGCGGCCCCGCCTCCTCCCCGGCCCGGCGTGACTCTGCGAATCCCTTCGCCGCCTCCCGTCGCACGTGCAAACTCCTGCAGGTCTCTGCCTCGCCGTCTCAGAACAAATGGTGCTTCGTGGACCCGAATAAAAAGCCACTTGTACCTGTCGGGGACACACTGACACTAAAGACCAGCTTCTAACCTCGTTCCCGCAGGGACTACTTTCCGTGAGAATCCCGCGGAAGAAGTCTCTTGCTAAACCTCCACTTCTGCTTTCGACCTTTCCGATTGGCTGTTGGAAACTTCGAAAAGAATGATTGGACCAATCCTGACAGAACTCCGGGCAGGCTCTCACCCAATCAGCTGTCCCGATGTCCGCCCTTTCCTCTGTGGGCGGAGCTAGTTGGGGAGGGGTTACGACGGCCTGGCCCGGAGTCGTGTGGCTTTACTTCGAGCGCTCCACCTCCTTCCCTCAGACTCCACCTCCGTATGCAGATAAGCGCTACCTGGACTAGAGTTTGCGCCTGCTCAGTAACGCCCTGAGCGGCCGTCTGGCGGCAGGCTCTCCTCTGATTGGCTGACCAACCTTCCCGTCTGTAAGACCGCAGTTTCTCTTCCCGCCCACCAACTGGGCGGGGTCGGTATGAGCCCACCCTATCCCCGCCGGTGATTGGCTGAGGCGCGACGGGTCCTGCGGCTGGATTGGTGCAGCTGAGAGTCCGTCTGGCGGAGATGGGGGAAGGGCCCTCACGGGCTGCGGAGCGCAGGGGCGGGGTGGGAAAGAGCGACCGGCCAAGCTCGGGGTGTGGGACAGTCTCTGCGTGCTTGTGTGTGTCTGTTAAAAGAAGGAAGGTGGCGAAGGGAGGAGAGTCCGAGTGGGTGGAGGGAGGGGACGGGCGGGAGAAGAGAAAGGTGGGAGGAGAGCCAGGTGGGAGGGTGGCGGCTCACTCAGGACCCGGTGGGGGCAGCGCGATGAGGCGGGTGACCCTGTTCCTTAACGGCAGCCCTAAGAATGGAAAGGTAAGGGGAGGGGGCGGGTCGGGAGGAGGCGAGGCGGGCCCGGCTGCGGGGTGCGGAGCGGGCGCCCCGGGCAGAGGGCTGAAGTTGGGGAGAGGGGCTGGGAGGTGGGCGTGCTCCGGGGTGCGGGGCGTCCAAGGAGGTGCCCGGCGGGGCCCGGTGGCCTCCTCCCAGCCCCCGGAGTTGCCAGCCGGAGCTTGCCCTTGAAACTCCCCCTCTGCCAGGGGACCCGCGCCGGTCTGCCGGGGCCGGTGGCTTCCTGCTGGGTCTCCACGTGTGGGTCTGGGAGCACGGAGGGCAGGGGACCCGGGGAGGGTCGCTGACACCCAGGCGCCGGGTGCTCAGGTTCCTCCTGCCACCTCCTCCTCCTCCTCTTCCCTGACCATCCACCCAACCCTGCACGAGAGGGTGCCGGTGACCCCCCCACCCCCAACCACCACCACCACCCTTCGTGTACGTGCTGAGTAATGCTCCCCTCGGGAAAGTTGGTGGTAGCAACTAAGGCGGGCAAGGTTGGACAGGTTAAAAAAAAAAAAAAAGATCAAATCAAGGAGTTCAACTCTTAGTCCGTGAGCACAGGCAATACCCTTAATCCTCACTCGACTAGAAAACTGACAAATAATCCACGTTTCCTTTGAGCTGCCGCCTTTTCGGGGCCCCAGGTCCCGCCAAGGAGCTTTGTGATGTTGCCTTCATGGGAGGCTGGCTTGCAACGAAAACTCAGGCACTGAGTGCATCTGGATGGGTTTGACCCCGCGCTGCTCCTTGCTGGGGTAGGCCTTTGCGGAGGGTGTGGTAGTGAACATTTTTTTCCTCCACTGCAGCCAGCCGAAAGGAATCCTGTTTCTGCTCAGCCTCTTGCCCCACCCCTGAAAAGTTGCTCGGCCGCTTTGGAAAATGTGACTGTACAAAGCAGGGTAGTCACAGTGCGGCTGAAGGAAATCTAGAAATAACGAAGGCCGAGAGTCTTGAGGTAAAGGTAAACTGGCCTCGTGTTATTTGCAGAATACTTTGCTTTCTGCCTGTTTGGGAGATGTAAATGTTTAACTAGCATTATCGTGCCATGGAAGGGGAAAAAAAAAAGCACGTTTCAGCTCCTCTGCAGTTCTGAGTAAACGTGCTCTAAAAGTTCCAAGCACAGTGTAATTTGGCTCTGATTTTGTGCGCTTCTGATCTTAGAAACTGATCGCATTAACCGAGAACTGCCTTAGACTCAAGTTTGCAAGTTTCCATTTTCTAATGCATTCTCAAACACAGACCCCTGCTGGACCTTTTGACCCATTTTCTGTTGTATACTCCAGGAAGTTATTTAGAACCAGCCGTTAAATATGTAATTATGCTATTAAGCTCGGCTGGAACCCCTGAATTTTGTTCTTGATAAAGATTGGTTGCACTAGTTTTTTTCCAGGGTTGGGTCGTTTCCTGAGTGCCACACCCAGCAGTGAGTCCCCAGAGGTGCTAGCCTGATGCTCTCTGCGCTCCAACAGCTCACTGACCGGGGCCACCGATGCCACCAGGCTCCTCCTGGAGTAGATACAGGAGACAGGTGTCAAACTTCGGCCCTCACAGTCGCCAGGCATGCACACTCCATGACTTTGAACCATTTCCCCTTCCTTTGCCGGATTATTTAACTTTTTTTTTTTTTAAAAAAAGCTTTAAACTCTTCTGCTCAAGAATCTTAGAAAGTTGCCGGGGAAATCATCATAAGTTACTGAAGATAAATATGTTCTCATCTTAGAAAAAAAATCATAAACCCAAACTGAAGCATACTCTGATTCAATATTTAAGATTCCTTACAATCCAACTGAAGGACATTCTGTGACAAAAGTTGTTTCTCCCCCTGCAGCTCATTAACAAAGTTGTAATTACTTTTACCTGATAAAAGAACAAAATAGTACATTGCAGCCTGCATTTTTATGTATATAAAATGACTTGGGGTGGAGCAGTAGTCTAGCAGCTAATGTGTTTGTCTTGCACATAGCCAGCCCGTGTTCGGTCCATGGTTCCCTGAGCATGGCCAGAAATGATACCTAAGTGCACTTAGGAGTAAGTCCTGAGCACTGCTTATTCAATAAATAAATAAATAAATAAATGAAAATCGGGACCAGAGAGATAGTACAGCAGATGGGGCACTTGCCTGGCACACAGCTCACTGGGGTTCTATCCCCCACTCTCCACATCCATATGGTCTGCCATGTTCCACCAGGAGTTATCCCTGAGCCCGTAATAAGGCCTGAGCACCAGTGGGTGTGGCCCACCTCCCCGAATAATTAAAACAAATTGACTGTTTAGCCATGATGGTATGAACATAACATGAAGTTCATGAAAAAATCCTGAAAGTAAGCTCTTACTGTGATAGCATTTGATCTTCCATCTACCCAGTAGAGGATTGTGCCCCCTTCATTATCTTCTTATTTCACTGTTTTTGCTTTGTAGGAATGATGAATATTATTTTCGAATAAGTTTCCCTTCAATAAAACTTGTTCAGTCATTGCCAGACTGTGGGCTGGAAAGCCTGGTATACGGGAAACGGTCACTGCCAGAGGCAGGTTGGAGGGAGGGGGGTCTCATTGCTCACTATGACTTTTCTGTGTATGGAATAAATATGTGAGTAGTGTTTTGCTATTAAAAGAGGGTTATGTAGTCCCTAAAGTGATATTTTTCAGAGTGAGATGATATATCACTGAATCCAGCAGAATTTAAAGAAATGTTATGGCGTGTGTGTGAGTTGCTTGAAATACCTAAAAATGACTTCGCTAATCTGGAAAACCAGAGATACATCGACTTGCTTGCTGTGTTACCTGGTCTTGCTTGATAAGGGAAGACTTTAAGTGTAAAAAAGTTTGAAATTGAGTTCATCACTGGTTGGGCCACTCTGGTATATTGTGGTATATCAAAACTTACAAGTGTCAGGTTAAGATTTGTATTATCCAGTTGTGTAGCAGGTGGGGTGGGGGAGGAAGGCGTAGTTCTCCAGGGCCTGGAGGGTTGCTCCCTGTGATGCTGTGGAACCTTGAGGTTGTAGGACTTGAAGCTGTTTTGGCCTCAAGAAAGGCCAATGACTGCAACTCTCTAGTCTTGCATTCCTCTCTCTCTCCAGACCGTATTTCTCACTTTAAATTAACCTTCACTAAAATACTCAGTGGCTTGGAAAGATTCTTTCAAAAAGCTGCAGATTACTAATTTGCAATTACAAAAACAGAAATGACCAAGGGTCTCTTTTCACAGTATAAACGGGGTGTTAGAATGAGAATGGATCTTACTAAATCTGAAAGAAAATAAAAATATATAGAAATATTTGTTGATTTTTTTTCATATTTTATCATTAGTTTTAAATTATTATTGGACTTCATTCTATTGTAATTCTTCCTACTCCCATCAGTGTTTGAAGTAACCATCCCTCTTTTCTTTCCCACCTTTCCCCCTTTTTCTCACTCTTCCCCTTTTATGCCAGAGCCTCATGTATATGAGGAATACTTCCTATTGCTGAGCTGCATCCTAAGCCAGCATTTTAAAGACATGCCAGATTTTAAAGATGTATTGGAGATCCTATTAAAACTGCTATTAACAATAAGCTTCTAAGTATCTATTGTTCTTTGAAATATTAGCTAATAATAGGATGCGCTCATCCCAATTAGCAAGACATTTAAAAATATTTTCCAGTACATGAAAATCAGTTTCACGGTGTATTTTTTCTTTATTACTTTTAAGATTGGGGGCTGGAGAGCTAATGCAGCAGGTAAGCGCTTGCCTTGTACACTGCTGTCTCCAGCACCACATACATTCCCCAAACCCTGTCAGGAATGATAACTGAGCACTGCTGGATGTGACCAAAAAACACCAAAGATTAAAGTCAATCTTATGTTTGGTAGAATTTCACTAAATTTAATGATGTTGAGGAAATTCTTACTGGCAGCTGAAAGTCTTAACAATGCAAGTTGTTAGATCATGGAAAAAGTTCTTTCTGACAGTTTATAAACAGTATGCAGTTTGTAAATAAGTCAAATATTTCAACATGTTCTACCATTTGGGGTGCACAGTCAAATATTTGAATGTTCTAAAATGTTGGCATATGGGCCAGGGTATACAGGGTCCAGGAGCCCTTGTCTTACATGCGTTTATTGCCTAGCTCTGCATATGGTCCTCTGAGCACTGCCAGGAATGACCCATGAGCACAGAGCCTGGAGTAAGGTCTTGCACTTCAAAACATTCAACAATCTGTACAAACCATACAGCATTTGGTATACCTTATTTATTCATTCAGCTACCGTTTATCAGGTACCATCTTTTGACTTTAATTTGCTGAAATTAAGTCTCTGGATTTGGACCCATTGTATTACTAGAGTTGGAAAAAAGTGAAAAATCTGTTTGGACTTTCCTCTGTTAATCTGTAAACATTAAGTAAGAATCTTATAAAGGCTTGCTCTTTAAGGAAAACTCTGAAACATACTTCATACATAGAAAAATTATAAAGATTATTAGCACAACCATTTTAAAGGAAATCACTGAGCATAGATGGCATACAAGTGTCCAGTAGCCTCCTTAGTTCATGGTTACTAAAGAGCACAAATATGGAGTATTTCCACCATCACAGAAAGTTCTACTAGCTAATGTTTCAAAGAACAGAATAAAACAAAGCACGAACTTAATTTTGGTAGATTTAGCCGCAACATAGAAACTCACAATAAAAAAGTGATAATTCAACTCAAAACCTGTCTGTTGCTTTCTGTGAAGGGTTATGTGTAATTGTCATCTTTCCTAATCATTAATACCTTCAGAGTATATATAAATTGTTAATGTCAGAGATGATTTCTTATAAATCTAATTTTGAATTCCAATAATTGAGTTATACAAAACTGTGAATCATAGAAAAGGAGACTTTTAGAAACTCTGGAAATCTTATGTCACAACTGATTTTTAGTTGTTTGATAATATGGGGTCTGTGAAATTGTGATGCATTCATTACATAATTTCAAATTAATCTGGTTTATTTACAGGTGGTTGCTGTATATGGAACTTTATCTGATTTGCTTTCGGTAGCCAGCAGTAAACTCGGTATAAAAGCCACCAGCGTGTACAATGGGAAAGGTGGACTGATTGATGATATTGCTTTGATCAGGTAACCTTCACCTTCAAATATTTTTTTTAAATATCCCAGGCAGATTTATTCCTTTAAAACAAGTGTCTAGTTCATCTCATTCCATCCTTATTGGATCATCGAATTTTGGAACAGAAAGAAATTTAACAAAGATTACAAAGGAATACAAATGCAGGGCTGGCTCTCTCAATTACGTTTTAACAGTAATATACTTTGTCAGTAATTACATTGCCCAAGATACCTCTTTTGATTGGAAAACCACTAGTTTTCATAATTGATGGTGTGAAGATAACAATGCTGTAAATTAAATCTTATTTAAACCCTTATCAGAATGATTTTTAATATAATATACTCTTGAAGATGAAAAAAAACCACTTATAGTCCCATCATTTATAAATAAGGATACTAAGCATTTTAGAAATTAAGAGATTTATGTGGACCATCAATTTAGTAGTTCATTTTCATTAATGAGAAGAAAACAAATTTTTGTGCTAATCATTAAATGTAAACTGGCATAAAAGCAGAAAAGATCCAAAACTTCTTTCAAAATCTAACTTAATTAGGATAATTTTTTAGTGTTTCAATACTTATCTCCCGGTATCTTTCAGTTTCTTAGATAGTTGAATCACATTGTTGAATAATAAATTAACCTAGTTCTGCATCAGTTAATCTAATTTTTCCCTTATAAATGCAGACTCTGCTCATAAGACAAAGCCAGTATCTTCCTACGATAATTCATAAGAAATTACAAAACTCAACAACAGAGATCATAACTGAAGTTTTCTAAACTAGAAAAGATATGACCAGAGTGATAGTTCAGCAGGTAGGGGGCATCTGCCTTGCATATGGCTAAACCAGGTTCAATTCTCAGCACCACATTCTCAGCACCTGAGCTTATATAGTTACCCTAGGCGTAACTGTATAAACTGGAAAATATCAATCCTGTTTAATAGCTTGGTGGCTGTCAGTACGATCTCTGATTTGATTAGTATATACTAATGGTAAGATGTATTGAAGTAGGGAGGATATACACAGGTCATCCAAACTGTGGATTCTTTCAATTATTTACCCTCACTGGTCATATGATCACATTGTGGGTTATGTTTGTAGCATGGTTACCTAAGAATTATATTTGTCATAGATTTAACATGAAAAAATATTTTCATTTCCACAGCACAGAACAGCTGGTAATTTAGCAGAAATCAGAAGTGCTGAAGAATAAGAAATTTCTAAAAATTGGCACTAATTAAGTTTATTACTTGTTGTTTTTCCATCCAAAAGTTCTTTTATGTGCAGAATCTTTCTTTAATTAAATCCACAAACAGATCCGGAGGTTAAACAAAGAAGTAGGAACTTAGCTGTTTTGCAGTATAAATTGATAGAAGCACCTATGTTTTATAACATGAGTATATTCTGGCCTCTAGTTGGTATATAGGTAATCTAATTTATATACTTTTATGGTGATTTTTAAATTTTTGATCTCTCCAGGGATGATGATGTTTTGTTTGTATGTGAAGGAGAACCATTTATTGGTAAGTGACTTCCTTTAAAAGCAATTTTGTCTGCCAGAATAAAATGATCAATATTTTACATGGGCTCATTAAAATTAAACGATTAGGTCTGGAGCCATCCTACAGCAAGGAGGGTGCTTGTCTTGCACATGGCTCACCCAACTTCCATCCCCAGCATCCCATATGGTCCCCAGCACTGCCAGGAGTGACTCCTGATTGCAGCCAGAAGTAACCCCTGAGCATCACTAGGTGTGAACCATAAACAAACAAACAAAAAAAGCTTAAATCCTGAGGAAAAAAATCTGTTCTCATCTCTCCTCCATTTCATCTTCATTCATCCACTTACAGAGTTGTCAGCAGATAGTGATCATGCTTAACTGTTTCACTGCATATGTACATATATGCATTGCATGCATAGCAACTAAAAAATTTGTAAGGATTTTTTTTTTTTTCAGATTGAATTCTTAGAATTAAAAAATATTTGGTATGGAGACTGGAGCAATAGTACAGCAGGTTGGGCACTTGCGTTGCAAACGGTCAACCTGGGTTCCATCCCTGACATCTCATATGATCCCCTGAGTACCGCCAGGAGTAATTCCTGAGCATCATCAGGTGTGGCCCCAAAACAGCAACAACAAAAACCCAAAACAAACAAAATATTAAGACATATTTGGTATGTTTTCATCGCTGCACTTTCGGCGCTTTGAAGATCTCTGGTCAGTGGACACCTCTTTAAGTTCTTTCAATGTAACTCCATTAGTCATAGTTACAAATTGCTAAATATATGAAATAACAAACATAAATACTTTTATCTGTCCTGCATCTAGAGCAGTGGTTTTTCCATATAGTTTTGGTTTCTTTTAGTGGAAATTGTCACTTCAGGACACAATTTGGATGCTAAGAATGCTTGCTACTAGGTTTACCTTGGTTACAAAATTTTATGTTGGACAGAGTTCAAAATATAAATTACATAGAGGTAAAATTTATATGTAATATATTTTATGGTACAAACTTCTGTATCACGTGTACAATTATACATAGATGAATAGGTAAAGGGTTTATACCAATAATTCTAGTTTATAATCAGGATTCTAAGGCTTATATTTAAGCTCTTCTAAGTAACACATATACTTTTCTCCAAATTAGTAATCCTGGGTTTTAGGGACATAGAGAAAGATAGAATTACAATTTCACCTAATTACAAATTTACTTCCTCTTCTACAAAAAGTGTGAAAGTAACAATTCCAGTACCTTTAATAGCAATATTGTTACTAATGATAATTCATTTTTTTTTTGCCCTTTTGATGTATGTTCATTTCTTTCTCCCTGAAAAAAAAAGAAAGGAAAATAGGAGCCAGACAGAATGGTAGTTCAATGGGCTGGAGTGCATGGATGCAGCAGGCCTGGACTCAGTCCCCTGCATTGCATGGATCCCTGAGTCTCACCCAACATGGTCCCAAAACTGAAACAAAATGTAAACAAATAAAAGTAAAAATAACTATTGATATAACCATAGCTCGGACTATCTCAGAACAGACTTTGCATGAGGGAACCCTGCATTCAGTTCAGAATACTTCATCATCCCCTGAGCACTGCAACTCTCAAGCACTGAACTGGGAATAGCTCCAGAGAACTAAACAGTGTGGCACCAAAACAGACAAAAGAAATGGCTTTATTTTATCCATTGTCAGAATATCTAGATGTTATTATATATTATAGTCTCTTACTTAAAACCTCTGTATTGTGCTTTCTCAACTGTGTTTAAGCTTACCTCCAGTCTGCCATTGATGCCTTCATTGGCTGTCTGAAACTTGTTCTTTAGCAGTCCTCAAAAAGAACTTGTGAACATTACATTCTCTGACATCTGCATGCAAACAATTTGTGGTTTACCTACTTGGTCATTTGGCTAAATGTCAAATCAAAAGATTTTATTATATTGAATTATAGTGTATTGTTTGCCAGTTACCTTGATGACAGTGGTGAGGGCCATGCCTAGTTAGTATGCACGCAACTAGGTTTGATTCCTAAGGGCACTTGTTCCTCTGAGCATTGCTGATGCAGCCTGGAGGTCCTTAGCAAAACAGGTCCTGAGTTACCAGCCAGGGAGGCCCAAAAAGGAAAAAATTAAAAAATCATTGACTCACCTTTTGTTTAAATATCTCAAGTATGTTACTTTAGTTGATTCTTTAGTTAATTCTGCCATAAAATGTTGGTGTCTTTTAAAAATCTGATCTTTGGGGCATAAGTGATAGTACAGAGGTTTGGGCTCTTTCTTTACACGCAGCCAAACTTACACTCGACCGCCAGCGCCCCACATGGTTTTGGAGCCCACCTAAAGTGATCCCTGAGCACAGAGCCAGGAGTAAGCTCTGATAACAGCTAGGTGTGCCCCCCCAAAAAGCAACAATTTTTTTAATTAAAGATTTTTTAAATCTGGGGGCTGGAGTGATAATACAGCAGATAGGGCATTTACCTTGCATGTGGCCAACCCAGGTTCGATCCCTGGCATCCCATATGGTCCTCAGAGCACTGCCAGGAGTAATTCCTGAGTGCAGTGCAGGAGTAACCCCTGAGCATCACTGTGTGTGACCCAAAAATTAAAAAAAAAAGATTTTTAAAACTGATCTTTCATAAGGGATTAGTTATTACAGATCACTTAAAAAGTTTTTCTCTCTTTAAAGTACACTGACTTTAGAGACCAATGTATGGCTTAAGTGGTGGAGCACATGCCTAGCATGTGGGAGACCCTGAGCTCAGTCCCAAGCTCTTTATTTCCCCACCCCAGCACCAATGGGTATGATTCATATTAAAATATTAAAAATATAAACGGGAAGCATGTGCTCTCTCATTGAGCCTCATCCCTGATCCCACTACTCAGCTCTTACTGCAAGCTCTTTGCCTTTTCTCCATTGAATAGGTCACGCTTCTCCCCACTTCATTTTGCTATTCCCTGAGACTTGCTTAGATTTCTTCCTCTTCTTTTTTTTTTTTTAACTCCTGGCTCTGTGCCCAGGGATCACTCCTCACCAGGGATCAAACCCCAGTCAGCTGCGTGCTAGGCAAGTGTAAGACCCGCTATATCATCTCTCTCGCCCAGACCTGAGCAGAGCTGGAGAACATATTTCTAAATTACTTGAGAATCTGAGATTCATCAGATAATCCCATTTCTTTCAGCTTTGTCCTTTAAACGTGCTGATGCCTTCCTACCCTTTTTGCTTTGCTGTTGCCAGGAATACCTTATCACCTAGTTATGTTTTATATGCTATCTATGATATGGGCTTTGTTCTAATCACTTTTTTTAAAATTGAAAATAAAAAAGTTGCTTAGAAAGTTGTGAGAGGAGAGAAAAAGGTTAAATATGTATTCAGGAAAGAACATGGACTTCTTCAGAGTGAAAATAAGCAAAGAAGCATAGACAAGCAAGCAGGATATGTATTCAAGGAGGAACATGGGCTTGAAGAGCAAGCCTTGCTATTTTTTTTTTAATGTGTGTTTGGTTTATGCTATTGTCATCATCCCCAAACCCCTAATCTTAATGTTTTTATCATTGTCTATGTATCATTTCTAGATCCACAGACAGATTCTAAACCACCTGAAGGGTTATCAGGATCTCACACAGACTGGCTGACATTGAATGTTGGAGGGAGGTACTTCACGACTACACGGTAGGTGCATGCGTGTGTGTGTATGTGTGTGTGTGTGTGTGTGTGTTGAAGGACATTATGTATCATTTTTTCTTTTTCTTCAGTTTGCCGATTCTCTTAAAAGATTCTTAAATACCACTTAAATCTAGTATGTGATCTAAAACCATTTTTCAAGTTTTTTGTAAAAGCTAGAATGGAAGCACAGTTAACAAGTCTTTGCAGAGAACACATGTAAAGCATGAGTTCAGTTTTTAGATGCTTTTTAGATACTAATAGACACATAGAACACAAATGAAAACAATTGAAATATGTAGAATACCACTGTGTATGTTAGAGGGATAAGAAAAATGTGAACTTGGATCAAGAATGTTGTGTTATAAGAGCTTGCTAGATTAATATTGAAATGAGAAGAAACTCAATGTTTATGCAAAGGAAGTGCCAGATTAGAAAGGCATTTGATAAAAGGCAACTTACCGCCCGTTTTTGTTTCCCAGCATTACTCCTCCCAGGTCATAGCATGCATCTTTTTGCAAGAGCAGCTGGGATCAAGTATACTCTTGACTTTAAATATGTTTGTTTATAAAGACAAATGGAGAAATCAATTTTTTTCCCTGAATTCTTAGGAGCACTTTAGTGAATAAAGAACCCGACAGTATGCTGGCCCACATGTTTAAGGATAAAGGTGAGTGCAAAATACTGTTTTCACATTTTCTGTCATCTGATTTACGTGTGTTGACTGTAAACTGTTACCCTTTTACTGATATCAGTACTTTATGCACTAGTAAAAACTTGCTGCCTTGTTGGTCGGTTTTTCTCTCTCAAATTTCTAACTTTGTTTTTTGATTTTGGGGTGGGGACTTTCTTCATTTTTTTAATGGGTAACACAGGTGTTTGGGGAAATAAGCAAGATCATAGAGGAGCTTTCCTAATTGACCGAAGTCCCGAATACTTTGAACCCATTTTGAACTACTTACGTCATGGGCAACTCATTGTGAATGACGGCATTAATTTATTGGGTGAGTTCTCAATATAATTCCTCACATACTTAGAAGGCTCAGGTTCTTGTTTGCACTTTCTTAGTAGCATAATATTATTTTCGTACAGTTCAAGTCGGTTTTTACTTTTTAAACTAAGTGTTTGTAGATTTGGTCTAACAAAAAGAGATCTTAAAGAATTTTGATTTTTTTGTTTTGTTTTAGTTGAATTTTTACTTGACTTCAAAATTATGAACCTCCCCATTATACTGAGAAGTTGAGTGGTTGAGTGGAGAAATTGTTCTTTGAATTCTTAAAAGTGGACTAGAGTCTCAAGTCTACAACTTAGTAGATTTACTGGGGAAAAGTGTCTGAGTCCCCTCACCAGTCTATGTCAGAATAATCTTTGTGAAAGTTCATGAAGGTGATGTAGATTAATGTCTATATAAAGCAGGGGTTGCATATTCAAAGATGAGCCAATGGCCTTCAAGTGGTAGGAGATTGACAGTCTTGAGTACAACTGCTTCCTCGGCTTCCACAGAATTTTGGCATCTTCGGACTTGGATTTATGATACCAAAGTTGTGATTTCAAAAGCTGGGAATCCAGAAATGTATATAAAATCTCTTTTTGGATAATACTCCATACCAAACATGCTAAAATAAGCCTGAAGCTACCAGCTTACAGTCTCTACAAGCAAAATACAAAACACTCAATCAGTTTTTATTATTGCTCTATTAAATTTTTATTTTCTTTAAAGCTTACCTATTGCAGAAAAAAAAAAGACATTGGTTCATTTGTTTGTGTAGCACCATAATAGCTCATAACTGAATTTCTGTTGCCTTCAGCTCACTGTTGTTCTGAATTCTCTTTTAATTTTTTTTCAATCTTCAACTATACTAATTATAAAAATAGCCAGTGATGCACTTTATACAGATCCTTTTCAGTTACTTCTGTCACTGCAACTCCTCACTCAAATGATTCTTTTTCACTTTTTTTCTGTGTTTTAAACCTAAGCTTTGGATGTCTGGTTCTTTGTTTTGTCTTTGAATCTTTCCTCAGATCATTGGTTGCATTTTGTATCCCCCTGCCTGGGAAATAATATCTGATCTACATATGCCCATGCTGTCTGAAGCAATTTAGGTCATCACCTAGGTGGTGCTGGTTTTCTTTCCTAAAGCTTCACAGTTGTTGTTCTTGCTTATTCAGTTGTTTCACAAGCAAAGTTCGCTATCAGTTTCATATTGTAAAGCATAGCTTTTACTTTTGAGGGGAGAGAGGGTGTGGTTAGGACACTCAGGGATCACTCCTGGCAGGGCTCAGGGGACCATTATGGGGTGCCAGTTTGACCTCCTGCAAGAAAAGCACCACTATACCATCTCTCCGGCTTTAACACTGGGGGGAGGGGGGCCGGGGGGGAGGAGAAGTGTTGGGAGGAGGGAGTTGATTGTTTTGATTTTGGTTTTTGGTCAGTCATGCACAAGGCAAGTACCCTACCCATTGTACTATCACCCCTGCTCTAAGCATTGTTTTTCATTACTACATTTCTTTCCAAATCCTTGACCTGTCCACAACTTGCTCCAAGTAATTATATGCTTTAAAAGAACCAACTGGGGCAGAGAGAGAGAATACAGAGGGTAGGGCGCTTGTCTTGCACGCAGTCGGCCAGGGTTCGATCCTGGCATCCTATATGGTCCCCTGAGCACTGACAGGAGTGATTTCTGAGTGCAGAGCTAGGAGTAACTCTTATGCATCACCAGTGTGCCTCCCCCGCAAGAAAAGGAAGAAAAAGTAAATAAATTCACCTTCAATAATTTATCATCCTCTCAATTAATTTGAAAATACATACTTCCTTAATATGTGCTTTCATCAGTGGATTTTTTTTTACTTTCATTATTTTTTGTTTCTACTTTTAGTGACCTTCACTTGTTCCATTAACCATATTTTTCTTTTTCATTTGTCTTCAAAACCCTTTTCCCTTGTATCATTTCCCCATCTCTTTGCTAACTCAGCTCAATATATTTATGCTACTTAGAGAACCTTTCTAATACTTCAATATTTATTACCCTAGGTTCATGTGAATTTTCTAAATCCCAGTTTGATGCTATAAAAAGAGAAAATGATACTTCAGAAAATGTGCAATTTAATAATTACAATCTTTTTTTGAGGACCTCAGGGATGCCAGATAATATGGATACATTAGATACATTATCTCTATTAATACTTAAGATATCTTGTGAGCAAAGTAATAAGATACCCATTTTGCAAATACAAAAGCAAGACAGATTTGGTTGGTCTAGAGCAATAGTACAGTGGCTAAGGTGCTTGCTTTGCATGCAGCTAACCTGGTTTTGATCCTCAGCAACCCATATGGGCTCCCAAGCCTGCCAGGAGTGACCCCTGAGCAGAAAGCCAGGTGTAAGTCCTGAGCACAGCATGGTGTGCCCCACACCCCCTGCCAAAAACAAATAAAAACAACTTGGGGGGGCTGGAGAGATAGCATAGCGGGTAGGGCGTTTGCCTTGCACACAGCCGACTCGGGTTCGATTCCCAGCATCCCATATGGTCCCCTGAGCACCGCCAGGAGTAACTCCTGAGTGCAGAGCCAGAAGTAATCCCTGTGCATCGCCAGGTGTGACCCAAAAAGAAAAAAAAAAAAACTTGGGTGTGTAAGTAGAGAAAGGTCTTTGAGTCAGATCCAGCAGAGTTCAGGGGCCATTCTCAGCTCTCCGTTCAGGAGTGACCTCTGCTGGTGCTCAGGCAATTATATGTAGTGCCAGGAATCAAACCAGGGGCTGCCATTGCAAGGCCAAGTGCTTTGCTTCCTGTACTGTTTCTCCATCCTGAAACAAGAGAGCCAAGTAGCTTCTCTAAGACCAAAAAAAAAAAAAAAAGGCAGTGACAGAGCTGGGATTTTCTTTGGGTACTTAGGAGTTGGTCAGTCTTACTTCCTTGTCTGTGCTCAAGGGGACCCCATGTGGTGCTAGAGTGTCAGGATTTAAACTGCGTCCCTAACAGAGCCCAGATTTAAATTCAGGTTTTAACTGGTGATAACAGAAGTACACTAAGTATTTCTTCCTTTCCTGAATTTTCTACAAGAGATACAAACTGGGTCTTCTGTATTCTTAAGGTATTTTTTGGCATGTTTTTAAGCATTTTGTTTGAAAAATAAGTTAGGGAAAAATCTAGCTACATTCCTTGAAAGGTTCTGATTTGCTCAGATGTTAGCAGAATGAGAGGAGACCCCACTAGAATCCTTTTATGATTGGTGGCTCCCAGGTAAAGTTATAGAAATGTGGCAGGCATCATTAAGTAACCCAGAGATGAATCCATTCTGTCCCATGGCAGCTGTCTAAGTGATGTGTTGAGCATCAGATGACCTTAGTTTTGCAATTAGAATACTGGAGCAGGAATTGGGTTTTCCCGGAAAAGATCATAAGCCTCCAAATACCTGAGACTCAAAACCAAATCACTGTCACTTATCATAGGAGTATACGATGCTAAGTTTTCTTGGCTATGTCCTATTTCAAGTATAAAACCTGATTTTTAAATAAAGAAGGGTTCTATTCTGATATTTGGTCTTTTTCTTTGGTTCAATATATTTTGTTTCATAAATATCTTTATGTGTGTTCTGAACCTTGTTTTTCTCCTATATTGATAATTATTGAATTTTCGTTTCATTGTGAAAATTTAACATAAAGAATACTATAAATATTAAAATAACATTTTATAAAAGTCAAATCATTTTTATTATGATAGGAGTATTAGAAGAAGCCAGATTTTTTGGTATTGACTCATTGATTGAACATCTAGAAGTAGCAATAAAGGTAAGGTTCTTTTTCCAATAGCTACTGTTATATTTATTGTAATCAACTCCCAAAGTGTGCTATTAATTTCCTAATATCATTTTCCAGAATTCTCAACCACCTGAGGATCATTCACCAATATCTCGAAAGGAATTTGTCAGATTTCTGCTAGCTACTCCAACCAAGTCAGAATTGCGTTGCCAGGTAATTAAAGCAGATTTTTTTTATGAGTTATTTTTCTCAGAAGATTTGTAAGTCATCTTTTATGTACTTTCTTTTCCTTTTTATTTCCCCTTTTCATGCAGTATTATTTAATTATGGATCATAACATTTATTTAATCTCAGAATGGTTGGTAGGGGGTAGGAGCGATTGTACAGTGGGTAGGGCAATTTGTCTTGCATGCAACTGACCTGGGTTCAATCTCCAGCATCCCATGATGGTCTCCTGAGCGCCACCAGGAGTGATCCTTGAATGCAGACCCAGGAGTAAGCCCTGAGCACTGCCAGATACGCCTCCCTGCCCCCTCCTCCCCCCCAAAAAAAAAGATTGGTTGACAAAGAAAGAAATGTGATAGTCTTTTTATTATCTAATTATGTCCTAGGTAGAAAATTTTGCAAGTAATGCATGGAAATTGCAGCGATTAAAATTAAAAGTCAATTGTACAGTTGTAATATATGAAACTAGTCAGTGGCAGACACTTTATTATAGCATTAAAGATTTTTAAAACCATAATACTTTAAAAATAAAACTGAACTATTGAGTTAATCAACTAATTTCGGTCCAATTGGATTAAACTAAGATAATACTTATTAACCAGGTAATAATTAAAAGACCTCTTTCTCTGAAGCTTCTTCACATAAAAAAGAGTTATAACAAGGCTGCATCCTAATGTTATGTATAAGTAGAGTTTATCTCACTAAAAACCACTAAGACCACTTATTTTATGTTTCTGTAATTCATTTGTAACATTTTGTAATAAACTCCAAGTGACTGAACTTCCAATTGCTTCTAAAAATCTTGATGGTTGGCTATAGTAATTAGATTTAATATAAGCAGATGGTTTAAATACTATAACAATTTGTGTTTTTAATTTTAGGGTTTAAACTTCAGTGGTGCTGATCTTTCTCGTTTGGACCTCCGATACATTAACTTCAAAATGGCCAATTTAAGTCGCTGCAATCTTGCACATGCTAATCTCTGCTGTGCAAATCTTGAACGAGCTGATCTCTCTGGATCAGTGCTTGATGTAAGAATCATTTTTGGCTACAAGACAAAATTAAATGTTCAGTCTGTTGAGCAGTTTCAAAGAACAGAAACTTACTCTATCCCATAATTGGAGCATTTGCTCGAAAACATAATAAGTTCCTGATAAAACAAAGCTCTGAAAATGAAATTGGTTAGTTTTACAACTTTGAAATCCTTCATTTCAACCAAGACCTAAAAGGTTTAGCAACAGAAGAGTACTAAAACATTCAATATAGTATACTGGTATATTTTATCAGGACTTCTTTATTTGGGGGAAAGCAAGATAATTTTTTTTAAATTTATTTGGAAAGATGTGAAGGGAGAGAGAAGTGTGTGTTCAAGAGAGAATCCACATTTCTCCCGAGTGGAACTAAGCAAAGAAATAGAGACAAGCAAGCCAGATACATGCTCAAGGGAGAGCACGGGCTTGAAGAGCAAGGCCATGACTGAATTGTCAGGGTAAAGCTGAAAAGACCTTCAGGTTTTTCTATTTAACCTCATTCTTGGGTTAATGTTTCTCATTCTTGGAAAAGTGTTAATATTCTAGGGTATTATGCAGACACATTTTAAAATAAACTAGGTGTGCATTAGTCTCAACATTAGTATTCCTGTTGCTTTCTGTTGCTTTCTTCGTGTGTGTGTGTGTGTGTGTGTGTGTCTGTCTGTCTGTCTGTCTCTGTCTCTGCCTCTGTCTCTGTCTCTGTCTCTGTCTGTCTGTCTGTCTTTGCCTTAGACACCATTTAGATCTGCTATAAACCAGTGTGATCTCAGTTTCTGTAACTGTTGAGTAATCCGTATCTGTGTATCTGTAGCACACTTTTCTGTTCAGTCAGCATGCTTTAGAGTATTTCTACTACGTATTATTATTGAATTCAGCCAGCTGCATAGACTCTGGCATAATAATTTAACGATTGTATCTATTTTATATTTTCAGTGTAATACATACAGAATATATAAGCTGGAACAGACCTACCTTGATGATCATTGGCTCTCACCTGGCGTTTTACCCACAGAAACTTAATCCAGGAAACTTGCCCAAACTCCTAAAGCTAATTTGTTCATAATGTTGGAGCTATAATCTAAAACATGTGTTTTCTTTACCTTATCTCTTTACTTAATGATGACTTTTTCATTTGGACAATATCAGATCTATACAGAATGGGATGATATAATGAACTCATTTATCTCTTATGGAAACACAACAATTTTAAAGCAATCTTAATAGTCTTATCATTTACAATTTGTGGCAGAACTGATTAAAATAAGCTGTTTTTAATCAAAGCACATTGTCCCTTCATATAGTAACTTATATAGTTATTGTAGCTGCAGTACAGCTACAATTTACTTCATAACTGAGTTCTGAACTTTCATTATTTCATAAATATTTGGTGAAATTTTTCTGTAATTGAAGATAAAAAAACTTTACTGAGTAAATTCTCATATTTGCATCTTTGTGAGAATCCATAGTACAGTATTAAATATAGAGCAGTACATAACATGGACATGTTGATAACATATGCATCTGTTTTACCTGAGGGCATTATGGAAAGATTCCCCCCACACACATTAATTTACATGCATTAACTTCTCTCGTTATGTTTTCAAGCACAGAAAATCTCTCTTAGTTATCTTGGTTCTTTCTCATTGTTTTACCTATCTGTGCTTCTGTGCTATACTTGTATTTCTTTTTTCTTTGAAAGTTATTAGTTCTAGTTAGGTTTAAATGCGGAAGTCTGTTACAATCAGGAAGTAATTATGAGTATATTTGATTGGGGATTTACCCCATTTTTCTATTTTTTTCTTTACTGTTTGAACTAATGTTTTCATTTCCAAACAAACCTTAAAACCTGGGCTTTTTTTTTTGTCAGTATGCAAATCTCCAGGGAGTCAAGATGGTGTGTTCTAATGCAGAAGGGGCCTCCCTGAAACTGTGTAATTTTGAAGATCCTTCTGGCATTAAAGCCAATTTAGAAGGTGAGTGTCTATCTGTAATTACTTTGTCTAAGTTGAAAATGTTCCATAAAGTAAAATGTCCAGCAAAGTAATTATTATAGGTAGACATGGTAATTATAAAGGGGCTAGATTTCTAATGTCATCATGCTTGGAGAATTTGCAGTGAAATGTATCTTAGTCATATGCTAACCAATATTGAGTACTTGGTAATATCCAGCCTTTAATCAAACCCTGGTGTGATGTTGACTTTTCATATGGTCTTTGGAGCTGCAGAGCACAGAGCTAAGAATAGTCCCTAAACACTCCTGGGTGTCACCCAGCTCCCATCTTTGCTTCCCAAATATATATACAGACTAAAACATTCTTTTTTTGGAAAGGACACAGGAATTGCACCACAACCATTGGTTTTCAGGGCTTATTCCAGGCTCTGTGCCAAGGCAAGTGCCTTACCTTCTGTTCTGTCTGTCCAGCACCTAAAACATTCTTAATTTGTAAAATAAGCAAACAAATTCTTAACAGTGAATGCTTTATATATAAAGCTCCAGAGACCAAGTACTCAGTAATGGTTAGCATATGACTAAGATACATTTCACTGCAAATCTAAATCTTTATATATGTACGTACATACATATATATATATATATATACATATATATATATAGGTTGAGAGACTCAAATGTATACTTCTTATAACCATTTCCTAAAGCAAAAGTATTCACCCCCTTGAAGTCATCTTGCTGGTTTTTGACGGTAGAGAACTATAAATATTCTTAAGTTCAAGTAAAATCTGTTCACTCTAGGTGCTAATCTGAAAGGTGTGGATATGGAAGGAAGTCAAATGACAGGAATTAACCTGAGAGTTGCTACCTTGAAAAATGCAAAGTTGAAGAACTGTAATCTTAGAGGAGCTACTCTGGCAGGAACTGATTTAGAGGTAAGTCATCACTCAGTCTTCAGTGAGTTCTCATGAGTTGACAGTCACCAGTGTCTCATGCAAAGTTTCTTTAAAAACATACAGTAGAGCTGGAAAGACAGACAGTCCAGGGCATGAGGTGCTTACTGCGCCTATGAGACTCCAGCTCAATCCCCAGTACTGCATATGGTTCCCTGAACAACGCCCCAAAACAAAATAGTTGGCTGATAAAAACTCTCAGAATCATGCCTGCACAGCTGGAGGGATGTTTTTCTCTCAGTTACTTGTTTAAAAAAATGTGAAATCCAGAATAGGGTTCAGTTACTGAAATCATAGATGTCATTTCAGATTTGAAGTTCCATCAGTTCAGAGAGTTAGCTTAAGTTGATTCCTTCTCTTCTTTTCCTTGTTTGTCAAGTAGATAGCTCTATTAAACTTTTTTTTTTTTAATGTTTTGCTTGTTGTTTTGCAGTGCTGGGGATTGACCCCGGTCTCGTGCATGTAAGGTATTAGCTTTACTATTGAATAACAACCCCGGCCCTTTCTTTTTTTTTTTTTTTTAACTTTAGGTTTTGTGTTTGGGCCACACTGAGTGGTGTGTTCAGGGGATACTCCCGTTGTGCTTAGGGGACCATGGAGTTCTTGGGATTAGTCCAGGATCTTCCATATGCTTTGCATGTGCTCCAGCTCTTTAAGCTATCTTCCTAGCTATTGTGGGTTTGTTTGTTTTTTTTAATTCTAAATGGAATTAAATGGAGCCAAATTATTTTCAGAATTACTTGGAAAATTTAGAATGATATCCGGGTTTGAAATGAGAATCAAGGAAAGAGTATCCAAAATCAGCATCATATTCTCCTTGAATCTCAACATTTTTTGTTCCCCCCCCCCCCCCATCCCCAACAGACACACACACACAGTGCTCAGGGCTTATGTCTGGCTCTGCACTCAGAGATCACTCTCAGGGGACTATATAAGGATGCCTGGGATTGAGCCCTGGTCAGTCATGTGCAAGGTGAATTCCCTACCTGCTATACTATTGCTCCAGCCCCTCTATCTCAATTTGAGATTATCAAAAAACCTAATCATTTCTTTTCCCTAAGAATTGTATTCCATGTGTTGTGTTGATCTGTGAATTTAGCTTGCAGACTTGCCAGCTGCTGTTAGGTCAACATCAGCATTTGCTGCAGCGATGGGCATGTTCCAAGTTGTTCACATGGTGATCCAAACACATACAGCCGTGACACGCTTGAAATGTGGATAGTGCAATTTGAGAAATAGATTTTTTTAAATTTAGTTTTAATTCATTTAAATGTAAATAGCTGTGTGAGTTGCTATTATTCTGAGCAGTACAGTTATGCTAGAAAATCTGGCCTAGGCTGATCTTAGAGAAGAGGTTGTCAGAGTTCGAATTGCTGTTGATTTTAAAATGTTTCTACTTTGGGTGCTTGCACAGGGTTGAGGAAGCCCCAGCTCAAGCCTGTCCCCTTAAGGTCCCTATCATCGTTGTATGTAGCTGCAGAAGCACCAAACGCCATCCAAGGAGCACTGCAGTGCCACATCCTCAGGCCCTAGCACTGAACTATCAGGCTGGTGGCTGGGTATCTCCAGGAGTAGCCCCATTGTCCTTGAGTATACTTGAGGATCCCCTTCTGCACATGAGCACATATGCATAAATGCATGCACGCACACACATAGATGCACGCACACACATACATACACACACACACACACAAACACACACACGCACGCACACAAAATTAGTTCTTGGGGCTAGAGAGTATAGCACGTAGGGAGTTTGCCTTGCACACAGCCGAACCAGACTCAGTCCCCAGCATCAAATGGTCATCGAATCCCCAGCATCCCATATGGTCCCCTGAGCACCACCAGGAGTAATTCCAGAGTACAGAGCCAGGAGTAACCCCTAACTATCGCCAGGTGTGACTCAAAAACCAAAAATGGTGCTCTTTATAATTCTCAGCAGCAGGGTAGCAGCCTGTATTAAACTGATAAGAGGAGGGGGGAGGAGATCCAGCATAAGCTTGAATGTATAAACCTATTAGAAGCACAGTTATTTACTTTTAATTTTCTATCAAGTACAGTGACTTTCCCCTTTTGCTTTTAGTTACCTAACTAGCTTGGTGGCTAACTAACAGCCACTGTCCTCTACCCAGCTTACTATAAAGACTAACCAAGTTGACTGTAGCCGGCTGCTGCTGGTGTCTGTCGTTCTAAGGGGTTAAGAGTGAGAAGAGAGACAAATTTCTTTTTCAGTCACTGAGTATTGTTTTTATCTTGTAGAACTGTGACCTGTCTGGGTGTGATCTGCAGGAAGCCAACCTGAGAGGCTCCAACGTGAAAGGAGCGATCTTCGAGGAGATGCTGACGCCACTGCATATGTCGCAAAGCGTCAGATGAGAGTGTGAGGGCTGGGGAAAGACACCAGCATGGAAAATGCCCTCCTCATCACTTCCATTGCTTCTCCCACTCTGTCATCTAGAAGAAACAATACTGTAAGGGAATCCAAAAACCATTTAGAGGATTATATTGTTCTGAATGGTGCCTAAGGGGGGAAAGTGACTTTCCTCCCCACATTATAATCCTAACAGCGAAGCACGCAATAGTTGTAGAGAAGCTAGTTCATGTGGCTGCCTTGTGAGTGCGATGGGGGATTTCCCTGGCTTTGTGACCAGGAGTTCTCTATATTATAATTGCTTTCAAATACAGATGATGTGGAAGTGTAATAATCCTGGTTTGAAATGCATTTGAGGATTTTAATTTATGAAAAGCACAATATATGCATTTCTATTTATTGAGTCTCTAAATGCAGTGTGGGTATTTAAATTGTCACACCTTAGGAGATTTGGAAAAAGTTGTTCAGGTTGATAAATAGCTTTAGTGACACCACCTCTCCTGTAAAGGCCTGTCACACCATGTGACAATGGTGAGATCAGACTTTTCTTTTCAGGTTCTTTTTTTATAAAGGTTATTTTTTAGAATAAAGCAGTAGCTAAATTAAAGAAGTCCTCTGCTTGTACTGATTGAAACAGTGAACGGAAATACATCATTGTCAGCAGAAAGGGGAGTGGAACTCTCCATGTGAAGGAAGAGTTTTCCCTTTAGTTGCATCTTTAAATCAGCATTCCTTAGGACTTCTAAGCAGGCTCCACTCAACACCAGTTTATCTATTTACTAGCCTTGTTTCCTCCCATATTTAAAACAAGTAGAGAAAGATATTTCAAAATCAAAAACCCAGGTGTGTTATTAATTTCATTTAACTCAAATGCCAAGTCATTTTTTAAAAGGCCAGCTTAGTGATAGATACTAAATCATAACCCACTTCAGACTGATAAAAGTAGGAGTGAATGTGGCAGGGTAGACTTTTAGAAATCATCATAATTGCAACTAACATCATACAGTGGGAATGAAGAGAATTTTTTTCGGCTGACAGTTTGGGCATAACCACCAAAAAACTCTTCAAATACAAAATAAAGACATTTGGCCTGAGATGTAGTAACAAACAGTCAACACCTGAGGTTCCTTTAATATACTTTTTTTTTAAAGTACATCGTAGTCTTATTTTTTTGAGTTATTATCTCTCTGCGGTAGCAGAGATAGGGGTTTGTACTTCCTGACTAGTAACTGGTGTCCTGACGTCTACCCCAAGAGCAGGGATATAAGCTGTGTCCAAATGGGTTCAATTCTACCGACTCATCGGTTTGAGGCAATGAATCATTAAAATCACTCTGTCTCCTTTGGGAGGATGACATGTCTTCAGTATTTATGTGGCTTTTTCTTCTATATATATACATATGCAAAGCTTTCCTTACAGTAAAGGCTACATATGCATAGTAGGATGAGATCAACCTTTACACATAAAGGAAAGCAACTTCAGAAAAATAATTATTTTCTTTGCTTTATTATTTTTATCAAGACAGAAAGTATTGTATTGAGAGATATCTATTTTCATAATCAATATGTGCCTAAATTATATTTAAATCATTTCACTCTGTACTATATTTTCAGTAATTATAGAATGCGTTACTCATCTACTTAAAGAGTACCTCTGAAGACACAACCTAAAACTGCAGGAAGATCTGAAGGATCAAAAGGTGGTGTGCTTAGAAACTGCAGATTTTGGATCTAATGTATGCTATATTAATGAACAACATGAAATGTAATAAAAGCATTTCTTATATTGCTTTAAGTGTTAATGACCAGCCCTGAAATTTCTAGGTGGAAAGGAAATAAAGCATATCACAAATCATGTAATTAAAGTGAATTTATTCTTTTAAGCACGAGTATTTTATTTTACTTTATTTTTTGCTTTTGGGTCACACCTTGCAATGCACACGGGTTACTCCTGGCTCTGCTCTCAGGAATTACTCCAGGCGGTCCTCAGGGGACCATATGGGATGCTGGGGATATAACCCAGGTCAGCCTCATGCAAGACAAACGTCCTACCCGCTGTACTGTTGCTCCAGCCCTTAAGCATGAGTATTTTGTCAGCCCCTTCTTAAGGTCCATCAAGTTCATTTAGCAAAAAATTTTCACAATCTCTGAGTGAAAGGAAAGACTTCCTTTCAGTAATTTAATTTGTCTAACTCTTTAGCTGAATATATTTAACTAGACTGGTTAAATATATTCCCTACCCCCCATCCCCACATAATCTTTTTATTTATTTTTAATGACATTCCCCTCTCCTTCACCCTTCTGTTATAGTTGTTGTTGATGATGATATTATAGTGACCACACTTGGCTGTGGTACTCATTTTTAGCTCGGGATTACACATTAAGTTGCAGTGCTTGCTAAGGGCACACTTTGGCCGGGGGGGAGGGGGACGGGCAGGATTGGGCCATATCTATGGTGTTCAGGAATTATTTGTGCTCTGCTCAGGAACAACTTCTGGCAGTAGTTGGGGAACAAAATGTGATGCCAAGGATTCAAATCAGGTAGATGGGATGCAAAGGCAAGTCCATTAAGCCCTGTACTATCTCTCTGACCCAAGAAAAGGACTTAATTGAAGCAAGCAAGTTATGGTTGTGTCACTGACCAAGGGTCACCATGGTGTTCACACATGTGCTTGCCAGGGGTTGTACTTCCTGACCATGGTACTGACACATCTTTTCAGATGTAGTCTTCCATAAAGGCCACACCCCTTTTATATACCTAGCTATGTACAGTGTGAAATGGTCTGACAGGCTTCAGACTGCAGAGCCAGTAGGATCATGTTCTGAGCATGTGAGATATTGAAGATTTGATCTCAAGACCATTTGTATGCTTACAAGGCAGCCATGCTTCTAAGCCTCTATTCCTCTGGGTCGTTCCAACTAGTCTTGTCTGAAAACTTGGAGAGAATTTTAAAAAGTTTGGAAATGGAGGTGGGGGTTGAAAATGAGAAAATTTGCATTTACCCTGGTAATGAAACATTATACACAGAAGTAAATAGACAATTGTTGAGGAATGGGGAAATAGTACAGAGTGTTGGAGTACATGCTTTTCATCTTCAATAATTTAAAGTATTGCATGGTGCCCCCTCAAGTACAACCATTTGTGACTTGGTGGCCCTCAGTACCCCCAGACCTAAGCAGGGCTACCTCCCCTGTTCTAGCCTGAAATCTTCAGACTCATACCATTAGGAATAGCCACCAGGCCCTGCACCTGACTGGGAGCCCTTAGAAATAAATTGTGGGAGGGAACTAGAAAAGTTTAATACTTTGAAGTTCTAAATTATAAAAGGGCTTCTGTTGGATATTCATCCTAAGTGTTTTAGGCTTCATCCGTGAATTGCCCCTTCTCCTCCCCACCAGAGAAGCTTATGGTGCTCTTAATGAGCACCCCTAATGCCCAAGTTTATCTTTAACGTTTCCTTTGTGTTAGTTACTAGATTCCCCAAGTCAGGCTTGGTTACTTTTAAATCAAGCCTTCCGGTTCATGTTGGACTTTCGTATTTGTAGTGAATTACTTTTCTATTTCCCCTCTAACCTTTTCATATTTTACTATAGAGTGATGTTCTTTGCTTAAACACAGAAAAACCATTGATGCTGTGCTCCTAGTATTTGGAAGTTGGTTGATTCTGAAATAGATCTACTCCTGGGCATCCATCATAATTACTTGACTCAGGCTTCGGTTACATAGTACTTCCTAACACCCCCAAAAAGGATCCTGCTGTGGGACTTGGATGGACCCAAGGCAAGTGGCAAAGCTACCCGCATCAAAATGGGACTGTCTAGAAAGCATAAAAAATGCATGATCTTGATGCAAGCCGTTATGACTTAAGAAACAGGACCCCCATGGGGAAGGGCTAGCTGAACTGACCCGAGGACTTCGTCTGGGAGCTTTTCTCATAAATCCAGAAAACTTAAGTTTTGGAATCTATATCTCTTACTGTGTTTATCCAAATAACTGCATGTATTAATGAGAAGTAAACCAAGTTGTTTAATATATGCAGGTAGCAAGGGAAAGAGAAAAGCAATATAATGTTTATCGCCTCAGGCAAATTTCTCCATATCGCGCCTGGGAGACAGAGTGTCTCCTGAAGTTAATCTGCACAAGAGAATTGTCTCTGCTTCACCTCTGTACATGATCAGTCACACCATCCTACAGTTCTATACCGCAAACCTCTTCAGATGTTCTATAAATATGTTAACAGCTCTGCCAGAAACAGGTCATTTTTTTGCCATCTATCTTTGATCCCTGTCTCCATGTTCCTTTGCTGGGCAGGCCTGGGGGAGCAGCTCTCAGCCACCAAACATGTCACACACCTGAGTTCACAGGCTTCAGTGCTAAGTATAAGGAAAGATGAAATCTTGCAGTTTGCTGCAATTTGGATGGAATAGAAGGGTAAAGAGTTAAGCAAAACAAGTCAGAGGGAGAAGGACAAACACCAGATGATCTCACTCGTGTGGAATATGATAAATGAAGGGGAATAGTAAGACCAAATGATGAAAGACCCTTGGTCTTGGAATACAGAACTGGGAGAGGGGGAGGAAGAGGAAGAACCAAAGAAAAAAAAGGTTGGTGGAAGGTCACACAGCCAAAGCATGAACATTAACATTTTAACTCTTGCTAAACTATGATAAAAATTTCTTTAAATTGCATCAGCAGCCTGATGGCGCCTTCAGACTTCCAGATACCCCAAAATTGCTGCTGTGCCTTTGGCCAGACCCCAAAAACTTGGGGCAAAGTTTACCAAGAAAGTAAACGGCCAAAAGTTAGGTATGTGGGAAACACACCCACAAACCACCTCCGGCTCAGCTATATAATTGGAGGCATGGCCTCTCTGGTTCCTGATTGAACTGCAAAATGGCCATGATCCCAGAGACTCAGAAACAAATCTCGAAACCCAGCAGCTTTTGGCAGAAACGCATCCGGTCCCTGCAGTAGGTTACTAGTGCTGGGCCAACCCAGGTGGGAATAGGTTTCGTGCCTTGGCCTGTTGCCCCTGGCGGCCCGGTGGCCACCATCCTCCAGAGGCTACTGGACAGTTAGGTTTGGGTCTGCAGTGACGAGACGCAGGGCCTCACGGGATGGGGGTGGAGCCGGTCCTGTCCTCTTCACCCCTAGACCCCAAGTCATCGCCCACTAACAGCCTCTCTGGTTCCTGACGGCCATGATCCCCGAGACTCAGAAACAAATCTCGAAACCCAGTGGCTTTTGACAGAAATGTGTCCGGACCCCACAGTAGGTTGCTGTTGGTGGGCCACCCCAGGGGGGAAAGGATGTTGTCACTCTGCCTGCTCCCCCTTGGCAGCTTGGTGGCCATCATCATCCAGAAGCCATTGGACAGTCAGGCTCGTGCCTGCAGTAATAAAACGTGTTGGGCTTCACGGGATGGGGGTGGAGCCGGTTCTGTCCTCCCCGTCCCAACGAGACCCCAAGTCATCCCCCACAAACGGCCTCTCTGGCTCCTGATCAAGCTGCTTAACGGCCATGATCCCAGAGACTCACTCAGAAACAAATCTTGATACCCAGTGGCATTTGGCAGAAATGTGTCCAGACCCCGCAGTAGGTTACTGTCGCAGGGCCACCTCAGGGGGGAAAGGGTGCTGTCCCTCCGCCTGCTCCTCCTTGGTGGCTCGGTGGCCGCCATCCTCCAGAGATCATTGGACAGTCAGGCTTGGGCCCACAGTGACAAAACTTGTTGGGCCTCACGGGATCGGGGTGGAGCCAGTCCTGTCCTCCCCACCCCAACGAGACCCCAAGTCATCACCCACAAACAGCCTCTCTGGCTCCTGATCAAGCTGCTTAATGGCCACGATCCCAGAGACTCAGGAGCAAATCTCGGAACCCAGCAGGTTTTGCCAGAAATCCCTCCAGATTTAAGTGTTAAAATTTTGGAATCTCAAAATCACACGGCCACTACTGCAGCCATGCAACATCATATGTTATTCATAACCAGCAATAGAAAACAAATTGTCTACTGTTGCCTTTTCAGCAGATTTGAGTGTTGGGGTAAAATATCAAATAATAATGGTGGGTCTGCTGTCAAAATATTGAATGTGATCAAAGTAGAGAGAGAGTAATGTGGAAATCATCTGCCCCACAGGTAGGGGGAGGGTGTGGGGTGGGGGTATACTGGGGTTGTTGGGGGTGGACAATGGGCACTGGTGAAGGTACGGGTGTTTCATTATATGACCAAGACTTAGACCTGAAAGCTTTGTAACTGCTCTCACAGTGATCCAATAAATAAAATTATAAAAAATGAAAAAAAAATGTAAGGTGGAGTTCATGCACAATTCAATCAGCTAATCAGTGGCTGAATAAATAGCAGTACTCCAACATAAAAAAAATTCTTTAATTTCTTTTACCACAGGTCTTTCTGTTGATAATCAGTACTAGTCTACTTGACTACAGATCAATAAATGTTATGCAGTAATATAGGCTAGTCTTTCAACTATAATTTCATAGAAGTTCATCAGAAACACTGAAAATTCACTTATGTGAATTAATAAATTGATATTTGGAATATTTTTCCAGTTGTTTTGTTTTATAAATTAGTTTATACTGTAAGACTTTCCCCTCAAATCAACATTAAGTCATTTTTAACATATAAAAAGTGTTAACATTTGATTAAATTTTCGAGGAAGTATTATCTCTAAAATTAAAAACTTACAAGTCTGCAAAGAAAAGTAGTTCTGTTATCCCTGTAAGCACCTTATCTCAGATTGACTCTCAGCCCTTTCAGCCCTGTCAGCAGGGGTCTGCGTCCACCAGGTTCTTCCTGCTGAGATTTTACATTAGGAGAAAAGAGGTTTGCCTGTGTCTGAAAGCTCAATAAACTTTGGAACACTTTAACTGTGTTGAGGTCATTACTTTTTTATGCTGAGAATTAAGCTGCTTACCCTATAAAGTCATACTTTAAAGTGTAGAAACTTTCCAAACTTAGGAAAAATATGTAACTATAAAATTCAGTTATTTAAACACAATTCTTTTAGTTTTTCAGGCCATAGCTGTGGTGTTCAGGGCATATTTGAAGTAACAGACAATAAGGATCAGAGGTCTCTCTAGGGTAGGGAACGTTCTGGTTCTTGAGCCACACCTGGCAATTTGGGTGGCCATTCATTCCTAGCTCCATTCAGGAGATGCTGGGGACAGACCCGGGGTTGGTCAGTGGGAGGTAAGTTCCTTTACCCTCCACTATCCAAGTGGCCCAAGGGTCAGATGTCAATTACTGTTTCAGCAGTCCAAAACAGAGATGACATCTGCTTAACCCACACTGTTAGAAGCACATCTCTTTCAGCAAACAGAAAAATCGATCGGACAGTTTACAAGAACACTGTTCAAATATAGTGGTATCTTGTTGAAAAACAGTCTCTGCTTACCTTTGTAATATAGTGAGATGAGATTCCACTCATGTCAGAATGGCACTTAACTCAGTGTCTAAATGAAATCAATGAAGTAATTAAAAAGTGAATCTTTGCAAATGTCATTATTTCTAAGGTCTCTGGGCAATGGTGGATTGATTTGGCATTCAATGGGGAGAAAGTTGTAATCACGGCTCTTAAATGAACAAATAAATATCCATTAACTTTTAGCCACTTACTTAGCAAATATAAGTTTGACTGACAACCAAATTTTCTTAAAGACTGGGCTGGAGCGATAGCACAGTAGTAGGGCATTTGCCTTGTGCACAGCCAGTGCTACCGAGCCAGGTTCAATTCCTCTGCCCCTCTCAGAGAGCCCGGCAAGCTACCTAGAGTATCTCGCCCGCACAGCAAAGCCTGGCAAGCTACCCGTGACGTATTCAACATGCCAAACACAGTAAGAACAAGTTTCAAATAATGGAGACATTACTGGGACCGCTCGAGTAAATTGATGAACAATGGGAGGACAATGTTTGTTTTGTTAATTTTATCAGATAAAATTTATCTGATAATGAAACAGTCATCTTTGACCTAATCTGGTTGAAGAATTGTTATTTAGTGTTCATTCATTCAAATATTTACTTATTAAATAAAGCCAAGATATTTATCCACTTAATAATCATTCTTCTGCTACTGGTGGCAATATCATGCCCTGCCATGTTGAGCGGCACTAGGAATAAAATTCAGGTCTTCATGTATCTATCAGATCAGGGCTGATCGCATCAGATCACATCCTGGGACAAGCTAATATTTTTAAGTAAGATCATGAGTGATGTTCCAGGCATAAATCAGGGGGATGATAGTATTTTCATAGTTCTAACAAATAACGATTAATTTTCAAATGTTTACTTGTACTGCGCAAACTGTGTGAAAGTACTTGTCTAAAACATCTGGATGTGAGACAGAGACAGAGAGAGAGAGACAGGGAAGGGAGAAAGAGGGAGGGAGAGAGAGAGAGAGAGAAGGAGAGAGGAGGGAAGAAGGAGAGAGAGGGAGAGGGAGAGGGAGAGGGGGAGAAGAGAGAGAGAGAGAGAGAGAGAGAGAGGAGAATAGAATTACCTGCCATAGAGGCAGGCTGGGATGGGGGTAGTAGTTTGGCGGGAGGGGAGGGGGATACTGGTGCTGGAAAATTACAGTGGTAGAGAGATGGGTGTTGGAGCGTTCTATGACTGAAACCCAATCATGAACAGCTTTGTAATTCTCTATCTCATGGTGATTCAATTATAAATAAATAAATAAATAAAACATCTGGATAATTTTATTTATTTAGGTTTTTGGGTCACATCTGTGATGCTCAGGGATTATTCTGGTTCTGCCCTAGAAATCATTCCTGGTTTGCTCAGGTACCATATGGGGTGTTGGGGATCAAACCTTGATTGATTGCATGCGAAGTGAGTGCCTATCTGCTGTATTATTACTCTGGCCCCATCTGGATAATTTAAAATCCACTTTGTAGGGCTAACAAATGAATGAGGCTGTTCTTGATACATCATGGAATGATTTCTCACTGCTGCATTTTCTATACTCTTAGCCCAGTGTTTTGCGAATTTAATTTACTAAGAATTTACAGAAATGAACTCGATTGTCACCTAAGTCTGCTATAAGTTGTCTTGCTCTTGGTATATTATGTGCTGGAGAGATAGTACAGGGGGTAAGTCCCTTGCGTTCCATGCAGCCGACCCATGTTCTATTCCTAGCACCACTAGGAGTGATCAACTGAGCAGAGTCAGGAGTAAACCCTGAGCACAGCCGGGTAAGGCCCTGACACAACAATATATATTTTAAATGTATTCCAATGGTCCACTTTTTCAGCTTTACTAAGGTGCAACTGACAAAAAATGTAAGATAATTAAAATGTCAATGAGATGATTTGATACACATATAGACTGAAAAGATTTCTATCAATCTAGTTAATAAATACATTGTCACTGTCACTGTCTTCCCATTTTTCATCAATTTGCTTGAGAGGGCCCAGTAACATTGTGAGATTTGTTGTTACTGTGTTTGGCATATTGAATATGTCATGGGTAGCTTGCCAGGCTTTGCCGGCAGCATACTCTCAGTAGCTTGCCGGGCTCTCCGAGAGAGGCGGAGGAATCAAACTTGGGTCAGCCAGGTTGGCTGCATGCCAGGCAAATGCCCTACCCGCTGTACTATGGCTCCAGCCCAATAAATACATTATTCATATATTTATAACCCTTGTAACAAAACTTGAATTCTACTCTCTCAGCAAGTTTCAATTACACAATGCAATGTTATCAACCATAGCCACCACTTTATACACTTAATTATTAGCCCTTACTTACCTTATAACTTAAATTTTATGTCCTCTTATCAATCTCTTTCAATTGACTCTATTCTCTGCCCTGGAAGCCATTTTCCTGCTCTTTGTGCGTGTGAGATTTTAAAAACTATTCCACATATAAGTGAAACCAAGCATGAATTTTTTTTACTTATTTCATTTAGCATAGTCCTCAAGGTCTACATGTTACCACAAAACAGCAGGATTTCCTTCTTTCTCCAATAGTATTCCATGTTAACAGACTAAATAATATTCCTTGTATATTCATATCATAATTCATTTTTTTTGATGAACGCTTAGGTTGTGCCCATATCTTAGCTATTGTGACTAATACTGCAGTGAGCTTATGCCAGTATCTCTCAGATATCCTGTTACCATTCTTTGAGATACAGACCCAGTCCCAGGCCCTGGCAGTCACACCCACCCCATTCTACATCTGTCGCCATATTGACTCACCAGGGCCAGGCTCTACTGATTCACATCTAAATCTCTGAAGTGATGTAAACCAAGCAGCTAAAATTGATGGACAATACTGGTCCCACCTCATTCCCTCACTAGCTGAGAACTCAAAGGTGCCTTCAGGAGGGAGGCAGGCCAAGCCTCCTCCCTGCAAAAGCCCCAGCAGTTACACCCAACAACTCACTAGTGCAGCCACGCCAAAGGATCAACTCCACCATTTGCAGATACCAAACCATGAAAAAAAATTCAGGTAATCCTGGTGTCCAGGCAGATAACTTTAGTGTCTTTTCAACTCTTTGGCCCAGACCACAGATCCTAAAGTGTCTGGATCTCCAAATTTATCGATATGGAAATTCCAGAAGGAGCACACCAAATTACTTGGAAAATTACTTGGAAAAACAGCAAACTAAACTCAAGAAACAAAACAATAAAACTGAATTATAGGCTCAATCAGCAACAAACAGCTTAATAAATCCTCAGAACAATTTTCACATATTTTCCGATCTGGAAGCATTTTTGATAAATCCTTTAGCCATTTAGTTGCAATAAGCAATATAAAATAAATTATTGTGTACTTTGAGTGATAGCACAGTGGGTAGGGCATTTGCCTTGCATGCGGCCAACCCGGCCAACCCGAGTTCGATTTCTCCGCTCCTCTTGGAGAGCCTGGCAAACTATCAAGAGTATCTTGCCTGCATGGCAAAGCCTGGCAAGCTACCCGTGATGTATTCGATATGCCAAACACAGTAACAAGTTTCACAATGGAGACGTTACTGGGTCCACTCAAGCAAATTGATGAACAACGGGAGGACAGTGCTACAGTGCTATTGTGTGCCTGCTGAGGGGGCAAGCTTGGAGGGTGGTTTGGTAAATGGGGACAGTGGTGGAGGGACGGTCCCTTTAGTGTTGGGATTGGTGGTTGAATATAGAAAACACATCAACAACTGTATCATGAGCAACTTTATAAACCACAGTGTTTAAAAAATAATAATAATAAAGGCCCTGACATTGGATTGCTGGGTTACATGCTAGATACAGTGTTTTATATTTCAAAAAACCTCTTAATTGTTTTCCATGTGGCTGCTCCAATATACTCTTATCTCCCTGACTTTTTGTTGCTGTTGTTACTATTGGTTCTGCACTCAGGAATCACTCCCGATGATGCTTCGGGACCATCCGGGATGCCAGGGATCAAACCTGGGTCAACCACTTGGAACGCAAGTGCCCTACCTACTCTGCTGTGCCATCTCTCCAGCCCCTCCTTGCCTTTCATTTGATTTGTTTTTTGGGGCCACACCTGGTAGTGTTCAGGGTCTACTCCCACCATGGTGCTTGGGACTGGTTCTGGGGTCAGCTTGTGACTGTGCAGGGAACGTGCTGTACCAGGAATCCAATCCTGACACTCCACATGCAAAGCATACTCTCCTTCTCTTTGAGCTATCCCTGCAGTTTCTTCCAAGCCTGTGACGGTAGAGAAAGATTTTCAAAAGTCAAGGGGCTCGGGCCCAGAAACACTGGTAGAGGGAAGTTGACACTGGTGGCAGGATCGACGATAGAACATTCTACGTCAAAAACCAAACTACAAATAAATTTGTAACTAAATAACTCATGCATGGTGCTTTAATAAAATAAAATTTGAAGAAAAAAGTGTCAAGGAGGGCTCTAATCGGTAGAAGACTAGGGAATTTTTAAGCTTTTTATATCTACTTTAGGATCTTATATGGGTTTGGTATAGTGGCAATAATTACATTATTTGCGGCAATCATATTTTTGAAATTGGTGACCACCTTATGGTCTGGTCTAAATCTTTCCAGTTGCAAATGAGGACTCTTCAGAGCTGAGATTATCTTCTAGGCATTCTGATTCAACTTATTATAATTATTACATTGGGCTTTTTCGTAAAAGCTTTTTTGTGTGCATTTAACTTCACTAATCTAAGACAGTTATTTTCTTGAGCTCTGGATAGGGCTGTCAGCTTCCTCAAGGGAATCTAACTTAGCTAGATTTTAATCTCTTTGAATTACGACCTCAGCTAGAAAACTCTTAGCTGAGGTTTTAATGGACAAGAAAAAAAGGTAAATTTTACAGATACAACAGTGGGTGTTCCAATTATATACACCATTAGAGGATTTTACATGAAGATTTCTTTTTAAACTACTACTTAAAAATAATAACGCCACGTGCAGTAGAATTTGCCAGCAGGAAAGACTTCAGTGTCCTGGAAAAGTTTTCTATAAAAGGGAAGCTGAGAAAATAAATCACAGTCCTTAGCACACGCCAAAGCAAGCTTGGAATTCGTCTGGCTCTTTGCCCCCAAACAGGTAAACGATTTCGTTCTGCTAGCTCTGACTGTAGACTGTGCATTGCTTCCTGTAATGCTGCCAGGAGTGATGGTGTCCAAAGATACACCTAGGCTTTCGTTGTCATTTTGAGATGCAGGGGTCTGGGGGATTGCAAAAGCTCATCAACCAGTGTTTATATCATCTTAATTCTCTTCCCTATCAAATGAAAATTAATTTGATGCTCTTCAGGGATGGGTGAGGATTCCACAATGCAGTAGATAATGCGAGGCCCCTGTGGGACTTTGTGCTCTGAGGTGTTGGGTCTGTTTTCTCACTGATGTGCAGAAGACTAGAGCACAGGTACTCAGGAAAAGGTAACTGGTGAGACAGTGCAGCCTCAACCGAGCAGATGGCTCAATGCACTCTCTTTGTTTTGGAATAATACAGTGGAGAACCAATCCTATGAGGTAAAGGGGAAGGTAAAAAGGTGAGCTTGGTATGTGAGGGAACATATGATTCACATCGCCAGAGCAATTGTAAGAACAAACCGATGAGGTTAGCACTAAAATGTATTGAGTATATGAATTGAAAGTACTAAGAGACTAAGCAATGCAAGGTTTGTTTTTTAGGGTCTAAGTGTGAAGGTGGATGACTTCCACTTTCATTCTCTGCAATGCTAATATGAAAATTAGACTTTTCACCAAGGTGTCTCCCAGTTTGCTTTGCCCAATCAGTCTGGGTCTATTTTGATTATCCTTAGGATGAGGCCAACTCCCAAACTTCTGGTGGGACTTATCCTGCTGACTTTCTGTGTGGTGGACTGCTGCGGCCAACACTGGTCCTATGGATTACGCCCTGGAGGAAAGAGAAATACTGAAGATTTGATTGATTCTTTCCAAGAGGTAAGTTTTGTAAAGCTTCAAATTAGCATGTGACTTCCTTGATTAGTGAAATTGGATCGTGTGCACCCTGGCAGTTTCACAGGCGGCTATCTGGGGAGCTGAGACACAAAATCAAGAACCATCCATGCTTTGATTTCAGAGATGAGTGCAACAAATAGCAAAAGCCAATTGCAACAGAATACAACAACCAGCGCAGCACAGTGAACTGGATAGTGTAGTCTAAGTACACAGATAGTCACAAGGAGTTCTAAAAGCAGAGTTGAGACCTATACTTTAAGATGAGTCTTTGGTTCTTGGATAGAACATTCTGGAACCTGTTTATGATCCCCTCTACTTACCTACACACACACAAACACACACACACACACACACACACACACACACACTCTCACACACACCCCATCTTTTTTTTTACAACTGACATTTGTTAATGTGCTACTAATATGATGTCATAACATAAATGTGTATCCTTAGCAAGAATGCATGACATATCATGGTATAACTGAAACCCAAGCACAAAATTTGTAAGTCTATAACTGTACCTCATGGTGTTTCACTAATAAAAAAAAAAAGAATGCATGACATAATTTCTTTTGCTTTCCTATGGGCATTTAAGCACAGAAGTTGGGAGCTGTTAGAGAGGAGTTAGTAAGCCCAAGGAGACAATGTATTGAAACATATGTCTGATTTGATTTAATATTAATTCATTTATAATACGAGTATCAATACTAAACCGAGGTCTTACTTTTAAACCTACAGAGTGGAAATTCTTGAGATTCTCACATGAAGAGTATATGATAGTTTGTACATGTTAGCTAGTTAATACCCCCCAAAATGTTTGTGGCTTAACAAAACCAGTTGCTGTTGTTTTTGTGTTTATTTTGTTGGGTTTGGGGGATCAAATCTGCCTGTGCTCGGGGCTTATTCCTGGTTCTGTACTCACTCCTGGGTGCTCAGGGGACCATACATGGTGCCAGAAATGAACACGGGCAGGCTGTGTGCCTTAACCCCCATACTACCTCTCTAGCCCTAATTTTCTTTAAAATCTCCACCCCTAAGGATCACATTATTTTTTTTCCCAGATAGCCAAGGAAGTTGATAAACTTGCAGAACGTCAACAGTTTGAATGTGCAAAACCCCGTTCTCCACTCAGGGACCTGAAAGGAGCTCTGGTGAGTGACAGTGATAGTAACATCAAGCCTAAGAGATGGAAAGGCCTTTGGTATCCCTGCTGATGATCTTTATTCTCCTTTATTAAATTGAATTAAGAAAGAAAATATGGCCCAGGGCTTACTCTTGTCTCTGTGCAGAGATCGCTTCTAGTGGGTTTTGGGGGACCATATGGTTATGATTGAATCCGGACCCCATACAAAGCAAGTGTCCTACCTGCTGTACGATCTGTCTAGCTCCACATTTACAATGTTTTGGCTCTAGCATTTAGGATGATTACGTAACATTAGAAAGAAGGAATTAACAGATTAAAAAGTAGATTAATAATCAAATCTTCTTTTGCCTCCCTCTCATACCTTATTTGTAATCCATTCATGTAGATATTATGCTTATTATGAACAATTTAAAAGATATTATCAATTCTATTCTAAAGCACCTCCTAGTTCTCAAAAGCCAATCAATTTATTCCTTTTATATTAATATTTTAGAAATCAAAATATCAAAAGCTAATTTAATTCAGCTAGTAGAACTAACTTGGTGTATTTATTACTCATCTATTTTTCAGGAAAGCCTGATTGAAGAGGAAGCTGGGCAGAAGAAAATTTAACTCTGCTTCAATCAGTCCCAAATATAACTGACATGGTAATTGATGACCCATTTAATATCTATAAACTGTATGTGGCAGAAACCCTTAAGCCAAGTTGCATATACTTCACCATGAAGTGCTGTCATGAATAAAGTGACATAAATGCTAATTGTTTCTCTGATTCAAATTCTTTTGTATGTTGGTGTGGGGGGAACATTGTAAGCCACAAAGAGGCATCTCATGTGAGTGTGCAGGAGGCAGAGGAGAGACCTAAGCAAGACAGCATCATTGCTGGTTACATGAACCTGGTGGTTCTCCACCACTGCCCTGTACCTCAAAGCATCACATACTGGTCAGGCCCTAAAAAGCAGACTCAGCTAGTTTTTCAAGGGATGAGAGATTTATCTTTGCTTTGAGGGCTCTCCATTTGTCTGGCGTTCTCATGTCCCCAGTTCAATTCCCAGCACTGACAGGAATGGTCTCTTGATACCAATAGTAGTGATCCTTGAGCACATAGCCTTGCCAGGTGTGAGGGAGGGGAAGGGGGGGGGAAGAAAAGGGAATAGGGGAAGGCGGAGGGGAGGGTAAGGAGAAAGGGGAAATGGGGAAGGGAGACGGGGAAGAGAGAGGAGGGAGGAGGAATGGGCAAGAGGGGAAAAGAAGGGGAAGAGGGAAGGGATAGGAAGAAAAAGAAAAGGATGGGAAGGAAAGGAAAGGAAAGGAAAGGAAAGGAAAGGAAAGGAAAGGAAAGGAAAGGAAAGGAAAGGAAAGGAAAGGAAAAGGAAGGGAAGAGAAAGGGAAGGGAAGGGAAGGGAAGGGAAGGGAAGGGAAGGGAAGGGAAGGGAAGGGAAGGGAAGGGAAGGGGAGGGGAGGGGAGGGGAGGGGAAGAGAAGGAGAGGGAAGGGGAGGGGAGGGAGTAAGGGAGGGCAGGGGAGGGGAGGGTAAGGGAGGGCAGAGGAGGGTAAGGGAGGGAAGGGGAGGGGAGGGGAAGAAAGGGGAGAGGTTGGGAGGGGAAGGAATGGGGGGAGGGGAGGAGAGGGGAAGGAAGGAGAGGGGAGGGGGAGGGGGAAGGGGGGAGGAATGGGAAGGAAAAGGGGCAAGGAGAAGAGGAAAGAGGAGGGAAGGAGGGAAAGGAAGTTGCCCTTAAATTGAGGCACACTGAGAGTTGGGATGAAGGTCTAAGAATAAGTGTTCACCAGCCTGATCTGTTTAGTTTCTCTCTTGAAAATGCTAAAGTATGGAGCACACGAAAGATCAGACTCAGGTACTCATATGGTTAAATAGTCCTGTCTACAAGACCAGTGTCAGGCTTATGGCTACATAAAAATCTATTCAATTATTTTCATAATGACCTCGATGTAAAAATGCTTGTTTTTCCCTTAAAATGGGGGCTGTGGGACAAGAGTGATAGAACAGTGAGTAGGGTGTTTGTCTTTGCATGTGGCTGACCTGGGTTTAATCCCTGCCATCCCATATGGTCCCCCCAAGCACCACCAGGAATAATTCCTGAGAGCAGAGCCAGGAGTAGAGGAGTAACTCCTGAGCATCACCAGGTGTGACCCAAAAAAGTCAAAATGAAAAAAGAAAAAGGTTGGGAGGAAACCTGCTGGTTCTGTCTGGCTCCATGGGCAACCCTCTCGTATTGTACTAGGAGGCACTCCCAATGGAAATGAATAGGAAGTTCCATCACTTCCTTAATTGAACCAGAAACGGGAAACCAGGTTCATGTGCTAACTTGGTTTTACTGGTGACTATCTATTTCAATTAGGCCCCTAATTACGAAGCTAATATCCACAATCAGTTTTATCATATCCAGCTGGCTCTAAAACCATTTGAAAAACTCATTTTTCTTGGTCAGAAAGACAGTACAGGGGTTAAAGCACCTTCCCTGTACCTAGTCATCTCTGGCACCTCTATATTGTCCCCTGAGCACCACCAGGAATGACCCCTGAGCAAAGAACTGGGAGTAAGTCCTGAGCATAACTTCAGGGTGGTCTAAAACTCAAAAAAGAAAAATTTGCAAATCCCAGGTACTTACCTGATGTCACAGCAGCAAACTGTACCTGTATTCACATGATGAAGACTCAGATAATTTTTTTCTTAAAAAAAAAAAAAACACAAAAACCTCAGATAGAACCTTTATCCTCCTTTTCAAAACCCTAGGTAAACCTGTGCTGAGGAATTTGAACAGGAGTCAGAAATATTCCTGAGGAAGAAAATTCCACTTGAACAAGGGTCAGAAATGTTACGTGAGGGAAAACATTCTCCTCTTTTAAAAACAAATATTTGCTACTATTCAAAGCTTGATTTGCTAAGTATCGCCATTTGAGGAGTCTCTAAACAAATGGGAATCAAAAAATGTCTTCCTTTTAATAAAATTAGGCAGTAATGTGATTCACAATATATTTCATTAATCAGTATAGATAAGACAGCAAGTGGCTTCCATCTGCCATAGTAACTTAAAAATTATAACAGTATCATTTGCAACCTTCAGTTAATATATTTTAAAAAGGCAATACGCATATTCATCACCTACATCTCAAATTTTCTTTCTCAAGTTTAGCCTTTTTTGGTGGGGAATGGATGGTTGGGTTCAGGGATCAATCCTGGGAGAGCTCAGAAGACCATACGTGGTGCAGGAATCAACCCAGATTGGCTGTATGCAAAGCAAGTGCCTTATACACTTCCCTGATTTTCAGGAAACTTGGTTTGGATCCAGCTGGGTCTCCATGACTGGAATCTGAAGGGAGACCAGCTAACTACATGATATCATTAACAGAGACTGGTTTGTGACTACAAACAAGTATATGCTGTGTATTTTCAAATGACCGTTTCATTAAATTTTTTAATATTTGCTTGAATCTGGGTTGGAGTGATAGCACAGTGGGTAGGGTGTTTGCCTTGCACTCCATTTGGTCCTATATGGTCCCCCCTGCACTTCCAGGAGTAATTTCTGAGTGAAAAGCCAGGAGTAACCCCTGTGCATCACCAGGTGTGATCCAAAAAATAAGATTGCTTATATCTGCAGAACACATCAATTCATTAATAAACCTTCCAAAAGATTTAAGTCTCCAGCTCTGCAAAATAAAGGATCAGAAATATACTGAGTGACACATTGAATCTCCGTATCATTCCAATTTTAGTATATGTGCTGCCGAAGCGGGCTGGATTGATAGCACAGCAGTAGGGCATTTGCCTTGCGCACACCCAGCCCAGCCGAGCTGGTTTCGATTCCTCAGCCCCTCTCGGAGAGCTCAGCAAGCTACCGAGAGTATCTCGCCTGCACGGCAAAGCCTGGCAAGCTAACTGTGACGTATTCAATATGCCAAACACAGTAACAAGAAGTCTCACAATGGAGACGTTACTGGGCCCACTCGAGCAAATCGATGAACAATGGGAGCACAGGACAGGACAGGACAGATTGAATGAGGTCCAAGTCTTCAAATGATCAAGAAACCAAAAGAATGGCTTACAGGTGGAAGGGTTAATGGGCTTGCCTTGCATGGCAGTCCAAGATGTCTGATCCCCTGTACTGCATTTGGTATACCCGGAGATCTCTGTGATCTCTGTGTACAGAGCACGAGTGACTCTTGAGCACAGAACCAGAAGTAAACCCCGAGCATAGCTGGGTGTAGCCCCCAAACAAAAATAGCCACCAAAAATAGGCCTCAAGAGAAACTATTTTAACAAATGACATAGAAGCCTTATCACTGCCAACCATGGCCCAAGAACTGGAAGAAATAAAAGCCTACCTGCCTTATAGCACTCATACATTTTCACAATAAAAGGTTCTCTAACACAGTGTTTCCAAAGGAAACCCTAGACCCAAAGATGTTCCAGTGTTGGGGTTGGAGTGATAGCACAGCGGGTAGGGCGTTTGCCTTGCACGCAGCCAACCTGGGTTTGATTCCCAGCAGCCTATATGGTCCCTCAAGCACCACCAGGAGTGATTCCTGAGTGCAGAGCCAGGAGTGACCCCTGAGCATCGCGACTGTGATCCAAAAAAACCCCAAAACATAACAAAACAAAGCAAAAACAAAAAACGTTTCAGTGTTACTGATTCAGTCTCGGGGATGAGTCAGAGCAATAGTACAGCAGGGAGGGCATTTGCCTTCCATGTGGCCGACCTGGATTTGATCCCCAGCATCCCACATGGTCCTCCAAGCACTGCTAGGAGTAATTCCTGAGTGCAGAGCCAGGAGTATCACCTGAGCATCATCATGTGTAAGCCAAAAAAAATAAATAAAATTGAAAAATCAGTCTCTTGGGTCTGAACACTTGCATTTTTAACAAGTATCTTCTGCACAGAGGAGCAATTTTGCTCTAAGAAGCAACTGTTGGCAAATGTTTGAAAGCCCCAGAACATTTTTCTTTAAAGAAAGAGAAAGAGAGAGAGAGAAGAAGTGTCTGTCATAGAGGCAGGATGGAGGGTGTGGAGTAGGGGTAGGGGGTGATGGGAGGGAAACTGGGGACACTGGGTTGGAAACGTACATTGGTAGAGGGATGTATGTCAGATCACTGTATGACTGACACCTGACCATGAACAGCTGTGTAGAGATCTCACAGTGATTCAATTTAAAAAGTTAAAAAAATAAAAATAAAAAAGAAAAAGAAAACAAGAAGGACTTATAAGCCCAGGACTTCAAACCGTGCAGTATTATAATTGAAGGGTGGCTGCCTTTCCAGCCTGCCCCACCAGCAGCATGCAAACTCAAAACTAGTAAGAACTGCAATGAAATAAGGCCATAAGGAGTGCAGAGGCACTGCGTCATGAAGATGTCGAGAGGGAAAAGTCCAGAAATAATTTCATTTCATTGATGTAAGGGTAATAAGAAACTGAACACAATAAGTTTGAAAATAATTTCCATTTTTAATTTAAAAAATAAATAACAGCAAATCTGAACAAAATGTTTCTACTTTGATGTACATTTTCCCATATGTCTGTGTTGGAAATCCAACCAGTTTACAAAATCACGACAATGTCGCTTTTTGATGAATTCTGAATGAACAACTCATAGAATGTGACTAAAAGAAGTATCTGTGTAGCATTTACTAAAGATCAGCTTTGGCTGGATTATTAGAATCAGTGTGAAATTATCAACCTGAAAGGAAAACTATCTTTTTCTCCTTTGGTAGATAATTAAGTTAATGGTTCCACTCTTTATTCCACCCCAAGAGGAAAGGATCTTTTTCAATTCAATTTTAAAATCCTAGTAAAGTCACGCATTGACCGAAGGGCCTTTAAACAGAAACACAGCTTCATTTTCACTTTCTCTTTTTCATTCACTTGAAATAAAAGAAAGGTGCTAACAATCATGTCACCTCAAATATATACATGTACATGAAGAAACTGAGGCCCAGAACAGATTACTTGCCCAAAGGTAGTCTTTGAAAGTTTTTTTCCTCCTCTTTTTGTTACCTGAGAAGTGCGAGGAGGAAGGATACAAATTCAAAGCATCTCCTAGTTACTTTTTACAAATGAGAACCTTCTAGAGTGCTGAAGTTGTCATAGTTGGATGTGAGGGGCACGGGGCATTGTTGTATATTTATGTAAAATCTGATCTATCGGTATACCTCAGACTTGTCTACTTTCCAGTATGTGAGGCATGTATCAATTTTAAAGTAAGAAATCACTTCTTGGTCTCAGGACAAAGAAGGGGGAAGACTCTTGCAGCTTGAAAAGATTGAAGGTAAACTTTAGGGCAGCATTTTCTCACAGATGATTCTACAACACTGGAGTCAAGGTGAGAAGGAGAAGGGGGGACAGTCCCTGGACCCACAGTCTAAATGAGGGGTCTCACTATCTTCAGACATTACAAACTTTCTTTTCTTTTTTTTTTTTTTTTTGCTTTTTGGGTCACACCTGGCAATGCACAGGGGTTCCTCCTGGCTCTGCGCTCAGGAATCACCCCTGGCGGTGCTCAGGGGACCATATGGGATGCTGGGAATCGAACCTGTATCGGCCATGTTGGCTGCGTGCAAGGCAAATGCCCTACCCGCTGTGCTATTGTTCCAGCCCCAAGGCATTACAAACTTTCTAATCATGTAGCATAATCATGTAGCATGTAGTCTTTGTATTTGGGGTCGATGATTCAACACATTGAACTGTTTCGGAGGGGTCAAACAGTTGTCCAAAAAAAAAAAAAATTCTTAAAGTAAGACAAGTCACCATGACAGAGAAAGAGAAGAAAAGGATTTAAACCAATCTCATAAACGAATATCCACAAATGTGACCATTTGGGTGTGATTTTTAATGCCTTACAATACTCCAGAGTTCTTTTCAAGGAACATAAACATCAGTTCTTGTTCCCCCTTACTTCCATGGCTCCAAAATAAAATGTTAGCAGGAATTTCTTTGCTGTTTTCTTCTTTGGCTTTAGAACAGACTTTATTTGCGATCTTTTATCAGGTAAAACTATCCTACACAATGGCTTCCCAAGAAGATGCATCTTCCAATGACCTTTGTAATTTATTTTTTACAACATTACCCAGGATGCTTTGTGTTCAGGCAGAGATATCCTAGTATTTTCAAGAACGTGGAAAGGAACTCAGATGGGAAATAAAGTTATATGAAAGAAGGGAAGGTATCTGGGCACTGATCTGGAGCAATAGCACAGTGGTAGGGCGTTTGTCTTGCCCGCAGCCGGCCCTGCCGAGCAGGGTCCGATTCCTCCGCCCCTCTCAGAGAGCCCAGCAAGCTACAGAGTATCTTGCCCTCACGCAAAGCCTGGCAAGCTCCCCATGACATATTCGATATGCCAAACACAGTAACAATAAGTCTCACAATGGAGACGTTACTGGGCCTGCTCGAGCAAATCGACGAACAACAGGAGGACAGTGCTACAGTGCTTAATCAAAGACTATCTTGCATTTCTACTGCTCTGCCAGGACTAACTGAACGGTTGGATTTATTTTCCAACCCGGAGGTGACACAACATCTTTTAAACACAACTAGAAAAGCAGGGTGGGAAAATTCAGAACCCCTCCAGCCAAGGAACTTCTCAGAAGCTGCTCTGGGCTCTGTCAACACTGACTAGGTAACCTTTTGTTTTTGTTTTGGGACCCGGCAATGATCAGGGGTTACTCCTGACTCTGCACTCAGGAATTACTTGTAGCAGTGCAAGTGGACTATATGGGATGCCAGGGACTGAACCCGGGTCAGCCACATGTGAGGCAAGAGTCCTTCCTGCTATAATATAGTACTGGCTCCAAGAATCTTCTTCAGTTCTTAATACCACTGTGTCTCTAGCCATACAAGATGATGTCAGAGATTCTAAGAGAGGAGTGGTGTGTGAAGAACTGACCTGCACTCAATTCTAAATCACCTGGGGGGAAAGAGGAGGATATTACAATGCTCTAGGCCTAGCAGAGAACAGGAAGGACCTGTAATTTTGTTTGAGCCGACATGAAATCTCACAACAACCTGTGGTAATCCCTTTTTGAAATGTGGGGAAATAAAAGCTTAGAGAATTTCAAATACCTGTGAGAATCTGCAAAGTGTATAGTTTAGCAGGGAAGAGCAGAGACCAGCTGAGACTCATTCTACAGCGCACATTCTTTCCACTAAGTCACCATGGAGTTCTCCTGAATGGATGAGGACCCCTTCTCCTCACCACTTCTAGAACATGCTTACTCATTTCTTGAGTGACACTGGACATATTTCAGAGGAGGCTGCTTTTTGACATTGTGAGCAGCTGGGATATCTTTCCTCAAAGAGATGGTACTGAAAGAAGCGCACTGAGGCTGACAAATTGATCCAAATTCTTTAAGCTGAAATCACCCTCCTTGAGGAAAGAGGATTGTGAGAATTCATGAGGGAAACCTTAATAGATAACCCTCAGGTTGTCCTCCGGGATTCATGATTTAAAAACAAAACAAAACAGGCTTGATCTAAGAGTGTAGAAATATCTGAGACAGGGGCTAGAGCGATAGTATAGTGGGTAGGGCATTGGCCTTGTATGCAGCTGACCTGGGTTCGATCCCCAGCATCCCATATGGTCCCCTGAGCACAGCCAGGAGTAATTCCTGAGAGTAGAGACAGGAGCAACCTCTGCACATTGCTGGATGTGATCCTAAAAGCAAGAAAGAAAGCAAGAAAGCAAGAAAGCAAGAAAGCAAGAAAGCAAGAAAGAAGAAATATCTGGGACATTTTCTTTCTTGTACCAACTAGGAGCAGGTTGTAAAGTGTTATGGGAATGTGATCTAGATCGGGATGATTTGGTGGAGCCTAGAGTAGCAAGCTGCATTATTAATAAGAACATGTAGTACAATTTTCTGTGTTCAGACTCACTATTCATACCTACAAAAAACAAAGGGCTTCATGTATAAGCTTTTTGAGACTCTTCCAGCTCAAAATATCTCTAACTTCGTATTGCTATTTATGTACAATATAGGTATTATTTGATCATTGAAAAGACCCCGTTATATTTTTTCTGAAAAGACTACTGGCATTGCTATCATACACACATCGTCAAATTAACTCCATGATCAAGAGGAATAAATAATCAAAATGAGATATTGCACTGTGTTCTCCAGGGTAAAAGCAGAGAGGAGCCATGGGCCCTTCAAATGGAATCTGCAAATTGAGCTCTTGAATCTAAGCTTTAGAGTTCCGTATATCCAGTGATTTGCACTCAAAAGAGGCAACAGGACAAGAAAGCGTTAGAGGAATTTGTCTAGGAAGAAGTGACTGGTGTGCATTAGACACGAGTGACTCCTGTGGAGGCAGACAGTTTTTTCTTGTCACAAATGGGGAGGGGGGAGGTAGGGAGGACATAGGAGTTCAGAAGTCACACTGGGTGCACTTTTTTTTCAATCATGATAGACACACATGCCCCGAAGAAGACAGTCTCCCATCCAAAGGTATTCTTATCTTCAAGGGAGACAGAAAGACCTTAGAAAGATATTACTTCAACCTTCAAAATGTATGTGATCGAAGTTTCTTCCAACATGTTCAATGGATGGTGAGGAAAGTGAATCTCAAGAGCAGTTTTTCAGAAGCACAAGAAATCCCACCAAGGAACAGGTGACTGATTTTATACTATCACTATCGTAGAGGAAGATCTTTGAGCATCTTCAGGGTCAGTGGCTCTGCCTTGGCAGCTGTCATGTAACAACGGTGAGACAAGAGCTCTGCTTTGAGAAATGCACGGGATACAGCTATTCTGGAACTCCATGTTCCGTAGATGTGGCCGTCTGTAGGTATTGATCTCCAAAAGAATCTTTTAAACAAATAGAACGAATTTTTGTCTGATTAACCCCAAAGGGGGAACAGGAAAGGTAGTCAGCAGGACACCACGTGCAATGAGATTTGGGAACAATTGCCCATGGAGGTCAATTCTCAGGCTTTAGCGGTCCAAGTTGCTTCAAGTTCCAGAAAGAGTAGAACCTTCATTGGGATCCAGGCTCAGAAGAAAGGACTCCAGATTTCCGAGCTTTTGGAGGTGGAGGGGGTGGGGCCTTGGCATCTCTTCTGACAGGCAGTGGGGGAGCAATCTGAGGGAGTTGGCACAGGAAAGTAGAAATGAGTCTGTTTTCTTCCCAACTGACTTTTTGTCTATATTTCCATCATCCTGCCCAAGCTTCTATCTGATTTCACTTTATCTATACAATCTTCATAAAGAAGTCAGACTGCTGCATTGTCCCTTGTTCTTGAGTTAATCAGACATACCCCAACCATATCCCTCACGCTTGGCCCTTGGCATTCAAATGACGGGCCCTCAATATTTGTTGGATGAATAGAGGAGAAGTTGTCTGAACCATTCCAGAATAATGATGACTCATGCAGATGAGTCAATTCATCAAACGAGAATCAGGACTCACTTTTTACCCAGGATAAGGTATAGAAAAGGGTCTACTTTTTAACCAGAAGAAAAAAACCATTTGCCTCTATTTCCTTCTCATTGAAAACTCCCCTATCTTATATGTTTTAAGAACCAAAACCTGATTCAAGTGACAAATCTGTGGGAAAACCTGCCAACTACAAAGCTCAGAAAATTCAGGGCTACATTCCTCAAAGGGTGCCCTCAAGGGCCCAGGTGTCAGGCATTGTCCTTACCTCTGTGGAGTTCCTCTGGCTGGTCTTGGGAGGCGGTGGAGGTGGGACAGTAGTGGTTGACACTCCATCTGTCTGCAGAGATGGAGAGCCTGGAGAGGATACGAAGCACATGAAGGCAGAGAGGAGGGTCAAGGAATCTCAGGATTTGTTCTTTCTTTGCAATACTGACACCAATCTGGTGAATTAGACTGCTATGCTGAGATAAGGTCCCTTATCCCTTGTGACAAACCAGGAAAAACTTTTCATTAATCAAAAAGCATCACAAGAAGTTGTGAGGGAAAAATTCTATACTTTTCAAGACTTCTATACTGTTCAAGACTTCATTATTATACCAAAGATGAAGATATTTTCCTCAAAGTAGGGCATGCCTTGATTGTCTGATACACCCATCTCAAGTGTTTATAATCTAAAAATCATCCTGCCCCAGAGTAGGCAGTTCCTGAATTTTGCTTAAAAGTCACTGAGTCGTCTTGGTTTTTTAACCACTTACAAGGTGCAATAGCCACTTCCTCCAGCAAACCTTAACAGATTAGCTTTCATTCTCAGTGAACTGAGTCTATCATTTGTTTCCTATAATTTGTCCTTCTGTCTGATATGCGTCTGTATCATAGGCACTTTGCAACTTGTTCTCAAGCACTGCACACTACCACTTCTCCATGCTAGACGTTAAGTAAAATATAAAAGGGGTCCATTGCTTGTCATTATTTTGGACCCTGACCTATATAAAAACATAGATATTTATCTAGCACTGCACTGTCCTCCAGTTGTTCATCGATTTGCTCAAGCAGGCCCAACAACGTCTCCATCGTGAGACTTATTGTTACTGTGTTTGGCATACTGAATATGCCACGGGGAGCTTGCCAGGCTTTGCCACGTGGGCGAGATACTCTCGATAGCATGCCGGGCTCTCCGAGAGGGGCAGAGGAATCGAACCCGGCTTGGCTGGGCCGGCTGCGCACAAGGCAAATGCCCTACTGCTGTGCTATTGTAATAGTTCATAAAATATTTGATTCCTGTCTGGTCCTAGCCCAGATCCACCTCATTTACCTTCCACCACTGGAAAGGGGCAGTGAGGTGCTCCGGATCGCAAGACAGAAAAGTTTAATGAGACCAGCCACCCACGGTGCCTGTCAAACTCTAAACCCACCACTGAACTGAACCAGCTTTACACTAGCCTCCTATACACTGTGGATGATCTAGTTAGAAATCGCTCAGCTTCACATATATACTTCAGGCTGCAATAGAAGGGATATAGGAAAACTTACTGAGGGTCCTGGTAGCTTTGGGAGTGAGTGGAGGTGGGCTCAGGGGTATTGACTGAGGAGGTGGAGAACCTTGAAATGGTGTCAGCCGATTGTCCATCAACTGAAGACTCTTTGGTCTTTGTGCTTTTTTGGATGGGCTCTAGGAGAGAGAGAGAGAGAGAGAGAGAGAGAGAGAGAGAGAGAGAGAGAGAGAGAGAGAGAACAGCACAGCATTTTCACATAAGAACAGGCCTCTCTGTTGAGCAGAAGCCCATTGGAGGGCTTTATTCCAAGAGCTTGCCATCTTGTCCTGCAGTTAGCATACTGGAACAGACTAAAGTGTTTTTTAGCCAGATTAGAAACGAGTCACTCTGATTCTCAGGGAAAGTTGGCCTTGCCATACTTGACGTGGCTTATAGAAAAAAAAAAGAAAGGTGCTTTTTATGGTAAGACAAATGGTAATGTTTGGACTGACTCATGGCACATGGTGGGGAGAACCACAACTCCAAGCCTCAACCCACATGTTTATATTGTGGGGCAAGATCTCGCAGCAATATTGATTTAGGGATTTGGATTCTCTCCGTGTGCTTTTCTTAGCACTCTCTGGGATCTGTCGCTCCCCCGGGCTTCTGTGTGGCGGGATTCACAGCCATGCTGGTGACTCACAGCTGGGAAATGAATGGCAACGTGCCTGGCTGCTGGGGACACATTTATTGGTAACCCTCCAGGGCATCGTTTTTCTCTTTACCATCAGATCAGGTTCTGGTTCTTTCTCTGCAATGACCTGGGACTTGCTCAGATTCCAGTCTTTTCTCTTCAACTTGTTGATCCGGTTCTCACTGTCCTCTTTAAGTGTCAGGTCGTCAACTCTGGCACCCGAGGACGCTCTACGTTCCAAAAGTGGCTCCAAAATGGACCTATCAACCAAGAAGAAAGACAAAAATCAAGAAACTCTGATCAGCTGACAGTCAATATTGACTCTAGAAAGGATTGCTCTAGAAAGAACTACTTGACCTAACCCTGACCTGTGACACAGTCTCATAACCAGAATTTTCAGCCACCACTTAACATTAAATTTACATGCAAAGAATTTATATAGAAAAAAAGAGTAAAAGGCAACTCTATGTAGAGGATAATAAATAGTAGTTGTTGTGGAGTAAGAAACACTGTGTTTAGATCCCACCTATGGTTACTTAGTGGATGACTTTGGGAAGAAAACCCTTTTATACTTTAGATTTGTTATCTGAGGAATAATAACTGAAATGTACTTCATAGGGATGTGACAAAGTGACAAAATATAACATTATTATATTATATTATAATATAATAATTATATAAGTATAATTATTATAATACCTAGCATATCCAAGTATTCTTTAAATGTTTTTGTAATGATTTTATTTATTTATTTATATATTTTTGGAGTCACAACTGGTAATACACAGGGGTAATTCCTGGCTTTGCACTTAGGAACTACTCCTGGTGGTACTCAGGGACCATATGGGACGCTGGGAATTGAACCCAGCTCAGCCACATACAAGGCAAATGTCCTACCCGCTATACTATTGCTCCAGCACCTATTTCATTTGTTTTGGTAGGCCATACCTTGCTGTGCTCAGGGCTTATTCCTGGCTCTGTGCTCAGGAGTGACTCCTGGTGGTGCTCAAGGGAACATATGTGGTGCTGAGAATCAAACCAGACTTAGCCGGGTGCAAGTACCATAAGACCTGCTCTTAATCTCCAGCCCAATGGTGGATTTTTAAAGTTGCATAGTGAAAATGGACTATTCAAGAATTATAAACAGAGACGTTACTGGGCCTGCTCGAGCAAACTGATGAACAACGGGAGGACAGTGCTATAGTGCTACCATATCTGAAGGTTGGGGGGGGGAATGTTTGACGAGGACTCTCAAAATATTTTCCCATACATTACTGATTAATTACAAGGGGAAAATAGTAACTACAAAGAATATTAACTAGATAAAATTGTTTTTTTCTGAATAAAATCTTTAACCACATAATCAGTTATCACCAGTAAGGGAGAAATAGATATAATGTGTGCTTCCGGGTATGAGATCTGAAAAAGACACACTACACTAAAAAGTATAATCTGAATCCTGAGTACCAATAAAAATCAGCCAAAATTAAGAAAAATTCTAAAGGTACTTGGCCCATGATCTAAAAGAAAAAAGTGCTAATATCATAAAAAAGACAGAAATTGTTATGGAAACAATTTCAACTTAATATTGCTTATGATCTTCGTGGGATTCTCTGGGAAATTACTAAAGAAGGCATTATTGGGACGACTGCCAAGGCAGGATTATGGGCTGTGCTTACAGAACTCCATCAATGTCAAATATCCTAAACTTAGATCATAGTACGTAATTAGAGACGACAATCTCCTTGCTCTTTGCATGATTATGTGCAGCCTACTCACAGATGATAAAGTTAATGGGAGTGGGGGAAGAGGGTGTGTGTGTGTGTGTGTGTGTGTGTGTGTGTGTGTGTGTGTGTGTGCGCGCGTGTGTGAAGGAATGTGCCCTCCCTTCAATTATTTTCATTTTTTGGCTTTTGGGACACACCCAGTGATGCTTAGGGCTTACTCCTAGTTATGTACTCAGGGATTACTTCTGGCAAGCTCAGAGGACCAAATGGGATCAAACCCAGGCTGACTGCATTCAAGGTAGTACAGGCTGTACTATCCCTCTGCCCTCGACTCCAATTTTTTAAGTGGCTGGAGAAAGATATAGCTTCACAATGAGTATAGGCAACTATAGCTTCTAAATAGGTATTTAACAAACTCTGGTTTGATCAAATATTAGTAGATTTTGTTGTACAAAAACAAAGGTTTGGGGAGATGAATAGATGGAATTTTTAGGGCAACAAAATTACTCTTAGGTATGTTAGATATATGACGGTCAATGCCTTGACAAAAATCACAGAAAGTTTAGCACCAAGTCTGAACCCTAAAGCAAATTGATAGGTAATAAAGATTTGTCAATATAGGCTTATTGGAGGCAGCTCATGTGCCACTCTGCTTCCTGATGACAGAGGAGTTGGTATATGCAGATAGAGTAGGGATGTGTGGGAAATCAGCACTTTCTGTTTGAGATTTCTGTGAACGTGAAACTGCTCCTAAAGTTCATAAACATGAAAATCTTTGGTATGTGGGCTGGAGAGATAGTACAGCGGGTAGGGCATTTGCCTTGCCTGGCTGACCCAGGTTTGATCCCCAGCATCTCAAAGGGTCCCTCGAGTACTGCCAGGAATAGTTGCTGAGCACAGAGCCAGGAATAACCCCTGAGCAATGCCGGGTGTGACCCAAAAAGCAAACAAACAAAAATCTTTGGAATGAAATGGGGCAATAATAAAAACATTCATCAGTGTTGCCTATTTAAAAATAAAAAGATTTTGCTGCATCGGATAGCATCATTAGTAAATTACAACTACATATTTTAGATGCAGGGCAAATGCCTTTATATATAAGAAACACTTATACATTATAATTTCTTAACATTTGAAGTCACTAGTTATTAAATACAAGAATAGAAGTATTTAGAGGAGATAAAAGAGTTTTTATATGTATGGAAAATTTCAAATGTAAAATGAAGAGAAAATATAATACATGCCTAAGCACATATAACTCAGTCTCAGCAATGATCTCAGCATGTCTTGTCCACCTTTCCACCTTTCCTTCCTTTGTTTTTGGACCACAACCAGTAGTGCTCAATGGTTACTCTGCACTCAGGGATCACTCCTGGCAGCTCAAGGCACCATATGGGATGCTGGGCATGGAATCCGTGTCAAACATATGCAAGATCCCTATCTGCTATACCATTTCTCCAGCCAGCATGTTATTTCTTATATATCATGTCCCATTCCTTACTCTCCACTGGGTTATTTGGAAGTAATTTCTTGATAATCATTCTAGAATATTTCAGATTTCAATCCATATAGTTATAAGTAACCATCTTCATTACCCAACTCTCACCCCATTTCCCTAATTTTATCAAATACTCAGCCAATGTTCAAATTTCCTGATTTTCCTCTGATTGCTTCATTTTTAACTTCTTTTGTGTTTCGGACCTTACCCGGCAATGCTCAGGGGTCACTCCTGGCTCTGCCTGCAGGAATCACTCCTAGTGGAGCTCAGGGAAGCAGATGGGACACCGTGGATTAAAGCTGGGTTGGTCTCATGCAAGGTAAGTGCCTTTCCTGCTGTACTAACTCTCTGGACCCTCCCACGATTATTTTTAAAGGTGGTTGGTGTATATCAGGATCCAAACAAATTCACTTATACTTTGATTCATGAGCTGCTTTACTTCTGACTCATAAGTTTCTTAAATCATTTATTTATTTATTGGTTTTCAGGGCCTACCCAGTGGTGCTCAGGGAACCCTGTGGTGCTTCAGATGAAACTCAGACCTCTTGCATACAAAGCATACATTCCAGCACCTTCTTGAGTCATACAAAACTCCTAGTACTCTAGACTCCTCTTTGAACATATTTTTGTCTCTGGTAAATATAAAAGATGAGAGTTTCAGGGCCATCTGTAATTACTGCTATCATTAAGTAAATAATTATACTCCTCATGGGGGAGAGCAATGAGAGGAAAGGAAAAGCTAATAATCCAGGCGACCTGAGTTATTTCCCTTATGGGCTGATGTATCTCCATTGACTAAGCGTCACTTCAGAAACGAAAAGCAAACATTTGCCAAGGCATCAGCCCACACCCTCTGCTGCTGATTCAAGATCAGCCACTTACCCATCAGAGCCTGGTCTGGAGGGAGCAGTATCTGATGAGTTGGAAGAGGTGGAAATCACAGAGGAGGTCACGGAAGTGATAGACAATCTCCGCAGAGTAGAGGACATGATGTAGGGGAGCACCATAGACCCTGTGCGGCTTGGCTTCCTTTCAGTCAAGTTGGGGGGCTGATGAACAAACGGTCCCTCAAGGTTAGTTGTCTGGAATTCCGCCCACAGAAATCACTGCAGGTCCCACTGTCTGCAGTGAGTGCACATTACACTGGTCACATCCTTACTGGTTGGAGCCTCTGCTGCAACCACTGTTAAATGCTGGGAATACTTGCATTTTTAGACATAAGGCTAAATTGATATTGTTTCTATATTTAGAATAAAATTTAATCATCAGTAGCTTGCATTATATACCATAAAATAGCACCCACCCCAATTTCCCTCCCCCATCTTTCTTAATTTAGATTCTTTTTGGTTTGGGGGGTCATACATGGTGGGGCTCCTGAGTGATCTCTGGCGGCAGTGCTTAGGGATGCATATATGGTATCAGGGATTTGTATCAGGACTATGGTCACCGCAGCCACATAGAAGGATAAGTACCATACTCCTTACTATCTCTCTGGTCCCTAAATTTAGACTTGTTGAGCCATTACAAATAATGATTATTGGCCATTATTAAATGAAAAAATCTTTTATTGGAACTATATACCCAAAACTTATTCTGGTGAATCTTAGGAAGTCCTAGAATTTTGATCTACTTTCGTAAGAAATGTCATGAATAGGACTGATTATCCAATATGCAATATCAAATGTGCATACTAATAATAACCAGAATAGCACCTAAACTCACTAGGTCAAAATCAGAATTTGTCACCTAGGAACTTGTGACAGAATGTTCCTAGAACATAACCTGGCAGTAAATTCAGGAACAAAAGGAAGAGGTAAATTCCTAGGAAGGCATAACTGAATACTCAGATGATTGAAAGAGATGATCAAAGAGACAGTCTGTAGGAAAACGTAGGTATAGAAGGGGGTGAGAAGTATAAGAAAAGAATTTTATAACATTGATTTGAATAAAGAACTTTTCAGAACAAGAGACCCAAAAATCAGATTATTAAAGAAAGCAAAACAAAAGAAAAGTTGGAGAGAAAGATTAGCACGATCATACTTTGACCCAATTTTCCAGAAGGAAAAAAAAAAAGTCATACCAATGAGAATCATTAGAATTGTCAGAAAAGAAAATTTCAAAAAAAGAACTAGAAGATATAAAATATACCTGACAATTTTCCCTTCAAATGTCTTCTGGAAAGTATAAATTTCATCAAAACAAAAACTGATTAGTGAAGAACATAAGAATTAGATGACATAGGTGATGAGCAATTATCAGGGATTCAGAAGAAATACGCCTTCTGGCATAGTGGGTCTCAGTGTGGGCCCCATATAACACCAACCTGGAAGCTGCAAATTCTTAGGTCTCATCTCAGATCTAGTAAATGAGAAATTCTGGGGACGTGGCCTAACAACCTGTTTTCACATTTCTTCCAGTTCTTGCTGTTGTTCATGTTTGAGAACCCCCACCTAGCACAACGATGACTGAAGATCATCGGCTGGAGACTCTGGTGTCTGTGCTCTGCCCCCATGATTATCAAAAGCTATAGCAATGCTACTATATTCATATCTGAGAAATGCAACAATAGTAGCACTTTAGCACTGTTCTCCCATTGTTCATCGATTTGCTCAAGCAGGCACAGGTAACGTCTCCATTGTGAGACTTGTTATTACTGTTTTTGGCATATTGAATATGTCACGGGTAGCTTGCCAGGCTTTGCTAGGCGGACGCAATACTCTTGGTGACTTGCTGAGATCTCCGAGAAGGGTGGAGGAATCGAACCTGGCTCGGCCCGGGTTGGCCGCGTGCAAGGCAAACGCCTTATCCACTGTGCTATTGCTCCAACAATAGTATCAAAGGTAAAAGGAATGAGAAAAAGCCTACCAGTGTGATCACCCCGTAGAGCCTTTCTACTTTATCCTTCAGTTCCCTAAAGCAAGAAGACAAGCGGTCATGTAACGGCTTCAGCTGCTCCGTCAGCTTCTCCCCATGAATGCGGATCCCCTCTGTCAATAAAGGCATCTGGGGGGAAAAGCATGAAAGAATGGAAATATGATTAAGGAAAATAACACCCATGATGTGAAGGTTGGGGAAGGGGACGGAGAGGTGAGCTCGTAGATATAGTGCTGACAAGTCCAAACAGTACTTCTCAGTGATGAGCTTGGGAGCAGGATGCTCTTGGGTCCATGAGGCAGAGAATACAAACATCAAGGATACAGGGCCATGCTGGGGAGAGCTGGCTCCAGCAGACCAACCCCCCCTAAACCTGGCAGCACTTGTGTGTACGAGCAACCGATAGTCCCAACATTAGACTGCACTGGAGCTGCATTCTCACCCAGTGCTTACTGCAGCAGTGAGACAAACTGAAGCAAACACACCAACACCCCTCAGCTGGAAACACGGGCCAGGAAACACTCTGGAAGCTGACTCTAAGAAGCTCCCTGTCTGCAAGATGCAGTTTCACGTGCTATCATTCCTAGGCTACTGTGTCAAGCAAAGAAGTAAATTGAGAGCCAGGGATTCCAAATAACATACAAAGAAACGATGTAAAGAAGAAAAAGGTGGGCATGAAAACTAGGCCCTAGACAACATCCTGGCAACAGGCCCTGTGGCTGCCACAAACCCCAGAGATGCTTACCAGCCATCACTTCCCGTGAGGCCTACCTGCAATGCTATGAGCCGTTTCAGTAGCTCAATCTTTTCCTGGTCTTCAGGATGCTCCTGCAAGTATTTCTCTGTAAAAAATGCCTAAAAAACAGAGCACAGAGGAGTGCTGATTAGAAAAGATTCCTACCTGTGTAGATGATCCTAAACAGGGACAGGAGGGAAGCCAAGAAGTGTGTCAAAACTCTTTGTATTCTATCATGACAAACCAGGAAGGACTAAATATCCCTTCCAATCCTTGGACAGCTCTTAGGTCACAGTGGCCAATTCAAAAAGATACTATTCTGTGGCCTTTCTGGAATCATGCAACTCTTAGCAAAGATATATTCTCCATAAATACCATCATTAATTAAAATAATTTCCCCCCAAAGAATTAGCACAAGGTTAAATGGTACTTCTAAGGATTATTCATCAGATTAAGTACACAGAGACTAAATTGCAAAGGGTGAAAATAAGAGATGTGCTGATTGATAGCTTTATGCTCTACAGAGTTTACATAGGCTCCTTCATATTTTTTCTCATGTTAAGTAAATCTAAGTATCTGTCTTTTAAAATGAATTCAAAATGCTGCTTCTGAGGAGTAGAGCGTTTACCTTGCACGCAGCTGACCCAGGTTCAATTCCCACATTCCATATGGTCCCCTGAGCTACAGCCAGGAGTAATTCCTGAGTGCAGAGCCAGGAGCAACCCCTGTGGATCGCCGGGTGTGAACCCACAAAAAAGCCAAAAAGTATGAGAACTGAATATGTCACAGGTAGCATGCCCAGCTTTGCTGTGTGGGCGAGATACTCTTGGTAGCTTGCTAGGCTCTCCGAGAGGGTCAGAGGAATTGAATCTGGCTTGGCCAGGCCGGCTGCACGCAAGGCAAACGCCCTACCCACGCAGAGGACAGTCAACGTAAATATGAAGACAGAATTTGCAAAATTTTATTTGTCGCTGCCTTTCAAATAAAGGGGTATTTATTTATTTATTTATTTGGTTTCGGGGCAACATTGGATGGTGCACAGGTAAAACTCCTAACTCTGTGCTCAGACATCACCCCTAATAGGGCTTGGGGGACCATAGGTGACACCAGAGATCGAATTTAGGTTGGCTCTGTGCAACGCAAGCACCACACTTGCTCTACTATCTCAAATATAGGCATTTAATATTTTAGAATTAAAGAAAACTTATTGATACATAAGAAAATGAACTCAAATTTCTAAAAAAGTAGGGTTACTTGAAGAAAAGAACCCTAAAATTCATTTTTCTAAGTTCTGCTTCAAAATAGAAAGACCTGATGAATTATAGCAAACAACTCCTGTGTTCTTCTCACTAATGCATCTATGTCACCTTCATTGCAATAGGTCACAGTGGTCAGTAAGAATTCCATTTCTTTATGCTTGGAAATCCACAAACATATTAATTAAAAGTATAAATTGTGGGGGCTGGAGCGATAGCACAGCGGGTAGGGCATTTGCCTTGCACGTGGCCAACCCAGGTTCGATTCTCAGCATCCCATATAGTCCTCTGAGCAACGCCAGGGGTAATTCCTGAGTGCAGAGCCAGGAGTAACCCCTGTGCATCACCAGGTGTGACCCAAAAAGCAAAAATAAATAAATAAATAAATAAATAAATCGTCATTTTATTCAAAAGGTCCTAAACATTTGTATTTGTCATATATCCTTTGCCCCCCCCGCATTATAATTAGAAGACTATCATATTTATATAAAGGGATATGTAATTTAGATATATTGTCATGTATAAATCTGAGTTTAGGGACATTCTGTATAAACTCAGAGTTAAAAACTTTAGGTGACAGGAACCAGAGAGATAGTACAGTGGGTAAAGTGTTTGCCTTGCAAGAAGCAGCCTGGGTTTGACTCCCAACACACCCATGTGTGTCCCCCCCCCTACTAGGAGTGAGTGATTCTTGAGTACAGAGCCAGGCGTAAGTTCTGAGCAACACGGTGTGATCCCAAAGCAAAATAAAATAAAATAAATTTGAAAAACTTTAAGTTGAATAAACACCCCCAAATAAGTGCCATCTAGCTAAGGAAAAATACAAAGTGAAAGCAACATAGTATTAAAAAAAGAATAATGCTAAATTCAACTGTATTTCCAGAAATTATTATTGAAACCTAACATGGGAAAAAGAAAATTCACCTGTTTCACTTTTTTTTGTTGTTGCTGAAAGTGTAATAACCGAACTTAAAACTGTGTTATAGTTTAGGTAACATGATTACAAAAATTTTTAGGTGGGGCTGGAGTGATAGTAGAGCAGGTAGGGCATTTGCCTTGCATGCAGCCAACCTGGGTTCGATCCTGGCCCCACATAAGGTCCCCTGAGTCCCAACAGGTGTGATCCCTGAGTGTAGAACCAGGAACAAGTCCTGAGTATTGCCGGGTGTGACCCAAAACAACAATAACAAGTATTCAGTATTCAAGTATATGGTATTGACATACAAAGTCACTACACCCTGCCATTGCCAAAGTGCCCACCAGCCTCCAGAACTGTCCCTGTGTCACCTCTGGTCCAGTCACCATGCCCCCACCTCTCCCTATCTCTGCTATTGAGTCTGTGTTTGCGGTTCAGGATAATGTGACTACGAAAGCTGAGAGCTGGGAAAGAAAAGAAAGGAAAACGGCTGCAGGATCTGTCACAAACTCGAACGCAGAACTCGCAGTGAACACTTGGGTCACCGTTCAGCTCCAAGTAGTAGGAGGAAGAAAACTAACTGTGGCAAGGCCTCAACTACATGGTAAATTCGCTTCTCACATATAGGCTGCCTCACTTCAGCCAAGAAGCTCCTGCCAGTTAAGAGTTTCTCCTCACAGACTTTCAGGTACAAAGTCTGGGGCTAAGAAAGGTTACACATCTGGCCCAAGAGCACTGAGTGGCCAATGGAAGACAGTACTGGGGAAGAGAAGTAGCAATCTGAAAGGCCCCAACCTGCCTAGGGTACTGTGTATGGAGAGAAATAAGAAAATTAGCCCACTTCCTGTCTGAGTGCCCTTCCTACCCATCTCCTTTTCACTTGCACTCTAGGCTTCTTCACTGGGGTGTACCAGCAAAACTCTTATTTCTCTTCAGAAAGAAGGCTCCAAAATTCATTAACCCCTGGAAATGTACCTACCAATTAATATCCTGTCTCTAGTCATTAGACTTAATTTTACTTACTGAATATACTGCCTCTTTTATAAACAGTGTTTCATCCAAACTCCGAGCAACGGATTCATATGTAGTGAGACTCCTGTCACAATCTCCCAGAATGGTAGTTCGCAATACTCGAATTAGTTTAACTTCAGAGGCATGGCCAGCCTCTGCTCACATATCTCCAGTTACACCCGGCTGAGGAGGCTTCCTAGACGTTGTTATATAGAGTGTGGCTCTGCCTTTCCTAAAGATGCTACTTCATTTCCAGAACATTCTCCACCCCAGGGTCCATCTGTAAGTCTCTATGTTCAGGAGAGGGGGAGTGAGAGAGGCAGCAGCAAGTGAGGGGCAGCTCTATAGGGGCGACGCATTATCAGACAGGTACCATTATTATTAAGAAGTTGGATTACTACAGTCTTGAAAAGGTATGAAATTGAAATAAACTTTCTGTTGATTTTCTTTTCTTCTTCTTACTTTTTTTGTGTATGTGTGTGTGTGTGGGGGGGGTGTCACATCTGGCAGTGCTGAGGGCTTACTTCTGGATCTCATTCGTGGGCCACTCCTGGCAGGACTTAGGGGACTGGGTATGGCAGGGATGGAACCCAGAATGGCTGAATGCAAGCCAAGCACCGGACCCACTGTACTCTCTCTCCAACCCCATCTTTTTTCTTTAAACTTTTTTAAAAAATTGAATCACCGTGAATTACAAAGTTACAAAGCTATTCAAGATTGAGCTTCAGGTGTAATATTGTTCCAACACCAGTCTCTTCACCAGTGCCCCCTACCCTCCACCAATGTCCAAGGTTTCCCTTCAGCCCACCAGCCTGTGTGTGTGTGTGGCAGGCACTTTCCCCTCTCCCCCACTGTCCTAGAGTTCCATTCCCTAAGTTATCCCCCCTCACTCCTGCCCCACCGCCAATCTTCCTACTGAAGACCAGTTCTGCTTTTCATTTCTATTGCCAGTGGCATTTGATATTCCCCTACGAGGTTTCTTTATATCCCACATATGAGAGAGATCATCTTGCGACGGTTCCTCTCTGTGTCCGGTGCTATACTTTTCATTAATTTCCTTTGCCCACGGGGAAAGGGCAGAATGAAAAATCTCTCAGAGCAGTGGTCAAGAAACCAATTCACCACTGTACAGGGGTGCACAGGCAGATACACACCGGAACTAGGGAACCCGAGGCCCACCTTCTCATAGTTGGAGTAGCCCCCCATGACGGCAGGGTCGACAATGCCACTAAGCAGCATGGAGAGTGGGTGCACGGACAGGGAACGGTCCCAGGCGTGCTGCTGCACGCAGTTGCTGATCTTCTCGTTGGTGAGCTCCATGGTCTCGATGGCGTTCTCCAGAGGGCTAATTTCCTCCTGTGACAGAGCACTGGTGAGTTCATAGCAGAGGATGGGAAAAGCCTCCCTCCTCCCCTCAAAAAGTATAAAACACCCGCCAAGGGCTGGAGAGATAGTAGAGCAGGTCTTAAGATGACTAAAGAGTGTAGGTAAGTCATTACCAAAAGGCCTCCCACAGGGCACAGAGAAAAGGCACTCGAAGATGGCTTGGTGCCATTGGTTCCGATTTAGTGAAGAAATGGGGAAAGAGCAGTGAGGATAGAGAATATGGCCCCGCTGCCAAAGAGAAGCGGAACAGTATGGAATGAGTGGTTTAGTTCCAGTGTTTTCCATAGGAGGGGGGGCAGGAAAGGCTGAGAGTAGCAAAGACCTTGGATGTGTGTGCTAAGAATCACAGAATGTTGGGCCAGGGAGACAGGACAGAAGGTAAGGTACTTGCCCACACATGGCTGACCCGGGTTCCATCCCATCTGGTCCCCCACGCGCTACCAGGAATTATAGCTGAGTGCAGAGCCAGGAGTAAGCCCTGAGCCTCGCTGGGGGTGGCCTCCCAACTCATCAAAAGAAAAAAATATCATGGGCTTTATCGTCTGGGGCCAGAGATGGAGAGGGTGCTAGTGAGGACGATGGGGCTTATACCCTGAGATTCCCCCCTCCTGAGGTGGGGAGGAAAATGGACCTGAGAAGGCAAAGCAGAAAGCTTCTTCAATGATATCTGCAGACTCAAAGAAGAGACCAGAAGTAAGGCAGGTTGAATAAATATTAAGGGGGCTGAACGGGCAGCTGTCGGGGTGATGAGGACTGAAGAATTTAGGGTGACTGGCGATGTGTATGCTGGGCACAAACCAAGGGGAATCTCAAAGAGAGGGGAATGTGACTGACAGGAAACTCAAAGGAGGCATTCCCCAAATGTTTCTGTTGTCTAGACCAGCCTCATTTGTCATAGAAGACTCTTTCATTCTGAGTAACCTTTTGGGGTGCTGTTGTCACATCAGTTTTACAGAGGAATTTCATCATACAAGCACCTCCTTTATTTCTCTTTTTTGAAAACGAAATTGGCCTGAGGAGGCCGGCCAGGCTCTGAGAACTAGACGGGGGTTTACAAAGGCTCCGACTGTATCTGGAGAAAGAAAGACTTGTCTGAGTCCCAGTTGCAAATGACTCACTGTGGAAATCTGTTTGACTTCAAACCACTTGAGAATCCCAGGAAAGGTATATGCTGTGGTATACGTGGTCCTTTCTATCCACATGGTCTGGCCGAAGAAAGGGAAAGAGAAAGTGCCTGTCAGTTCTCCAGTGAGACAGCAAAACCTCCTTGTGGTCAAATGAGATCCCATTTTCACATGCCTCTTTAGTGAGTGAACCATAAAAAGAAAAATTCTGGATGATCAGAGCTGCAATGAGGCATCAGCCACTTCCCCGACTGGCCCCACCTTCTTGATGGGTCATTTGAGGTAGAAAGTTGTGAAATACTCAAGATCACACTGACGGTGGGCTCAGGAGCAAAGCATGACCAGTTTCCAGCTGCCCAGTACAGGGTTCCACTGAAACCCCAGGTTTTAAGTCCCCACACATTTGTCTCTCTCCTCAAAGCTGTCATCATTTCCACTTGGTTAGGTGCAGGGTCACTGGGTTCAAAGGGCAAAAGGGCAAGACTCACAGCAAATTCATTGTCGGGATCCTTCTCTCCTTTCCGGAATGGCCGGGAATAGCTGAACTGCTGCACTTCGTTGGCTCGGTAGTAGCTGCATGAGACAGGCAGGAGATTCTTTTTTTTCTTTTTAAATTTTTTATTAGTGAATCACCGTGAGATGCAGTTACAGACTTACAAATTTTTGTGCTTGTGTTTCAGTCATACAATGCTTGAGTACCCATCCCTTCACCAGTGCCCATTCTCTATCACCGATGATCCCAGTATCCCTCCAGGACCCCCCTCCCCCTCCCCCACCTCTATGGAAGGGCATTCCCTCCCTTTTTCTCTCTCTCCAGGCAGGAGATTTTTTTTTTTTTTGCTTTTGGGGCCACACCCGGAAATGCACAGGGGTTACTCCTGGCTCATGCACTCAAGGACTGCTCCTGTCGGTGCTCAGGGGACCATATGGGATGTTGGGAATCAAACCCGGGTCAGCCGCGTATAAGACAAATGCTCTACCCGCTGTGCTATCACTCCAGCCCCCTCAGGAGATGCTTAAACACATGCGCATTCTCACCCGCCTGGAAAGACAGTCTCAGCCTCTTAAAGCCCACTCAAAAGCAGTAAGTCTCAACAACGAAGGCTTTTTGATATCTCATCGAAATTGTATTGCTTGTGAATGGACTCCACAATTGTAAAAGGCCCCTGTGCTTATGTTCCTGAGCCTCATCTCATTCTCCCAGTTTTATCACAGTCTAACAAGCCTCCTGACACTGAGCATCTCAGGAAAAGCGCCCCCTCACCAGGCAAGGTGAGGTCAGCCTCTACTCAGGAAACAGGGAATGTTTCTGAGCAGAAATAAGACAAAGGAGGATCAACGACCTAAGCAGGAAGCTTCAGAATCCCCACCCTCTGCCTGAAAAAGCAAGCAAGCAAGCAAGCAAGCTCCCGGAGCCCTTTGAGTCATCAAACCCAAATACAGAAAACGGAAGAGACAGTTGTTCTGGTCTCCGTGTTTTGTCTTTCCTCACATTCCCCAGCTGGAAACCCAAGCCCCGCTGTGCCACTAGGAGGTCACCCCCTGCCCCCTGGCGAGACCAAGGTGGTCAGCACCCTCTCTGCAGTGGAGGACACACGTAGCAGGGGCCATCTATGTACCAGACACTGGCTCTCACGAGACATGGGACCTGGCAGTGCCTGGCTCAGTACTTCCCCACCTGCAGAACTGTGAGAAACACTTGTCTGTTGTTTTAGCCACCAAATCCACAGTTGTCTGGGAGAGGCAGCCCCAACAGACTCAGACAACAGACAGGTCTGACAAACCATAATGGGTCTGAGTCTTTTTTTTACATGGCTTCTAGATCAAGTGTCTGAGAAAGCTAAATGTTTTGGGAAAAACAATCAAACAAACACTCCAACACTCCACCCCCCGACCCCCCTCAGAAAACGGCATTTACTTTAAAATCTGCTCTGGAACTGGCTTATCCTTGTAGTTGGGCGGCAGGCTCATCACGGGTTTGACGGTGAAACACTGCATGTCTGAGCAGATCATTAAGGATGACAACGGATGAAGCTGAAGAAGGCAGGCAGGATGATTGCCACTCCTGCTTTGTAGAGGAAAACCCCACATCCATCATTCCTTCCTACCAAATGCCTGGATTCCACTGCAAATGGGGGTCACATGAATCTACCAAGGTGTCTTTTGAAGCCATTAATCCTATAACACTTTGGGCTGGATCCCTAGCAAACAAACTTGTTATAGGAAAACAGATGTTAAAGAAATATCAGGAAATAAATGGTTAAAACTGTCTTAAACTCATTTCTTTGGACAAACATCCTTCTGTAGTAGATTCCCCAAACCCAGGTCAAAAGAATTTTGGTTACCATTTGTTTTATTTTTATTGTTATTATTTTTGGTTTTGGGCTACACTCAAATGTGTTAAGGACTTACTCCTAGCTCTGTGCTCAGGTAATCACTCCCAGTAGGGCTCATAGGACACTATGCCCTACCAGGGATCAAACTCGGTTTGGCCGTGTGCAAGGCAAGCACCGAACTGCTGTACTATTTCTCTAGCCCCACCATTTGTTTCTTGAAGGCCACGGTAGGTACTGTACTCAGTGTCTTGAATGCCATCTCAAATAAATATGACCACCACCAGATGGCTGCTACTAATGTCGTTTTATGAGGGAGAAGGCAAAGTAATAGAAAATTTGCATATCACTGGAATGTAAAGTCGAGTGAAAACATATATATATACACACACACATATATATTTTAAAAATATAAAAATATATTAAAATTATATATAAATAATAAATATTACAGCGGTAGGGCATTTGCCTTGCACGCGGCCAACCCTACCAACCTGGGTTCAATTTCTCTACCCCTCTCGGAGAGCTCAGCAAGCTACCGAGAGTATCTTGCCTGCACGGCAAAGCCTGGCAAGCTCCCCATGACGTATTCAATATGCCAAACATAGTAACAAGTCTCACAATGGAGACATTACTGGGCCCGCTCGAGCAAATAGATGAACAATGGGGTGACAGTGACAGTGATTATTATTCCTATTAGTAACTCTCCTTCTGCCACTGTTCACTAATCTGCATATATAAATAAAGGTCGTTAACAGGCATTAAGTTTTTATTGTTTGTTTCTCATATCTAGCACAGGGGTGAGGCTACCTTTCTGACTTAATGACTTTACAAATGACTATTTACTACTCCCCAGAACAGACCCAATGTGTCACAAGTCTATTCCTTTACTCTGGAATTTCAGGTACTAGGGATTAGAGTCCACTGGTATTTCTTAAAATGAAGTTTGCATCAGATGACAGAGACTTCTAGAAATGTCAGATTGGACACCGTACCCCATAGCTGTGGAATTTGTCCCTCTAAAGTAATTCTTAGGAGAGAATAAAGTCCAAGGACCACTGGTCTACATCTAATGCTATTAGTTTACAAAGCCTGTTCACATAAACTATCCCCTGATTTTCTTCCTCACAGAAGCACTTTCATCTAGAGAATCAGACTTGCCCTCACCACCCTATACTTCAGAAAGCCAAGGCCCAAAGAAATGTTGGGCAATATAAAAAGTTTATGTAGAAACTGACTGATGGCTGAGCACCAATGCTCCAGTTTTTAAACCAATTCTATAAGTTCAGCTCTTTCCCACACCAAGAACTTTCTAGACTTTGGAACCGCCATCACCAAATAATAAAGATCGTCCTGGAGGTGCTTCGTTCTCCAAGCTCATGCTATGTGTTAACAAGGTATGACCATTCTTCCCCTAAAGGGATAGGTCTATTATTATTATTACTACTACTATTATTATTATTATTAACTCTCCTTCTGGCTGAAGTGATAGCACAGCAGTAGGGCATTTGCCTTGCATGCAGTCAGCCTGGCTGAGCTGGGTTCGATTCCTCCACCCCTCTCGGAGAGCCTGGCAAGCTACCGAGAGTATTCAATATGCCAAACACAGTAACATGAAGTCTCACAATGGAGACGTTACTGGGTCCGCTAGAGCAAATCGATGAACAACGGGAGGACAGTGACAGTGATTCTCCTTCTGGCACTATTCACTAATCTGCACCTATAAATGTAGCACTGAAGAACTGAAGACCTGTCCTCCCATTGTTCATCGATTTGCTCGAGCAGGCACCAGCAACATCTCACAACAAATTGTGAGACTTGTTGTTATAGTTTTTGGCATATCGAATATGCCATGGGGAGCTTGCCAGGCTTTGCCGTGTGAGCAAGGTATTCTCGGTAGCTTGTGGGCTCTCCAAGAGGGGTGGAGGAATTGAACCCAGGTTGGCCGCATGCAAGGCAAATGCCTTACCCGCTGTGCTATCTCTCCAGCATCTATAAATAAAGGCAGTTAACAGACATTAAAATTTTTTTGTTTTTGGGTTTTCTCCTAGCTGTGCTCAAGGATTACTCCTGGCTCTGTGCTCAAGGATCAATACTAGAGAGCTTGGGAACTGCACGGGGGTTCCAGGGATTGAAACTGGGTCAGCCATATACAAGGCAAACACCTTAAAATCTCTCTGAACTGTAGTCATCGAATTTTTGTCATGTACGAGGCATTATTTCAAATATCCTAGAGACTCTTACTCACTAAATCTAAGAACTCAGGGGGAAGACAAGTATTATCCCCACTTTACAGATGAGAAAACCAAGGCACAGAGCAGTGACTTGGTCAAGTGACAGAGCTGGGGACTTGAACTTCACAGACCACTTGGGCTCTTTGTCTTATCTACCTTTCTTTCAGGACTATTCAATTTTATAAAGTCCTCATTTTAACAAAACACTTAAGTATCAGGGTCAGCGAGATAGTATAGTGGGTGAAGTGCTTGCTTTACACATCGCCTACCTGGCACCCCATGTGGATCTCTGAGCTCTATCAGGAGTGATCCCTTGAGCACACAGCCAGGAGTAAGTCATGAATACAACCAACACTTGACCCAAAGACCAAAAAAAGAGAAAGAACCAAAAATCAAAACAAAACAAAAACCACCAAAGTGTTAAAGAACACTAAGTTTCTATTCTTTTTTTCAGAGAAAACAAGTAGGGCTGGAAGATAGTGCAAACGAGTCTGACTCATGGTGCTCCATGACCCCACACCTGGGGTCACCTGGTAGCCTTGAGTGCAGTCCCCCACCCCACACTGCTGGGCCAAGGACTGAACCTTAGGTCCACAGTGAGCTAAGCATTGCTGGGAATGGCTACAGGAAAAAAATGAATGAGGAAAGAATGTATTGATTGTTTGAATGGGAGACTTACACCCAAGAATAGTAGAGATGAGTACCAGGAAAATTGCTCCATGGCTTGGAAGCCGGCTCACATGTTAGGGAAAGAACAGCTCAGACAGAGAAGGGAACACCATGTAAAGGATGCTTGGAGGGCCCGCTTGGTATGGGAGATACAACCTGAAAGTAGACTCTAGACCAAATATGATGACCACTCAATACCTCTATTGCAAACCACATCACCCTAAAGGAAAGAGAGAGCAAAAGGGAATGCCCTGCCACAGAGGCGGGGTGGGGTGGGGGGATGGGATGGGGGTGGTGGGAGGGATACTGGGATCATTGGTGGTGGAGAATGGACACTGGTAGAGGGATGGGTACTCGATCACTGTATGACTGAAATGTAAGCATGAAAGAATGTAACTGTACCTCACAGTGATTCATTTAAAAATTTAAAAAATTAAAAATATTTAAAAATATAAAAAGACAGAATGTATTGATTGTTCAATAAATGAAGTGCTCCATTATTTAAAAAAAAGTTGTGTATCTTTATCCAGAATTCAGAACAAAAAGTCTTTATCTCAAGCATTCCAGATTACTCTGAAATATACTTTTTCAGATTCAAAAATCTGACCATATCACTTAATACTTCTGAGCCACCAACTAAGGATATAAGGGTTCAAAGGCTTTTTACAAAAATGTAAGAGAATAGCTGGAATGGTTCAAGGCATGGTCTAAACACCCAAGACATATGTACATGGGGAGATGGAATGGTACTCTGCGCTTTTCGGGCTGGTACGCCATGCTCCCCTGGCAAGGATACACTGCTTTGGGGAGGCCTTGATTTCTTCTCCTGGGGGGGTGGTGCTTGTCATCTTCTCCGCGTTGGGGAACTGGGTCAGCAACCTCAGGCTGAAGTCCTCTCGCCGCTCATATTCCTTCCCTCGGTAGATGAAGATTTTATTCTGCAGGCCAGGGAGAGCAAGGGGAATACATAAACTTAAAGCATTGAATGGCCAAATGGAAATTCTGGTGGTGAGAAAGCTACTCTCCTCCCCAGCCAAAGAGCAAGCAGCCCGCCACAAAGTTTTCAATGAATCCCCAGAGCCATGTTACTATGACATACATTCATGGTTTACTTGGGGAACGAAGCCAAAGGCACAAAAAATATTTCATGCAGTGCTTTCAGAGAGTGACCAAATAACCACAACTACTCTGCAAACTGTCTACACTGATACTCAGAAAATAAGGAGTTTAGGCCCCAACTGGGTTCTAAGACAGCACAAAACTTGGGGTCTGGTTTAACTGCTCTTTGAGGCATTAATTTATGTGTAGGCATAAGCTCATCTCACACTCCAGGGATAACTGAAATCAACACAATGCACCTTCTACCACAAAATGGGACAGAAAATAGAGAGCAGAATCATTAAGAGCAGTCACTATGGGTGGCAACATTAAAATTTCAGCCAAAATAACTGCACTAAACACTGCTTGCTCAATTTCCAAGTGAGGATTTTTTCCCCCTTTAATAAAATTGAACTTTTTGTTTTTGTTTGTGGTTTTCAGGGGTTACTCCTTTCTCTGCTCTCGGGGATCACTCCTGGTCGTGCTCCAGAGACCATATGGAATGCTGGGGATCGAACCCAGAGTGGCATGAATCTAACGTTCAAGGCAAGAACCTAATCAGCTATCCTACAGCTCTGGCACCAATAAAATTGGTCACGGTCACGATCTTCCCGTTGTTCATCGATTTGCTCGAGCGGGCCCAGTAACGTCTCCATCGTGAGACTTGTTACTGTGTCTGGCATATTGAATATGTCACGGGCAGCTTGCCAGGCTTTGCCATGCGGGCGAGATACTCTCGGTAGCTTGCCGGGCTCTCCGAGAGGGGCGGAGGAATCGAACTCAGGTCGGCCATGTTGGCTGCGTGCAAGGCAAACTCCCTACCAGCTGTGCTATCACTCCAGCCCACCAATAAAATTGAACTTTTAATATTAAAAAAAAAAAACTCTTAGGCCCCTGCACGGGAATAGTTATTGTTGCCTATGCAAGTTCAAAGGTCCATCTGTTATCTCTGAAACATGTGATAACCTCTTGAGGCTTCTTCCATTCATTCACAATCCAAAACCAGATGACAATGCCAATACAGATAGGTACTGACTGACACTGCTCTCAGGATGCAGAAAAAAATCACTCTTGGTGATGCCAAGGAATTCATACTGTCCCATACTTCTCCTGTCTCACTTCTCAGATCACTCTAGCAATGCCTGTTCTCTCCATGATGGTCATCCTTCATTCCTAGTATTTCCATACGCTGCCACCTGTTTAGTCTGTCTGCGATGCTCTTTGTTTTCTTAATTTTCTGGGTGTGTTTGGGCCACACCTAGCAATGTTCAGCAGCTACTCCTGGTTCTATGCTTAGTGGGTCATATGTAGTACCAAGGATAAAACTGGGGTAATCCTCATGAAAAGCAAATGTCCCATACCCCATTTAATCTCTCCAGCAATGTTCTTTCTCGAACTTAATTCCCAGTTCACCTTTCATACTTCCTTTAAGTCCTTCCTTAAGTCCTTAACATCATTTAAGTCCTTAACTTCAAACTCAACTTTCAAATTGCACCTGAAGCAAATTCTCTGAGTAGCCTCTTCTTATTCTTGAAAAGTCTAAGTACATGGTAATCTTCTGAGTAGAATTTTTCAAGTTTCGATAAACACAACCATGACCACAATGAAGCTAGAGAACAATTTCTTCACCACCAAATACTTTCCATATCTCTTTGCAGCCCAACCCTCCCTCTAACTCCCAGAAAAACACTGTTTTTTTGTACTTGTAGTCTTGGCTTGGCCATAAAGCAATAATTAAAAAAAAAAACACCCAAGCACAAAAATTTGTAAATCTACAACTGTACCTCATGGTGTTTCACTAACAAAAATTTTAAAAAAATGTAAATGATGGAGAATGGGCACTGGTGGGGGGATGGGTACTGGATCATTGTATAACTGAAACCCAAGCACAAAAATTTGTAAGTCTACAACTGTACCTCATCGTGTTTCACTAATAAAAATTTAAAAGAAAAAAAAAGTTCATGAAACCTTTTATGTTTAACTTCTTTCGTTTAGCACAATGCAGCTGATCTCATTTGTGGATATTAATGGACTACAAAGGAATACCATGGGTTGGTATACCAGAAATTCTTTCCTTTTCATTATCAAGTAGTTTCACAATATATGGACATATCACAACGTACATGTTAACCAACTAGAAAAACATTTAGGTTGTCGAGTACCCAAGAATAGATGACTGGTTAAAGAAATTGTGGTACATATACAGAACGGAATACTATGCAGCTGCTAGAAAAGATGAAGTCATGAAATTTGCTAATAAGTGGATGGACATGGAGAGTATCATGCTAAATGAAACGAGTCAGAAAGAGAGAGACAGACATAGAATGACTGCACTCATCTTTGGAATATAAAATAATATGAGACTAACAGCCAAAGACAGTGGAGACAAGAGCCGGGAAGATTGTTCCATGGTTGGAAACCTGCCTCACAAGCTGGGGGAGGGGGCAGCTGGGATAGTGAAGGGATCACTAAGTCAATGATGGTTAGAGGGATCCCTTGGGATGGGAAATGTGTGCTGAAAGTAGATAAAGGATCAAACATGATGGCCTCTCAGTATTCCTATTGCAAATTATAACGCCCAAAAGTAGGGAGAGTAAGAAGGAAATTGTATGCCATAGAGGAAGGGGGTGGATGGTGGGTATGGCAGGAGGGATATTGGGGACATTGGTGGTGGAAAATGTACACTGGTGGAGGAATGGGTATTCGATCATTTTATGACGAAAACTCAATCATGAAAGCTTTGTAGCTGTATCTCATGGTGATTCAATAAAAAAAGGGGGGGGGGAGGAAAGAAGAAAAGCATTTGGGTTGTATATAGACTTTGGTGCTTATGAATGTAGTGATAGAAAAACTACGTGAATTTCTGTGTGAACAAAAATTTTTATTTCACATGGGTTAATACAGTTTTTTTTTTCAGAAGGACATTTGCACCCCAATATTCACTGCAGCACTATTCACATAGCTGAAATCTGGAAACAACCTAAATGTCTAAGAATATAGGTGTCTGGATAAAGAAACCATGGTACATATACACAATGGAATACTACTCAGCAAGGAAAAAAGGGAGGCATACAGTTTGCTGCTACATGGACAGATCTGGAAAGTATCATGCAGAGTGAAGTTAGTCAGAAGGAGAGAGACAGACACAGAGTGATCTCTCATATATGAGATATAAAGAAACAAAGTGGAGATATAATAACTGCCCAAAGGCAAGAGAAATTGAGAACTGGTCTTCAGTAGGAAGCTTATCACAGTGGGGAATGGGAGGGTGGGAGTAAGATGAGAAGGCTACAGAGGGGCTGTGTGACAATGACAAAGGAAAGGAGACTTTGGTGGAGGGTGTGGCACTGGTACTGTGTATAAAAGAAACCTTTCCATTAAGAGTATGATAAACCATGGGGCCTAAATTGTAACTGCTCTCATGGTGGTCCAATAAATAAAATTATAAAAAATGGAAAAAAAAATAAAATTAAAAACAAACTCAAAAAAATTTTTTAAAAGAAAAAAAGAAATACACCCTTGTTAACAACTTAAAGAATACCTTTCTTGCGCATCTTCACTGATACGTTCATTTGTGTGATAGTTCCATTAGTATCTCACACATTAGGGTTATAAACCCATGAGAGCTGATACCATGATGATAATCAGTTCCGCATCTCTAATGTCTAGTCTGTGCTTGGCACAGAACTGCTGCTCCGTAAACAGCTATTGTGCAAACGAAAGAATGAACTGCCTCCTCATTAGGCACTCGCAGGAATACAAAGTGCTCTGTTTTCCTATGTTTTCTTTTTTAATTAAGGAAAAGAAGATGGATAATATGTATGTTCAAATACAGCTCAGTGCTAAGAAAAGCTGTGGTTTTGTTTGTTTGTTTATTTGTTTTTGGTGGAAGGAAATCCTAGATATTTTGTTTCTTGCAAAAGTAAAACCAGTGTCTCAGTCGAGACAATTCTGACAAGGAAGAAAGACATGGTCCTTCTCACTAGCGCAACAGACTTGTTTTTTTATTTTTGTGAACTCTTGCAGTCTTGTCCTTGGGATGTTTGCTTTTCAAACCAGCTCTGGCTGGAAAGAAAACCAACAACTAAATCCAGCCGGTTCCCCAGCCTGACCTGGGGCAGCAGAGCTGTGCAGGGGATGGTTCTGTTTTTCCCGTTTTTCCTTCCACCTGGGAAAAGTCATTTTACCAAAGAGCTGCCAGGAGAGCAGAGGGGGTCGGATCAGGGTGAAGGGGCGCCATTCAGGAAGGAGTTTCCCTCTCCAAGCTCCCCCAGTGAGAACAGGGGTCTGCAGCTGCTAACCCACCAGGCCCATCTGGAAGAGAGCCGAATTCCTTCCCTCCTTCGGACCCCAGGTTTAATGGCTCTGCGGACCACCCTCAGCTCTCTTACCCGCAGGAAAGAAGGGAAGCCCTGCCCGTAGTATCCAACAGCGAAGTATTCAGGCTGAGGTCTCATGGCCTTGATGATGTTCTCATAAAACAAAGCTCTTTTTTTCTGGAAAAGAAAACAAAGACATTTCACAGGGAGGCAACCAGAAGGCTGATGGAAAAAAAAGAAAAAGAAAAAAACAAAACAAAAAAGAACAGATTATCTGCTTTGCTGTTTCCCCGTGCATCACGATAACAAAAGACCTCAGAAAAATTGTGGCTCAAGAGTTATCCTTGTCTTGAATTAGAGGCTCAGGATCTTCCAGATTGGGTTTTTGAGGGTCTGGGGGTAAAGAGGTTGGGGGGGTCCCTGAAGCTGCCTGTAGACAGATGGCTTCTTCCTCTGGAGGGGTGGGGCTATGCTTACATTTCACCAGTTTCTTGAAAAGGCCCCTAACGAGGCTAGGAAGCATTTTTTGAGATACACTAACAGTGGCTGTGCAGGGTCCTGAGAACGGATCAAGAAACTTCAGCTTTGTGCAGATGGTTTGGGCAAAAGCCCTTGGTTCAGTTTTGAATGCCCAGAAGGGGGTAGCAGTGCTCTGATTTTCACTGTCGGTGCGTCCCTATCTCTGGTTCTGTCCCCGAGAGAGGCTGCCCAGCCAGGCCTACACGCAGCATTAAAGAAAACAAACTGGGTGGCCAGACCCTGGGGCTTTGAAGCAGGTCCCTAGACCCTTGCCACAAAGACAAGCATGGTACAGGTCAGTCACGGTTTACATCACGATGATGCTGTCCCCAAAGTCAACCACGTTGCTGCTAGATCTCAGCTCAATTTAAAAGCGAAGTCAGGGACATTTTCATTGGTGGACTTATTTCAAAGTGAACTTGAAAATCATCCCCCTCAGATAAGTATTGCATGACCACGGATGATCTGGAGTTCTGTGGCTCACCTTCTAAAATGATGAGGTGGGGGTCAGGGAGACAGTTCAATGGAATGGGATGCATGTCTTGAACATACTAGGTCCCGAATCTGGTACCACATGCCCACCCCCATCCCCACCCCCAGCACTGCCAGGGCTGCCTTAGTCATCTCACAGTGCCGGCCTGATTATTGACTGAACCATCAGTCCTGCCCAGCCCGGGCTAAGGATCACTAAGAGTAGCCCCCACCGTCTCCCTAGAGCACTGTTTGGGAGGACATCCCCACCAAGTTATTGAGTAATACAATAGAAGCTTCTTCGATTTTAAAGTGTCGGTCAATGCCTATAGCTAGCTATAACACACAGGTTGAGGGGACAGTAAAAGAACAGCACTCGGGCTGGAGCGATAGCACAGCGGGTCGGGCATTGTCTTGCGTGCGGCTAATCCAGGGTTCGATTCCCAGCATCTCATTCCATATGGTCACCTGAGCACCGTCGGGAGTAATTCCTGACTGCAAAGCCAGGAGTAACCCCTGTGCATCGCTGGGTGTGATCCCCCCACCCCCCAAAAAAGAAAAAGGACAGCATTCCAGGGACATTCAGGAGGAACAGGAAGACATGAGAGGCAAGATCTGGAAGAAGAATTTTACAACTCTGCAAATGTCCACAAAGAAACCCAAACACCAAGGGGGGGGGGGGGGGGAATAAGAAAATATGAGTCAGGGGCTGGAACGACAGCACAGCAGGTAGTGCGTTTGTCTTGCACACGGCTGACCTGGGTTCGATTCCCAGCATCCCATATTGTCCCCTGGGCACCGTCAGGAGTAGTTTCTGAGTGCAGAGCCAGGAGTAACTCCTGAGCATCACCAGGTATGACCCAAAAAGAAAAAAAAAAATCAAAAACAAAAAGAAAACATGAGTCAAAGAGACTGGAAGTTCATTCAGCAGGGCTCTGAGAACGTGGAGCGCAGAACAAGGAGCAACAGAAGACATCAGTGAGCAACTGCAGTATTGGAGGAATTCATGGACGGCAGAGGGAACAGGACAGGGGGCACGGAGAGTCCCAACAGAAGCCAAAGGAGCAGACGCCCAGACGCAATCCTGAGCACTCAAGTCAAGGGGAAGAATGATAACTGCCTTTGGAACATAAAAACTCTTATTTACAGCAAGGTTTCCCTTTCCATTTTAAGAAACAACATTTAATTTCATAAGCTTACAAAAAACACCTTCAGAAATACTGATTTTAGCTATCCCACTGGATGTTGACACATGCTGACCCAGACTCACCAGGAGATTGCCAAGGCCCTCGTAGTCAAACACTTTACTCTCATACGTCTCTGCCAACTCTTTGCTCAGTTTGATCGCCTTCTCCCACATCTTCAGAGAAAGAAAGACAAGCAGGTTAAAAGTGGAGCACGAATCAGACACTGTCTCAGCGGCAAAAGCCACTTGAAAGTCGCTGGCAACCAACGAGAAGTTCCGTGACTGAGTTTCTGCGGATGTCCTCGACCAGCCTCATCTCTTGGATCAGCTGCCTTTTCCTTAACAGCGTAAAGCTACTATATAGATGGGCTGCGGGGCCGAGGGCATCATCAGTAATTCTGTTTGTAAGAAAAGAAATAACACCATATACCTCTCTAACAAAGTTTAAGGGCAAAGGACGGAAGTCCACGGCAAGTTATCTTGCTGAAATGAAATAAAATTGATATGGGCTCTCTCTCTTTCTCTCTCTCTCTCTCTCTCTCTCTGTTTGTACTTGCTGTTAGCTTGTCTGAGGAGGTGACACTAGAAGACAGGCTAACTATATTACAGCACAAAACCCAAGAAACTTTCCAGTCTAGGGCCCTTATTTTTCATTTCTAACTAAACTGTCTTCTTTGTCAAACAGAACTTAGGGAACTGATGTGCATGGAAGTTAGAGACTAACGCACATGTCTGCTATCTGAGGCTAAGAACCCAGAATGAATCTGCCCATCATTTTGGCAGTTCATGAAATGTCTCATGGCCGGGTGCCTTTAAGAACACAGCCCTGGACAATTTTCTATGTCATTCTCGTTGTCCAGGGCCTATACCCATTGTATCTTGCTGCTAAAGGAAGGCAAGTGCAGCCCATCTGTAGTTGGAAAATATTTTCAAATTAAATCTTTTGAGATGAGCACGTGCCAAATTTGCCCCCTCTGAAACTGTAGGGCCTGGATCACGGAAAAGCCTCTGAAGTGTGTCGTCTGGAAACCTTCCCAGAGCAGTGGGGCTGGTGCAGGAACAAGCTCGAAACACGTGAGTTTGGTCCTCCTCTCATTTCACCAAAGGCTAAGTCAGCTGTACTGATGACACAGTCAGCATAGGGCAGAGCACAGTGATTCGCAAAGTGTGCTCTCCAGTTCTAGAGTTCCAAAGGCAGAACTGTCTTCTTCACCATCCTAGTATTACTTGCCTTTCTTTATAGTCATTCTCATAGAAGTACACAGTGGTACTTCCCAGAGACATACATTCCCATGAATGTATGGAATAATCACAATCAATTACATGTACAGGCAGATATGAAAATTCTGCTGTCTTCTATCTAAGCTAGAGCTTAAAGAGATTTCAGGTTGTTAACAATGTCATGTGTGTCATTTGTTAAGAAATAGAGTAATATTTTCACCAAAAGATATGCTTTTTGGGTCACACCCAGCAATGCACAGGGGTTACTCCTGGCTCTGCACTCAGGAATTACTCCTGGCAGTGCTCAGGGGGACCATATGGGATGCTGGGGATTGAACCTGAGTCGGCCGCGTGCAAGGCAAACGCCCTACCCGCTGTGCTATCGCTCCCGCTCCAGCTCCCACCAAAAGATATGCTTTACATCAAAAGATAATGTATGTTAAAAGAACAAATAAAAATTTAAGTTTTTGTCTTCATTTTAAGCATGCAAAGTTACAATCACGGTAAGCAGTCGCAGTCGATTTTTAGGAAGGTGAAGGTGTATAGCAATGTAGCACTGTCCTCCCATTGTTAATTGATTTGCTCGAGCAGGCACTAGAAAATTAAGTAAATATATTTGCTATCTGGTCCTCGCGTTCATATGTAAAACAGGCAATATACCCATCAAATTGGTAAATAAGTATAAAAATCACCCAAAACTGTTACTAGCACTAAATAAATGATTTATCAACCTGTTTATTTATAAGAACAGGTTTCAGTGATTAAAAAAAAAAAAAGGTGTACTGTCTGCCTCCAGATAGAGAAGAAGCAATACAGGTCTTTGGACTATCCAGACCTCAGAAACTAGAAGAATCAGAAGCATATTTTGTCTGGCTAGTATGAAGCATCTTTCTTATTTTTCATCTCTCTCTCTAACCCTTCTGCTTTCTCCTGACCACAGTTTCCATAATGGCCTGGCCCAGTTAATGTTTACCTTCTTGCCCCTGTAGGGATTTAGGCTGCTGTTAACACCTATGTGGTCAGACAGGGAATGATTGTGGCCTGGGATGCGCAAGAAGTGTTAGCCAAGAGTCTCTTGAAAATGTACAGAAAAGGACGGTACCAACTGTCAGTCCAAAAACACATAAAAGGCAAAATTATGGTTAAGGAGAGAAAGGCATGACTGCCAGGTTTATCCCCATTGGGTTAAGCGCCCTCAAGAAAAGTGAGCTTCATTTTCTTGATTATCTAACATCACTTCATCTGCCAAGAAAAATACAAGCATTCAAAGCGACACAGGTGAACAGTGAGTCACTGTTGTCCAATGAAGAATTACTCCGATCTTAGAGCAGGAGCTTCCCAACCCTTGAATTTTCCTCAGCAAATGGAGTGTCTTTATTTTTCAAGGTGGAGCCCCCAGATCCCATCTGAGCTTATGCTAACAAAGGAACTCACTGCAGCCTTGAGATGCTCTAACATGGAGGCTCCCAACTCAGAACCTACATTAATGGGGTCAAAGACTTGTATCTTGAACTACACAAAGTCAGCCAGTTCCACAGTAAGACATGGTGGACTGGGGGCCGGAAGTGCTCGAGGTTGTGTCTACCCATGTGGCTGATGGTTTAATCCACCAAGCATGTATTATTGATGCGCTCCCACCACCTCAAATTCTGCACATGAGGCTTAGAGAAACATCCTGATGGATGAACACCTGTTGGGACAGGGAGAGCCCTGCATCTAGCAGCTCTGCTGTCTAGGGGCCCTCTTCAATCTGGCTTCCTGAGTTTCTTCACTGGGTTCTTCCACTTTGTCTCCTTCATAATAAAACAGTAATGACAAGAACTGTGTTGAAGCAAGCTCGAAGAACTGTTGATGCATATTATGAATACTGACGAAGGCATCCAAAATTAGAGTCAACTGGTCAGAAGTATGGGTGGTCTGGGTACCCAAGAACTTGAGGCTGGCCTCTGACATGAGAGCTGTCTTGTTGGGGACCATCCTTACCCCACGGGGGTCTATGCGACTGCATGGTAAACGTCACAATGGCATGCAGCACCGGGTCACCCACTCTCCCCCCAGAGCAAAACTAATAAGCCACACTCACTTTGCCTTTGTCAAAATAGGAGATGATTTCCTGATACAGCTTCTCTTTAAGCTCCTGCTGGGTATAGACATAGTAACTGTCCCTCTGAAGCAGATGGGGCACACAGGGCTTGTCAGACCACTGAAAAGCAAACAGAAGTGACAAAAGAGATTGAGACAATAACTCAATCAATCAGTGAAAGGAGATTCATATGACATATATTCAACTCAAAATAGGTCACAGAGACATTTCGACATATCGTTGACTCACTTCTATTGCTTTTGATTAGTCGCTGAAAACCATCACACATGTTCATAGATACACTAGCTCAACACTAAGTGATTTGATGAACAAATAGGAAGACAGGACGCCCGCCTGCACAGCTGCTTCTGTGCTACACTGAGTGTCACGGGCACAAGGAGATCAAAGAAAGAAATGACAAGTAGGACAAAGGAAGGAGGAGGAAAATGATCACTTGTGGTGAGCAATGATTGTGTTCTTCATTACCAGACCCTTCACAAAAGAGTCGGCTAAAAGACCCCACAAACAATGAAAATGTCACCTGGTGTGATAAAAACACTCAGAAATCATTTAGAGATCAGTTTCATACAATATTTGAAAAAAAAAAGAAAAAATGTGAAAAGCTCCATCAAGAATAAATCTAAAGATATAAAATATCCAGACACAATGATATGAATGTACTTGAGACCACTAAACAATACACTTAAATCTGGTTAAGATGTTGAATTTCATATTTAGACATTTTTACTATAATTTAAAAAGCTTAATGACTTAAAATAACAAGGAATCTTCAGAGAAAAACTGCTGTACCAGTGAAGGGACAAGCAAACTAAAACAAAGGGAATGTCAAACCAGGCTTTTGGAAAAGAAAATGCTATTTCATAAATTTCATAAACACAGAAATTCCCACCGCTGAATTTCCCATTCCAGTATTCAAATGGAAAAATGAAAAGAAAGAGGGTAGTGGGGGTGAAGAGTCAGGGCAGGGGTAACCATCCCAAGTTCAATCCTGGGCACCGGTTGGTCTATTGGGCATTGCCAGGTATAGCCATGGCAACCATCAAGCACTGCCAATGGTAATTCTGGAGGTCTCTGAGGTGGATGGAAATCATAGGCCCAACCACTGAACTGTCAGCCCAGATGGCTGAAAATTACCCCTGAATGCCCAAGCATCACTCAGGAAGCTTGCCATCCTGTCAATATATAAGGAAGAGGAAGAAAATAATCTGAAAAAAAAAAAAGAGCAAAGTAGAGTAACAAGAAAATAAAATATGCTATATTTATCAAAAGCATGGTATTTGGTGCCTGGACACAGAGACCCATGCAGAAGCATACAGAATGGAAAACGTGATCCCCTTCCCACAGAAGGCGGTGCCCTTTGTTCAAGAAAAGCATTTGTTCCTGACCTGGTAAGTTTAACTGAGCTTAAATTAGTCATTTGAAGATGAAGACTGACAGAACAGTTAATACAAGGATCTAAAGTTAGAGCAGTAGTAGAGCTAACGGTATCTGAAATCTCTAAAACAGACTCCCATGCAGAACTAAAGCAAAATGTAAGTACTCTGACAGCATAAATAGAAAAGTAATCCTATGGCACTCTTTTCATTTACAACTCAATTCTCTACAATTTTATAAACCATAAAAATCTTTCCATCAAGCAATCAACATGTGTTTTGTTTCTTTTTACATCAAGTAAAAATCAACATGTGTTTTGTTTCTTCTCCTGGAGCATCAGTGACTAGGGCCCTATAGATTGTACTCTGTTTCCTAAGGATTTTGAAACAAATGACAAGTGACAATTTTCCAATCTTGATCTGAAAATTGGCTTGTGCCCACCCAGAAGACACAAATACCTACTCAGATGAAAGGATATTCCTGAGCAAAGATCTTTCCCATCAAAATCATGAACTGCATTGAATTTACCTCAAGAGACAGATGATAGGCTATATTTTGTCAAGAGTGTTCTGATGCACTTACCTGCAGAAGCTCAGCATGTAAGAGCAGCGTATAGGCAGCTTCTGTATAATTCTCACAGTCTCGGTGCAAGTCCCGCAGCTTGTACAAATATCTGGTAGGAAGGACAAATGGGAGGCATTTTAGTGTTCAGAAGTGATTGAGCATTCAGTATGTTGACAAGGTGGCTGCAGACTGCCTTTCAGGTTTTTCTTCCCTCCTCATCCTCATCTGTTCAAAGCCTGCTCCTTTGCTTCTGCAAAGGTGTCCATTACTTCTGATTCTTTTAACCCTTTGTGCTATATCCAGCCCACCAGACTTTCCTACTTGATCCATTCTACTTAGATCTCTTCACTGAAGGCAGTGTGCTCATATACATATGATGGGTCAAGGTCCCCTTAAGCAATTTAATGGAAACTACTGAATCTCTCCCCATGAAAATACAGCTAGTTTATGTCCAAGTTTGTCTCATAACAGTCCTGGAAAAGAGGGCAAATTTTCAGAAATTTCCATCAGCTTACCTTATATAGATGTCCTCTCTCTTCTTCTCTTTATAAAAATTCTACAAAAGTGAGTCACAAACACCAATGTAAATGAAAGAACTTTGATGAGTTTCCCATAAAAATGTTCAAACCACTGTCACTGTCACTGTCCTCCCGTTGTTCATCGATTTGCTTGAGCGGGCCCAGTTACGTCTCCATCGTGACACTTGTTACTGTGTTTGGCATATCGAGTATGTCACGGGTAGCTTGCCAGGCTTTGCCATGTGGGAGAGATACTCTCGGTAGCTTGCCGGGCTCTCCAAGAGGGGTGGAGGAATCGAACCTGGGTCGGCCAGGTTGGCTGCATGCAAGGCAAATGCCTTACCATGTTCAAATCAAGACTTTGCTTTTCACAGGTGTCACTTTTCAAAAAAAAGAGGTTATCTGGCCCTTGAATAAACATCCCTGCCCAAAAGGAAAAGAACATTCATAAAGAAATAAATTTTAAAATAGGGGAGGGGAAGAGGGAATTATGCTTCTGAGAAGTATGAGGGAAACTGAGGGGAACAGAAGATGACTTCATAGGGCGTGGTAAGTTTTTGGCTTATACCAAGAGATTATTCATGTGGTCTGGAGTTGGGCTCAAAGGGCACAATGCTCAACTCCAACACTGGTGCCCCGAACACCACAGGATGTGGCCCCATAGTAATTAAGAAGAGAGGAACGTCTGGTGCCATGAAACTGGAAGGCCTATGGTTGTAATTACATCTGTCAAGGGAAAGGCAAGCCCTTGAAGTTCTAGCATTGTCAGGACTGTCTGCTATGGTGCTTTTGGAGGCAAGTTTGTCTGTGCCCAGTAATTCGAACAGCAAAACAGCCACATATCAGCTACAGAAAGGGTTGATGATGGTCTTCAGAAATAGCAGATTCGGGGCCAGAGAGATACTACAGTAGGTAGGGTGTTTTCCTTGCACACGGCCGACCCAGGTTTGATCCCCAGCATCCCATTATAGTCCCCCAACCACCGACAGGAGTAATTCCCAAGTGAAAAGCCAGTAGTACGCCCTGAGCATCGCTAGGTGTGAATCAAAAAGGTAAAGGTAAAGGTAAAGGCCCTCCCGTTGATCGTCGATTTGCTCGAGCGGGCCCAGTAACGTCTCCATTGGAGACTTTGTTGTTACTGTGTCTGGCATATTGAATACTCTCGGTAGCTTGCCGGGCTCTCCGAGAGGGGCGGAGGAATCGAACTCGGGTCGGCCATGTTGGCCGCTTGTAAGGCAAACGCCCTACCCGCTGTGCTATCGCTCCAGCCCACGAGCGAATCAAAAAGCAAAAAGCAAAAAGCAAAAAGCAAAAACAAAAACAAAAACAACAACAAAAACAAAACAAATAGAAGATTCCAGTACTGTTATTGTTTATCCCAATCGTGTCTCCACACTGATACTCAGATCTGTGGCAGCTGGAACTTGTGAGTGCCAGGCCGAGTTGGCAGGACAAAGACAACATGAAGGTGGCCCTACAGTGCCTCTGGGTTCGTTTGGCCTCCTCTGAGCTGGCCTGGTGGTTGTCAGTACACTCCTGCCAGCCCGGGGCTTGGCACTTACCAGTACGTTGACTGTGCAGCTCATGCGGTTCTCCTTGCTCTCATCGTGCATGATGATGGTCCTGTAGTCTAAGAGATTCTCTAAGAGGCTGCTGACCAGGAGTGCGAAGACTTCTCCAGAGCTGGAGAGGTATTTGTGCTTCCGGCAATGTTCTAGGAGCCTGGACGGGTGGAGAGGAGATCAATGCCTGCACCCCATATTCATTTGAGAACCCCATTCAAGCTTGTAGCAGCAGTCCTGGCCTAGGGACTTACACTGAGTCTCAGTTACTCAAATTCAAGCTTTCTGTATAGCTTAGCTCAAGTCTCAGCATCATCTAGAATCTTAGACCACAGAGTCATCTGTGTTCTAACTCTCTGTCTGTCTGTCTGTCTGTCTGTCTATAGTTTGGGCCTCTCAGGGACCCCATGTACTACTCCAGTGGTACTAGGCCAACCAGTTGGGCAGTTCAAGGAGAGGGTCTAAGGATGCAGCAGTACTTGGGCCCTGTTGTGCCAGAGACCACCAAGGCAGTGCTCAAGGGGACCAGGACTAAAGCTGGACGTGGAACACGCAGTAAGGTACTCTACTTCTTTGGTCTTTCACAATATCTTTCTTTAAACTATTTTGTTTGTTTTCTGTCAATACCATCAGAAAGGAACTGCTCTGGAGGTATGTGTGCTAGCTGAGGAGGCTCTCTACTCTATCTGGGACAGTCTATCTTTTCCTCATATTTTCATTCTCCCTGAGGCCTATGGGAAGTCTGGATTAATGCCGAGCCAGGATACATCCAAATATGCAGCTTTTCAGGGGCAAATGAACCCAAAGAATTAGTCCAGACTCTAGGATTACTCTTGTACAGTGATTTTTTTTGTTTGTTTGCTCTTGCTTTGGGGCCATACCTGGCAATCAATGCTTAGGGTTACTTCTCGCTCTGCACTCAGGAATTACTCCTAGCAGTGCTCCTGGTACCATATGGCATGCCGGCGATTGAAACCGGGTCCGCTGCATGTAAGGCAAGTGCCCTGCCCTCTGTACTATTGCTCTGGCCCGTAGAGTGATGATTTTTGAGACTCTATTTTTCTGTTAGTACTTACCAGTTTACAAAAATTGAAGAAAATAAAATAAAATCTTTATGCAAACATAAACAAAATAAGCAAAGATTTTTGTGCAGAAAATTAGCTGCAAGATTTTGAAAAAATGAGTAGCTTATATTTGTTAATATATTTATATACATGCATAATTTCTCCACCTGATAACTGTCTGAATCAGAACTGCCAAAGTTTTAAAATGGCAGATTTGAAGCTCAAAGAAGCAGACTCAGTATAAATAGGATAATAAGATCAGGTGTAAACCAAATAACAAGGTCAGAGTCCTGGGGGATGGCTCAAAAAGCTGGAGCACATGCACTGCACGTAGGATCAGGGGCTGATTCCTAACAGGACACTTTTGCCTGAGCAGCAGTGAGCAAATGCCAGACAATGAACCAGCAAGTCTCTGAACACTGCCAGGAATTACCCCAAACAAACAAACAAAGGGATTACAAGGTCAACAAAAGACCATTTCACCCATTAAGAACAAAATTAAGAAAGACATCCTGGGCTTTAAAATTCAGACAAGTCATCAACTAAACATCAATTCAATTGCATTTCTATTCATCCAGTGTGATGATGATGGTGATGATGATGATGGCAATAATGATGATGTGATGATCCTTTTGGTTTGGGGACCACAGCCAGCTGTAGTCAGCGCTTACTCCCGGTTTTGCTCTCAGGGATTATTCCTGGAAGGTTTAGGGAGCAAAAAGGTTGCTGGGGATCCAATTCAGGTTGGCTGCAGGCTCTGGTCCCCAGTGTGCTAATTATTGAAATATACTATTCCCACGAAACAACTGAATTAATGAAACACTCTAGGTATGTAATTTGCCACCAGCTGACACAGTTGATTGATATAAAATTCTGAAACCATAAGAAATGAGCAGTCTAAAGTTGTAACAATCCCTAATGATGGCAATCTTTGAAAACAGCAAGTAACAAATACAAACAACAGAGCATCACAAATGCCGTAACCAATGCTATCACACCACCTACTCCTCACTTATAATTCCCAAATTTGGAGTCTGTTATGATCAATGGGTCATAATATCAAGTATCAGACAGGTTAAGCCATTTGTGCAAGTCACACTCCTTGCTTGTGGAGTAAACCAGATTAGTCATGCAACCCTTCTCGGATGTTCACATTTAAGAAATTTAAAAAACATGTTTTATATAGCAATTCCATACGTGCAAAGAAGAATGAGAAGAACAAGAGGGTGAGGGGTCTGCAGGGGGGAAGGCAAGGGGTCGTGGGGTGCATGGGCTGGATTTGGCCAAGGGGCTGGAAGAGCAAGGCAGAGATAAGACCAGGCTGGCTAAAGTGCTATGGTTTGGGGAAGGCTCATTAGCGGGCTTATTTATTTTTAAATGTGCAGTGAACCTTGAAACCTTTCCCACCTTCTTTTCTTTTTTTTGGGGGGGGGGGGAGGGGGAGGTCACACCCAGCGATCCAGCGTTGCTCAGGGGTTACTCCTGGCTCTGCACTCAGGAATTACTTCTGGTGATGCTTGGGGGACGCCAGGGGATGCCGGGGACTGAATCCAGGTTGGCCCCAGATGCAAGGCACATGCCCTCCACTGTACTATCACTCTGGCCCCTCCGATTTTCTTTTGAATTGTTGCTTTGAGGCCATAATTAGAGGCATGAGCACTTTTGCTCAAGTTTAACAATTTAGATACTGGGCACAAGGCTGCTATTCAGCACCTGTCATCTCTTCTCCATTTGCCTGCTCTCTAGAGCTGGCTGAAAAAACATACACATTGGACTCCTATCACATAAACAAATGTCAGCAGTGGACGGCGTAAACGCCACCATCCTGTGAAGCTGAACGGATTCATGGTGGTCACCTTGGTGATTCTCTATTACGTTACTGGCCAACATTGCGGCAAGTCTGTTTTTCTCCATCATGCAATGATACAATCAACTTGTAGGTTTGTTTCTAAAACACTCACAGTTTTTCCAGCAGCTCTTTGTATTGTTCATCTCCTCTTCCCCCTTCTACCTCTTGATCCAGCTTTGTGATCAACTCATTCTCAAACTGAAAGCAGAGAAAGAATTTCACAGGAGAATGCTGACCTTAGAATACAAATGATGTGCTAGATTTTACCTTTCTAGATTTAGCCCCAACTCATTCGAGAACTGCATAGCGCTTCCAAGATACACAAAGGAAAATAATACATCACAGCATCCATTAATTGCACACAAAGTCCTATCAAAACTTCCTATACCAGTCTTATGCTACTTTTTTTCTTTGTGGCTAATTTTTTACTGATGCTCAGGGGGACCATTACTGGAAAAAAAAATTATCCAACACATTACTTGGCCGTTTCAATTATGCATTCCAATTTTCTATTTTATCTACTTGGATTTCTTTTCTACATCTCTTTCTTGATGTGATGTCAGTAATCAAACCAAGAGCCTCATGGATACAAAGCAAAGCACGTGCTTTACCACTGGGCTATATACCCCCGGTCCCCTGTCATTCCATTTTGGTAAAGGAATTGCTTCTCTAGAGTTGCATCATTGTGAAATCATCCTTTCAATTCTAACATACCACATAGGTTAAAAACAATGAAGCACGGGGGTTGGGGGGGAAATAAATCAGATAAACTGAGGTCTTCAAATGACAGTCCTGTGCTGTGCAATATTGCTCCATTTGCATTACACAGGTTTCCCCTCAGCTGCCATATTAATGTCTTGCATCAGAGAGGATTAAAATGCATCATGTCCAATGTCAATCATCTAGAGATGACAGTGTTGTTTTAGGAAACACATACAGAAAAAGGACCTTAAATTGGATCCTCTCATTCTGTCTCTTAAGTACCAAATGCAAAGTAAAGGTTCTAGATAAACTATATATGGCATCATTCCGACTAATACTTCTCTGTGTTTAAGAAACTAAGGTGTGGCCCGTGTGCATTTGTGAGATTAGAGAGTTCCCATTCTTACCATGTGGAAATTGCCATTCCCACTGAAATTGAACTCACACTGCATCATATCAAAGAAAATGGGGATGGTGGCTTTCCGGAGCTCTACTTCAGGGGTCAGTGTGACCTCCAGAATGGGTCCCACCATGGATGGGATGAATTTGATTTTGTGGGGACCTGAAAGGAAAGCAAGTGAGGGTGTTAAGAACCAATGGCACAAGAAGCAAAAGTGTTACAATCTTCCTCCACAGGGCCCATCAGAAAAGAAAGGAGTTGATGGTATAGCAGTTCTATTCAGGAGTGACCAAAGACTGTATTTGATTGTCACCATAAAGATAGCTCATTGCCCATATTTCCAGACGAGATGAGTGAGAAATTCCCAAGTCAATTCTCACCTCCAGACAAAGACAAACAAATCTCAGGGTTACTGGGAGTTAAAGAACTCATTGTGGGATGTGTATCACACAGGAGGTGTAGATGGGCCTATTCAAGATTATACACTCACCCAGGTTATACCACATGTCCCGGATTCTAAAGCCGATTTCCTTTCTCATGTCCCCATATCTAGGAAGAAGATCATAAACCAAGAGAAGGATTTGCAGTGGAAATGAATACATATCATAAAATGATAAGGGGAACCAAAAGAGCTTAGGTTCCTTTAAGTCACATTTATTGCTTTCTTTTCTTTTTTTTTTTTTTTTTGAGGGGGCGTTGAATCAGAACCAGTGGTGGCTGGGGGCCACTCTCAGTTCTGTGATCGGGGTCGCTCCTTGTAGTGCTCAGGGGGACCATGTGGATCAGAGATTGAACCATGACAGACCCCAAGCAAGGGAAGTGCAAGGCAAGTGCCCAAACTCCTGCATTATCTCTCTGGCTTCCTCGGTCACATTTATTTTCTGATTTTTTAGTGAAGCACAATAGATTTTTATTGAATGAAACTTGCTTAGTAAGATGTGAGAGAAGAGAAGGAGAAGAAATACTTATTCAACAAGGGCCAGGAGGACTGGTCCATGGTTAGAAGTGTGTCAAAACAGCAGGGTTGGGGAACACGGTGGGAGGTGGTTAGGAAGGGAGCACTGTGCCAATGATAGTTGGAAATAATCACTCTGGACAAGAACTGAGTGTTGAAAGGACGTAAGGGATGGACATAACAACCTTTCAGTACCTGTATTGCAAACCATAATGGCCAAAAGGGGAGGGAAGGAGGGAGGCAGGGGGGGCGGGGAGAGAGAAAGAGAGAGAGAGAGAGAGAGAGAGAGAGAGAGAGAGAGAGAGAGAGAAGAAAAGTGTCTTCCATAGACGCTGGTGGGTGGGAGGGAAAAGCGGACAATTTTGGTGGGTAATGTACACTGGTGAAGGGTTGGGTGCTGGAACACTGTATGACTGAAACCCAATCAGAAACAACTTTGAAACTGTGTATCTCACAGTGATTCATTTAAAAAATTAATAAAGAAAAAAGAAATACATGTTCAAGAAGAACACAGGAGTCTCCAGGGTGAAAAAGCCATCAAAGATAACAGAGACAAGCAAGTGAGATGCAAGTTCTAGAGCAAACCTCTAGGTCACATTTAAGGCTAGGACACTTTTAGAACTGATGTCAGTAGCTAAATAAATACACAAAGACCCCCAAGTAACACCCCCCCCCACCCCAGGAGAACCCTGTACTCAAGAGGAAAGGACTCTAGACAGCAGGAGGAGGCCAAATGCCACACTGAAAAAATGACCTAGAAGATGACATGGACAAATGTCCTCAAAGGAGAAAAGAAAAATACTGATTGCTGTGAAGCAAATAAATAAAACAAAATATAACAGTAATGAAAAGGAAGACAAATAACATATGTGGCCAAAGGTGGAGAACTCGTCCTTGGGGTTCTATTTATTTATTTATTTTTTCAGGTTCGTTGTCAGGCCATACCCAGCTATGCTCAGGTTTTACTTCCTGACTCTGTGCTCAAGGATCATGCCCTGCAGAGCTCTGTGGTGCTGGGAATGAACCGTGGATCAGCTGTGCGCCACACAAGAGCCTTGCCCATGATACTATCTCTCCAGCCCCCCAAGTTTACTGATCGTATTGTATAAGGCGGGCTGGAGTGATAGCACAGCGGGTAGGGCATTTGCCTTGCACGTGGCCGACCCAGGTTCAATTCCTCCAACCCTCTCGGAGAGCCTGGCAAGCTACCAAGAGTATCCAGCCTGCACTGCAGAGCCTGGAAAGCTCCCCATGACATATTTAATATACCAAAAAAAACAGTAACAACAAGTCTCACAATGGAGACATTACTGGTGCCCGCTCGGGCAAATCAATGAACAATGGGAGGATAGTGCTACAGTGCTACTGTATAAGGCACACCTATAAATATAGACAAAAAAGAAAATATGTGCTATTGATTTTCATGCCAGGGTGTGATTTGCATACAATTTCTAAAAGGCTTCTTTTGATAACCACTAGTTGTAACACACACCCAAAAAAAGGGGCACAGGGATCTACAGAGTTTCTTTGGTTCCAGGTGCATCAGCATCACCTGGAAATCTCTTTAAGAAATCATACACCTGTGTCTGTCTCATACCACATACCATATGTCAGAGCTGGAGGGGGGCGGGGACGGTGGAAAAAAATAGAAAAGGGTCATGTTGAAAGTAGTTTTTCAGGGAACTCTAATCACTATAATCTACCCTTTTACCCAGGGGAATACATTTCCTACTCAAGTTACTCTAGTGTCAAAACTGGCATTTTAAAATTTCTCTTACTCTTTTAATTTAACAAAAAATACCCGAACTAATTTTAATATTTCTAGATGAGTTTATCTGATCAATGTCTCACATGTGCATGATAATACATGATAATGCTTCCTACTTTTATGATACAACTATTTCTGCTAAAAATAGAAAAAACTTTTTATATTTACATTTTTATATCCCATGAAGGACTTCACAGTCCTTCATGATAAATCAATCCTTTTAACTAGGCAAACATTGAGTTTCCATGAACTCTGCAACAGACCTGTGATGAAAGCAATGACAAGCTCTCCTAAACCAAACTTCTGCACAGAAAGCCATTGTGAATTCCAAGCCCAGAACCTGGAAAGGTGTTGTTAGGTGATGTGTTAAGTGTCAGTTTGTCTACAGAATTGAGTGAGAGGTGGAACTGTTACGTGATGTGTTAAGTGTCGGTTTGTCTACAGAATTGAGTGAGAGGTGGAACCTCAGTGCCAAAGCAGGCACTCTGGGAAGGGGTAAGTAAGATAGGCGCCAAGTCTGCGATTCAGAAAAGCTGCCAGCAGATGGGCAGACATGCTGAAACAGAAGCATTTGTTTAGCTCTCAGGCCTCTCTCCAGGTCAAATCTATAAAAAGAAGGCCATGGGGACTGGAGAGACAGTACACTGGATAGGGCATTTGCCTTGCATATGGCTGACCCACGTTTGATCCCAAGTATCCCATGTGGTCCCCCGATCACCGCCAGGAGTGATCCCTGAGCACAGAGTCAGGAGTAAGCCCTGAACACAGCCCAAAAAACAAAACAACAACACAATAAAAAAAAAAAAAGAATATGATGATTGATGAGAAAATGGCTGGGAACTTGAGAAAAGAGATGGGGAATGGGAAACAGGAGATTCATAAGGATTACTTGGGGATCTACCTAATAATGGGAGTTCCCGAGGAAAAGTTATTTCTGTGATACCAAAGGGCCTGCTCTGAAGAGAAAGAAAAGACTCCCATTCCTAAGCTTAAACAAATTGAACAGGACACTTACTTTTTCAAAATTTTGTTGCGCTTAGCTTGTGAGAAGGTTTCGAGCTGAAGAGACTCATGGGTGAGAAATGCTACCGCCAAGTGGAAGTAATTGTTCCAGAGCTGTTCAAAAGGAATTATGTGGGTGAAAATGAAAAATGCCATCAATAAGTGTTAGAATAAAGCAGAGCTGAGCCACATGGTAGAAAGTCACTTGTTGGGAATTAAATCCAAACAGGGGCCCAGAGATGTGGTGCTGTTTGGACCCTCTGATATCGGGATGACCTGGATGAGCTCAAAAAACCATTGAGTTACTGGGGCTCCAATCTGGATAAGACACAAGGTGACTTAACTCCTGTACTAACTCTCCAGTTTCTGTAATTACCTTCTTGCTTAATATATTTCCAACTATTACTATTTTCACATTAAAAAAAAACATTTATTTCCTTTATAGAAAAAAAAATTAAAAACCTAGAGTATTTAAAAGACATAGTTCTAGGAAGTGAGCATTAGGAAAGGAGAAAGATAAATACAAGTTCCCATTTGAAAACGATGAAATCTTGAAAGTGACATTTTGTTTTGTTTTGTTTCTGTGTCACACCAAGTGATACTCAGGAATTGTCCTGGTGGCACTGGAGACCCTGTGCTGCCCAGGATCAAACCTGGGATCCTGCAAGCACAGTATGCACTGCAGCCCTTGGAACTCATTCCTCTGCCCCTGACTGTGATGTTTTCTAAACTGAAAGAAACAGTACTCTCGCCTTGCATGAGAATCCACGAACCGTTGAGGGAATCATCTGAAGCGTACCTGAAGTTCAAAGTTCGTCTGTTCCATGAAGACTCGTGTGAGAACATCAGAAAATTGGTTTATAGCACGGAGAAAAACCCTGGAGGAAGGAGACAAAGGTTAAGGAGGCAGCTAAGAATGCTCCTGGGACAGGGTCCATCTATGTGTCAAAACCAGCCACCCTTAATTCTGGACTCACTCCCATCCTGCCTGGGTGTCCGTTCCCTGCAGGGAACTGACTCTCTTCCCTCCAATATCTCTGAAATAAAACTATTTTCTTAAAAACAAAAGAAAGCAACCGAACCAAAACTAAACTTATCAACCCAAGCTCTACTTCTCTCTCAGATCTCCATAGTCTGCAGAGAAAAGCACCGAAGGCCAGTTTCTAGAAAGGACTGTGAGTTTGCTCAAGACTGCATCGACATTTAGGCAGAGGCAACGCAAAAATGACAAGCCTGATCCAAGACTCATGCTCCAGTCTATTGTGTTAAACTCTATCTCGACACTGCTCTTATGTTTTGGTTTTTTAATCATAAAAAAAAAAAACAAAAACAAAACCCTCTATACTTCCCTAAGACTTTGGAGTGGTGGTAAAATCTTAACATTTTTTATGCGATTTTCACTCTTCACCTGTACACAGTTGGGGAGAGTTTTTCGAATCAGGTATCAGAACCATTAACAGTAATTCTTACAAGATTTATATCATAGCTTTTAAAAAAATTTATCAAGCTTTTTTTAGCAAAATATGTATTTTTATTTATTTTCACTTCCATTCCAAAGTCTTTGTCATGGGATTAGAGCAGTGGATTAGATTGTCTTGAAAGAAAGGCTCATTTGCAATCGGTACACCAAGACCCAATACAGACCATGGAAAATTCCGGGGGAGGCTTCAGAAAAGAGTGGGCATCAAAGGAAGGGAAGATGCTATTCAGGTCAAAAAGGTTTCCTTAGGAGACAGCATGTGAGAGGCAATGGAAAGAATCGGGTAAGCGGCATGCTGATAGAGAATACGGGGAAGACACTGCATGGAGAAGCAGGAGCTGGAAGGAAAAGCACAGAACAGCTCAGGGCCTGAGGAAGAGGCAAGCTGGGTCTGGGCAACGATTTTTCTCCAAAGGGAGATATTGGGAGAGAAATGCAGAGAAACAAGGTAGACCACGCTGCAGAGTCTTCGAAGTCAGTGTGAAGGAGACCAAGACAAGTAACTGAAAGATGATGAGGTAGGACTGATGCTGAATGTGAGAAAGACAAGGAGATCGGAATGGAAAGGAGTAGCCACTGGTGGACCAGGTGCTTCTAAGACTATGAGCAATGGAAAGACTCCAGACTTTACAGGTGGTGGATATGAGGAAAAAGAGGACCTATAACACTGCACTAAATCAGACTAGCTACTCGGCAGACTCGGCAGGTATTTAGGGCTGGGTATCACAGGCCCTGCTCTCAGCAGCCTCACCTGCTCTGTGTCATATTCATCACCATCCAGTCTTTGGCATAGACATTCTTTCCAATCAGATCCTTAAACATGATGAAAGTTTCCATGAGGAAGTCCTGCAGAGAACAAAGGAGTTATTGGGAGGAAAACTGCCCCCGGCCCATGGACAAGGGGGCTTCTCATGATCAAGAAATACCCGTGCCATGACAGCCATCCTCTCAATATGATTTTCAGGAATTACAAAGTACACTTAGCACTATCAGACAATTTTTATTTTTAATTTATCACAGAAGCTAGTAAGACGAGCAAAGGGGGGAAAAAGGAAGGAAGGAGTTAATAATCATCTGCTGTTTTTGTTAAAATCCACATTTTGGGGGCCACAAGGATAGTCCAGCAGGAGGGCATTTGCCTTGCACATGGCCAATCCAAGTTCAATCCCCAGCATCCCATATGGTCCCTCAAACACCACCAGAGTGCAGAGCCAGGAATAACCTGAATATTGCTGAGTTAGACCCAAAAAGACAAAAAAAAATCCATATCTTATAAATGATAAAACTGAGGCTGCAACAAAGTAATTGATTCACTTAAGGTCATGGACAGCAGGAAGGAGAACTGAGCAAAGGACTTTTAGAGAACCAGATCTTTGGTTTATTGCTACCCAATGCTTTTGGTTTTTGTTTTGTTTTGTTTTCAAATAAGATCTCCTAAAAAAATCCAGCAAAAACTGTAATTAAGCTGATACTCTTAATAACTCTGAGTCAGTTCCTTTTTAAAAGTAATAAAAGAGAAGAAAAGCATGGTAAGCAAGAAGCCAAATCATGAGTCTTCCTATTCCCGGAACATTACCAGATGCAGTCTGGAAGAGGGTCCTGAGTGATCCCCAAACAGAAACTACAGAAGCAGACTGTGATGCTGGCAGTAAACCAATAACATCCGCACAGACCACACAGCACTGGAAAAAAATTATTCTTAAAAGGAGGCTATGAGCAGAGAGTGTTCAGAAATAGAACAGACCAAAATATCAAAAAGCAGTGTTTTGGAAGTTTTTTTATTTACTAGTTAGCTAAATCTGACATTTTTCAGTGGGATTCCTGAAATAAAAACCCAGGCTAATTTCTCTGGCCTAAACCATGTGAATTATTATGATTGTATTATAATTATATTAATTAATATATATTATTTCTGGCTTTTTGGGTCACACCCGGTGATGCACAGGGGTTACTCCTGGCTATGCACTCAGCAATTATGCCTGGCAGTAGCTTAGGGGACGATATGGGATGCTGGGAATTGAACCCGGGTCAGCTACGTGCAAGGCAAATGCCCTACCCGCTGTCCTATCGCTCCAGCCCCTATTAATGATTTTTTAATTTTATTATTATTATTATTATTCCTATCTTGTGGATTACATCATGCAGCAAGAGTATTGGTAAGTGGGAAGCAGGAGACTTGGGGTTAAACTGCACCTGGGATGCTCCACAGCCCCGGAAGAATCACTCAGGTCCTGCAGGCTGTGCAGCTCCTGAGTCTGCCTTGCAGTTCAATGGATACCACACCTGTCTACCATCAAGTCTGAAAGCTCAGACATTGCTAGTGAGTCTTTTCTAAATATAATTTGTGTGTTCACCTTCAACTTTTTTCTTTTTAATCAAGATAATGGTTTTTTTTTATTTTTCTTTTTTTGGGGGGGGGTCACACCCAGCGATGCACAGGGGTTACTCCTGGCTCTGTACTCAGGAATTACTCCTGGTGGTGTTTGGGGGGCCATATGGGATGCCAGAGATTGAACCCAGGTCGGCCGCATGCAAGGCAAACGCCCTACTCACTGAACTATCCTTCTGGTCCCAGTTTCGTTCATGTTTTTAAGCACTTCTTAATACATAAAACAGAAGTTACCAGGCACCCACAGAGATGGCTTACAGTTATGTCCTGGACGGTTTTGAAAGTACTAATGTACTCGCTGTAGTGACAGTCTTCCATTTGCCGCAGGATGGCAATCATACAAGCAACAAAACTTCCCTAGAAGGAGGGGGAAAAAGTAGAATCACACACTTGAGATTTCTTATGTGACCAACAAAAACAAGATTTGAGAACATTTGCTTTTCTCTAGCGAGTTACCTTAGCAAGGCCCCCACTGATCATTTGAAAAACAGTTCAAAGAGCATTTACTTTGCTATTTCTATATATTGGGGAGGGGGGGTTGCTTGGAGCCACACCAGGCACTGGTTTGGTGCTACTCCCAGCTCTGTGTTCAGGGGTAGGAGTTTAGGGTTCCTCCTGGAAGGGTTTAGGGGAAGTGCCGGGATGGCATCCAAACTTATTGCATGGAAAGTATGTGCTCCAGCCCATTGTGCTATCTCTCTGGCCCTCACCATTTCTGTGTGAAGTAGTCTCTTTGCAGGTTTGGGTTAAGGAACATAGTCAGTGGAGAGTTCGCTCATCCATTCACAGCTATAGTTGGAGGAAATCGGTAGGTCAAGGAATTGAGCTAACGCTAGCCGAGTGAATGGAAAGACCAGATGATTTTATAACATACTAATCACAAGTTTTTAGGAGTGCTTGCTTTTTGCTTAACCAAAGGGAGTGGATGGTGCCATGTGTTACAATCTACATGAAGACTTAACATCAACAGAAATATGAGGGATGAAAGTAAACTGAACACACTCCCTCCACATTGACACAGTATCTGGTTGGAAATGCTTTGTAAGCAGCTTGGGGTTCAATATGGGTGACATACACACATATGCTGCTCAGCACCTGGTAGCCCAGGGCCAAGCATCAATTTTACCACCTGGAAGTTCTGACAGCTTAGTAGGTGCTTGAACACTCTGTGCATATTTCCCATTTGGGAAGGTAACCAGTGAAACCATCTCATAGGACTGGTAAAAGGTTTCAATGAGATGCAAAATGCTTAAAATAGTTTCTGGCACGCACACAAGCACGCGCACACACACACACACACACAATCAGCTAATTATTACTACTATAGTAGTAATTACTAATTACTACTACTATCATTATTACTGGAAGTACTATTCTTCCTACCACTGAGTGGATAACTCCTACCGTTAGTGCTGCTGCTGTTACCCCTCTTATTAGCATTCAAAGGAGGGCAGATCCAGACAGAGCAGTCTACTGAGAATCAGATCACTTGAAATAAGAGGAAATGCTGGGTATGGACCACCAAAGCCCTCATTTTCTGCTCACAAAGACTCATAATTTCCTTAAATCAAATACTACATAAATGTTCAGAGTATTTGGCAAGTGAGTCCTGAGCATCAGCTTTCTTAGTGTGCCGTGTCTCAGCAGGTCTCTGGCTCTAAAGCACTAAAATAGGCTTTTATTTATCGTTCGGTGCCTCTTATGGACGGCTCAGCAGGGTTCGTACTTACCACAGCCTTAATAACTCTCCTCCTTAGCTGTCCTGACTACTGCGTTGTGCCATTCCCGCCCCGCCCAAACATCGAGAACAAGATCAACTTAAGGTCTGAACGAAGGACCGAGGCTTATGGAGGGCTATGAAGCTCTTGTCCACATTCACGTCCCGAGAGCTGCAGGCGCCTCTGGGAATTGGGTTTCTGATCCTCTGAGTCTCCCACCAAGCCAGCAGAATGTCGAGAGCAGCAGCGCAGCACCAGCCCCAGAGGACGATACTCACAATATGGGGAGACTGTCGGTTCATCCCAATCACAGTCCGGTTGATTCGTCTCAGGAGCCGCTCCATGATATTCTTTATATTTGGTGCTGTGGGGCCCTGAGGAGGACACATAAGTGCTGTCACCACCCCCAGACTCAGCCTCACTCTCCTTAACCAAACCTGCCACAGTGAGGTTTTTTTTTTTTTTTTTTAAATTTCATTCAGGGTTTTCCCTACGAAGTACAGTCTTGTCCCAAAGGACAAGCACGGAACAGAGAGATTACAGAGATCACACAGGCCCTCTCCTTGAACATGGCCAACCCCAGTTCCATTCGTGGTAGCACATGGTCCCCCTGAGCACTGATTTCCACTTCTATGTATGCACGCATGTGCTCACACACACCCACACACCCACACACTCCCCTACTCCCCCCTCTTCAGCCCCCAACAGAAGTTAAAATATCAAGTAGCATTATTATCCCCTCTCTATCTTCTTTCCTTTCTGCTTTTTTTGGTCTTTTTCAGTTTGGAAGCCACATCTGGCTGTGCTCGGGAACTATTCCCTGCACATTACTTTGGAATCACTCCTAGTGGAGCTTGGGGGACCATGCAGTTCCAGGGACAGGTGCTGGGATGCCTGCCGGCTAATCATGAGCTCAGCCAGTTAAGCTACCTTGACTCAGATTTTTCCCATTTCTTAGCATGAAAGTGATTCATCCAACCTCTCACAAGATGTTGATTTGCCTCCACATAGGTAATCAATCTGCACTCTACTCCCTACCAGAATCACAAGTTATGCTGGGGTCCGGGGAAAGGGTGTGGGTTTGGATGGGTTTTGTATACAATCAAGACCCCATCTGAGCAATACAAAACTTTATATTCCACTCCAGTAGAAGAGTGGGGCATGAAAATAAATCAATTAAGCACGATACAGGGATGGCCCAGGAAGGTCATCTCTTGAGGGTAGAATACTCACTGCCCAGTCTTGGACCTATCCCGGTACCCTAGCAGGGGAGCTTCTAATGAAACATTTGTCAACTGGACTCAAAAGGGAAAGAACTCATAAGCAAAGGGAAAAAAGAATAAGCATTTTAAAAATAAAGACATAAGAAGAGTAAAGAGAACAGCAAAGTCTTGGAATGAGCAGGAATGTACCGGAAGGAACTTCATGGAGGAACTTATTGTAGCTGAACTTTAAAGAATGAGGACAATGTGGAGATAAAGCGTTAGAAAAGAGGAAGGAATCCTGAGCTATTAAAAACATATGGTAAATCCAAGATGGCTCAGCCAGTGGTATGTGTAGTGGTGTTGGGGGCCAAGGGGGTAGTGCCAAAGTACTAGAGAGGGGACAGAAATATGTCATTTCTTTTGAGTTCCAGAAGAATCAGATTCAGGGAGAATGACAAAATGAGAACTTCTCAGAAGCTCAGGCCTATCTCTAAGAAAGTGGCTAGGTGCCAATGTATAGGGGAACAGAGGTTTCAGCATCAGCACAGACAGTATCTCAATAGACTGCAGTTTCCAGCCCTCACAGGGATCTCAGTGACCGGTAGGCTGGGAAGGTTGGCCAGTAGTAGTGAGCAGACTGATTTTCCTGGACTGAGACCCGACGATTCCTCCGCCCTTCTCGGAGAGCCCGGCAAGCTACCGAGAGTATCTCGCTCACACGGCAAAGCCTGGCTTGTTACCCATGATGTATTCGACATGCCAAACACAGTAACAAGTGTCACAATGGAGACATTATTGGGCCCGCTCGAGCAAATCGATGAACAATGGGAGGACAGTGACAGTGACAGTGAGAGTGAGACCTGATGAGCTGAACCAGGGAAGCCTCTTTAGTCTCCTCCCATGGGGCCCAGCATGTCCCACCCCTGGGCCGGTCTAGTCCCAAGGCCTGAGTGAGTGCTGGGTGGGGCTGTGTCCATGATGCCACTCACCACATCCTTCCGGTCCAGCACTTCCAGGATGTTGCTCAGGAGCTGCGAGCTGGCCTCATGGTCGGGCTTGCTGGAGTGGTCATCCAGCTGGCCGCTGAGCTGGTCTATGAGCAGAGGCAGCAGCATCTCTCTGGACTCTGAGGAAGAACACACAGAGTGCTCACCAGGAGCAGGGAGAGCATGGCCCGCACGCCCCGCTCCCTCCCCCACCCCATGCTCCCTCTTCCTGTCCCCACTGCTCCTCACTCTGAACTGACCTTGTAGGGCTTGGGAAGCTTCAGGCTGGGGACCTGAACTTCAGAGTCCTGTCACTTGATTTTAACTCTAAAAGTGATCTGTATCAGGCTGGAGCAATAGTATAGTGGGTAGGGCATTTGCTTTGCACGTGGCCAACCCAAGTTCAATTCCCAGCATCCCATATGGTCCCCCGAGCACTGCCAGGAGTAACTCCTGAGTGCAGAGCCAGGAGTAACCCCTGAGCATCGATGGGTGTGATACAAAAAGCAAAAAAGCCCAAACAAGCAAACAAAAAAAGGTGATCTGTATCATAGGTGCATGCACAAATTATTTCACACACAATACTGAACGAATTTAAGTAATGCTGTATTTTTAATTTTTTAAAATGTGTTTTATTTGGGGCCTGGGATCTAAGCAGTGCTCAGGCGGTTCGGTGGCCAAATTAGTGATTCTTGGCCAACTAGACCAGTGACTCAGTGCAAGGGCCCAAAGATGCAGTGATGCTCAGCCCAAGCAGTGCTGGGGATACCTGGGCCGACTGAGGTTGCTGGGTCCTCCAGAAAACTGCATCTAGTATGCACCCTAACCACTGTACTCTTATCTCTCAGTTCTTCATTTTTGGGGATGGGACCACACCCAGTGATACTCAATGGTTACTCCTGGCTCTGTACTCAGAAATCACTCCTAGCAGTGCTCAGGGCACCACATGGGGTGCCAAGGATCAAACCTGGTTCAGCCACAAGGCAAGCATTCTACCAGCTGTACTATCACTAAGGCCCTGGCCCTTTATTTAAAAAAAAAAAAAAAGTCAAGTTTATAATTGAAAGCTAAGTCCTATGAAACTAATCAAGCACACAAGTGATATCAGTTTCAAAATTAAACAAGTTAATGTTTAAGAGAGAGCATTTAGCATACGATTCCTAAAAATGCTGAATTTTACTACTTCTCTTTTTCACAGATATTCTGTTTACTTCTGCAGGCCAATGGAGTTTATAAAAGAAAGTTTACCTTTTTACTACTTCCTTCTGAGATCATCATGATTAAGAAACATTATGAATCCAGCTAGTCCGACACTAATGAAAATGACTACCAGCTATGCTAACTGTGCCTCTAATGAGAACCATCCTGGACTGTTTGTTCCCGGGCTCAAACACTTTACTCTGTGATCTCATTTATCCCTTCAGCTTTCCAGAGATTTTCACAGTGTATTAAGGTGCATAGTATTATTGTGTCTTATACTGAAAAACATTCACCAGTTTTGGAAGCTGGAGAGGGTCGGGCTTGTGCCTTGCATGCGGTTGACAAAGGTTCAATCCCCACTATCTCATGTGGTCCCCTATGTCCAAGTAAGCTGTGGACACGGCCAGATGTGGCCCCTTAACATTCCCTCCCCCACCAAAAGAAAAAAAAGAACATTCACAAGGATTTATTTTTTTGCACTACCTCCATCTATATCCCTCTAATAACTACTTCTAAGATTTATAAGGCCAGGAAAATCAGAGCCAGAAGAGGCTGCTGATGATTTAACCTACTTAAGGCCTTCTCCCACTGCATTAGAAGCTGACTCTTAGGGAAGGTCACTCATTAGTCCTACTGGCCAGGTGAAAGGCCAGGAGGGGTCTCCCATGAATACCCCACTGAGCTTCTCGAGCACTGAGAAGTCCTGCTGGTCCTCAGCCCATTCTAGCAACAGAGACAGGTGCTCATCCCCCCCGCCCTACTGCTGGTGTCTTGGAAAAGGTTCCCCCAGTTGCCACCCAAACAAGTTTTAAGACTTACTGGGAAATGTCCCACAACAACTCTGGGACAAGAGCATAGTTACTAAGATGTAGTGGCTACGTGCTTGACTCTGATTACTAAATGAAACATGTTTATGAGTGTTAAGAGATTTCTTCCATCCATAGCCCCCCCCCCAAAAAAAAACCAGTATGTTGGTTGTGGTTCACTCTTCAAACTCCTTTGATCTATAAAGCTTGCCAAATTCTCTGTAAATACTTGCTCTGTGATCAGTTTTCAACTACTGATACGACTAAGCATGGGGGAGTCCGGGGTGGAGAGACGTATAATTAGCAGTCTGGGTCAGTACAAGTGCAGGGGTCATGTTATATCCCCGTCCCTCTGCTCCTGACCCAGTTCCTGCCCCTCTCCGCCCCTGGACTCACAGGTCGTACTCTCAGTATAGGTTGGATAATTTCTCTAAAAGGTTTCTATTTTGAGGAAAAAGCTCTCTAATTAACAAACACCTACTAATGGTTCTAAAGATAAAAGCACACTTGACTTTGCTTACTGCTGGAAAAGACCCAAAGTGATTTCAGTGCTATGTAAAACCAGTTTCTTCCATGATGCAGAAACAACAACAAACAATTAACAAGGGCGCTATGGAGATTTTCCTGTGAAAGCCAACTGCTGATGAAAGAAGCAGCACAACTAGAAGCTCTGCCTCAGCTGCCTTGGCCGGGTTACCTGACTGTCGAAAAAGACTGCTCTCTACTATCTTGGTCATGCAGTTGAGTTTCTGGCGCACCAACTGGTTGTCAGGAATGCTTTGGATGAACTTGCAGAAGAGCAAACTGGAAGAGAAAGTCCTATGGTTAGCATTTTCCTTCTGCTGCGTGGAAGTTAGGACGACACCACTCTCCACGACTGTGAGACCAGGCTACAGAGCAACGAGTCTGGGACGCTCTTCCCGAAGATCCCAGATCTGTCTCTATGAAGTGCCTGTATTCCAAGTTCAGTATACTTCATATGGCGGGCTCTGTTCCAGCTGTCAAAGTACATCTAAGTCATCAATATTTGCACACCAGCCTGAACACTAAGTTTTTGCAAAACTCTTTATCTGGCTAGCCCCCTTCCTTCCCCTCCACCCTGATTTAGCATCCTGAGGATCTTAAGTTGGAAGCATATCATTATGTTCTTTGCTATGCAGTTAATTTCATGTCTGTGTGTCTTATTTCCCTGAAGAAAAGAGCAAAACTCTGAGAGGAGGGGTGGACTGGTTGGAATTGGGTCTCCTTAAATAGCTTCCACAGAAGCAACATCAATGGGTATGTTCAGTTCCTACATGTATGAGAATAACGGCAAATGTGCTTCACTGTTAAAGTCAAACCCAAATGCTTTTGCTACTTACCTGAGCTCCACGGGATCAAACACAAGTCTGACATCATTAATTATGCTTGGAAGGTACTTCAAAGCTGCCCCCTATAAGAAAGACACTGAAGCTCAATTCAGTTGCCAAGAAGGAATGAACACAGAATTTGGTGCGTGATGCCCGGAAGGACTGTGCTTGGGTCTTCAACACAGAGGCTCTCGCGGACCAGAGGAAGCTGATGTTGCTTGAGGAAGCTTTTATAATCTTTTCTTCCCTATAGTTACAGTTGGAAGATAGAATTTTTGTCTTCACTACCAATAGGCATACTTGTCAACTTAAAATGTTTTTTTTTCTAAGGAGGCTAAAATCTTGATACCTTCCTCACAATGGTCTTATAAAAGAGAAAAGGACAGTAATGCTCAAATTTTGTGTTTTCAGAAATTGTACACCTTACATGTGAAAAATGAGTAATGATGGAGCTTGGGGTGCAGGACAGAAGCCCTGGATGTGAGCCTCCACATTATAAATAAAGCAAACTAAGAACAGCCACCACCAAAATCACGAAACACTGAGAATGGTGAATATGATAGGGACATTGGATGTCCAGAAAGAATTGAAGAACTAAGAATAAAAGCCTCCTAACTGCAACATCCCTAGGCCTTATTGATTGAATTCACAGGGACCACAAAAAGTCATTCAAGTATATGGATAAGCTTATCTCTGGCAAAGTGACATTTGAAAAGACATAAGCATAATTGATAGTATATAATAAACATCATAAACAATATGTAACAAACATCATAAACAATTCATAATAAGTAAAGCAACGTATAATACAAAAGCATAAATGTACAATCAATATTTCCCTCTGTCTTCTAGGAATCATCCTAAAATTTACAAGCTTCCCAGGAATTCTCTTGACTGCTCTCAGATCACAGCCAGTTGCGTGTGGTGCCAGCACAGGGCCACCCACAAGGATGCCTGCCAGGCTCACCTTGATCTTGACAGCCTCCTCCAGGGGTCGGTCCATTAGCGTATTAAAAGCAAGAAATAACTGACGGATTGAATCATTAAATTCATCTCCATCTTCACTTTGGCCATAAAATCTTGACAAGGAAGAAAGGAACCATAGTCAGATATTTTTGTCATTAGAAGAAAAATTTCTTTTTTCCCCCTAACTTCATTTAAACACTATGGCTTATGAAGTTGTTCATAATACAGTTGTTTCAGGCATTCAATGTTCCCACAGTAATCCTACCACTAGTGTGGTCTTCCTTCTACCAATGTCCTCAGTTTCCCACTCATTCCCCCCAAATCTGCCCCCTTAGCAGACACAAAATAATTTATCTTATATCTCTTATCACAACAAAATGGCAAGTGGAATTATCAACAAATAGTTCAGTAAAAGAAAATTTGAGAAAGCTGCTATATCTCACAATGGTATTATTAGGATCATTGTCTGAGGATTTACTTAGCTGTTTGTTGCTAATTGATCAAAGGAAAATTCCAAATAGACTTTCTGCCTGAACAAAGCTCACGGGTTACTGCTTTGGTTGTGAAAAGGGCTGTCAGGGGGCATCTTAAATGGTTTCAGCGAGAAAACTAGGTCAAAAAGCAGGGGAGCCATTGGTTTCCACTTAATCCACTAGATCAGTGGTCAGGTAAAGACTCTCCCAAACTGCCTAACTTTCTGGTTCTGGTCCTGGGGAAAGCACCTCCCAGAGGCCTCATGCCCAAGTCGATGATGGGCCTTTCTGCACAGAAGGGAGGTGGCAGGAAGCTCCAGGTCACAAATGAGTCCCACCTGTCAACCTTCCTGTACTCACTTGTAGAACAACAATTATGCAGGGGACATCCAACCCCAACATCCCTGATGCCCCAGATCACCACATTTGAACCTCCAGCACCCTCCATGGTCATCCTCATTTTATGCCACTCGGATCAGTTAACCTCATCTAATCAAACCCTGGTGAACTAGCTGAACATTCCCTTTTTGAAAAAAAAAGTTATTGAATCGCCGTCAATTATAAAGTTATCCATGATTAAGTTTTGAGTGTACAAGTTTCCAGCACCAATCCCTTCACCCACATTCACTTCCCTACACCAGTGTCCCCACTTTCCTCATGCCCTTAGGCCTACCTCTATGGAAGGCCCCCTTTTTTTTTTACTCTTTTTCTTATTAGGCATGGTGGTTTACAAAAACGTAATCGATAGGATATCATAAACACTACCTCCTTTCAGCACCCAGTCCTTGTCCAGAGGATCACTTCCCTCTATCATTGTCATAATGGTTCTTTCTCTGATCTATCCTCCCTTCCTGCCATAGTGGCAAGCGTCCTACTAAGGACCAGTTCTCTGGATCTTCATTTGTACTGCCATCATATAAAAATGATTCCCCTATTATGCTTCTTTATATCCCACAGATGAGTGATATTATTCTGTGTCTATCCCTCTCCTTCTGATTCCTTTTGCTCAGCATGATACTCTCCAGATCCACCCATGGATCAGCAAATTGCATGACTCCCTAAAGATTCTTTTTTTGTCTTTGCTTTGGGGCCACAACTGGTGATACTCAAGGGGTCACTCCTGGAGGGGTTTGGGAAACCAAATGGGGTGCCGGGATTGAACAGGGTTGGCTGTGTGTAAAGCAAGAACCTTACCTGCAGAACTATCTCACTAGCTTTGAAGAAGATTCTAACAATAGATAAAGAAGCGCATCAACTCAGAAATATTCTGATCCTCATCTAATCTGCAGATCAGTGACTGTCATTCTGCCCTCTGTATTGCACTGCTGTGGCTGACCTGCTCAACCTGAGGACTATGCCAGGACACAGACCCTGAGTCTTTTTATTTTATTTTATTTTATTTTTGTAAAGTAGTTCACAATGTTTGATTACATTTAATATTTGAACACCAATCCTACCACCATTACACCTTCCCACCAGCATATTTTGGATGTTCCCATCCCTAACTTCAACTTCTGCCCCAGAGCAGAGCCGAAATAATTTATTTTGTATTGTTATGAGTAAACCGCTGAAAATGCTCCAAAAAAAAAAAACTTTCCTTAGAGAAGTCTGTGTGAATATTGCTGTATTTCACCCAGGGGCCATTAAGCCCTCCTGTAAGAGATTATCCATATGCTGTTAATGGTTAAGCCATGTGTACACACACACACACACACACACACACACACACACACACACACTCTTGGAACATGAGTGGTAAGAGATATTGCGGTCCAGGGATAGGTGTACTTGTGGGTAAGGTTAGGCCCGAGAGTTGGGCTGGGCCTCACCCGCCCCCCTCTGGGGTGCCCCAAACGAAACAACTTGGTATAGGCTCTGGCGGCATGGCTATGATGAGTTGTTTAATACTCTCTTCTGAGAGAAGAAAAATGAGTCTCTAGATTGAGGCCATTGATGATATTATCTGGCACCAGTCAGAGTTGTCTTGTGGGCATGACTGCCAAGTTGCCAGAAACAGAAGGACATGGGGCAGACCCTGAGTCTTCACTGATAAGGGAGATTACAGTACTCTGATTATTGTTAAGACTTGCCTACCAATGGAAATTCTGGTTCTGTCTCATAAATAAAAATCAGTAGTCCTTTGGCTGGAGTGATAGCACAGAGGGTAGGGTATTTGCCTTGCACGCGGCTGACTTGGCTGACCCAGGTTCAATCCTTCTGCCTCTCTTGGCGAGCCCAGCAAGCTACCAAGAGTATCTTGCCCACATGGCAAAGCCTGGCAAGCTACCCATGACGTATTTGATATGCCAAACACAGTAACAAGTGTCACAATGGAGAGGTTACTGGGCCCGCTTGAGCAAATCGATAAACAACGGGAGGACAGTGACAGTGACAGTCCTTTGGCTTATTTCTTACCAACACCAGAGTCCCAGATTGCAGTTTAAGTGCATAAATCCTAAGAAGCAATTTTACTACCATAATGAGGTAAAAACGATAGTTTTAGGGTTACACCCAAAGGTGCTCAGAATTTATTCCTGGGTCTGTGCTCAGGGATCACCTGACAGAGCTCAGGAGATCATATGCAGTGCCAGGGAATGACTCTGAGTTAGCAGCATGCAACACAAGAGCTCCAGCCATTGTGATAACACTTCAGACCCCAATTTTCAAGAGAATTCTGCTGATGGTTTTTTCAATATATTTTATGGTCTAATCGCAAGATATTTAATTCACTTTGAGCTTACTTTTATGAACGATGTGAGGTATGGTTCTAATTTCATATTTTTATATGGGAATCTCCAATTTTCCCAGCACCATTTGTTGAGTTTTTATTTTATTTTATTTTAGTGTTCCACTTCATATATTTAGCTCCTTTGTCATAGATTAGCTGTCCATAACTCTGGAAGCTTAACAAAGACACTCAATTCTGTTTCATTGGTGCGGAGGTTTCTCTTTAGTTTAGTACCATATAGTTTTAATTATTATAGCTTTATAGTATAGTTCAAAGTTGGGAAATATGATGTCACCAATCTTCTTTTTCTCCTTAAGATTGTTTTAATTATTTGAGGAGCTTTATGAGTCCATACAATTTTTAATAGGGTTTGTTCCATGTCTTTGATAAAGTAATTGGAATTTTAATGGTTATTGCATTAAATCTGTATAGTACTTTGGATAGGATGATCACTTCAACAATGCTGATTCTTTCAATCCATGAACAGAGAATGTCTTTCCATGGAAATTCAATTATTATTGGAGAACAGGGGAAGTGCTGGAATGTGGGTAAAAAGTTACTTGCCTTTTTGTAATATCATGATTGTTGCTATTTCCAGGAATGCAAACTAGGAATCATTTTATTCCTATTTATTAGTTTCTCCTAAAAGCTAAGCATGGGATTTGCAATGAAACATCTATCTCAGGGATAATCTTACCCCCCCCCCCCCCCAAAATGCACATGCACTCCCTCCATTACCAGCTTGGGATCTGAGGCTCATATTCCATGTCATGAGGAAGAAGCAGTTGCTAAATTAAATACAACCTTTCCCAGAAGAACTTGTCTCCCCAGAGCTGTCACTGAAAATTCTGCTAATCCAAAAGGTTCTCATATGGATCTTCATATATGACTTTATAGTCTGCCTCCACCTTCAGCCCTCAAATTCTGAAATTTGGCAAGTCCATACAAAACCCACCTACTCGCGGAGCTAAATTTCAGCATGATGATTAAGAAAAAAACTGTGAAAAAAGAAAGTTAGCAAAGCTATTTTATTAGTAAACATTACCTCAAGTAGAGTACTCGAGATTGGATGATAAATCGAAACAAGTACTTTAAGGCTTTCAAAGCAGCAAAGAGCATTTCTGTCTTGCTGGAGTCATCTGCATTAGCCACATAATAGTTCAGTACCTTGGAGAGTTTCCTTAAAAGAGCGAGAAAGGGGGGAATAAAATGTCATTAGGGGAAAGTGGCACTCCAGGTCTGGGGTCAGGCTATAGAGGAAAGAAAACGAGGCATCCCCCCCTTTCAATCACTGCTTTCCTTCATCCAGTTCTTCTATATGCCACATGAGTTTGTCTTTCTTTTGCTTCATTTAATATGATATAACACTTGACTCCAGAGTGCAGGAAAGAGGACAGTGAAGGAAAGAAATAGAAGTGGGGGGTTGGGGCTGGAGCAATAGTACAGCGGGTAGGGCGTTTGCTTGCATGCGGCTGATCTGGGTTCGATTCCCAGCATCCCATATGGTCCCCTGAGCACCAACAGGAGTCATTCCTGAGTGTAAAGCCAGGAGTAACCCCTGTGCATTGCTGGGTATGACCCAAAAAGTCAAAAAAAAATGAAGGGGAAGAAGAGACAGGCAGGAAGCAGGGATCAAGGGGATCTGAATATACTTATGGTGTATAGGAGTGGTACAGCTAAATATCCAAATCATAGTGTCCACAACACTGAAAACAAGACATCCAAAGATGCCTGCCAAGGTGAAAGGTTGGGAATGGTAGTAAGAGGTGGGACGGACCCAGGGGGAACCCTATTGGTAGGAAGACACTGGTAGTGGGATTGGTGCTGGAACACAGCATGTCTAACTCCACTGACCAATCCCATGTCAGTATCCTTTATAGTCCTGCAACTGGATTGATGGTCCAGGTTACTATTTACTCTAGTGAAGCTGCTGCCTGCTTGAAAAATGAGGCTTCCTGGGGGAGAAGGATCCATCACTGGTATACCTGCTCTTCTCCAGTGCAGAGGGCATTGTATTCATTGTGCCAATTGAAGATTATACAACCATGACACCTCTTTCATGTCTCTAATATTTTGTACAACTTTGGGCTTTCATACAAAGAAAGCAGAGAACTTTCTCATTGGGCTCAGTAAAGGACACAATAGACAGTGACATACATGGCCTGATACAGCAAGGAACCCTGATGGATTAGTCAAGGGCTATCAGACGATCCTATGCAAGCCACACTCAAAATTCTCTTTTCACACTTCAACTGTATTATGGCCAGTATTTACCATGTCATTCTGCAAAATAAATGGTACGTAAGGGGCGAGGTGACAATTTTCCTTTGATGGAACACAAGGCCACACTGGGCCAAATACTCCAAAAGGAAGTATAGAGTAAACAGAATAGCTTGCTACCAGGGGATTATAGGGGGCAAAAGAAGACTGCCCTATGGAAAGGTAGCAACCACCGCTTGTGTGCAGAAGAAAACTTTATTCTCCTCCATAGGAATGGAGTGTTTTCTCTGCTTTAACAAAGGAAACACATTCTACAAAGCATTTGTGTAGGGTTGAGGATCTGACCCACATTCTAAACAAACTTGTACTTCTTTTTATAATTTTGATCCTACAAACAGCCAACTCTTTCAAAGCCCTGAGGCTGGTTCTGTATCCTTTATTCCGCTCATAATTTTTCTTAATGCTTCACTCTGGTGTTCTGAATTTTTTGGGGAGGGTGAGACTTGGGGCCACACACAGAGATGCTCAGGGGTTACTCCTGGGTCGCACTCAGGAGTTAGTTCTGGTGGTGTTCAGGGGAGCATACTGGAGGCTGGGGATGGAATCCAGGTCAGCTGCATGCAAAGTAAACATCCTACTTGACATATTATTGCTTTGGCCCTGGTGCTCTAAACTCTTTAAAAAAAAATCACTTTCTCTTTTTCTTTTTTCTGTCTTTTTATTTTTGCTGTTTGTGTCACACCCAGCGATGCACAGTGGTATGATACTCCTGTCTCTGCACTCAGGAATTACTTCTCGAGGTACTCAAGGGACCATATGGGATGCTGATGCTGGGAATCGAACCCAGGTCGGCTCATGCAAGGCAAACGCCCTACCCGCTACTGCTCCAGCCTCCCCCCCACCCTTTTAATACCTTTTTAAAAGGCAGAGCCTAAAGTCAACATCTCTCCCATGATGAAAACCCATTTGTGGCTAATATTCTCACCCAGAAGTTTAGAACACATTTAGTTTATCAGCACCTTCAGTCCCTTTGCCTTCATCCCAAACACGCCCACTCGAGGAGTAAAACACTGATCTCACAACCACACGCAGTTTCCTGGAATGCTACTTACACATAGGCCAGCGTGGCGCTGAAGTGCTTGTAAATGTAGGTTTCAAGGACAGGATTAAAATTCTGAAACTTGATGTCTCCTATTAGTGAAATAATAAAAACCTGCCAAAGGGGGAAAAAAAATTCAATAGATTCTCAAAGAACAACTCCCAAAGATTCTCTCAACAAGCTAGATTTTAACTCTTGATGCATTTTTTCCTTCAGCAGCAATCTCCAGTTTATTATTTCAGAGTTACCGTCAAGTCTTGGGATTCCCATGAGGAGAGAAAATGCTATGTCAGGCACTCAACCGACTGCTCTGAAACAACAGAAGGCAGCAGCCCTGGCCATAGGTGCCCAGGTAACTGAAACTGGGGATAACAGGAGGAAGGACATTGGGGAATGCAGGCTGCCCCAAGAATGCAGCCAGGGTTATGCCCCTAGGCCATCTTTCTCCTACAGTGGGAGAGGCCCAATAACTGAGTATCACCTGACTTTTGCTTCTGAATTTCCTCCTCTTATGTTAATGCCTAACACTCTGTGTGTGTGTGTGTGTGTGTGTGTGTGTGTGTGTGTGTGTGTGTGTGGAAAGGGGGTGGAAGGTTCCCTCTACAAATAAGCACATTGTTCCCACTCAAGATACTATACAAAAGAAAGGGCACTTGACTTAGGGATTACACATGTGTCCACTGCTCATGGCTTTGTACCACAGGATTCTGTCTCCGGACCATGCCCCAGAAACTTTTCCCATAAGTGGGACTGGTGTGGTCTCAGATGGGGGCGTTGCCTCTCTACCTCACATCCTTTTCTTTAGTCCAGTAAGCACCTCTTGAATTTGCCAGTTTCTCCAAGTGATCTAAATTTACAAAGTAACCTTCTTCCTTGGCTGTAGCATTCAGGTAAAATTCCACACAATTATAAACAACAATGCATTGTCTGATTGTGTCAATTCACTCCCACTCCTGGCCTTCCCAGGCCCTGACATCATCTGTTTTTATTTGAATTTTACCTCTTGGAATGAGTTGTGCTTTAAAGTGCATTGTGTAGCAACTTAAGTGTCTGCTAGGTTGTCTATTGTGCATAATGGAACTAAGATTCATGTCTGACTTCTGAGCTCTCTCTTCTACATGACTACTCAAGCCCACAAATACAACAAACCACAATCTTCTTTGTTAATGATGCCTCTCAGTTTATGAGCAGGAAATCTAAGAGTTAAAGGGACTCCTTATTTCTAATGTAAAGAAACATCTTGTTTGCCCTTCTAAGAATGTATATAAGATTGAAGATTAAACAGGAAAAAACAAACACAGGCCTTGAAAATAGTCAATTATTTTCAAATTCACTTATAGGAATTTAGTCTTAAGAAACGATCAGCTCTTCTCTAAGATCAGGGACAAGACAAGGATGCCCACTCTCTCCACTGCTGTTCAATATAGTACTGGAAGTACTTGCAATAGCAATTAGGCAAGAAAAAGATATTAAGGGCATTCAGATAGGAAAGGAAGAAATCAAGCTCTCACTATTAGCAGATGATATGATACTATACTTAGAGAACCCAATAACCTCCACCAAAAAACTCCTAGAAACAATAGACTTGTATAGTAAAGTTGCAGGCTATAAAATCAATACCCAAAAGTCCATGGCTTTCCTATACGCAAACAGTGAGAGAGAGGAAAGCTAAATGAAAAAATCAATCCCGTTCACAATTGTGCCCCAGAAAATCAAGTACCTAGGAATCAGCTTAACTAAGGAAGTAAAAGACCTGTACAAAGAAAACTACAAAACACTACTTCAGGAAATAAAAGAGGACATGAGGAAATGGAAAGATATCCCCTGCTCATGGGTCGGGAGACTTAACATTGTCAAAATGGCAATACTACCAAAAGCATTGTATAAATTCAATGCAATCCCTATAAGGATACCCATGACATTCTTCAAAGAAATGGAGCAAACACTCCTGAAATTTATATGGAACAATAAGCCCCCACGAATAGCTAAAGCAATTGTTGGGAAAAAGAAAATGGGAGGAATCAACCTCCCTAACTTCAAACTTTACTACAAAGCAGTAATAATCAAAACAGCATGGTACTGGAACAAAGGCAGAACTGTAGACCAATGGAACAGAGTTGAATACACTGACATCTCCCCTCAATCATATGATCATCTAATCTTTGACAAAGGTGCAAGAAATGTGAAGTAGAGTAAGGAAAGCCTCTTTAACAAATTATGCTGGCATCACTGGATGGCTACTTGCAAAAAAATGGGCTCAGAACTCTGCCTAACACCATGTACAAAGGTAAGATCAAAATGGATTAAAGACCTCAACATCAGACCAGAAACCATAAGGTACATTGAAGAAAAAGTTGGCAAAACCCTCCATGATACTGAGGCTAATGGTATTTTCAAAATGCCACGCCACTGGCCGAGCAAGTGAAAACAGAGATAGATAAATGGGACTATCTTAAACTAAGAAGCTTCTGCACCTCCAAAGAAACAGTGACCAAAATACAAAGACAGTCTACAGAATGGGAAAGAATATTCGCCGAATACACATCTGACAAGGGTTGATATCAAGGATATACAAAATACTGGTTGAACTCCACAAGAAGAAAACATCCAACCCCATCAAACAATGGGGCAATGAAATGAACAGAATCTTTCTCAAAGAAGAAATCAGAATGGCAAAAAAGCACATGAGAAAATGCTCTACATCATTAATCATCAGGGAGATACAGATCAAAACCACAATGAGATACCATCTCACACCACAGAGACTGGCCCACATTCAAAAGAACAAAAGCAACGGTTGTTGGCGCGGATGTGGCGAGAAAGGGACATTCCTTCACTGTTGGTGGGAATGCCGACTGGTTTAGCCCTTTTGGAAAACAGTATGGACGTTCCTCAAAAAATTAGAAATTGAGCTCCCATTTGACCCAGCGATACCACTCCTGGGAATATATCCCAGAGAGGCAAAAATGTGTAGTCGAAGTGACATCTGCACTTGTTTGTTCATTGCAGCACTCTTTACAGTAGCCAGAAACTGGAAGAAACCTGAGTGTCCAAGAACAGAGGACTGGTTAAAGAAACTTTGGTACATCTACACAATGGAGTACTATGTAGCTCTTAGAAAAGATGAAGTCATGAAATTTACATACAAGTGGTACAATATGGAAAGTATCATGCTAAGCGAAATGAGTCAGAAAGAGAGGGATAGACATAGAAAGATTGCATTCATCTCGGGGATATAAAATAACAAAATATGAGATTAATACCCAAGAATAGCTGATATCAACACCAGGAGGATTACTCCATAGCTTAGAGGCCAGCCGGGTATTCTAGGGGAAAGGAGAGTTCAGATAGAGAAGGGAGCACCAAATGGAGGGTGTTTGGAGGATCCTCCCAGGAGGGGAGATGCTGGTTGAAAGTAGACTGGACTGAACATGTTTGCCACTCAATGCCTCTTTTGCTGATCAAAACACCGAAAAGGAGAGAGAGAACAAAAGGGAATGCCCTGCCACAGTGGCAGGGGGTGGTGGGGGGAATGGGAGGGGAGGGATATTATCCATGGTGGTGGAAAACGGGCACTGGTGGAGGGATGGGTATTTGATCATGGTGTGACCGAAATCCAAGCACAAAAATTTGTATATCTACAACTGTACCTCATGGTGTTTCACTAATAAAAAATAAATTCAAAAAAAAAAGAGAAATGATCAGCTTTTACTCATATGTGGTATATATAGATTAAAGGAAAAGGGTTAGACCATTTCCAAACAAACTCTGAGACATGATAAACAGAATTGGAAACTGGGGACTAAGCAGGGTTTAGGACAAGAGACTGAAATACAAGTAGAAGGATTGGTGTACTAGCACTGTAACCGTAAAATGACTTCACTACCACTGTAAACTATGATACCCGGGGGTATGGTGCTGCCAACAGATCAAACTTTATCTTGCGGGGCGAGTGCATCAGCAGTCTGATGGTGCTTTCAGTCTTCCTCATACCACAAAATTGCTTCTGTGCCTTTGGCTGGAACCCTACAACTTGGGACCAAGTTTACCAAGAAATTAAATGGCCAAAATTTAGGTATGTGAGATCCATTCCCACAAACCACCTCAACTACAGAAGCTCACATATTGACCTTATTTCAGAGACCCATAGATAAATCTCGAAAGAGATCAAAAGCCACAGTTAATCTCTGTCCTGCGAATGGCTGAACAGACTGGGATAAATCGGAGGGGTGGGTGCAGGTTGGCCTGGTGGCCCGCACAAGCAGAGCCCCCAACAGACACTTGCTTTCACAATCCAAAATCGTCGCCATATCCCTGGCCTGACTCCACCTTCTCAGGACAGACCTCACCAAGAAATATCACGGTCCTCCCGTTATTCATCGATTTGCTCGAGCAGGCCCAGTAACATCTCCATCGTGAGACTTGTTACTGTATTTGGCATATTGAGTGCGTCAGGGGTAGCTTGCCAGGCTCTGCCATGCGGGCAAGATACTCTCGGTAGCTTGCCAGGCTCTCCGAGAGGGGCGGAGGAATCGAACTTGGGTTGGCCATGTTGGCTGCATGCAAGGCAAACGCCCTACCTGCTGTGCTATCGCTCCAGCCCACCAAGAAATAATCTATTGAAAATTCTAGTATGCAGGTTTTGTGACTGAAATCTCCAGACTTTCACGGAGAGGGGATGGGCTACCTCTCCCCATCTCCCTTTACTTCCAGGAGCCTCGGCAGTCACATCCACACCCCAAAGCTTCCACCCAATCAAAAATCTATTCCAGCCTTACCATCCTGATAAAAATACCAAATGCCCTGACAAACACCATGACCTCTTAGCACCTGTATTGCAAACTATAATCCATAAAAGGAAAAGAAGAGAGAGAAAAAGGAGAGTGCCTCCCCTAGAGGGACTCTGGGGGTAGGGGTGGGAATGTGGGGGTTGGTGGTGAGGACACGGGGGACACTGGTGGAAGGAAATGTACACTGGTGGAGGGATGGATGCTGGATCATTGTATGACTGAAACCCAATTATGAACAGCTTTGTAATGGTCTACCTCATGGATATCCATTAAAAAAAATTTTTTTAAAAAGTGATGTGCATTTCATGGCCAATTCAATCAGATCAATGGCTGAATAAATAGCAGTACTCCTACACTAAAATAAATAAATAAACTGTGATATCTTGTTAAAACATAAATTTTAGAAATGATCAGAGAGATGTATTTAAATATTTATGCAGGTAGATATTCATCACAATTACTGAAAATTGTAAAATAACAAAGACTATAAAGTTGTAAGGATAAACACTAAAGTTTGCTTACCAGTGCATCAAATACAAGGAAATCGTATGTTTCATTGTCAGATTTCTCCATCATTATGTTAAAAAGTGCATCTAGTGTATCTTGCAAAAACTGAAGGTAAAAAAAAAAGTTTATACATATTTTTTATTCAGCTCAGTATACAGATTTAGGAATAATTAGGCTATAATAATAATAATAACAGAACTAGGCTTCTACAACTTAAAAACAGCATTTTCTTAAAAAACAGACACAGTGAAGTGATCAAGTCAATATGTGTAATGTCTGGTTTAATTTAAAATTGGACTTTCACAGGCTCGGATGAGTCTCACCCATGAGTGAAACTGCTGAAAAACCCAGGTATGGGACTTGTGACTGAAATCTCCAGACTCGCAGAGTCAGGAATGGACAACCTCCCCGCATCTTCCTGTGCTTCCAGTAGCCTGGTAGTCACACCCAGGAACTGCTTCTGGCACCACATAAACTCATTAACAGCCATGATCCATAGACTCAGAAATAAATCTCGGAAGATAACCAGCAACATGCTGCAGAGATGTCTCTGGACCCCAAAGTCAACATCTAGTTAAAAAATTCTATTAACCTCAGCTATATTACCATTTAAAATTTTAGAATTCTTGGAGCACACAGTTACACTCGTAGCCATGTTACATGTAATATTCTACACCAAGACAAGGGCTTAATACAACAATCTACACACACTTTCCTCTAAAGAAACATTTTTTTGGATCATTCTTAGTGAATTATTCTTAACAAGCAACACAAAATAAATTACTTAGGTACTGCTTTGGGGGTGGGCTTTGAGGGTTGGGGTAGAAACATTCAAAATGTGGTGGGATTGGTGTTGGAATATTAAATGTAATAAGTTAGTATAAAAATAATTTATACAATAAAATAAAATTTAAAATAAAATAAAATTGGAAGGATTGAAATAGTGAATATATTTCTGACTACAAAAATATAAACATACCTTAACAATCTCTCCTCCGTCCACCTCCATTAACTTCTTTAAGTTGTGTTTAATGTTCTGGGAGTTTGAACGCCAATTTAATAAGCCTAACAGGTCAACTAGAAGAACAACCACAAACATTAGACACTTGTTAGAGGAAGCAATCCATACTGTTGCAGAATACAGTTGTAGAATTCTCTAGAAAAATTGTTCTTAATGGTGTTTAAAAACTTAAATATTCTTTGAAGCTATATCTCCATATAAATCAGAGAAAACCTTGTGGTCGCTATCATGTAAGGAAAAAAAAACCTGACTACTAATGTTCTAAAAAAATTATAAAAGCAACACCTGAATGGAACTCATATCCCTCAGATAATGACGTCACTTCCATAAAGACTGAACCCAGGCTGGAGCGATAGTACAGCAAGTAGGCCATTTGCCGGGTTCAATCCCCGGCATCACATGTGGTCCCCGAAACACTGCCAGGAGTAATTCCTGAGTGCAGAGTCAAGAGTAACCCCTGAACATCACTGGGTATGACCCAAAAAAACAAAGCAAAAAAATAAATAAATAAAAGACGGATGTAACTTCTGTACCTTTAATTTGCTACACTTCTTAATTTATCTCTTATTATCATGTATGTCACAGTGGAATCAAAGGGAAAGGGGACTTCTACTTGTAAATTTAACTCATCAAGTGTTGAATATCACTGCAGATTATATTTTTCCACTGTTTCCTAGGTGTGGACACACCCAGAAGTGATGAAGTTTTACTCCCGACATTGTTTGGAGACCTGTATGTTGTTCCAAGGATGGAAGCCAAGTCTACTAAGTGCAAGTGAAGCCCCATTACTCCTATTTCTCCAGTCCCTACTTTTTCAACTTTCAGATGATAAAACTTAGGCTACAGGCAATTAAGTTGTTTGTCCCGGTTACATTATGAATGAATGGGATTAAAAAGATTAATTATAATTCATACATTTATTGGATTTTGTAAAAATCAAGCATAGTTGCATTGCTTTATACCCTGACTTCCACAGACTAAACTCAGAACATGTGCTTAGCCCCATGGAGCTATCTTCTTGGTCCCAATACATTCTTTTTGAAAAAGTGTATTTTTAGGCCAGAGCAATAGTACAGTGGGTAGAACATTTTACTTGCATGTGGTTGACTTGGGTTAGATCCTCAGCATCCTATATGGTCCCCTGAGAGCCACCATGAGTAATTCTTCAGTGCAGAGCCAGGAGCAACCCCTGATCATAGCCAGGTGTGACCCAAAAAGCCCCCCCCCCACACATTATCCCCCCTTTTTCCCTTTCTGTTTGTTTTGGCCATACGGACAGGGTCACGGCTTATTCCTAACAGTGCGTGGCAGACCATGTGTGATTGCAGGAATCAAGTCAATATTGGCTAGCTCATACAAGGCAAGCTGCTTTGCAACTATACTCTCTCTCTCTCTGGTCCTCTAATACATACTTTTTTTTTAAGTGGGGGGTGGGTATAATTGCCAGTGCTTGGGGGCTTACTCTTGGCTCTGTGCTCAGGGATCACTCCTGGCAGGCTCAGAGAACATGGTGTCAGGGACTGATCTTGGGTTAGTTGCACGCAGGCAAGTGCCCTACCTGCCTGCTGTGCTATCTCTTGGGCTCCGCTTTAAATATATACTTCTTAAATCAATGGACCTGTATAAATGTATATAGTTAGTTTCAAATGTATACTATTCATCAGAATAGCCCATTTGCTTCAAAGATGTTTATCTACTTGTGTTTTTGACTCCTGGGAAGTTCACCAAGCCTACTGCCTAAAGACTCCCCACTAAGAAACAAAACCTATCATCACTCACAGAAAGCAGTAAGACCCTAATTATGGCTCTCCCCACAGCCCCACAAACCATTGTTCTGTTCTTCCCTTATCAGACAATTCAGTGAGCTACTTCCCAAAGTACAGAGTATTTGGAAATAGCTCGATCTGCTTGCATGTACTCTTTGCTTTGTGTGAAATACGCAGAAATACTATGTATTTGTTCAATCCCTACTTATACTTCAAGGTCCATCGCAAACTTTATTCCCACAGAAATCAAATATATACTATCTCTTTGCTCTCGAAGCTTTGAGCGACTTGAAGGTGGAACTATACTGTATTATTTAGGTTTTGCTTTCTAATCCACAAAGCAGTGCTCTGGGCTTAAGCCTGGCTCTTTGGTCAGGGATCACTCCTAAAGGGCTTTGATGGGCTATGTAGGGTGCCAAGGATCAAACCTGGGTTAGTTGCATGCAAGGCAAGCACTCTCTTCTGTACTACCTCTCTGGTCCCTATATTCACTTTTATATTCCATCACAGTGTTAGGTTATCTAGTAGGTGCTCAATATAGAAGAAAGGAAAGAAGGAAGGAAGCAAGGAAGGAAAGAAGGAAGGAAGGAAGGAAGGAAGGAAGGAAGGAAGGAAGGAAGGAAGGAAGGAAGGAAGAAAGAAAGGAAGGAAGGAAGGAAGGAAGGGAAGCTGATACTTTCCTCAGTACAATTCTTTAATTCATTCATCCATTAAGTAGTTAATAATAGGCACCATGCTAGACTTAGCCATGATTACACAATGTCTTTCCCATTTCCTGCCTCTGATTTCTGCCACAGGCTAGTCGGTGGTGCCACTCTATTCTTTATTTCACTCTGCTCAGTGATAACTGTGGATATGTCTGAAAGACTTCATCGGGGAGGAGAGTCACGAGGAGCTTTAAGTGTTTTTGAAGGGTCCATTCATCAGCTCAGAATTACTCCCTAGAGAGGTTTCCAAGCATACATTAGGGATATATCAAGGATAAGTGCTGAAAGGCCAGGGTTAGAACACTGGTGGCATCTCCTTCCAGAAAAAGACCTGGACTATTGTGTTTTTGAAATCATAGAGGTTGTTGTATAAAACTAATTTATATATCTGATTGTTAAACACTTGGGTTTCCAGCTTTCTTCTATCATAAATCATTCTACTAAAAGTAGTCTTATATGTCTCTGATATCCAGGCATCTTCCTGTAATATAAAACTAGATAAAGGGTCTATCTAGATGTTATCCAAATGTTAACCCAAGACATCCTAGTTTATAGTCCCATACAAAGACTATAAAAATTGTTGACTCCAAACAAAAATTGCTAAATTTTAGGTACTAATTATCTTTGAAAAGGATTAAGGATGATACCATTTTAAACAGAAAAGGAAAAATAAAGAAAAAAGAAAAGTTCAATAAAATTTTTTTTAAAAAAGCATTAGAGTTATTAATGTCTTTTTCTGGACCCAAGTTTACCACTTAAGTGCGTAAAGAAAATATCTAAGGACCTTAATTAAGTTTTCTCATCAGTAAACTGAAGCTAATTTTGAAAATACTGGAATCTTCCTGTGCTAGAGTGTTGGAAAATAAAATGCAATACTGACTGTGAATCACTGGGCAGAGGGCTCCATGTGTGCAAGGACATAATTCCTTTCTCCTTTGCTGAAACCAATCTCTTTTCACCCATATGGCCCAGCAACAAATGATCTCAGAAAATTTGTTCTGTTCTAGTTTAGAAAAAAAAAATGAGGAAGCCAAGTTTACAAGAACTGTCTGTACCAAAGGCCAGTGGCTTTTAACCTTTTGAGTGTGAATAGTACTGAGGCTCAGGAGAAATGCCTTTGGTCACGGTCGCTATGTGAAAGCAACCCTCTTTATCAGTAAATGGCCTCATGCATTTGATGGTTTATTAATGTTCCTCAGCTTCCCATTTCTCAGAATAAATTAAAGTGGGTCTTTATAATTTCTATCAAACTAGAAGAAAGCAAATACATGGCCAGAGCACAATTGGTTTTTGTTCTGTGGAAGGCCCAGTATTCTCTGATGCTCGCTGTGCCTTTGTGTTCTCTTCCCTTGTCAAGCCTCTGTCCCCCTCCTTGTGCCTCCACCCCCTCCTCTGCCACCCCAGTCCATGATAACAGAGCACTCCTTCTGCTTCGTATGATTCACTTTTGAAAAGCATATATAAGATAGATATTCAACTTTTTGCAGATCTAATGAGAGTTAAGATAGTAAAATGTAGGAATAGGAGGATAGGGCAGCAAAGGGTAGTGTTCCGTCTGAGGGAACCTCAAAGGCCACTGACCAACTGATTTTGTCGTTCTTGTTGTTTTTGGTTTGTGGGCCATACCTGGTGATGCGGAAGGCCATTCCTGGCTCTGTGCTCAAAATTAACCCCTGGCCGTCCTTGGGGGACCATACACAATGCCAGAGATCAAACCTGGTCCACTGTATGCAACACAAGAGTCTTACATCCTTACTTACTAGCTCTCCAGCCCAAACTATAGTACACTTGAGATGATACTAGTTCAATTAAGACAATAAACACATAACCTGAATCAGATTTTTACAATTTTGTAGTCAGAGGCTGCAATGATAGGACAGCACAGGTTTAGAACACTTAGAAGATATCAACACATCTTGTATATCTAAGTGCATCCAACACATCTTGGACATCTAAGATACCAACACTTAGAAGACACCAACACAAGATACCATGTGATACCAACATATGGAGATTGAATTGATTCCTGCTAACTGAATAAGCTTCTTTAAAAAGTTGACTGGAAGGGAAATAAACAGTATAACAAGACTTACAGCTACAGAAATTTCTCTCATTTTTCATTGTAATTTTATAAATGTCTATTAATTGCTTTCTTTGAACTCCAGTCCCCAGAATGCATGCATGATCAATGCTACATCTATAACTACACTTTTATGATTGCTCTTACAGTATGATTTTTGTTTGTTTGTTTTTGTTGTTGTTGTTTTTTGCTTTTTTGGGCTCTGCACTCAGAAATTATTCCTGACGGTGCAGGGCGGACCATATAGGATGCCGGGGATCGAACCTGGGTCGCCACTGTACTATCGCTCTGGCCCCAAGTACGTTGTTTTAAATTATCTGCTACATCTTCGAAAATAACTTGTTGTCACATAAGAGTTATATGGAAATTACAAAACAAATAAAAGAATGATCTATCCTATAATTATTCATTTGTCTTTTTTGGCATGCCTTAAGAATAATGATGACAGCTAACATTCATAAAATATGCGCAAGGGACTATGAATGGGTTTTCTTTGTTACTTAGAAGTACTTCATTCTTTGAAATATATGCTAGTACAAGTCCTATTAATATTAACATATTTTGTTTATATGTCATAAATATTTCTTCACATTAAAGATGAAGAAATCAGAACACAAGAGATCAAAAGGACTTGCCCAACATGAAATGCCCAAGCTGGGAATAGAAAGCAGAGAAATGTCCAAATTGTCCTCATATATTTAAACAAACGGATTATCTATAACAATATCAAAATTATCACATTATTTATTTTGAAATATGTTTTGAAACTGCATATATCATCAGTACCTTATACAATTTAAACTGACCCCACTTATTTGATGAGTAATTGGAAACACATCCATTCATAAATCTTTGTGCACATCTCTCATTGCATATATAGGTTCAATCTAAGGGCCAAATTACAGAACCAAAGGGTCTGAATACATTTAAAATCTTGGATATACCTTCTAGATCATCTTCAATAAATACTTCCACCATTTAATCTCACATCAATCAGTCTAACATTTAATTTCTCTAACACAGGTACTGTTATGAAGGCAGTTCTGTATTTTATGAAACTCAGAATGTATTTCAGGCATAATGTTTGATTTTTAAAAATTCATATACTTTATATTTTGCTTTTTTTGGGGGGGGGGTCACAGCTGGCGATGCACAGGGATTACTCCTGGCTCTGCACTCAGGAATTACCCCAGGTGGTACTCAAAGGACCATTTGGGATACTGGTAATTGAACCTGGGTCGGCTACCCGCTGTGCTATTGCTCCAGCCACTATACTCTATATTTTGAACACCATAGATTTACAAAACTTCAGCAGAAAGTACAAAGCCTTTTTATAAACCCCTTCTCTGCTCCCCAATCTCCACTCCCTATTGGACAGCTTGCATTAAGATTGTACATTATAATTAACTAGTCAATATTGCTAATTAACTAAAATCCATAATTTACATCAGCACTAGTGCTGAGGACACACCCTGTGCAGTATATTCTGTTGGATTTGATGAATGCATCAGATAGCAGAATTGCACCCTACCTTAAAGTTCCTGTGTCTGCCTAGTCACCTCTGCTTTTCTTCCCAAGTACTTAGACTTAATGGATCTTTTGATATGATATCCATAGTTTTGCATTTTTCCTGCTCATTTTTTACCTGTATGGCCTTACCTTCCCACATATGTTAATTCTCTCTGAACTTCACACTAGCAGGTTTAGCCATTTGTTCAACCTGAAATCCTATTCTTATTTTCTTAGCTGACCATGATTTATCAAAACAAACTGAACTCTTCAAAAGATCAACCCACATCTGAACCTTGAGTGGGTTTCTCAATTTCAGCACTGCTTTAAGCAGAATCCCCTAATAAAAACCTCACCCAATTTTTCTATGCAGCCAAAGGGACTAATCTGTTATGTAGAATATGGAACAGATAATTCCTCAGGCCAGTTCTTGACTCAGAATCCTTAGCATGTCTCCTTAGACATGATATGCTCAAAGAAATAGGGGCTCTTTTTTTTTATATATCAAATTCCATTATGGAAATTAAAATTATCTGATATTGGGAAACAAAACAACTAGTTTTATGGAAAACTTCCCAATGCTCAAAAAAAAAAATTGAGAAAGAGGAGACTACACACGCAACAAACAGAATGCTACAGGAAACCATTCCTGCTTGAGCAGAAAACTAATGTTTATTTGCCAGTTTCCTCCCCATTATTACCGACATCTTTTGTAACAGCTATCACACATGAAGTACATGTATTAAGCATGATTATTACAGGTATATACCATCATCACACACATAGTAAACTATCACATACGAAACATTATTAGAGTTCTTTGCCTCTTTGAAGGAAAGTGACAATAAGATTTTTGGATTTGGGGGACTGGAGCAATAGTACAGTGGGTAGGGCGTTTGCCTAGCAAGCAGCTGACCTAGGTTTGGTCCCCAGCATCCCATATGGTTCCTCAAGCACTGCCAGGAGTAATAACTGAGTGCAAAGCAACCCCTGATCATCGCTGGGTGTGACCCCAAAAGAAAAATAAATAAATAAATGTCTAAAAAAAATTTTTGGATTCTACAGTCTGTTAACAAACACATTTATAAATTAATGATGTTTAAAAAAAGGGGGGATCTGGGGGCTGGAGCAATAGCACAACAGGTAGGGCATTTGCCTTGCATGCAGCCAACCTGGGTTCGATTCTCAGCATTCCATATGGTCCCCTGAGCACCACCAGGGGTGATTCCTGAGTGCAGAGCCAGGAGTAACCCCTGTGCATCGCCAGGTGTGACCCAAAAAGAAAAAAAGGAAAAGGGACCTGATAAAAAGTATAGAGTTTAAGGTACATGCCTTGCATGCAGTGGACCTAGTTTGATCCCCTATACAACATATGGTTCCCCAAGTCACACCAGTAGTGATCCCTGAACACCACTGGGTATGGCCCCCCCAAATAAATATGTGTGTGTGTGTTTATAAAATCAGAAAACTTTCGTATTACTTGAATTATAGACAACAGAACCTAAGAATTAGCTCTGCCAATTTGATCAGTATCACCCAAAGCAGCATTTGAAAGGAAACGTCCCATCTCAATATCCCATCTCAGCAGCCCCAGCTCTATAGAATCCAGACTCCTGATTCAAACAGAAGAACCTAAGAAAGCTATGCAGAAAAAAATCAATCTACTGTCACTGCCCTCACGTGTACTTACCATTCTGTGTGAGCTTTGTGGAGCAAATGAGGGTGGCAATCTGAAAGCTATCTTTTGTGCTCTCCTTGCTTGCAGTAAAGTTGGTCAGAGTTTTGGATGCTTGAAGCTCTTTTTCTTCCATCTCTAATTTGGTCCCAGGAAGGGTCAGGTAGAACTTAGCATCTTCCATTTTCTTGTTGTCACCCTGAAAAGGAAGTATGTTAAGCAGGAATGATGGGCAAAATCTCCTACATGCAAACAAAGGAAAGAGGTAGAATTTCATGCTCTTAAAACTGTCAATGGTCACCATTACAATTCATTGAGTTATTGGGTTGAATGAGTCTCTAGAAAGAACCAGGTTGGCATACCTTCCAAAACTACAAACTCCAGAGCAGTTAAGAAAAATATGTATCAGACAGATACACACAAAAGAGTCCCTTGGATAGAGTTAGAAATATAAGACCTCCCAGTATTTACTTTATACCCTCAAATCTTTGTGAAACTGAAAGCTCCAGAACACTTACTAGGGAAAAGTAAAGACAAAAGTGTAAGGGAAAGAAAGAGGCCCCAGAGCTGAGAAGCCATGTCTGACTCAGGGTGATATAAAGACCACATCCTACCACACATACCACACTCTAACCAAACAGCGGAGCATGCAGGAGAGAGAAAGGCAAGAGGGCAGCCCCTTGAGTACTGATTGGACAGAAAACCATTTGCAGAAGAGAAAGAGATGTACTCTAAAGTCTAAATAAGCTAAGTTTCACGCTTTCTGGTACAGTAAGGGAGACTGACAATTGGTGTGACCATAGCTGCCTTGGGTCCTAAACTTGAAAGGGCAAACACATATGGCCCTAGAGGAGAGGAGGATGTTTATATAAATAAAATTGAAGGGAGCCTCAATCACCAATTTCACAGATAATAAAACTTCCCAAACAATTATTTGCATGTTGCTCCTTAGTACCACCTTATAAACCACCAGGTCATGCCTCCCGTCCTGCAGAGTGGTGCCATCAGGATTCATCAGTTTCACGAAGGCCACCCCAAAGGCTCGCTCCGATTTATCTCTGGCTGAAAAGACAGAAAGCAATTGTCTTAGCAGTGAGTGCAGAGAGCCAGAAATCAGGATTATCACAGTTGATTCCCACTTTGCTCTGGGATGTGATGTTTAATTGTGTTATCATCAACACAGTTCAGCAAGCAACCAAGGGCCATACAGGGTGGCACAGGCTCCTCAAAAGAATTAGTTCCTCCCCAGAAAATCAAGTACCTAGGAATCAGCTTAACTAAGGAAGTAAAGGACCTGTACAAAGAAAACTACAAAACGCTACTTCAGGAAATAAAAGAGGACATGAGGAAATGGAAAGATATCCCCTGCTCATGGGTCGGGAGACTTAACATTGTCAAAATGGCAATACTACCGAAAGCATTGTATAAATTCAATGCAATCCCTATAAGGATACCCATGACATTCTTCAAAGAAATGGAGCAAACACTCTTGAAATTTATATGGAACAATAAGCCCCCGCGAATAGCTAAAGCAATTCTTGGGAAAAAGAAAATGGGAGGAATCAACCTCCCGAACTTCAAACTGTACTACAAAGCAGTAATAATTAAAACAGCATGGTACTGGAACAAAGGCAGAACTGCAGACCAATGGAACAGGGTTGAATACACTGACATCTCTCCTCAATCATATGCTCATCTAATCTTTGATAAAGGTGCAAGTAATGTGAAGTGGAGTAAGGAAAGCCTCTTTAATAAATTGTGTTGGCATCACTGGACGGCTACATGCAAAAAAATAGGCTCAGAACTCTGCCTAACACCATGTACAAAAGTAAGATCAAAATGGATTAAAGACCTCAACATCAGACCAGAAACCATAAGGTACATTGAAGATAAAGTTGGCAAAACCCTCCATGACATTGAAGCTAATGGTATCTTCAAAGATGCCACGCCACTGGCCGAGCAAGTGAAAACAGAGATAGACAAATGGGACTATCTTAAACTAAGAAGCTTCTGCACCTCCAAAGAAACAGTGACCAAAATACAAAGACAGTCTACAGAATGGGAAAGGATATTCACCGAATACACATCTGACAAGGGGTTGATATCCAGGATATACAAAATACTGGTTAAACTCCACAAGAAGAAAACATCCAACCCCATCCAAAAATGGGGCAATGAAATGAACAGAAACTTTCTCAAAGAAGAAATCCGAATGGCAAAAAAGCACATGAGAAAATGCTCTACATCATTAATCATCAGGGAGATGCAGATCAAAACCACAATGAGATACCATCTCACACCTCAGAGACTGGCCCACATTCAAAAGAACAAAAGCAACCGATGCTGGCGTGGTTGTGGCGAGAAAGGGACACTCCTTCACTGTTGGTGGGAATGCCGACTGGTTCAGCCCTTCTGGAAAACACTATGGACGATTCTCAAAAAATTAGAAATTGAGCTCCCATTTGACCCAGCAATACCACTCCTGGGAATATATCCCAGAGAGGCAAAAATGTATAGTCGAAGTGACATCTGCACTTGTTTGTTCATTGCAGCCCTCTTTACAATAGCCAGAAACTGGAAGAAACCTGAATGCCCAAGAACAGATGACTGGTTAAAGAAACTTTGGTACATCTACACAATGGAGTACTATGTAGCTCTTAGAAAAGATGAAGTCATGAAATTTACATACAAGTGGTACAATATGGAAAGTATCATGCTAAGCGAAATGAGTCAGAAAGAGAGGGATAGACATAGAAAGATTGCATTCATCTGGGGGATATAAAGTAACAAAGTATGAGATTAATACCCAAGAATAGCTGAGATCAGCACCAGGAGGATTACTCCATAACTTAGAGGCCAGCCGGGTATCCTAGAGGAAAGGGCTATTCAGATAGAGAAGGGAGCACCAAATAAAGGATGTTTGGAGGATCCTCCCAGGAGGGGAGATGCATGTCGAAAGTAGACTATGGACTGAACATGTTTGCCACTCAATGCCTCTTTTGCAGACCACAACACCCAAAAGGAGAGAGAGAACACAGGGGATTGCCCTGCCACAGAGACGGGGGGATGGGGGGATGGGGGTGGGAGGGATATTATCCATGGTGGTGGAAAATGGGCACTGGTGGAGGGATGGGTATCTGATCATTGTATAATTGAAACCAAAGCACAAAAAATTGTAAATCTACAACTTTAAAAAAAATAAAATAAAATAAAGGGGGAAAAAAAAAAAAAAAAAAGAATTAGTTCCTCAAATAGAATTTTCTTAGACCCCCACAAATGCTCCTTTTCCCACATTCATTGGCTCATGAGAGTAGACTCAGTATCTACCCGATCATCTGAATCAGAGCTATGAGGAATGACACTTATTCCACCCACACGCCAACTCCATATTCTGAATATTTTGGGATGAGGACCTTTCATTTCCATCCATTCTGTTCCTACTGAGTCCTGGCCATCCTCACTTCTTCCTGCATTTCTACAAGATCTTTTGCACTAGTCTTTCTGTCATCTCTATCCACCACTCACCAGACTGCAACCAGAGTAAAATAATGACAACAATAACGAAAACAAAATTTCAGTTCTACAAAGGGTCCTGCTCTAAAAGAAATTCATAAGGTGTTTCATTTCTCTTGTTTTAGGTCAGACTAAGTGAAGTATATGTAATACTTCAAAATTTATAATGCTAATGTTTCTACTCTTTTTCCTTCCAAGATATTACCCCAGCTGCCAGGAACTGTGGATCAGTGTGTGCTGTGGCATCTGGGGAGAAGGGTCTGGCCTTCCAGGGAAGCACAGAATTTCCTTCCTGATTTTCAGATTTTGGCCTCTGAGCTGTGTTCCCTGCTTAGATTATCTATGGCTGAACTAATTCATGACCATTTTCATGACAAGCTCTGAAGAGTAGTACAGTGTATGATTTAATTATAACTTTTTATTTACTCTTTTTATTTATTTCCTGGCCCTCTTGGAGAGCCCAGCAAGCTACCGAGAGTATCCTGCCTGCACAGCAGAGCCTAGCAAGCTACCTATGGCGTATTCAATATGCCAAAAACAGTAACAATAACGGTTCTCATTCCCCTGACCCTGAACGAGCCTCCAATATGCCATTGGGTTACACTATCACACAACAGGGACGAATGGAGACATTACTGGTGCCTGCTCGAGCAAATCGATGAACAACGGGACGACAAGAGACAAGTGGCAAGTGTCATTTATTCTCTTTTGTGGTCATTTGGACAATGTATGTATATACATATGTTATATACAATATACATGTCCAAAGTGGACACTGCTCAAATGTGCATATATAAATACATCGTTCAAATGTATATATATACACATACTATATATATAATATACAGATATTATTTGTACTATATATATCCCAAAGTGAACATTGTCCAAATGACAATGCCTACAATACTACTCTGCAGAATCTGTCATGAAAATGGTCATGAATTAGTCCAGTCATAGATTATATCCATACACACACACACGCGCACACACACACACACACAACCACTACCATCAACAAGACCCACAAAACTATCTCTAATGGTTCCTGCCTAACATGACTCAAAAGTTCTATTTCACGAAGTGGCCTAGAAAACGACTGCTGAAGTATCAGTACAGGCAAGTAACTAACTTTCTTGTTTCTTTTTAAATCTGGATATATGTACATAGTTTATCAGATTTGTGGTAACACAAAATGTACGAATAGAGCTTCACTCATTACATGGCACAAACTAAGTCTTGATAAATGCTATCTAAATGTCATGTAAAATGGTGTGAAACTGCTGGTATTTCATTACCTTGGCCTCCAACAATGAAAATGTCATAGCATCTCACTTGTACTATCATGATTCAGCCCTTCCAAGTTTACTTGGTGGTTTTCAGACACCTTTTATTCACCTGTTTGTCTTTACTACACTAACTCTACCTTTTAGTCTCAGCATCAATGTAGGAAATCATGCACATAATCCTCATACATATGTGGTCACTTACCACTCCCAATTGGCTGACTAATATTTTATGGTTTTGAATGTAATAGCTTGTTTTCACACTCATCTTCCTAACTAGACCACAGAAGTATTTAGAGCAGTGATAGTATCTTATTTGAGGTCATATGCCCTGCGCCAAGTCAGTACTCTGGATGTAGATGAAATTTAATAAACCCAATTTAGAAAAAAGGACTGCAGTGGGGCAGGAGGTGGTGGGGGGCACATCCAATGACGCTCAGGGGTTACACTTGCCAAGTGAATGAGGGGCCACTGGTAGTGCCAGGATCTGAACCATTATCAAAGCAACCTCACTATCATCTCTCTGACCCATGACTGTGTTTTTATGCATGTTAAACAAGAACAAGAGAATTCATAGGGGCTGGAGAGATGGTTACAGCAGTTTCCTTGCATGTAGCCAAATCTGGTTTGAACCCTAGCATCCCATAAGGTCTTCTGAGCACCTAAGCACCTGAGCACCACTGGTTGGGACCCAAAACAAAAATCCCCAGTAAACAAAACATAATCTTAAATTTTGAGATCAATTCAGAATCCATATAAAAATAATTTTCTTCTCTTTTCACATTTTAGAGCAGCACCTTTTGAACTCTGATCCAGGTCAGGGACTAATCTTTCATGAAAAAAAAAACCCACTAATTCTGAGAGACAGCAAATCATCCAACAGCATTCTCAATGCAGAACTCAGTACTAAGGCATCATATACTGAGAAGTATCTGAGAGGGAGTTGAATACTACAACATTTCTATTCCCTATTTGATGTTAAAATCTCTGTGTCAGAGACTCCAGAAGCACCTCAGAGAACTGCAGGAAGCACAGAAAACATTCTGAGAGAATGTTGATAAAGGCAGAATACAGAGGAAAGGCCAAGAAAGTCCATTTTTCTGATATCCTTAGCACCACTGATATCCTTAGCACCAATGCATCCTGCACTAAAGATGACAACTAATTTCCAAGCACAAGGGTCTCCAGACACACAAAACCACAGCTTAGTAGTAATATATTTTTTAATACAGTGATTCCTAATACTCACATTCCTGAGATGATCTATGTCGGAAGGTAAATCTTATATGGCAATGTGCAACTTCTTCTATAGGAATGGACACCTGCAAAATAATAATGAATAAGTATATATAATGTACATAATGTATGTGTATATATACATATATATAAAGTACATTTTATTCACAGCTCATTTCATAGAAAACAGGCTTATTTTTAATATCTTTTCTTAGCATTAGTTCCAATAGTGTGACATTTGATATAATTTCACTGAAGGGAAATTTAGATAGTTCCACACCTGAAGACTACTAGAAGATCATCTTTGTTTCTAACCAGATCCTCCAGTATTTTCTCAAGTATGAAAAAGGAACTATTTAAGAGGGAAAGAGAGAAACTTTGCGGTCTATATGGGATATTTCAAATGGCAAGGTGTACATTGATATAGTGAAAATTAGTGTATGTAATAGAAGGTAAGGAATGAAAGGTAAAATGTAGGGTCAAGGAAGTCTTTACATAAGTTATTACATAACTTTATATAATTTGCTTATAAATAATTTAGAGGGTACAGTGAACAGAAATGATAAACAGCAAAGAGCAGAAAGTTTGTGATGAAAAATTAGATAAATGACAAGAATGACAGCAGGTTCTCCAATAATGTCCTTTAACTCAACATTGTTCTGAGTCAACCTTCAGTTCCTAAAAGTGAGAATGTCAACTGGCCCAAAATTTTTTTTAAAAATGTATGAACTCTCCTCAAGAAACTAGGAATTACTTCCGGCCCAGCAGTTCCAGTCTTTGTAATATAACCCAAGGCCCCAAAACAACCAAGGAAAGACATCTGAACTCCTGTGTTCAGCAATATTCACAATAGTGGAAATCTAGAAATGGCCCAACTACCTAAGCACAGATAAGTAGATAAGAAACTATGGTACATACAAACAATGGAATACGACTCAGCTTTTTGGAAAAAAAAAAATAAGTCATTTACTTTGCTGCTATGTGGATGGATCTGAAGAGTAACAAGTTGAGTGAAGTTAGTTTGAGAGAGATACACACACAAAACGATCTCTCTCATATGTGGAATATAAAGAAGCATGGTATGGGAGTCATAAATGTCCAGCAGCAAGAGAAAGATCAGAACTGGTCTTCAGTAGGAAGCCTGCTATGGGGCGGGTGGCATAGGGAATAGGACAGGGAGGACAACAGTGCAACAATGAAGGAGGGAAGTGTTCAACCCAGAGCAGGAGGTTTTGACAGACGGTAAAGTACTTTAAATGAAACCCTATCAGCAACAGTACTGTAAACCACAGAGCCAGAAATGTATTTGGAAAGGGCCTGTCAGACAGATGAATGGATTATGAAGACGTGGTACAGAGACACAATGGATACGCTGCAGCTGTGAGGAATGATGAAATCATGCAATTTGCTGCAACCCGGTGGGAACTGGAAGATAACAAGTTGAGTGAAGTAAGCCAGAAGAACAAAACAGGATGATCTCACTGTATCTGCGGTCCACAGGATAACTGGATCAGGAAATGTAGTTCAGTAAAGAGGGGATTGCCTAGATCACCCTTGACCCCAGAGCTTAGGGAGAAGAGAGAGGAAAAAATAATCAAAGGGGAAGGAAGAATATGAGAGAGAGAAATAATGGGAGAATAGAGGAAGGGGCTTCAGTTATACCTGTGATGTGGAAAAGCAGGGATATATTATAGCTATAGATCCAAAGAAAAGACCAAAACAATACTAAAAACATGACAGCCAAGCTGCAACCAATGAACTTTGTAATGTGCCTATCAAGGTGGCAGGCAGGGTTGAGGAGGGAGTATAGGAACACTGTTGGAGGGAAGAAATGCTGGTGGTGGGATTGGTGTTGAACTGCAACCATCAATAATTTTGTAAATAATGGTCCTTAATGAAATTTTCAAATAGTATTTTAAAATATATAAACGTTTTTTTCAAAAAGTGCCTGTCAGAGAGGCAGGCTGGTTGGAGTAGTGGGTGAGAAAATAAGGCCACTGGTGAAGGGAAGTGGACATGGGTGAAGGGGTCGGTGTTGGAATATGGCATGCCAGAAACCAAATCATAAATGACTTTGTAGTTTCAAGGTGACAAAGATGTAACAAGACCGATTTAAAAAGTACTGGCTAACACTGAACCAAATTGTTGAGGATCCGCCTTTGCTATATATCATTTTGCTAAAAATAACAATTTTAAAGAACCAATCAGCAATGTCACTGGGCACTTAATAAACACAGGCAAGTACCTAAACACACATGTTTGAAGAACTTCTTAATGCATTAAAAGCACAATAAGTATCTATATACACAGCATAAATCCAAACATATGAAATATATAAATTTGTGGCAAAATGATTATTTCTGAATTGAAACATTAGTATAATTTTCTGCTTCTTAGTCACTGGGAAATTACAAAGTTATTCGTGATTGCCTTTCAGGCATACAATGTTCTGACATCTATCCCTTCACCAGTGTCCACTTCCCTCCACAAGTGCTCCTTCCCAGCCCATCTCCAACCTCCTATCCCCATAGATGTTTTTTTTTTTAACATTTCTATGTCACTCATGAAACCAGGACAATCAGACAGATCTGATGAAGCCTGGGAGTCAAAAGAAAAGAGCACCAATTTAACATCTGACACCAGGGAGCTCTAGCATTTTGGAGTTTCACTCTGCATCTTTGAGTCTCAGTTACAGGATCAGAAAGAGAGTAGGGGTAACAGTGATAAGTGAGCTGCCTGACTGACTGTGACGCTTACATGACATGAATGATCCAAGAGCACTTTGAAATGTGTAATACACACATTTAAACTAAAAAGACAGCCAGGAAACTTGATTAGAGGCCAAGAAGGAAAAAATGTTAGGCAACTACTTGCAGAGTGTGAAAATTTCCATTTGTTTTCAGAAAATCTTGGCAGCCTAGAATACATTACAATTTCAAATTTCTCTATTTCAATTTTACATGTTTAAGAATGAAAACGTGATTTAAGAATTCTGAGTTTAGGGTCTGGCAAGATAATGCAGTGGGCAGAACACTTGCCTTTGCATACACACAACCTGAGTTTGATCCCCAGAATCACATCATCAGGGTAGAGGAGTAAGCACTGAGCCCAGCCAGGCGTGAGGGCAAAAACAGTTAATTGCGGTTGGAGTGATAGGATACTTGGTAGGGCACTTTCCTTGCATTTGGTTGACCAGAGTTCCATCCCTGGCATCCTACATGGTCCCCCAAACCCATTTATGTAATACTGAGTGCAGAGCTAAGAGTAACCCCAAAGGACTGCCAAGAGTGACCAAATAACAACAACAACTAATAATAATGATAATTCTGAGTTTGGGGGTTGGAGAGAGAGCTCAATCAGCTAGGGTGCATGCTTTGTAAGCAGGAGTCTCAGATTCAATCCCCAGCACTGCATAGTTAGCCTCCCTCAAACCTACTGGATTAGGAGCAATAGCCCAAGCAAGGAGCACCACCACCAAAAGAAACAACAACAACAACAACAACAAAGAATTGAATTGTGAACCAGAGAAATGGTACAGCAGGTTAGGTCCTCGTCTGGCATTCAGCTTGCAAGTTCAAGTATGTCTTGCAAGTTTAATCTCTGGCTCTTCCCATTTCCCCTGAGCACTTCCAGAAGCAACCCCTACTCAGAGAGCCAGAACAAATCATAAGCACTGATGAGTTTGCCTAAACACTCTCCAAAAAAAAAAAAATCTGAGATTAATAAAGATAAATGCTCTTATACAGAATTATAGTGATCATTTCATTTCCTATTATTTACCATACACAACCTATCTAAAATATTAGGGATGGATAAAAAATGAAGAAAGGCAGGTGAATAGTTTTAATATACTAAAGGATTTACCAGTGCCATAGTCTCACCTTGACAGTCTCATACCAGCAGGGCTGCTTGACTTGATAGTAGACTACTGATTTGTACTCGGAAATGCCTTCATATCCAGCACCAGGATGAATTGCTTTCTTTGGATGAAAAGAAAAAAATTAGAGGGGGTGATATTCATATTATCGCAAAGAGATCCTATACTAAGATGGGTCTCCTACAGTCCAAACAGCTAGGCTGTGCCTTAAACTGCTGATATATACAATAAACAGAGTAAATATGAACTTGCAACCCTTACCTGGAGGGTCTAAGCGTACAGTACTATGTTGACACACTCATGGTCTAACAAAACAACTTGTACTATGTTGACACACTCATGGTCTAACTTTTATTTTCTTTCCTAACCCAAGACACAGACTTTTTTTTTGCTCTGGGAACAGTGGCCTAGTGAGAGTGACCAGGAGCTCTGGTTCAAGTGCAGACACACCGCTAGGTAAGGCAAAGATGACAATATTCATGGGGAAGTAATGGGGTTGTATATGACAATGTCTTGGGACACCTGTGCAAAGAGGCTCTTGGTGAACTAACTGAATCAAGAACTTGTTATCTAGATTCCAGCATGTATAGAAGTCGTATACAAGAGGAGCCACGTTCAGGTGAGATCAGTTTCTTTTGTCCCCACCCCCTGGTTCTCCTTCACGTGGACATGAGAATCAAGGCTGGCTTCCTCCGACAATGCTCAACGGCAGATCACAGACTTTGTATGTCTGAAGCCCTGAGTTTGATCACTGACCCCAACCAAACTCAGGGATCAAAACTGGGGAAAGAAAAGGAATGACCTCCCCAAATTGGTGATTATGGCAGACTTGGATTAGCTCTGGACCAGAAACCAGAATACATGGATCCTGTCTGAGCTTTACCACTTGCTTCTGTGATTCTCTGAGGAAAGAAATTATCCTTTCGGAGTTGAGTTTCCAAATACTCAAAACTAAAGAGCAGCAGTAACTGCCAATTGTGCTGACCTAGATCTCCACTGATGTAGTAGTTCTACTGGACAGATGTCCTCTGCTGTACCTCAGCCAGAAGAGAACACATGCCTTTCAATGCGACTTGGCATGCAGCTACCTTCCCTTAAGCCCTAGGAATTCACTGGGTCTGATGCAAAACAACTTGAAAATGATAAAGAACTTCTGCAGCAGAGGCTCACATATGAAATCATCAAGCGCTTGTTATTCCTTTAGCAACAAAATATGAAAATAAGAATCTAGGGGTCGGAACAATAGTATAGCAAATAGGGTGCTTGCCTTGCATGTAGCCAATTGGGGTTCAATCCCCAGTATCCCATATGGTCCCCTAAGTCCCTTCCAGGAGTGACCCCTAAGCACAGAGCCAGGAGTAAGTCCTGAGCACTGCCAGGCATGGCCAACAAAACACCCCCCCCCAAAAAAGGGGGGGAGAAGATTCTAAACAAGCTTATGATTAGAAAAACTGGTAAAGGCACACCATAAATTTAACAGATGTTATGTTTTTCCCTTATGAGAAAGCAAATGCACCAGAATGTGGGAAGAATTAACATCTGAGCAAGAGTCCATTATTATTATAGGAAAAAGGGTGAAGACAGCAGGGATTGTGGGCAACACCACGTACTTCCTGGAGCTTGCCCTCCTCATCATATACAGACATGGTCACCTCCACATTCTTCGGGGTCTTCTTTTTTCCTTTGTCAAACTCCCCATGGATTAAGGTAACATATATATCATTACGAACATCTCCTGTAAAATAGTACAATCCAAACTATGAGTGATGCTACCATGTCATTTTTAATCTTAAGGTACAATAAACATATGAAAGTTTAAGCAAGGAACTGGAGAGATGGTTTAAAGGGCTGAAGTGTATGCTCCACATGCATGAGGCCTAGGGTCAATTCAGTACCATATGGTACCCCAGCACCACTAGAAGTAGCCCCAAACACCATGGGGTATGGTCCCCATAGGGAAAAGATATAAATAAAATAGCAAACGTTCATATTATATACACACACACACTCATACACACACACACACACACACACTATTCTCTTCAGCTTACCTGATCTTCTTTCCATACATAAGGTGTTTTAACGTGAATTATAAAAACACAACTTTTTTTATGGGAATCTATTTTTTAATTAACCTTTATTTTTTAATAATAAGCAGATGATGTATTTCAATATTTATTTACTTTATTTTCTGTTTGGATCACACCCGATGATTCTCAGAGGTCACTCCTGACAGAGCTTGGGATTCCTAGTGGTACCAAGGATTGAACGTGGACAAACTGCATATAAGGCAAGCACACTGCCTTTTACTATCTCTTGGGCCCTATACTTTAATGAGCTATAGCAACAGATTTATTTTATTTTTTATTGAATTACTGTGAGATACAGTTATAAAGCTTTCATGTTTGATTTTCAGTCATACAATGATCAAATACCCATCCCTCCACCAGTGCACATTTTCCACCATCAATGTCCCCAGTACCCCACCCCCGCGCCCCCACCATTCCCACCCCTACCCCTGCCTCTGTGGCACACAATTTCCCCCATACTCTCTCTCTACTTTGGGGCATTATGGTTTGCAATACAGATACTGAGGGGCCATCATGTTTGATTCTTTATCTACTTTCAGCACACATCTCGCATCCTGAACTATCCCTCCAGCCATCATTGACTTACTGATCCCTTCTCTATTCCAACTGCCTTCTCCCCTGCTCATGAGGCAGGAGCAGGAGATTTTTTTCCCCAATAGTGCCTTAGAGAGCGTGATATGTTAATACATCTGAAAATAGTAAAGGCTAAAATTAACGAATGCTTACTAAATGCATTAACTTTTAATCACTGAGTAAACTAAGAGAGATACTATTTCTGAGGGCCTGTAGAATTCTTTGCATTCACTGAATTGGCTTAATTATGCTTATGATTACTAAAATAATTTCTGCCTATAAATTTTGTTGTTAATCAGTAAAAAATACAATTTTAAAAAATAGGGACCTGGTTTCAAAACTCAATTCAGAAAGAACATTTGCACTCCAATGTTCTAAACTCATTAGCTCTAATCTCATTAGCCCAACCTGGAAACTGCTCAAGTGTTCAAGAACAGATGATTGAATAAAAAGCTAGAATATAGATGCACAACGGAATACTACTGACAAGCCAAAAATATGCGATTTGCTGCTGCGTGGATGAATGAATCTGAAGAGTATCATGCTGAGGGAAGTTTAGAGAAAAAGAACACAGAATAAGCTCCATCATATGTGGGATAATAAGGAAACATAGTGAAGAAATAACAAATCCCAGAGGCAACAGAAAATGAGAACTAGTATTCAGTATGAAGCTTATCATGGGAGAGGAAAGGCTGAGGGTGTGGTGGTGGGGAGTGTTAGTGGGATGGAGAATACTGACCACACTTGACAGTGCTCAGGGCTTACTCCTGGCTCTGTGCTTGGGGATAACTCCTGGTTGGGCTCAGGAAACCATAAGGGTTGCTGGGGATCAAACCTGAATTAGTTGCATACAATGCAAGTATGCAACACACTGTACTAGCCGTGCAGTCGCAAAATAAGTTTATAGAATTCTGTGCCAAAACACAGCCTCTTAACAACAACAACAACAACAAATCAGGGCTTGGGAGACAGCTCAGAGTGCGGGAGCACATGGCTTGTATACATAAGGCCCCAAGTTTAATCTCAAATACTTCGTGACCTCCAAAGTACTGGCAGGTGTAGCCTTGATGACCCAAGCATCACCCAGCCAGAGCACCTACTCAATCAGGCAGAGTATCAACAGCAGCGGGCCAGGTACCTCTGAGCAACCACTTCCCAAATTAAAAAAAAAAATTTTTTTTAATTGCTTCTACAGAAATGACTCAAAGAGATGGAGAAGGATGTGTTCCAGAGAGTGGGGGAGGGTTTAATTTTTTAAAATTAAATTACTAAATATGTAAGGCCTATCATAAAGAAAAAAAATAAATATGGTCAGGGCCAGAGAGAGAGAGAGAGAGAGAGAGAGTATAGTGGGAGGCACTTGCCTTCTCCAGCCAAGACTATACAGGATTACAAGTTCCAAGAGGACAATTTGAGTAAGACTTAACCAGTTTTAAAGAGAGAAGAATGTTGAAGATAGCACCTCCTGACAAGACCAGATAGTAATTGAATGCATGAGAATGGAGTTCATAAGAGGGACATTGGGGCTAGCGATATGGATTTAAAGGCAAGAAATACAAAGAAACCCAATGAGTGGATGAGATCCCCCGAGTGAAAAAATATGAGAAGGAAAGACTGTTGTGGATTGAACTGTCTCCCCTTAAAAGATTTTGGTGGAAATCCTAACCCTTAGAACCTCCGAATGTGATTATTTCTGGAGAGAGAGTCTTTAATAGGGTAATTAAGAAAAATGAGATCATATGATGGGCCCCCTTGGTAATATGCTGGTGTCTTTACAAGAAGAGATCTTAGGTGGAAACAAAGGGAGAAGTACCACCTACAAGCCATGAAAAGAGGCCTCAATCTCCAACTCTCAATGTACAGACCTGTGAGAAAAATCAGTGTTTGTTGTTTAAAACTCTAGTCCATGGCACTTTGCTGTTAGCAGCCCTACAAAAGCAATGCAGAATCTTAGGACCAGACAAGAGTTCCAACATTTAAAATAAAGGTAAGGGCCAGAGAGATGATTTAACAGACTGGACACATGCTTTGCATACAGGAGGTCTCACTTTGATCCCCACAACCACATGGTCACTGCACACCACTAGGAGTGATCACAAAACACACATCACCCATTCTGAGCGTACCCTCCAGCCATCATTGACTTAGTGGTCCCTTCTCTCCATCCCAACTGCCTCTTTCCCCAGCACATGAGGCAGGCTTCCAAACCATGGAGCGATCCCCCTGGCCCTTGTCTGTACTGTTCTTAGGTGTTGGTCAATTGTCCTTTCACAAGTATCTGCTGCACAGATGGATGCACTAAAGGAAATAGAACAAGTGACTCTAGCAAAGTACTAACCTGGAAGTATTATTTCAGGGAAGCCCATTTTCCGAGCTATTGCTGTAGATCTATCCACCAAGTGGGAAAAGTTCTTCTGAACCTGTGTGAGGTCACCGGGCAAGAGCTTCAAAGACACCCAGAGCCCTTAAAAGAAACAAAGATAAACCTTTAGTATGTGTGACCTACATCCTAGACATACACCTAATCACGAAAAAGTTGATATGCCTTGTATTAATATATGGATGCCTACTTAAAAGATTCCTAACGATTCCTAACGACACTCCAATTAAAGTCATAATAGGACTGCTTTGGGAATTTGATGAATGTAAAGGGAGCTTGTGGGAAATAAAAATACAGATAGTATCCCTAAAACATGTATTACTATAAACAAACTATACCTCACTTTTTTTAAAGAACTACTAAATTTTATTAAACAAATAAAAGACCAATCTATCATGTATCAAAATAAAAAAACCATAGCAGTATATGATACTACTGGGGGTATCTCTTACACTACTTGGTATAAGAGAAACAAAAACCAATGGAGGGACCACAGAGACAGTGCAGAAGGTAAGGTGCTTGCCTTGCAAGTGTCTGTCCCTGTTTAATCCCCAGTATCACATCTGACTCCCCTAAAGCCCTGCTAAAGGTCACTCCTGATCACAGAGCCAAGCACAGACCCTGAGTACTGCTGGCCAGGCCTTAAAAAAAATTAATTAACAAAAGTAAGTCGAACTATATTGAATACGTACTATAGTCACCATCATTGAACACATCAATAATTTGATATGTGGCAATTTTGATATATGCCAAAATAGGCATGATCAATAATTTTTAAAAAGGAACAATTTCATAAATTTGGCGAGGTAATTTTCTTGGTTAAAATAGTCAACCTAATTTTATAGTGCATTTTTTCATTTTATAGTACATCTTTTCACTTAAAATAAATTTTCAGGGGTCATAGAGTTCAGTGGTACAACACACGCCTGACTTGTATGAGGCTGTTACATTTGCCTGGCATGAAGAATATTAAAAATAAAAAGTAGTGGAATAAATTTCTAATAAATTACATAGAAAAAAGAAACAGTGAAAGAAAAAAAGGTAGAGTTATTGAATAATAAAAATGAAGGTAGAGTGAATAATCTTTGTAGGTAAGAGATGGAAAAAATCACAAAAACAAAAAAATCTGAAAAATCTGAAACAAATTAAGTTTTAAATTTGACAGAACAGCAATATACTCATATGAAGTTAGCAATTGATACCCACTAGAAAAAAATTATGGTTCTCACAAATAAAAAGAGTACAAACAAACCACAAAGAATACTTAAGAGTTATATGTATATATACATATATGTATACACACATTTTATATAGCTTTATATATATATATTTGACAAACCAAAATAATGAAAACTATATACCTTATTCTTACCTTTATTATATAAAGAACTCAACCACTGAAGGGTTAGGGAGACAGTACAGCCTTAACATTAGGCTCAGGTTTTGCATGTAACAAATCCCAGTTCAACCCCCATTACCATAGGGGTCCATACATCTCCTGAATTGGTCAGACCCCTCAAACCCCAAAAAATAACTCAAACACTGAGAAAGAAAATTTTTTAAAATTCATAAACACACATAATGACTAGGTAACTTATATTCAAAATAGTTTTTTAACTTAAAATATTTTGCTTTGTTTTGCTTTTTCCTTTGCTTTTTTGACAGCACAGCAGTAGGGCATTTGCCTTGTGCGCAGCCAGCCCAGCCCAGCTGGGTTCGATTCTTCCGTCCCTCTCGGAGAGCCTGGCAAGCTACCAAGAGTATCTCGCCCGCACAGCCAAGCCTGGCAAGCTACCCGTGCCGTATTCAATATGCCAAACACAGTAACAACAAGTCTCAAGATGGAGACGTTACTGGGCCTGCTGGAGCAAATTAATGAGCAACGGGAGGACAATGCTGGTTTTGACCACACCAACCGGTGCATCGGGCTTACTCGTGGTTCTGCATTCTGGGCTCATTCCTCATCAGGAGTGAACCATACAGGGTGCCAGGTATTGAAACTGAACCCCTGTGCCCTACCCGCTGTATTATTGCTCAAGCCACAAATAGTTTTATTTTATTTTTTTACTGGTGTTTGGGTCACACCCAGCAATGCTCAGGGGTTACTCCTGGTTCTGTACTCTGGAATTTCTTTTCAAGTGGTGTCAAGAGAATGAAATACAGAGCTTCTAAAGAGTTCCTTAAAGTTTTGTTACTGAAACCATTGTTTTGTATTAATACTACTCATTTGTATGACTTTAGTGTCCTTCCTTTTAGTTTTAGGCAGTATCAGGGAAAAGAAATATTCAGAGAATAGTACAGAATTATTCCTGGATTTGTTTTTCTCTATGCACCAGCAGGATCGAAGGATAGACAGAAATAAAGAAAGACTCAGGGGATAAAAATCTGTTTCAGGGAATTTAGAAAATACAGCTGTGATTAAATCAATGCTCGCTGCCTGCTCAGAGCTCGTCAGTGCTCAGTGGCCCTAGCAAGAAGCCAAGATGGGCAGAACCCAATAGAGTTGGCATCATAGGCAGGAAAGATCCAGAAAGGGCAGAAGTCCCACCACCAGCTCAGAATGCCACCTCCACCGATGGTCCCTCCCTGCTGAGTACATAAGCTGTGTACCTTGTCCTTTGTGATTTACTTCCTTTCCTGCTATCACTTTATTCAGGACCGAAGTGAGTGGCTCATTCTCCCCAATCACATGGGATGTTATCAATGGTGACATGATTAGCTGTCTCTGCCGAATATAGGTCTCCATTGCTATTCTGGAAAGACAAAAAGGAGAGATAAGGAAAAGAGGGAAAGTGTCTGTGGCACAGTCTTGGCACAGTCTTAGAAGGTGGTGGGCCCTATGGGAAAAACTGAAATACAAACTCTACACACACCTGACCAGAATACCATCTTTTCCCCTCTTTCTTTTCTTTTTTTAATTTTTATTAGTGAAACACCATGAGGTACAGTTGTAGACTTACAAATTTTTGTGCTTGGGTTTCAGTTATACAATGATCAAGTACCCATCCCTCCACCAGTGCCCATTTTCCACCACCACGGGTCCCAGTATCCCTTCCATCCCCCATCCCCCCCCATCCCACCCTGTCTCTGTGGCAGGGAATTCCCTTTTGCTTTGCTTTTTTTCCCTTTTCTTTTCTTTTCTTTTTTTTTCTTTTCCTAACCTTTCCCTCCCTCCCTCCCTCCCTCCCTTTCTTTCTTTCTTTCTTTCTTTCTTTCTTTCTTTCTTTCTTTCTTTCTTTCTTTCTTTCTTTCCCTCCCTCTCTCCCTCCCTCCCTCCCTCCCTTCCTTCCTTTCCTTTTTGTTTGTTGTAGGGACCATACCTGAAGGTTCACTCCTGGCAGAACTAGGGGGACCATACATGGTTTTGGGGGTTAAACCTAGGTGGGCCACATGCAAGGCAAGTGCCCTAACTGCTTTACCACTGGTTCCCCCTTACCACCACCACCCTTCCCATCCTACCCTGCACCCACACACGTCTCTATTTTAAAACATTAGATTTGGGGCCAGAGCAATAGCACAGCGGGTAGGGCGTTTGTCTTACAAGCAGCTGACCTGGGTTCAGCATCCATTCCCCGAGCACTTCCAGGAGTAATTCCTGAGTGCAGAGCCAGGAGTAACCCTTAAGCATCGATGGGTATGACCAAAAAACAAAACAAAACAAAACAAAACAAAAAACCCCACTAGGTTCATCTAACTTGGGCTCAAGAGAAGGAAAATCCAAGAACAAACAATACTGACTTTCAAATATTAACCAGAAGCCAGGAGCAATGCTTGAGGATCTCTAGCAGGTAGGACAGGTTTCTGTCATGGAATCAAAGGGCCGAGGCAAGGGGCAGGACTTTGCTAGTGAACTCCGCCAGCCCCCTGCTGGCCTGAGTTTACTCACTTGCCAGAGGACAGGCTTAGACCATATGCCAGGGCCGCCTCCAGACACTTCAAGTACAGAGCAGTAAGTACGAAGCAGAGTTTGGAGGGCGTTCTAAGATTCCCGTGTGGTGCCAATTGACATGCTGGACTGCAGCAGCAAACAGACATCACTTGAAGGAGCACATATGGCTGAGTATGATCGCAGATCCAAACACAGCCCCCACTCACTGGACAGCACAAGTGCGATCAGAAACCACACAGCCTGATGGGGCACAAAAGGCTCCAGTCTTTCCCCACTGCGGCTCTGCCCACTACACAGGCAGCTTTCTCCAGCTCTCTGATCTGTAGCCTAACAAAAGGAGTGTGTGTGTGGGGAGAGCTGGCAGCCAGGATGGGGGCGGTGACTGCACCAAGTCACTAAACATGGAAACTGTTTTCAAAACCCGTTGTTTCCAAATGACCCTTTTTTGTTTGGGTTTTGTGGTGGCTATTGTTTCATTTTGGTGCCACTGCAGGCGGTCCTCAAGGCTTACACCTGGCTCTGCACTCAGAGATCAGCCCTGGTTGTCTCAAGGGAACATATTGGGTGCCAGGGATCGAATCTGGGTCAACCATGTACAAGACAAGTGCCCTAACCTAACCTGTTGTACTAACAGTCTGGTCCCTCCATATGACACCTTTTGAGATGGTGTGACATAATATACATATAAAAAGCTCCTAAGAGTGACTTAAAATATTATAATTACAGTAATCTATAATTATAATAGCTACATTATTATAATTATTATATATATGTGATATAATATTATCATCCCTATAAAGCTTTTGAGATAATTCATGAAAATTTGTCACAAATCTTCATTTACCACAAATTTGCATCATGCACACTGGGTGGAAGCTGCGGGCTGTACAGTGGGTGGGGGTCGAGCTAGGGCCTGGCTCCCAGAGACCGAAAGCATCACTAGTCGGTGGAGACCACCTCAGGGCCCTGAACCTGGCTGCTGGCTGAGAGCTGGGGCTGAAGTTACACAGCAAAAAGTTTCTCAGAGAAGCTCAGTGATGAAACAAACATGAATACATATTTGAGTTACCTTCCATACCTGTAAGTGCTATTTTTACCTATATTTATCATCAAATCATATATAGAAATATATGGAGCAGAAGAATGTTTATGGCTATGAATGCTGACCCTGCTACTATAATATATAGTAGTTATATATTACACACTGTCACACTGTCACATATATTTTATATAGCTTTCATGACCATAAATGCTTCTCTCATATATTTCATGTAAGTATACAAGATATATATACATATATATCTAATAGCAATATATAATTTTACACCTATGTGTACAAGAACAGTACTCATATATAAAAGTTAATAAACTCATTTTTAAGTATATTTATATTTTGATATATTTTATGTATTCATATATTTTATTTATATTTTATTTTATATTGTATATTTATTTCTTCAATACAGTACCATGTTAAATGTAACACACTTATTAAAATACAAGGCTAAATATATGGGTATAGTTATATTGGGAGCAGAAAATGTAAATTTCAGAGTTTCCAAAAATTAGTATCAGCATTAAGCATCATTTAGACCAGCATAATTTTGGAGTGTCAGTTGTAAGCAATATAATAACAAGTGAGTACAAATTTTAAATAATATTAATTACTTAAAAAATAATAGTCTCTAAATTAATAAGTTAATTACTATTTAGCATAAACTATACCTCCTGTTACATATTTATAAACTGATCCTAAGGTGCTGATTAAAAACTGAAATATTGAAATTCTTCAAATTTAAATAAAATCATATATATTTACTGTAGAAAAATGAAAAACTAAAAATGGCAATAATCATCCATTCATATGAGCAGAAATAATCCCTGCTAATGATGGAGTGCAATCTTTAATATCTAGAATTTGAGGCTTTTAATGCAGTGGAACAACTTATATTCCTTTAAGTAATGTTTGATTTGTTTATCCTAGATTTATCTCCACTAGATATCTTAACATTTTTAAAACTTGGTCAAGACAAAAACTAAGTTCCTTATTTAAGTTGTATTCCATAAATCCCCAATGGATTTATAGGTCACACCTTTATTTCCTTTTCCATATAATTGTTTTCTTTTTCTTTTTCTTGCTGTTATTGTTTCTGTTACTTGAAGGACAAAAATCCAAAGTAGGCGGAGGCCACACAGTGCCAGGGACTGAAATCAGGGCCTTTTACACGAAAGGCACATGCTCTACCCCTTCAACCACACTGCCAGCTTCTTATTAATTTTCATATGTTAATACTCATCATTTTTCATATGCATGAAATATTTATTAAATTTATAAACACATGATGCATAGTCAACAAAACATCTGCAGCGTGTGTATATGTATACTGTTGATATATATATGTACATATGTATATATATATAAGTTGTGTGATTAAACCTGTCAATTTTTTAGTTGAATAATTGCTGTGACTCAGAAAAGCCTCCCACATATCTCTATTATATAAAACTCCTATGTTCCTGCAGCATTTTAATACTCATAGCTTTTACACTTACTTGCAACTGAGATTAACAGTGATAAAAGGTGATAAAAGGTATTAAGATCAGGCTTTGTTTTGTGTTTATTAAATGTTAGATGATATTCTTATACAAATTATTCTGCTTAATTTATTTTGCTTAATAATGATTCATTATGATTCTTAGTATTAAAAATAGTAGTTTATAGGGGGCTGGAGCAATAGCACAGCGGATAGGGCGTTTGCCTTGCACGCAGCTCACCCGGGTTCGATTCCCAGCATCCCATATGGTCCCCTGAGCACCTCTAGGAGAGATTCCTGAGTGCAAAGTCAGGAGTAACCCCTGAGCATCGCCGGGTGTGACCCAAAACGAAAAAAAAAAATAGCAGTTTATAAAAATTATTGATAATATAATAATACTTGAAAAATGCGTATTAACTCAATGTCCCCGGGCTAGTTTCTGGAACTCTCAGTTTGTCATGATCTGTTGTTGGAGTCACAAGTTAGCTAAGACAATAGCCTTCTCTAAATGACAAATCTTTTCCCGCTGGGATTCCCTAGCCCTCTTCCCCATACGGGGCAGGTGGAATGCAGCTGTGTGGCAAGGTTTACACCTTGACTTCTTCCAAACGACGGCGAACAGGACTGGCTGGCTCACCAACAGTGTCTCAGGAACAGGGACAGTAGACTTCTGTGGGGAATCCTTTCACAGACACCCAGGGAGGGTGCATCTCCGTTGCAGGAACCGGGGTGGCTTAGCCCTTCACTCTCACAGCTCCTTAGCTCAGAGCGTGGCCCCCAAATCAGCAGCATCACCTGACAGCATCTTGGGAGCAGACTCCAGATTAACAGGAGTCTGGTGTTCTAACAGAGGCACGAGGACTGGTACGCAGCCTCCAGCGCTAGAATCTCAGGGCTTCCCACGGGACTGCCGGTGTACAGGACACTTGCCCAGAGTATGGGCATTTCTTTCTGTTGTTTTGGACCAGCAATGCTCTGGGGTTAATCGCAGCTCTGTGCTCAGGGATCACAACTGGTGGGTTCGGGGGACCATCTGGGATGCCTGGGATCAAACCCAGGTTGGCCACGTGCAAGACAAGCACCTTAACTGCTGCACGATCTGTCCAGCCCCCACATTGCGTATTTCTGACTCTTCCACGGCACTGCTCACTGCTCTCTTCTGTCCAAGACAGATGCAGTTTCGGCCCTTATCTTCCTCCAATCATTTTGCGTAGAACTGAGGAAGTCCAGCTCAGCCTCATAAAATCCGGTACAAGGAACTTTGAATTGTCTTCTGTCAGCTCCAATCTGACAACTGTCAGCCAAGACTTTGTTTCCTTAACTGGGAAATGGTTTCTCGCACCTGGTTATGTGTTAATACACCATGCAACAGGCTAATCTAGGTCTCAAGTCACCTGGGAGAAATGCCAAGGTACTTACTGCTGAAAGGGAATAAAATGCTGCTTTTCTTCATCATCCACCTTCCCATGAATGATATCAGTGATGTCCATCACTAGGAAAAAAGATAAACGTAATTAAAGAAACCAACGGCTTTAGGCCTCAGTGAGTTCCTATGAAAATTTCAGTATCGATCAACAAGGCATTAGGGGAAGAAAGATAGCAAGCAGGGTCCTTTCTTTCATTTCTTTGCCAACAGTGGGGCCCAGTGTCCCCAGTCTACCAGAGGAGCAATTCATTAAGAGCTCAATGAGAGGCCTGGATTTTTCTCAGCTCTCCTAGATAACATCCATTAAAGAGTTCTGTAAGACTGAGCTGCTAAATTCCCGATAAACTTGAAATAAGATTTTATTTTTCAGAAACCCTACCATTAGAGAAACAGAAAACACTTTTTTTTTTTTTTTTTTGGTTAAGTGTCACAGAATTAAAGATCTGGGAGAGAAACTCAAGCTTTGAAGTACTCGGACATTGCTTTAAGTGGCACAGTGTCACCTGGTTTTTATAGAAACTGAGGCAAGCCAGGGCACCAGTAGCAAAAAGGAGAAGATGATGAGAAAATCTGCACATGAAGAACAATTAATAAAGCACTGTGTTAAGACTACTGGACATATCCTTTTTCTTTTTTTTAATTTTCATTAGTGAAACACCATGAGCTACAGTTGTAGACTTACACATTTTTGTCCTTGGGTTTCAGTTATACAATGATCGAGTACCCATCCCTCCACCAGTGCCCATTCTCCACCACCACTGATCCTAGTATTTGTCCCAGCCCCGCCATCCCCCCCATCCCACCCTGTCTCTGGCAGGGAATTTCCTTTTGTTCTCGCTCTCTTTTTGGGTGCTGTGACTTGCAAAAGAGGCATTGAGTGCAATCATATTCAGTCTACAGTCTACTTTCAGCATGCATCTCCCATCCTGGGAGGATCCTCCCAACACCCTTTATTTGGTGCTCCCTTCTCTATCTGAGCTGCTTTTTCCCCTAGCATGTGCAGCTGGCCTCCAAGCCATGGAGCAAAACTCCTGGTAATAATCTCGGCAATTCTTGGGTGTTAGTCTCCTATTTTGTTACTCTATGTTCCCCAGATGAATGCAATCTTTCTGTGTCTATCCCGCTCTTTCTGACTCATTTCACTTAACATGATACTTTCCATGTAGTACCACTTGTATGTAAATTTCATGACTTCATCTTTTCTAACAGCTACATAGTATTCCATTGTGTAGATGTACCAAAGTTTCTTTAACCAGTCATCTGTTCTCAGGCACTCAGGTTTTTTCCAGATTCTGGCTATTATAAACAGTGCTGCAATGAACAAACAAGGAGACTACTGCACATATTCTTTATACTGACTTTAAGAGATAAGAAAAGGTGGAGCTGGAGCAATAGCACAGCAGGTAGGGCGTTTGCCTTGCATGTGGCTGGCCCGGGTTTGATTCCCAGCATCCCATATGGTCCCCCTGCCAGGAATAATTCCTGAGTGCATGAGCCAGGAGTAACCCCTGTGCATCATAGAGTGTGACCCCCACCTCCAAAAAAAAGAAAGCGATAAGAAAAGGTAAGTAACTGGCCCAAGATAAGATTTTCTGTGGTAAAGCTGGGGAGTGAACCCAGGAGTGACTGATGATCACTGGGCACTGATTAGCAACTGTAGAATTATTAGCACTCTTCCATAGCTGCTGAAACTAGAGATGGCCCATGGCTGGAGGATTCTCTGGTTAATAAATTTCTATCTAGTCATAAAGCACAGGTTAATGATCTACTCCCCCAGATAGCATGTTTGGAGATTAAAAAAAAATGGGTAATTAGGTAATGTTCTCATGACAAAATAAAAGTGATAAAAGACATATCTTCTCAAAGTAACGTAAATAACAGAATTTTAGTGAAATTAAACTGCGGAAAGAGGAATAAAACATCAATTTGCTGTCAGGCCTTAATGGGACTCCGCAAAAAAATTATATCAAGAATTTTTACAAGATGTCATTTGAGGGAATCTGCTTCCCCAGGTGAGCGGCTCAGTCTTCCCTCTGCTTCACTTCTACCTTGACACTGAACAGCAGAGTCATCTCTCGGGTTTCCAGAACTGCCTGGCTGAATCCTTCCCTGACTGAGACTTCACAGGAAATGCAGTGAGTCAGCACACTGAAGTGGCTTAACTGGCCCCAACCACACTGTACTAATAATAACTGAACCCTGGCTCCTATCACCTACTCCACACCAAAAACTCACAAAGGCAGCCATGGCAGTAAGAAGTCTCAGAACTCTATATTACGGCCAGAGGACAGGCAGAGCCAACAACACTGAAAGTCATCTAGGAGCTTTCACAAGGAACCCCAAACATCTAGTCAGAACAACAAAATTGGCTGGGAAGACAGTGATACAATAGCTAGCTGAATTCCTCAAAGAAATCTCTAGGGTGTGGAGGGGGAGAATCAGAAAGCCTCACTCCCAGTCTATAGCAGATGTGACAAGGAAGTAGTTTAGAAAAATATTGCAAAATGTACAGTTGACTAAAACAGATATTTCACTGGTAAATGGCCTTAACTACTTCTAATTTACTGCCCTCTGTATTCCCACTCTTCCTGATACTCTACACACACACACACACACACACACACACACACCCTCAACCCTCAGACTTGATGCTGGACTCTCTTTGGCCCATTTGGCCCATTTTGAACAAATATACCTTAAATGCTTTTGGAAGAGTAAACACACTGCCACATAGCTGGCTAAATGGCTCCTTTCCTTTCACTTGACTTCTCTGCCTGGAAGACATGTTCCCTCTGGTCACCGTGAGCAGCAAGTTTAAAAGGGTGTGACTGTTCAGGAATGTGTGACACAGAGTCTCAGGGGCACAAGAGGCAGCTCATTATACAAAGGACCACAAGGTCAAGCCTGCGAACATGGAGTTTCCCAACCTGTGTTCCGGGAGCACATCATGACATTTCATTGATAGCTGTCAAAATGTCTTAGTGAACAAGATGTGAATATAAAATCAAGATTTGTTACATCATTTACTAGAACTACAGAGATTTAACATCATTTAACCCACTACCGGGCTTGTGGAAGGTTGTAGGTTAGTTTTAAGCCAAGGACCCTATATAAAAGTTATTAATAACTGAAAACATGACATCTAAGCTGCAACCACTGAAACTCTGTCATGTGCCTGTCAAGTTGACAGGTGGGGATGGGGTGGGAGGGCTGGGGAGGGAATATGGGAACACTGGTGGAGGGCCATTGACACTGGTGATGGCACTGGTAGTGAAATATTATAGGCCTAAAACTCAACGATCAATAACTTTGTAAATCACAGTTCTTTAATTAAAAAGGAAACAAAAACAATATGCTATTCCCAAATTACATTTCCTACTCTCAAGAGAGAATTCTATTGCACAAGAATTACTATGTGGCTGTAGGAAGGGAGGAGGCCAGTAATTATAAGTGAGGCCCTAATGTATGTAGGATGCTGTGCTGAGCACTGAGCAGAAATAGAGGACCAGGATCCTCTGGCTCGCAGGAGCATCCGCTGTGTCTCATACTGACAGCACACTGGACTAGTGCTGGTCTTCCTTCTCCCTTCCTCTTTCTCATTTTATAATTTAATGTGTGAGTGTGTGCATGCGTGTGTGTGTGTCAAAACAACATAAAATTTGCCAAATGGATCTTCTTTTGGGGGGGTCACACCCGGCGATGCACAGGGGTTACGCCTGGCTCTTCACTCAGGAATCACTCCTGGTGGTGCTCAGGGGACCATATGGGATGCTGGGAATCAAACCCTGGTTGGCTGCATGCAAGGCAAATGCCATACCCACTGTACTATCACTCCAGCCCCCATATGGATCATTTTTAAATGTACAGTTCAGCAGCATAAAGGATACTTTTTAAAAGACATTCACATTGTTGTAGCATCTATCTCCTAACCATTTTTCACATTAACACTGGGTACCAATTAAACACTAAATCTCCAGCCCTCTACACACACACACACACACACACACACACACACACACACACACCCCAGCCCCTGGCAATTATTCTTCTACTTTCTGTCTCTATAAATTTAACTACTCATGCTCCTCTTGTAAGTAGAATCATTTAGCATTTGCTTTTCTGTGCCTATATGCTGAATAGTATTTCACTGTATTGTCATTATATACTGATATGTTATTGTTATTATATTACTGCATATCCATTCATCCATCAGTGGACATTTAGGTGCTTCTACCTTTGAGTTATTGTAAATGATGCTTCTGGGAATCTGAACATCTGAAGACCTGCTTTCAGTTTCATTGGACACACACCAGCAGAAGGATCGCCAGATAATTCTTCTACGTGCAGTTTTCTGAGAACCAGTCACACTGTTTTCCACACCGACCACACAACTTTCCATTTGAGTCTGAGTCCTTTCTCACCTGCCACCCCAAAAGGTCTTCGGAGTCCACAGGTGTGCTTTTTCCCCTCCTTTAGCTCCATGTGGCCCACGCGGACGATCTGGCACACAAGGCTGATGCGGGGCCGGATGAGGTCCGTGCTGCTGAGATCCTACAGGGAGGCAGAGAGTAGCACACAAAAGAAGCTGATGCGGGGCTAGAGCAATAGCACAGAGAGTAGAGCATTTACCCTGCACGCAGTCAACCCGGGTTCGATTCCCAGCATCCCATATGGTTTCCCAAGCACTGCCAGGATTAATTCCTGAGTGCATGAGTCAGGAGTAACCCCTGTGCATCGCTGTGTGTGACCCCAAGAGCAAAAAAAAAAAAAAAAAAAAAAAAAAGGAGCTGATGCTGTGCCGCCCTGTCACCTACAATTCTGAAACTAGTACCAGTTCGACTGTATTTCCTGACACCAAAATGCCAGCAACATTCCCTTTCCCCACATTCCTCCCAAAACTAGCATGGTCAGGGCCAGATCACCACCAGGAGTGATTCGGAGAGCAGAGTCAGGGGCAAAGTCTGAGCATCATCAGGTGTGGTCCCCAAAATAAAACAAAACTAGCAGGATAACAGAGAAAAAATGAAAAAGGACTTTGTATCCCAAAAAGGAATTATTTGGGGGGTAAGGGGGAACCCAGTCATCTCAGGGTATATGGCTCTGCACTCAGGAGTCACTCCTGGCAGGGTTAGGGGACCATATCGGGTGCCAGAGCTTGAACCTGGCCAGACACGTGCAAGGCAAACACCCTACCTGCTGTACTGTCACTCTTGCACACATAAAAGAATTTTTGTATTACCCAGGAATGCCTTCAAATTTACGAACCAGTTCATAATCCATCTTAAGTCTCGATTCTATCTGTTTTAGCAGGCCGTGCAAAAAAACAGGCACTGCCTGTCACTGTAGCTTTATATCCTGCCAGGACATAGCTAGATGAGTACAAGATTCACTTTGCTGTCAAATGAAATTAAAAGCTGCATGACAGTGACATGGAATGGGCGTCCACACACACTGGAGATATTCCATTTCATCTTCCAAATAATCCTATGAGGCAACTGCAGCTCAGAAATTTACATGTATTGCATACTATAATTATGCAAGTTTCATGAGCGGTCTCCGTTGAGAGTTCCTGGGTGTATGCTAATGAGTGAAGACACGTACAGATGATATACCTCTGTGGCTCTAGTTTGTATTCTCAGGATTAGGTAAGAAAACTCATGAATGAGCTCACATATCTCGCCGACTTTAACACCAGGCATAACTGAATTATATCTAATTATTTTCATGTAACAGCTGTCCAAGGCCTCATCACTGAATCAAAAATAACTTTCTCAATTAAAAATTCCAAAATCAGCTCTGTAACTTAGTTAATTCAAGTCTCCAAAATAGGGATGTATGCCAATGGTATGTCAAACTTGAATGGCTTTGTAAGACTTCTGCTAGTAGAAAAATAAAGAACCCAGGTGACTGGAAATAAAGTGTGGCTCACTCATTTTATTTAATAATATGTAGTAATTATGTATGAATTTTTTTTGTAGGATACTTAATGACATTACTTAGCAGAAAAAGGTGGCCATGATAGTTATATACAAGATGATCCTATTTGGTGTGAGATTGGCAAAAGGTGGTGGGTGGGGTGGAGGACAGATGTCAGCCTTTCTAAAATGTTATCAACTAGAGGGGCTGGAGAGATAGTACAGAGGGTAGGGAGCTTGCCTTGCACTTGTGTTCAAATCCTCAGCATCCCATATGGCACTGAGCACCACCAGCAATAATTCCTAAGTGCAGAGCCAGGAATAACCCCTGAACATCGCCACATGTGGCTCCCTCCCCCAGAAAAAAATATTCCCAATTAGAGAAACCAGAGAGATATTGCAATGGGGACAGGACACTTTCCTTGCACAAAGTAAACCTGGGTGATTTGGGGCCACACCCAGTGGTACTCAGCACTTACTCCTGGCTCTAATATCAGGGATGACTCCTGGTGGGCTCAAGGGACAAATGGGGTGCTAGCAATCCAACCCAGGTCTGCAGCATGCAGGCAAGCACCACCTACTGAACTATCTATCTGGCCCCTGCTTTGTTTAAATCTTCTCAATGGTAACTAGAGACTACCAGGGCTACACTCGGTGGTGCCAGCGAGACTGTCTGGCACCTGGAATTGAAGCAGGGAATAATCGACTCTGAGCTATCTTACCAGTACCTTTTCAATATGCAGTTTGTTTTTCTCCATTAAATGTATACATCGAGAAATACTTTTTTGTTTTAGGGGAAAGCAAACAAATTGAGGACTTTCAAGTTTCTGGAAGTTGAGGAAATGCTGTGTGTTGGTGTAAGGTTTCAGCTGAGTGTCCTAAGCTGTTTTCTTGTTTTATCTTGCTTGGTTTTCTGTACATTTACCAGGCAGTGAAGCTAAAGATAGGTCAGTGCAAGAAGAGCAAGGGGCCCACATCTGCCGTGGAGATAGAATGTAAATTCAAGGAATTAATAATAAGAATGAATGCATAATTGAGTGAATAGTAATTGGGACCACTTCTTATTCACTTCCTTTGTCACTTACCATAGGCTATGGTTTTCTTTTTTTTTTTGTTTTTTTTTGGTTTTTTTTTTTTTTGCTTTTTGGGTCACACCCGGCAATGCTCAGGGGTTACTCCTGGCTCTGCACTCAGGAATTACTCCTGGCAGTGCTCAGGTGACCATATGGGATGCTGGGAATCGAACCCAGGTTGGCCACGTGCAAGGCAAACGCCCTACCCGTTGTGCTACCGCTCCAGCCCCTAGACTATGGTTTTCTTGCCATAGAAGTAGTAAAACAGAAAGGGGGGTGGGGTGCAAGCAAAAAGAAAAAGGTCTCTGGGACTAAATGGAAGCAGAGGAGAAATCTACCAATCAGGCTCCTCACAGCAGAGGACAGGTTTTTTTTTTTATTTATTTATTATTATTATTATTATCAAGCTAGATAAGCCTGCATTTACTTATGAATATTATTCTTTCTCACATGCCTTCCTTTCTCATAATCTCTAAGCTGTTTTAAACACAACAAAAAAGAGAGAGCGAGAGAGAAAGAAAGAAAAAGAAAAAGAACAAGAGAGAGCAAGAAAGATAGAAAGAAAGAAAGAAAGAAAGAAAGAAAGAAAGAAAGAAAGAAAGAAAGAAAGAGAGAGAGAAAGAAAGAGAGAAAGAAAGAGGGGCTGGAGTGATAGCACAGTGGGTAAGGTGTTTGCCTTGCACGCGGCCAACCTGGGTTCGATTCCCAGCATCCTATATGGTCCCCGGAGCACTGCCAGGACTGATTCCTGGGAGCAGAGCCAGAAGTAACCCCTGTGCATTGCCAGGTGTGACCCCCGCCCCCCCAAAAAATGAAAGAAAGGAAAAAAGTTAATTCTTGGCCTTTTCCCTCTAGAGAAGGCCTTGTTCTCTCTTCAATACATATTGCTTCTCTCTTTCTCTCTGTCCTTCTCCTCACATGTCTCAGCAGCACTGCACTGTAGCACTGTCCTCCTGTTGTTCATCTATTTGCTCAAGCAGGCCCAGTAACATCTCCATTGTGAGACTTGTTGTTACTATATCTGGCATATCGAATACGCCATGGTTAGCTTGCCAGCCTTTGCCGTGCGGGTGAGATACTCTATGTAGAGTATCTCTGAGAGGGGTGAAGGAATCTCTTTATTTATTTAAATAAAACAATCTTACTTTAAAAAAAAATTTTTTTTTTTAAGTCATGTGTTGAGGCCAGAAAGACAGCTCAGAGTCTGGGGTCCTTTTTTTATGCTGTAGAAAACCTGGTTCCATACCCCAGGAAGTATGATCCCCAAACATCCCCAGGAACCACCCGCCAAGCATCTAAGCCAAAAGCAGCCTCTGAGCACCTCTGGGGAGAGCAAAAACAAACAAAACTAATTCTTGATTCAGTAGAAAGGTTTCAGACAGCTGTTTCACGGAAATAATTAGAGATGTGATCAAATTACTTCTGGTGCTGAAGAAATGAAATATGTGAACTCATTCACGGGTTCTCTCACCTCATCTTGAGAATACAAACAAATGTAGAGCATTAACTACCAAAAAAAAAGTGTCTTCTCTACACACTGATATCCTAATCAAAAGTGATGAGAGAACCGCAAGAAAGTTCCTCACCCAAGAGACCTGAAGTCCATGCATGCCTAGCCAGGCCAGGCCACATTCGGTCTCGATGTCCATGGAGCAGGGTGGCTCCCACCTCAGAGGGGAGGTGGGAATGAAGAGAAGCAAATAGAAACATCTAGATCATTCTCTTCTTGGTGGTGACCTGGCAGTAACCTCAGCGGGAATGCTCTTGCCCTTTATCTGCAAAGCTCATTCCTCTCACAGGCCTGGTCTGTCACCCCTCCATCTGAGAATAACCACCCTGCTGCCCAGACACTCCCAGTCCCCCCCCCCTCCAAAAGCTCAGAGGACTTCCAACATTCCATACAACTGACACATTTATTAGATTACTATGACTATCTTTCCTGTACACAAAAGCACCTTAAGAATTGGTGCTTTTCCAAATAAAGGATGTTTGGAGGATCCTCCCAGGAGGGGAGATGCATGTCGAAAGTAGACTATGGACTGAACATGTTTGCCACTCAATGCCTCTTTTGCAGACCACAACACCCAAAAGGAGAGAGAGAACACAGGGGATTGCCCTGCCACAGAGACAGGGGGGATGGGGGGATGGGGGTGGGAGGGATATTATCCATGGTGGTGGAAAATGGGCACTGGTGGAGGGATGGGTATCTAATCATTGTATAATTGAAACCAAAGCACAAAAAATTGTAAATCTACAACTGTAAAAAAAAATAAAATAAAATAAAGGGAAAAAAAAAAAGAATTGGTGCTTTTTCCCCCTCTGACGTGTCCACTGATAGATCTTAAGTGTCCAAATCAGTGCCTGGCATTAAACAAGGCCTCATCAAAATGTGTGGGGTAAATGATGAGTTGGAGGATGATTTTTTGTTTTCCTTCTCTGATAGACAACCCATCTATTTCCTGTGTCCATATGTCCATATGTTAATATCATATGCAAAGGAAACAAAATGGAAGGTGGAACTTACAGTAAAGACGGCCTGAAGGTTATTGAGCTTCTCTATCTCCTTTGGCATTCCGTTACTGCCCCAACGAATTAAATAGTTCTCACTGGGAAAGGAAGGAAAAAGGTATTCTTGGTAAGTGAGTATCTGGAGATGGAGCTGACCTGAGTATAGATTTAAAAGTCTCAAGAAAAATCCCATAAAAAATGCATTTAAGGGGTTGGAGCAGTAGTACAGTGGGTAGGGCGTTTGCCTTGGATGAGGTCAACCTGGTTTAGATCCCTGGCATCCCATGTGGTCCCCAGAGTACTGCCAGGAGTAATTCCTGAGAGCAGAGCCTGAGGTAAACCCTGAGCATCGCTGGGTGTAACGCAAAAACAAAGAAACAAAAAGCATTTAACTACATCAGACAGGAGTGAAAGCAGCACAAAAAAATGGCCACTCTCTGGTCTCTTGGCTTTGGAAATGGGCGTCTGCCACAGTCCGGTCCCACTCAGTACAGACCCCAGAGGGACACTGTCAAGGTACAGATACAAACACTTCAGCAGATTCTGCCCAGGGTCTTCCATCCCCAACTCTTGGAAGGGATATCCTAAGAAGTGCTAGGGGTCTAGGGGCCCTTCTGGGCGATTCTTGACCAGTTAAATGTGAGGGCAGAAGGAGGCTTTCCAGTCAGGCTGTGGTGCCAGAGATGACCCAGACACCTGAGGGGTAGTGCAGAGTAAGGGTCTTCAATGGTTCCACCTAGAGATGCTCACGGGCTTCCAAGGCTGCTCACGGGAATGTTGGGGGGACCACGTGAGCTGGGGATTGAACCACTGCTGCGGCATGCAAGGAGAGCATCTGAACCTGCCCTGTCTCCCCAGCTCCCATCTCAAAATCTTGACACGAGAGTTTCGGCTCAAGTGAATCAAGAACACAATTTTAAAACAATTTTTAGAATAGTAAAATTTTAAAACAATCATCTCAAATCCAACCCGTAGATTCCACATCATAATGAAACATAACTTCCACTTTAGAAACAAACTATTGTCAGTGATTAGTTTCAACTATCTTCTCAAAAGTCAATGTGATTTTTAAAAGCTGCTTAGTAGTTAGACCACTGAAGGGGGGAAAAGAATCCACCAGTGAAATTTCTGGGTATAATTTTTTATACTTAATTCTTCTCAGAGTAGTTATTCACAGCAAAATTGAATCGAAAGTACAGAGGATTCCCCACATACTTCCTGCCCCAACCACACACACACACACACACACACACACACACACACACACACACACACGCACACACACATACACACACACGCGCGCACGCACACATGCACACACACTGGGGGGGGGGGGAAGAGTGTTTTACCCAATATCAAAATCCTGCACTGGAGTGGTACCTTTGTTACAATAAAGAGCTTATGTCGAACATTATAATAACCCCAATCCATCATTTACAGTTTGGTTCACTCTTGGTGGCAATGACATGCATCTTTCACTGTCCTAAGTTTCTCTGTGCTCTGAGAACTCATCTCTCCCTTATCCTTCTAATCAACTTCTTTGAATTCCATCACCAAGTTCTGATAAGTTTTCTGTGACTACCAAGACAGAGGGAGAACACACACTGTTAGGATCTTACTTCTGTAGTCACTATAAAATCTTAGTAGCCCCAAAGATCTTTTTTTTTTTTTTTTGGACCTGGAAATTCTATTTCTCTTGTCTCTTCTCAGCCTAGCAAAGAGCTCCTTAGGCAGGAAGGAGGTGAAAGTTGGGAATTTTTCAAGGTTAAAAATAGATGACCTGATGAAGGTAGACTGGTCGGGGTCATAGAGGGCCATAAACAACTCCGCATCTTCTCCAATGTTGCAGACAAAGTTCTTAAAGTTCACATAGAGGCCATAGGTGTGGACGGCACTGAAGATGGACTGGCCCCGCAGGTCCACGTTCTGCAGAATTGACTGGACAGAGAGGAGAAAGGAGAAAAGAATGTTGGTTTGAGAAAATGGGGAAATACTGGCGAGACACTAACCTATGAATGGGAGATACATCAATCAATAACCACCCAGAGGGGAGATGCTCTTATTGAGAGGGTGATACGTGGGTGGGCTAAAGCGATAGCACAGTGGGTAGAGTGATTGCCTTGCTCACAGCCGACCCGGGTTTGATCCCCAGCATCTATATGGTCCCCAGAGCACCGCCAGGAGTAATTCCTGAGTGCATGAGCCAGGAGTAACCCCTGTGCATCGCCGGGTCTGACCCAAAAAGCAAGAGAGAGAGAGAGAGAGAGAGAGAGAGAGATATGTATGTGGACAAACAATCAAGAGGTTCCTGCTCAAGGTTTTGAACCGAAGCAATTCAACAGATAATATCTCAAAATGATGACTCAGGCTGTGGAGATAGTGCAGAAGTGCACCTGCCTTGCACAAGGCTGAAACAGCTGATCCTGGTTTGAAGCCTAGTATGGAATTTGGTTCTCTAAGTGCTGCCAGGGGTCACTCCTGAGCACAGAGCCAGAAACAGCCTCTTGAGCACCACTGGGTGTGACCCAACCCCCTAGCCCTCCAAACCAAAAAATAAACAAACAAAAAAATTAAAGTGATGATAACTCAGAGTTTCAGTAACTTAAAAGTTCTTATCTCTCAGAATGACCTCTACATAGAAAGCAAGAAAATCATGGTTCATTACCCCCAATTTGGGGAATAACTTTTTTGTAAATAAGAGATTCCACTGGAGGGTTTCACTTTCAAGCAAGGTTAGTTATTTGATTTAGAAACTCAACTAAATATTATCACAACAGTGCTAGATTTAAAAAAAACTAATAAAACTAAATTTAAAAAATGCTAAAGAATGTGGCTGGACACCAGGAGGATTACTCCATAGCTTAGAGGCCAGCCGGGCATTCTAGGGGAAAAGGCAGCTCAGAGAGAGAAGGGAGCACCAAATAAAGGGTGTTTGGAGGATCCTCCCAGGAGGGGACATGCATGTTGAAAGTAGACTATGGACTGAACATGTTTGCCACTCAATGCCTCTTTTGCAGACCACAACACCCAAAAGGAGAGAGAGAACACAAGGGATTGCCCTGCCACAGAGGCAGGGTGGGATGGGGGGGAGGGATATTATCCATGGTGGTAGAAAATGGGCACTGGTGGAGGGATGGGTATTTGATCATTGTATAATTGAAACCCAAGCACAAAAAATTGTAAATCTACAACTGTACCTCATGGTGTTTCACTAATAAAATTAATTAATTAATTGATTGATTTTAAAAAAGAAGAATGTGGCTGGAGCAATAGCACAGCAGACAGGGTGTTTGCCTTGCAAGTGGCCGACCTGGATTCTTTTCCCAGCATTCCATATGGTCCCCTAAGCAATGACAGGAGTAATTCCTGAGTGTGCAGAGCCAAGAGTAACCCCTGTGCAATGCCAGGTGTGACCCCCCCATCCAAAACAAACAAACAAACAAAAATAGCTATAGAAAACAAACCTTTTAATTTACTCAGCAAAACAGAAAAAAAGGGAAAGAATATATACCAAATATCAATATAGTTTTACCTAGGTGGTAAAAATATGGGTGACATAGTCTTGTTTTGTTTTTTGTTTTTGTGACACACCGGGTAGGGCACAGGACTTACTCCTGGCGGGTTGGGGGTACCATATGGTATGTCCCGTATGGGGGTACCATACGACACACTGGGTCAGCTATGTACGAAGCAAATGCCCTAACTGTTGAATTATCACTCTGGGCCCAGGTGAAACATTCTTTACCATTTGTGTTTTTACTTAAATTATTACCACTGAATTTTTTGAGGCATCTTACCTCAAAATAAATATTACTTACTTTTGAAATTATAATAAATGCAACAAATATGGAAAAGAACACCGTAAAAAGACTCCCTCCTTCATACCCCGCCTTCACAGCAGAATCCATTAATTAACAAATTCTTGTCTATTTTAGAGCTGGTCTACGCAGATGCAAGCACAGATGTATGTTCAGTCTTTTTCAAAACACAAGAAATAGTGTTTTAAACACAGTTCTGCATCTTGCTCTGTTACATTTAATATTTCTGGTAGAAGATTATAGCTCCCTCATTTTTGTTGTTGTTCTGTTTTTCAAATGAGAAAACAAATATTTCCCTCTTTAGTGATGGCAGGTGCAGTTTTATGCCACAGTGGGCGCTGTTTAGGGGCTATAACCAGCTCTGCATTCAGGGATGCTCCTAGCGGCAATGCTTAGGGAACCTTGCAGTACCAGGATCAAACCCAGGTCTCCTGGGTGGAAAACACATGCTCTACCTCTGTGCTCAATGATTCCCTCGCTCTCATTTGAAAACAAAGCAAAACCAGCAACTCAGTGATGAAAACTCCGCGCATCTGAGGAACAGTACCTTTTCTTCCTGAATCTTTTCCTCAATCCTTCTTGAGGCTATTTCATGAGCCTTGAAGAGGGCAATGGTGCTGGTTTCATCCGGGTCCAAGATGTTCCCATTGTCGTCACGCACTACCAGATCTAACCCAAGCATTCTAGAAAGAAAGACGTGGTTCAGTCAGTTCTCCTCAGAGGAAGAGACTTGACTCAAGAGTCCAGACAAGACCCCCTGAGGATGCGTGACTGGAATGTGGAGGCGCAGGATAGCCAGGTAAGACCGGGTCAATGACTTTTCTCCTCTCAATTTCTGTCCCTTTTACATAGCAACAAGCTAAGATGCTTATGACAACATTCATCAATCTTGTATGAGAACCTACCAAAGTAATGTAGTCCCAAGAGAACTTGAGAGAAAAAGCAAAACGAGAGTGAATTCTAACCAAATCCCTCTATCTAATAACCATTGCCTCTTTGCTGGTTTTGTTTTGAGGCCACACACTCTGACACTGCTCAGAAAGTCACTTCTCGAAGTACTCAGTGGACATAGAAGATGCCAGGAAACAACTTGGGTCAGCTGTACACCAGGCAAATGGCCTATGTATCAGACTATAGCTCTAGCCCCTAACCAATGCCTCTTACAGCCTTCTCTGTTTCACACAGGACCTATGAAAGATGGGAGGCACACATATTCAGGGTGTGAACTTATTTCTGAATGGTACAAACCTTTCCTAAAGGTTTGGGGAAACAGTACTGAATTTCAGCCTAACGGCAGAGAACAATTAAGTCAGTCCTCACTATGACACGAGCTTCACTGTTAGACCAGGATTTGAAACTTGCTTTTAAGACTTGCTAGCAAGATGACTTTGAGTAACTCACTTTAACTTCTCAAAGGCCTTGTTTCCTCAGCAGTAATTACTGTTCTCTACACGTAAAGAACCGTGGTGAGAATTTTGTGAAATAATGCATAGAAAGCACATAATGCAATACCCAATATCCAATATGTTCTTTGTAAGTATTAGCTTTGATTGCACCAACTGGCAAAGTAAACACTTGGCCCTGTTAAGGTAGAGTACTGAGTGTTTTCCAAAGCCATATGGTCTATGCACAGCACAATCCCTACCTAGGCTTTCATGCCAACATGCACAAAAAAAAAAGTAGAAAAGTTTTGCTTAGTTCCAACTAGTTGCGGACTCTAGTGAAAATAGGAAACTGCCATCTGAGTGCCAGTGAATATTCCAGACACCAGCAATCTGGGAATGGAAAGCCGAACAGCATCAAAAGCTCAGGGAGAAGAGCAAAATGTGCCAAGTTTTTTTGGATGCAAAAATTTCTACTTTCCCTCCTTCTTTTTAATAGTATCTCCATCAGATGATTTAATCCAACAATCCCTTCCTATGGCAGCCACACCCACAGGCCACCCAGACTCAGGAGCAAGGGCCTCACTGGCTGCACAGAGATGGGGTCACTGAAGCATTGACAAAGCCACATTATTTCCTGAGCTGCTTCCAAAGAGCTGGAACAGGAAAGCAGGCATGTCCTGCTGTTTGCGGGATGCTAACAGATTGCCAGAGACCAAGGCTCTCCAAGCCAATGCGAGACCATGGCAAGACCCCAAAACATGAAGCAAGTATCTGGGCAGGGGCAGCTGCCTTTTCCTACCTTTGTGACCTGTTTAGGAAGCCGCCAGCACTAAATAATTGGCAATGCATTCCCTGTGATTAAAGCCCTGTGGATGGACAAGTAGCTGAAGGAAGCTGTTTATTGTTAACCTTAAGAAAGGAGCACATGGGCCGGAGTGATAGGACGGCAGGTAGGATGTTTGCCTTGCACACCTGCCAAGCAAGGTTTGATACCTGGCAGCTCACCTGGTACCAAAGCTTATCAGGAGTAATCCCTGAGGACAGAACTAGGAGTAAGCATTGAGCACTGCGAAGGATGGAAGGAAGGAAGGAAGGAAGGAAGGAAGGAAGGAAGGAAGGAAGGAAGGAAGGGAGGGAGGGAATCTGATTCATTGAGGCTATGTTTACACTGGATACCTCTAAATATAATTGATAGTTCCTAAAATTCAAATTGGTAGAATGATGCCTTTGAGTATGTCTCATGTATATCCTAACAATGGAGGAAGAAAAAGGAGAGTGGGGAAAATCACACATGAACAAGTGGAAAAATTCAGAAATGAAACTAATAAAATAAATCATCATAAAACAACTTGGAGGAGTCTATCTTTCTAAAAGATAGAAAGAACTGGGGGAGAGACATGAGTTCCTCACTTTCTGGAACCTACAAATGTGCTCATCAGAAGTTGGGTTCTCAGAGAAATCATCAATCGACTGGAAACACGTTTCACCCTTCCAAGAAATTTGTAAAACAACAGTTCCATTGGGGAGGATGGAGAGAGAAGACAGACTGACAGGGGTGCAAACACGGTCTGGGATGTTTGGTCCCTTCTGGCTTAGCAGTGCAGTCACTTTCATCCAAGATCTAGCTTTCCTTTTCATGATTTTTCTGCTTGGGATTAGAGCCCAAGCACTGGGGCCTGGCCATGGAAGACACTGATTGGCATTATTTTTTTTTAACCAACAAATTTAAATATTTCCAAGACAGAACAAAAAGCATCATTCTTTGGCAACAACAAACTCAAAGATTTGCAGTAAGTTACATCTTAGTTTCCCAAGTTCTATGTGAAAGGTAATCCCTGGTTTACCTGTTCCCGTGATCAATTTTGGCTGTGACCTTCTTCTTAAGTTCTGCCAGCTCATCCTTGGGGAGTGTTCCAGAAAGGATCTGGGACCGCCACTCGATCAGGCTGTAGGTCATCTGCTGCAGCTGGCGGAAGAGTATGACCTTGTTGTTCTAAGATGGAGAAAGAGGGTCGACAAAGGAGAAAAAAAGTGTGTATAGGGTGAGAACATCTTTTGACTGGAGTCTCTGGTGCTAACATCAATATGCCAAAGGAACGCATACCCTAAAATTCCAACCATGTTTTTTGTCTGTTGAAAAGCTTCCAGTGATTTCCACTGCTCTCCAGATACAGATTACACTGTAATCCCTCCCTATCTTGACTCCTGATCACAATCCCAGCTGCATTTTATATACGTGTGTGTGTACACACATTTCTACTCTCTCACACACACATACACACACACACACACACACACACATGTATTTCTACCTCCCATGTAAAACTAGGTCCGTATGCATGGGGTCTGTATGTGAGACTCTCGGCATTTTATTTCTTTCACCATGAATCACTTTCTCTGCTTTCTCCAAACTCACCCCCATTCTCATCCCCTCTGGGTCTCACTTCACCTCTATAAATGTCAGTTTTGAGTTACTTAATCGCAACTAAAATGTTTCTTCCTGGGGCCAGAGTGACTGTACAGGAGGTCAGGCACTTGCCTTGCATGCAACCAACTCTGGTTTGAATTCCCAGCACCGCATATGGTCCTCTAAGCATAGCTAAGGGTCATTCCTGAGCACAGAGTCAGGAATAGCCCCTGAGTACTGCCGGCTGTACACTAGGGCAAAAAAAGTCTCTTCCTCAAAACCTTACTCATAACTCCAAGAATTGATTCTGATCACGCAACCCAGAACTCAGGACCCTCTTGATTTGTTTTATTCCCTGCAAAGATGCTAAGTACCTCTGGCACAAAGAACTTTTTAATTTTTGTATCCATAACCCATCTGCACTGTAGCTGAGACCAAGCCAGCACTCGGAAAATACATGAGTAAATTATAAAGGAAAAAGCTGTAATCTCAGAAGTATGAAATCATGGAAATGAAATTTTAAGTATTATTTTTAAATTTATCCCCAGAAAATGGTTAGAACTAGAATCATTAAAGCATTATACTGGATTCAATAAAAAGTTCCCGTAACTGACCTAAACTTAGTACCAATTATTTGTGTCTTTATGATTTCAAAAGTCAATACTTGATGTCCAAGCCATTAATTACAACTTAGAGTCTATACAAATTATGGATTAATTTATAATACATGCAAGTGTATATGTGTTGTGTGTACATATATATGTGTGTATATATATATACATGCACAAATACATAATTTAAAAACAGTTGGGGCTGGAGTGACGGTACAACAGGAGGGTAGGGTGCTTTTCTTTAACCCTATATGGAGACATATAGCTCTAGCCAGCCTGGGGTTTGATTCCAGCCACCACATATGGTCCCCCAAACCAGCAAGGAGTGATCACTGAACACATATCCAGGAGTAAGTCTGGAGCACATCACGTATGGCCAAAACCCCAAAATATAAATTAATTAAACAGGGGCTGGAGCTAGCACAATGGGTAGTGCATTTGCCTTGCACACAGCCGACCCGGGCTCAAATCCCAGCATCCCATATGTTCCCCCGAGCACCACCAGTGGTAATTCCTGAGTGTGTGAGTCAAAAGTAACCCCTGAGCATCACCGGGCGTGATCCAAAAAGCAAATAATAATAATAATAATAATTTTAAAAATTAAACAATAAAAACAATTAACAAGAATCTGATATATGCTGGAAGTAAGGATCTTGTCATATTATAGAGAGAAAGACAGTAGCAAGTGTAACAGACACACACAATAATTTGGGATTCTAAAAAATTCCAGAAGGTAAATAAACAAAGCAGAATGATAGGTGTAAATGGGAGGAGGTCACTATAGATAGATTGATCAGGAAAAAATTATGCATCGTTTGAGATATTTTTAAACAGGAAAACTTGCTTCATCATTCCACTCACCTCACACATACTAGGAAAAAAATTATTTTGGTTTATCAGCCAAAAGTTGTATGTTTAGAAAATAAAAGTCTTCTGAAATTATAGGAAAACAGTGCCTATTAAAATAATCCCCCCTACCTCATATACACACACGTTTTTCATTGCTACACGGTTCATAGTGATGTCTTCTGTGGTCATTCCAAAGACAGATGACTGGGCCAGGCAAAAGGCAGAAAAAGGTTTGAAAACATCTCAAGATATACGAGCCCACAGCTGAGAAGGGGCAATGGAAGGCAGCAAGGGGACTGTGGTAGCAGAAGCCAATGGGACTGGGACTATCAGGGGTCAAAGAGGCACAACAGCTCTCTCCCGGGCACCACGAGGTCCACCCCAGACACAGGTAGCCCTAGAGGAAACCCCAACAGTACCAGTGAAGCACCAGTGGTCCCCGTCATTGGAGGGTCCAAGCAACACCAAACTATCAGGAGCAAGTTGACCAAATATCCCTGGGGGTAGCTCCTTGGGCCCCCGAGCACAGCATGGAAGCACCCTAGCCCCCAAAGAAAAAAAAAGCCCTAATGGAAGTTCAAAGGTCCTTGAGAACACGAAGGAAAGAGGTTTTGTTTATTTGTGATTGCAATATGCTCAATTAACACTATTGATTACAGTACGCTCCATTAACACTATTGATCTGGAAAACAGACATGAAAGCCTGCTCCACATTTTTAGACAACCCACGCTCATAGCTTTCAGCATTTTCACTTTTTCCCCTCTTTTTTCTCTTTTTAGTATTTTCTGAATTGCTTCTTGATCATTACAACAACCTTTAGAAAAGCATAAAAATGAGACTTTTTTAATTCCAGTTTTTAATAAGGCAGACTCCCCCCCTTTTTTTGCAATAGTTCATTTTGCATAAAATGTTTCCAACTCATCCTCATTTAAATTGGAATAAGAATGAGAAATTAAGTCACTGTAATCTTGCCTTTCAAAGCTGCAAGGCAAAAGTGAATATTTTTCTTGCTACATCCATGCCTAAACCTAGTTAGGTTTGTTGTTTTGTTTTTTTTAACTGCTTTAATATTAATAACAAGATGAACTCTTGTAATATGGTAAAGAAAGAGCTCCAAGCCTCAGGGAGCCAGGGAGCCAGAGAGAGAGAGAGAGAGAGAGAGAGAGAGAGAGAGAAAGAGGAGCACACTTTGTTCAAAGCACTTGTTTACAAGTTTCTGGTCTCAATTATATTAGACACTATCGAGACAATTTAATTATTGCCTGTCCCTATCAGCTTTGTTTGCCAATTTTCCCCCCAAAGAAGGACGAAGCAGCCATTCTTCTCTTATTCATGGTACCAAATTAATTCTGAAGAGACATGCTGGTACACAGCAAAGCAGTGATTTCTCCACTTATTTGAAGAAAATTAATTTTGTTGCTGCATTCCTCAGATACTTCTAAGTAGAAGTTTAGCAATAGCTGACCCCTGACACTATGGCTTCCCGGGGAAGGAAATGAAGACAGGTAAGAAGAAAATCCAACACCCCCAACCAACTCATCGCACCAGGACTTCCGGAATGGCTGCCTTTCCTGCCACATTTGGTTTCCCACCGCACAATTTTCTCAGTTCTGCCAGAGTTCAAGCCTGCTGGTTGAATGGTACCATCCCAAGTGCCTCATTCTAAGCCCAGCCAATTATTTTCCCTCACTATCCCACATTGTTACATAATTTAGGAGGGCAGATAATTTACTTAGCAATCTCTCCGATTCTCTCTTCAAAACGTCAGTACATTCCTGGGATACAGGAGTGATTCAACATCAAATTTTGACAGCTCAAACTGAAAACACCCTCCCATTTTCAGTCTGAGGAAGGAAGAGCTACACTTGACAGAGAATCTTTTCCTATCCGATAGTAAAAATCATCCCACAGTTGCTCAGAACATGTCGTAAGAACTGTTGGGGGCTGGAGAGATAGTACAACGGGTAGGGTGCTTGCCTTCTACACAGCTGACCTGGATTGCATCGCCAGATCCCTATATAAGACCCCTGGGCACTGCAATGAATGATTCCTGAGCATTGCCCCAGTGAGGCCCCACTTCTACCCTCAACATCCTCACAGAAAGTCCAAGTCACAAATAAGAGCGCTTTTTCTCTAAGAATGAAAGGACTAGCTATTTCACCTTATGGGTGACATTTGGGATACTAGCACCAAGAAAACTCAACTTTCCCACAATCCACGCAATGTTCTCTGGAACCACCCCGGAACCCCACAAAAGCACTACCCTTCCCTCTGTTCTTTGACTTTTCCTCTTCTCTGTGGAAATCATTTTTCATTTCATTCTGTGTGGATTTTAGCTGCAATCATGTCTAACAAAAAAAGAGTGCAAATTCGAGTCAACAACACTGAAAATATAAGCTCCAAATTATGGCACCCAAACATTCCAATGTGCCTGTCCAGGTGGCAGTCGGGAAAGGCTCAAGGGACTGGTGGAGGGAAGTGGACACTGGTGGTGGGAAGTGGACACTGGTGGTGGGATTGATGCAAGAATAATACCTGTCTAAAACTCAGCAATCGATAACTTCGTAAATCCTGGTTCTTTCATAAAAAATTTTAAAATGTTTTAAATAGCACTGTCACACTGTTGTCCCATTGTTCATCGATTTGCTCGAGCGGGCACCAGTAATGTCTCACAACAAATTGTGAGACTTGTTACTGTTTTTGGCATATTGAATATGTCATGGGAAGCTTGCCAGGCTTTGCCATGCAGGAGAGATACTCTGGGTAGCTTGCCCAGCTCTCCGAGAGGGGCAAAGAAATAGAACCCGGGTCGGCTGCATGCAAGGCAAATGCTCTACCTGCTGTACTATCGCTCCAGCTCCCAGAATGTTTTAAATAAAAATAAAAATTGAAAATAAAAATAAATTTGAAGGAAATATTGAGTCTGGTCTTCATCTCTAACATTAAGTGACTCAGGGAAGATGAACCCCCCTTGGGCCACTCCCTTCCGTGTAATCAAGGGACCTGGACTGTGATCCGCTCTCTCTGAGGAGCGCCGGGCAGTCTGTGACAAGGACAGTGAACTCAATTACTCTCCAAGCAACTTCCTGATGAACTGCGTTTGACAATGCCCTCCTCCCTCACACACATTTCGCCTCTGGGGAGCTCACTGTAGTTCACCTCAGTCTTGTTGAGTATCTGTAAAGTCTGGGTGGACAACGATGTTCGCTGTGGTCTCAATGGAAAGGGCTCCTGCCCCTCTCTCTAGCAAGGCTGGCATCATTTCTCTGTCAGGAAAGACACCACCTGACTAGTGAAGACCTGACTTGTTGGTTTCTTGGCTTGTTTTTTTGTTTGTTTGTTTAATTTTGCGGTGGGGTGGGTTGGCAGACGCAGCGCTACTCGGGGGCTATTCCTGGCACTATGCTGGGGGTTGGAAAGCTATACCTGGTGTCAGGGACTGAACCAAGGTCAACCAACATGCAGAATAGGCACTTAACTCTTTCCAGCCTACAAGGCTTAACTTTATTGTCATTTTTTTGGGGGGGTCATACCCAGCAATGCTCAGGGAGGGGTTACTCCTGGCACTGTGTTCAGGAATGGCTCTTGGCAGGTTTGGAGACTATATGGGATGGCAGGGACCAAAGCCAGGTCTGCTGCGTGCAAGGCATGTGCCCTCCCTGCTGTATGGTCGCTCTGTCCCCTGCAACACTTGACCTTAAAAAAAAAAGTTTCCAAGACTTTGTCCTATATTAAGTCCCCCACACACATGGGGGGAGTGGGGGGTATTTTTCTTTCTTTTCTACTTTCCAATAAATTTTTCTGTTTTATAACTGGGGGGAAAGTTCCAATGAAAAATCAGTTTGTCCCTCTAAATTGTGCAAGTCATCCTAAAAGTCGGGGAACAAAGTCAAAGTCAAAGAAAACAAACCGCCCAAAGTACTGTCTCTGCCGGCTCCCATCCAGGGCCAGGGCACCCCCTGCCTCGCCTGGGAGCCCCTGCAGCGGTGGGCTTGCAACAAACAAGAGAATTCCCTGACACTGGGATGAGGTTTTCCTAAGGGAATTTTCTGTCCTGGGTAATAAGCAATCAGACACTGGTTTCTAACACGAGACCCACTTAATTACACTTCAGAGCACGGGCCCCAGCAGCCAGTAATAACCACCAGTTCAAAACAGATTAGACTGGAGTGGCTTTAATCTGCCTGGATTTGCAAGAATGAGAAGAAAAGGCAATTCATTGTGCCTGGCCAGCTCTCCCCACCCCCACACTTCAGTTCCAGGAACTATTTTTTTTTTCCCCTTTTGTGGATATTTCCAGAACTACAAAGCAGCACCAGGTTTGATTTTTACTGACAGGCTTTAAATGAAAGATGGGTCCTCATTTTCACACACTGACTTGATTCCGTCCCTTTTTCTCACCAGGATGTTTCAGAATTCTTTTCCATAAGAAGAACAGCTCAGACTGCCACCCAGATTTCCATGGGTCAAACAGTCTGGCTGTCTAAAGTGCACCAAACTATTTCCCCAGTTGGAAGGGTAGAGAAGAGTGCGAGAAGAGTGCAGTGCTAATTCTTCAGGAGACGTTCAAGAGTGTGCTTCCGACAACAAAATACCTCACGATTCATTTTCAGACAGTCCTTCTTTCAAAAATGATTGCTTCGCTGCGCTTGTCCATTTTGTTTTGTTCTTTGTGGGGGTGGGTACCTACCCCACCAGTTCCCAGAGAGATACAAACCCAGATCCCATTCCTAGTGATACAAGCCCTTGTGTTTTGGGCCTGACAGTTTGGTGTTCAGTCCTGGTGGTCCCATGGGCCATGAGGGTGACCAGATCCTGTGGTGATCAGTGTCCAGGATCAAATCCCAGGGCCTTGCACACACAAGATTTGAACTTCAGCTCTCTGCACTATATCTTCGAGCCCAACTTGTCCATTTTTAAGTGCTGAATTTTAGTTAAAGGAAGAAAGAAAGAATGATAGCATGACATGAGATGTAGATCCATGCTTATTTTCTGGGCTGCTAACCAAAAGTCAGTATCTACCCAGAAAGACGACTCAACAAGTCAGTGCTGGACACAGTCCAGTTTTGCTCCTTCATCGGATGGCCACCTCCTCATTCATCACGTTTTCTCCTTTCCTGATGAGCTCTTGAAAACATGCCCAGTAAACAGGCTCCAGCTGAGGACGGCAGTGGAAGCAGAGCTTGCCAAGGACTGTCTTAATCTGCCCTGCGCATTGGCACGCGTCCTCTTTTCTTTCTGGGATGACCGATGCTTCCTGAACTTGAACCTAAACTCAAAAGTTTCAATATCCAGGGTGCGAAATACTTAGCCTGGCAACCAAGTGTTCAAGGCCACCGTACCTTCGACGATAACACAAGACAAAGTTGCCTTAGATAAAGAGGTACATGAAGGGTGCTTCAGGACCCCAGGAGGCAGGATGACCAATGCCAAACCCCCCCACACCACCCCCCACCCCCCACGTCCAGAGGGAAAATTTGCAGAGTGGCTACTGTTTCCAGTCCGAACCACATGCTCACATCTGTCATATCTGTAGAGACCCGATGGTCTGCCCACACAAAGATTCCAGGGCCTCCGGCGTTTCGTAGAGTCTCCCAACTCTAGGGAGAGGACAAGGCAGGCTGGACACCACTATCACTGAGTGGGGTGTGCCTGAGTGGAGACGTTGATCAACCTGCTCAGAACCACACAGAAAGTTCAGGCAGGGCCAAGGAGGAAAACTAAGCTGCCTGGTTCCTAACCCGTATCAGTGTCCTACTTGTGTGCTTTTCTCCACATGCAGACCCACCAGGAAAAAACAAGTCAAATGAGAACAAATAACACTGATGTAACAGAGCAAAAGAAGGACCGTGGAGCGCTTCTACTTAAAATGAGTGATTCCCTCTCTTTGGCACAAGCAATCCCCTTGCCTTTGAATCGTATTTATGTTTACTACTTGTCAAGGTCACAGAAAGACTACTGAAAATAAGCCAAGGCTATACAAATATCAGCCCTTTCCAGAACGATTACCTGTGTCTACACAGCTGGGCTGCAGCTGGGCTACATCTGTTTAAGGGATTGCATCTTCTCCTGACATAAGACTCTATACAAATTTTGTGTGAATATACACTGAAAAGAATGGAACTAAGATATGTATTCTAGGAAAATGTGGAGACCCTGAGACACCACAGTTGTCTTTTTACGTATGTGTTTGGGGTGGGGGGCGTGGGGGTCAGGAGAGGGAGTAGGGAGGGGTTAGGTCATGCCTGGCAAGCCTCGATGGTATTTCCAGCTTTGTGATCAGGGTCACTCTCAGCAATGATCAGGAGTCATGTGGTGTTGGAAATTGAACCTAGACCTCCTGCTTACAAAGCACGTGCTCATTTCTTTGAGTCATCTCAGCAACCCCACAGTCTTTTAAAAATGTCCAACAGAATGGTCAGAGTGATAGTAAAGTGGGCAAGGCACTGGTTTGGCACAGGTCTGATCTTCCAAGGCCGCCAAGGAGTGGAGAATCAAGGAATCAGTGCAGAACCAAGGAATCGTCCCTGAGCACCATCAGGTTTGGCCCCAAACCCAAACCAAACCAAAATAATGTCCAGAAAAATTCTGACCTGTTAATCTGTGGGAAAAAATCCAAGGGAAAGATAGAGAAATAGAAGCATTTGCAAAATTATGTGTATATTTATCTTTACAATTGATTTTTCCCATAAATCACTTAACTTCCCGTTAGTCGTCGATTTGCTCGAGCGGGCGCCAGTAACGCCTCCATTTGTCCCTGTCGCGTGCTAGTGTAGCCCAATGGCATCTGTTCGCTCCGGGAACATGAAGGGCCTCAAAACGATCGTTCATGATCTTGACGAAGAAGTCTGACCATCTGGTAGGTGGGCGGCCACACGGTCTTTGGACATCCCGTGGAATCCAGTCAGTAACAGCTCTAGTCCAGCGGTCGTCTTTAAATCTCATTACGTGACCAGCCCATCTGATTTTCGACACCTTGGCAAATGAGACAGCGTCCCTGATCCTTGATCGTCGACGGATGTCAGAACTCCGGATTCTTTCTCTCATTTGAGTGAAACGTGATATTCCAAGCATAGCTCTTTCTATTCTTCTTTGGGAGACCTGAATAGCGTTCTCATCTTGTTTGCGTAGGGCCCAGGTCTCTGAGGCATATGTTAATGCAGGAAGAACAGTGGAATCAAAGAGATGTGCCCGGAGCTGGAGGTTCTTCGTCCTCTTAGCTATTTCTTCGACGTTCTTGAAGTTGTTCCAAGCTGCTCTCTTCCTCCTGCGCAACTCGGGTGCCAGGTCATTTGTCATGTTGACCTCTCGACCTAGGTACACATAGCTGTTGCATTCGGAGATGGTCGTTCCATTGAGAGCGAATGGGGCGTCAGGAACAAGGCTGTTTCTCATAAACATTGTCTTCGTAAGATTCAGTTGTAGTCCTACCTTTCCACACTCACGGTCAAAGTCGGCCAGCATTTGTGCTGCTTGGCTGATGTTTGGTGTTATTAAAACAATGTCATCAGCAAAGCGGAGGTGGTGTAGTTGCCAACCATCTATCTTCACTCCCATTCCTTCCCATTCCAGTCGTCGCATGATGTTCTCGAGGGTGGCACTGAAGAGTTTCGGTGAAATGGTATCACCCTGTCGCACCCCTCTCTTGACATCAACGATCACTTCTTTGTAGAATGGTGAGATCCTGGTAGTGAATCCGCAATACAGCTCACGGAGGATCCTGATATATTGGGCTTGAATGCCCTGATTGGCTAGGGCTTCAATGACCGCTTCCGTCTCAACAGAATCAAAGGCCTTCTTTAAATCAATGAACGTTAAACAGAGCGGCATCTTGAACTCCCGAGAAACCTCAATAAGCTTGGTTATCATGTGGATATGGTCGATGGTGCTGAATCCTTTGCGGAACCCGGCTTGCTCGCATGGTTGTCCTTCATCTAGTGTTCTGCCAATCCTATTTAGGATGACTCGAGTGAACAACTTGTAGATGACAGACAATAGGCAGATCAGGCGATAGTTGCCAATGTCATGGATGTCTCCCTTCTTGAACAGTAGTACGGTCCTGCTGGTTTTCTGTTGGGACGGAACCTTGCATTCAGACAGATAGCGAGTGAAGAGCCGAGCCAGTGTATTGATGAGTACTGACGGCAGGTTCTTCAGGTGTTCAGGTCTGACCTTGTCTGGACCGGGTGCTGTTTGTTTCTTTACCAATGAAATGGCGGGTCGGATTTCGGAAGGGAGAACGTTGGGAACGACATATCCATCCTGTGGAATTTGGTATGTCAGCAAGTGGACATGGCTATCGAAGAGATTTGAGTAGAAGTCATGGATAATCTTCTCCATTGCCGTTCTGGAGGATGTGATGGATCTATCAGGACGTCGGAGGGCAGTCATCTTGGTCTTATAGTTGGCGAAGGATAGGCGGGCGTTACGAATACTTTTTCCGGCTTCTGCCACATCTACCAGTACTTCTGCTCTTCTCTCTTTGAGGTCTTCCTTGATCGCATCTCTGCACTGCTTTGCGACACTACTTCCACTACCCAGCCGTCGCCGCACTCCAGGACGCTTTCTGAACACATCATAAGACACTAAATACCCATCTTCCGGAATTGTCGTACCGTATTTGATAGGGTTCAAATATGGTAACACCTACAAGGGTGATTAGAGGTAGCCCCAAAAGCCTCTATCCCTCTCGGAAAGACTGGCAAGCTACCGAGAGTATTCCGCCCGCACGGAAGAGCCTGGCAAACTATCTGCTGTGTATTCGATATGCCAAAACCAGTAACTACAACTGGTCTCATTCACCTGACCCTGAAGGCTTCACCGACATGGCAGCACTGAGAAGGATGAGAAAGGAGAGGCCGACAAAATCTCAAGGCCGACCTAGGCTGCCACAACGAAGGAAGACAAAAATGATCGTCTGTACTTTCAATGCACGTACGCTAGCATCAGATGCATCCATCGAGGACCTGATGGTACAAGCGCGAATAATCAAGTACGACATCATTGGTCTGACCGAGACAAGAAGGCACGAATCTCACCATGCCGTTTTCGACACTGGAGAAGAATTGTTCCTCGGAACATGCGATAAAAGAGGTGTTGGAGGCGTCGGTGTCCTTGTCAACACAAACTTGGCCAAGAGCATTGATTCATTCGAATGCCTAACAACCTGAATCGGACGTTTACATTTGAATAGATGTGGCTCACTGCCTGCAGTTTCTATCTTCATTGTCTACGCACCAACATCTCATTATGATGAAAGAGAAATCGAGAAGTTCTACATGGAGCTAGAGAAGTTCTATAAAGAAGACCACACCTTCTACAAGATCATTGTGGGTGATTTTAATGCCAAGATAGGACCGAGAAGATCAGCTGAAGAACTTCACATCGGGACCCATGGCCTAGAATGGAACGAACAGGGTGAGAGACTGTCTGAATTCATCATGTCGACCAAGACCATTCATGGTAACTCACAATTACAGAAGGCAGAGTCTAAATGATGGACATGGGAGTCTCCCGGTGGATGATTCCACAACGAAAGAGACCACATCATATTCAATCGACGGTTTTGCCTGACTGATGTTGCTGTTGTTCCAAAATTTCGAACGGGATTGGACCACCGTCTCCTTCGTGCAAAATTCTACTTCACAGAGCGGGGAGAAAGGGCTGCAAAGTTCAAAAAGAGAACTCCCAGAATGACCACCAACTGGGAACTCTTTGGTACTATTGCGGCAACATGGGAAGATGCCATTGTTGACAACATTGACGAGGAATACGATCGACTGGTTCAGCACCTCCATGAATGTGCGAGGAACGCCAAGAGAGAGATAGCCACAAAAAACCGCCTATCTTCGAAAACTCTTGAGCTAATTCGCCAGCGTGGTTTGGCGCATGCCTCAGGCAACCGCAAGCTAACGTCCTTTCCCATAAAACTAGAAGATAAAAAATTAAATGTGTATCTTAAAAAAATTGTGTACAGATTGCAAGAATTTACACATAATTTTTAAAAACACAATAATTTGTATGTGTATGTGTGTGTGTATTGCAAGGAGAGGAAACTACAAATGTGGTTTTATTTTACTTTTAAAATAAAATTATGTTCCCGTGAAACATAATGCTTCTATATTATCCTTCTTACTTTCTTGAGAAAGAAGTTCAGAGATTCTGCCTCAGTGAATTGTCCATGCTTTAGGAAAGAATAAAAAGAAAACAGAGAAAGCCAGAATGAATAAAAACCCCATTTAACCTAAATTTCATAAAGGGTAAGCATGTGAAAAAAAATCAGCAACAGGTTACTCAGTTCTATCAACTGATTTAAGGTTCACACAATAAACATCTATTAGATAACCAAGAGCAGTCACATAAAATATTTTTGAATATTGACAAAGAAAGAATTAAGTACTTGATGAAAATATGCTGCCCAAAGTGGTTTGTTGTTGGTGTTAGTGGTGGTTTATTCCCACACAGAAGCTAATTCTGTTATTAAATAGCTTCCATAGAGGAAATTCTCAACCCAAATGATAGTAGTTACCATCATTTAACTAATGAATTTTAAGTTCGAATGCAGGCATTCGATTTCTTCCCCCCGGATTCCATCTTTCTCACCTGTATTAGAGACTGGACGTGGCACAATTATTTGTGAATAATAGGTATGTCTCTAATAATGAGGGTAGAGGTATGTCTCTAATAATGAACCAAGAGCCCAAAGTGGTGTTTTAACAAGAAAGGTCTTCCTTATTCATAAATTCTAGGCTTGCTTTATGAAAATTAACCTCCCAGGACTATATTGCCCAATATATTTCACTACTTACCAATTTCCAGAAAGACCTTTTTATTTTTAGTAACATATATATATGCAATTTCTCAACCATCAAAGTGAATATCTCCCATATAGATCCAACACTAATCAAGCAAGTAACCAGAACCTGAAGATGTTTTCAATAGAAGTACATATAAGATGATCAATGAAGCCAAAGAGCACTTCTATCCACAAGAGCTTGTGATTAAGAACTTACAGGCTAGCTCTTTCCGCAAACTCAAAGAGATCAAAAGATCACTTGCATTAGAAGTGTGCGTCCCAAGGGTCAGATGATGGGTTTGGCAGCAAGAATGCCTTTAGTTGAGAAGGAAGCATTATATGGATTGGTATGTTCAGAAGACACATTATGAAGAAGAAAAAAATGTAAACTAGTCCTTGAAGGATAGGCAGGCAGAGAAATCACATGCATTACCACCAAAGTGGCTGGTGATTTTCTACTGCTATGGTCCATCATAAGAACAACGCTGGATGGAATCACGTCTCTTACATTAAAGCTTAGAAACCAGAAAGCACTTGTGATTCCTGTTTTCAGTACTTAGGTTCTAGGACCGAGCGTTAGATGTCCCCCAAATTTTCTACAACTGACTTTTGAGAATTGTAATGAAGACTCAGAGAACTTGCCGTCTCGTCCCCAGATCAGGCTCCTGTGAAATACACAGGTGCCCAGCTAGGCCCCCACTCATTTTTTTCACCTCTTCATGTCTCACCAACACCTAACTCTAGTGTTCTATCCACACAACAACACACCAGTCAAATGAAGACTTGCTGAAGTAAAAGACTCAATGAGAAAGCCTAATAAAGGAAAAAAGATCGGCTCCCAGATCACTGAGAGCAGCTTGTGACTCACTGAACCCTTCACATATCAGATAAGAGACTGTACATTAATCACAGGAATTCCTGGACTGCCACAAAGATGTTTATAGAGACCGGATGTGGTGATCCTTGAAAACTCCAGGAAAGAGGAGTTTGTGCATTTCAGTGTCAAGAAAAGAGCTTCCTAAAACGGAGACAGAAGCAAGCTGGCTGCCATTGAAATTTGAGTATTGTGGCTTCTTGTGAGAGAGCTACCCCTCTCGATTTATTTATTTATTTATTTATTTTTGAAGTGGCAGTGGGTGAGAGGAACCCCCAGTGCTGGTCAAGTAGATGTACCTTGTTCTAATAATGAACCTACACATGACATGTGATTATGGTTTACCGTGGACAGAATACACTAGGTCTTGTGTAACACCCCACTGAACTAGCCTATCTTCGCATTCTGAAGTCAAACCATTCCATAGCACCACGTCAGCCCAGAAAATGAGAGTCTTTATTTTGTTTTATATTTTTGTTTTGCTTTTTGATTGCTTTTTGGGTCACACCTGGCGGTGCACCGGGGTTACTCCTAGCCCATGCACTCAGGATTTACTCCTGGCGATGCCAGGGGACCATATGGGATGCTGGGAATCACACCTGGGTCAGCCGCATGCAAGGCAAATGCTCTACCTGCTGTGCTATTTCTCCAGCCCCCCAAAAGTAGAGTCTTTAGACCATGGCTTAACAACAGTGGGTTTCCAAAGCTCTGTAGCACTGGCCAAAGTAAAGAATGCCAACCTGCTGAGTCCTCAAGTGGCTAAGATGGAAAAAACTACACTCCTATTCACTGGGACACATGGAGAAAAGGAGAGGAGGGTAATCAGTGAACAACAGTACCAAATTTATAAAGTCTTGTGAATACCTCCTGGCATTCGGTAACATCTGTGTATAGTTGTATTGCTATTTATAATTGCTATTTATTCCTAGTTCAGAGAAGACTGACTGAATGACTATGCCAGCTACTCTACCATTTCATTTCATCAATGTCCCTACCCTGGGGAAAAGGTTTCCCCATCTTTGTGAGGCCCGGGTATCACTGTGCACCATCTGTGACACAGGGTACCAAGTGACCAACACACCACGATGAGGCAGGTCGAAGGTCCAGGAGAGCTGTTGCCAGTTCCAACTTACCACATAGAGCTTGCGCCAGATGACAGCCCATTCTCGCAGTGTGGATGTGAGCTCCTGGACCAGGGGCAGCTCACCAGGAATCACGGTCTCATGCTGCCTAAGGAGAATCAGACAGGCGCACTTTACTCCGGGTGTATCACCACTGATTTTCCTGATGGGGTTTATTCGCCCAAAGCTCAGGGATTGGGTCGGCGCTGGCTAAATTTGAAACCAAGTGAAACTTGTGGTGAGGTCGGTGTAGAAAACCTCGACCAATTTAAGCACATGAACATCAGAGTTCGTAAAAAGGAACCAGCTCCTGCCACTGATTGTCGTGAAATTGCTATGGGAAACTGGCTCACTTCAGCGGAAGTCCTCTATTTCTGCTGTTTCTCCCAATTTTGTTATGAAAAGTGGACAGAGAAGTTCAAACAGTACAAGGGCTCTGTGAGAGGCCCGTTTTCTCACACAAGACCTGCTGGTCGGGACTAAAGGGTGGTGCGCTTTCTGGAATGGCTCTGTGTCCTTCTAATCAGCCACTTCCAGAATAAGACAGAGATGTTCAAATGCTCACTACTCGAGAACACATGAGTAACAAGTTAGGCCCAACCCTCATCCACTTAAATCCACTGGGGGGGGGGGGTAATTATCTGAATGAAAGGAGAATGGGGGAGCATACAAACAAGCAAACGAATGGAGACTAATGGTGAGATCAACAGACTATCAAATATAAATATAGGATAGCTAGTTAAGTTTAGATTTCAAATATCTTAAAGTAGTATCTTCAGGTATGTACCATAAGATATTTGAAACCTGAGCCAGAGTGATAGTACAGTGGGTAGGGTGCTTGCCTTGCATGGAGCCGACGGGGTTCAATCTCCAGCATCCATATGGGCCCCTAAGCAATACTGGGAGTTATTCCTGAGTACAGACCCAGGAGGAACCACTGAGCATCACCAGGTGTGGCCCCCAAAACAAAAACAAAACAAAACAAAAGTTTGAAAGCTTACTAGAAATTAGAAATTCCAGTTGATCATCTGGGAATTTCTAACTAAACTGTGCAAAGTGCATTTCCTAGCAATGCACTAGAACAATGCAAAGTTCAAGGGTTTTTACTCTTTACCCTGACTTCCGGGGGGGGGGGGGGGGGGGGTGGCCAGGGACCCTGGAAGCCACCCAGTAATGTCACACTAGAAAAAAAGGTTCTCATGTTTGCCACTCAATGCCTCTTTTGCAGACCACAACACCCAAAAGGAGAGAGAGAACACAGGGGATTGCCCTGCCACAGAGACAGGGGGGATGGGGGGATGGGGGTGGGAGGGATATTATCCATGGTGGTGGAAAATGGGCACTGGTGGAGGGATGGGTATCTGATCATTGTATAATTGAAACCAAAGCACAAAAAATTGTAAATCTACAACTTAAAAAAATAAAATAAAATAAAGGGGAAAAAAAAAAAAAGAAAAAAAGGTTCTCTAAGAGGACAGGACACCTGGTTTTCACTTCTAATTTTGCTCCCAAGGAGTGATGTGAACGTTGCCATCTCTTCATCTCTTGCCTACTAAACAAAGGTACAGAACCTATCAATGAGAATATTCTTGGAAACTCTGAGTCTCTCTCCAGCTTGGAAACTTTGTGGCTCTGGGACCCACACTACTGTGAAGACCGACCCAGGCTCTCCTGACGGCCTCTCTACTCTTCCTCACCAGTCTGCAGAGTCTTCAAATCAGCACTTCTCTCTCCCTCTGCGGGCTGAGAGTGTCACCCGTCCTAGCTGTCAGTGAGGCCGGACTTCCCAGGATAAATGACAAGGCGGATAAGATATGGACCTGTCTGTAGAGCATATTCATACACATCATTCCATAATCTTGCATCAAACTTATGACCAAAGTAGGGCCAATTTTCCCCTCAATTAGCAATGAACAGGGGTTCAATCCCCAGAAATTCTTACATGCCTTGCAGCAACCTGAACCTGTCCAATATTAAGAGCTGCTGGATGTAACTTTCTCATTTCTATCCCAAATTTCCCAAACTGGAGGGCCTTGGGGTTTAATAAAAAATGTCGAATGTTCATGTGGGGGGGTGCACAGGTGCACACACACACATACACAAATGAGCACACGCACACCCACAAATACAACTGCTGAACTAGTGGTGTAAGAGAGGAATGTAAAAACTTTCAATTCTCAGTCAAGATTGTTGGGGAAGGATGCCAGAGAAACAATCATAGAAAGAGAAGACAAAGAAGGAATTATGATCCAAAAGAGCTTTCATTCATTTCTCTTATGAGTAGAATTAATGATGTAAAAAAAATGTTAATGGGCAGAAGGTCTTCTCCAATGATATTATTACATCTTCACCTTTTAGGAGTTTTTCTAGATTGGAACTCACCCTCTATCTTCCACAGTTGCCTCCTTCAAATGGATATATGATTCTGGGAAAATGCCCTGCAAAGAGAAGAGTTTTGGTACATGGTTATAAAAATCTCTGCCAAAAGTAGAAAACAATTCTTTTCTCAAGGGATGGGATGGGGAATGATTATGGAAGAATGAGTTTGAGTATACCTGGAAAATAACTATATTTTGCCATCAGGCTGCACTGCAGGACATCAATTATATTGATCAACTATCCAAAGGAAGGAATTGCTGAAAAATCTGAGAAAAAATACACAAAAATGGGATCACAGGGACTAGGTGTGATGCTTTGTAAGTTATCAGGAAAGCATGTCTGGGTCCGTTCAGAGCTGCAATAATGATTAAGAGTTTAGTAATGAGCTCCTAAATCCTCTCCAGATATTTGCCACAAGACACTTCCCTAAATGGGTTTCACATAATTAGTAGATGGAGGGCTGTGTACTTAGTGGCCCATAAAATTATAGTGATTTGCTAAGCAATTCCTCTCAGCACTTCCACTTAAGCCAAATGTGCCCCAAATCAATTAGTACTAGTTATCTGGTTATTCTCAGCACTTCCCAGTCTCAAATTGTTCTCAATTCTACATCCCTAAGAGGCAACCCTACATCAACTACTGTGGCAATGCTGATGGGAAAACTAAGGCCCAGAAAGACTAAAGAGAAAGAGAAGAAATAATTTAGTAGAAAGAGGAGAATAGAAGATCGGACCTAACTAACAGGAAGCAAATCTTGGATAGTGTTTTCTGAAATTCCAAATGGTAGTGTTTAACTTTGTGATACACTCATTAATGAAAAACAAAGTTACAGGACCTAGAACAGATATTACATCTTCCTTTCATAGAACCTTGCATGTAAACCCAAAGATCACAGACAAACCAGTTACTGGGCCCCACTGGCTTGTTAAATTTGTACCAACTCCTCACACCTGCAAAGGTTAATGTGATCTTGTGGCCTTTCATGTCAAGGTTTTTGATGACACTGTCTTGTGGGTACTGGTCAAAGATGGGGGAGGGGTTCAGAGAGATAGTATAGCAGGTAGGGCATTTGCCTTTTATGCAGCTGATCCACTCAGGTCCACCAGGTGTGATTCCTGAGTGCAGAGGCAGGAGTAAGTGGGAGGGAGGGAGGGAGAAAGGGAGGGAGGCCAATGATTCTTAATCCATTCAGGGCAAGAAGTGGTCATGCCACTGTGTCTATGATATTCATCTGTTCAACGCTCTTCTTTTAATTCTTTGCCAATAAAACAGGAAACAGGCTGGAGCAATAGTACAGCAGGTAGGCCACTTGCCTTGCATTTGGCTGACTCAGGTTGGACCCTTCTAGGAGTAATCCCTGAGGCCAAAGCCAGGACTGAATACTAAACCCCACAGGTATGCACAAAAACAAACTAAACAAACAAAAATCAGAAAATGTCAAGAAAATGGGTTAAGCTGTTTCCAGCATTGGTGAAGATAAAGGATCCTATTATTGCTTAAGTCAAAACAAAATGGCACCTTTTCTGACAGGTCTTTGTTTTTAGTCTTTGTCGACCACATCCAGCTGTGCTCAGGCCATCCTCCTTGCTCTGTGCTCAGGGATCACTCTGGGAAGTACTCCTGAGACTATATGAAGTGCGAAGGATCAAACCAGGTCAGCTGTGTTTAAGGCAAGTGCCTTATTCACTGCACTATCTCTCCGGGTCTGTCAATAGCAGTTATCAGGAAATAGATTTGGAGATTAAAATAAAATGTCCTAAGGCCCAGCGCTGGCATCCTGCTCCGGAGGCAATGCAGCCTCTCTCAATAGCCTGCAGTTCCAATCTCCACCGCCAGACATCTCGGGGTGGCGCCTTGACAGTGGACTAGTACGAGGACATCCTGGAACGCCACCTCGGGCAGTGCAACCAAAACGCTTCCATCACCGCAGAGGCTGGGCTGGAGCGATAGCACAGCGGTTAGGGCCTTGCACACAGCTGACCCGGGTTCAATTCCTCTGCCCCTCTCTGCCTGGCAAGTTACCGAGAGTTATTTCGCCTGCACGGCAAAGCCTGGCAAGTTCCCCGTGATGTATTTGATATGCCAAAAACAGTAACAAAAAGTTTCACAATTTGTTGTAAGTTGTTACTGGTGCCCGCTTGAGCAAATCAATGAGCAAAGGGAGGACAGTGAGAGTGACAGTCATAAGGCCAGGCCCAGAAATATCCTTGAAGATGATTTTCCAAATCAAGAAGGCAACAGGCTAATGAAAATTTTCATGCATTCATAGTCTAATGACTTGGTTTCATACTAAGAAAAATCTGAGACAAGAAATCAGGATTACCAACAATAACTTGTTTTGTGATAATGAAGCAAAGAGTTTGTGCTGGCAAAACCAAAATGATGATTTTCACATTAAGATAAAAATAATTTTACTGCATTACCACTGTGTAATCCGCTGAAATTATTTTTCAATGATAATACATGTTCAATGGTAGCCATTTAAATGTTCTAGTAGTGCGATACATAATAAAATTTCCTATCCCATTACACACAGAGGAGGTGAGTATAAAACGATGTAATAAAGTTTTATTTAAAAATCTATCTCTCAATTTTGCTTTTCCTTTCTCAGTACAACCTACTTACTTGAGTAAAAAATAAACAAATTCTTTTCAAGATATTGCCCTTCAGCAGACTTCCACAATACTGCCAGGATCAATAATCAGCTTCTGCGAAGCTCTTGGCTTCTGCAATTTGTAAAACCACTAGCTCGTTTTATTACCCCTCTAAATGCCTAGGTCTGCTTTTAAATGACATCAAAAATTTCCATTAAAATAATAGGCCTTTCAAGTTCTCTGCCACAAAAGACTGCCAAGGAAGAAAATAGCATTCATGAGCATTTCAAAAAGGGCTGTATATCTTAATGAAAGGGTATCTGAAGCTGAACATCATTCCTGACAACTGACTTTCAATTCCCTCTATTTTCTCTGGATCTCTGCAAAAGAAAGATAGCTGAACTCAGAAAACCTCAAAATTAATAATTAGGGGCCTTGGGAGTCTCAGTGGCAAAAAGCTTGCCTTATAAGAATAGGAAGCCAGCTCAATTCCAGGTGCCACCCACATGCACCAGGCATGGTGCAAATGGCTTTGGGGACCCCTGGCACAGCATCTCCAGGGCACAGCCAAGGGCCCCTCAACTAAATTACATGGACTCCTGTGAGCACCGCAGTTAAATGTGCACACATCACCATCAAGCATGTGTACATGCCCAGTGCACGCAGGAAGACTGAATGGGGAATAACAAGAGACAGAAAAGCTCACCATTTAAAAAGAAATCAGTGTGTAAATGTACAGCCCTTTGTTTTTACTATTTCATTGGATTACAAAATATAATTATCCACGTAAGGACGGTAGAAAGAAGGGCCAGGAGGATTGGTCCATGGTTGGAAGACTGCCTCAAGTGCTATGAGAGAAGGCAGTTGGGATAGAGAAGGGACCACTATGACAAAGACGGGGTTGGGGGAGGGAGGGGAGAGAGAGAGAGAGAGAGAGAGAGAGAGAGAGAGAGAGAGAGAGAGTGCGCACTGGGGGAGGGGAAGGGACAGAAACTGGGGACATTGGTGGTGGGAAATGTACACGGGTGGAGGGATGGGTGATGGAACACTGTATGACTGAAACCTGATCATCTTTGTAACTCTGTATCTCATGGTGATTCAATAAAAAGAAGTCTCTGTTAAGGAGTTTAAAGAGGAAATGCTGAGGATGTTTAAAATACATATACATATATATATATTTATGAAGAACTGAAAGAACCACTTTTAGAAATCATTCTAAAACTTGAGATTTTAAATCTTGAATACAGATTTTTTTGTTTTGTTTTGGAACCACACCCAGCGATGCTCAGGGTTTACTCCTGGTTCTGCCCTCAGGAATGATGCCTGTCAGTGCTTGGTGGACTATATGAGACGCTGGGGATCACACACAAGCAAAGCACCTTATGCCCTATACTACCTATCTGGGCCCTGAATACAGATTTAAAAAAAAATTAGAATGCATTCATAATGTATAGAACACTCTAGAGTGGGGCACTCTATACAATTTTCAAATCTAGCAAGATGGATTTTAATGTCTGAAATTACAGGATTTCTCAGAAATGAATAATTTCTATGCTAGAAGGTGATGCTTGTGTGGGGCGTTGTTTTACCCAACTAAAAATATTTTGAAAATCAAGAATTTGAGGGCTGGAGAGATAGTATGGGGTGGGAGTGATTATTCAACAGGTGGCTGGCACTAGTTCAATCCCTGGGACTGCCAGGAGTGATCCCTAAGCAAAGAGCCAGGTGTAAGCCCTGAGCACTGTTGGCTGTAGCCCTCTTAAAAAAAAATCAGGAATTTTGGTTGTTCTTTAATTCATACAAGACTGGTTCTCAGCTCATACTTTGAAATTAAAATAAAATATTCTTGCGCTTTAATACATGCAGAACTTTAAAATTAGTGAAATTTCAGAGCTGAGAATTGTCCAATTGATAGAGCACATAGACTCATTTATGAGGCTCTAAGTTTGATCCCAGTTCTGTGTTACCTCTCATATACACCACGGGGTATGTCCCCAACAATAACAAATTAGGGGCCGGAGCGATAGCACAGCAGGTAGGGCATTTGCCTTGCACGTGGCTGACCCAGGTTCGATCCCCGACATCCCATATGGTCCCCTGAGCACCGGCAGGTGTAATTCCTGAGCACAGAGCCAGGAGTAACCCCTGAGCATTGCTGGGTGTGACCCAAAAAGCAAAAAAATTGAAAAAACAAACAAACAAAAAATAACAAATTAGCAAAGCTCCAAATTTGAAATTATGCTTTGAAATCACTGCCACTTGCATCCTTATGACTAAGGATAAACAGTTAAACCCAACCCAATAAACAAGCCCAGAAGAAAGGTCTTTGCTTTGTTTTCATTCTCATTCATATCAGAACATCTGTCACTCTGAGGTCCCTAGGGAGGAACATTATGATAATCCAGGGGCAAGGTGCTTGCCCTGCATATAGCCAACCCTGATTTGATCTCTGGCACTACATATGGCCGATCAAGCACCACACCCTGAACACAGAGCCAGGGGTATGCCTTGGGTATGCAGAACCCCCAAAACAAAAACAAAACAAAACAAAGTATATAATAGATTAGATGAAAAATTATAAAATTAGAAATGAGCTCATGGTACACAAGAACATAGAACAGGTAGGGTTTTTGCCTTGCACACAGCTGACCCAGGTTTGATTCCTCCATATCCCAGGTGGTCCCCCAAGAATGCCGGTTGTGATCCCTGAACGCAGAGAGCCAGGAGTAAGCCCTGAGGACTGCTGGGTGTGGACCCAACAAAAGAAGAAACAAAAGCAAAACACTACTTTAAATTGTCAGTGGAGGGCCTGAGCGATAGAACAGCAGGTAGGGAATTTGCCTTGCATGAGGCCAGCCCGGGTTTAAGCCCTGGCATCCCATATGGTCCTCCAAGCAATGCCAGGAGTAATTCCTGAGTGCAAAGCCAGGAGTAAACCCTGAGCACTGCTGGGTGTGACAAAAAAAAGCAAACAAATCAAAAAATAAATTGTCAGTAGACAAAGAGAGTATTGTGCATATGCATGCATGTACATGCACTAAGGAATCAACAATACTGAAAGCTTGATGAGGACAGTCCAGATTTCTTTGACCACACCCTGCTGTGTTTAGAGGCTGTTCCTGGTTCAAGGGACCACATGGTGCTGGGGATTCACACGGGTCTCATTGCACGTAAGGCCTGCATCAGCCCACTGGGCACCCTCTGGCCCAGACAGTACAGGTTTAATACCCTGATTTTATCATCTTTAAAAGAAAGGTGTTTTTCTGAGTCTCTGAGGTCTTTTGAAGGATACTCAACTTTGATAAATGCTAAAGAGCTTTCCTCATCCCTTTCCTAACTCACTATTTTACTTGTGATGTTATCAAAACTGTTCTTACACAGGAAAGTGCTGACATGCTATACTGCCCAGCAAAAGCGCTGACCTGACCTAAAATAAGCTGAAGGGGGTATTAACATAATTAATAGATCTTCGTTAGCTTGATGACCAGTAGCTTTGACACTGGCATAGAGAACCTGCTAGGGTCAATAGTTTTCAAACTCTTCCCATGACAAGATAAGATTTACATGGCAACTCAGTACTCACTATTCATAAAATAAAAATTTTAGACAAAATATACAGAAAAATATGTACACAAAACAGAAGCTCTACAAAACACTATTTACTATAGTATTCCATTCTTTTATATTTAATATGTGTTATAACCCACTGTACATATTCCACATTGTGCTATTTGGGGTTATGAGATTCAGTTTGAATCTACTACTCTGGCTTATATTAATGAACTAAATAAAGCCCTTACTAAATAATTGTTCTAAAAGGTAATATTTAAAAATTTTTTTAATTGAGTCACCATGAGATTCACAGTTACAAAGTTATTCATGATTGGTTTAATCCAATATCATTTCTTCACCAGTGTGTATCTCTCTCTCTCTCTCTCTCTCTCTCTCTTCCCCCCCCCCCCCCGCCCTTAGGGGTATTGGTGATATTTAAAACAAAAGTAACATTTAAAGAAAATAAATTTTAAAAAGTTGAAATATGATTCTGCCCATCAAACAACTCACTCTATTACTGGCATGATATTGCCATTTTGCTTATTTTGAGGGCCTGGGAGAAGCTGTATGGTCCTTCTCCTTGAATTTGTTGGTGAGAAAGATGGTATTTGGGCTTTTTCATCTGAGTACTGAGGTCAGACGACTTCCCTTCAAATCTAAAGATCAGCCATCAAAAAGAAAAGCAAAAACCTAAAGATAAGATACAGACACGTAACACTTAATGAGATCAGACAACAAAGCAAAACTTAGCAGAGATCAAATAAAAAATAAACTGAATAACAAGTCATACCTTTTTAGATTTATTCTGGAGGGTGTATCCTCTGAACCAACCTGTCAGGGAATAAAAGAAAACAAAATCTATATTTTGTTTACAGGATACTATCAAGATATTAGCAGCGTACAATCTCATATTCTGCCAGAAAACTGGGAAAGAATCCAAGAGTCAATTATCTGGCTCTACATTAGAACCCTGCCCAGCCTCCAATCCTTTGGAAAAAGAAAAGGAAAAAGACGCATGAGAAGGCAGTCTTAACATCTCACCACATGAAAGCTGTTCAATCAATGTTGCATGAACGAATACAGACTTTTGTCCACGCACATACATTCCACAAGGCAGCTCATACTATTACAACAGGTACTTAAAACATTCCTCTCCGTGTTCACTCTCACAATTACCAGCCCAAGCTTCTACATTAAGAACCACTATCCAGGAACAATTTTTAATTTGGACTAGCTAACCTTATATATACAAATACTTGCATGAAAAAGTTACAAAGTAAAGCAAACAAAACAACACTGTAGATAATTCTTGGCAGTGTTATAAGCATCCCTCACAATAAAAAATTTTATGCGTTCACTTGATAAGGCTTTAAAAGGTGTATCACCAATGCCCAAGGGGAGAGAGAGAGAGAGAGAGAGAGAGAGAGAGAGAGAGAGAGAGAGAGAGAGAAAGAGAGAGAGAAATATGCACTGGTGAATTTAATTTCTTCCTTAAAATCCCAGCATGTATACACCCCATGGAGGCTTTCCTGCCATATATATCGAAGAGAAAATATAAAATTTTATCTACCCATAAACAAGTACTTTTGAAATTATTACAATTTTAAATTTACATATAATTAAATTAATTATAGTTTAAATATAATTCAATTATTAATTATAATAAAATTATCTACTGTAGGTAATTCCCTATATTAATTTTTTTTATCCTTTCTACCCATTTGTCATCAAAGTGGTCACCTTTGCTACGTAAATCCTGTTAAGAGTTACATACAACCGTAGTGATAACACAGCAGGTAGGGTACTTGCCTTTTACACGGCCAACCCAGGTTCAATCCCCTCCATTTCATATGGTCCCTGAGCACCACCAGGAGTAATCCCTGGTGTAACCAGACCCAGGAGTAACCCCCAAGCACTGCCAAGTGTCACCCAAGATGGATGGAAGAAAGTAAGGGAGGGAGGGAGGGAGGGAGGGAGGGAGAGGGAGGGAGGGAGGGAGGGAGGAAAGGAGGATGAATTAAAAAATAAAAAAGCCTACAGAACTGTACAACAGTTAGAGCAAATTCTACTCAGTGCACAATATACTGAAAAGTATAATACATTTATCAGAATGGCTGAAATTAAAAAGACTTACATTGTTGAGTATTGGAAAGAATACAGGGCTCTTAGATTGTTAGGAGTTTCTTATGAGTTAAACATGCCCATGAATTGCCAATAGTCCCACACCTATTTACTCAAAACAAATTAAAAGATCCATAAAAATTACTTATCATGAATACTTATTGAAGTTTTATATTGAATACTTATTGAAGGTTTATTCCTTTCTTTCATTTTCATTCTAATTTTACAGAAACACTTACTTGGGGCACAATAGTAAGTAACTGAATGAAAACAAACAATCATGTAAATGAAGATTTGGGATCCGAAATATGAAACAGAAAAAAGAGCAAGCAAAAAGCTAGAGGGGAACTAGTTGGGAATGTTTCTGAAAGACCAGCTGGTAAGTTATGAAAAATAAAGAATAGAACAAGTTGTGAAATGGAGAGTGGATAGTCAGATTCTAACATTCCTTACTATAATAAGGGATTTGTATTTCAACTGCATGCTATTTCAATGATAAGTTCACACAGCATTAGCAATCTTGCAAAGCAACTATAAACTGAACAAACCATAAACCAAAACAAAAATCTAAAATTATCTGGAGTCAATATAGTAGAAAAAAATGTAGGCTGAGTTTAGAAGGATGTCGAGATGTAGAACAGAAAGTAGAACAGTATGGCCTTTCCATGTTATGGTTCCTGGCCTAAGGGCTGGGCACATTCAGCACAAAGTGTGGCTGAAATCCAAATAGGAAATGTGACATCTTCTGAGCCTCTGAAATTAACAACAGAGCTCTGAGAAAAATAGAGCTATTTAAAAATATAAAGAAGGGACCAGAGCTATATTCTATAAGTTAAGGCGCTTATGCAGCTGACCTGAGTTTGATCCTTGGCATCCATATAGTGCCCAGAGCCTGGCCAGGAGTGACCTCTGAGAACTGCTAGGTGTGTCCCAAAAGACTTGTACACACACACACACACACACACACACACACACACACACACACACAAAACAAAGTTGGGAAACAAAGTTGATAGGAAGCTTATAATAAATTCCATAGACTAAAGTATTATACCTCAGTATCTTACTGACCTCTAAATTACTACCAGAGGGCTGGAGCAATAGCACAGCAGGTAGGGCATTTGCCTTGCACGCGGCCGACCCGGGTTCGATTCCCAGCATCCCATATGGTCCCCTGAGCACCACCAGGAGTAATTCCTGAGTAAATGAGCCAGGAGTAGACCCTGAGCATCTCCAGGTGTGACCCAAAAACCAAAATAAATAAATAAATAAATTACTACCAGGTACTTGTCAAGAGTTAAAACATCCCAGTGAGGAAAAAAGAACTAAGAAGATATGTCAGCACTGCCCAAATAATAGACTTTTCAGTGTGAGTGAAATGAACTTAAATCTGAAAATAAAGAGGAACTCCATCCTTCAGAGGAAGGAAATAGAAACAGAGACTCAGAAAAAAATATATAAATAATCTAGGATACAATCCAAAATTATTCAGCAAAATAAAAATTAGGATGCCATGACCCATTCTGAAAAGAAAGGTAATCTTGACAAACCCTGATTTGACCAAATGTTTTGACAAACCTTGACTCAACCCAGTGACTTTTCCATTCAGTGCTTTTACTATATCCTGTCACTCCCTTCACCTACAGTGTTTCAGTGGGGAAATGTGCTGATAGTCTTCAACAGAGTCTCCATAATATGTGACACTTTGCATTTTTTCTTAGTGCTTTTGACCACTCTCTGTGATTTTTATGCTCTTTAATTATACTAGCTCTTGAAGTGTGTATCTGATTTGGTTTCTATCATCTGGAATTCTCTGAGCTTTCTGGATCCGGTATCTTAACTCCTTACTAAGTTTGGGTAAGTACTTGGCTATTTCTTCAAATAAGAACTCTGTTCTTTTCCTTCTCTCTTCTAGACCTACGGAACCAATGTTATTCCTCTTAATGCTGTTCTCCTCTATGGTTCTTGTGGTTTCTTCGTTACTTCTATTCTTTCTTCTTTCTATTCCTTTTGGATGGTTTCCACTAATTTGAGGGAGTCTAGCTCATTCATTTGATTTTCTACTTCTTCTATTCTGCTGTTGGCCTCTTTTAAAATATACTGTTCAGTTCAGCTACTATAGTCTTTCCTTTATGATTTGCTTGGGCTGTTTTCCAAACATGAGCTCAGACTGTTCCTTTGTTGAGGTACTCATATCAATCTATTTCAGTGAGTACCATGAAGACGGTTACTTTGATATCTTCGTTAAGTGGTTGAATGGCTGAATTCCTACCAGGCTGCCATCTGAATCCCTCACCGGAGACAAGCTCCTCTCTTTCCGCATATTGCCCAGTGATGCAAGATGACTTGGGCAGGGGCTGGGCCGTTGGTTTGAGTGGGCCTGGGTGACACCTAGGGAAATGCAGTCTCTGCTATCTGGCCCCGGCTGTGGCACTGAGGTCAGGCCTGTCTGGGAGAAATGAGGGATTCAAATGCAAAAGCCCCCCGGACGGCTGCGTGCCAGGCCTGAGCCTGTCTGGAAAATGACTTGCGGTGAGCAATCATGGGTGTCTCAAGGTGCTGCCCAGAGTTCAGGAGGGCGTGAGAGACAAGCAGGGGAGCAGACAGGGCACCGGGGGACCTAAATAGTGTGCTCAGCAGCATCTGAGAGTTACTTTTAGTGGGTCTGAGGCAATGATGAAGGGCCCAGCGTCCAGCAGTTCCTAAGGATAAGGATCTGATGCATATTCCACAGGAGACTGGAAGCCTGAACGGACAGGCAGGAGGGCAACTCCCTTGCCTGTGGCCAGTCAGAGTTCAAACTCCCAGCACCTCCACATGCTCAGCGCTTTAATGAGTATCGGTATCAGTCCTGAGCACAGACCCAGGAACAGCCCCTGCACAGTTCTTGGCCTGGCTCAGATCACCCCCCCCAAAAAAAAATAGAAAACCACAAAATAAAAGGTGGTCCTCAGTTCCAGCTGGTAACAATGTGCCCACTCTAGAGCTGGCAGGTGGCACTCCCCCTTCTTAAGAGGGACCAAAGTGGGTATAGCTTACTCAGTAGCATTCAGCTTCAGACTGGCAGGGAATTATTCTCTTTGTCTGCGGGCAAACACTCTTAATAACTATCTCTCCCGCCCCAGAGAGATAGGGGTGGGTGGGGCTCACCTCAGGGGCTGTTACTATGGAGAGTGAGATCAATAAGAAATCCACCAGCGCTGCTATTGAACAGTTGTGAGAGGTTACCCAAATGTCACCCAAGGGCAGCCCCAACCCTGTTCACATTCTATCTTTTCTGGCCTCCCCCACAGCCGTAAGTGTGGGACTATAAGGTGGGGCTGCTAGATTCATTGCAGATGTACTTCCAACATTCCTTAGAAATCTCATCCCGTTGGTCACTTGGCTGCTCTGTGGTCTGTCTCTCTGTCTCTCTGTCTCTGTCTCTCTGTCTCTGCCTCTCTCTCTCTCTCTCTCTCTCTCTCTCTCTCTCTCTCTCTCTCTCGTCCCTCTGGGCACTCTTCCTTTCCACCCCTTAACTGTGGAAATTTTATTTGTCAAGACTCAAGGTCAGTTTCCGTGAAGGTGTATTATAAACATGACAGGCGGTAAACCAGATTGTTACTATTCAGCCCTCATGACTCTACCTCTGGAAATTTATTCTTTTGTGTTTTATTTTGTTTCGGTAATATCCAGTGGTGCTCAGGAGCTTGGAGGTTAACCCTGTGAGTGCTCAGGGCAGTATGAAGTCTCGGGACCACTCCTAGCCTCTTGCACACAAACCATGAGCTTCTTCCCATTGAGTTATTTCTTCTGGCCTAGAAGTTTTGTCTTTAATAAGCAAACACAGGAGTCCATCAAAAATGTAAGTAATAGGAATAGTGACAACCAAACTATAATATATTCAAATAGTGGAATGTATTTGATGAGGCAAATAAACTGTTATATGTAATACTGTGGATGAATCTAGGATTTTAAAAAAAAAGTGCAAAGAAGACTCCAAATAGAGACACACATTATTTCATTTATAATAATGTTGAAGAGCAAACCAATCAATCCAAGGGGTTCTAACTCAGAGTATTACTTATTTGGGAGAGTAGGAACTATGTGAAACAAGCAGAAAGAAATTCTTGAGAATGAGACAAAGGTTCTGTAACTTGACAAGAGTATTAGGCATTCATTTACTGAAACTCACTGAATTTTACATCTAACGTGAACGCATTTCATTGCATATATATGTGTATGTATTGTCACTTAAAAACATGCAAAAATTTGTATATCAGTGAATATTACAAAATGTCTCAAGGTAATACAGAATTCAATGCTAATAGTGTTGTTAAATTATTACTTAATAACTTTATTGAAAATTCCCTCTGAAACCGGTTTGTGGGCATGTGTGAAAAGTAACAGAACCACTTCCCATTATTTTTATTGTGCCTGGAAGAAATTATTCATCTTAATTACTTCATGCACAACAACTAACACTGAAAGAAATTATTTCCAAATGTTCCAAAAGCTATTTCAAAAAGTTCAATCACAGATTAGAGATTCATTTTAATACTATCTTATTAAAAAGATAGTATCGTGGGTACACTTGCCTTGCACGCGGGCAGCCCTGGGTTCCATCCCTAGCACCCCACATGGTCCCCAGAGCCTTAACAGGAGTGATTCCTGAATGCAGAGTCAGGAGAAAGCCCTGAGCACTGCTGGGTATAACCCAAAAACCACCGAAAGTAATTTTAAAAAGAAAATGGGCCTCACTGCCCCCCCCAACACGGCCACCCCCATGGAGGTGAGTGCACAGCCTAGGGACTCCCACAGAGGTGACACACAAACAAGCACAGAGTGGAGGCTCATTTATTCAACAGACAGATAATAGCAATATAAGACATACAATATAACCAACTTCTAAGCCCTATTTCATAATGGAAAGAGAAATATATACATACATGAACACAAGCAAAGGACTCAGTATTTTGAAAGAATGAAAGAGGGACATTATGAAAGGGTGACTAGCAGAAGGGGGCTATTTGAGGGAGTCTGTCTGGAAAGTCTCTCTGAAAAGGCACACAGACGCTGAGGATTTACATCACTAACATGATCGCTGACTTATTGTACATGAAAACACTTATTAAACACCAGTGTGCCAGACACTGTCTTCAGGGAGGAAGGAAATGGACCCATAAACAAATCATTAAACACAAAAGGAGCCCTAATGGTAATGCTTGGAGCCGGAGGAGCACAATGGGAGGGTTGTGAATATGCTCAAGACTCCTAAGACAATTAATTACTGAGCAGGCCTCTGAAGATTTTTTTTTAAAAAAAACAAAAGTATCATTTAAGATGTGTAAATTATGGAATGTCTTGCAAAAGCCTCTCCTCATTTTGCATTCCTTGCAGAATTAGTTTCTTCTCCTTTTAGCTCAGTGATTTTTGTATTCTGGCAAAATAGACGTACATAAACTTACCGTTTTAACATTTTTAAAGTGTACAAGCTCTGTGGAATTACATATATTCACACTGTGCAATCACAAATTATTTCTGACCTCCCATGAACTAATGGGCAAGAGCCTCTCAAGCAGGAAGCCACTGATTATCAAAACCCACGCTGAGTGTGTGTTTATGGGGAAGGGGCAGGTGGGGGAAGAGAAGCAACAGGTGCTAAACTCTGTACTTTAGTGTCACTGAACTGCGAGCTCTCTGGGTAAAGCAGTTACTGAGCCAAGGTCAAAAGTCCCATCCTCTGTGGGTCCAATAAACCTGTTGGCTTTCAAGGCAAGTAGTCTACCCCCGCCCTCCCCAGGGACTGTTGCTCAAGGAGGTGACCACAGTCCATCTGAAAGTTGGTGAGCAGAAACCACTGACGCACACCCCTCACAGGACAAAGAAGTGTCTCAGCTGCTGGACATCATCTAGCTAAGGGCAGAAAAGACTTCCTTCCAAGCGCCATTGACCTTCAACATGCTCCCTTTCCACACGCGTGCACTCACTGTGGTTTTTGCAAGTAAGTTCAAAGGCAGAAATGGAAAGGGCTGAGTGCAATAAGACAATTCTGTTCTTTGTACTTCCTTGGGAGTTACACCACTCGGCCAGGTTCATTATCTTAACTCCGTGTCTTTGAAATAAAGAGACAACAGATGCTGAAGTCTGAGCCCCCAAAGAATTCAAGGGTTTATAGAAATCTAACCCCCTCACTTCAAACAAGAGGAAACAAAAGCATGGAACTGAACAAGGCTTGTCCAAAATTGGCCATGGCCTTACTATCTAAGCTGGGGGTGCAGATTAAAAAAAAAAAACACTACGTGCGCACACACATACCTTCACCCTGCCTGTACCACACACACATACACACACTCACTCACTTGCTTGCTCCATCATTCACTCACTCATTTTGCCTCCCAGGCTATACTGGCCGGACAGCGAGAGGACAATGGTCCCTACAAACGTGGCCATGTAATCCTATTTAAACCACAAGCAACGCGCCAAGTCAAGGCTAAGAAAGATATGGTTTCTGCCTTATTTTCTGAGTAAACAAGAAAGGGGCATGCATCTGTCACATGCCTGGTGCATAGCAGACATGAGAGGAAGATGTTAAAGAGAAAGAGTGTGAGGCAGAGAGAGAGAAGACTGATATTGGGGAGATGCGACAGCACACACCTCCAGAAGCAAGCTGACTGAAAGCTCCAAGACCCACTTCTCTCCCTGAGTCCTCACCCGGGGAGCGCAGGGAGCATGGGAGCCAAGTACAATGCCTCAGAGGCCATGGAGTCCAGAAAGACGGTTCCCCTCTTCATGCAAAGGAGTTAAATGAGATCTAAAAAAAAAGGGGGGGGGAGCTCCCTCCAGGTCACCCACTATGGGCCTCTAGTGCTTCAACTGTTCATTTAAAGAAATTAAGGAATTAAGGTTCAGGGATCTTAAATTTCCTACCACAGACCATGCTATTTTCCCCTCTATGTCTTTACTTCATAAAATCTAACTGCATAGCTAAAAATATCACAATCTCTTCTAATGACATATAATATAAGATGACATTGCAGTCTCTTTTTTGTTTTCAACTAGCAAATTAAAAACATCCTTCCATGGGCAGAGGGACGTGGTGCAGGGTAGAGGGTAGGGCAGGGCAAAGGTGAGGAGTAGAGAATGTAGACTTGTGCCTTCAAAGACCCTGCAGCTCACTGAGAAGGGGAAACACAATAGTCTCATCAAAATCATGGTTCTGACCTGCAAAAGCCTTGATTGCTTTCCGGATGCAGTTAAACAGTCTTTGTTAAACAGTCCGGCCAGCAATTAGTTCTTGTACTGGTACTAAGAGGCCTCTTCTGCGAAGCATATCTCTAACTTAACCAAACAGTGCCAGAGGGCCAAAATTATGGTATGGTGGGTAGTGCACTTGCCTTGCATGCAGCCAACCTGGATTTGATTTCCAGTACCTCATATGGTCTGCCAAGCTCCACCAGGAAAGATTCCTGAACGCAAAGCTAGGAGTAAGTCCTGAGCACTGCAGAGTGTGGCCCACAAAAAAATAATAATAATAATAAAATAAAATAAATAAATAAATAAAACCAGTGCAAAAAATCTGAATGGGAACACCTTGAATATAAGAAAGGCCATACTCTACCACCTGCAGAGTGTAGTGCTCGGCCCAGGGATGCGTTGCTATTTAGAATTTGCAGTTCTCAGGGCCACCAAGGCCATCCTGGTGGTGTCTGGGGCCTTCAGATGTGCACCCAGTGATAATGGGGGTGAAGGGAGGGCAAGTGGTATGTGTGGCGAGGATCTGAGTTGGGTTCACAGTAACTCCTGTACTACTCTCCAATGCCATCTTCAATTTTCTTAATCTTGGTTTTCACATTTATTAAATGAGCTTCAGTACCTCTCATCACCCGGGATCGTTAAGAACTGAAATTAAGTACTTGAAAACCCACAATTTAATGAATGGGACCCAAAGAACTCACATATAGTTTGAAACTGGGGTCGCCAATGACATCAAGCGACTTTTCTCCATTCATGGCTACCCCCTTGTTGTTTTGTTTATGACAGGTGACCACTTGGAGTTCAATTGTTTTCTGAAGAATGTGTCTCTGCTTCTCTGGAGGGAGCAGAACTCCTCTAAATTATTCTCAAAGTACTAAGCACAAACAAACAAAGAGATATAAGAAGTTGGAATCTCAGGCCAGGAAGAAAGCTTCACTCAGAGCCTGAAGGGGATGAGAAAAAGACATATTTCTGTTTTCCAACAGAATGTGACCCTGGTCTTAAGCCATGGTAGGAAAGAGGACTTTAAAGAAAACAAGAAAAAGGGTAAGAATCAACTTAATGATTAATCCACAGGACAACCAAGGCAGCTAGAACTATTGAGACAGTGGTACTGCCTGTCGCAGAACCTGAGCAGGAACTGAACGCAGCCAAGAGAGAAGTCAATGTTTGGACTTTAACACCTTCGACCCGAGCCCTGATTTCCACCTGAGCCTCCTCCTCTGGACACCGTGGAAATCTTTCCACATCATGAGATCTTAAAGGAAAGGATACTTAAATTTTGATTTAACAGCTACTTCTCTTCTGAGGGGGATGAATGTCAGAAACTCAAAATAGGTTTCAAAACCTCACAAAAACATTAATCTGAGGAAATAGAAAGATAGCACAGATGTTAAGATTACCAGTCTCACATATGATAGACCCCAGTTTGATTCCCGGAACATACGGTCGTCCAAACACAGCCAGGTGTGACCTTAGAGCATGAAGTCAGGAATACTACTGAATATGACCCTCCAAACACAAACAAAAGCCAGACATTGATCTGACCTTAGCTAAATATTAGGGGGGAAATTAAAGTGATCACGGTCACGGTCACGGTCCTCCCGTTGTTCATCGATTTGCTTGAGCGGGCCCAGTAACGCCTCCATTGTGACACTTGTTACTGTGTTTGGCATATCGAATACATCATGGGTAGCTTGCCAGGCTCTGCCGTGCGAGCGAGATACTCTCGGGAACTTGCCGGGCTCTCCGAGAGGGGCGGAGGAATCGAACTCGGGTCGGCCATATTGGCTGCGTGCAAGGCAAGCGCCTTACCGCTGTGCTATCGCTCCAGCCCAAAGTGATCATAAATTCTAATTTTTTAAAAATTACCCCAAGCTTGGTAAGCTTAGTACCCTTCATTACAACAATAAGATTTATTTTTTTCTTTTTGGGTCATACTCAGCAATGCTCAGGGGTTACTCCTGGCTCTGCACTCAGAAATTACTCCTGGGGATGCTTGGGGGACCATATGGGATGCAAGGGATTGAGCCCAGGTCAGCTGCGTGCAAGGTAAACACTCTACCCACTGTATTATCACTCTGCCCCCCCCTTTAATTATAAGATTCTTAAACTTGCATACAAAAAACTAAATAAGTGCTTGAGGAAATTAATGTACTGTCTATTATTGCCATCATTTAAAAGATGGACTAGATCACTAGGTATTTATTTCGAATCTGCCAAAATTAATAAGGACACACGCAGTAATAATCCGTTTGAATAGCAAACACCAGGAACACATACACAAACACAGAAAACGCAAGGGTTAGACTGATAATCTGGCGGGGGGTCGGGGGGAGGGGAGGAGATCCCAAGCAGCGCTCAGGAGTGACCAGCAGCTGGTTTGAAGCTCAGGCCCAAAGATGCAGCACTGCTTGGGGTCAGTGGCACAGGGGGCTACGAGGGCCACACCAGGTAGGTATGAGGTATATCCAGTGTTATACCTGGAGTGCTAAGTGCATGGTGCCATGCCAAGGGATCAAATTCGACCTCATGCAGGAAAAATATGCACTCAAGCCCTTTAAGCTACATCCCTGATCCCTCAAAAGCTATCCTTAGCTTTTTTTTTTTATTTCTCTTACCTTCATTAACAATTTATAGACTGAAATTTTATGGAGAAATGAGGCAAGGAACAAAATTCTGCTAGTAAGATTCACTTCAGGCATACAAGTTTTCCAGCCAGTATTTTTCGGGGGCAGGGAGGGATTGCGGGGGGGAGGGGGGCACATCTTGCCATGCTCAAGGATTACGCCTTGTTCTGCACTCAGAAATCATTCCTGGCGGGCTCAAGGAACCATATGAGATGCCAGGGATTGAACCCAGGTCAGCCGAGTGCAAGGCTATTGCTCACCTGCTATACTACCTCTCTGGTCCACAGTATTTTTCTATTCCTACAATATATGTTTCCTTTTTCTTTTTTTTTAAGTATAACAATAAGGTTATAATAGAGTTAACACTTATGGCATTGATGCGCCCACCATCAGCAAAATGTGCAAGACCCTCCACCATTGTCCTCATGTCACCTCCAGTCGCATCTGCAGTCCCCCACCCCTTTCCCTCCACTGCCTGGTAATCAGTTTTATAATCTAAGGCCAAGGGTTTTTCACTGCTTGATACTGCCTCTCCATTCCACAAAATAACTCCTAGGATATTATCTATTGAATTATTTGCCTCCGTGGGTTAACAAAATGGGGCACTGGAGCATAGTTATATATTTATGGTATACAAGCCCCCTTATATACTCTTATACGAGATTGTAAATCACTTGTATTACTAAAAACAAAGCAGAGGCCTACATGTATCCTCTCTCTCAAGATACAAGCAACGAGAGAGATCGATTACTGCTACCTGCCTCAAGTTTAAACTTTCTCTAAGGCTTTCTTCTTACACCAGTTCTTAGCTGAGTTTTACCCAAACCCGTGATGGTTTCTCACAATGGTGAGTCACAATAGCGGATAAGATATGTAAGGAATTCTTGATAAAAGAAACACTGAAAATAAGAATGGCTCGCCTCGATCTCACAGGTGTAGAGACGTCATCAGAGTGTAGGTATCTGCATGAAGGGAAGGAGTCTGATCCCACCTTACCTCCTTCTCATCACTTTGATCCCATGCAAGAGCCCTTCAAGTCAACAACTGTGAGTCACAAAAGCTCATGGAAACACTCTTCTATCTTTGCTTGCTGGCAGAGCCTGCCTTCCTTAGGTATAGGGCAGCTGCCCAAATGCCGCGTTCATGACAGTGTAAGTTAAGATACCACTTAGAAAAGCATCCTGACCCTCATCCCAGAAAATCCAAACTATGTCAGAAACAGTTTAAAGAAGGAATTTTAGGAGGACATCCAATGTATCTCAAAAAGGAAGACGAAAAACAGCATTCTCTTCTTGATAATAAATCTAAGAGGAGATTTTTCACTGGCTCTACTTTTTTTTTTTTTTTTAACGTTTAAACACAGGACGTTAATGTAATACCATTTAGGAACGTGACAGTCTTGAGAAGCGTCGGGAGCACTCTGTGGCTGAGAGTTCAGTGGAACAGTAGCATTTCACGACAACGGAACAGACTGCCTGGGTGGTCAACCCTTCAAAAGTTGGAAGTTAAGTGCGGGGTGGGGTGGGTGTGGGAGTAACACTGCCCAGGCCTGGGGTGTCTTCAGAAAGCTGGCACTTTCAAAAAAAGAGTGATGGGGGGGGGTGGTGGAGGGGGACCGCGGGGAAAGAAATAAACGGCTTCCCAGTCATTTCCTTGGGATTTTCTCTGTGGACCCACCTGGCCAGTTAACCCCAGGCCAGTTAACCCCACGACCGAACCTGTAGCGACAGGTTCCAATTTTGCACGTGGCCGCCTGGTGGAAACAGACTCGGTGTGAGGGGGAGAGGAAGGTTGTAAGTGGATTTGCACAGAATCCATTGGGGAAAACTTACAGGTTGGGGCGACCACGCGACCGAAATGAAGAAAAAGCATGTGGGGGGGGGGAAGAAAAGAAGAAATCACTGCCCCCACCCCCACAAAAAGATAAAACAAAAACCCCACAACAATCCAGCCAGGTTGAGCAGCTACCCCGCCCCCCAAGCCTGATGCGCACGTGTGTGCTGGGCCACTCCCGCCAGCAGAGATGCAGAGACACACCACTGGACCTGGCTGGTGCGTGGGTCTGGGCCCGGGGTGAGAGAGGAGTGTGAGACAGGCAGAGCAGAAGACTCTGCCCTTCAACAATGAGTTGGGCAAGAGACAAGCTGACTTCAATGGAAAAACAACAACAACAACAAGCTAACAAACAAGAGAAAATTGATGGGCCGCAATGGAACCGAACACTCCGAGGGGTGTTGTGTGAGCAGGTCTAGGCCAGAGTCAAGCCGGGCTGTGAGGGTGCACGGTAGGGGCCCAGGCACCAGGGGGCGATCAGGGAGGCCCAAGTGCAGCCAGGAGCAGCCCCCAGGGGGTGGACAAACCCCTACAGCAGTGGAAGCAGCCAGTCTGATCTGAAGCAGAGCCAGGTGTGGTTCCAGAAAGGGTCCCTCCCACACACACTCCACCCCACCCCCGGCATTGGTTGGGGTATTTTTTCCCTCCCCTTCCCCTACTTTTTTGGGGGAGGACATCAATTTGGGAAAGCTGGCTTTACTTTTTTAATGAGTTTTGTTGTAAACATAATCCTACTACCAGGTCTTTTGGAAAACACAGCTCGGAGGAATGTGTGTTACCCAACCCCCCCACCCCAGTGGTAACTGACAAGCTGTACTTAAGGTGAAGGTCAGACAGATGTGGGAAGTGACCAGCATACTCGCCAAAATGCCCATGGCCAAATCAGCTTTCAGTGTTAATGCCAGAATGTTTGCATGCAGTTCTTGTCATAAAATTCGAGCTGCTGGGCTCACTGCCACTTGTGTTTGTGAAGTCACCTGTTTTCATAAATAGGACCTACTGAGGTTACAGGCTCTGAATTTCTACAGACTTGTGACGATCTCAACTAATAGACTAACAAAAGTTATGGATACTCAGAATACCTTAATGTCATGACAATCTAGGTTGACTTGTGCTGTTAAATCAAGTTTTAAAACTTTATCTTGCTTTCTTTCATTCACAACCACTATCTGTCCCATATGCCAGATTGACTGGTATATGGGACAGAAGGATGTGGCCATCATTTTCTTTTGCTATTTTTTTGGGGGGGGGATGGGGGGTAGGGGTGGGCTACACAAAGGCAGTGCTCAGGGCTTATTCCTGATTTGCATTCAGGGGTCACTCCTGGTGGGGATCACATCAGCTGCATGCAAAGCAAGTGCCAACAATGCCGCTCTGGCCCTGACCATCACTTTCTTAAATCAAATGTTCTGAAACAGTTGGCTAAGAACATGCTGAATCACAAGGGCCACTGTAGGGTACCTATTAGCACATCTCCAAAAGAAGATTATTATGCCTCTACTTGAAAAAAAATCTTCAAAAACATTCTTTTTTTTTTATGTAGGAGTACTGCTATTTATTCAGCCACTGATTAGCTGATTGAATTGGGCATGAACTCCACCTTACTTTTCTTTTTTCATTTTTTATAATTTTATTTATTGAATCACCGTGAGAGCAGTTACAAAGCTTTTGGGTCTAAGTCTCGGTCGTACAATGAAACACCCATACCTTCATCAGTGCCCATTCTTCACCACCAAAAACCCCAGTATACCCCCACCTCACACCTTCCCCCTACCTGTGGGGCAGATGATTTCCACATTACTCTCTCTCTCTCTACTTTGATCACATTCAATATTTCGACACCAGACCCACCATTATTATTTGAGATTTTACCCCAACACTCAGATCCGCTGAAAAGGCAACAGTAGACAATTTGTGTTCTATTGCTGGTTATGAATAACATATGATGTCGCGTGGCTGCAGTAGGGCCATGTGATTTTGAAATTCCGAAATTTTAACACTTAAATCTGGAGGGATTTCTGCCAAAAGCCCCTGGGTTTCGAGATTTGTTTTTGAGTCTCTGGGATCATGGCCGTTAAGCAGCTTGACAGTCCCGGCTCCACCCCCATCCCGTGAGGCCCAACAAGTTTCGTCACTGTGGGCCTAAGCCTGACTGTCCAATGGCCTCTGGAGGATCACAGCCACCGAGCCACCAGGGGAAGCAGGCAGAGGGACAGCACCCTTTCCCCCCTGGGGTGGCCCGGGGACAGTAACCTACTGTGGGGTCTGGATGCATTTCTGCCAAAAGCCGCTGGGTTTCGAGATTTGTTTCGGAGTCTCTGGGATCAAAACAAATTTTAAGTCTGTTAAGCAGCTTGATCAGGAGCCAGAGAGGCCGTTCGTGGGCAATGAATTGGGGTGGAAAGGACAGGCCTGGCACCCCCCCGCCCCATCCTGTGAGGCCCAACAAGTTTCGTAACTGCAGGCCCAAGCCTGACTGTCCAATGGCCTCTGGAGGATGACGGCCACCGAGCCGCCAAGGGGGAGCAGGCAGAGTGACAACATCTTTTCCTCCCTGGGGTGGCTCGGTTACAGTAATGTACTGTGGGGTCCAGGCGCACTTCTGCCAAAAGCCACTGTGTTTCGAGATTTGCTCCTGAGTCTCTGGGATCATGGCCATTGAGCAGCTTGACCAGGAGCCAGAGAGGCCATTCATGGGCAATGACTTGGAGTCGCATTGGGGTGGGGAGGACAGGACCGGCTCCACCCCCATCCCGTGAGGCCCAAAATGTCTCATCACTGAGGGCCCAAACCTGACTGTCCAGTGCCCTCTGAAGGATGGTGGCCACTGGGCTGCCGGGGAGAACAGGCCAAGGCATGAAACTTATTCCCACCTGGGTTGGCCCAGCGCAGGTAACCTACTGCAGGGATGGGACGCATTTCTGCCAAAAGCCACTGGGTTTCGAGATTTGTTTCTGAGTCTCTGGGATCATGGCCATTAAGCAGTTCAATCAGAAACCAGAGAGGCCATGCCTCCAATTATACAGCTGAGCCAGAGGTGGAAAGACATTCTTATATCTTTTAAGACTGTTAGAAAGTTTACTGTTTCTAAAAGTTTATTGTTTCTTATGTGTTTATTGGCAGCATTGGTAAGGACAAGTAAGGAGAGGCTGCCAAAATCTCAAGGCTAGGATGAAAGGAGACATCACTAGCGCACACTGGAGCAAAACCATGAACAACGAGACAACAGTGACAGTGATACAGTGATGCTGTTTCTTATTTATTATTCAAAGACTGTTATACAGTCGCATTATTTGAACTGAACTACTTTAATCCCTGGCACCATATGGTCTCACACAACACTGGGAGATACTCTTCAGACACAGATCTGGGAATAGCACATGAGCACCACTGGGTATGGCCCCAACCTAGTCAAATTCTTAAAAATGTAAGCAAAACTTTAAAATTTTTTTTAAAGTTTTAAAGCTGATAAAATTAAGTTTTATCAGCCATGGAGTCAAATGGAATGTCATGTAACTTTACCTACAAATCGTAATTCCACCCTCTACCTTGACCTCTATTCAAAAAAAGCCTATTTGATAAAGATGAGATTATAGCTCATGCCATAATCATTATTGGAGGGGGCGTGGGGGCGGGGCAGGGGGTCACACTGGCTGTGCTCAAAGCTTATTTTGGCTCTGCACCCAGGGATCACCCTGGAAACCACAATCAGTGCCAGAGACTAAACCCGGGTTCAATCTCATGCAGGCAAGTGCCCGACCTGCTGTACTTAACTATCCAGCTTCCAAAATCCATTTTTATTCCTCCCCACGTAAGGAAGTGGATTTCTTGATTAAGGTTCATTTTTAAACTGGCCTCATCCTACACAGAAGAAGAAATGTGAGGTTTTTTTTTTTAGGGTGTTCTGCACTTAGTGCTGTTCCTACCTCCCCGCACCCCCCCCCCCCCACACGATTTTCAGAACTCTGTTCTCTTCTTCCAATCATTCAGGCTATTTTTTATTATTATTAATTTTATTGAATCACCGTGAGATAGTTATAAGCTTACATGTTTGATTACAATCACACAATGATCAAACACCCATCCCTCCACCAGTGCACATTCCCCACCACCAGTATCCCCGGTATACCCCCCCTTTCCCACCCTCCTCCTGCCTCCATGGCAAACATGATCCCCCATAATCTCTCTCTACTTTTGGGCATGATGGTTTGCAATAAAGACCCTGAGAGGTTATCATGTTTAGTTCTTTATCTACTTTCTGCACACATCTCCCATCACGACTGATTCTCCCAGTCATCATTTTCTTAGTGATCCCTTCTCTATTCCAGCTGCCTTCTTCCCTTTGCTCATAAGGCAGGCTTCCAGCTATGGAGCAATCTATCTGTTCAGTGTATCTACTGTCCTTAGGAGTCAGGCTATCCTTTAAGTCTGTAAAAATTACACTAAAACAAAACTTTATGTTTTGCCTTCCTCTCCGGGGTTAGGATAACTTTGACACATTATCTTGTTTTATTATTTCTAATGGGGGTTGGTTGTGTTATGCATATTCCCAGAAACTATTCTTTACAAGCTTATGAGTTGTTTCTGGAGTAAAAAATTACATTAATCAATGGGTATAAATCCAGTGGAGGAAATCAGTACCCATTGGTGAGGCGACAGTCCCTGTGACCAGAATCTGGTTAATCACAGGAAAGGAGGATTTCATGGTAACAGGGTTGCTGATTTTTTTTTCTTTTTGGGTCACACCAGGTGATGGATAGGGGTTACTCTTGGCCCATGCACTCAAGAATTACTCCTGTCAGTCCTCAGGGGACTATATGGGATGCTGGGAATTGAATCTGGGTTGGTCGCATACAAGGTAATGCCCTACCTGCTGTACTATAGCTCCAGCCCCTGCTGAAACTCTTTTGGAAGCTAGGTGGGGCACACCTAGCAGTGCTCGGGGCTTGCTCATGGCAAGTGCCCTACCCACTATACTATCAATCCAGCCTCTTCTGAAACATTTCTGTAAAACACTTTCATTTAATCATCTTTAATTCAGGGAGCGACTGAATTTCATATCAAAGGAAATCCAAATACAGAAAATTTAAATGTCTTGCCCCAGGTTGGTTTTCCTAGACAGAAACAAAACCATCTCAGCTCAGGTAGTCCTCCTCTGGAGTCAGACAGACAGTACAATGGTTAGGGCAATTACCATCATGCAGCTAACCCAGGTTAGATTCCTGGAACTACATATGATCCCCTGAGCCTTGCCAGGAGTGATCCCTCAGCCCCAAGCACAGAGCCAAGAGCTTACATCCTGAGCACAAAATTTGGGTGTGGCCCAAAAGTTAAAACAAAGTATATAACTTTTCACTTAGTTTTACTCCCATCCCTCTTGCAATAAAGTTCTGGGGCAAGGTCAGAAGAAAAAAGGAATGATCAAAGCTCTCTTCTTTAGATTCTTCTCCTTGTTTTAGAGACAAATCAGTGTGGCAGTTTCTCAAAAGGTCAAACACTGAGTATATGCCCCTAGGAATACGCCCACGAGTAATAAAAACACCCATCTATACAAAATCTTGTACATAATATTCATAGCAGAATTACTAATAACACTTAAAAGTATAAACAACCCGAATGTCCACTGACTGATGATAAAACATGCACACATTGAATATTACTCATTAGTAAATGATATGAATGACTGGCACACGTTACAATGTGAATGAACCTGGAAAAAGTGTTCAGATGAACTGACTCACAAGGGACCACCCACTATATGATCCTGCTTACATGAAGTTTCTAGAACAGACATACCTAGAAATCTAATTTGGTTGTTTATTGTCTGGAGCGGGTGCGTAGGCAACTTATGAAGTGCTTTCGGGTGATAAAAACAATGTCTAGGGGCTGAAGCGATAGCACAGCGGGTAGAGCGTTTGCCTTGCATGCAGCCGACCCGGGTCCAATTCCCAATATCCCACATGGTCCGGAGCACTGCCAGGAGTAATTCCTGAGTGCATGAGCCAGGAATAACCCCTATACCATGCTGGGTGTGACCCAAAAAAAAAGAGAAAAAAGAAGTACAACTTTAGGATACTAAATACAGCATATGAAAATGGATAAATTACATGGATAAATTAAAATATATCCTAATCAATATTTGAGAAAGCGCACTGAGAACAACCCTTCCACAGTCTGTGGCTTGCACAGGGCTGGAATATACTAGAGTCACCTCTATTTTCCTCCTGTAAAGAAAAGCTCTGTCCTGTACGATCCAGATCATCATAGCAGTGATCCCCTCTTCCTTCCTCCACATGAGCTTAAGTGCCCCACCAAGCCTGCCGTGCTCGCCTATCTCCTATTTAACTTTCTATTTTATTAAAGAACTGTGATTTATAAAGTTAGTAATAGTAATGTTTTAGACATCTAATGTTCTAGCACCAGTCCCACCACCAGTATAATTTTCCTCCATCAGGGTTCCCAAGTTTGCTCCCACAACCTCCCCTCCCCTGCCCAGTTTATCCTCATTCATTCAACAGGCTCCTGCCGGGTCACTGTCCCCTGCCAGATGTTCTATTAGGCCCTGGTAGTGAGGGGAGCATGGGGGACGCAGAGCAGGTTTTGCCTTCAAGGAGCTACCACTATTGAAGTGATTCCTTTGGGGGCTGGAGCGATAGCACAGTGGGTAAGGTGCTTGCCTTCTACCGGTCGACCCAAGTTCGATTCCCAGAATCCCATTCCTGAGTGCAGAACCAGGAGTGACCCTTGTGCATCGCTGGGTGTGACCCAAAAAGCAAAAAAAAGAAGTGATTCCTTCAATCACACAGCAGGAAGCAAGCAGCACAGGGGGAGTCCCAAGAGATATTTTATTGTGGATTCTGGGCAGAAAACATGTTTTGTGTCTGGGTTCCAGAAAGGTGGACTCACCCACACCGGAAATGTATGCAGAAGTCTGGCATGCATGTATCTCCAAGGTCAGGGAGGGCACAGTGCACAGAAATAGGGCTCCCAAAGTCAGATCCAAGAGGAAGTGGACAGAACCCACGGGGCCATAAAACCTTTCCAGCATTTCCCTTCCATTCTGTCTGGCAGAACTGTGAGTGTTTTCAGCTTTTTTCCGCCCCCAATGGAAAGCAGAGATGAGGAGGAGGGGCAGAGTGCTATTACTCAGCATTCCCATTGTGCTGAATGTTTGCAGAGCAGTCCAGCCCTTGCTCAGTCTTGAACTGCCTGAAATAATAAAGGAATTTGAGGATCCAGCCAAAACCCCTCAGTCCTTAGCAGATATAAAAACCTATCACTCTGCAGGCACAATTTGAAAAATTAATTCCGTAAAAGAGACACTATTTGGAAAATGTAATCCAATAGAATAACCTCCGGGAAACTGGTAAGCCACTTGGTGGTGAATGAACTCAGTAAGCTCAAGTTCTAAGCCTGCTCATTCACACCCTGACAAATGTCCCTTCCACAGAAACGGGCACCCGTGTCCTTGTTGGAGAGGAATGCGTTCCAGGGCTGGCACACCAAGAGCCACTGAGAGCAACTAACAGGGAAGCCAGCTGCCTGCTGTCGGGATTCCCAGCGCAGGGAGCATCAGGACCCAGACACAGGTCTTTGTCTGATTAGCGACAGGCCAAGGCTTCAGGCAGGCGCACCAGCGCCTGAGTCAAGGCTCCAGGGGCACCAGAGCTGTTCAGCAAAAGCTTCGAAAAGAATCTGAAATAGAAGCGTGTGCCTGTGTGTGTGTGTGTGTGTGTGTGTGTGTGTGTGTCCGCATTCGTGCCCGGCCAGGGAAGTGGCTCAGAGGCAGCACGCAGCCCTTGCATGTGTGAGGCCCTGGGTTTGATCCTGGCATTACAAATTAAATAAATAACTGAATGAATATTTCAATGATATACTTACATTGGGGCTGGAGCGATAGTACAGCGGTAGGTCATTTGCCTTGCATGCAGCCAGACTATCTGAGCCGGGTTTGATTCCTCCGCCTCTCTCTGGAGAGCCCAGCAAGCTACCAAGAGTATCTCGCCCACACGGCAAAGCCTGGCAAGCTACCCGTGACGTATTCAATATGCCAAACACGAGAACAGCAAGTCTCAAAATGGAGATGTTACTGGGCCCGTTCGAACAAAATCAATGAACAACGGGAGGACAATACTTACATTGGATGATCTTCAGTGACCAAATTAGCTAGGTCTGTGGATGTAAGAAAATAGTGATGTTCACTGGCCAACTGGGAGGCCCCTCATTAAAATATAATAAATATGAAACACACTTAAACGTACCACTAACACGAATCCTTTGAGGACAAAAATGTTCTATTTATTCATTCCAATGACTGCACTGAGACCACAATGAAATGAAGAAAGATTTTTGAATATCTACTTAAAAGACACCGTCTGGTTTGTATCAGACCAACTCTGTACTCTTCCCTTCTACTCCACAGAATTAGAAAGCTTGGTAACACGCATGCAAACACTCTGAAGAATTAACAGGAGAGGGAGAAGAATTAGAAGATTATAGTTTGAAAAAAGATCAAAATTCAGCGTGGTGAGGCCTGCAACTGGTGTTGTTTTCCTTGTGGGACATCTGCTGGATTATGGAAAGGTCCTTCACCAGCTGAGAAGCTAATTTCTAATGCTTCTGTAAGGTCAGAAATTTAAAAAAAAAAAAAAGACACCTGAACTGCTAATGAATTGGCTATCATCTCCTGACACAATAGACAAAGGCAGAAAGCATTACTCAGGTAAAAATAAGTAAGTAAATAAATAAAGATGCAGAAGTTCAGGCAGAAGCAATAGTGCAGCAGAGAGGGTGCTTGCCTTGCACTCAGTTGATCCATGTTAGATCCCAGGCATTCCATATGGTCCCCGAAGCCTGGGAGGAGTGATTCCTGAATGCAGAGGCAGAAGCATGCACTGAGCATCACCAGGTGTGGCCCAAAAACAAACAAACAAAAAAAGAGGGGCCAGAAATATTAGTACAATAGACAGAGCTTTTTTCCTTGCACACAGCCAACCCAGGTTCAATTCCTGGCATCCCATATGGTCCACCAAGCACCACCAGGAGTAATTCCTGCATTGCAGAGATAGGAGTAACCTCTGACCACTGCTCGGAGCCACAAGAAAAAAAAAAAAAAGGAGGAAGAAGAAGTTCCAGACTAGAGCCATGTATAGTGCATATGGCATTTGCCTTGCACAGAGCCAAACCAGGTTCAATCCTCATCACCCCAAATGGTCCCCTAAGCACCGTCAGTAATGATCCGTGAGCTCAGAGCAGGAATAAGCCTCAAATACCTGCAGGAAGGCAGGCAGGCAGGCAAGTCAAGGAACATGAATTAGGGGCTGGAGAGATAGCACAGCGGGTAGGGCCTTGCACGTGGCCAACCCGGATTCGATTCCCAGCATCCCATATGGTCCCTTGAGCACCGCCAGGAGTGAGTGCAGAGTCAGGAATAAACCCTGTGCATCGCCAGGTGTGACCCAAAAAGCAAAAAAAAATGAAATAAAATAAAATAAAAGAAACGACGTAAAAAGTGAAAATGTTTACTATGATAATTTTAAAACTGGGAGGATTGAAAAGCTGGTCTGAAAAGACACAGAGCAAAAACCTGCTATTGCTGTAAAGGGGCTGGTGAGATAGTACTGGGGTTGGGATGCTTGCCTTGCATGCAACTGATCCCAGTTTAGTCCCTGGTACCACAAAATCCCATGAACATCTCCAGGAAGACGGAGCCAGGAGTAGCCCCTGAGTATCACTTGATATGGTCCGACCACTGCCACCACCCCCTTCCCACCACTGCTGGTCTGTTAAAAAAAAAAAATCTTATTAACATAAAAAGCAGGAAGAAAGTTTAAACCTTAAACATGGGGAAAAAAAGATTAGAATATGCTATCTACAGAACTTTGTACCCAATGATCTTAAAAATAATCCTTTTTTTGGGTATTTTTTGTAACTCTCTTATATGAAATTCAAAAAGAGTTATAACAACTGACTCGCTAAGACTTCTTTCACATATCATTTCTGTAGTTCTTGACTCTGATCACGTGGCACAGTCAAAAACTGAATTCTTGCCCTTTCTTTCACCCATTGGGTGAGAAAATCTGTGTGCAGAGAAACAGAGAGAGGATGCTGGCCCCTGACAAGGTAGCATGGCGAGTAAGAAGGACCCTGAGATAAAAGGAATGCCCAAGTATTAGGGGGATCATGGGATGCCAGGGCCTCCATGACCAAATGGACCGGCGAAGGTGAGGATAAACACACAACAGAGAGGATAAGGGAGGCAGGGGGTGAGCGGCACAGTCTCTCCTCTGCCTACCCAGGGGTGTGCAAGCCTGTTTCTGAGAGAGGGGGAGTGAGGAGGGGAGAGCAGCATTCAGTCATCAACCAGACACCAAAGGGAAGCAGGAGGGACAGCAGGATCCTCTGTGCTGTGGATCCTCTGTGCTGCCTCTGGGACGTCAACTCAGATTTGCCAGGAAGTGACCAAACTCCGCTTGCTTTCGTCTACGTCTGCGTCCTGCACCATCCAGGTTTGTCCTGGGGACTGCTTGAGATTCTCAGCGACTACCTTTGCCATTCCACTGTCTGGAGCATAGACGAGGAGTGGGGGAGGTTGATCGCTACAAATTTCAATGTTGCCTTCCAACAAGCCTGACCTTCTCAAAAAAGAAAAAATAATATCCCATTCTTTTCTTGGGGGTGCAGGAATGCTCCTGGTGGTGCTCAGGGCTTACACCTGAAGTTCAGGGCAAGTGCACTCCCCACTGTACTGGCCCTCCCCACTCCCTGGTTTCTCTCAGCTCACTTTTTTTTTTCCCTTTTTTGGGTCAGACCCGGCAATGCACAGGAGTTACTCCTGGTTCATATACTCAGGAATCACTCCTGGCGGTGCTCGGGGGACCATATGGGATGCTGGGAATCGAACCTGGGTCAGCCATGTGCAAGGCAAACGCCCTACCTGCTGTGCTATTGCTCCAGCCCCTCAGTTCACTTCTTAAAAAAAACTTGTATGCAAGTTTTATTTTTGATCTCCCCAAACTAGAAACAGCTTAATTCAGAAGAGAATTTTAAAAGATATTGGTCCTTATATATAATATTAATCATAAGTAAAAGGTAGCATTGTAGCATTGTACTCCCCTTGTTCATCGATTTGCTCGAGTGGGCACCAGTAATGGCTTCATCGTGAGACTTGTTCTTACTGTTTTTGGCATATCGAATACGCCACGGGGAGCTTGCCAGGCTCTGCTGTGTGGGCGGGATACTCTCAGTAGCTTGCCAGGCTCTCCAAGAGGGGCGGAGGAATTGAACCCAGGTCAGCCACGTGCAAGGCAAACGCCCTACCCATTGAGCTATCGCTCCAGTCCAGTAATTAATAATAGATGAGGCAACATGGATAAGTCTGAAATTTAGTTTGCTAGGGGAAAGGAGCCAGAAACAAAAGGCAATTTACTGTATGGGGCCATGTGTGTAATATTCTGGTCTGGATCATTATTTATACCCCGTATCAGCTCACTTTTTAAAAACAATTTTTTCTAGTGCCAGGGATAGAACCAGGACCTCACACACCAAAGCATGTCCTCTAGCACAGGGCTGCAGTTCCGGCCTCATGGACTTGACCCTGTGCCAACCTTTGGAGAGAAAACACAACCCAACACAGCCGGAATCCTGAGGTGATTTTGAGATCCTCACTTCAGCGCTGGGGGGTTCGATGACAGGAGGTGTGTGGGGGGGGGGTCCTTGTAAGACTCAGAGGGGCTTGAGTTAGAACTAGAAGCCTGGGGTGGGGTGCGATGGGGGCAGACCTGGCTGCTATTTTTTTCTTTTCTTTTTCTTTTTTTTTTCAGACAAGTCGGGGAGTCCTGGTGACTGTCTCTAACAGGTTAACTGGCATCACCCCCAGCCTGATGTCACTGAATGAAATATGTGAGCCGACTTTCTGGACCTGCAGCTGTCCTGGCCTAATTCTCTGAAAGAATCTCACCAACATGGCTCCCTCATCCTGGCAACCTCTGGGGAGGAGCAGAGAGACTTGCTGAGGCAGCAGGGCCTTTGGGGCACCTCCGCGGCTCAGGGACCCAGAAATCCTCCAGGATCTGGGGATGGATGGGCCAGCAGCCAGCTCCCAGGGTGCCGCAAACCTGCTGCACTCTGCATAGTCACCTTCTGGGGCTCTGGTGTCTGGGCATGTTGGCACTCACTGTTCATCTGGCAATTTCGCAATCGTCTTCAGTCCGTACAAACTTGTATCGCCTAAGTACTTCCTGAATTTTGACTAGCACCACTTCAGGAAGTAAAAGCACCGTTGATGTTTGCGCTAAGTGCCTTATTAATAAGTAACCGCCACTGCTTTTTGCAGTCTGGCCAAGGCCCTGCAGACTCACCCTCGTACATCTCCAGGATGTGAACCGTGTCTCCGATCTCCAAGGAGAGCTCCACATCTTGAGAGGCATTGAAGTTATAGATGGCTGGAAAAGAGAAAGAGAGAGAGAGAGGTGTCAGTGGCAGTTGAGATGCAAGTCATTCGGTGGTTGGTGATCTATTTATACAACCAGTAGCTCTCGGCTTAATGATTTCAAATAAGACACCCACATTTCAGCACAGAACACCCTCCTAGACTCCCACAGTGGTGTTTTATAGTCACTCCTCCACTGGAGAGTCTGCTCTACATTGTGTGAAAAGTGGCTGGTTGAGGGCTAGAGCGACAGCACAGTGGGTAGGGTGTTTGCCTTGCACGCAGCTGACCTGGATTTGTTTCCCAGTATCCCGTATGGTCCCCGAGCACCACCAGGAGTAATTCCTGGGTGCATGAGCCAGGAGTAACACCTCTGTGCTTTGCGGGGTGTGAACCAAAAAGCAAAAAAAGTAAAAAGAAAAGTGACTGGTTGTCTACTCTACATTGTGTTAAAGACTGGTCGCAGAGTCACAAAACACACAGATTTGTGCTCTGGATCAGAGGTTTTACAGTCCTTTATTTATTTATTTTTTTTAACTTGTTTGTTTGTTTGGGGGCCCCACGCAGCAGTACTCAGGGCTTACTCCTGGCATTGCTCAGAGAACCATAAACAGTGCCGGGATCAAACAGGGCTGACTTCGTGGAAAGCAACACCTTACCCCCTGTTCTCTCTCTAACCCCTCAGCTCTATTAAAGGAAGATGTTAAGCAGAAATTTTGTTCAGAGAAATTTTATTTTTAATTTTACAGAAAATTATTTCTCAGAAAAATTATTCTTTAAAAGGAGTGAAAAAAAGTGAGGGGATAAGAATCAAACTACAGCAAGGCTATAGCGTAGTAGGACTGTATTGGTCAGTACTCACTGATCAGACAAGAGCTGGTCTATAATACTGTAGGACCTGGATAATAATCTCTACAGCATACAGCAAGACATTTCAGGTATCTAACACTGTAACCGGCAGCCAAAGGGCAGCCTTGTGACCACTCTACCCACTAAAAACAGACTAACACAGGATATGATGCGTGATACCTCCCTTACCCAAGTTCTAGGCACACTGGGGACCTCGGTTGCCTCAGTAACTTCCTGATCAGGGTGCCCTCAATCACCACAGTCCTTAGGACTGGCAAAGATGATGGCAGATTGTGAAAACCAGAAGACTACCTTGGCCCGAGAGAGAGAGAGAGAGAGAGAGAGAGAGAGAGAGAGAGATCAGTAACTCATTTTGGACATGGGTAACAGTTTTACAGAAATGTTTTACCATGAATCATCCATGACAGCTAAAGCACATTTAAAAAATAAAAAAAATGTTCAATATTAGTCATCAGGGACATGCAAATTAAAACCACAACAAGGCATCACTTCACACCTACCAGAATACTATAATGTGCATTATTTTTAAAAAATGAAGAAAAGAGACATTGGCAACAAGGTGGGATACCAGAACCCCTGTACACTGCTGGTACACAGAATGATAAAATCATTTCCAAGAACAGTTTGGCAGTTTCTTAGAAAGTTCAACATCACTTTACAACACAGCCTACCAATCTACTCCCAATTATCGACAAAGAGAAATGAAACATGTCTGCACAGAGACTTAATGGGGATATCCTTGGCCGCCAAGGCAGGCAGGAAAAGGCGGCCCCAGGAAAGAGCCACACAAATCCCTGAAACCCACAAATGTGGCAAAATAAATATTTGACCAAATGAATGCTCATGAGAGGGAGGAGCTTCTCCTGAATTTCAGGCAGGGCCCTAAATGCAGTGATCTGTATGCTAACAGTGGGTTTGGGGAAACGCGGGGAAGAAAGGCGTGTGGAGCTGGAAGCCAACCAACACTGAAGTATGTGACCTCAAATCAAGAGATGCCACAAGCACCAGAAGCATAAAGAGGCAGAGAAAGGATTTCTTCCCAAGGGTCTCCAGACAGAGCACAACCAGGGAAAACCTGGATTTCAGACCCCTGGTCTCTAAAACTTGAACAGAATAGATTTCTGTTAATCAAGCCTTACTAGTTACCTACAGAAGCCACAGGAAACAATAAAGCAACACTTCTAACAACAGTCAAAAAACGCAAACGATGAACGAACTGACAAATGGACAATTAGATAAAATATGGCATATCCTTGTCATATGACTTGGCAATCAGACACATGCTACAACACAGACCTTATTCCATTGCACTAAATCAAATCTATCTAAAGAAAGCTTCTTCTAGTCTCCCGGTTATTTGCAATGCTTAGAATCAGCAAACCCATCAGACATTAGCAGATTATTGGTTGCCTTGGTCTGGGGATGAGAATTGAGATTGTGAGTACTGGAGAGGGAGATGTCTCCCTAAAATGTCTGCATTTTAGGGAGATGGAGATATCTTAAAACCTATTTGCAGTGATGATTACACTACTATGTACTTACTAAAAAAAATCACTGAACTGTATAGTTAAAATGGATAGATTTCTGGGTATGTAAACTAAACTTCAGTGACACTGATTTTCATCATTTTGTTTGTTTGTTTGTCTGAAATAGATTTAATTCTTGCCTACCACTCCCATGGTAAATTGCACCCTACTTGAAAAAGGCTCATCTTTGATATTTAGTTATAACCATTTACCTGATGACCAAGGGACACACATTATTCCCCATCTCTTCAGTAACACAAGGATCATTAAAAAGGGAATCAACTGGAGCCAGAGAGACAATACAGCTGGTAAGGGGCTTGCCTTGCATGCAGCCAACCAGGATCTGATACCCAGCGTCCTCCAAGCCTGCCAGGAGTGATTCCTGACCACCACCAGATGTGGCCCCAATCTAAATAATTAATTTTTAAAAAGGAATCAAGATGTCCCTGCATTTGTCAGTGATGGGAGGTTCACTGCTCCTTCCTGAGCCTGCAATGCACACCACATCTGCAGCTTGGCCGTAAAGGTGTTTTCTTTTATCACTGCAATCTGTTAGTGACATCTCTTATTTAAAATGATCTCTTCTTGGGACTGGAGAGATAGTACAGTGGGTAGAGCACTTGTCTTGCACATAGCCAACTCGGGTTTCATCCCCCACACCCAAAATCCCCTGAGCACCACCAGAAGTAATTCCTGAGTGTAGAGCCTGAGTGAGTACCCCCTGAGCATCACAGGGTGTGGCCCACTCCCCACACACACACCCACAATCTCTTTCTTCTTAAGAAATCATCCAAAGAGTATTTTTCTGTAGTCCTGGCATACAAGTATGGATAAATTATGTTAGAATTGTTTACTTGTAGATTTGGAATTAGACAGGACTGGCCAGTGAAGTGGGTTTGGAGAAAATGCACAGACTTCAGCACGTGTTAATAATTCCTAAATCTTAGACCTGCCCATGGGCCACTAGGCCATATCAGCTAATCTACTTTCTAAACATACTGTTAGCTGACTCAAATTTTTTGGCCACTAAGTACACGACTGGACATTTTCTGCATTTTCTGCAGAAAAGGTACACCTCACATCCTTGACTCTCCTTAGCCTTCCTCTAAACTGCTTCCTTCCCCTGGCCAGGCTTTTAGATGGAACAGGAAGTACTGAGGTCTCTATGTCACAATGTGTTGCTTAATAGCCAAGCGTCTCTTCGGCTCTTCCTCGTTCTTTGTCTAAAGCACTGTTAGGTCCAGGTACAGATACCTACCAAGAACTGCAGTAAAGTCATACACACACACACACACACACACACACACACACACACACACACACACGCATGCACGCACCAACATGTTTCTTTAAATCCTAGATTCCTAAGTCTGACAATCGAAATATACAAAAAGTATCCCAGTCTTAACCATCTATTTTTTTTTACTGCCCTCCATTATCCACTAAATTCCCTCCTCTTATCCAGTGAAGACTCTTACATTCTTTTCTAAATTATGTGCTCAACTCTTGCCTGGAACAGGAACAACAGCTTATCTTTCCCTTTCTGACAATTCAAGAACCATGGAGACTTTCAGTAAAACAAATGAATAGTAACCGGTTACCCTATGGCCCTGCATGATCTTTGCTCTGCAGTCTCACAACAATTCTCCCTTTTAACAGTTCAGATTTTTAATCACATGATATCTTGCACTGTCATCTTCACTAATCACAGGTAAACCTCTCATGAATGTAACCCACTTACACATTACTCTTGTACCTTTCACATACTGAGGCACTGGATTAGACCCAAAGAAGGTGCTCAAAGCATAAAAGTGACTTTAAAAATCCACCAATCAGCAGCCTGCTGTTCACGTACAAGGTCAGGAGCCTTTGACTGCTTCCATGTTGGCATCTGCCCCTCCTCAGGAGCAAAAGCAAATGTTGGGTGAACGGCTCTTTCCTCTTATTCAGGCCATGCACCCTTCTCTTGCTGGCAAAATCACTGACATGTTGTTGGAGATTGATAATTCAGAACTTCTTCATATGCTTGAGTCTCCGGAGTCTCTTCATTCTAAAGCTGATGAAGATGTAGCTGTACTACAAACCTACCAAGCTAAAGAAGCTGCCCAGTGCCACCAGTGTTCCAACTGTTTAAGATTGATCAGGGATCACGAAAAGAAAGTTTAGATATTTTCGAAATATCTAAACATTGAAAAACTTAAAATATTATGAAAAAATCGCAAAATATAAAATAAATAAAAAAGGAAAGGAAACTTTGAACCTTATGTACCGAGCAAATGCCAGGTCTAGCAAACCGCTAGCCTAGATTACTTCTGATTTAAAAACAACAACAACAACAACAACATAGTAAAATATAAAAACATATCAATATTTTATAGACTCTGGGAAAAAGAATTTTCAGCAACGTACAAAAATTTAAAGCATTCCTTTCTTTAATTTTGTAATTCTTTACTGTGGAATAGCTCAGAATGTCAAGTAGTTCTGTTTTAAATAACAGAATTGATTACTGAGCAAGAAAACGTAATTTCGATTACAAAATTCTTGCTTTAATAAAAATCACTTAAACAGTGAAAAAAAAAATCCATCAATGACCTCTAACCACTCTCCACTTCTTCCCTAAACTCCATGGCATTCCTCCATTTCCTGGGAAAAAAGTCTATGCTTTTCTACTACTCAAGAAAAAGCACAGAATCACCTCTCCTGGCCCTAGCAAGAAGCTTGTTTTCACTGTACAAAAACACTAAGAAGATTTCCAAGTCACTTGTATTTGTCATCGATTCGTCTAACTATTCACTCTAGGATGCTGAGGGTTACCTCCTGAATATTTCCATTAGATTTTCTAGCTTAACTTCCGTACATAGTATTGTCATTGAACAGAGTGGGTGCCATGTGCCATATTATTTAATGAGGAAAGTCAGACATCAGGGGCTAAAGCATTTCTGAGTTTCCAATGAACCTGACTTTGCAAGCAGCAAAGCTATTACCAAGGTCTCGTCTGGGATGACCATGCAGGTCCAAAATGGCACAGCTATGATGCCCTGGAATGACTTGGAAACAAAAAAGAAGAGACTGAGATATCCTCAATCTGTTGTTTAGTCTTAGATTCCTTCAAGAAGAAAGTCTTACAAAAACAAGAGAGTTAGAGGAGAGTCTTAGAAAAAAAAAAAAGTTTTATCCTATGAATCAGTAACTGTTGATCATGCTATCTGGAAAAAGCATACAACTAAGGAACTGGGGGTGGGGAGGGAAACATGTTTTCTATCTAGAACCTGAATAACTGTTACAAAGATAAAAGGGAGACCTAAGGTTGGGTCAAACAAAACAGAATTGAAGGCTCAGCTCCCCCACTGTGAAAGAGCCTGTGTCTCAGTTTCCAAGAGATACAAAAGAGGCATCGCACTGGATGACTCAGGGTCCCTAAGTCCCAAATCCTCTGATTCATGAGGTGACAGTGGTCAGAGGCAAGAGAGACACAATGTGCCTTTTTGAACTGGCAGGCAGGACTGCAATCTCTTGTTTTGTCTGAGGAAATTAAACAAGACCAGGGAGTTGCTGTATACAAATTGTCTTGCGGGCTGCTATGTGCAAGGTTGGGAAAGAGGAATTGCTGGAATTCTTCCCTAAGCAGCTTGCTGTTTATATCAGGAAAAGTGTGATTTGGCAGGGTCAAGAGGACAAGACAGTGCCTACAAATATAACATAGTTTGCATTTTACCGGTTGTCTTTGATTTGGCTTTGGAGAAGCAGGCTTACATGAAAAAGGAGAAAAAGGAAAAGAAAAGAAATTGTGATCTTTGGATTATACACCCGAAACAAACACGACTGACTTATAGGCCCTAAAAGATGGGGGCCACGTTTTATCATGAAAAGTTTGTGAGTTACAAAGAATTTTCATAATCAATAGGTTATTTCATGCACCTTCAAATTACAATCCTTTGAAGTATATCTAAAGCGTAACATTTCTTTTATTGGTCAGTAGGAATCTTTAAAAAGAAAGTCTTACAAAGAAAACAAGAAGTTCTGTATGCCTGTGTTGCAAGTGCTGATCAAACTTCTTTTGTGGAGAAGGCTCCCGGTTTAATCTAAAGCTTCTCTCAGGGATCCTTGGCCCTGCATTGAGGTTTCCTGTCTGAGTCTGTTGGTACTGGGGGCCACAAGGGCCCCCTAGCTGTGTCAGGGAGAGGGTACATACAATGCTGGGGATCCAACACAGGGCCTTATGCATAGAAGGATCTACCCCTCTAAGCGATCATCCTGGTTCCCAAATCCATCCACTTAATGATCTCCATCTTTCTGAGTTAGGCTATTAGTATTACAAAAAACTAAAGAAAGAGGTCCAGAGTGATAGTACAGCGGGTAGAGTGTTTGCCTTGCATGCAGCCAACCCAGGTTCAATCCCCGGCATCCCATATGGTCCCCCAAGCACTGCCAGGAGTAACTCCTGAGTACAGAACCAGAAGTAACCTCTGGGCATTGCTGGGTGTGACCCAAAAAGCAAAAGCAAAAAAAAAAAAAAATTAAACTAAAGAAAGACATCACATCTTTGAATCCTGAATTCAATTGTGATGAGGTCACAGAAGGCCAAGTGTATTTTTTTCCTTTGACTGTTTAATTCCATTCTACTATACGAATAGAGAATCAGAGTTGATGGTATGCATGACCCAAGAAGTAGATATCTAGGACTTCATGCTAAAAATTACAATGAGACTCCAAATAAGTCCTTTTTGGATGAGATGACCATCATATTGACTCAGAACTATCTCGAGGCTATGATATAATTACAGAAGCCTAAACTTAGCAGCAGTTTTCTATAGGAGCAGGGTCTTACTGGATTTTATTCTGGGACTGGGGGACACACCTGGTGGTCCTCAGAGTGTACTACTGTCTCTGTGTTCAGGGCACTATATGCGATGCTGGGGAGTGAATCCAGGTGAGCTGCGTGCAAGGAAAGCACCTTAACCCCTGTACTACCTCTCCAGCTCCTCTTTCAGGGATTTTTGTAGAAACGGGAAGATTTCTAGGTAATGCTCAGAGCATTGGGAGAAGTTCCCTGCGATATTTGACTAGTATGAGGACCTGAAGTTCAGTGCGCAGGCCTAGTGGTACTGGGGCAAGGAAGGCGAACTGAAGGTGCTAAGGAGCCATGTAGTAGCAGGGATAGGACTCAAGAGTTTTGCACATGCAAGGTCATGCTTCAGCCACTGTCCTCTCTCCCTAGTGTCTCTGACTGAATTTTAATTTTTGTTTTCTAGGCCACTGATAAGAATAGATAGCTTAAAGAATAGAGAATTATTCATTCTCTGGGAAATTCTATTTCAAGAATTCTACATATTTGTGGATGGAGTACATATCTTTAACTGGAGAAATACTTCTCAAATATAAACTACAGATTATTGATCATTTCAGTGGTACTTAAAACATCTAAGACACAGGCTGGAGCAATAGCACAGCGGGTAGGGTGTTTGCCTTGCACGCGGCTGACCTGGGTTCGATTCCCAGCATCCCGTACGGTTCCCTGAGCACTGCCGGGGTAATTCCTGAGTGCAGAGCCAGGAGTAACCCCTGTGCATCACCGGGTGTGAACCAAAAAGCAAAAAAATTTAAAAAATAAAAAATAAAACATCTAAGACATAGAGAATGAAATTTATATGATGTATTTAAAGGAGATAGATGGAAATTATAGAGCAAAATCTCCATTCTCTACAGACAAGCATTTGCCCACAGCTTCTCTATTTAAAAAGAGGCCACAGTACCTTCTTCCTAAGGCTCTGGGAAGCCAAAAAGGAGAACATATTCACAGTCCCTGGAACTGTGAGTCACTGAGCTAATGACTGTCACCTTCCCAAACCTCTTCCCTTTTCCTGCTCTGCTCAGCTTCCCAATTCAAGCGGGCTGACAACCACATCCACAAAGACAGCCTTCACCAACAAGCCACTGGAAGTCACTCAAGGAAACAGGAAATCAGACAGGGTTGTGGTGGTGAGAGAGAAGCTAGTCAATTGAAGGAGCGTTGTGAAGCACAGGGGTGCGTTGGGACTCCAGCAACGACCACCACTGCAGGAAGGCAGCTTCAGAGATCACCTGAGTGGCAGCATGAGAGGCAGGAAATATTATAATTTTTTTAACCAGTTCCCTTGCTGTGCCTAACCCTGGTTCCATTCCAAACAACACATACGGTCCCCTGAGCACTACCAGGAACGATTCCTGAAAACAGAGTAAGAAATTAGCTCTAAGCACCACTGAGTATGGCACAGACAGACAGACGGACAGACAAACTATGGTCAACATTTTTTCATTGTACAAAAAAGTAGTGGATCATATATCCCTAAGTCATTTTATTGCACATGAGAGTAACTTTACTTTAAAAATGTACCCTACTTAAATATAGGGCGGGAGCGATAGCACAGCAGGTAGGGCGTTTGCCTTGCACGCAGTCGACCTGGGTTTGATTCCTCTGCCCCTCTTGTAGAGCCTGGCAAGCTACCCGTGATGTATTTGATATGCCAAGAACAGTAACAACAAGTCTCACAATTTGTTGTGAGACGTTACTGGTGCCTGCTCGAGCAAATCGATGAACAACGGGAGGATAGAGCCATGGTGCCAGTGCCACAAAAAAATTAAAGAATTATATTATACACATGAAAGTAATACAGTGTAGTCAACTAAACTTCAATAAATAATTCTTTTTTTCCCATTAAAAAGTGTCAACTGGAAGCTGGAAAGATTAGACATCAGGTAAGGCTCTTGCCTTGCAGGCAGCCAACCGAGTAAATCCCCAGCACTACTTAAGATTCCTAAGCCCCACTAAGAGTGTGCTCTAAAAGCAAAGCCATGAGTAAGCCCTGAGCACTGCTGAGTATAACCCCCAAAACAAAAACTAACAATTTCAACCTGAAAATGCAGATGCAACACCAACAAGCTGAGTGCGGGCTTACTTCTCAGGAGGGCTTTCAACCTTGAGCCTACGCAGGGCACACAGCTGGAATTCTACCCAATGTACCACTCAGGAAGGGAGAAGAGTGGAACTGCAGCTTCTTCACCCCTACACGCACCACAGTCTCACTCAGTCCACGGAAAGAAGATAGAATGAGTAGCCTGTGGGAAAAACAGCAGATGAGAAAGTCGAACAGCTCTAGAAAGAAGCTGAGGAGATGGGGAAATTCTATTTCCTTGTCTCCTAAATGAGGAGATGAAAGAAATGGAAAAGTGTGTGTGTGTGTGTGTGTGTGTGTGTGTGTATGAGTGTGCGTGTGTGAAGATAATATTTCCCATCTTCATTTCTCCATCAATAAAAATGACCTTTTCCAGACTAATATTTACCTACTTCTGAAGGTTCGTGTAAGAATATAAAGAGTGAAGAAATAATAAAGATCAGTAACTACAGTAATGTCTGTGAAACCAAGATTTTTCAATATATAGGAAAAGACAAGCACAAACTTAAAATTAAATCACCCTACTCTAAACACAGTTGGAAATAGCAATGTGGCTTTCTAAGAGAGCACATCTACCACTTCCACTTGTGGTTAGAGTGGACTAGAGAACGTCTTAAGAACCATTAAGCTGAACATTTCTCCTGCCTTAAATAATTAAAAACTGAGCAAAATGCAGAACACATTGGTTTTCAGACTTGAATCAGCAAGATATACAGGAGAGGTGTTCCTGAGAGAAAAGAAACAGATGAGGGAAATTGAGAATAGCGTCTGCTTACTTACTGTCTGAGGGAGTGTCCAGGGAAAAGTGCAGCTAGGGAGAACCCACAGGGAGTACGGAGAGGAAAGAAAACTGGGAATTCAGGAAGGTGCAGGTGTCAGGAATGTGTGCTCAAAGAATCAAAGGGGAAACGGTTTCCTCAGGTAAGAACTGGGCAGCATATGCATGTATAGAAAATACCCAAGGCCAAGGAAACAGGCGGTCAATTCCCACCTAACAAATAAGGGTCAATTCCATGCTCATGACTGACTCGGGAAATCTCATAATAATGCATGACAACAGGGCTGCATACTCAGAAGGATAATACCTTGGTAGTGGGCTGTGTATATCTAGCAAACACTAAATGCAAACCCCAGCACTTCCAGAAATGATCCCTGAGTGCAAAGCCAGGAAGAATTAGTCCTGAGCACTGCCAAGTGTGGCCAAAAACAAACAAAAAATGGTAGTTGAAATATACAATACATTAAAGGGGTCCAACAATTGGCATAGAAATGGCAGAAAATCAAAAATGAGCTAGAAGATAAAGTAGCGGAAACCATCCAAAAATATCAGAGAAAATGGGGTCATAGAGATAGTACAGCAAGTAAGGTGCTTGCCAGGTTCAATCACCAGCATTTCATATGTCCCCCTGAACATGGCCAGAAATGATTCCTGAATGTCAAGAGTAACCCCTGCGCATCGCTGGATGTGGCCCCAAAACAAACAGACAAACAAAAAAAAGAGAGAGGAAAAAAAAAAGAATTGACACAATGAAGAAACAGTAAGAGTCATAGGGGACAACAGCATCAAGAGGAGTAATATAATATGGGTTCCAGGATTAGGAGAATGAAGGAAGGAAAACAGCAAAATTTTTATTTGAAGAAATAATAGCCAAGTTTTTCCCCTGACTGAGAGAGGAGTTAAACACCCAGATCTCAAACACTCAAAGAATTCCAAACAGAAGCCCAACCAGATACTCTCCCCAAGAAACTTTATAATTGGAAGGGCAAAAATCAAAGATAAATAATTGTAAAAGTCAAGGAAAAATGCAAAGTGTCACATTAAAGACAGTCAGCAGGTTTCCCCACTACATGTGAAGGGAGAGACAAATGGAGTCAAAGCAGTGAATAGAAAAATCACCCAACCAAGACTATTCTACCCAGCTAGGTTTTCACTCCAAGTTTGAAGGAGGAATAAAGAGCTTTTCCAACAAACAAAACTTAAAGGAAGGCATTGTCACTAAACCAGTTAAACCTGCAAAAGATAATTAAGAGATTTCTATGAAAGGCAAACAAACTCCATTTGATACCTGATACCTGAAAATGAAATTTTGAGAATTCTATGTTCGAATTTTTGATTCTTTCCTTGTTATCACTTTCTGTGATTTAGAGAACTTTAAATTTCATTTTTAGGTTTTCATAATTTTATGTGCTTCTCTTTAAGCATATATCATTTATTTCTCAACAGGTATTTTATTTCCACTCATTTATTCATAGTGTGTTTTCCATTCCATCAATGAGTTTAGCTTGGTATTATTTTGTCAGTTCAACATTTGGCTCAAAACAGGATTGGTCTAGATTGACTTTCTTTTCTTTTGTGAATGAGCCATACTGTCCTAATTCTTTTTTTGCTGAGTAATTTTGGATTATATCCCAGATCATTTATACATTCTATTCTGAGTTTCTGTTTCTATTTTACTCCTCTAAGAAATGGCCCCTTTTGTTTATTTATTTTCAGATTTTTAATTCAGTTCCATTCTCACTACAAAATCCATCTTCTGTGTAAAATCACATTTCTTTTCAATTATTTTTTATTTTCTTCAATGGACACTTTACCTCTGACACGTGGACATGTAATTTACAGGCAGGACCTTGAAGTATATAGTTTGTATACAAAAGTTATTTTTCCTATTACTCTTGTTCCCTAGCTTTCTAATATCTGAATCCTGCCTTTAATTCTCAGTTGTTGTAGTTATCTCAATCTGTTATTTTTAGAGGTCAGGAAAGTGTCCCTTTTTTTCTCTAGGAATTTTAGCCACACTGTGTGCCAAATGTGTCCTGTTCTCAGGCCAGGAGCTGTAACATGGAAGGCCCATTCAATACTAAATTCTGCGTCTTGACATCCTTTCAAAAATCTCTACATCACTGTAAATGCCAATGACTTCTGATCATTATAGTTATTATTTATGTTTTATACATTAAGAAGTTCTGTGTGCCAGAGTGATAGCATAGCAGGTAGGGCGTTTGCCTTGCACGCGGCCCACCACGGGTTTGATTCTTCCTCCCCCCTTTGAGAGTCCCGCAAGCTACCAATAGTATTCTGCCTGTACAGCAAAGCCCGGCAAACTACCTGTGATGTATTCGATATGCCAAAAAAATAAATAAATAAATAACAACAAGTCTCACAATGGAGATGTTACTGGTGCCCACTCGAGCAAATAGATGAACAATGGGAGGACAGTGCTACATTAAGAAGTTCTATAAGAACAGGAAACTAACACCCAAGAATGGCTGAGATTAGTACCAGGAATTTTACTCCTTGATTTGGAGGCCAACCACACATACTAGGGGGAAAGGGAGCTCAGATAAAGAAGGGAACACCAAATAAAGGTGTTGGGAGGATCCTCCCAGGATGGGAGAAGCATGCTGAAAATAGACTATAGACCAAACATGATTGCCATGCAATGCCTCTTTTGCAAACCACAACACCCAAAAGGAGAGAGAAAACAAAAGGGAATGCCCTGCTACAGAGGCAGGGTGGGATGGGGGGGGGATGGGGGGAGGGATACTGGGATCCATGGTGGTGGGAAATGGGCACTGGTGGAGGGATGGGTGTTTGATCATTGTATAAGTGAAACCCAAGCACAAAAATGTGTAAGTCTGCAACTGTACCACATGATGTCTCACTATTAAAAAATTTTATAATAAAAATAAATAAATAAATAAAAAGTAAAAAAAAAGTTCTGTAAGAGTGCTAATGCAGTAAGAACTTATTTCAACAACAACTGAAAAATCATCTCTCTTGGGGTCAGACAGTAAAGGAGTTAAGGAACATACAGACCTAGCATGTGACTTGCTTGACCACATGGTCCCCTAAGCACTATTAAGTTCAGCCTTGGAGGGTTAAGTTTTCAGTTCTGTGCTGGGGCACTGAAAGGATGGTTCAATAACCTCCAGCATCATAGACCCAAAGAGCACCTCATCCACTGAACACTTGTCTGAGAAAACTTAGGACGATCTCTTGGACCTCCTGAGCATACCTGGGAAGCCCCCTCACCACTATAAATATAGTAAGAAAATAAAACAGAGCTCTCTTATAACAATGCATACGAACTATCCAAAAGCATCCTATCTACCTCCTATATCACATCTTGTTCCATTCTCCCATTTCCCCATAACTCACCAACCATACTGGCCTTTTATAAACATCCCAAGCTAGTTCTTCATTAGGATCCTTTTGCTTTTTTTTACAATGCTAGATTATTTCTGACTCTCAGTTTTCACTGACATGATCGTTTGTTAAATTGTCCTTTTATATGTTAAAAATACAACTTTGTGAAAAAAATCTTTCATTCGGGATCAAAAAAAACAAGTCTGGAATAAAACACATGTTGTTAAAGGAAAATAAATTATGTTATAATTATAAAAATAGCAGGAAAAATGGAGGCAGGCTGCAGGCATCAAAAGGCATATCACACTAATAAAATGTTCAGCAAATTTTAAAAAAAAATCACAGGAAAGCAAACATACAAAGATGTCCTTGAATAAAAATCTTACAAAACTAAACAAATAAGGTTCTTAAAATATACATACATTTATGCAATAAAATACTGCTTAAATCTAGGAGATAAAATACACTAATTTCATGATATTTTTTATCCCCTGAGTAGAGCTGAAATGTGAAACAATATTAACTATCATGAGTAAGGGGCTGAAATACAGAGATTTCTGGGCCAGGAATGTGGATCAACAATATAGCATTTATTTGCCCTTGGTTCAAAACCCAGCACCACCAAGTTAATCAATTAATTAATTAATTAATTAAAGTAGGAGAAGCCCCTCTCTCCCAGTCCAATGGATAGAATGCATAGGAGTTTCCGAATTACCATTTCTCTTTACATTCTCCACAAGTCGTATAAATATTTTTATGGTTTGAATATTTAATTATAACCAAAAAAAAAAAACGTTAAATAACATCACTGTCACTCTCCTCCCATTGTTTATCAATTTTCTCGAGCAGGCCCAGTAACATTGTTAGACTTGTTACTGTGTTTGGCATATCAAATATGCCATGGGTCGCTTGCCAGGCTTTGCCGTGCGGGCGCGATACTTGCCGGACTCTCCAGGCGGGGCAGAGGAATCGAACTAGGTCGGCCATGTTGTCTGCATGCAAGGGAAACGCCCTACCAGCTGTGCTATCTCTCCAGTCCCTTAAATAACATACTGGGAGGTATTCAAGTTGACACTGAAGTATCTCTTCTGCGTAACTTGCTGCAGATGTATCTTTTGTATAAATTATTCCAGAGCCTTAGGAATTGTAGCATGCATCAGACTGCCTCAAGGGCCTGTTGTAATACAAATTATTGGGTCCTACCCCTAGACTGGGCTGAAGTGATAGCACAGTGCATAGGGTGTTTGCCTTGCACGAAGCCAACCAGGGTTCGATTTCTACCTATCCTGCCTGCACAGAAGAGCCTGGCAAGCTCCCCGTGGCATATTTGATATGCCAAAAACAGTAACAATAGGTCTCAAAATGGAGACGTTACTGGTGCCCGCTGTAGCGGAAGGACAGTGCTACAGTGCTACAGTGCTACAGGTAAAGGCCCTCCCGATCGTTGATTTGTTCGAGCGGGCCCAGTAACGTCTCCATTGGAGACTTTTTTTGTTACTGTGTCTGGCATATCGAATACTCTCGGTAGCTTGCCAGGCTCTCCGAGAGGGGCGGAGGAATCGAACTCGGGTCGGCCATGTTGGCCGCTTGTAAGGCGAACGCCCTACCGCTGTGCTATCGCTCCAGCTACAGGTAGACTGGACAAATCAGTGGGGAATGGGGGCTGAGAATCTGCTTATCAATATGTTTCCAGGTAGTGCTGATGGTGAAGTCTCAAGAACTTCTGCATCTGCATATTTGAGCATCACAACAGAAAGAGCAAACAACAACTTCATTCTATAGATTTAAAAAAAAAAGCAATCTGATATTTTAGGGGGTAGTTCTGCAATACTAGATAGCTGTTCATCATAAAGCTCTGGATTTAAGGCTATGTGCAAATTGTGGCCCCTGTATTTACAGATTCTTACTGGAAGTTTATTGAACCTTTTGGTGCCTCAACGTCCTCACCCATAAATAGCTACAAAAGACAGTGTCTTCTGAGACTTAAAGGTAATAAACACAGAGCACTTAAACCTACCCCTGCCATATAACAAAAACCATAGGTAATTGTTAACTAACTTTATCACCACTAAATTACGCAAATCCAGTTCTTTATATGTATTTTCAGTCATTGTCAATAGGAATGCCTTTTGGTACCACAAAACTAGATGGCTGAGTTCTAAAATAATTTTCTACTTAAGAAAGCTTTAGAGGGGCTGGAGCGATAGCAAAGTGGGTAGGGTGTTTACCTTGCACGCAGCCTACCCAGGTCCGATTCCCAGCACCCCATATGGTCCCCTGAGCCCCGCCAGGAGTAATTCCTGAGTGCAGAGCCAGAAGTAACCCCCCGTTCATGGCCGGGTGTGACCAAAGAGAAGAAAAAAAGCTTTAGAAGGGGCTGATGCACGAGTACAGTGAATAAAAAGATTACTGTGCACACTAATTGACCCAGGTTCTATCCCCAGCACCCAATATGGTCCCTGAGCTTGCCGGGAGTGATCCCTGAGTGTAAAGCCAAAAGATAGCCCTGATCTCTGAACAGAGTAAGCCCTGAGCCCTACTAGGTGTACTTTCCCTTCCACCCAATACACACGCCAAAAACTAACCTTAAATCCTGAGCTGGAGAGATAGGATAGCTAATAATGCTCTTGCCTTGCATGCAATTGACCCTGTTCCATCCCTAGCATGTCAAGAAAACTTAAGCACAGTGCTGGAAGTAGCACTCAAACATCTCAGTACTTGGTGCCAAAACCCAATCGCCAATCCTCAAAATATTCACCTGAATTCTACTTTGTGTACACAAACATTTGAAAAGAAACAAAAGTGGAAGCGGACCAGAGCAACACTAAGGGCTTTAGCCTTACAAGCAGCCAATCCAGGTTCAATGGCCGACATCCCATATGGTCCCCCACACACAGCCAGGGGTAATTCCTGAATGCAAAGCCAGGAGTAACCCCTGAGAATCGCTAGGAGTGGAAAAAAAAAAGTGGAATAGAGAATCAGAATAATAATACAAGTAGGGCACTTTCCTTGCATGCCAATGACCCCGGTTCAATACCTAGCACCCCATACAGTCCCATGACCGTGTAGGAGTGATTTCTGAATGCAGGACCAGGAGTGAGTCCTGAGTACTGCTGGCTATGGCCAAAAAGAAAGACAAACAGAAGTAGAGTAAGTTTAATAAATTTGATTTCCCTCCAATTGTTGAATGCCCAAAGAATTAAGATACTTGGTTCAGAAAAAATATACAATGTTCACATAAAAATTTAACCTAATTTACAATGCAATCTAAATGTTAATAGCAAACTAACATTTTCCCCCACAAAAATAAATCTAGTCTGGTTCCTTTTCTGGCATTTCAAACTAAAGATCACTTTAATGCTAGTGGAAAATACATTTCCTGATATTCTGCTTAAGTGTATTGTATTTTATTTGATATTATATATCACCCAGTAAGCAATGACCAAATTGTATTTGCTACCAATGAAAAGTGCTAGAGTTCCAATTTCTACTCTGTAAATCAAAACAGAAAAGGATTTTGGAAAAAAAAAAAAAACATATTTTTCACCCCATCAAAAATGGAGAGAACAGGGGGTATGGTGCCGCCAGCAGGTCAATCTGTACCTGTGAGGTGAGTGCATCAGCAGTCTGATGGCAACGTCAGACTTTCAGATACCCCAAAATTGCTGCTGTGCCTCTGGCCAGACCCCAAAACCTTGGGGCAAAGTTTACCAAGAAAGTAAATGGCCAAAAGTTAGGTATGTGGGAGACATACCCACAAACCACCTCCGGCTCAGCTATATAATTGGAGGCATGGCCTCTCTGGTTCCTGATCGAACTGCTTAATGGCCATGATCCCAGAGTCTCAGAAACGAATCTCGGAACCCAAAGGCTTTTGGTAGAAATGCGTCCTGTTCCTGCAGTAAGTTACTGGCGCTGGGCCACTGCAGGTGGGAATAGGTTTTGTGCTTTGGCCTGTTCCCCATGGTGGCCTGGTGACCGCCATCCTCCAGAGGCCACTGGACAGTCAGGTTTGGGCCTGCAGTGACGAGACACATGGGGCCTCACCACATGGGGGTGGAGCTGACTCTTTCTCCCCATCCCAATGAGACCCCGAGTCGCCGCCTACAAAAGGCCTCTCTGGCTCCTGATCAAGCTGATTAATAGCCATGATACGAGAGACTCAGAAACAAATCTTGAAACCCAGCGGCTTTTGGCAGAAATGCATCTGGACTGCATACAAGGTGGCCGCCAGCTCAGAGCTTAGTAGAAATCCAGATATGAGCCGTCGGTGATGGAGCAATTGCAGTCTCATGGGAAGGGGGCAGTACCAAATCATCCTTCACGCCCTACTGAGGTCACGAGTTGCCCCCCACAAGCGGCTCTCTGGCATGGTCATGGCTCCAGAGGCAAAAGGACTTAATCCAGAGCCCGGAAGCTTGCGGCAGAAAAGTGAATGGACCATGCATTAAACTACAGCACCATGCCTCCCCAGGAGGGAAAGGGTATTGCTCCCTTCCACCTTTTTCCCCCAGGCAGCAAGGTGGCCGCCACCTCAGAGCTTTTTGGAAAGCCAGGTATGAGCCAGCAGTGAAGGGGCAACTGCAGTCTCATGGGAAGGGGGGTGGTACCGGCTCGTCCTTCACGCCCTACCAAGGTCATGAGTTGCTCCCCACAAGCGGCTCTCTGGCACAGCCATGGCTCCAGAGGCAAAAGGACTTAATCCAGAACCCGGCAGCTTGGGGCAGAAAAGTGAATGGACCATGGGTTAAACTACAGTGCCATGCCTCCCCAGGAGGGAAAGGGGGTTGCTCCCTTCCGCCTTTTTCCCCCCTGGCAGTAAGGTGGCCACCGCCTCAGAGCTTATAGGAAAGCCAGGTACGAGCCGATGGTGACGGGGCAACTTCAGTCTCATGGGAAGGTGGCAGTACCGGCACGTCCTTCATACCCTACTGAGATCACGTTACCCTCCACAAGAGGCTCTCCAGCACTGCCATAACCAGACACACAGAAACCAATCTCGTAATTATCTGGCTCTTTGCAGAAATCCAAAATCGTGGCTGCGGGACATTATATGATTCTCATAACCAGCTATAGAAAACAAAATATTTCACAATGCCTTTTCAGCAATTCTGATTGTTGAGGGGGAAATTCTAAACAATAATGGTGCATCTTTTGTCGAAATAATGAATGTAATCAATATAGAGAAGAGTTAAGTAGAAATCATCTGCCTCACAGGCATTTGGAGGGGTGGGAGGGGAGTATACTGGGGTTCTTGGTGGTGAAAAATGAGTACTGGTGAAGGGAAAGATGTTTGATCATTGTATGACCGAGACTTAAACCTGAAAGCTTAGTAATTTTTCCCACAGTGATTCAATAAATAAAAATTTTTAAAAAATTAAGGTGGAGTTCATGCTCAATTCAATCAGCTAATCAGTGGCTGAATAAATAGCAGTACTCCTACCAAAAAAAAAAAAATGAAGAGAAGAGGGACTGGAGCTATAGTATAGAGAGTAGGGCGTTTGCCTTGCATGTGGCTGACCCAGGTTTGATCTTCGGCACTCTATATGGCTCCCTGAGCTCTCCCAGGACCAATTCCTGAGTCCAGAGCCAGGAGAAACTCCTGAGCACTGCGAGGTGTAGCCAAAAAAAAAAAAAAATCAAACAATAATAATAATTTAAAAATGGGCAGAAGAGATGAACAGAAACTTCCTCAAAGAAGAAATACAAACAGCTAGAAAGCACATGAAAAAGTGCTCTGCATCACCAATCATCACTGTCACTGTCACTGTCCTCCCATTGTTCATCAATTTACTCGAGCGGGCCCAGTAACGTCTCCATTGGAGACTTTGTTGTTATTGTGTTTGGCATAACGAATACATCACGAGTAGCCGTGCGGGCGAGATACTCTCAGTAGCTTGCCAGGCTCTCTGAGAGGGGCAGAGGAATCGAACTCGGGTCGGCCATGTTGGCTGCATGCAAGGCAAACGCCCTGCCACTGTCATCAGGGGAATGCAAATCAAAACAATGAGATGCCATCTCACACCACAGAGACTGGCACATATCAAGAAGAACAAGAACAAAAGTCCTGGAATGGAAGTATGGAGAAGGGCACCCCTGGCAGGAATGTCAACTGGTTCAGCCTTTCTGAAACAATACGGATATTCAAAAACCTAGGAAATGAACTTCCATTTGCCCCAGCTGTTCCCTTCTTGGAATATACCACCAGATCCCCAAACCCAAATGGACAAAAGACATTTGCAACTTTCTGATTTTTTTTTCTTTTTGGGTCACACCCAGCAATGCTCAGTGAGTTACTCCTGGCTCTGCACTCAGGAATTACTCCTGCCAGTGCTCAGGGGACGATATGGGATGCTGGGAAGCGAACCTGGGTCAGCTGCGTGCCACGCAAATGCCCTACCCTCTGTGCTATCGCTCCAGCTCCACCTTTCTGATTCTTACAGCCCCCACAACAACCAAAATCTGGAAGCAACTCAAATGTTCAATGATAGAGGACTGGATAAAGACACTATGGCACATAAACACAACGGATCATCTCAGTCATCAGAAAAGATAAAGTCGCGAAATCTGCTGCTACATGGAGGAACCTGAAGTTAGTCAGAGGGAGAGAAACTGACACCGTATGATCTCTGCCCTAAGCAGGATCTAAAGAACCTAATGGTGGAATGAAAAGGACAGAGGAAAACAGGTGCACTGCGTTGTTGTCGAGAATAATGATTACAATATTCAGTAGGAAACTGCCATTTGAGGGGGCTGGGGGACAGGACAGGGAGGGGAACATTAAACTGGGAGGAGGCGGTGGGGCTGAAAGGTGGTAGAGCTTTAGGTATGAAACCCCATGAGCAACGGTACTGTACACCGCAGTGCAGAGACTCTGGTTTTTAAATATTTGTCTCTTAAAACCAGACTTGTGGGTGGGAGGCAGATAAAGGTGAGGGGGCACTGGTGAAGGGAAGTGGACACTGGTGAAGAGATCAGTGTTGAAACACAGTAATCCCGAGACCTGATCATGAATAATATTGTGATTTCATGGTGACTAAATTGAAAACAAATGTTTTAAAACTTTTTTTTTTCCTTTTTGGGTCACACCTGGAGATGCACAGGGGTTACTCCTGGCTCTGCACTCAGGAATTACTCCTGGCGGTGCTCAGGGGACCGTATGGGATGCTGGGAATCGAACCCGGGTCGGCTGTCTGCAAGGTAAATGCCCTACCCGCTGTGCTGTCACTCCAGCCCCTTAAAACATTTTTTATATTTCTATAGACCTACTTAGCTTTTCCCTTTAAATTTTTCTTTTCTTTTTCTTTCTGAGTGTGTGTGTGTGTGTGGTGTGTTTGTTTGATTTGGACCACACCACAGCTTATTCCTAGGCTTACTCCTGACTCTGCAATTAAATCTTTCTTTTCTTTTCTTCTTTTCTTTTCTTTTCCTTCCTTCCTTCCTTCCTTTGCTCTTCCCTTCTTTCTTTTTTTCCTTCCTTCTTTCATTCTTTTTTTGTTTTCTTCTGTTCTGCAGCCATACCAGGGCTTACTCCTGGGCTTACTCCTGGCTCTGCACTCAGAAATTCCCTAAGGCAGGCTCAGGAGACCATATGGGATGCTGGAAACCCAATCTTGGTAGGCGATGTGCAAGGCAAGTAGTCCCACCTTAAAATTTTCTTCATTCTCTATCTCTCACTTGTCACTGTCCTCCCGTTGTTCATCGATTTGCTCTCTGTGCTTGGACTAGAGAGACAGCACAGTGGGTAAGGTGTCTGCCTTGCAAGCGGCCAGCCCGGCCAACCCAGGTTCGATTCCTCCGCCCCTCTCGGGGAGCCCCACAAACTACCGAGAGTATCTCGCCCTTACAAAAAATCTGGCAAGCTACCCATGATGTATTCAATATGCCAAACATAGTAACAACAAGTCTCACAATGGAGATGTTACTGGGCTCGCTCGAGCAAACAGATGAACAACGGGAGGACAGTGCCACAGTGCTCCATCTCTCACACTTATTCAATTGTGTACTTGTAAAATTTATCTATTATATGATTGTGTTTAAATGTTTAGCATAAAATTGTCATTATTGTTTTAAAATTTTTATGCCCACAAAAATACAGTTTTGAAAAAAAACAAATTTCAAATTATTGATGATTTATAATTTTGTGGAATTTCAGAAATTTACCTTTAATCATCTGTATGTGTGTAGATGTCAACACTCCACCACAAATTTTTTAACAAATAAAGATCTTTCTTATATGTAGGCTATAAAGAAACACGAGGAATAAATAGCCAAAGTTGAGCTGGTGAGATGGTGCAGCAGGTAGGATGACTTGACTTGCACGTGGTTACCCGGGTTCGATCCTTGGCACCTGATAATGTCTCCCTGGGCCCATCAGGAGTGATCCCTGAGCACAGAGCCAAAATTAAGCCCTGAGCACTGCTGGATGTGGCCCTGAAACCCCAACAACAGCAATAACAAAATAGCCATAGTCATTGGAACTGGAGTTTTTTGTTTATAAAAATTAAATGGGGGGAGGTGGGAGGAGGCTGGGAGAGACCCTTAGGACACTGGTGGAGAGATGCAGGCTCTGGTTATGGATGTTGTGTTGCAATATGTGCATAAGAAAAGTGTAATTAGGGGCTGGAGCGATAGCACAGCAGGTAGGGTGTTTGCCTTGTACGTGGCCAACCCGGGTTCGATTCCCAGCATCTTATATGGTCCTCTGAGCACCGCCAGGAGTAATTCCTGAGTGCATGAGCCAGGAGTAACCCCTGTGCATCGCCAGGTGTGACCCAAAAAGCAATCACTTAATCACTTAACTTCCCGTTAGTCGTCGATTTGCTCGAGCGGGCGCCAGTAACGTCTCCATTTGTCCCTGTCGCGTGCTAGTGTAGCCCAATGGCATCTGTTCGCTCCGGGAACATGAAGGGCCTCAAACCGATCGTTCATGATCTTGACGAAGAAGTCTGACCATCTGGTAGGTGGGCGGCCACGCGGTCTTTTGACATCCCGTGGAATCCAGTCGGTAACAGCTCTAGTCCAGCGGTCGTCTTTAAATCTCATTACGTGACCATGACACTCCCTCCACTACCCAGCCGTTGCCACACTCCAGGACGCTTTCCGGACACATCATAAGACACTAAATACCCATCTTCCGGAATTGTCGTACCGTATTTGATAGGGTTCAAATATGGTAACACCTACAAGGGTGATTAGAGGTCGCCCCACAAGCCTCTATCCCTCTCGGAAAGACTGGCAAGCTACCGAGAGTATTCCGCCCGCACGGAAGAGCCTGGCAAGCTATCCGTTGTGTATTTGATATGCCAAAACCAGTAACTACAACTGGTCTCATTCACCTGACCCTGAAGGCTTCACCGACATGGCAGCACTGAGAAGGATGAGAAAGGAGAGGCCAACAAAATCTCAAGGCCGACCTAGGCTGCCACAACGAAGGAAGACAAAAATGATCGTCTGTACTTTCAATGCACGTACGCTAGCATCGGATGCATCCATCGAGGACCTGATGGTACAAGCACGAATGATCAAGTACGACATCATTGGTCTGACCGAGACAAGAAGGCACGAATCTCACCATGCCGTTTTCGACACTGGAGAAGAATTGTTCCTCGGAACATGCGATAAAAGAGGTGTTGGAGGCGTTGGTGTCCTTGTCAACACAAACTTGGCCAAGAGCATTGATTCATTCGAATGCCTAACAACCTGAATCGGACGTTTACATTTGAATAGATGTGGCTCACTGCCTGCAGTTTCTATCTTCGTTGTCTACGCACCAACATCTCATTATGATGAAAGAGAAATCGAAAAGTTCTACATGGAGCTAGAGAAGTTCTATAAAGAAACCCAAAAAGCAAAAAGGAAAAAAAAGAAAAGTATAATTAACAGTATTGTAAGTGGGAGAGATAGGACAGCAGTCAGTCCTTTTGCCTTGCACAAGACCAGCTCCGGTTCAATCACCAGATCCACATATAGTTCCCTGAGCCTTCCCTGGCCAAAGTCAGGAGTCAGCCATGAGAACCACCAAGTAGGCACCCAAATTTAAAAAAAAAAAAAAGATAATCATTATTGTAAATCCAGGCACTTTATTTTTTAAAAAATGGCTAAAAAGAGAAAAGAAACAGTCATGTATGACCAAGATAATTTTCTGAGGAGCATAGATCATACGCTCACACACAACTCACTCCTTACCCATACCCAAATCGCCCCCTCAGACCTAGAAGAAGCTTTCTACAGTATCAGAGCATGAGGAGGTAAGAAGCGAGTGGAATAGAAGAAATAAAAATTTTAAAGTCAGAATAATTATATGAACAGTGTGAAGTTGAACTATCATTTCTAAAACAATATAAGAACTAGCTTTTATTGGTAATATAATGCTATTCAGCGTAATCCTGCAGTGCTTAAAACTTTTCTTTTGTTTTGGAGGCCACACTTGCAATGCACATGGCTTACTCCGGGCTCTGCACCCAGGAATCACTCCTAAAGGTGCTCAGGGAACCATATGGGATACCAGAGATCAAACTCAGGTTGGCCACAAGCAAGGCAAATGCCTTACCTGCTGTACCATCTCTCTAACCCCCAACTTAACATCTTTTTTAACAATATATACAATGTCTATTTCCCAATTCAAATCTTTTTTGAGAGTTTCCTATTTTCTCACACTCTTCACAAAATTTAACTCAAATGGATCTCCTGTCTAAGTGCAAAATGTGAGATTATAAAACTCCTATAAAGTTAACACAGAAACAAACCTCAGTGATTTCAGACTTAGCAATCACTTTTAAATAGAGCATTAAAGCACAATCAATGGAAGAACGATAAACTGTACCTCATTAAAACTTAAAACTGCTTCTCTGCAAAAGAACTGTAAAGAGAACTAGAAGGTAAGTCACAGCAGGGAGAAATTACTGGCAAAAGATACCATATATAAAAGACTTCAAAATGCACTGAGCACCCTCAGAACTCAACAATAAGCCAACGCGCATTTCTGATAAAGCTTTGGCAGCTGGAAGTGGTGTGTAAAAGCAGCAGTCACAACTGACTTGGAAATGTACTTAAGTATTCCAAGAGACAAAAAAAAAAAAAAAAAAACTTCACAAAAATTTACTCAAATGGATAGATATTATGCCTAAGTGCAAAATGTCAGATTATAAAACTCCTATAAAGTTCACACAGAAACATAAAACCATACCAAAATAATGAAAAAACATACCAAATCTAATGACACTACCATGCGGTAAAAGCAGGAAAAAGATTCTGTACAAGACATACCTGAATAAAACTGTCCCGAGCAAGAAGCCTGACACAGCCACTGAGGCTGTTCCCGGTGTGAACTGTCTCCCTCAAAGACTGCTGGGGCATCAGGGGGAGAGAGTGCAAAGGGACACAGTGCATGTGCTCAAGCTAAGCCCAGAGTTCGATCCCCAGCACATCCAGGTTCCCTGAGCGCCAAGCATCACTGTGAGGAGGGGGGCGGCAGGGTCCCTGAGCACTGCTTGGGAGCCATCGCAAAATAAAAATAAAAATAGAATGGTAGCTGCAAAACAAACACTGAACCTTTTTTCACTTCTTGCCTTTTGCTATTAAAAAAAAAAAACTCCTCTTTGGCTTTCTTTCAGGTACTAAAAGCACGAAGTAATGTAGGTCTTTCATAAAACAGCAACGCGGCTCTCACAAGAACACTTGGAAGACCGGGACGCCAATACTCAAAAGGGGGTAGGCAAGCTGCCGTCTAACAAAGAGAGGAGGGGGCATGAGCTGATGGGCAACATTCCAGAAAATTCTATGCCAGTACTCCTGACCGAGCAATTACTTTCTGGAATTTAGCGGAAGAAGAACATTGGTATGGAAAGTAACGCAAATAAAATGGTTTACTGAAGTGCAGTCTGTAGTGGCTACCATGGTGGAAGTAACCTAAAGGTTAAGAGAAAAGGAAACGCTAAACACATCATGACACACATATTCTATGGATAATGAACCATCTCTCAAAGGCATATGAGTCAGAAGTACAGTCAATGACCTGGAAAGACGTCCTGAATAAGTTGCTAAATGGATTCACAAAAGAAGAAACTCGGAAAGCAGGTTGCTCATACGTAATATGAGCCTCCACTTTTTCCAAGTAAACAGGAAGCAAGAAGAAGCCCCCACCACAATTGGCTCCTCTGGGCATAGAGACACTTGGTAGACACTCCACTCTGCCTTCCCTCTCGTTTTATTTAAAAACAGTTTTTAACTGTGGTACAATACATTCCATAACATTTGCTCTTTTAATTTACAAATGCACAGCTTAGTGACATCAAGTATTTTTACACAATTGAACAATCAGTCTATAGAACTCTTTCATCCAGCAAACTGAAACTCTGCAACCATTAACTAGCTCCTTCCCCTCCAAGCAGTATCTAGTAAATACTTCCTGCTTTTATGAATTTGATTACTGTAGATAATGCATATAAGGGGTACCGTGTAGTATGTTTCTTTTTGTGGCTGACCTGTTTCACTTACCACAATATCCTTAGGTTCATCCATGCTCTACTCTGTGTCTGAACCATTTTATTAGACTGAATTTATTGTCTACATACACTCTTCATTTAACCATTCATCCATGGATGGACATTGGGATCGCTTCCACCTCTTGGCTATTGGGAATGATACTGCTAGGAACACAGTGCAGAGGTTTCTCCTTGAGACTCTGCTTTTGATTCTTTGCAGAAGTGGACTGCAGGATAAAATGGAAGTAGTCTTTAAGGGAGTGCCTTTCAGCTTTTTCTAGTGGGTGTGTGGGTGTACTATTCAAATTCCTTCCTTCCCCCTTCACCCTTTTTTTTTGTTTTGTTTTAAGGGTGAGGGGTGTTTGTTTTGGTTTTCTATGTTTATTTTTGGTTTTGGTTTTGGATCACATCTAACAGTGCTCAGGGCTAACTCCTGGCTTACACTCAGAGATCACTCCTGGTAAGGCTAGGGGACCGTATCCAGTGCAGTTCGGTCACAACAAGGTAAGAAACAGCGTCTTACCTGCTGTACTATTGGTCCAACTGGGCACCTTCTTCATGTGTTTGTTCATCATTTCGATATTTTTCTTAAAATTTTTGGTCACTTGGATATTTGCTTTGGAAAAATATCTTACATTTGCCCATTTATGTATTGGATTTACTTGGATTTGACGATAAATTACTTATGCTCCAACCTTTGGCTTCTGTCCTGGTATTTAATGGATTTAAGCATGGGAGGGTGAGTGGGGAGAAGGCTGTGTCTTCCACTGCAGAGGAGATTCAAGCTGATCCTTGCTAGTCCTTACCCATTTCGCTTCAACTTAAACACTCCATTTTCTTTCTCTTCTATTATTTGTGAGTTTGGGGCAACTCCAGAGCACCAAGCTACTCATTCATTCTTATATTCTTTCAATAAACAGTAATTGGATGAAATCCTCATCTTTCAGGAGATACAGTAGTATTGAAAAAAAGCAAAATTTTCCCCCCTCTCAGGTGAGGAGCTGGAGTGATAGCACAGTGGTTAGGGGTTTGCCTTGCACGCAGCCAACCCAGGTTCAGGAGAGCCTGACAAGCTACCCAGAGTATCTCGTCCGCACAGCAAAGCCTGGCAAGCTCTCCGTGACGTATTCGATATGCCAAAAACAGTAACAACAAGTCTCACAATGAAGACGTTACTGGAGCCCGCTCAAGCAAATTGATGAACCACGAGAGGACACTGCTACAGTGCAGGTGAAGAGAGGGGCATAATAGATTAATGGCCAGTGAAACTCACAAGAAACTCACAGGATGAGTTTCATTGTGACCGGGTATCCACAATTCTGACCCGAGGTATAGGTACTCTCTACTAAGAAAAATTAATTCCTAGAAGAAGTTTGGACATGGAGCTGTGGCAGCAGTGCACGCAGTGAGTGGCTCACCCACTCATCCACTACAAGGTGATGTCTGCCAACCACCGGGTGACCTGGTACTCAGCGCAGGTGTTCGACCTGGCACAGACCCTCCTCGATGGGTTCCTGCTCTGCCAGCAGCTCAACAACCTCCAGGCGCACTCCATCCACCTCAAGGAGATCAACCCGAGACCACAGATGTTCCCAGATGCTGCCTAGAGACGCAGGCAGGTGCGTGTTTGTCACTGTGCAGATTGTTACAACATGCCAGTCGACCGAAAGCTTGCATTTGGTAGACTGGGAACACCTGGAAAAGCGATCAGAATCCTCTCCAGAAGCCTCTGTTCCTCTCAGAGAACCCAGCAAGCTACCGAGAGTATCCCGCCCGCACGGCAGAGCCTGGCAAGCTACCCGTGGCGTATTCGACGTGCCAAAAACAGTAACAATAATGGGTCTCATTCCCCTGACCTTGAAAGAGCCCCCAATATGCCACTGGGCTACACTAGCACACGACAGGGATGAATGCAGTCGTTACTTACACCTGCTTGGGCAAATCAATGATCAACGGGATGACAAGTGACAGGTGACAAGAAGAAGTTCTAAGAATCTACCCAAAAGGCCCTAAATCCACCTTAAGATGTAAATATGCGGGGCCAGACAGTGGAGTGGGTAAGGTGCTTGCCTCACATTTGTCCCACTCAAGTTTGATCCCATATGGACCCCAGAGCACCACAAGGAGTCATTCCTGGGTACAGAGCCAGGAGTAACCAGGTGTGGCCCAAAAACAAACAAACAAACAAACAAACAAACAAACAAAAAAGTAAAAATGTTTTGCAGTTATTGCTTTTGTTTGGGGCCCACTCCCCACTCTGCTCAGGGATCACTCCTGGCAGGTTTGAGGACCATATGTGGTGGTAGGATTGAACCATAGCAACTGTGTACAAGGCAAATGCCATAGATATTTGGCCTAAGATAGTAGATAGTCATGGAATGACCATATAGTCATAGAATGAATATTTGTGTTCCTCACAAAATTTATAAATTGAAGCCCTCACTTACTGTGATAGTACTGGAGGTCAGGCAGAGATGAAGCCATGAGAACAGGGCTCTCACAATGAGATTAGTGTCTTTAGGAGGAGGTTAAGAAACCAGAGCGCATACCTCTAATGGAAGAAGGGAAGTCACCAGTAAGCCAGGAGATGCTCACAGGACCCCACTGTGCAGCCCCCTGATCTCCGCTGAAATATCTTCATTACTGTCGCCAGCCCAAGGTATTCCTTCTCTTGATAATAAAAGCAATCCAATCTTTTCTGTTTTGTTTTTACTTGGGGGCCACACTGGGCAGTGCTCAAGGGTTACACCTGGCTCTATACTCAGGGATCATTCCTTGTGGTGCTCTAGGGACCATATGGGGAGCCAAGGATGGAATCCAGGTTAACTGTGAGTAGACAAGTGCCCTACTTGTTGTTCTATCACTGTGGCACCAAACAATCCATTCTTATCACTCATCTTTTCTTCTTCTTTTTTTTTGTGGTTCATCATAAGGGACATAAAAACTCCATCACTTACTCACTTTTTCTGTCAGAGGACATTCTAACACATTACACTGTTTAGAGTACAGACTCCATATCTTGGCCTGAGAGTAGAGCCCTTGAAAAATGGGCTACTCGGCTCCAGGGCTTTCAAAGGAACCCCCCCCACACACACCACCACCAAGAAGCGAGCAGAGTGACAGCCCCCAGATCAGCACCCCCAGGTGAGAGTGGGGTTCTGAAGTACATTAGAGTGCCCAGTTTGCTGAGGAGGCAATTTTCAGAGGTTTCAGATGTGGAAACACCTTCTGACACATGGCCTCAAGCATGCCATCCTTCCTGCAGATGGGAAGCCGGCAGCCAGGAAAGGAAATACGAAAGGCTCGCTGCCTTTAGAAAAGTTTTCTTTGGCTGATGGGGCTAGGTCCTTATGAAAAACCTGCAAGACTATCTCACGGTTTAAGGGAAATCTCTGCTGAAAGGTGGGTACAGGTGGAACAAAGGCAGATGAGACAGAAAGGAATGTTTCTAATGAGTCTCTGCGTGGTAATGTGGCGAGATATGATTTCTGGTCTCCATCCTATCTGATGGGGCTGGGGGGATTTACAGAGATCGCCTTACTTATTCTCTTGGACCTGCTGTGAGGCTTCTAGAGGAACGATGACAGAAAATAAAGGGCTGTCTGAGTTCGTGGGAGATCCAGGCCTGACACAAACTGAAGCAAACATGACAGGGCCAAACGAACTATATCTCCACTGATTTTAAAGATGAGGTTCGGTTATAAGTGATAGGCAGAGGCCCCCAATGGTACGCTCCGCCTTTTAGATCTCTCTTGAAATAATACTGGAATTACTGAAAGAAAGTAAAAACATCTGCATCCTCCTTATAAATCTAACCAAAGCACTATCTACATGCAGAAGCCTTAAACAGATTCTTCCTACACTGCAGTGCAGACCAGAACAGCGTGAAGGGAGCACCAAATAAAGGGGGTTGGGAGGATCCTCCCAGTATGGGAGAAGCATGCGGAAAGTAGACTATAGACCAAACATGATTGCCACTCATTGCCTCTTTTGCAAATCACAACACCCAAAAGGAGAGAACAAAAGGGAATGCCCTGCCACAGAGGCAGGGTGGGATGAGGGGGACGGGCGGGGGGGGGGGGGGGGGCGGTGATACTGGGATTCGTGGTGGTGGGAAATGGGCACTGGTGGAGGGATGAGTATTTGATCATTGTATAATTGAAACCCAAGCACAAAAATTTGTAAGTCTACAACTGTACCTCATGATGTCTCACTAATAAAAATTTAAACAAAAAAAAAAAAAAAAGAAAGAAAGAAAAAGAAAAACCAAACAGCGTGAAGCAAGTTAGAGACCAACCTAAATTTGAACTTGAGAGAAAATATAATGTTCCCAGAATGAAAAAAAGGAATACTCCATGCTCATTTGAGGTACGAGGGCAGAAGGGGAAGGAACAGAGCACACGTCTTCACTTCCAAAGTCCCTGAAAATGAACCCAGAGCCAGGGAGCACAGGCAGCCCTGAAGAGTTAGTGAACAGGATGATAGAACCCACGCAACCAAGTGGCCCGATATTAAGCCCAGCTCCACCACCGGTACGTTCAGTGCCGTGGTCTGAGAACCACCTTTGCTAAGTCTTCAGTCTCTCCTCTGCCAAGCTGGCACACACAGTGCCTTCTGCATAGCACTGCTGAGGGAACTCATAAGAGGAAAATGTCAAGTGCTTCAAGTCCCTGCAATTGTACATTGACTGATGCTGATGGTGACAAATAGGATGACGATGAGGTATAAGATGAATATGGTACATATGATGATGGTGATGTGTAAGTTGAAGACGGTGATGCAGTGATAGATTTAGTGATGGTGATGTATAAAATGAATATGCTGATGAACATGATATGAATGATAATAATGTACAAGATGGTGATAGAGGAAATGAATATATAATATGATGGCAGTAATGTATAAGATTATAACATGATGCTGACAATAGACGTGACTGTATGAAATGAGGGTAGCAGTGATATAAAGACAATGACTGATGATAGTGATGAATATTATTATGAGGAGGAGTTTAACTGGAGTTTCAGATTTGGTAAAACTGTAGCTAAAGATTTTAAGCATCGGGGCTGGAGCTGTCGACTCTGAGCACTGCCAGAAGTAATTCCTGAGTGCAGAGCCAGGAGTAACTCTGAGCATCGCTGGGTGTGACCCAAAAAGGAAAAAAAAAAAAGATTTCAAACATCAAATACTTTAAATACTTTAAAGTATTGTTTAAATACTTTGAAGTACTCTTTAAGTACTTTAAGTATCTAGCTGGAGAGAGAGTACAGGGGTTAAGACTTAGCTTGTATGCAGCAAATCCTTGTTCAATCCCCTCTACCACAGATGATCCCCAGAACTCTGCTAGCAGTGACCTCTGAGTACAGAGGCAGGAATAACCCTTGAAAACCGCTGAATGTGGTCCAAGGACCACTCCCCACCAGAAACAAATAAAATATTCTAACAGTAGAACAGTGTATATTTAAAGGAAATTTTCCTTTCTTCTATTTCCTATAAATATTACTATTAAATGGAATATTTACTATAAATATTCCTCTGTAAATAGTAAGAAACTTTGGCTCTGGGGTTTTTTGTTGTTGCTGTTTTGGTTTTTGGCCACACCCAGCTATGTGCTCAGGGATCTACTTTTGGTGGGCATCAGGGTACTCTTGGCTCTGTGCTCAGGGATCACTCCTGGTGGGCCTCAGGGGGTCATGTAGGGTACCGGAGATCAAACCCGGGTCAGCGGCACGCAAAGCAAGTGTGCTGTACTATGTACCCACTGTACTATGGCTCTGGCCCCAAGAAACAAACAAGAGGTTTTACACAAAATTTAGCTATAATTGGAAAACAATTTTTAAAAACTCTATGTTTAATAATGTTGGAGGTTTTAAAAAAGAATAACCTGTACAAATAAAGCTATAAGAATCGACCCCAGTTGCAAAGAGTCTAAAGAAGCAGACAGTTGAGAGAGGAAATCTGAGAGGCAAGATAAATGAATGGCATCTCTCCCGCCTCCACACTTGTAAATAACCCTCCCTCTCCACCCCCACAGGAGACAGGAAGCTTATCCTCTATAAAAACTGAATGAGGGATGTTCCAAACTCAAGGACGTGAGGGAGAGAAGGGTTCTGGAGTGAAACAAGACAAAGACAGTCTCCCACCAAAGTGTGTTAATGAGCTTCCAGACGCTTTATCCTGCTGATAATGTCCAAAAGCCCCAGCATCTGCATTTGTACTGCCAAGGTTTGAAGTCAAAACTCCGCCAGAAGAATTTGAACTTCCCAGAGAAAACTCTAGACATAAAGGCATTGGAAGGTCTAAAAAGAAAATAACTACATGCATAAATATATACATGCTGTACTATGTACCCACTGTGTGTGTGTATATATATATATGTATACACACACACACACACACTGTGTGTGTGTGTTTGTTGTTGTTGTTGTTTTTGGTTCTCAGCACATCCAGCGGTGCTAAGGGGTTGCTCCTGACTCTGAACTAAGGACTCATTCTTGGCAGGTTCAGGGTCCATTAGGGCTGCCAAGGACCAAACCCGGGTGAGCTGTGTGCAAGGCAAATGCCCTCTCTACTGAAGGATGGCTCCGGCTTGGAAAAGACTTCAGTCCTTGACCACATGATTGAATGTTAATGCAGTGCCATGCATGGTAGTCTCTAACATTATCTCATGGCTCTCTGAAATCAGACATGTACACCCACCAGCCCGGGACAGCCCACTATTAACATTCCCTCAGGACCCACTTCCAGTCAGTGTCTGCCACCAGGATGTCCCACCCAGCTTAATTTCTGAGTCCTCTGTACCTGGAAGTAAAGGCATTAACAACTGTGATTCTAACTGCAGCTCTATGGCACGTTTGATGCTGATATCAACCGGCCCTAAAACTCTCAAAGAAGCTAATTCTGCCGATAAGGGCTAACTCAGTGAATAGTAAATTCATTAAACTGATAGTGACTCAAGGAACTGACTGCTGCATTTCTTAAGACGCCCATTATAAAAGTATCCAGAGATGAGCAACATAATGCTTATTTATTTAAAGACAAAATCCCCTATTTAATTTTGTCACATCAGATGAGACCACTCATGTGAAATGTTTTCATACAGACACACATATGTACATTATATAATTATCTAATACATTATATATATGTAGATATACATACACATCTCATGATCTTTGAAAAAGATCACGAGGAAAACTTTGATGTCTCTTACGTCTGATTACTTAACATAGAAATTATAATGAACTTAACGCACACTGAGAGGGTGATACCAAATGTAATTGCTGCCACGTCTATTATTCTAAGCTCCTTAATAATAGGACATTGCCTTAATGGACGGTCTTTTTTATGGTTAAAAAAGACAGCGGGTGGGTGGGGTGGGGGGAGGTGGTATTCCAGCTACTGTAGTCAGAAGTGCTGTTGCTAGAAATAGAAACAGCATGAAGAGCCTGAGTAGGCTGCAAAGGGCTGTCTTGTCCTGCGTGAGAAGAACACTTCCTTTGTCCGCCCCCAGGAAGGGTGCAGTGTTCCTCCCTCAAAGCGAACCACTGCCACCACCCATCTTATCAGGCTCCTCGGGCCAGACTGCACTGAGATGCAGAGCCGGAAGTCCCAGATCTGCCCCAGGAATCCAGGACACGGAATAAAGCCCGCTCCATGCCCCCTACCCCACTCTACCCTACACACTGTCTCCACTTGGCTCAAAGGTGCTCTGTTCCCACAGAATGCACCGATCACTGTGTCACCCTAGCTTATCCAGGCCTTAAAGCTGAAATCAAGCTGGTCACCCAATTCCCCGACGCTTTTCAGATAGACACAAAGAGCCCGGCTGAACCTTTGTTGGGGCATCCTCTGGTCTGGCCGGCCACACGGTGGGAGGATGACTCCCTCCCAAAGAGTCAGAGCCAGGAATTTCCCAGCTCCATGCCTTACAGTTTCCCAGACTCCCAGGACTGAGCCAGCCACTTCCTCCCAAAGCCTGGGCCGGTGATTCTTGGGGGAGAGGGACAGCCAGAAGCACAGCAGGACCTTCACTTGCGTCACTAGCCTGCCGTGGTTACAGGGGACAGGGAGTTGGCCTTCAGAGGACAAAAACAGAGCTGCTATCTGAACCCTGAACCAAGGCCCCCACCCTGGCCCTCTGTGCTGTGTCATCACCTCGCAGCAATATGGTTCCTGGATATCAAAACAAATCCCCGTTCTTCCCTGCCTGCTCCTCATTTACAGGGTACAGAGCGTGTCCCACCAATGTCCCCTCACCAACAGGAGCTGCTTCCACCCCAGAAAAGAAGGCACTGGCACACTGGTCCGGCTGTAAGGGACAGAAAAGCACCTCGGTGAAATGGCCCTGAGCCCAAGTTGGTACTTGGGACCAGGGGGTGTGGAAGAGGAGATGACAAGTGATAAGAACAGTGAGGGCTTTCTGCAAACACCCCCAAAGCGAAACTCACTGCATGAAATTAGAGGTTTGACAGTGAATGAACTGTGCACATATGGGGTTCAGATACTGTGGGTGACACTTCCCCTCCATCAGAGGTGCTGAAAGGGCTGTTCTTCATACACCCTTGGATTAGTTAAGCCCACACCACTGCCCATGTGCAGGGCACACGTGGTACCCAGAGGACATGTCCTTCCTCATGTTCCTGGTCCCCAAACTCAACTGGGAGCAAGAGCAGAACATGCAAGGTTTTGTTTTCGTTGTTGTTTGTTTGATTAGGAATTAGCTAAATGAAGGAAAGTATGCATTTTTGGGGCTAGAGCAGCAATTACCGTGTGCAATTACCTTGCACAAGGCTGACCCAAGTTCAATCTCCAGCATCCCATATAGGTCCCCCGAGCCCAGCAGGAGTGATTCCTGAGTGCAGAGCCAGGAGGAAGCCCTGAACACAGCCCAGTGTGGCGCCCCTCCCCCCCACAAAAAAAAAATAGCCTTCTCTATAGATTGGGGGGGGTAGAGGGGAACAAAGGGAAGCTAAGGACAAGGTTTGCTCATTCAAGCACCCTCTCTCGGTCCTTCCCTTCTGCCTGTCTCCAGTATGTCCCTGCCATGGCCATTGTTAAAAGGCACATTTTTCCAAGCACAATGCACCCAAAATTTGAAGAAGAAAGTGTGTTTATGATGTCAGGGTTAGAAAGAATACTGACATTTTGGACATGCATTTGATTTGCATTATTACTTCTCTTTGGAGCTTGGGGAGGTATTCACCAAGATAGTTTATGTTTCTCAGAAGGCTCCTAGAAAGACAGTTTTAATGAAACCCTGATGGAGCAAGAGGAAAGCCGGAACATGAGTCAAAATGAGCTCTGTCTCCCAGGTCCGGCTCTGTTCCTCATGTCCCCTTGAAAAGCCTTTCGAAGCAGCCCTCAGAAAGCACCACACAAAGGAAAAGCTCGTTTTCCTAGCCAGAGGGGGGAGAAACCTAGAAATTATCAGCTTTGTTTTGCTACATTCATGCATTTTTCCAAGGCGCCTCCAGACTCTTTGAAACAAACAACTGTCTCTAAGGAGGAGAGGACGAGAAGCTACCCCAGGAAAGTTCGAAACCCACACAATTGGGCTGTCCGTACAACCCCCATCTCAGGACGGAAATAGACGGCCCTCCCCCGCTTCGTGGGTCTGGCTGGATCCACAGGAAACTTCTCTCTTGATTTGACTCCCACTGAGACCAAGGTTTAGCTTTCCATCCCTCATTCCAAGCCACACACCCGCCACACCACCGTGAGCCAGGACCTACTCAGAAACCTTTTCAAACAAGCTTGCCCACCCACAAGCACTGTGGACAATTCACAAAGCTCATGCTTCGGAATCAACCGTGTCTTTTTCTTGGAATCAAGAGATTATCCTTAGAACCACCAGGGAATATTCTCTACACAGCAAATGAACCTTATTCGGAGTTTTGGCAGTCAAAATTTCGAGGTCAATTAAACATCGCTAAGCCCTAAAGTCTTCCTCTAGTCCCTGAGCATGCACACGCGATGCCTTCCGTGGGCACAGGATTCAATCAGCACCATCTGGATGCCAGGGCTGGACACTGCACTGGCCTTATCAGCGCCTGCCTTCTCCGGGATTTCCACATGGCAGCCCAAGGAGGGCTTCAGCACTCTCCCTTGCAGGCTTCCACATAAGTAAAATGATTCAGGCACTCTTGAAATGCTTTGAATGAATTGGTCACAGTCACATGATGCCTCTGGATATTTCCTTTCAAAACACGCTCCAAGTGAAATGAGATCCAGATGTTGTAAGCAGATGTATACCCAGTCCCCTTTCTAGGTGGTATCCTACTTAGTGAAAGCTGGTCAAAGGGGCCAGATTCTTACAAGCACCCACTTCCCCCACTCTGCTAAGTTCCTCCAGATCTTGGGCACAGGGTATTGGCCTGCAGTACTGAACATAATGCTTGGCCCATAGCTGATTTTTTTTAAGTCTGGTACAAATCATGGAAAAAAAAAACTAGTATGAGGGGCTGGAGCGATAGTTCAGCGGGTAGGGCATTTGCCTTGCACGCAGCTGTCCCAGGTTTGATTCCCAGCATCCCATATGGTTCCCTTGAGTACCACCGGGTGTGATTCCTGAGTGCAGAGCCAGGAATAACCCCTGTGCATCACCAGGTGTGACCCAAAAAGTAAATATATATATATATATACATATATATATATATGTAAATAGCCAGAGTGATAGCAAAGCGGCAGGGCATTTGCCTTGCAAGCAGCCAGCCTGGCCGAGTCAGGTTCGATTCCTCCGCCCCTCTCAGAGAGCCTGGCAAGCTACCAAGAGTATTCAGTATGCCAAACACAGTAACAAGAAGTCTCACAATGGAGACGTTACTGGGCCTGCTTGACCAAATCGATGAACAACGGGACGACAGTGTTTGTTTCGTTTGTTTTTATATGGCCAGAGAGACACTACAGTGGATAGAATGCTTGCTTTGGGGGGGGGGGGGGGGGGGCGGGCGGGGTGTCAGTATAGCAGGTAGGGCGTTTAACCCAGGTTTAATCCCCTGGGGCATATAGCAGGTAGGATATTTAACCTTGGTTTAATTCCCGGCATCACATATGGTCCTCCAGCCTCCAGCACTGCCAGGTGCGATTCCTGAGTGTAGAGTCAGGAGTAACCCCTGATCATCGCTTGGAGTGACCCCCCCCCCCCAAAAAAAAAATAAGGCACTTGCTTTACGAGGCTAACCCAGCTTTGAACACCAGCACCACATATGGTCCCTCAATCCCCACCAGGAGCGAGCACAGAATCAGGAACAAGTGCTTGGGTGCAATGCGTTCCTGTGCACCATTGGGTGTAGCCCGGAAACAAAAAAAAAAAAAAATACAAAGAAAAGAAAGATATCAAAAAGAGTTCTCATGTATTGGATTAAATAACAATCAACATCAGGAACAAAATGTAATATTATATAGAGGGATTTAGACTTGGACAATTCTGATCCAATACCAAGCTAATAGCTTATCTATTGTTGTTTGCTTTGGGGGGTTTTGTTTCATTTTTTTTTAAATAATCTTGCCTCTTTCCATTTGAATAATTCTTTACCTATATGGCTTTTTTTTTAATTGTACTAGGTAATAAATTATGTAGGCCATTTGTAGTTCAGAAATTCTGACTCAGGTGCTCAGTCCCATTTATTGAGCAATTATCGTGTGCTACATGGACCCTGTTTGGAAAGCTCCAGCCACCAGTCACTCTCCTTACATCCCTGTGACAGGCTCTGGCATCATTCCCATGGATCAATGAGGAAACTGGCTTAGTAGCTCTCTGAACTCTATGTGGGGCCAGAATGATAGCAGTGGGTAGGGTATTTGCCTTAGATGGGCCAATTCGATCCCCAGCACCCCATATAGTCCCCCAAGCACTGCCAGAAGTAATTCCTGATTGCAGAGCCAGGAGCATCCCCTGAGCACCGCTGGGTGTAGTGTAGCCAAAATCAAAACAAACAAACAAAAAAATCACCAACATCAAAACCAAAGAAAGAAAGAAATATGTGTACCTCCAGAATCCTTTTCCCGGCATGTCTTATGCTTCACTTATGCACCAGATCAGATTCTTCCAAACATAAAACATTCCAGAAAACATTTCAGGCACTGCTCCAGCCTCCCCCTTACAACAGGTCCCCGAGACGCAGCTCTCTTATTCCAATGTCTCCTTAAGACTAGCCCAGGACTATACATCAGTTTTTGAAACAAACCACAAAAGAGGCCTGACCCACACTGTGGAGATTCTGGTTATGGCTGAGGATTGTAGAACTTCAGCAAACTGTCCAGGTGCTACTAACACTCACATTTGAGGGTCCGATGCCACTAGCTCAAGATTTTGTACCCTGCAAAGAACAAAGTCATTTTGGGGCCAGAGTGACAGCACAGCGGGGAGGGCATTTGCCTTGCACGTGGCTGACCCGGGTTCAATCCCCAGCATCCCATTTGGTCCCCCAAGCACCACCAGGAGTAATTCCTGAGTGCAGAGCTGGAGTAACCCCTGAGCAATGCTGGGTGTGATCCAAAATGGAAAAAAAAAAAAAAGGAACAAAGTCAATTCATTAAGAAGCTGTTGCTAAGGGCCGAAGCGATAGTAGAGCAGGTAGGGCATTTGCCTCACATTAGCCGACCCAGGTTTGATCCCCGGCATCCCATATGGGCACCCAAGCACTGTCAGGAGTAATTCCTGAGTGCAGAGCAAAGAGTAATCCCTGAGCATCGCCGGGCGCGTAAACCAAAAAGAAAAACAAAAACAAGAAAAGGCTGTTCCCCGGAAGTGGATATGCCCTTCCTTCCCTCTCCCTTTCCCTCCGTCAGCCCCAGCCACTGGTGCCTTACTGCTCCGCAAATGTGCAAGTCCCCTGCTAAAAGCCTCTCCCTGCACCACTGGTCTGCATGGCTCCTTCACTCTTTAGTTTAGTTAGATATTTTGTTTGTTTGTGTTTGTTTTAGAGTCATACCCAGAGGTGCTCAGGGCTTACTCCTGGCTCCCAGCTCATTTTTGGCTGTGCTTGGGCCACCATCTGGGGTGCCAAGGATCAGGTTGGCTGCACCCAGGGCAAGCATCCTGCCTGCTGTACTGCCATTCCTGCCCCTTGCTCAGGTACTTTCTCAAATGTCACCTCCCAGGGAAGAGATTCTGACCACCATGACTAACATACAGTACTCGCTCACCCATGCCCCAATCCTGTCCTTCATCAACAATCTCAGTCTTGTCACCAACTCACCCTAAGCAGAGGACCAGTCTACAAATGCACTTGTTTCTTCCTGGTTTCTACATGCTCCTTGGGGAAGGGAGTTGGTAATGTTCAGGGGCTACTCCTGGCTCTGTGCTCAGGAGCCAATCCTGGTTGTACCAAGGCTCAAGTTGGGGTCAGTCACATGCAAGGCAAGCATTTACCCCATACTATTTTTCTGGCCCCTAAAATATATACTCTAAGGGGCTGAAGCCATAGTACAGTGGATAGAGCACTTAGCTTGTCTGTGGCCAACCTAAATTCAATCCCGGACCCACATATGGTCCCCTGAGGCCCACCAGGGTTTATCCCTGAGCACAGCATCAGAAGTATATCTTGCGCACTGCCATGTGTAGCCCCTGTCTCCCATGCCCCCTCCCCCAACAAATAAATAAATAAATTTTTAGAAATACAGTGCATACTTCAAGAAACTATGAATTTTTTGAGGGAAAGAGATAAGGTTCCTTATGTTTAGTTCTTCTGTTTAAAGTGCTTAAAGAAACTGATTCCCTCTCATTTGGATAGAAAGGCAAGAGCCTTGCTCACTTTCCAGGTTCCTTCCAGGATCCAAAAAGTCTTCGAAAAATAAAATTGTGCCGAGAGAAAAAAGGCTCAGATATCATCTAATACCAGGGTTCTTCTTCATGACGATGCAAGAGCGCTGGAATTGCATATGAAATGTTCTCAATACTGGTATGCCCTGTTCCCTGTGGGAAGAATTCACAGGTTCCGTTAGTTTTGAAGGAACCCCCCTTTCTTTTTTCAGGGGGCAGGGGGGCGTGTTGGGTCACACCCAGTGATGCTCAGGGGTTACTCCTGGTTCTGCACTTAGAAATTACTCCGGCGGTGGTTTGGGGAACATTTAGGATGCCGGGGATTGAACCCAGGTTGGCTGCGTGCAAGACAAACACACTGTCCACTGTATCATTCCGGCTCATTGAAGGAACCTTTTTTCTCCAACAAAAAGTGAAAATTGACCAAAAGCCTTCTTAATGGACGAGGAAACTGAAAACCTAAAAAAGGCAGCTTCACCAGGTACAAGAGATGCTTAGTGATGGAACTGTCAGCTGACACATCTTAGTTGATTTCCCATCCTAAAGCTGATTTGAAAGGAAGAAATTGCCCCTAGAAATGCCAGCTTGCCCTCAGACCACCGCACCCCCCAGCCAACCACTTCACTGTGTGCGTGACCAAGCCCAGGGCAAAAAAGGGCAAAGCATGCTTTCCCAGTTCCCAACAATCTCATGACTCACAAATTTGCACATGGTGAGACCATGAGACAAGGGTGAAGGCTCAAATTTGCCCTAAGCCTCTTTCAAATGCCATTTCAGAAGTCAGTGCAGAGCATTTTCACATACTCTCACTCACCAGATGCCCTCAGCAAATAAAGGATGCCTTTTCCTTCCCTGGTGCCACTGGCCTGATTTTCTCATCATTCTCTAGGAGAGAAAGTGCCAACAAAATAGCGCCACTACCACATGTCCTTCCGATTGGCTATTTTCTCAATGTTCTGGATTCCAAACCAATCCTTCTGGAATGCAGAAGAAGTGTGGGGGGGGGGGGGGGGGAGAATGCATTAGCCATTTGGAAGGATGCAAGGACGAAAAGCATGCAAAGAAATAAAAGACAGAGGCAGATTTTAATCATAACCAGAAGCCAATGAGCTATCCTCCACTCTAAAGAGACTTGCCATATTCACAGAAAGCTCTGGAAAGATACTCTGAAGGTTCACATCCATTTCTGGTTAGGTCACAACACTGCCAGGAACAAAGACCCACTCAAGTTACCTTAGGAAAAGCGGTGTTCGTGGAAGCAGAATTGGAAAGCTGTTGAGAACAAAAACAGTTCTCAGGCTTGGGGAACACCCCTCTTTCACCGGCTTGAGCCCGCTTCATATCTGCCCCCTTTTTGCTACCAATCAGCCTCCTCAATTTTTCAGCCAAAACATTGCCATGGACGGAACTCTCTCTAAAATCAGCCACTGGGGCTGGAGCGACAGTACAGTAGGTAAGGTGTTTGCCTTGCATGCAGCCAACCCGGGATCAATCCCCGGCATCCCATATGGTCCCCCAAACACCGCCAGGAGTAATTACGGAATACATAGCCAGGAGTAACCCCTGAGCATCACTGAGTGTGACCCAAAAAGCAAAAAGCATAAAAATTTTTAAAAAATAAATAAAAGCAACCACTGGGCTCTTGGTTTGTGGGGGGAAAAAATATCTTGCTGTCGTGGAGAGACAGCCCAGGGGTAAGGTTTATGCATGCAGCAGACCCCAGTTAATGTTCCCCCCACCAGCATTTCCAGGTGTGAATCTTGAGCACTGAGGCTGAACCTTGAACCCTGAGCACCCCTCAGTGAAGCCCAAGCCACCCACTACACACACTTTGAAAAGTCTTCTGATCCCTTCATTCCAATTCTCAGGGCAGGAACCAGCTTGACTCGACTTACTCTGTCCCAAGCTGCATGTCCTCATCCAGACAATGCAACGGCCTCCTTACAGTGGTGCATCCTCCACACAGCTACCTGCCACCGCCTGGGCTCAGGTGCAGGATAAAACGCAGCTACCTTGGTCTCCCTGGACCTTCTGAAAGGCTGCACCCAAATTCAGAAGCTGTCACTCAGGCAACAAACCAGGCTCCTCAAAAGTATGCTACAACAGGCCTGGACTGGCATCCTGCTTAAATTTTCAGGAACTCTGTGAGCTATTTGCTATCCCGAGGCAGTTTGAAATTGGCCACAAGCGAATGCTTATACCACAGATATCAGCAAAGCTAAAAAGTTAGGCCCAGACAATTTAATGTGAAAAAACACAATTGCAAGCATTAGTGATCAAAAAGAAAAATAACCAAGGTGAACAAAGCTTACTACCAAGCTGACATTTGACATCCAGTGCCATCTCCCTCTACTATCCTTTACCAACCATGGTCCAGGCAGAATGGACACTCTCCTCACTGCCCACGTCCAGAGGTCCTAAGTGCTGAGTGCTTCCAGTGCCCCCAGACTCTCCCCAACTTGAAATCCCTTCTCCATAGACTTCAACTACTTCTCTGGTGCTCCAACTACCCTCAGTTAGACTAGGGTCATTTTTCTAAATTCCTGTGACCCAAAATATATTCCTCTTCAGCCCTTTTTCTGTTGAGTCTTAAGACAACTGTGGCTTCATACCTTGAGGTCCTTTGACACAGTGATTTTCAAAACCTCTTTTACACCTGGGAACCAGAGAACCAGAGTGGGAAACCGCTGATGTTTAACCGCAGAACCTTTTCACAGGCTGATGGGAAAATCTGAAGACTGGCCCTGATCCATAGATGGGCAAAGCATGACTTTAATAAACTTCCAACAAGTAGGTGTTAGTTGTATCTACTAATTCTCCAACTCCATCCAAGGGATGAGCAACTACCTTTTCAACAGTCAGATACAGTTGTTTTGCTTTACTTGATGTTACTGTGCTTTTCAGAGAGTGTATTTTTTGAAAAATTCAGAGTTTGGGGCTTGACAGAACAGTGCATAGGGAGCTTGCCTTGCATGTGGCCGATCTAGGTTTGATCCCCAGGTAACAGCCCAAACAAATCCCAGCCTTACCCCCCCCCCCCCCACACACACACACACAAATCAAAGTTTTCAAGAGCAAAACCAAGTTTGTAGCATCATTCTTCAAACACAGGATCACTTTGTATCTCTATGTCACATTTTGATCACTGTATCACTATCATCCCATTATTCATTCATTTGCTCGAGCAGGCACCAGTAACGTCTCCATTCATCCCAGTCCTGAGATTTTAGCAGCGGCTCCTTACTCATCCTTCCCAACGGTGCTGTATTGAAGGCTCTTTCAGGGTAAGAGGAATGAGACCCATTATTGTTACTGTTTTAGCATATCAAATACACCACAGGGAGCTTGCCAGGCTCTGCCTCTTAGGCAGGATACTCTCAGTAGCTTGCAGGGCTGTCCGAGAGAGATAGAGAATGTATATAAGAGAATACAAGCAAGCATGTTAAAACCAAACACATGTGTGCTGCTTTAGGTACATTAGTGGGTTAGACTCTAAGAGGTCATGCGGCCACAAATGCGCACGTCCAGGAGCTTTGTTTTATAGTCTCTGGATCTTGATAGTCTTCAATTATTTCACTTTTATTCATTATTAGTCTATCACTATTATATCCCTATTATATCTATAATCAGTGGTGCTTTTGTTACCTGTTTTGGAAATAGTGATTTCCAAATAGTAAATGTGGCAAAAAGAGCAAGAGATTCTGAATCAGAGCCTAAAATTGTGACCAGAATGCTACAATCTCACAGAGCAACTTAAATGGACAAGAAGCTGCTTTTTTTTTTTTTGGCTTTTTGGGTCACACCCGGTGATGCACAGGGGTTACTCCTGGCTCACACACTCAGGAATTGCTCCTGGTGGTGCTCGGAGGACCATATGGGATGCTGAGAATCGAACCCGGGTCAGCTGCGTGCAAGGCAAACACGCTACCCACTGTGCTATTGCTCCAGCCCCAAGAAGCTGCTTTTTATTAATGAGCAAATAAAGTAACTTTCTGAGCTGTAATGTACTCCTGGTAAAGATGTTATGCTTGTTTGCTTGTTGCTGAGCCATTGGACATGCCCCACCTCCAGAACTCTTGAGCACCAATTAGCAAGAAAAAGATTCATTCTGGACTTCTGGAAAACAAGTAACATATCATGGTGTGTGGGGGGAGGGGGGCCACAGGACAGGACGGGCATGTGTGTATGGTGGGATACAGGGCGGGAAAGAGGTTTGAATTTTTCACTATATCTAAATGCAAGTAAGAGAGGATAAAGTCAGACCCTAAACTACAGATTAAAAGCTTCAACCTTGCAAGAGCAGCTTCATACTTCTCTATCTCTTCTCTCTCTCTTATTACTCTCTCTCCTCCCCCTTTCCCCCCCACCCTCTCTCTCTCTCTCTCTCTCTCTCTGCAAACTTCCACCCCACACTCCCACACTTCCCCTATAACCAATCTCCCTGTAACACTCTGGGAAAAGTTGGCTTGGACTGAAGCAGAAACCACATAAACAAGATCACAAGTTCAGTGTTTAGTGGAAGAAATTAGTTAGATCATTTAGCCAGACTAGAGAATATAAGAAAGCCACCCAGAAGCTAGAGGGGGAAGGATCCAATTACAATAGGCACATAAAGGAAAAGGCCATGAAGAAATGGGTTTCTCACAGCACCAATTTTTCCCTGACAAAGCATTCATGACTAAGTCTTCAGGTAGAAAATTCAATGGCAAGTCTACGTTTGATTGTGAAAGCTTTTAGTTGATGAATGTGAACTTCCTGGCACTTAGTTAACAGTTTTCAGAAAACAAACACAAAAGCATAACAGGTAAGGCCTTGCACAGAGCCCTCCATCAATCCTGCTTTGATCACCAGCACCATCACCAAACACTAACAGGGGTCACTCCTGAGACCAGAGCCAGAAACCGTCAGTGAGCTCCACTGTGTGTGGCCCAAAAGTTCCAAATAAATAATAAAAAATAAATAAAATAAGTAAAAATTATTTTTTAAGAAAACCTGAAAATTCTTCACACTCTTAAGAATCTGTAAGTAAGAAAGAATCTGAAGGTAAACCAAAAGCAATTCTGGGGCTGTAGTGATAGCACAGTGGGTAGGGCGTTTGCCTTGCACGCGGCCGACCCAGGTTCGATTCCAAGCATCCTATATGGTCCCCTGAGCACCAGCAGAAGTAATTCTTGAGTGCAGAGCCAGGAGTATCCCCTGTGCATTGCCGGGGTGACCCAAAAAAAAAGTGACTTTTGGGCACACAAAACAATAGAAAAAAATGTGACTTTTGGGCACACAAAACAACAGAACAGCAAGTAGCGTGCGTGCCATGCACACAGCTGACCGGAGTTTGGTCCTCTCCATCCTATACAGTCTATCGAGCCTGACTGGGAGTATTCCTGGGTGCAGAGCCAGGAAGTCCTGATCACTGCCTGGGTATGGCCCCAAAACAAACCAAAAAAGTGACTGTTAGGAAGTAGATTGGTTTCTAAAGAAATTCCAAATAGTTTATTTTTAAATTTTTTAAAAGCAAATTTAATCTTATACTAACCCACCCCCTCCTACACCCCCCCCCCCCCCCACACACACTCACACCCTGCTTGGGAAGTAAAAGAAAAAAGGCTCAGAACTAAGGTAGATAAAGTATTAGTGAGTGAGAAAATAAGACCCCTTGGGGCTGGAGTAATAGCACAGTCAGTAAGATGCTGGCTTTGCATGCAGCCAACCCGGGTTTGATCCCAGCTCCCATATGGTCCCAAAAGCATGTTAAGAGTAATTCCTGAGCGCAGAACCAGGAGTAACCCCTGAGCATCACTAGGTGTGGCCCCCAAACGAGAGCAAACAAAACAAAACAAAACAAAAAGTTGGGTGCTGAGAAAATAATCCCTCTACAGAAATACAAAAACCTGTCACCCTAGGCTGCTGATAAAGGCAAGATAATGACATGTTACAGTAGAACATATGTTTCATTTTCAATATCACTTATGTTTTCTCCATCTGTCATTTCTTGATAGGCGGAGATAGGAACACAGAGGTATGATATTTTCCCTAAGGTTTTGTAAACTATCAACTAAGCTCCTCAACACAGAATTTGGTTGCTTGAGACTCAAAAGAAATCAAACCAGGGCTGGAGAGATAGTGTCAAAGTCAGAGTATGTGCTTTCTATGCAGGAGGCCCAAGTTCAATGCCCAACATCATAGGGTTCCAGAGCTATGTCAGGAGCAGTCCCTGACCACTGGTCAGGAGTAAGCTCCTAAGCACCACCAGATGTGGCCCAAAAAGCAAAAGAGGAAAAAAGAAATCATACCAAAAAGCCATGTCCATATGTCCTTTATCCTATGTTTTGTTCTCATACTTCAGTCCCAGTCTGTATTAGGCCTTTTCTAGGCCTAAAATTTGTCCTCAGTTCACAAAATTAGACAAAAGGTCACCAGAGAAGAAATAAGATGGGCTTATGGTTTGTTTTACTGGGGTGGTTTTCCTGGTTTCTGAAATAAATCTCATCAAATTCTGAGCTGAGCGAGCAGACTCATAATACAGGGTAGAAACATAAAAGACAGATTCAAAATTTCCAAGGCTCTTGGCTTAGATCAGAGTTCAAACATGAAAAGAATTCTACAGAATCAAATCATGCCTGAATGTGAGCTTATAAACAGACCTCCCTGGAGTGACCAGGAGATCTCAAAACAGCTTGAGCCATGATCCTCATGAGGCCAGAAATGAACTGGGTACTTCCAAGGCCTGTGAGGGACTTTTAAAACACGACTTTGGAGTTTTCAACCCAAGATGGCATCAATCTTCTGAAAGGAAGACGTACAGAGGCACAGGATAAACCTTCAGGATTCGCTCTTTCATGGATTTCTGGTTTCAGATTTTTTGGGGGGGCTTTTTCTTTTTGGTGGTGGTGGGGTCACACCCAGCGATGCTCCTGGCTCTGCACTCAGGAATCTCTCCTGGCGGTGCTCAGGGGACCATGCCGGGAATTAAACCCAAGTTGGCCTCGTGCAAGGCAAATGCCCTACCTGCTGTACTATGGCTCTGGCCCCTGGTTTCAGATTTTATGATGATGTGTGTGATGAAACCAGAAAAGGCTAACCTAGCACTGGGAAGTAGACCTGATGTTTTATGAGTTCTGGAAGCTAGAGACGACTGGAGCATTCTGCAAGTCCAAAGGGAAGAAAACAGCTTTCATGAAGTCTGGTCGACTCCTTCATTCCATTTTCTACATATTTCTTATCCAAATAATCGTGAATCCCCTGTGAGTTACTGGAAGATACCAGGTTCTCAGCAAAGATGTACTCCATAGCATAGAGAATTAAGCCAGTCTCAAGAAGGGGGGATTCAAATTCCACTTGGCCTGACTCAAAGGACCCATGTGAGTTACTATGTGTGATTTACTATTTACTTCTACTTCTTAAGATCCCAGGCAGTTCTGAGTCAGTGACTGAGAACTTCCTCAAAAGCATGGGAACAGAGAATAAAGGCCATCAGCCAGAGACTTCTGGGAGTTGAGATGCCTTCCTGGAAGACACCTTCCAATAAGACAGACCATTACTGGCCAGAGCTGCTTTGATCCTGGTCCCAGACCAGAACCCAGTCTCAACCTCTGAGAACCAGCTCAAAGCAAACCAATGCAACAACTTTGTAATTAAACAAGGGCAACTGATTGTCAGGGTGGTGTTGTCAAGAAGGCTCCCACCCAGAGAACGTTCAGATAAAGATTACACGCTGCCCGCTGGACCAGGAAGTGTGCTAATCTTATTCCTACCTTTCACTTGGCTTGGAGCCTTGTATGACTTCACCAAGGCAAAGAGTAATAAAAGTTAGCACACTTGGACTTCCAAAGTCACAGTCACAAGAAGCTGTAATCCAAAACTTCACTGTGTATCAAATGGCTCTTACATCAACTTTCACGATTCTGATTTCAAGCATGGATGGGCCACAAGGCATCCAATAGAGGCTGCATGACTAAAAATACTAGCCATGATTCTGATGGAGTTTACCATGTGGCGCTGAATCAATCAACATCCTCATCTCTATAGTCGCTAACTTAGAGCATGATTTATTTTTTTAATTAAAAAAAATCTACAATGAACTACAACAATCAGACTTAAATTTATGTGCCTGTCAAGGAGGCAGGTTCCGGGAGACTAAAGGGGGGAGGGAGTAGGAGGAAATCTGGGAACACTGGTAAAGGGAAGTTGACATTGGTGGTGGGACCAGTGTTGAAACACGGTATGTCTAAAACTCAACCATAAATAACTTTGTATATCATGGCTTCTTAACAAAAAAAATGTTTATTAAGCAGGTCAGAACAGTAATGCTGTTAGGTTACAGATATAATCATGTATAAATTGTTTCTTTACTGAAATGCATTTCATAAATATGAATATGTTTTTTGTTTGTCTTTGGTTTTAGTTTGTATTTTTTGTTTTTGGTTCATACTCTACTGTCACTTTAGCTCTGAGCTCCAGGATCACTCTTGAAATTGCTTAGGGGAGCGTATGTGGTGCCAGGGATCAAACCCAGGTCAGGTATGTACAAGGCCATTGTACTCTCTCCAATCCCCTAAAATGCATTATTTTATGGAATGAAAAACCAAGTGTTGTGCATGCTTTCTACTTTCTACTACCTTATTAAAATAGAACACTGATATACTTTATTGCCTTTGACTGGAGTCACAATGTGCAACTAATGGCCTATCCACCATAAAACAGTCATTTCAACCTGAAAAACAACAAATTAAAATTAATGAGATGTGATCCTTTAAGTTTAAGAATTTAGTATTAGGAAGAGATAAGAATAGTATAAACATGAAATACATTTTGCCCTAAACTGAAGTGAAATTGTAGATTTGTGTTTCAATTATAAACAGAGTAATTAGCTGAATCGTTAAAAGCAAAGTGTTAAGTTACAGATAGTCATCAAGAATATAGAAACACATAAAGTTGGTTTTGTAACAGAAAATGCAAGATTCAGCTTAACTGGAAAGAGTGTAGAAGACCTACTTGTCAAATCTAGCCCAGATATCCTTTGTGATTTGGGCCAAACCACCAATAGCTGTTTCAGTTGCTAGTTCTTGAAAGCAGTGAGGATAACACTTGCTTCCTTTAGGTCACAAATGACACTGATAACAGGATTGTTAAATTCAATTTCTTTATTTCCGTAAGCTGGCATTTGCATTGCACCAACTTTACTAGGTGAAGCAGTTGAAATCAACGTTCTTCTTTCTAATTCTGGCACCGTAGCACACATTCCCTTCCAAGAAACAATGGGCTGCTTCTTACATTCTTACTTTCAGAAATGGTCCAGTATTCACAAGTTCCCGCACATTTTTCTTTGTCTATTGTATTAAGTGCCTAGAATAGTGCCTTACGCATAATGAACGTGGCACGGATATTAATCTAATGATAGAAGTTAATAGCATAGACTCCTTGGGCATTTTGTCCTTTTATCAAATATACTGTGAAAAGTCTCTATTAGCAGATATACACAGAGCTGAGGGGCTGGAGCAATAGCACAGCGGGTAGGGTGTTTGCCTTGCAAGCGACCGACCTGACTGACCTGAGTTCGATTCCTCCGCCCCTCTCGGAGAGCCCGGCAAGCTACCGAGAGTATCTCGCCCACACAGCAAAGCCTGGCAAGCTACCCGTGACATATTCAATATGCCAAACACAGTAACAACAAGTCTCACAATGGAGATGTTACAGGGCCCGCTCGAGCAAATTGATGAACAACGGGAGAACAGTGCTACAGAGCTGACTCTTTCTACCATTTTTTAACTTGAAAATGCAGACAAGTACATACACCATACATGGGCATTTCATTGACTTTTCTCAAACTGTATGTGCCCAGTGAACCCATATCCAGACCAAACAAACATTGCACCCCTCCCCTCCTTTGCAGCACAGTCCCCATCTCTTCTCCTGCAGACATATAAGGTAACCGCTGTCTGGTCCACTAAAAATAGCTTAGCTTCAGGGCACAGCCAGCTCTAGAGCACCTGGATGGCAAGCCCAAAGGCCAGAGCTCAACCCCAGGCCAATATGCCAGCCTCACTCTTGTCACAAGGCCTGGCATAAGAAGTCTGTGATCTCTAAGAAGATCACAGAAGTCAGTATCATAAGAAGTGATCATAAGAAGTCAGTATACTGCAATTAAGTGTGAGTTTCACTACTAAAATGCATGAGAGCCCTGAGGAGCACCAACAAAGTGTGTATACACTGCATGCCAAAGTGTTTGACCACAGATATCTCAATAACAAAGGGAAGGAGAAAAAAAAAAATACCAACGAAAACCAATTAGCCTTGCCTGCACCGGTACATAAACTCTCATACATTCAATAGCACGGTGTGTAAAGTTTGCAGTAATTCACCTCACTTTAGGTTTGGAAGGGTTGGTTCACATTTCTGTGTGTGCATATAAATCATCCTCACTGACAGGCAGCATTTTATTACATGAGATCACCACAACAGATATATCCACTCTACTGCTGATGGACAAATGTGTGGTTTTCAATTTGGGGCTATTTTGAAAGTGTAGTTATGAACATTTTGTACCAGTATTTTTGTGGACCTGTAATTTCCTTTCCGAAGAGTGGAACCTGCTAGGTCATGTGTAGATGAATGTCTCCCTTTGGTCCACTAAACAAGTTCCTAAAGCTGCTGGACCAAAGTACACTGATCCCAGCGCAGGAGACGTCAACCACCAAACATCAGGGGCAGCAGTTGGTATTTCTGTGTTGTTTTTGTGTTTTCTTCAATTTTACCCATTGCTTGGGGTTGTATTGTCCATAACTGGGTGTACATCATCTGTTGAAAAATGGCTATCTGAACCCTTCCACGTGATTGCGGGATATTTAGAGACCTTTTTTCTTATCTCTTGACCATTTTTTCCTACTAGCTTACTGTTTTCTCTTAAAACTGTCATTTTTTTTTTTTTACATATTTGCAATATCACAGCAAAGTCTGTGTACTGGAAATGTCATCTCTCAAGGGTGTCTTTGGTTCTTAATTTAGTAGATGTTATCATAATCTTTTCTTTTAAAGTTAATGGTTTTTGAGTCCTTTTAAGAAATCTTGGTCAATCCGAAATCTCCAGGCTCACAGGGAGTCAGGAATGGGCAATCCCCACCCCCACCCCCATCTCCCTGTGTCTGCTCCCCTGGCAGTCACACCTACGAATTGCCTCTGGTGCCATATAAACTCATTAATGGCCATGATCCAGAGACTCAGAAACAAATCTCAGAAGAGAGCAACAAGCAACAATGCCTCCAGACCCTAAAGTCACCATCCAGTTAAAAATTTAATTCTAGGGGCTGGAGAGATAGCACAGCGGGTAAGGCGTTTGCCTTGCACACGGCCGACCTGGGTTCGATTCCCAGAATCCCATATGGTCCCCTGAGCACCGCCAGGAGTAACTCCTGAGTGCAGAGCCAGGAGTAACCCCTGTGCATGGCCGGGTGGGACCCAAAAAGCAAAAAAAAAAAAAAAGAAAAAGAAAAAAATTAATTCTAGCTGTATCGCCCTATGTAAAATTTTAGAATTCCTGGAGTGTGTGACATCTCATAATCTACGCCCTGGATGTATCAAAAGGAGCACACCACCTATTAGCACACAGGGCCCAACCTTTAACAGCGTTTTAGTAATCTCTTATACAAGGGCTTAATGGCTCCAGGGTGAGATCTTCACACACTTTCCTCCACGGAAACTTTTTTGGGATCATTTTTAATAGGTTATTCATAACAAGCAATACAAAATAAATGATTTAGGCCCCGCTTTGGGGCAGGCTTTGGGTGTCAGGGGGGAAAAATTCAAAATATGGTGTGTGAAGGTGTAATGGTGGTGGGATTGGTGTTGTGATATTGAATGTAATAAATTATTGTGAATGACTTTATAAAAATAAAATTAAATTTAAAAAAAACTTAAAAAAATAAATTTAAAAAAAACCTTGTCAAAAAAACATTCATTCTGTCATGTCTTTTTTTTCTTTTTTGGCTTTTTTTGGGTCACACCAGGCAATGCTCATGGCTTACTCCTGGGGCTCTGCACTCAAGGAATTACTCCTGACATTGCTTGGGGGACCATATGGGATGCTGAGGATCAAATCCGGGTAGGATACAGGCAAGGCAAATGCCCTACCTACCCACTGTACTGTGGCTCCAGCCCTCATTCTGTCATGTATTCAGCTATGATATTTTACTGTTTTACCTCTGATAATATTTGAAATTGAGCTTTCAGGATGCAGAAAATAGGATGGTGGGTAAGGCATTTGTTTTGCATCAGAATGACCCAGGTTTGATCCCAGCACCCCATGTGGTCCCCAAGACCACCAGGAATGATCCCTGAGCACAGAGCCCTGAGCACTGCCTAGTGTGCGCCCCCCCCCCCACCGCCAAAAGAAGAAATTGAGCTTACATATGACATTAAGCAGGGGTTCAATATATTTTTCAATATAGAAACCCATTAATCCAGTCCCACTTTTTGGAGATAACTTCCTATGACCACTGATGCAGGTATCATGTTTGTTAGCCTAATTCTGTCCAGCACTAAATCTGATTTTTTTTTTGACGGTTACTCTGAATTCCATTATATACGTGTGCCCCCATGCTGTCCCCAAAATAATCTCTTCACCTATTCTTATCTATTTGACAATTAGCTGTTTCCATGTTTTTACTATAATGCTAAGTAATCTTGTGCATATCATTCCACACACCTTAATATCTCTGTAATAACAGCTCATAAAAATGGAATTGCTAAGTTAGAGGGTATGTGCATTTTACATTTTAACCAATATCCCACAGAAGCTGGGCCAATTTTAATTGGACTTTTTGACTCACAATGAATTCCACCATCTAGCACATGAGAATTCAATCTTAACACAATTTCCATATATATATATGTATATATATATATATAGTTTGGGGATCCCTTTTGCTTCACTTTTTCATTTTTTTATTTTATTCAAACCCCATAATTTGCCATTTGCAATGTTATTCACAGTTGCTGTTTTAGACATGCCATGTTCTAGCACTGAGACCCCCACCGGTGTCTTCTTCCCTCCACCAGGTCCCCCAAGGTTCCTTCCCACCCCATGCCCAGCCTGTCACCTTGACAGGCAAGCTCAAGTCTGGGTGTTGAAGTATGGCTCTCTCATTCTCAGCGTTGTTGACTGTGGTTTACATACTTAGCTATACCACACCTTTACACTACCGATGTATTCAGATCTCTGTGACTCCTACTCCCCATTGTTTCCTGTCTAGCTCTTCCTCCCCTCCACCCCCCACACACCTCAATTTCTTTCCTTCTCTGTTCTCCTCCCTATACTCTGGAGGTCAAGGGTGATCTGTGCACCCCCCTACCCCCCACTTTCAAACACTGCATTCTCTCATCACTCTTAAAAACAGTAAGTGTGGGGGCTGGAGCCATAGCACAGTGGGTAGGGCGTTTGCCTTGCACGCTGCCGACCGGGGTTCAATGCTCAGCATCCCATATGGTCCCCCGAGCACGCCAGTCCCCCGAGCACGCCAGGAATAATCCTGAATGCATGAGCTAGGAGTGACCCCTGTGCATCGCCAAGTGTGACCCAAAAACCAAAACAAACAAACAAAAAACATAAGCATGGGCCTAGAGATACCTTGCCAGCATAAGGCCAATGAGGCCGCCAAGTCTAATCCCTGGCATGACCCCTCTGCCTGAACCATCTAGTGGCTCTGCCTAAACAGTGTAACATCTCCAGCAAGCACTGCAACCAAGGGTATATTAGCATCACAACTACATGAGCTACATGGCAAACAACTGCCACCAACAGTCAATCATCACAGAAACAATAATGAAAGTGTGAGGAGGCAGAAAAAAGGGGGTGGGGGGGCGAGGCAAGAGGGACGCTAATGAAACAGGGCAAGCAAAATGCCCAGAGCAGAAAATCAGGGCTTGGTGCACTGAATGAACAGACCTGAAAAAAAATTCCTTTTTTAATTTTTGGGCCACACCTGGTGGTGCTCAAGTCTTAACTCCAGCTTCTATGGTGAGGGATCACTCCTGGGAGTGTTCAGGGCAGAGTTCAGTGTTCTTGCCAGGGAGTGAACCTGAGTCAACCGAGCTCTCTGATTCCCCAAACAATAAACGTTTAACTCTGGTTCTAATAAATATTGATTGAGGAAAAGAATATAGAACCAGGTAAATTAATAGAAACTGTGCCTTCGAATTCAACAAGATCGAATCTGTCTAAAATGAATCATGGTGAGAAAACACCATTAACAGTAAATCCAAGCTTCAATCAATAAAAAAAAAAAAAAATGTTTAAATAATTTGGAGCCGGAAACACAGCACAAGAGAAGAGCACTTGCCTTGCACGCAGCAGACCTGAGTTCAATCCCCAGCATCCCAAACAGTCCCCAGTGCACCACCAGGAATAATTCCTCAGTGCAGAGCCAGGAGTAAGCCCTGAGCATTGCCAAGTGTGCCCAAAAGCTAAAATTGTAATAATAAATGATAATAATAATAATGTAATCAGGTTGGACCTGCATAGAGCTTGCCTTGCACACTGAGTCCTGGCGCAGGCCTGAGACATGTGACCATGAGGGAACCACACCATGACTTCCACTTTGCAGGTCAGAGCCTCCAAAAAAACACACTTCCTTCCCGAGCACTTAAAAAGGGGAAGCTGAAGCAATAAAGGAAAACAACAAAATGGGAAGGAAAACAGCCCAATATGAGAAATCATTTGCAAACCAAATTTCTGATATGGGGTTCATATCTAAAATCCTACAAATAGGAACTAAATATTTATCCACAGTAGACATACAGAGGGCCAACAAACACATGACAAGTACTCAACACCACTTATCATCAGAGAACGCAAATCGAGACCATATGAGATAATAACTCACAACTGTTAGAAAGGCTATCACCAAAACGGCCAGAAATAACAAGCACTGGTGAGGATGCAAAGAGAAAGGAACACTTGTACACCACTGGTGGAAATGTAAACTATCTCAGTGATTATGCGAAACAGTATGAAAGTTCTGCAAAAGAAAATTTAAGCTGAGAGAGAGGGGGAGAGAGAGAGAGAGAGAGAGAGAGAGAGAGAGAGAGAGAGAAGAAAAGAAGAAAAGTGCCTGCCATAGAGGCAGGAGGGCAGAGCGTGGATGGGTGAGGGAGGGAGGGAGGGCAGAAGGGAACTGAGGACATTGGCGGTGGGAAATATGCACTGGTGAAGCCATGAAGAGATGGGTGTTGAAACACTGTATGACTGAAACCAAATCATGAACAACTTTGCAACTGTGTATCTTATGGAAATTTAATTTTAAAAAAAATTAAAGCTAGAACTCTCATATGATCCAGCAATCCCACATCTTGGTATTTATCTGAAGCAAACAGAAACAACCTCAAAAAGATAAGTGCACTCCATCGCACCATTACTAACAATGGCCAATATACAGAAACCACAAAATATTTGTCAGCAGATGAATGGCTGAAGAAAAAGTAGTGCCTGTATGTACTATGGCATATTATTCGGTCATAAAAAGATAGAAAATCTGGCCATTTGTAATCAACCTCTGATGTTATGCTAAGACATAATGCTAAGACACACACACATACAAAGAAAATACTGTATCATTTCACTTAGACATGGAATATGATTTATTTTTTTTAAATGAGCTTAGGGACTGGAGAAATAGTACAGCAGGAGAGGCACTTGCCTTGCACGTCAACCTGGGTTCAATCCTCGAACACTGCCAGGAGACACCTGAGTGCAGAGCCAGGAGTAACCCCTGAGCACTGCTGGGTGTGGCCCAAAACAAACCAAAAAAATGGCTGAAAAGTGCAAATGTCAGCATGTGTTTGGCAAGAATTCTTCTACAGCACACATTCTGCAAGTATGCATTACCCCACTGCCAAACTCCTGCTTTTACAATGTGTGTGTGTGTGTGTGTGTGTGTGTGTGTGTGTGTGTGTGCGCGCGCACACAGGGGATGAGCCTCTCAAGTAATGCTCAGCCAGGCTGGATAGTTCAGTGCTTGGGTCAGGCAATGTGATGCTACTCAGGCCCAGTGGTGCTGGAGGGTCCGAGCAGTCTGGGATTATACGTGGGACCTCATGCAGGTAAGACATCCACTGAAGCCCGTTGAACTATTTCCCCAGCCCTTTACTATATACTAATGTTGTTCAAGGTTTTATGTATTGAATGAATAGATTCTATTCATTCAATACATAAATATTATTCATTATGGATGACTGAGTAGGTTTTATTAGGGACTGGAACAGTAGTAGAGCGAGTAGGATGCGTGCCTTACACACGGTTAGGCATCCTCAGCACCCCAAAAGTTTCCCCAAGTCCTATCAAGAGTGATCCCTAAGTGCAGAGCCAGGAATAAGCCCAGGACACCTCTGGCTTTGGCCCCCTAACATAAATGAATAAAAATAAACAAAGGATTTTATTTAATAAGATTTCAAGTTCACTTTGGGAATATAAAATTATGAAAATAGTTTCCACAGAAGCCAGAGCAATAGTACAGTGGGTAGGAGGCCTGCCTTGGATGTGACTGACTTGAGTTCGATCCCTGGCACACAAATGTGCCCCAAACCCTGCCAAGAGTGACCCCTGAGCGCAGAGTCAGAAGGAAGCCCTGATCACAGCTGGGTGTGGCCCAAAAACCAAATAATAATGATAGGAATTTCTTCTTCGCTTTCATCATCAGGGCTTACCGAAAGGTTTTGTAGGAATTTACTTTACTTCTAGATTGCAGAAGAACCTTGTTTATAATAAATATCAAATAGTGTGCTGCTAAACATGAATCTAATATCAGGGCATTAATATAAGGCCATCTATTTAATCTTATTACACTTCAATAAAAGAAGTGAGGAGATAATTCAATAGTTGAATCTTTATATAAAAAGCTCCAACTAGAAAAAAAAAGGCAATGAAGAACATAGATATTTTCCTCTTGGGACTAAGTGGGGGAAACTCACTCTTCAAACCCTGAAGTAAATGTGATAAAGAAACTTGCTCTCAGAGCTGGAGCGGAAGTACAGCAGATAGGACACTTGCCTTACACGCATTCAACCCGGGTTCGATCCCCAGCACCCCATATGGTCTCCACACTGCCAGGGGTGATCCCTATGTGCAGAGCCAGGAGTAAGCCCTGAACACTGCCAGGTGTGGCCCCAAAAACAAAAAAAAAAGGAAACTTGCTCTTTCCTACGAATCATAAAGCTGCTCAAAGGCAAGCTGAAGCACAACTTACTACTAGCTGTGTGATACTGGTTAAGTCATATTGTACCTTAGGGGCATCTGTTCTCCCCCCACAAATTAGGGCATTAGCCAAGAGGCAATGCATGTCGATAATCTCCTCTTAAAATAATGTACAATTTGTGGGCAGGAGCGCAAGTACAGCGGGTAGGGTGTTTGCCTTGTATGCAGCTGACCTGGGTTCAATCCCTGCCATCCCATATGGTCAACCAAGCCTGACAGGAGTGATTCCTGAGTGCAGAGCCAGAAGTAACCCCTGAGCATCGCTGGCTGTGACCCAAAGAGAAAAAAAAATAATAAAATAATGTACGATTCCATGGGCTTGAGCGACAGCACAGCGGTAGGGCATTTGCCTTGCATGCAGCTGGCCCGGCCAACCCAGATTCGATTCCTCTGCCCTTCTCAGAGAGCCTGGCAAGCTACTGAGAGTATCTCGCCCGCACAGCAAAGCCTGGCAAGCTCCCGTGATGTATTCGATATGCCAAAATAGTAACAAGTCTCACAACGGAGACGTTACTGGACCCACTCGAGCAAATCGATGAACAATGAGAGGACAGTACTACAGAGCAGTGCTACGATTCCATACCTCCAAGTGCATGGTATTTGGATTGTCTAACACTTTTCTTACTTGTTCTTATCACTGTTCTCTGGCAGGAAAGGTCCGGTAGGGCAGAGCCCCAGGCTCAAAGAAAGCACCAGAGAAGGGCAGTGCATCCTGCCCCAGGTGCGCAGGTAACCGGCTAGTCAGCAGAAGCTCTTACTCACCTGGGCTGACTCAGCAAAGAGCTATTTTTCAAAGTAAATGACTCTGACACAATTTCCTTCCCTCAAGTCCTAAAAAACAAAGAATGGGCAAGCACGATTGCCCAGGTCTCAAGGTCCAGCAACTTCAACTGGTACCAGAGTTTAATCTAGTGAGGAAAACGAAGAAAAAAATGACACAATCTGGAAAGGTAGATCCACAAAAACAGCGCCCTTCCAACAGCAACAGCTCTGCAAGGGCAGTGAGCTTTGGCCAAGACAAAGACTACTTTTGTCTTTTACTGGGTTCTGGATGCCAGGAACAATTCAGACAATCCCTTGAATGAGACCCGATTTCAGGCCCAAGATCCCATCCCTTGGAAAAATAAAATTAACGCGACCATCCTTTGCTTACCCATATCTCTTTCTCAAAATCATTTCTTATCCCGATCTTAGCTGTGCTTTTGTAAACTTAAAAATAAAACCCCAGGGGCCAGGTGGTATAAGAGTTAGAGGTTAAAGCCAACCCCAGTTCAATATCCAGCATTTCATATGGCTTCCCACGCACAGACAAAGAGTGATCTCCAAGCCCTGAGCACAACAGGAAGTGCAGGAGAGAAGAAGGAGTTGGGGCAAGAGGTGAAGAAAACCTTTTTTTTTTTTTAATCTGTAAAGCTACTTTCAAACCAAGGTCACAGGATTTCGTCTGCCCTTTAATGGCCACCAAGAGTAGACATACCCAGAGAAAATGTTTACCTTCTTTGACCTGGGAGAAAATTATTTTGCTCTCCCTTAAAATATTTCATGAAGAACAAACTATATAACCAGATCCGAATAGTTTTGGTTTGGTTTGGTTTGGTTTGGTTTGGGTGGGAGGCACACCAGAAATGATCAGGGGTCACACCCGAAGGTGCACGGGGGACCATATGAGATATCGGGTATCGAACCCAGGTCGACCTGTACAAGGCAAGCGCCCTACCCCTCTGTCTCTCTCTCCAGCCTCCATGTTCAAAATTTTAAGCCATGCACATGGGTCAAATTCTATTATAATCTTATACATATTTTATTACCAATCTATTATAAATCATTTCAAAGAACTGAAATGAATTATATAAGAAAGTTGAAGATATGACAGTGAGCAAAGAGCTTGCTTTGTATTCGGCTCACCTGGGTTCAATCCCTGACACCAAGAGTGACCCTGACCACAGAGCCAAGCGTGTACCAGTAAGTGTGGCAAAAAAGAAGAAGAAGAAAGCTGATCCATATTCCATTCTATTGTTTTTGACTGTACTGAAATACTTTATTCCATTCTATTGTTTTTGACTGTACTGAAATACTTTATATGCAGAGTATAATTATAATGTTATTACAGTAAAGACTGCTAGGAATAATCGAGAAGTTCGAATAACTCTCCTTTACAGAAAAAAATCCATTGAAATGAAATTTGTTTCCTTAACCCTCTGCCCCACTAGTGCATCTCTTAAAATTAATAGTAAAATTTGAGTGACGGCTGGAGCGATAGCACAGCGGATAGAGCGTTCGCCTTACAAGCGACCAACATGGCCGACCCAAGTTCAATCCCTCCGCCCCTCCCGGAGAGCCCGGCAAGCTACCGAGAGTATTCGATATGCCAGACACAGTAACAACAAAGTCTCCAATGGAGACGTTACTGGGCCCGCTCGAGCAAATCGATGATCAACGGGAGGGCCTTTACCTTTACCTTTACCTTACTACTTCTGCTGGAGCGATAGCACAGAGGGTAGGGCATTTGCCTTGCACGCAGCCAACATGGCCAACCCGAGTTCGATTCTTTTGCCCCTCTCAGAGAGCCCGGCAAGCTACTGAAAGTATCTCTCATTTGAACAGCAAAGCCTGGCAAGCTACCCATGAGGCATTCGATATGCCAAACACAGTAACAACAAGTCTCACAATTTGTTGTGAAATGTTACTGGTGTCCGCTTGAGCAAATCAATGAACAATGGGAAGACAGTGCTACAGTGCTATTTTCTTCCCACATTACTTCTAATCTCTGTCTCTTCCTTTTTTTCTTAAGTCACACCCAGCAATGCTCGGATCTACTCCAGTTAAGTGCATGAAGGTCACTCCCAGCAGTACTCAGGGGACCACATGCCCAGAGCATGTACTCCACCCATTGAGCTACTTCCCGGATAGTTATTTTTCCTTCTCCTTTTAATTAATCTCTGAAGGGTATAAAGGGTCTTACTGTAAGAACCAGCTACTTGGGGTGGGGGAAAGGGGGTGTTTAATGGGAAGTAGCAAGTGAATTAATGTGCGAGTCAGACCACATCTTTTCTCTCCAACTCATATGCTCAACAAGACTCTAATCCAATGACTCAGAACCTACTAAACCCTGTTCACCACTCTGGTCAAGCTTTTTCTTTTCATTTAGCCAACCCTATAATGGACCTTCATTCATGAAACCGCCACAAATAATGAAAAAAAATGAGAAGCAGCAGCAAATCCCCACTGTTCCTTTCCTATCCAGTAAGGCAACATCTGGAGTTTCAGTGACTCTTTTAGGCCACAGTGTTCACAAAACCCTTTATTTAGAGAACGTGTTAGGGGCAGAGAAGACAACACAGTGGGTTAGGTGCTTGCCTTGCAGGGGGTATGCGAGATCCCTTTGCCTCCCTCCCCACCAGAGAAAAGAAGCTAAGTGCTACATGAACTTGGCTCAATTTTGATGCAATACCACTGGCAGTGAATTCAATGTTAGTGAATTCATGATGTATGTGGAATTATGTTTGCATAAACAGAAAGACACATGCTAAGTTTACATGTTACTCAGTTAACGGAAATATGATTCGAAGCAGAAACCTGGAGTTGGCCCTAGCTAGGGACACTAGTTCAGCATTCACTAGCTCATTCCTTTCAGCAACTTCCTTGAACTCCCACACATAAGAGAACTGTGGTATGAAGAGAAAGTTTCGGCTGGGCAGAAGCCTTCACCCTCTTTACCAGAGAAAATAAAGACATTAGGCTCCATCCCAAGCAAGGACCAGTGTGACCTATTGCGGCTGCATTTCTGTCACCTTCTTCTTTAGAGTGGCTCTGTTCCACGGCAAATAATGCTAGTTCTCCCATAATGCCAGGGGTGTAAGATTTTCTTTTTCCAATTAATTGTTGAATTATTTAGTTTGATTTGGTGTGCGGACCATGCCCAGATGTGCTCAGGACATACTCTTGGCTTTGTGCTCAGGAATCACTCCTAGTGGTGCCCAGTGGACCATATATGGTGCTGGGTATTGAAACTGGGTCAGCCCCATGCATGGCAAAAGCCCTCCCCGCTGTACTCTCTTCTCAATAACTGCTTTCTAGGGGTGGGAGACAAGCAGACAACAAAAAGTGGGAACAAAGCAGAAAAGACTATAGGCATCAATGAGTATGGCACCAGACGTGAAACTGGTATGCAGGGTGCCCGGACAGGGCTACCAAGTGGTTCCATACCAGTCCCCTTCCAGAAAAAGACATCACTCAGCCACCCCCAGGAAATCTACCTTTTTTACTTTTCTTTCTTCTTCTTTTTAATTTAATCTAATTTCATTTCATTTATTTATTTGTTTTTGGTTTTTTGTTTTGGTTTGGGTTTTTTTTTTTTTTTTTTTTTTTTTTTTTGCGACACCCAGGAGTGCTCGGGCTTATCCTATCTCTGCACTCAGAGATCATTCCTGGAGGGACTCGGGAACCATGTGTGCTGAGGATCACCCTAGACTGTCCTATCTTTCCAGCCTTTACCTTCTCTAAGTGAATACCCCAAAGTACCCCAATTGCACCAAAAGTTACTACCACCTTCTGGATTGTTCTCATAGCCCCCAGAGGAGCTGGAAGGGTGGGGTATCACCCAAAAGAGAAACACTGGCATAACTACGACTGAAATTAAGAAAATAAGTGGACTAGTATTTCTGCTAGGAGTGAAATCACTGCCTGTAGATGAAAATTGATCTCGATGCACCTCATTGTTGTTATCTGGAAAAGTCCACAATATATGAGAATCACAGCACTGCTTCAGTGATTACAAGAAATACCAGGTAAAGCATCGGTGCCCAAATTTCTCAGAAAAGGTACTGAGAACCCCGAGTTACAATTTTCAGCAAAGTAAAAGTAAAGGCCCTCCCGTTGATCATCGATTTGCTCGAGCGGGCCCAGTAACGTCTCCATTAGAGACTTTGTTGTTACTGTGTCTGGCATATCGAATACGTCATGAGGAGCTTGCCAGGCTCTGCCGTGCGCGCGAGATACTCTCGGGCTGGAGCAATAGCACAGCGGTAGGGCGTTTGCCTTGCACGCAGCCAACATGGCCGACCCAAGTTCGATTCCTCCGCCCCTCTCGGAGAGCCCGGCAAGCTACCGAGAGCATCTCGCACAATTTTCAGCAAACATTTTAAAACCACTATTCAGGTCTCCCAACGAAGAATAGAAAGAGCTATGCTTGGAATATCACGTTTCACTCAAATGAGAGAAAAAATCCGGAGTTCTGACATCCGTCGACGATCAAGAATCAGGGACGCTGTCTCATTTGCCAAGGTTCAAAAATCAGATGGGCTGGTCACGTAATGAGATTTAAAGACGACCGCTGGACTAGAGCTGTTACCAACTGTATTCCACGGGATGTCAAAAGACTGCGTGGCCGCCCACCTACCAGATGGTCAGACTTCTTCGTCAAGATCATGAACGATCGGTTTGAGGCCCTTCATGTTCCCGGAGCGAACAGATGCCATTGGGCTACACTAGCACGCGACAGGGACAAATGGAGACGTTACTGGCGCCCGCTCGAGCAAATCGAGGACTAACGGGAAGTTAAGTGATTAAGTGATTTGTTGGGGGGGCTTAGGAGATAGCGCAGTGGGCAGTGTGCTTGCCTAGCACTCAGTAAACCTAGGTTTGATCCCCAGAACCCCACACAGTCCCCAAGCCCTGCCAGAAATGACCCCTGAGGACAGGGCCAGGAGCAAGCCCTGAATACTGCCAAAGGTGGCCCAAATATAAAAATTAAAAATAAACAAAAAATACCACATATTTGTTAATTTATAACAAATAAATCTACTATACCAAAATGAATAAACTAGAATATGTAACAAACCTAATATGTATTAGCAAAAATTTTTTCTATGATAAATTTTTCCAAAGAAAAACCATTGGAGAACCATTTCCAGTTCTCTTATGTTGGTCACGGGATACTCATACCTGCTTCTGCCATCAGGCCGGTGGCATACCCTACTTCATACTGTCGCCTCTGGGAAAACTACTGTAGACTTGAGAAACTAGAGTAGAGAAACCAGGACTGCCAGTCTGAGGATTCCACTTTTCCAAAGCCCGCACTATGGCCACTTCACTTTCACAGACCTCACTGTCCATGTTTTGACTACCCAAAAGAAACCTGAAGATGCCTTTTGCTTTTGACAACAGTGACAGAAGCAGCCATCACTGGATTTGCAATGGGCCTTCACAGAGGCAGCTCTGACCCTGAGCACCAAAAGGACCAACCCCAAGCTCTTCCCCAGGGACATTGCCACACAAATTGTGAATGCATGACGGTATTCCCGCTTTCATTATGGCTTGGTGGGTTTTTTTAGATGTAGTCTGCTAGGAGGTATGATTTAGCAGGTTAGTTTTTGAGTCAGGTAGCACTCAAAAAGTTTTCCATAAAAATAAACGAGAATTCCTTCTTTATTTTACCTGTGATGCTCCTGGTGGTGCTCGGACAACCATACGGATTGCCAGGGATCGGATATGTACAAGGCAAGATGCCCTCCCCACTACACTATTGCTCCAGACCGAAGAATTGCTTCTTTAATCAATTTACCTTAAGAATGTTTTGCTTTAAAATAGTGGGACAAACCTCATGTGAGAAAAGTTTAAAATATCATAGGGACACCCCAACCAACATACAGAAACTTCTTAAGTCTGAGACAACCACATGTCCCTGAAAAAACGCCGTAATAAATGGTTTGGGGTAGGGTACGTTGAGGGGTAAGTTATTAATAAATATTAACTTTCTCTTCCTTTCATCCTTATACTTGGCGTTATTAGAATACAAACACATCAAGCAAGGACTTCAATCCGTTACTATCTCATCATACAGAAAAACGATCAACAAGTGTTACTGTTGTTGATTACTCTCATTCTATAATTAGCTGTGTGATCTTCAGCCAAGGATTTCTAATCTGTGTTCAAATTCACAGGATCTACAGACTTGAAAAGGAAGAATAATTACATCTATAGTTTTTTCGGGGAGAAGAGATGGGTTAGGATTATTCCTGGCTCTATACTCAGTAATTATTCCTGGTGGTGCTCAGTGGACCATATGCAAATTGGTCAGCAGCTGCAAGGTAAACGCCATACCCACTGTACTATCACTCTGGCCCTGCATCTATATTTTCTAAGTGATACTACATTTACTTCAATTAAAATTGCAGGCAATAAACTACAGTTGTATTAGATGTGCTTGTGATACTTCATAGAAATCACAGGTATTTTCATATTACATTATGGTTATTGCAGAAGATGCTAAAAAAAATCACTGTATGCATAAATGCTAATTCAAAAGAATGGTAGTTACCAGACCCTTAACTAGATCTTGTTACCAGACCCTTAACTAGATCTTGTTACAAAATACATTAATAGAGAAACATACATTCTATAATATCATCAGTTTTGAGAAATGTCTTGACAACTATTTCAATACAGCTGCTTTAATTTAGGATCCTTTGTATCTGATTTTAGGCACTTAAAAATAGTACCCTTGGGGCCGAAGAGCTAAAACAGGAGGTAAGTCACTTTCTATGCAATTAATTAAGCAGCCATGATCCTGGTTCATATCCCTGACAGTACTTATAGTTTTCAGAACATTGCCAAGGATTTCACCTGAGAACAAGTTAGCCAAGAATAATAATGCTCAAGTTAGCCTGAGCATCACTCAGTATGACCCAATCCCACCCCCTCCCACCCCCTCCCACTTTTTCTGGGAGGAAAAAAAGAAGTTCACTGGCTTAGACGAATGGCCAAAGAGGGTTCATACAACCGAAACAAAACAACTTATGATAGCAAGTAATTTCACTTTTAAGGCACCAAATTCCAATCTTTAGGATTGTTTGTTTGTTGGGCAGGGGGGCATACCCAGGATTGCCACACATTTGAGAGCAGTAAAGAAGAGTCACAAGAATCTGGTTTTAATTTTTACCTGCATTTGATTTGTTTTTGTTTTTTTGGGTTTTGGGTCACACCCAGCGATGCACAGGGGTTACTCCTGGCTCATGCACTCAGGAATTACTCCTGGCCGTGCTTGGGGGACCATATGGGATGCTGGGAATCAAACCCAGGTCGGCTGCGGGCAAGGCAAATCCCCCGCCTGCTGTGCTATCACTCCAGCCCCAATTTTTACCTGCATTTGAGAATCTACAAAATTAAATACTTTAGACAAACTGAGCCTCACACCACCAAACTGATGAAAACTTAATGAATGAAAATCTTTCCCTGTACTATCTTTAAGCCCATTATAAAGATAGAGAAATGTCACAAATCTCAATAATAGTTACAAATCATTTTGCAATGAATCCATCATCAACATAATCTGGGCCTGTTCTTGATATAAATGGTATGATTTAGGAGTAGACTTAGGAGTAGACTTAAATGTGCTTAATCATCGAGGAGTAATTTTATAGAGGTACTATCACTGATGTTTTAAAAATCTACAGAGGTGTTTCATGCCTCCAATCCAAGTCATCAAACAGAGAGGGGGAGAGGGAGAGACAGAGATGGAGTTAGGCTCAGAAAAGGAAAGCAATCAAAAGAAAACCAGGGAAAGTTTTCCCTGGCTCTAGGGAAAGGACTTCCCAAGCACTCAGCACTAAACATTTCACACCTCTGCACCCAAGGACTAGAAGTTGAAAGAAGCATGTTTATTGGTTCTTTCTCTTAGTAACACAGATAACACACACTGGTCATTGAGGCCCACTTCATGCTAGGGATTGTGTGAACAGTGCTGTTTAAGAACTAAGAGAGCCCAGACAGCATTTCAGTTCCCAGAGAAAAATTTATGCTATGTCAGGACCAGCCAATAGAAGCAGCGAGCAGTGGAGACTGCTGACTGCTCGGCACAATTCAAACTGAGACCAGTGTGCTATCTTCACATGGTAACACGAATGATTAAAATACTTCAAAACAATTATCCTGTGGTTTCCCTTTACCCAAAACAAAATCTGCACCCAGATACTCCAAAGTGTTAACAATCCTCCCAAAATCCAACCAGATGATTTTATTTACACAAATCCATCCAGTTGGTGCTTTCTGGTTTCCTCAGCAGCATACCAAATGTTTTATGTGCAAAGATGAAGGATCCTGTAGTCAGAGCTACAGGATTTGACTTATGCCATCTCTAACTGAACAAGATAGAACATTGCCAAGGTCTGAGAGCTTATAAGCCAATGGGGAGAGGCCAGCGTGACAATAGAGCAGGTAGGGCATTTGTCTTACATGTGGCCTATCCTAGTTTGATTCCTGTACATCCCATATGGTCCACCGAGCACTGCTAGGAATAACCCCTGAGCATCATCAGGAAGATCCAAAACAAAACAAAAACCTAACAGGGAAAAAAACTATATTGAGTTATCATGAAAATTATGTCTGTCTGATTCAGAACATCAGCCCAGTACAAAGACAAACAAAACAGGGTCCATATGTTGTACATCTCATTCTATGGTGCCTTGTTTTACAGAAGTCCTCATATTTCACAAAACCCTCCCCCACCAAAAAGTTACAATCCACTACAAGCTCAATACTTTTAAACATTAAAATACTTTAAATGTTACTAAAACAGAACTGGAAAGACAGTGCAGTGGGTTTAGGATTACTTTGCATGCAGCAGACCCAGGTTCAATCCCCGTCATCATATATGGGTCCTCTGTGCTGTCTCCTTCGGTCAGTAGAGGACTAGGCAGACTGTGCTATTGCACACTTAACAGACTGCAGTAGAGTAGAAACATAACTTTATATACTCTGGAAAACCCGAAGATTTGTGTGACTGGCTCTACATCAAAAAGATTCCCTTTCTGGTGGTGGAGAACGGGTACTGACAGAGGGATGGGTACTCGATCGTTGTATGACTGAAACGTAAGCGTGAAAGTTTGTGAGTCTGTAACTGTACCTCACAGTGATTCATTAAAAAAAATTAAATGAAATTAAATTTTAAAGAAAAGATTCACTTTTTTGTGGCAGACTGGAACAGAGAGCATGCAATAACTCCTACAATGTGCCGACTTACCTCTTAAGGGGCAAAGATACTACAAAATCATAGTTTTCTGATGTACAGAACCCAAGAAACTTACAAAATAAGGCATGCACACTGCAGGGATTACGCGGTAGAGCTATCACTGGGAAGGTCAGGCACCAACCTGCAGAGTGTGGGAAGAGGCTTGAGTCCTGAGAAAATGGCTGGACTCTGGGATGCAGAGATGGGGAGGTACTCTACACTGGGGACCAGCACAAAGGGGCAAAGTCCCAAAGGAGGGACTCCCCAGGACACATTGCACAACAGCAAAAAAAGGGCAGTGTCTGCACTGGAGGATGAATGAGAAAAGCCGGGGAAGATAAGGCCGCTGAAGATATGTTCAAGCAAATGATAGGAGCCTGAAGAGTTGGGCCCGGTTCAGACTTTACCCTGGAGGCTACGGAAGGCTTATTCAAGCCGGGTGGTGAGGAGAATATCAAAGTGTTATAGAAATGGCGATTTCCCCCTTGACAGTTAATCTGTCCCAACAGTGGTTCTTTTGTCAAATCCAGATTAATCAAATTCTCTGTGGAATAGAGGTAAAAGGCCCAAGTTATATCCTGAGGCAATCTTACTTCCACCCTTGTTCTGGAAATGCACTCCAAATATTTTTCTACAGTGATGGTAAACAACACTGTAACATAACTCCAGAATTGGGGGGTGGGGGGGTTGGCAGGGATGGAAAAGAGAACCTATCAGATCATATTTGCCCCTAAGACTGCAGCAATAAAAAACACACTTGGGGGATACAGTTGCATTAACGATGACAGTCATAAAGATTTAGAAACTGCTTTTATCTTGGTTCAACAAAGCTAGAATTGGTAACTTATTTATATGTAGTAATTAATGATTAGACATTGCTATATATGCCTTGGTTTAATAGTATTTGATGATATTAAATATATATATATATATATATTTTTTTTTTTACTACTTCCCTCTACTTTGCACTTGACTCGGTGTTTCAGGGTGGACTCAGCCACTGGGCAAGACAAAGTCTTATACCCCTCTACTCTGATCGCCAGCCTTTCACTTACATAACTCGGGCTCTGTAAATGCCACCTGATTGGAAAGGAGGCCCTGTGTGAAGCCTCATGACCAACCATGACCTGGTTGCCTGGGGCGGCAGAAACAACTCCCAGCTCAGAGTTGTAGCAAGTCGGAGGAGTCTAAAAATATCTCAGCGTATTCCAGAAGTCTTAAAAAAAAATCAAGGAACTCTGTACATGCATAAAATATGCATCCAGTTCCTCCTCTTCCCTCCATGCCCAAAGCTTTTAAACACACGTTTGCAAATTTAAAGCCTCACTAGTTGAGAGCAGTATAGTAAATAGGAAGGTAGACAGTCTAAGTGACTCAAGCATCGAAAAGAACCTCGAATTGTCCGGAGTAGATCAGACTTCTCCACCAGAAAGCAGAAAACACTGAATAGGTACAGGGACCACTCCCTCGGCACCAGTGAAGGAAGGAAAAATAGGGGCGTGGAAGGGAGCGAAGGAAAACGTTAAATTACAAAGAGGCCAAATGAATGAACCGGAGAGGAAGTGATCAATTTCTCAACACAGACACAACACACACACACACGCACGCACACACTATACACACTATGCTTTTTACCGGGAATCACCCACAAAGACTAAGGACCCAGTAATCGTAGAGAACTCAGACACTTCCTCACTCAAACGTGGAGGGCCGGCGGTTTGCACCGAGTGGACGAAAGGCGCGCACCGCCGGTTTCGGACACCAACACCCCGGCGATCCCTTCGCCCAACTTGGGGGTGGGGGATTCAGGGGGGTCCCTGCTGCGGCACTGTCAGTGAGGAGCGCCGAGTGCGGGACCTGTCCCAGAGCAGTCACAGTCTCGGTCACATCCCAGGAGCCGACTCCGGACAGGGAGGGCAGGGAGGGCGCTCCGTTAGGCGCGTCAGCCCGGGGACCAGCCACCCAGCCGCGACCTCACACTTCCTGTCCCTCTCTTGGTCACACCAGTGTAGTTGCGGGTCCAGTTTACAACTGTTATCATAGGAGCGACGGGGGAAAAGGCGATCCTGGACCTTCCAGGATCGTCTGGGGGGACGAGGGATGGGGGGCTCGAGAGAACCAAAAAGTCAAGACAGCCCAACGATGCCCGCGACTTGCAAACACTCGCTCCTGCGGCCGTTTGCAAGCTCCGGCAACCAAATCACACGGCTGGGGGTGGACAGGAGGGTAAGGACGGCCTTGGGGAGGGGATCATCGGAGCGGAGCAGCCCCCCCCCAAAAAAAAACAAAATACCAGGCTAGCGCCCCGACTTTTGACGTTTCTGCGTGGGACTTGGGGGGAATCCGGGAGCAGGCAGGAGTCCCGGAGCCCAGATGCACTTTCACATCCCGGAGTGACTCCCCCCACCACCCACCCCCCAAAACAAGGGTCGCAAAGAGGACTCGGACCCCAGGGGCGGCCTCGGGCGGGCGCGCGGGGATGGGGGGTGGTGGAGGCGGGGACGGCGCGCGCGCGGGGGCGGCGGGAGCCCCGGCCGCGAACTTGGGGGTCGCGCACTCACCAACCCCGTACTTCTGCCTCTTGGTGGGGATCCAACGGGCCATGGCGGCGGCGACCTGGCCCCGGCTACTCCGCCATGTTCCGGCCAACTTCAGCCGCCTCCCAGCTGCGGCCGCGCGGGCTCGGCTCGGGCTCCGGCCCGGGTCACCTGCTGGGCCCCGCGCGTCCCTGGCGGCGCCGCCCCGGCCCCTCCCGCCGGCCGCGCCCTCCGGGACGCGCCGTCCGGCCCCCCCACCCCACCCCCCCAAGCCCCAGCCCGGGGCCGCCTCCGGCTCCCTGGCGCGCTGCCCACCGCCGGCTGCGGGACCCTGTTTTGTGTTGTTGATTTTGTTTTCTTCTTTCTTTCTTTCTTTTTCGGGGCTTCGCTTCCCCCCCACCCCCACCCCGCACCCTGGCTCCCCCACCCTCCGCCGCCTCCTGATCCACCCGATTAAACCCTGGAGACGGGATCCCGCGGGGCGGGTCCCCCCCCCCCGAGGGCGTTGCCAACGCTGGGCACACCCAGGCCCCGTGGCGGGGGGCAGCGGAGGGGGAGCCGGGTGGCGCCCCGGTACCCCGGGGACACCGAGGAAGATGAACTCCCCGCTTGCTGCACACCCCCACCCCTCGCCCCGGGGTCCCCCCCAGTGCCCCGTGCGCGGCGGGCGCGCGCGTAAATATTTGCTGAATGAATGGGAATCACTACTCCTGCGTTTCCCCCGGGAGCGGTAACTGACACCACGAGAGCCGGAAGCGGACTCCGGGCGGACGGACCAGATCTCCTGTGGCCATCTCCTGGGGCATCGTTTATAGCCATCAGAGCTGGGACATTTGTCTTTAGGTGATGTGTTGGGAACCGGCTCTTTCAAAGTAATATGTGGATTCGTGGCGCACCATCAACCGAGCGATTACTTGCAAGTCCTAACTTGGAAGCCCAAACACCAAGACTGCACACCCTTCCCGGTCGGGGTGTGCAGGAGGTGTCCACCAAGAACTATCTTCTCTGCAGCCCTAGAGCTCCCCGTCGGGAAAGGGGCGCGGTTGGCACCCTTATCCCAGTCCTGGCTCTGGCGTGCGCACTAAGATTGAATACTCCTTTAGCTGCCCCTGTGTGAGGGCCCTTCCTCAAGGCCGCCTCTGGAGACACTCAGTGTTGAACTTTGGAGCTGGGGTAGGGGGTGATGGGGGTGGAGGCCAGCGACCCCACACAAAGAAGTAACGTCTCAAAGTTACCACCCCCATGTCTGAAACAGTGGCTCTTCAATTCTGTTATCTTTGCAGTCCGGGGAGGGGTTTGTTTGTTTGTTTGCTTGCCTGCTTGCTTGTTTGTTTGTTTGTTTGTTTTGCCTGTTTGGAACAGGAAAGGAAAGGAAGAGGACAGAGAGAAAGGACAACAGGGAAGGCCTTGCCCGCGGCGGATGCGCTGCTGGTTGGAGTAAGCTCTAAGCACCATTCTGTGTGTCCTCCCCCATCGCCCATTCTCAAGAGAGAGAGAGAGAAAACTTAGAATGAAACCTGATTGAAGAAGGGTCTGAAACCAAAAACCAAACCAACTTATCTGTGACTCTGGGACTTTCTTTTCAATCAACAGGCATATTTTCACAAGGTGTAGTGATGATTAAAAATCTGTTACTAGTGAGCTGGAGTGATAGCACAGAGGCTAGGGCGTTTGCCTTGTTCTCAGCCGACCGCGGTTGGACCCAGCATCCTACATGGTCCCCCGAGCACCGCCAGGAGTAATTCCTGAGTACATGATCGTGGAGTAACGCCTGTGCTTCCCCGGGTGTGACCCATAAAGCAAAAAAAAAAAAAAAAAAAAAAAAAAAAAAAACCCTGTTACTAGGGGCCTGAGATGTGGCTCTGAGATAAAGCACTGAGATCGATCCCTGGCACTGAAAGCAAAAATTTAAAAAGAGAACTGAGATCCACCCCTACCCTGGGGTTTAAGGCTCTTGCCTTGCATCCTGATGGACCCTGTTCAAGTCCCTGGCACCACTTATGGTCTCCCGAACACAGAGTAAGCAATAGACCAGAGCACCACCGGTAGTAACCCAAAATCAGAAAGAGGACTGGAGATAGTATAGTGAGTAGGGTGCTACCCTTGCATGTGGTCAACCAGGGTTTGATCCCCAGCATCACATATGATCCCCCAAGCACCACCAGCCTGAGTGCAGAGCCCTGAGTACTAAGGATGGATCTCCCCACCACCACCCACCACATTAAAAAAATAAAAAAGAAAATATTGGCCTGGGGAGATAGTTGAGGTAGTAGGGCATATACCTAGCTTGTGCAAAGACTTGTGCAAAGAGTTCATCCCTACCACATTTACCGCACCCAATTAAGCATAGCCAGCCTGTTACTCCTCCCACACAGCCAAGCACCAAACCCTTATGGTCCTTGCCAAGTCCTCACAAACACCATTGGGTGTGACTCCTATTCAAAAAAAAAAAAAAGGCTGAGAGATAGCACAGCAGGTGACACAAGCAGCAATGCAGGTCAGGGCAGACCCAGGTTCGATCCCCAGCATCACGTATAGTTCCCAAGCCCCTGCCATCACTGATCCCCGAGGACAGAGAGAGAGGAAAACCTGAGCATCAACAGGTGTGGTCCCCAAACAAAAGCAAAACCAAAAACAGTGCTTTAGACTTCCAGAAGGAACTCCACCATTTCTAGAAAATAATTTGCTTTTCTCTGCCAGTGACATCATGAACCTATTTTCCAGTTGTATCATTTCTTCTTTTCACACATAATTAGGGACAACACAGTGAATAACAGAATAAGCTCCTTCACCATTGAGCTAGCAGTCTGGAGGAAGAAAGTAAGATAACAAATTACAGTAAGCTAAATGAGGATGGGTCTACAGAGAAAAGTTTCAAGTCTGGAGAACGGGATGGAGTTGGGGTCTGGTTTATATTGGGTGGTTGGAGAAGGCATTTCTGACAGGGTGACATTGAAGTATAGATCCGCAGGAAGTGAGGGCCCTGGGGAAACTATTCTGGTCCTTGGGACCAGTCAGTGTGAAGGCCTGAAGGCCTGTTTGACAGGTTGGAAAAACAGCAAGGAGGTGCTGGAGAGAGAGCACAGTGGATAGGGCACTTGCCTCCACGTGCCAGAGCCAGGTTCAATTCCCCAGCATCCAATATGGACCCCTAAGCACCACCAGGAATCATTCCTGAGTGCAGAGCCAGGGTGATCTCTGAGTACTGCAGGGCATGACCCCAAACCAAAATAAAACAAAACTAAAACAACAGCAAAAAAAAAAAAAAAAAAAACAGCTAGGAATCTGGGTGGAGATGCTGAGTAAGGGGTAACCCTAGGGAAAAAATTTGGTTAAGGAGGCCCAGTGTGGCCAGACAAAGCATGACTGTGACAGGTAATAAGGACTTTATTCTACTAATAATATGTTACTAGAAGAAGCACTGGAGTCTTTGAACCACCCAATCAAATGTACTTGCTGTGGTATGAAGAGACTATGAGGGTGCAATGGGAAAAGGCGGGAACAGGAGTGGTATCAATAGAAGGAATTTGGGTTCTGTTTTTTTGGTTTGGAAATCACACCCATCAGTGCTCAGGGGCCACTTCTGGAGGTGCTGGGGGACCGTGCAGTACAAGGGAACAACCTAGGTTTCCATATGGCGAACCTGTGCTCCAGCCCTTTCCATCTTCACCCCAACCCAAATGTTGGGTCATGATGTACATTGGAGCCACGGATGGCCACGTCAGCAGAGCTAATTTACAATGAGCCTTCTGATTTCCTCAGGTGCTTTGATCAACATGTTTCTGAAAAGTTTGCCACAACATACATAAACAAACTGCTAGTATGTTTTGTCGAAACGCTTGAAGAGTCTCATTGTTCTGGACTCAGAACTCATGGATCTTGCCCCTGGGCACAAGATACAAGATGAGTCCAACTAGATGAGTCAAGATTTGAATTTTGAGCCTCTCATTTCACATTAAATAAATAAGGGGGTGGGGACAGTGGGGGACACAGACCTAGCAGTGTTCAAAGGCTATTCTGTGTTAAGGGGTCACTCCTGGCAGTGCTAAGGGGACTGACCAAGCGGTGCCAGATGGAATTAGAGTCAGGACCTGGTGCACATGAGATAAGTACCTTGGGGTCCAAGTGACAGTCCAGTGAAAGAGCATTTGCCTTGCATGCAGCTGACCTGTTTGATCTCTGGCACCCCATATTGTCCCCAAGTGGACTAAGTGTGATCCCTGAATGGAAATCCAGGAGTAAACCCTGAGTACTGCCACGTGAGGCCCCAAAACAAACAAATAAATACCAGTATGGTTAACTCCTGAATTATCTGTCTGGTCCCTTTGTCATTTTCTTGGTCATCTGTGTTGTTACCTTGTTTTCTTTTTTGTTTTTTTTTTTTTTTGTTTTGGGTCATACCCGGTGGTGCACAGGGGTTACTTCTGGCTCATGCACTCAGGAATTACTCCTGGCAGTGCTCAGGGGATCAAATGGGATGCTGGGAATCGAACCCTGGTCAGCCTCATGCAAGGAAAACACTCAACCCTCTGTGTTATCGCTCCATCCCCGTTTACCTTGTTTTCAGCCTTTGCAGGCAAGTTGTTCCTTATTACAGTTTTCTTTCCATATTTCTTTAGGGTTCAGTTCCTTATACCTGCCTCGTACACTAAGTACATAAGGGTCATGATGAGACAAATCTATTGCATTGTGGAATAGGGCCTTCATAAAAGTATTGGCATCTTTAATTAATGCAAAATTAAATTTAGCTTATTTGGGACTGGGCAAGACATTTGTTGGATTCAAACCACCACATGTGGTCCCCTGAGCCCCAAGTAAACCCAGAGAACCGCCCAAAAAACAACAAGAAAATAATTTGTAAAAATTTTTTCACCACACCAGCAGTGCTCAGGGGCAATTCTTGGCTCAGTGCTCAGGGAACCATATGTGGTGACAGGGATTTAACAGTGTCAACAGACTCTAAGATAAACACCTTACCCTAGTACTATCTCTCCGGACACACTGGGATCATTTAAATTTAATACATATCAGAGTATTAATGTTCATTCAGGAGTCTATCTATGTTGCTACCAAAATTATTTTGGCTTCTTCAGCCACCCTTGCATTATAGCTTTTTCTAAAACTTGAGATTTGAATTTGGATCCTGCATATTTCATGTTTGATAATAATTGCAATAAGGGTGTTGGAGGGCAATGGACATTTTAATTACAGTTTTCATTATGTTTATTTTTTTCCTTTCGAAGACTAAAGTTCATCCACTTTGTTACATCAGATGGTTAAAATCCCAATGTTGAAAGTACATTTAAATCATAAAAAGCAAAGCTATTTAAAATCCTTCATTCAAATCAGGTTTAGAAGGTCCACTGGTTGGAAAGGTGGAATGATTCCCAGAAATAGCCTCTTCTTGTTCCTTTCACATCTTTTTATGAGAAACACTAAGGGTATTCCACAAACAGATACTTAATCTTGCAAGCATGTTGGGACCACACCCAGCATTGCACAGGGTTTGCTCCTGGCTTTGCAGTCAGGGATTGGTCTTGATGGTCTTGGGGGGCCATTTAGGATGCAGGGGATCAAACTCAGGTTGGCTGTATACAAGGTAAACATCCTACCCCCTGTACTATTACATCAGTCCCAGAGATTAAATGATTTTGGAGTCTAGTTTGACATTGTGACTGTCCTGTAAAATACTTAACAGTATAAACGAATCTGAGGACAACAGGCAAAGTCTCCCTTGATTACCAGTTTTATTCCACTAAATTTGGCTGACTTGATTGCTTCTCCAAGAAAAGCAATGGCTTTTGTTGGAGACTTTTTTTTTTTCTACAGAGAAGAGGCTTATTCTTTGATCCTACATATGAATGGAGGGCTGCTGGGACTACCAGAAAAAGGAAAAGCAAAAAAATAAAAAATTTTAATTGACTCTAAATACTGCTTTGCAATCTTCTAAGGGCAAATGCTCTGGGGCAGGGTGGTTTTATGTAAAAGCAAAGTGATGCATTGTAATTTGGGTCCTGTGAGCAGAACTGGGCAAGGGGAGTGATTTCTATAGACCTAGAAGCACCTTTTGTACATACCTCAGAAACTCACATCACTACTTAACCCCCCCCCCCCCCCCCACTTGGCTGGGAGCATCTTTTGAGTCTCCCTTGGCTCTGCCCTGTGGCTTTGCAAACCCAGTTTCTCTTATGAATGAGGTGATGATGGTCAGTATTTGAAGGTTATTTATATCGTCTTCCTCAGCATTGTTAGACTGATACTTATAAACCCTTTCACCACTTTCATGAACACAACAAAAAGCTTTTTGTTTTGTTTCTAGGTTGCTCTTTGCTGCAAATACAGGTCTCCCCTGGTGAATGGAAGTGGAACATTCCTATGAAACCTTTCATATGCTGAAGTGGTGTGAAGTGAAGAAGCCATTAGCAGTCATTTTTATGAAAACGTTTTTTGAGCATTTCCAAATGCTTCAAAGAATAAACTACCAAATCAGTCCAAGTGCCACATAAAACTTAATAGAGTATTCACTATATACTCAACTATGCTCACCATATACTAATACAGGAAATGCAGGAATGATGGGAATTAATACATGTAATTAAGGGAAGTTGCTGAGGGTGATACTTGGAGTGCTGAGGCTCACATCCTACCTTGGGAAGGAATGACCCCTGTTGCAAACCAATACTGAATGCTATTTGCATTTTGTCTTTTGTTATAAAAGTTGAATTCCTCTCTGGATTAGTTTCCCTTAGTGAAAACAGGTACTAATGCAGATCTTTTGCAAAAGTAAAATAACTTGCAGCAAACTCTCATGTCAATTAAGGCAAACTTTCAAGATGTGAGGTCTATTTGTAGCAGAATGTGCTCCAAGTTCCTTTTGGGAGAAAGTGGTGATGTGAGCAATTGGAAGTGATTTCTTTGATAGAAGAGATCAACTTTCAGATGCGAAGGAATCAAAGGATTTGCTGTCTTGAAAAAGTCATATATGTTTTGGAAATTGTTTTGATAAAACCACTTAAAGTAAGAAATGATTAAAACCCACAAGAAATCTGGAAAAATTATGATGTAAGTTTCAGTAAATATAATTAAACTGTATATGTCATACTGTGATTATAGCTACATAAACTTTGCCACAGAAGAAAGAGAAAATATAAAATTTTATTCAAACTTTTGGAAACAACATACACAAAACTAGTAAATTGCTGCAATTCCCTGAATTATGTAGGAAAAGCAGAAAGTTAAAAACCTAAACTCGATCTTTGTTTGCAACAGGAGTAAAGATTTATTCTTAGCTTCTTGAACACAATGACGCAATTATTATTTTCCCCCAATTTTTATTGAGGCATGGTGATTTACAACTTTTTTTAATTGGTTTTTTTGTGGTTTGTTTTTGTGTTTGTGCCACACCTGGTGGTAGTCAGGACTTACACCTGCCTCTGTGCTAAGGGATCATTCCTGGCAGTGCTCTGGGAACCATATATAAAGGCCCTCCCGTTGATCGTCGATTTGCTCGAGCGGGCCCAGTAACGTCTCCATTGGAGACTTTGTTGTTACTGTGTCTGGCATATCAAATACTCTCGGTAGCTTGCCGGGCTCTCCGAGAGGGGCGGAGGAATCGAACTCGGGTCGGCCATGTTGGCCGCTTGTAAGGCGAACGCCCTACCCGCTGTGCTATCGCTCCAGCCCAGGGAACCATATATACATAATGCATATAGGATGCTGGTGACTGAACCTGGATTGCATGCAAGGCAAATGCCCTACCCACTGTTCTATGGCTCCAGCCCCTCCAGCCCTTGTTAACGATAGTTTTATCCCTACCCGCTGTGCTATCGCACCAGTCCCCAAATTTAATTTCTTAATTAATTCCTATAAATTATGTTATTACTTTTCTGTGACCTGAGAGGTCATTAGAAGTTAGGGTCGCATTAGCGTATAATGCTTTCATGTGTTTTGTTTGTTTGCTTGTTTTTGCTTTTTGGGTCACACCCGGCGATGCACAGGGGTTACTCCTGGCTCTGCACTCAGGAATTACCCCTGGCGGTGCTCAGGGGACCATATGGGATGCTGGGAATCGAACCCGGGTTGGCCACGTGCAAGGCAAACGCCCTACCCGCTGTGCTATCTCTCCAGCCCCTCATGTGTTTTTAAGTGTTTCTTTTAAACAAAGTGGCAATGTGGAACTTGACTCTTTGTTGGGATACGGTTATACACATTAAAAAAAATACTCTCCTTGTTCAGATCAGATCAAAGCTCTAGCTCATTCCTGCTGTCATAGTTTGAGACAATAGAGGTTAGGTTTTTTAACTTTATGGTTTCTATAAGTCAGAATAGATTTCAGGGCCAGAGATATAGCTAAACAGGCTGAGGCGGGCATGCTTGGCAGGCAGGAGGCCCTGTGCTATATCCCTGGCACTGCATGGTCCACTGGAACCGTGTGGAACAACCCCTAAGCACAAGGGAGAGAAAAAAAAGAGCAAAACCAAAACAAAACATAAAACAGAATTCAAAGGATCTAGGCCCTAAAACTAACTATTCTCACAAGCGCCTGTCCTCTAAATATATATATATTCTATTGTATATGCATTTTTATCTATCATCCACAGTACGACATGTAGATTGTTTCCATGTCTTAACCATTGAACAACGCAATGAATTGAATGTGGGAATGTAGTTATTGCTTTGAGATCCTGATTTTATTTCCTTTGGAGCTAGAGATGGGTGTCCATTAGTTTATTGTGATTGGACAACTGTATTTTGTCTTTCTTTAACTGGTCCTCACTGTCAAAATGGTTTTCAATAGCAGTCCTTCCAAAGGACCTACCTTCAGTATAGCATTATTATTGCTACATTAAAAGTAGCTCAAAGTTTTAGAGATTGCACAGTGGGTAGGGCGTTTGCCTTGCATGTGACCGACACAAATTTGATTCCTAGCATCCCATATGTTCCCCTGAACCGACAGGGGTAATTTCTGAATGCAGAGCCAGGAGTAACCCCTGAGCATTGCAGGGTGTGACCCAGAAAGAAAAAAAAATTAAATTTAAGAGCTGCACAGAAATTAGATTATGAAGACTGTCACAGACTAATCTAAAACACAGCCGTATTTGCAGTCTCGTGAAGTAATGAGTGTGGCAAACAAGTTCTATTGACTTATGGGGTGTCTTTAAGAAGGGACCCTGGAAGTATGAAATCCAATAGGCAATCCAGACAGACAGATGTTGGTTAATTTCTGAAAAAGACAAGACTTATCAGAGGAAAGATAATTTTTGGACTTTGTAAAATTGTTATTGTAGTGTTTGAGTGGTGAGTGGAAATAGCACACTTCAAAGTGTCCTTTTTTTCCCCCCAGTGACTCCTTGATGCATTGTTATGGTGGAGATATGAATTAAATTGCACCCCACAGGATAAAGACTCTGTCTTCGTTCTACACTTACTGACAAGGTAATTAAACTCACACACCTCTTTAATTATGTCCATTACAGGACAGCCAATTCCCAGAGAAACTTCATCAGAATGCAAAAAGTCATCTTGACCAATAAGAGTCGGTTCAACCAGAGCCCAGAATATTAAAGGAGAGCATCTTGAAGACACTGAATCTGGCTCTGGAAAAAAAAAAAAAGCATAGAAATAAAGTGGATGGCAGCCCCTCGAAATTCTTCATAATGTCAGTTTCAATCTGAAAAAATACAGGAAATTGGAACAAGTAGACTTCTAAAGAGAGGAGGGCTACGGCATGGTCACTGCATTGTTCAGAATAGCCAAAATATGGAAATAACTGAAGTGTCCATCTGTGAGTGAGTGTATAAAGAAGACGGGGTGTCCATAGGCATTGGATTATTGATCATCTGGGAAAAAAAAGAGAATCTAACCATTTGCAAAAATAAGAGTGGGCCTTTATGGCACTCTGCTAAGTGAAGGAAGTCAGACAAACTAAGGTAAAAACACTATGGAATTGTCATTTATCTGTGAAATCAGAAAAATGCCTCTTTCACAGAAATAGATTAGAATTGCAGTGACCAAACACTGGGGGAAATGAGGAGACAGACAATGGTCAAAGAAAGGCGCTGCTTGCAAGAGGCGTCACTTCTGTATTTCTCAAATGTAGCATTATTTTTGAAGATGGTAGCACTGTAGCACTGTCCTCCCGTTGTTCATCGATTTGCTCGAGCGGGCACCAGGAACATCTCCATTGTGAGACTTGTTACTGTTTTTGGCATATCAAATACGACACAGAGAGCTTGCCAGGCTCTGCCATACGAGCAGGATACTCTCGGTAGCTTGCCGGGCTCTCCGAGAGGGATGGAAGTATCAAACCCGGGTGGGCTGCATGCAAGGCAAACGCCCTATCTGCTGTGCTATCGCTCCAGCCCATTGACAGCACTATTTTTGAAAATGGTTAGATTTTCTGCTTTCTTTTGTCTGATTATTATTCTATTGTATATGTATTTTTATCTATCATCCACAGTACGACATGTAGATTGTTTCCATGTCTTAACCATTGAACAACGCAATGAATTGAATGTGGGAATGTAGTTATTGTTTTGAGATCCTGATTTTTATTTCCTTTGGAGCTAGAGATGGGTGTCCATTAGTTTATTGTGATTGGACAACTGTATTTTGTCTTTCTTTAACTGGTCCTCACTGTCAAAATGGTTTTCAATAGTAGTCCTTCCAAAGGACCTACCTTCAGTTTAGCATTATTATTGCTACATCAAAAGTAGTTCAAAGTTTTAGAGATTGCTCATTTGGATGACAATGATTATACTGTGTTTGCTTGCTTGGCCACGCCTTTGGTGCCAAGGTCTTGCTCCTGGCTCTGCTTTCAGGGATCACTCCTGGAGGGGTTTGGGAACTTTACGTGGTACCAAGGATTGAACCCAAGTGGGTCACATGCAAGGCAAGTGCCCAACCCACTACACTGTTGCTTTGGGCCCTGGATGACACATGTGTGGCCATGTCTGGTGGAACTCAGAGGTTACTCTTGGAATCTCTGCCCAGAGGCCACACATGAGAGTACTCAGGGCATGATATGTAATGAGGGATTCGAATAACTATCAACCTGCAGCTGCATGCATGCTGAGTGTCCTAACCTCTGCACTATCTCATTAACTCCATTCAAATAGTAAAACAATTAAAAAAAATTTAGGCTCCACAATTTACAAATATGCCCATAATAGTTTCAAGTATAAAGGTTCCAACACTTAATCCCACTTGCTATTGTCAATTTTCTTCTATCCATGTCCACACTTTCCTTCCAATCCCACAGCTTGCCTCTTTAGCAGGTACTTTGTTTGTTTTTTAAGCCACACCTGGCAGGACTCAGGGCATAGTTCTGTTTCTGCTTTCAGGGATCAATCCCGGTAGGCTCAGGGAACTATATGAGGTGCCAGAGGTTGGACCCCGTCGCCAAGGTTGGCTCTGTGCAAGGCAAGTGCCCCACCTGCTACCCTATCTCTCCAGTCCCAACCGACACATTTTTAATATATAGTCTTCTGCCTCAGGTATGACTCCATCGCAGTATTGCTTTGTGTCATATTCAGGTCATATTCCTGAGCTCACTTCTTTCAAGATAACACTGGGGCTTTCAATATTTTGCAGCAATCAGCTGGATCAGCGCCCTAGGGTTCCTTACTCAGACTCTTAGTCATGTTGCCCGATCTAACGTTCTTATTTAAACAAGCCCTTCCCTCCCATAAAAGTATGCCTCAGGGATTGTTCCTCAGAACATTCATAACACCCATGCGCAAAGTCTCTTAGGAGAGGAGAAAGAAACTCGGCTATGTTCTTTCTGGAGGCAAACTGCAGTTCGAAACAGTCTTGACTTAAAATCCGCCTTTAGTTGGGCTTGGTTGGTGTTTCAAGAGCCAAGCAAGTGTGGGCCCTGGAGCTATGTTTTGATTATCCTATGATTCGCCAAAAGGCCTCTCTTGATTGTTGCAATTCTGTTGTCTGGTTATTCATGTTAGAATTCTTTGTGTATTATCTGGACAGGAAACTCCTACTTAGGGAGAATGTGAACTACTACAGGAAAATTCAAAATCCCTTTATTTTATTCATTATTTTACAGACCATTTTAAGCAGGGGAGTGCCAATAAAAGGAATAGATCACTAGTTAGGAATAAAACAAAAAATATAAAATGAATGAGTAGGAATAAGAAAGACTATGGGACTCTATAAAAATCACAGAGAAGTAAATTTACATTAGATTTACTCAAAAAATGGTAAAAATCACAACAAAGTAATTAGAAATGGAAAGGAACAAGTTGATCCCAGAAGAAAATCTGAACAAACAACACAGTAGAAAATTGAAACACGGCCAAACTATAAAAAGTGCCAGGCACATTTAATAAATATAAAGGCACATCTTTTTGTTTATTCAAATATTAGATTAGTAGACTGTAATACTAACTATTCTATAGAAGATGGAATGTTTCCTATCTTGTTTTAAAAAATAATATAACCCTTGGGGTCAGAGAGATAGTACGGGAGATAAGGTGCTTGCTTTGCAAGTGACAGGCCTGGGTTCAATTTCTTGTACCACATACATTCCCTTGAGCACATTCCTGAGCACAGAGCCAGCAATAATACCTGAGCACTTTTAAGCATGCCACACTCCCAATATTTATAATATATATGTGTGTGTATATATATATATATATATATATAAAACCTTGGCAGGAAAAGTAAAATGTGAAAGAAAATTAATTTTTGCCCCAATATAATATAAAACAGCTATAAGATGCACAATAAAATCGTACAAGATGTACAATACAGAGTAAGTCATCCTAAAATTAAAAGATCAGTTTAGTAATGGGAAATGTGTTAATAGCAATTATCTTATCAAAAGCTCTTAGCGGAAACCCAAATAATCATCTGATAGAGGTGCAAAAGATATTTGGTTAATGTAACATTCATTCTTTATAGTAACTTTTAGTAAGCTGAAAAGATTCTCATCAACCTGACGAAGATTATGTATTAAGTTTTTGTTTTTGGGCCACACCTGGCAGTGTTCAAGGGCCTGTTCTGGCCTCTGAACTCAGGGATCACTCCTGGTGATCTTAGGGGACCAGATGGAATTCGCCGTGTGCAAGGCAAACACCCTATTATATTATATTATATTATCACTTCAGCCTGAAGACTGGCAACAGGCATCAGAGTCATATGTGAACTGCTGTAAATTCGCAAGAGATAAGAAATAAAATCCTGTGATACCATATTTTCTTTCATTGGACAGAGTCAACTCTGAGTTGACTCTGTCCAATGAAAGAAAATATGGGCATGAAATAGAGAAGACCAAATGGCCATTACCTAGAGATGGTATAACTGACCATAGAATCACAAGTGTTTACAAAGGAATCAGAATTTTATTTGATATATTTAACTGGTTCTTCTGGTTTTACTATATATGTAAAGAAAAAAATAGAGAAAGTATATCAAGGCTCTTGCATCTGATTTACTTCTATATTGTAATATGTCAGTTTCTGTAAAGTTGTCCCCCCTTTCTCCCTCCCCTCCTTCTTGTCCCCTCCCAGTTCCACCAGCTCCACCCCTGCCCATCTTTTAAGAGAGGAGAGAACTTAGTTGTGACTTTCATTTTGTTAAGTTTTACTTGGGGACCATACCTGAGGTGCTCAGGGATTTTTCCTGTCCTCAGGAGAGACCCCTGGTGGTGCCTGGGGGACCAGGTGTGATGCTGGGGATTCAAACCAGGGCCTGCAGGATGCAAGGCATGTGCTTACCCCTGTGCTGCCTTTACAGCCCCAAGTTGTAACAATATTTCACATGCTGGAGAGAATTTAAATAAGTCAGCCTGCTGCTGTCCCTGGGATCCATTTGGGGGACGGAACTTGCATGGTAACATTCTAAATTCCTCCTGTAAGGTATTTCTTTTCAAAAGGTGTTTTTCAAAAGGTATTTTGGGGTCCTGGGGCTCACTTTCCAGACTAGGCGTGAGCTGACAGCCCCACCCTTTATGTAGCTCTTGATAAGCAACAAACTCTGTTAGCTGACCACAAAATTATGGTTGCAAGTGAGACTTTGGGGTGTGATTGCAAAGACACATTTTGCAGAGAACGCTTGTTTACCCGAAGTTGAATCTGGGTGAGCATCTTACCCTTGAGAATTTGACTTAACATTTTTTTTTGTTTGTTAAAATTAGCAGTGCTCAGGGCTTACTTTTAGTTCTGAGCTCAGAGATCTCTTCTGGCAGCCTCAGGGAACCATATGAAAGACTGGGGATAGAACTCATGCAAGGATAGATCTCTTGCAAGGCAAACACCCTACTCACTGTACTTTTTAACTATTAAAGTGCTCCAGATTCCAGAGACATGATACAGCGGTTAAGGGCGCTTGCCTTGCACAGAACAAATCAGCACCACATATGGTCCTCCAGCACTACCAGGAGTGATCCCTGAGCACAGAGCAAGAAGTCAGTCCTGGGGCTGGAGTGATAACACAGAGGGTAGGGCATTTTCCTTGCACACAGTTGACTCGGGTTCGATTCCAGAGTCCCAGTTCTCCAAAGTCTCTCAGGAGAACTGCCAGGAGTAATTCCTGAGTGCAGAGCCAGGAGTAACCCCTGAGCATTGCCAGGTTTGACCCAAAAAGAAGTCAGTCCTGAGTACTGGAAGGAAGGAAGGAAGGAAGGAAGGAAGGAAGGAAGGAAGGAAGGAAGGAAGGAAGGAAGGAAGGAAGGGCTCCTAACTTTACGACATAAGGAAGTTAGGATTCAGGTTATAGTTCAAGCTTATGTACAGAAATCAGGTCATACTTCTAAGTTCCCCCGGGGATTCAATGGCACTAGCACAGGATATTAAAACATGAAGATATGAGGCTAGAGAGATAGCACAGTAAGGAAAGCATTTGTTTTGCACGCGGCTGACCATAGTTTGATATCGAACAACCTGAATGATCCCCTAAATCTGACAGGAGTGATCCTTGAGCACCCTCAGTTGTGGTTCCCTGACCCCCTGCTCATTTGAATATTTTTAAAACGAGGACTTTGGCGAGAATGACACAAATTTAATTGGAAAATATAATTTTACTCTGAGCATTTCAATAAAAAAAAATTTAGAGAGATGTCATGCCATTAGTAATTTTTTTCCCACTGTATTCAGTCTTTTCCCTCCAACATTCCTACTTATAAATGTTTAATTCTGTGGAATCTTGGAAAAGAAGACATCACCTTTCGTAGTATTAAAGAAGCCCATAGGGGCTGGAGCCACAGCACAGCGGGTAGGGTTTTTGCCTTGCACGGGCCGACCCGGATTCGATTCCCAGCATCCCATATGGTCCCCTGAGCACTGTTAGGAGTAATTCTTAAGTACAGAGCCAGGAGTAACTTCTGTGCAACACCGGGTGTGACCCAAAAAACAAAAATCAAAACAAAAAAGAAGTCCATAGGTATAAAACATTTTGTTCCAATGGCCTGGTCAAAGAATAGAGCCAAGAGAATGAAATGAGAGTAAAACTTCAGGATAAAAATTTAAATTTCCTAAAGTTAGTGCCTATTTGTCTGTGTCATCTTAGAAGAAATAGTTTACTCTGTGTGCTAATGCTGTTACTGAAAAATATAGGGAACTATGAAAAATGAAGACTATACATATATTCTTTAATTACAGGAATAATACTTCTTTTCCTAAGATAGCAAGCTATAAAGGAATGCTAAAAAAAAAAAAATTCAGTCAACATATTAGATAGCTATGGTACTAGTGCCACCTGCTGTCGCAAGTATAAATTGCAGCTATCCACCCGGGCTGATCCGAATATTCAACTTCTTTGCAAACCTGTTTCTCTAAAGCATTAAACAGGTGTTTGTGCTACTTTTGCTATTTTCACGTACCCAAATGTTACAACGTGCTTAGAACTTTGCACTAATTCATTTGTAAAAGCCCTACTAGTAACCAGTGCTTAGTTAAATGAGCAATACCGCGTCTGTTGTTCCAGGGGGCGCTGGAACAATACAGAGAGGGCAGTATACTAGGGATCTCAGGTCAAACTGAGAATACTTTCTGTTTCTTTGTTTAATTTCCTGGGGGTAGAAGGGAGGGCGCTGGCCAATTTTTTTCTTTCCTAAAAGCAGGCAATAGGTGTCAGATGAGTCTGGGAGCTCTGATATAGGTGGATGGAGCAGAGCTCAAGAGTCAGAACTTGGGTTGTCTGATCAGGAATCAACCTCTTGGCCACTATTTTGCCTCTTATGATTTCTTGCTTTATTTATTTAGTTTTTGAGCCATGTGTCCATGATCAGTGCTGACGCCTAGTCCTGGGCTCAGGTATCACTTCTGGAGGGCTTGGGGTGACCATAATAGGATGCTGGGGATCTAACCCAGGTCGACAATATGCAAGGCAAACACCCTACCTGCTGTACCTGCTTCAATTCTTGATTTTTTGCTTTGTAATGGAATCTCCCATTTTGAAAGTCTCTCTGAATATATGTCACTTTATATGTAAATATGACTTTATATTCCTCATGTGAGTTTTAGGACTCACTCAAAGAAATGAATGTTTAGAAAACGTTATTAGAATAAAGAAGGTCTGTGATTATTTTGTGTGCTTTTTTTTTTTTTTTGCTTTTTGAGTCACACCGGCGATGCACAGGGGTTATTCCTGGATCATGCACTCAGGAATTACTCCTGGCGGTGCTCAGGGGACCATATGGGATGCTGGGAATCAAACCCGGGTCGGCTGCTTGCAAGGCCAACACCCTACGCACTGTGCTATCACTCCTGCCCCATGTGTGTGCTTTTTTTTTTTGTATTTTAGACAAATATATTTATAAAGTTTCGGGCTTTCACATGCATTTGTGTCAATTTTTGTGTCTGATAATAATGAATTGTACTTAACTGCATTCACAGTACCAACACTTAGAAATAGGAAGATAGGTCAGATTTTCTCTAAAAGAAATTCCTTAGGTAGGAGATTCCATAGTTAATTTTTATTAGGTTAGTTTTTGGGTCACATCCAGTAACGTTCAGGACTTACTCCTGGCTCTGCATTCAGGAATCACTCTTGGGATGCCGGAAATGGAACCTGAGTAGGTTGTGTGTAAGGCACAATACTATTGCTCTGTCCTCAGGCTGTACTACCACTCTGGTCATCAAGGGACCATTTTTAATATTTTTTGAATGTGCAATTTGCTAGTTTAAGTATATTTACATTGTTGTGCATCTAGAACATTTTCTCCTTGCAATATTAAAAGTATAGGGCCAGAGCAATAGTACAGTGGGTAAGTTGCCTTGCATGAGCCTGACCCGCGTTTGATCCCTGGCATCCCATATCGTCCCTTGAGTTCACCAGGAGTAATTCCTGAGCATAGTGGCAGGAGTAACTTATTTAAATTAATTTCTCCTCCCTACTCTCTCTAGTTCTTCATAAACACCTTTATGATGTTTATGATTTTGAGCACTTTAGTGAATTCAAATTAGAGGATCAAATAGCAGCCTTCTCTGACTGAGTTATTTTATTTAGCACGATTTCCTCAAAGTTGATCCACATAGTAACAAGAATATTTCTTTATTATGGCAGGAGCAATAGTATGGCAGGTAGGGCACTTACCTTGTACATGGCCCACCAAGGTTTGAGCCCTGGCACCAATAGGATCCCCAGAGCACTGCCAGGGCTGATTCCTGAGCACAGAGCTAAAAGTAAACCTTGAACACCACCAGGTGTGGCCCAAAAATCAAAACCAAAACCCAAAACTAAAACCCACCAAAGAATATATCCTTATAGTTGCCTATTATACCATAGTTGCTTTTTGTGTGTGTATTTTTACTAGGACTCACCTCATACCATTGCACCTATATTTTTCTTATTCACTCAACTGCCAATTCTGCATCTTGATTATTATGAATAATCCTTCAATGAACATGGATATGATGTCTGTTTGTTAAGAAAGCAAAACAAACAAAAAAGAGAAAACAAAACCAAACAACTTTCACAATGACCTTAAATCTAGTAGTAGTTCAGAGAGCATTGATAGAAACAGCCCAAATGATGGTAAGTAGCAGGCTAATTTTTATCCGAGAAAGCAGAGCATGTGGGGAATTTGTTGTTTTTTTGACCACAGTGCTCAGCTAACACCTACCTAGCTTTGTGCTCTTAGGTCACTCCTGCTGGAATTGAATTACAATTGACCGTGTACAAGGCAAGCACCCTCTCTGGGCCTCTACCTCTCTGGCCCCACACATGGGAGAATTTTGGCTTTCCATACCTGAGAATCTGGATACTGAAAAAAGTTGTTTTGTGTCTTCTCTTCAGTTACCCAACCACGTCACCTGCTAGAGATTTTCAGTGTCCCCATATACCATCCAGATATTTTTGTTGTTGTTTTTGGGCCATGCCCAGCAATGTTCAGGGGTTACTCCTGGTGGTGTTCAGGGATGTGTGTGGTGCAGGGGATTAGCCCTCTAGACTCTCTCTCCAGTCCTCACCCATAAAATCACTCATAAAATTACAGAGACTTTATGAGTCACCGGCATCTACTTCCAACACAGGGATCGGGGTTTTCTCTATGGAGACACGTGTGTGAGTGGGGAGAAGTGGGGAGATTTTTTTTTTTAAGATGTGGATTCTTTTTTTTAAATTTTTTTTTTAATTTTTATTAGTGAAACACCATGAGGTACAGTTGTAGATTTACAAATTTTTGTGCTTGGGTTTCGGTTATACAATGATCAATTCTTGGGTATTAATCTCATATTTTGTTACTTTATATCCCCCAGATGAATGTAATCTTTCGATGTCTTTCCCTCTCTTTCTGACTCATTTCGCTTAGCATGATACTTTCCATATTGTACCACTTGTATGTAAATTTCATGACTTCATCTTTTCTAAGAGCTACATAGCACTCCATTGTGTAGATGTACCAGAGTTTCTTTAACCAGTCATCTGTTCTTGGGCACTCAGGTTCCTTCCAGTTTCTGGCTATTGTAAAGAGTGCTGCAATGAACAAACAAGTGCAGATGTCACTTCGACTATACATTTTTGCCTCTCTGGGATATATTCCCAGGAGTGGTATTGCTGGGTCAAATGGGAGCTCAATTTCTAATTTTTTGAGAAATGTCCATACTATTTTCCAAAAGGGTTGAACCAGTCGGCATTCTCACCAACAGTGAAGGAGTGTCCCTTTCTCGCCACATCCGCTCCAGCATCGGTTGCTTTTGTTCTTTTGAATGTGGGCCAGTCTCTGAGGTGTGAGATGGTATCTCATTGTGGTTTTGATCTGCATCTCCCTGATGATTAATGATGCAGAGCATTTTCTCATGTACTTTTTTGCCATTCGGATTTCTTCTTTGAGAAAGTTTCTGTTCATTTCATTGCCCCATTTTTTGATGGGGTTGGATGTTTTCTTCTTGTGGAGTTCAACCAGTACTTTATATATCCTTGATAACAACCCCTTGTCAGATGTGTATTCGGCGAATATCCTTTCCCATTCTGTAGACTGTCTTTGACGGGGAGGGATTTGGGTCATAGCTGGTGGTGCTCAGAGGCTCTTCCTGGCTCAGTGCTCAGGACTGACCCCTTGGTTCTGCTTGGGAAACCATCCGTGGTGCTGAGGATCGAACCAGGGTTGGCCGAAGTGGTGGCATGGAAGGCTTCACCTCCCTTATTACCTCTCCGTCCCTCTCACTCTAGTTTTTAATAGAATGATCAGATTGGCTGGGGAAAAAAAGCCTTGATTAAGGAATGACTTAGAAGGCAGAAAAATATCAATGCTAAGGGCCTTTTGATTGGCATGAAGTGTTTTGATGGAGAAATTTTGAAAACAACAACAACAACAACAGCAACAACAACAACTAAGCATTAATGCACTATTTTAGCTCTTCTTCCTGCCTCACAAACTGTACTCCAATCCTTAATTGGAGAGAGATTGTGTTTTGCTTGAATTGCTCTATTTCCTGAATGAAGACTGCCAAGAACATCTCCAGTAGTTTTTTGTAGAATAACATTGGTTTGTCCTTTCTGCCTTGCCACAGGGAGCTTAGGTTTATTGGGTTACTTGAATCACAGTGCTCCCATTCCTCTGGGTTTATTTGTAACTTCTTTCTTTGTGCTCTGTTGACTTGTAAATATTGTTTATCTCACTTCCTTAAGTCCTTTGCATAGTTAATTCAGAGCAGTGTCCTTTTTGAATGGACACAAGAAGACAGCAAATTCTATACTTTTGTAATGTGGGAGTCAATTGACTCTGAATAATATTTACCTCCTGTTCTCTAGATTTAAGCCTCAGTTGCCCTTCCTTCTTAACACCCCCCCAAAGCAAGGTCCAGATGAGGGACTGGGTGACCTAGGGCAAGAGGTGAGCTATGAGTTACCCTGGCATTGAACATGGGCCTGGCCAAAGTGCCATAATGCTTAACTATAAGTTAAGAGCTTGGTCATGGACAAATGCTGTCATGATCCAAAAAGTAATAACTAGATTCAGACCCTGCTAGGGTTAGGAAAGATTAATCTGGCCTGAGCACTGATGTCTGAGTCTGTGGCGAGATGTTCTCAGGAGAGCTGCCCTACAAGCCTCAATGTATCCCTTACTATATCCATACAAAATAACTAATATTAAGAAGTAGAATTAAGATGTTAATTAAGTTATTGGACTGAGGAAAGGAGAAAAACACCTTAAAGTGGTATTTTACCCATGAACAAAAAGAGGGCTTTCTTATGTTGATTTTGCTACCAGACTGGGTGTAGCATAGGCCCAGAGTGCTAGGAGTTGGAGAGGTGAGAGAGTTGGAGAGAGATGAGAGAGAGAAAGCTGGGTAGCAAGATGGAGTGCGGAGAGACTAGCAAGGGGGACAGAGGAAGAAGAATGTAGAAGAATTCAGAAGCAGGCACTTGGAGAGAGAGAGAGCCCAGGCTGTGAGATGGAACGTGAAAAGATGAGCGGGAGAGACAGGAGGAGACAGGAATGAGGGGAGTGTGAGACTAGAATGGGAGGTTCAGAGAGACTGGAACAGGCACGTGGAGAGAATGGAATAAATGGCAAGTGATCAACCAACTGGCCCTCGTTTCCTCCTCCATCTGCCCCATGGCACGGGCCGCCCTGGCTTGAGAAGTGACCTGGGTCCCCTGAACTCGGGATGTGAGGGGAGAGCCGCTGGGGACTTCTCTGGCTGCCCCGGCAGATTATACAGTTTTGATTATTTTATTTTATTTTGGTTCTTGGACCACTGCTGAAGATGAAAGGGATCAAACTCAAAAACTGCCGCATGCCATGCAAGCAGTCCTATCTGCAGGATGATCTCCAGCCTCAAATATCCCCTGTGCCTTTAAACCCAGCTCACAGTTGTCTTAAAAAAGTGAGGTAGGAGGGGTGGGGGTGGGAGGGATATTATCCATGGTGGTGGAAAATGGGCACTGGTGGAGGGATGGGTATCTGATCATTGTATAATTGAAACCAAAGCACAAAAAATTGTAAATCTACAACTTTAAATAAAATAAAATAAAATAAAGGGAAAAAAAAAAGTGAGGTAGAGGGACTGAAGCACTAGGACAGTGGGTAGGGCATTTGCCTTGATGCAGGTGCAATCCTGGCATCCCATATGGTCCTCCAAACCCAATAGGAGCTATCTCAGCTCAGAGCCGAAAGTAAGTCCTGAGCACTGCTGGGTGTGGCCCCCAAACCAGGAAAAGAACGTCAGGTGGATTATGGGGTGGAGTGTAGCCAGATAGATAGACAGGAATATGGTGCTTGCCTAGCCTGCTGCAGACCCAGGTTCCATCCCTGGAATGACATATGGTCCCAGAGCCCTGGCAGGAGTGAGACCGGAACAGAGAACCAGGAATATGTCCTGAGCACCAGGGGGTATGTCCCTCAAACCACCACCATCAACAATAACAAAAGGAAGGGGCTAGGGGTAAGGCGTATTTTTTTACTTAATTAATCAATTAACTTATTTTTGAGTTTTAGGGTCTCGTCCAACTGTGCTCAGGGCTTAACTCTGGTTCTGCACTCAGGATCACTCAAGGTGGGCTCAGGGGGTCGTATGGGGGTGCTGGAGATCAAACTCCTATCAGCCTGCATGCAAGGCAAGCACCTTATCCTCTGTACTATTTCTCCAGCCCCAGGGCATGCCTTTTGTTGTTGTTGTTGTTGTTGTTGCTTTTCGAGTCACACCTGGTGATGCTCAGGGGTTACTCCTGGCTTTGCACTCAGGAATCATTCCTGGCAGTGCTCAGAAGACCATATGGGATGCTGGGAATCGAACCCGGGTAAGCCGCATGCAAGGCAAACGCCCTACCCACTGTGCTATCACTTCAGCCCCAGGGTATGTCTTTTTAAAGCACACCTGTAAGACCAACAACCTGTGCTTTCCAAATCACCTTCTCAGAGGGTAGGGCCTTTGCCTTGCATGGTCGGCCCAGGTTCAATTCCTGGCATCCCATATCATCCACTGAGCACTGTTAGCAAGTAATTTCTGAGTGCAGAGTGAGGGGTAACCCTTGAGCATCACTGGGTGTGACCAAAAAATTAAAAAAAAAAACAAAACCCAAAACCCCACAAAACCCCAAGCCCAAATCACCCTCTCAATCTAATTGATGTGCTGAGAATTTCTCCTGCTAGTCCCTCACAGTGTGGCTGGGGGTGAGGACTAGCAGAGAAAGACTGAGTGGAGTAGGAAGAAGGAAGGAGAGCTTTTAGCTGCTGTTTTGTGACCTCTTACCAGTCCTGTCTAAGCCTGACTGGGGCAGGCAGGGTCTCTCCAACTTCCCCGTCTCTTGGGGTCCAAGCACCGTGTTGAATGTGGGCTTGTTCCCTGCTCCAGCATCCCAGGGTGGGTGCAGGCGGCCAGCAGAGGAGCAGGCCTTCCAGGACATGCTTTATCTCAGGTGTGCTTACATTTGATGGTTTCCATTTCTTTAATTTTGTTTTTAATTTAATTTTATTTTTATAAAGTTGTTCACAATAGTTCATTACAGATAATATTCAAACACCAGTTCCACCACAGTGCACCTTCCTACCACCGTAAGAGGAAAATGTTCGAAGATTGTTGTATTCCATCCTGGAGCCATTTAAACCCTTGTATAAGAGATTACAAGCATGTATGTGAAACCCAGGAGCTGGTTTTTATAGTCTCTGAGTCTTAAAACCAGCTATAAAAACTATAAAAACCAGCTCCCGGAAGAAGAACAGTGCAGTCTCCTGCCCCCGCGCCTGACTGTCCTCGCCGCCGGGGCCCCTTGGAGGGGAGCGGGTTGAGCTTTCCTCCCCACCCCAACCAGGGCTCCGGCAGCTGAAGACCTCCAGGACCAGCCACCACCATGCTGAGACCACTCTCTGCACACATGAAGGTACTGGCAGAGGGACGAAGTCACGCGGGTTCCGGGGCCGAGATCTCCAAGCCTACTCGGATTTGGGCCGAGCATCCTCCACCCAGATCCTCCAAATTCCAGTAGGCAGGGGTCACACCCAGCAACTGGCCCCCTGGCGCCGTGTAGTCCCATCAGCGGCCAAGACTCAGAGACTATAAAATCCAGATCCTGGAACCGCGCAGCTGCGCGACATCTTATCAGAACTTTTTTTTTTATGACATCTTATTATCTCATTCCTACTTTGGACATACTTGCAGGCTATCGAATGTAGCCTGCCCACAGGGCAGAGTCTGGCAAACTCCCCGTGGCGTACCAAATATGCCAAATACCAGTAACAATGATGGGTCTCATTCTCCTAAAGAGCCTTGAATATAATCTCAGGGCTAGGATGAAGGAGACATTACTGGGGCCTGCTCGAGGCAATCGACGATTAACAGGATGATTTGTGATTTGTGATTTGTGATGTGAAACCCAAACAAATGTATGCTACTTTTGGTACATCAGTGGGCTAGAGTGTAAGAAGAGGTTACGTGGCCTTGAATGTGGCTGTGTGTTCCAGGACGTTTATATGAGATTATATGGTGCTGGAGACAGTTTGTGGGTGTGACTGCCAAGCTACTGGAAAACTGGGGAGCTGAGGGAAGGAGGTCCAGTCCCCGAGCGAGCTTGGAGATCTCGGTCATGGGTCCCACATACCTGGGTTTTTCTGCAGGTTCCCTCTTAGGTGAGGCTCATCTGAGCCTGTGGAGAGTATGGCTGTGCAATTCTGGCTGCAGGGGTTCTGCTGGGGCGGGGAGGGAAGCTCAACCCATCCCCTGCGGAGTTGCCCTGGTGAAGATAGCCATGGAATATAATTCTTTGCTTATATTTGGGATTTGGGGATCACACCTGGTGGAGCTCAGGTACTACTCCTGGTCAGGATGTTCTGTATCTGTTTTTTTTTTCTTTGTTTGTTCGTTTGTTTTGGGGCCGGTCCCAGAGGTACTCAGGGTTTTCTCCTGGTTCTGCGCATAAAAAGCACTCCTGGCAGACTCAGGGGGATCATGTGGGACGCCAGGGATTGAACCTGGGTGGGCTACATGCAAAGTAAATGTCCTACCTGCTCTACTATTTTGCAGACCATGTCTATTTCTTTATTTTTTAAGTGAGAAAAATAATACAGAGTGTACTAGTTTCTCCTGTTGATGTTGTGGCAAATAACTATAAATTTCATGTGTTAGAATAATACAAACTGGGGTCAGAAAAAATACAAGGGTGAAGATTCTGGCCTTGCATACACCTGAACTTGGCTTATTCTCTTGGACTCCCTGAGTATTTTGGGGAGTGACCCCTAATCACAGATCCAGGAGTAGCCTCTGTCAACTCTCGGTTTGGTCCACAGATGCTCCAATATAAAATAAAAACACAAATTTACTCACTGTCGGGCTGGAGAGATAATATAGAGGGTAAGGCATTTGACTAGCAGGTGGCTGACCCAGGTTCAATTCCCAGCATCCTATATGCTACCCTGAACCCAGCCAGGAGTGATCCCTGAGCACAGAGCCAGGAGTAAACCATGACCACTGCCATGTGTGATCTGAAAATAAAAACAAAACTAAACAAAAAAAAAACAATTATTCTTTGTCTTCCAGGTCTAAAAGTCAAGTTCAAAATGCATTTTAAGGGCTTAGATCAATTGTGTCCACTAAACTGTGCTCCTTGTGGCGGTTGTAAGGAGAATTCTTTCCAGCTTCTAGAAGACACTTGCCTGCCTTGGCTTTCAGCTCCATCTTGCATCATCAAAATACATCCCTCCGGTCTCTGTTTTCACTTTTACATGAATCTGAGCTTGACTTTACTGCTCTCTCCTAGAAGGTTCCTCTGGTTTATATTGATTTTGCCCAGATAACCCAGGAAAACCTCCCTATCATCATGGTATATCCTTTCTTTTCTTTTCTGGGAGGGCTCACTCATTAGTGCTCAGGACTTACTAGTCACCCTTTTCACTTACTGTTTCTGTCTGGTCCCAAGATAGATCCATTCTTTAATCACCTCATAAAATCCTTTTTGCCAGTGAATTATCATATCACAGGTTCTGAGGACCAATAAAAGAACATTTTTGAGACCACTGTTTACATTACACATAGTGAAAACTAGTAATTGTGCAGCGGGCATCAAACAAAAAGTAAAGTAACTCCCTGAAATATTCTTCTTTGCTTATATTTGGGGTTTGGGGGTCACACCTGGTGGTGCTCAGGTATTACTCCTGGCTCTGTGATCAGAGGACATTCCTGGTGTTGTTCGGGGGGCAGTATGCTGGTGCCATGGTTGAACTGGAATCAGCCAAGACAAACACTTTGCACCTTGTACTGTATCTGGCCCAAGCCTCTGGTTTTTATTATTTTTTATGGTCGTTTTTGTGGTAGAGAAGAGTATAATCTTAGTTTCCTATTCAAAACATCATATTGAATAAAGTCTATGTTTTAGGAAAAAAGCCCTTTGACTTCTTTTTTTATTTTGGCTTCTTTTTGGGGGGAGTCACACCTGCCGATGTTCAGGGGTTACTTCTGGCTCTGCACTCAGGAATTACTCCTGGCAGGGATCAGGAGACTATATGGGATGACGGGGATCGAACCTGCACCATTTGCATGCAAGGCAAACGCATTCCCCGCTGTTCTGTTGCTCCAGCTCTGCCCTCTGATTTCTTGATTTAATTTGTAACACTTTTTTTGAAAGTGGGGTATTTGGGCTACCTGCAGCAGTGTTCAGAAGGTATTAGTGGCCCTTGTCAGTGCTTAGGGACATACATGGTGCCAAGACTTAAACCAGGATTGGTCACATACAAGGCAAATGTCTTAAGCTCTGGATGATCTCTCTGGCGTCCTTAAAAAAGTATTCACTTTTATTACTTGTTCTTTTATTTGCCCTCAAACTCTAAATAGCACACTTGTATATTTCCATTTCTTGGTTTATCAACTTAAAATCTCATAGGATGGAGAGATAGCACAGTGTGTAGAGTGTTTGTTTTGCATGCTGCCAAGCCCGGTTCGATCCTCAGTACCCAATTGGCCCCCTGAGTTCCTCCAGGAGTAATCCCTGAGCACAGAGTAAGAAGCACACCCTGAGCACTGCCTTAGCCTAAGCCCTGGGCTAGCTCTCCAGCTCCATTTTATGAGTTTTTAATTTCCTATAATTATAATTATCTCGCCCGCACGGCAGAGCCTGGCAAGCTCCTCGTGATGTATTCGATATGCCAAACACAGTAACAACAAAGTCTCCAATGAAGACGTTACTGGGCCCGCTCGAGCAAACCTATGATCAATGGGAGGGCCTTTACCTTTTACCTTTTAATTTTTTGTTTATCTCTGTGGATTTGCTCGAGCGGACCCAGTAACGTCTCCATCGTGAGACTTGTTGTTACTGTGTTTGGCATATCGAATACGTCATGGGTAGCTTGCCAGGCTCTGCCGTGCAGGTGAGATACTCTCGGAAGCTTGCCGGGCTCTCCGAGAGGAGCAGAGGAATTGAACTCGGGTCGGCCACGTTGGCTGCTTGTAAGGCAAATGCCCTACCGCTGTGCTATCGCTCCAGCCCTATCTCTGTAGATTAATTCTAAAGTAAATAACATTTCCAATATAATTATGAAGATACTATTCAGAAAAAAAATCAAACAAGATACTTAGACCTATAGAAAAGAAAATGAAGTCCCAGAACAGGAGTGATAGTACAGTGGGTAGGGCTTTTGCCTTGCACATGGCTTACCCAGGTTCAATCCCTGGCATCCCACATGGTCCCCTGAGCACTGTTGAGTAATTCCTGAGTGCAGAGCTAGGAGTAAGCCCTAGATATCACTGGGTATAACCCAAAAAGCAATGAATAAATAAATAAATAAATAAATAAAAAGAGATTCTATGCCCTAAAAACCTATTCTGTTTCGGGTTTTGTTTGTATTTTAAGTTTGGGGCTATACCTGACTGTGTTCAGGTATATGTAGTGGACCATATGTAGTGCAGGGGATTGAATCCATGCTGACTGCACGCAAAGCATGCATCCTACCCATGTACATTTCTCTGGCCTTAAAAGCTATTCTGGATCAAAGATTCAAAGCATCAAGATCAAAGGAATTTTTCCTTTTATCACCTATCAAGACCGGGCTGGAGTGATAGCACAGCGGGTATGGCGTTTGCCTTACAAGCGGCCAACATGGCCGACCCGAGTTCGATTCCTCCGCCCCTCTCGGAGAGCCCGGCAAGCTACCGAGAGTATCTCACCCACACGGCAGAGGCTGGCAAGCTACCCATGATGTATTCAATATGCCAAACACAGTAACAACAAGTCTCATGATGGAGACGTTACTGGGCCTGCTCGAGCAAATCGATGAACAATGGGAGGACCGTGACCGTGATTAAGACCTGATCTCCATTTTACCTTGTCTCATATGAACCTCTTCACTTTCTTTTTTTCCTTCCTCTCTCCCTCCCTCTGCTGTACTATCTTTTCAGGTTCCATTGTTTTTTTTTTTTTAAAACAAACACATCACACATTCTTAGAGTCTCTTTATTGCTCTTCACTTCATTCTATAGTTGTTTGGATTATATACTTTCTGACTTGACTTTTTTTTTTTTTTTTTTTTTTTTTTGTTTATGTGGTGCTTTCATGCTTGTCCCAGGGTGCCTGAGGCTGGCACTCCTTTACCTGTGGTGTTTGCACACAGGCTGGCTGGCAGTCACATTCTCAGTAAAGGAACACAAGTGACGTGGTGCTTCCCAGGGATTCATGTTGTCCTTCTACACATGCTCACTGAAACAGAACTTCCTGGCCAGAATGTTCACTTATCTTTTTAGTTTAGCTACTTGCTGAAAGTTACTTCCCTTTTCGTGATGCTTACACACACACACACACACACACACACACACACACACACACACACACACACTTGTGGTGCAGCTGGAAATTGCTTGTGATGCCAGGGATCCCAGAACTGTCAGGCTCAAAAAATGTCCCATAAGGGACACTGGAGATTGGAACTTGTGGTTGTCCACTTCAAAGCAGTTCCTTATGATGTCAGTGGACCCCACGGGTGGCTCACACGAGCCAGGATGAGAGAAAGACGGTCACACTCTCTCACTCTGCCTCTGCCACCCAAGGTAGCCTGCCCCTGGGTAGGCTAGGACCGGTAAAGTCTGCAGTGAGCACCTGCTCGGCATGGGCCTAAGCCCCGCCAGCCCCACAAAGTGGCCGTCAAGCCACACCTGAAGTCCATTTGATCTTCTTGGCACAGGAGTTAATCCCCACCACCGGATTGCTCGGGAAGCCACGGACTCAAGTTGGGGCGAGAATGTGCTCTTTGCAGGAAAGGAGAGACCAGTCCCAAGCCTTACCCGGGGTTTCTAGGGTTCTTGTCTCGCTCGCAGAAAAGAATTTCAGGAGTAGACGAGCAGTAAAGTAACAGGTTCTATTTGGAGGCTTTTGGAGAGGGAGAGAAAGGAATAAGCAGATAAGCAGAGGAATGGAGAGTAAGAGAGAGTAACACGTCCAGAGAGAACGCGGGCTTCTCCGAGGGTGGAGAGAGCCCCAAGTGGGCTCTCGAGCTAGCTCTTATAGATCCTTCTGACTCGGAATGTTCTGGAATCTCCTTGGGGCTGGGTCGTTGGAGTTAACTGGATTGAAAGGGGGTTTTCGGAAAGGAGGAATTTCATGGGGAGGAGGCCCATATCTTCAGGGTCTGGGGATGGTCTTATCAAGTCTTTATTCTCTGTGTCCACAGGGTGGGTCGGTCCTAGAATTCTTCTTCCATGAGACTTTGTTTCATTGCAAAGAGCCTTTCCCTATTTACTTGCCTACATCACTTAGAGTCACTATGCTTTTACTCCAGACTATTATTTTTTCACAAGAATGAATCCCAAAGTTAATTTTTCCATAAATAAATTTGTATTTGTGGGTCATTGTTTTCCTAGAAATATATATATATATATATATATTTTTGCTTTTTGGGTCACACCTGGAGATGCTCAGGGGTTACTCCTGGCTCTGCACTCAGGAATGACTCTTGGCGGTGCCCGGGGGACCATATAGGATGCTGGGAATCGAACCTGGGTAGGCCGCGTGCAAGGCAAACGCCCTACCCGCTGTGGTATTGCTCCAGCCCCCCTAGAAATATTTGAAGTTATTTTTTAATAATTATTTATTTCTTTGGGACTAACCATTGGTGTTCAGGGCTTACTCCTGGTTTTGCATGCAGGAGTCTTTTTCAGTGGACTTAGGGAACCATATATGGTTTCAGGTCAGTTGCATGCAAGGCAAGTGCCCTACCTGCTATACTATTGCTCTGGCCCCTCTTTCTTTTTTTTTTTTTTTGCTTTTTGGGTCACACCCGGCGATGCTCAGGGGTTACTCCTGGCTCATGCACTCAGGAATTGCCCCTGGCGGTGCTCAGGGGACCATATGGGGTGCTGGGAATTGAACCTGTGTCGGTCATGTTGGCTGCGTGCAAGGCAAACGCCCTACCCGCCGTGCTATTGCTCCAGCCCCTGGCCCCTCTTTCTAACTATTTTTCTTTTTTCAGTTTGATGCTCCCCTGATGTAGTCCCTGCACCTGCCTGGCTGTGGTATGGTCAGAAATTGCTTGCAGAACAGGAAGTTTCTGAAAACAGAGCAGCCAGCTGCAAACAGTAGAGCTGCCAGGGTCCTGGGAGGTGGTGTGTGGGTCCTACCAGGGACCTAACTCATTGCCTCAAACGTGCAAGGCAGGAACTTTAGTCACTGAGCCATCCTGTTACCCTTCACTCCTTTTCTTTTGTTACTGTTCTTGCAGTGACCAGGGGCTACACATCAGGTTGCAGTGCTGGTGCACTCACCTGTGATGCTCACCACAGTTTGTACTACTATAGTTAAAGCGCTTGCTCACCAGCACTCTTTAACAGAGGCTCATGCGTTCTGCTTTTCGTGTCCACCAGGAGTGGCCATAGTGTTCCCACGTGTTCTTGCCAGGGTTTTACTTCCACTTCCTGAATGTGGTGCTTCCACATATTTCCTTTTTAGTTGTGTGCATCCTGGAGGTCACATTCTTTTGTGACACCTACTCACACCTGGCTATGTTGGAGCCAGAAATCACAGGTGGCATCAGTGCTCTCAGACAGGGGAGCTGCTGGGCTAAAACAGCAAAGTTGCTAGGATTGTGCATGGTTCACGTGATGACACCCGAGATTTGAACTTATGGTCAAATATGTGTGAGGCAGACACGCTAAGGCACCACACCATTCCTTTGGCCCACACTACAGTGTTTCCTTTTTTGAAGTACATTCAGGCTTGGGGGACCATGTGGGATGTTGGAGACTGAATCTGGGTTGGTCACGTGCAAAGCAAGTGCCCTCTCTGCTGACCTATGGCTCCGCACCACACAATACATCTTTTTATTCTTTTTGAGTCACATCCAGCGATGCACAGGGGTTACTCCTGGCTCATGTACTCAGGAATTACTCCTGGTGGTGCTCAGGGGACCATATGGGATGCTGGGTATTGAACTCAGGTTGGCTGCATGCAAGGCAAACGCCCTATACACTGTGCTATCACTCCAGCCCCCACACAATACATTTTTAATCTTTCTTCTGCTTTGTAATTTAAACTGCTTGCTCCATACTTCAAAATTGCTACTTATTCCTATTGTTGATTGATTTAACTTTCTTTCTGAGACCTTGACAATTATTAATGCCCAGCCGTCACTTTAAACCAAGTCATAAAGTAAAGGCCCTCCCGTTGATCGTCGATTTGCTCGAGCGGGCCCAGTAAAGTCTCCATTGGAGACTTTGTTGTTACTGTGTCTGGCATTTTGAATACTCTCGGTAGCTTGCCGGGCTCTCCGAGAGGGGTGGAGGAATCGAACTCGGGTCGGCCATGTTGGCCGCTTGTAAGGCGAACGCCCTACCCGCTGTGCTATCGCTCCAGCCCTTCATAGTATTAAAAAATTTTACTAAAAGAAAAGCAGTTCTCCTTTAAAAGGAATTTAAGTATTGAAATCATAGTTTCCTATAGCTCTACTCAGAATTTGTGTATGGTGGAGAGTGGACTGGAAAGAAAAAAAGGAAATATAGGGGCAGGGTGATAGGACAGCAGTAACTGTGCTGCTAGCCTTCGTCTGTTCCAGGTTTGATTCCCAGAACCACACAGTCTCCTGAGCATTTTTGCAGCTTTGGAGAGTCTCCCAGCACTTCTGGGGTACCCAGGCATCTCCAGAACCCCAGATCCAAAGTAGCACAACCTTGCATTGGATTGGTCGACTGAGAACCCCTGGTTGGCCCCCCAGAACTCCTGATCACTGCTTGGGAGGTTCCCCTACCCTCTGAAAAAAATATAAAATGCATATAATGGGAGAGTGGGATTAAGAATGAACTAATTCACCTATTAGACACTATTTTTTATTATTATTATTTCCATTTTATAGGAAAGAAAACCAAAGCAAAAAACTTAAATTCTTTTTTTTAATTAAATAATTTTAATAGTGAGACATCATGAGGTACAGTTGCAGACTTACACATTTTTGTGCTTGGGTTTCAATTACACAATGATCAAACACCCATCCCTCCACCAGTGCGCATTTCCCACCACCATGGATCCCAGTATCCCTCCCACTCCCCATTCCCCCCCCATCCCACCCTGTCTCTGTGGCAGGGCATTCCCCTCTGTTCTCTCTCTCCTTTTGGGTGTTGTGGTTTGCAAAAGAGACATTGAGTGGTATTCATGTTTGGTCTATAGTCTACTTTCAGCATGCTTTTCCCATCCTGGGAGGATCCTCCCAACACCTTTATTTGGTGTTCTCCTCTTTATCTGAGCTCCCTTTTCCCCTAGTATGTGTGGTTGGTCTCCAGGTCATGGAGTAAAATTCCTGATACTAATCTCAGCCATTCTTGGGTGGTAGTTTCCTATTTTGTTACTTTATTAAACTTAAATTCTTAAAACAAGTTCACACAGCGAATCACCACCACCACCACCACCACCACCACCACCATCATCAGAATAATGAAAATGGTTACTACATGCACTGTTTTCTATATTTAATACTATTTTTTAAAAATTTTAATTATTATTAATTTTTTTTTGTTTTTTGGGTCATACCTGGCGATGCACAAGGGTTACTCCTGGCTCATATACTCAGGAATTACTCCTGGTGGTGCTCTGGGGACCATGGGATTCTGGGAATCCAACCTGGGTTGGCTGTGTTCAAGACAAACGCCCTACCCACTGTGCTATCACTCCAGCCCCTAATACTATTTTTAAATTCTTAATTTTAGTGGCCGGAGAAGCCAATTTTCTTGAAGGAATTGCTAATTTCAGAACTTGTGTGCGAAATATACAAAATAGAGTCAAAGAGATAGTACAGCAGGAAAAACACTTTCCTTGCACACAGCTGACCTGGGTTTGATCCCCAGTTCCCCTTATAGGTTCTCTGAGCCTCCTCAGGAGTGATCCCTGAAAGCAGAGCCAGGACTAAGCTTTAAACACCATAGATGTAGCCCCAAACAGAAAAAAATATTATTTTATCTAATGTTATCTATTACATCACAGTGCCCATTTTCAAATGAGTAAACTGAGGCCAGGAAAAATTTGGTAACTTGTCTAAGGTGGGCTGGAGTGATAGCACAGCAGAAGGGCAATTGCCTTACGAGCAGCCAGCCTGGCCGAGCCGGGTTTGATTCCTCAGGCCCTCTTGGAGAGCCTGGCAAGCGACCGAGAGTATCTTGCCTGCACGTCAAAGCCTGGCAAGCTCCCCGGGACGTATTCGATACGCCAAACACAGTAACAAGTCTCAAAATGGAGACGTTACTGGGCCCACTCGAGCAAATCAATGAACAACAGGAGGACAGTATTTGTGACAGTGTCTAAGGTGGCAGAACTAAGAAGCAACAAGGGTTATGAATCTGAAGGGTCTGTGTGTTCTTCGTCTTTACACTGTCATTAATATTCACCACCTGAGATTGTATTGCTAAACTAACAAACTTATCTCCGCAAACAAAGGGTTCTCAGCAGAGGCTACATTTAAGAATACCAGATCAGAGATGGAAGTCCTAGCAGATTCTGTGACGACAGCTTGGTTATTATGTGTGTTAGGTCGGTGGAATTAAGTTTCATTAAGTTTCGCTATGGATTCTAGTTGGGTGCATCCATTCACAGCAGGGTGAGAAGACTCCTAGTGGGGGCAAGGTTTGAATTACAGCAATGTGAAAATGAAGTGAGACCCCGGCCTGGAAAGTCAACATCAGAATGCTTATTCAGAAAGCAAAGCCTGGATTTGTGAGGCTCTCTCGAGAGATGCCATCATTATGGAAGGCCTTATACCAGCTGGCTTCCTGTGCACCGCCGAGCCTAATGATGCTGACAGGTCACATACGCTTGCTCTAATGGGCTTGTGTTTTATTTATTCAGGTGCTGATTTGACATTTCCCAGCCTTGATGAATCTATGGGTTTAGAAATAACAGGGTTCTCTCTTTATACACCGTGATGTTATCTCCAAAAATGAAGGAAATGAGAAACAGGAAAGGCCAAGATTCCCTGCAGATAGCTCTTAGAGTTTGTAATAAGCATTTAAATACTACAAAAAGCATTAGGCAAAATTTAAAACACAAATCATTGCTGTTTAACATGATATATGGCGAAGCGAGTTCTGGCACAGAATGTCTCTTTAAGCAACACTTCCACACAGCGCCAGCTAAATAATGTAACAGCATCTGGACTGTTTCTAAATCGAGTATGAAATTATGTATTTCTCCCATGACACAGATGATACCAAAAGGCAACATTTCCTAAAATAAAAAATAAAGAGTAAATTAAACTGTGACTACGGAAGGCTCTTTTGTGCTATCATTCCTTTTAAAAAAGTTAAATAAATAAATACACTTTATTATTGAAGTAAAACATACATACTGAAGAATGAAAAAAATCTTGGATGTTGATTTTGGCCCATTTTTAAAAACACCTCTAATAACCCCCACTTGGACTCAGAAACGGGAAGGCTACCATGTTCTCACAACCTCCATGCCCTCTTCCAATTTTTCTCTTCAAAATGAATCACTATCCTGACTTCTTTAAAAAATCATTAAAAAATATAGCACAGATGCATAAATCACATAAAATCCAAGTACGTAATAAAGATTAATATAAGGCAAACACTTGTAACCACCTCCATGACCAGAATCCGGGAATCCTACCCTCTCTTCCTCTAGAGAGAAGGTGGAGATGTGCCATTTTTCTATAATATGAAAATGATTGCTTTGCTTTGCTTTATGGTTCTAGCACCACATTGTCTATCCCTAGACAGTAAAGTTTAGTTTTTATTTGTTTAAAAATATATCATATGAGTCTCTTAAAGATTCTTTCTCTATCATCACAACTGCTTGTGTGTGGTATTGGTTGAAGAAAGTGAGTCTTTATTCAGATCGTGCTTTGCATTATGAAATAATCTGACCTCAAATTTTTTATTTTCTTACTTTAATTCTAATTTTTATTCTTTAAATGGAATCACCATGAATCACAAAATTATTCATAATTGTGTTTTAGGCATCCCAACACCAATCTCTTCACCAGTGTTCACATCCCTCTACCAGTGTAATCAGTTTTCCCACTATCCACTTCCTGCCTCTGTGGCAGGTGTTTTTTCTTTTCCTTTGTGACTGTAGGTACAATACTTTTACTGTTAGGATATCACTTTATCACTTTAACACCCCTCTCTCCCTCAATCATTGTCTTAGTGATCTCTTCCTTGTCCTATTTCCCCAGCCCCCCACTCCCCCCAGCCCCTCATGGCAAATTTCCTCCTGAAGGCCAGATTTTAGTTCCTATTGCTTTGGGGCATTTCTTATTCCCTACTATGTCTCCTCTCCTCTCCTCTCCTCTCCTCTCCTCTCCTCTCCTCTCCTCTCCTCTCCTCTCCTCTCCTCTCCTCTCCTCTCCTCTCCTCTCCTCTCCTCTCCTCTCCTCTCCTCTCCTCTCCTCTCCTCCCCTCCCCTCCCCTCCCCTCCCCTGTCCTCCCCTGTCCTCCCCTGTTCTCCCCTCCCCTCCCCTCCCCTCCCCTGTCCTCCCCTCCTCTCCCCTCCTCTCCTCTCCCCTCCCCTGTCCTCCCCTCCCCTGTCCTCCCCTCCCCTGTCATCCCCTCCCCTGTCCTCCCCTGTCCTCCCCTGTCCTCCCCAGTCCTCTCCTGTCCTCTCCTCTCCTATTCTCCCGTCCCCTCCCCTCCTCTCCTCATCTTTTATTTTCTTTTCTTTTGGTTTTGGGTCACACCTGGCGATGCACAGGGGTACTCCTGACTCTTCACTCAGAAATTACTCCCAGTGGTGTTCAGGGACCCTGTGGGATGCTGGGAATCAAACCCGGGTTGGCTGCATGCAAGGCAAATGGTCTATCTGCTGTGCTATGACTCCAGCCCCCCTACTACGTTTCTTATTATCCCACATATGAGAGAGATCACTCTGTGTCTGACCCTCTCCCTCTGACTAACTTCACTCAGCATAATACTCTCCAGATCCACCCTTGTAGCAGCAAATTACATAAGTTCATGTTTTCTTTTATCAAAAAAAGTTATTGACCACCATGAATGACAAAGATACAAAGTTATTTATGGTTGAATTTCAGGTGTATAACATTCCAATGCCAATCCCACCGCCAATGTCCACGTCCTTCCAACTAGGTCCCCAGTTTCCCTCCATCAGAGCCTCAACCACTCTTCTCCACTACCCCACCCAGCACTACCTGCCTCTAGTACAGTTTGAAGTTGGGGATTGTTTTGGCTATTCTGGGTTTCCATATTTGTTCTATACAAATTTCGGAGTGTTTGATCTTTTTCTTTTTCTTTTTTTTGGGGGGGTTACACTCAGCAATGCACAGGGTTATTCATGGATTTGCACTCATAATTACTCCTGGCAGTGCTCAGGGGACCATATGGGATGCTGGAAATCGAACCCAGGTCAACCGCGTGCAAGGCACACACCCTACCCACTGTACTATCACTCCAGCCATGTATCTATTTCTTTTTAAAAAAAAATGTCATGGGTATCCTTATAAAGATTTCACTGAATCTGTATGATGCCTTGGGGAGTATTATCATTCTAACAACATTAATTCTCCAATTCCATGAGTAGGGGATGTAATTTCATTTCCTTGTGTCCTCTTTCATCTCTTTAAGTAGTGTTTTGCATAGGTCTTTTACCTCTTCAGTTAAAGTAATTCTGAGGTACTTAATTTTCAGAGACACTATTGTGAATGAATTTGTCTTTTAAATATCTCTTCTATTTCATTAGTTGCATGTAGGGAATCCTTGGACTTCTGCATGTTACTTCTGTAGCAGCTGGTTACTTTCTTACATAAGTCAATTGTTCATAGGAGGTTTTCTGTAGAGTCTTTAGGGATTTTCTAAATATAGTATCATGTCATCTGTAGCAGGTTTGATGCCCGGCACCTCACATGGTTCCCCTGAGCACTTCTAGGAGTGAATCCTGAGTGCAGAGCCAGAAGTGAGCCTTGAGTACTTCGAGGTCTGACAATCCTCAAAAAAAAAAATTAAAAAAAAATAAAGAGTCAGGTTGACTCCTAAAGCTTAGTTCTTTCAAGTTTCTTTTAAAAATCAGCTTTTGCCATAATGTCCAAAAGTAGAGAGAGAGAGTATGGGGGAAATTATCTGTCATAGAGGCAGGGGGAGGAGGTAATGAGGGAGGAATATTGGAGACACTGGAGTTGGAAAATGTGCGCTAATGGAGGGATGGGTGTTGGGTCATTGTATGACTGAAACTCAAACATGAAAGCTTTATCTCATGGTGACTTAAAAAAATCAGTTTTTTTAAAATGAAGAATTCCCTATCATTCTTCAAAGATGTTTTTTTTGCCATACCCAGCTGTGCTCAGGTCTTATTTCTGACTTTTCACTCAGAGATTGCTTTTCATGGTGCTTGGGGGTCCATATATGGTGTCTAGGATCAAACCTTAGTAGGCTATACAAGGCAAGCACCTTAACTCCTGTACTCTTGCTCCAGCCAGGCAGTCAAAGTTTTCTTTTTTGAGGGGGCACACCTGGTGATTTTAAAAGGTTACCCCTGGTTCTGTACTCAAGAGTTATTCCTGGTGGTCCAGAGATCAAACCGGGGCTGACAGCATTCAAGGCAAATGTCCTACCCACTGTACTATTCGTCCAGCACCATAGGTAGCTAAATTCTTAAAATGACACCATGACTTCTTGGATTCAATGTGCATTTTGGAATCCGAATGTGTGACACCAATTACCTTAGAATTTCAGAAATCATGTTTATGTATTTAAAAATATAAAAAAATGCTGTTCAAACTTTTTCTTAAATCAGTTCCTTTTTTTTTTTGACCCAGAGAGACAAGCTTTATTTGTGGACTGTTTTAAATATTTTTTAACTTAGTAAAATGTTTTATTTGGGAAAATATGAAGGAGAGAGAGAGACAAAGAGATAGAGAGACAGACAGACGTGTTCAAGAGAGACATCTCCTCCAGACGGAAAGGAGCCAAGTTCTTGACTAATTTAATGCTCATAAACAGTATGTGAGAACTACTTTCATTTTATATCCTCATAAACTGCTGGCATTGTTAGTCCTTTAACTTTCAGAGGATGTATAATAGCAAGTTACCGAACTATTTCTTTGATAATAATTAAGCCTATCATTTTTTCATGTTTCTCAGTGGAATACATATTTTTGTGATGCATTGTTGTTCATATTGTCTGCCCCCTTTTCATTGTATTAATCACTTCACTTAATCACTTAATCCCCGTTATTCATCGATTTATTCGAGCGGGTGCCAGTAACGTCTCCATTCATCCCGGTTGCGTGCTAGCGTAGCCCAATGGTATCTGTTCGTTTTAGGAACATGTAGAGCCTCAAACCGATCATTTAGGGTCTTGACGAAGAAGTCTGACCATCTTATAGGTGGGCCTCCACGTGATCTTTTGATGTCTCGTGGAATCCAATCAGTAATGGCTCTAGTCCAGCGGTTGTCTGTAAACCTCATTACGTGTCCAGCCCATCTGATTTTTGATGTCTTGGCAAATGAGACAGCGTCCCTGATTCTTGAGCATTGATGAAGATCAGAACTCCGGATTCTATCTCTCATTTGAGTGAATCGTGATATTCCAAGCATAGTTCTTTCGATTCCTCTTTGAGAGACCCGAATAGCATTCTCATCCTGTTTTCGTAGGGTCCAGGTCTCTGAGGCATATGATAATGCAGGAAGAATAGTGGAATCAAAGAGATGTGCTCGTAGCTGGAGGTTCTTTGTCCTTTTAGTTATTTCTTCAATGCTCTTGAAGGCATTCCAAGCCGCTCTCTTCCTCCTGCGCAACTCAGGTGCCAGGTCATTCATCATGTTGATTTCTCGACCTAAGTATATATAACTGTTGCATTCGGAGATGGTGGTTCCGTTGAGAGCGAATGGAGCATCAGGAACAAGGCTGTTTCTCATAAACATTGTCTTCTTAAGATTCAGCTGTAGTCCTACCTTTCCACACTCACGGTCAAAGTCCGCCAGCATTTGTGCCGCTTGGCTGATGTTTGGTGTTATTAGAACGATGTCATCAGCAAAGCGGAGGTGGTGTAGTTGCCGACCATCTATCTTCACCCCCATGTTTTCCCATTCTAGTCGTCGCATGATGTTCTCGAGGGTGGCACTGAAGAGTTTTGGTGAAATGGTATCACCCTGCCGAACCCCTCTCTTGATATGGATGATTATTTCTTTGTAGAATGGTGAGATTGTATTATTAGTATTTAATATACATATATATATTTGCAGTACAGAATCTGGATAAGTCTACTGTATCACTGTCACTGTCCTGTTGTTCATCGATTTGCTCGAGTGGGCCCAGTAACATTGTGAGACTTGTTACTGTGCTTGGCATATCGAATACATCACAGGAAGCTTGCCAGGCTTTGCCGTGAGGGCGAGATACTCTCAGTAGCTTGCTGGGCTCTCTGAGAGGGGCGGAGGAATCAAACTCTGATCGGTCGTGTCAGCTGTGTGCAACGCAAACGCCCTACCCGCTGTGCTATCGTTCCAGCTGAAGTCTACAATATGTTACAAATACTTATTTTTCACCGTGACTTACTTTTCTGAGCAATATTAATCTGTCTTTGATGAACAGAAACTTACATTTAATATAGTCAAATTTATCAATCTTTTTCTTTATGTATACATGTTTTTGTGCATGGGTGTGTATGGTATGCCTTACTAAAGAAATGTTTAGCAACATAAGAATAAAAAATAATTTTTTAAAATAAAAGTTCTGATAGATTGACAACTAAAAATTACATTTGGAATGGCAGAGCATGAACCTTTAAAAATCCACCTCTTAGCCTTCCCTCTAAGATCAGGGACGAGACAGGGATGCCCACTCTCTCCACTGCTGTTCAATATAGTACTGGAAGTACTTGCAATAGCAGGAAAAAGATATTAAGGGCATTCAGGTAGGAAAGGAAGAAATCAAGCTCTCACTATTCGCAGATGACATGACACTCTACTTAGAGAAACCAATAACCTCCACCAAAAAACTCCTAGAAACAATAGACTCGTATAGTAAAGTTGCAGGTTATAAAATCAATACCCAAAAGTCCATGGCTTTCCTATACGCAAACAGTGAGAGAGAAGAAAGCAACATGAAAAAAACAATCCCGTTCACAATTGTGCCCCAGAAAATCAAGTACCTAGGAATCAGCTTAACTAAGGAAGTAAAAGACCTGTACAAAGAAACTTAACGCTACTTCAGGAAATAAAAGAGGACATGAGAAAATGGAAAGATATCCCCTGCTCATGGGTCGGGAGACTTAACATTGTCAAAATGGCAATACTACCGAAAGCACTGTATAAATTCAATGCAATCCCTATAAGGATACCCATGACATTCTTCAAAGAAATGGAGCAAACACTCCTGAAATTTATATGGAACAATAAGCCCCCACGAATAGCTAAAGCAATTCTTGGGAAAAAGAAAATGGGAGGAATCAACCTCCCGAACTTCAAACTATACTACAAAGCAGTAATAATTAAAACAGCATGGTACTGGAACAAAGGCAGAACTGCAGACCAATGGAACAAGGTTGAATACACTGACATCTCCCGTCAATCATATGATCATCTAATCTTTGATAAAGGTGCAAGTAATATGAAGTGGAGTAAGGAAAGCCTCTTTAATAAATTGTGTTGGCATCACTGGACGGCTACATGCAAAAAAATAGGCTCAGAAGTCTGCCTAACACCATGTACAAAAGTAAGATCAAAATGGATTAAAGACCTCAACATCAGACCAGAAACCATAAGGTACATTGAAGATAAAGTTGGCAAAACCCTCCATGACATTGAAGCTAATGGTATCTTCAAAGATGCCACGCCACTGGCCGAGCAAGTGAAAACAGAGATAGATAAATGGGACTATCTTAAACTAAGAAGCTTCTGCACCTCCAAAGAAACAGTGACCAAAATACAAAGACAGTCTACAGAATGGGAAAGGATATTCACCAAATACACATCTGACAAGGGGTTGATATCCAGGATATACAAAATACTGGTTAAACTCCACAAGAAGAAAACATCCAACCCCATCCAAAAATGGGGCAATGAAATGAACAGAAACTTTCTCAAAGAAGAAATCCGAATGGCAAAAAAGCACATGAGAAAATGCTCTACATCATTAGTCATCAGGGAGATGCAGATCAAAACCACAATGAGATACCATCTCACACCTCAGAGACTGACCCACATTCAAAAGAACAAAAGCAACCGATGCTGGCGTGGATGTGGCGAGAAAGGGACACTCCTTCACTGTTGGTGGGAATGTCCACTGGTTCAGCCCTTCTGGAAAACAGTATGGACGATTCTCAAAAAATTAGAAAGAGAGCTCCCATTTGACCCAGCAATACCACTCCTGGGAATATATCCCAGAGAGGCAAAAATATATAGTCGAAGTGACATCTGCACTTGTTTGTTCATTGCAGCACTCTTTACAATAGCCAGAAACTGGAAGAAACCTGAATGCCCACAAACAGATGACTGGTTAAAGAAACTTTGGTACATCTACACAATGGAGTACTATGTAGCTGTTAGAAAAGATGAAGTCATGAAATTTACATACAAGTGGTACAATATGGAAAGTATCATGCTAAGCGAAATGAGTCAGAAAGAGAGGGATAGACATAGAAAGATTGCATTCATCTGGGGGATATGAAGTAACAAAGTATGAGATTAATACCCAAGAATAGCTGAGATCAGCACCAGGAGGATTACTCCATAACTTAGAGGCCAGCCGGGTATCCTAGAGGAAAGGGCAGTTCAGATAGAGAAGGGAGCACCAAATAAAGGATGTTTGGAGGATCCTCCCAGGAGGGGTGATGCATGTCGAAAGTAGACTATGGACTGAACATGTTTGCCACTCAATGCCTCTTTTGCAGACCACAACACCCAAAAGGAGAGAGAGAACACAGGGGATTGCCCTGCCACAGAGGCAGGGGGAGATGGGGGGATGGGGGTGGGAGGGATATTATCCATGGTGGTGGAAAATGGGCACTGGTGGAGGGATGGGTATCTGATCATTGTATAATCGAAACCCAAGCACAAAAAATTGTAAATCTACAACTGTAAAAAAAAATAAAATAAAATAAAGGGAAAAAAATCCACCTCTTAAAAAAATGGGAAAGACCCTACCAAAACCTCATTATTATTATTATTATTATTATTATTATTATTATCATAAAAATTCATCTCTTAAAGCTGGATTGACAGTACAGCAAGTAGGGTGCTTGCCCAGGTTCAATCATTGCACCCAAAATGATCCCCCAATCTCTACTAGGAATGATCCCTAAAGGCAGAACCAGTAGTAAGTCCTGAGCACAGCTGAGTGTGGCCCCCAAATCAAATAAAATTCCCCTATCTTTCCAGGGACTCCTGGTGGTGTAAAATCTTATCACGCCGGAAGATTGTGTGTTCACGGGCTCACTGGATGGCACTGTCTCACCACCTGCGTTCGGTGCTCTTGAGCCGCTGTGTGTGGCCTGGATCAGAACGGCTGTTGGCCAAGGGCAGACGGAAGAAGTAACGAGGGCCAGGCCGGTCTATATCAATAGTAGTTTATTCCAATCCTCTTCACTCCTGTCTTTCTCTGCCTCCTTCTCTCCTGGGCCCCAATCTTGGAACCTCTCTCCTTCTGGCTCTGAATCTGGGTCTCTGGAGCCCGAGCTCTCTCACTTCTGACTCCCCTCTTCGAGCTTACGTCTTAGTTTATATAGCAGTCACATAAAGCAGTGACATAAAGATGGGTTGAATACTGACGAATCAACAAAGAGAGGTAAGACCACTCCTTCAGGAGATTAACTCAAGGATAAATTCTTATCTACAGAGATTACTTCAGATTACTAGGAGATCTGCTCAAGGGTGGGATCCCAACAAGGGTGTGTTCTTCCCTCAGTTAGTAATCTACTTAAATAGTTGTAATAAATCTACTGCTAATATTTCTAGCAATGTCATTCTGTATGAGCACAGTAAGAGATATAAATTTAGTTTGGTTCTTCCTGAGAACATCTCACTATGCATTCCACAGTCCTCAGGCCAAGTTAATCTTCCTAACTCCAGCAGGGTCCTATTCTTGTCGTTACTTACTTTTGGATCATGACAGCATTTGTCCATGATCATGCCCTCAACTTATAGTTGAGTATCGTGGCTCTTTCGCCTGGCCCATTTCGATGCCAGGGTAGCTCACTGCTTGTCCTGGGTCCATTCAGTCCCTCATCGGGACCCTGCTTTTGGGGTGCTAGGAACTAAGGGCAACTGAGTCAAGAAATCAGATGCCCAGGAGTAAATATTATTCGGAGTCAATCAACTCCCAAGTTACAAAGCATAATATTAACTGCCTTCCTGTGTTCACACAGAAAGGACATTGCTTACAATACAAGTTCAGTGTCCTTAGATGGGTGTGACCTGACAAACCTAAGCTACCTGAGGAAGGACAAAAGAGCGTTATCCTACAATGTGGGATGCTGAAGATCAAACCCGGGTTGACTGCATGCAAGGCAAATGCCCTACCCACTGTACTATTGCTCCGGTCCCAAGATAGTTTGTATTAAATTAAATTTATTTAGAAAAACATGAAGGGAGAGAAGAGAAGAATATGTGTTCATGAGTGAGAAAAATATGTGTTCAAGAGAGAGCACTAACTTAAATGAGTAAGGCAGCTACAATATGTGTTCAAAAGAGAATGGGCTTGGGGGGCTAGATATCACAGTGGGTAGGGCATTTGCCTTGCAAGCGGCTGACCCTGGTTCAATTCCCAGCATCCCATGTGGTCCCCTGAGCATGGCCAGGAGTAATTCCTGAGTGCAGAGCAAGGAGTAACCCCTGAACATTACCAGGTGTGACCCAAAAAGCAATAAATAAATAATAAAGATAAGAGTTAAAAAAATTTTTTAAAAAAAAGAATGGGCTTGAGAGATCCACACATTTATTTATTTATTTATTTTTAAATTTTAAATTGGACTGGAGCAATAGCACAGCGGGTAGGGCGTTTGCCTTGCATGCAGCCAACATGGCCGAATGACCCGAGTTCGATTCCTCCGCCCCTCTCGGAGAGCCCAGCAAGCTACCGAGAGTATCTCGCCCGCATGGCAAAGCCTGGCAAGCTACCCGTGACATATTTGATACGCCAAACACAGTAACAACAAGTCTCACGATGGAGATGTTACTGGGCCTGCTCGAACAAATCGCTGAACAAAGAGAGGACAGTGACAGTGACAGATTTTTAAATTATGTTGAATCACCGTGAGATAGTTACAAGCTTTTCTGTTTGGGTTACAACCACACAATGATCAAACACCCATCCCTCCAACATAAGTTTATTTTTAAATGACTTTTTGGTAACTCTTCCACATTGTTTTGTACCCCTCATTGGGTCATTGTATGCAGTTTAAGAAATTATGATTTTTCAGGTGCAGAGAGATAGAATAGAGGTTAAGTACATATCTTGCATACCACCAACGCCAGTTTGAATCCCCAGCACCATACATGGTCTTCTGAATACCACCAGGAGTGACCCCAAAACCAAAATAAAAACACAAATTATAACCCTAAGAGTAGATCTGCAGCTGCTCTCTTCCTGCGTCCGGGTCCCAAATTGGGCATTCGGGCATATTTAATACTGCCTTTACTGTTATTGTTATTATTATTAATTTGCTTTTTGGGGACCATACTCGGCAGTGCTTAAAGCTTATTCCTGGCTCTGCATCCAGGGGTCATTCCTGGTGGTACTGGGGATGGGAGGATTGAACCCAGATTAGCCACATGCAAGGGAAGCACCTTAACTACTATTCCCTTGAAGATTTTTGCTAAAAAATATAGATAATCAATTAGAGGATTCCTGATATGTGGTACCTTTCTTTTCAGTTGTTGTCACCAAGTTTTTTTGTTTGTTTCATTTTGTTTTTTTACATTTCAACAATTTTTTAAGGTCTTTGTCAAGTAAACCTGGTAATTTTGTGTCTTCAGAGATAGTAACTTGCTGCCCCCAGACTCCACAATGCACAATAGTTTTTTTTTTTTATTAGTGAAACACCATGAAGTACAGTTGTAGACTTACAAATTTTCATGCTTGAGTTTCAGTTATACAATAATCAAGTACCCATCCCTCCACCAGTGCCCATTCTCCACCACCAATGATCCTAGTAGCTCTCCCACCCCCACAACCCCGTTTCCCCCACCCCACCCCGCCTCTGTGGCAGGGCATTCCCTTTTGCTCACTCTTTCCTTTAGGGTGTTGTAGTTTGCAATAGAAGTTTTGAGTGGCCATTTCATTCGGTCTATGGTCTACTTTCAGCATGCATCTTGCATCCCGAGCAAGTCCTCCAAACATCCTTTATTTGGTGTTCCCTTCTCTATCCGAGCTGCTTTTTCCCCCCTGGCATGTGAGGCCAACTTCCAGGCCCTGAAGCAGATTCTGGTACTTATCTTAATTATTCTTGGGTGTTCGACTCTCATTCTGTTACTTTATATTCCCCAGATGAGAATGCACACTAGTTTTTGTTTCTTTTTTACATCTTGTGATTAAAAAAAAATTATGCATGGAAAGAAACAGTTACCCCTTCTAATTTTGCAGGTTGGCTCTCTTAAGTTGAAGAATTGTACTAATTTGCCCAGTGTGAAGGCTTCTATGTTCTTTGAAATATTTTGATCCCATCTTCCTTCATTTTGTTTCTTTTGTGGTCTTTAGTTCACAGCTGGCAATTTCAGGACTTATGCCTGGTACTGCATTCAAGAATTGGTCCTGATGGTGCTCATGGAACCATATGGGATGATGAGGATTAACTGCATTCAAGGCAAATGCCTTATCCTCTCTACTGTCACTCTGGCCCCAGTCATTTTTCTTCACTTTGTGCTCTCCCTTTTACCCCCAGTGACTTGTTTTACTTGTTTGGGTTTTTGGGCCACACCTGACTATGCTCAGGGCTTCCTCCTGGCTCTATACTTAGGATCACTCCTAGCAGGCTTGGGGAACCATGCCTTACCTGCTGTATTCTATCTCTCCGACCCCCTCATTTTATTTATTAGCCCCTTCATTTTATTTATTTGTTTTTGTGTTTTGAGACCCCACCCAGGAGCTACTCCCAGTTCTGTGCTCAGGAATTGAATTTAGTTGGTCACATGCAAGTCAAATACATTAAGCCTTATACTATCTCTGTAGTCCTGTATGGCTTCTTTTAAATATCTTAATTTCCCTGAACTTTCCCCCCTTGAGGGCATTATCTTGAGGGCATTATCAATTCTATACTCCTCGATTAGTGATCTGGGAGTTCGTGGATTTGCATAACTTTTTTTTTTTCAAATTTTATTGAATCAACATAATAAAGTTATAAGCTTCCATGTTTGGGTTACAATCCACAATGATCAAACACCCATCCCTCCACCAGTGAACATTCCCCACCACCAATCTCCCCTGTATACCCTCTTTTCCCACCCTCCCCCTGCCTCCATGGCAGACAATATTCCCCATACTCTCTCTCTCCTTTTTGGCATTATGGTTTGCAATACAGATACTGAGAGGTCATCATGTTCTGTCCATTATCTACTTCCGGCACACATCTCTCATCCTGACTGATTCCTCCAGCCATCTTTTTCTTAGTGATCCCGTTTCTACTCCATATGCCTACTCGCTTTCGCTCATGAGGCAGGCTTCCAGCTATGGGGCAATCCTCCTGACCGTTGTATCTACTGTCCTTGAGTGTCAGTCTCATGTTATGTTATTCTATACTCCAAAAATGAGTGCAGTCTTTCTATGTTTGTCCCTCTCTTTCCGACTCATTTCACTTAGCATGATATTCTCCATGTATATCCACTTATAAGCAAACTTCATGACTTCATCTCTCCTAACAGTTGCGTAGTATTTCATTGTGTGGATGTACCAAAGTTTCTTTAACCTGTCTTATGTTGTAGGGCTCTTGGGTTGTTTTCAGATTTTGGCTATTGTGAACAGTACTGCAATAAACATACAGGTACAGATGTCATTTCTACTGCGCTTTTTTGTATCCTCGGGATTATTCCCAGAAGTGGTATTGCGGGGTCATATGATATCTCAGTTTCTAGTTTTTGAAATGCTCAGGGGAACATACGGGATGCTGGGAATTGAACCTGGGTCGGCCGTGTGCAAGACAAATGCCCTACCCACTGTGCTGCCACTTAAACCCCTAAAAAGTTTCTTTAAAATGATTTTTACAAAATTAATTTTAAGGTTTTGAATTCCTTAAGCTATAAGAAGGTGTTTCCTTCACTCAGTCTTATTGTTTTTTTTAACCTGGTTAAAATAGACCCACCCATGTCAAAATTTTTAAGTATTTTCTCAGTTTAGGATTCAAATAATTCAAATAATCTCGCTCAGAAACATCCTACAAACACATTTATAATTTATAATTAATTATGCTTGAGATATTGGCTAGGCATCCTATGATCCAGTCAAGTAAATACATAAAATTAGACATCACATATATCTGTGTATATATATATACACGTGTGTGTGTATTTCCACATCTGTATGTTTTATAATTCAATGCAAGTGTCTTTGGAATATATTTTGGGAACATAAAACTTTCTCTGAAAGAACAAGACCTGCAAAAATATTAAAAGGTTTGCAGCAAATCAGACAATTTAATGCCTCTATTGGGATATCAAGAAATGATACACTTGCAGTAAGATCTAAGCCTCAGAGTTAACCTCTCAATTAAGTATTCTGGAAAATGATCAAGTTTTACTGATTATTTTATATTCATCAATTTGCTCAAGCGGGCCCAGTAACGTCTCCATTGTGAGACTTGTTGTTACTGTGTTTGGCATATCAAATACATCACAGGTAGCTTGCCAGGCTTTGCCGGGCGGGCAAGCTACTCTCGGTAGCTTGCCGGGCTCTCCAAGAGGGGCGGAGGAACCGAACCTGGCTCGGCCGGGCCGGCAGATTGCAAGGCAAATGCCCTACTTTATTTTATATTATTTATTATTAAATTAAAATTTATTTTATCTTATATAAAAAATCACAGATTGTGGATTTCAAAACCATCAAAGTCTCATTTAATATGTTTACATGTAGTAACGTTTCCCTTCCACAGTTTGGTGATTTCTATGGTGTGACACGTGAAGGAGTTTAAGTTAGGGAAAAACTGTGGTAGAATGGAGAATTGGGTGTATGCCCCATTGTGGGTCTTTTGAAGTAGAAATATAGGTTAGGTCAGTGGCAGCCAAGTGGAAACCTGTGGCAGGTCTTTAATTTAAAGATCTTTCTTCCTGTTTTATAGATCAGTTTGGAGGAACATATCTAAGGATATTCTACAAGTCAATAATAGAGGAAGGCATATGATTTAGTGGACTGGATAAACATTCCATGGCAGTTCATATACTTTCCTGGCTCTGACCTAATGTTCAGTGAAAAATCATGGCTTAGCAAATAATCCCTGCAGGGACTACTTTAGGATGCCAATTAAAAAGATTTTCCTGGCTGCCTTTTGGTCCTCCTTCCTTCATATAATTTTCGACATTAGTTTCCTTGGAGAAATTCTTTCAGGCTGTATGCAGCTGCCCCAGGTGTTACACAGCTGTCAAAACTCAAACTACAGGTTCTCAGGGAGCTTACCCTGCTGTCCTTCTACCAAGTGGCTGCTGGAATCAATACACCTGTACTTAAAATTTTGCTTTTTTTTCATATTATGAAAGGAATAAATGCTCATTTTATACAAAAATGCATGCTCATGGTAGGGAAAGGAAAAAAATCATAATGAAGAAAACAAAAAAATCCTTAAAAACAACTTATTATCCCACAAATATTATAGCAAAAAGTGATTGCCTACTTTTCTATGCATGTATACACAAATACATATGTATACATATACATGTGCTATACATATGCTATATAATAGTATGTGAACCATATTGTATGAACCATATTGTATGTAATTTTTTTGCTGTGAACTTAATTCATTTATTAAATAAACTTGAATAGATGTGTTCTGAGCATTTCCAATAATTGACTGACTGTTATAATGAATTACTAAGAGTTTGGGCTGGAGCGATAGCACAGTGGGTAGGGCATTTGCCTTGCATGTGGTCAACCCGGCCTCGATTTCTCCACCCCTCTTGGAGAGCCCGGCAAGCTACCGAGAGTACCTCACCCGCACGGCAAAGCTTGGCAAGCTATCTGTGATGTATTCGGTATGCCAAAAAACAGTAACACAATTTATTGTGAGCCGTTACTGGTGCCTGCTTGAGCAAATCAATGAACAACGGGAGGACAGTGCTACCAAGAGTTTGACTTTTTTTTTGAGTAATGTGGTCAATATGTTATATAGCTGATGGATTTTGATGAAAAGCAGACTTTCATTTATTGTTTGCATAAATAAAGATTTTATACAGTGACAATTGAGATTTTAATCATTTCCAAACTGTTTACTGCACAAGAGGTTTGTGTAAAGATGAGAAGAGAGCAGATAAAAAGTTCTTCAGTTGTCAGAAAACGACTCCAATTTGCAGAATTTTTCTCACCATACCTTCTCACTTTTAGGAATATGGAGCATGCTTTAGGGTTTTTCATTTCAGTCATTTGAGTTACAATAATGTTAATAATAAGATTTTTTTTAAATCTTCTTTTTTTTTTTTTGCTTTTTGGGTCACACTCGGCATTGCACAGTGGTAGCTCCTGGCTATGCACTCAGGAATCACTCCTGGCGGTGCTCGGGGTACCATATAGGATACTGGGAATCGAGCCCAGGTTGGCCGCGTGCAAGGCAAACACCCTACCTGCTGTGCTATTGCTACAGACCCAACGATTGGATTTCATAGTGCAATATTCCACACCAAACGCTCTACCAGATGAGTCAGTGGCCTTCCACCATTGATTTCTCATGCCCTCAATATTCCTTCTTCCCCGGATGGAACACATTTAAACTGAACATCATTTGTCTATTATGTAAGTTTAGATTTATAATTGGTATATAATAGACTGATGTATTTGATATGCCAAACACAGTAACAACAAGTCTCTGTCTCTCTCTTTTTTTGGTAAAATTAGTTTTATTTATTTTATTTTTTAAAAATTAAAAAAATTATTAGTGAGACACCATGACGTACAGTTGTAGACTTACAAATATTTGTGCTTGGGTTTCAATTATACAATGATCAAGTACCCATCCCTCCACCAGTGCCCATTTCCCACCACCACGGATCCCAGTATCCCTTCCACCCCTCATCCCCCCCATCCCACCCTGCCTCTGTGGCAGGGCATTCCCTTTCTTTCTCTCTCTCCTTTTGGGTGTTGTGGTTTGCAAAAGAGGCATTGAGTGGCAATCATGTTTGGTCTATAGTCTACTTTCAGCATGCTTCTCCCATTATGGGAGGATCCTCCCAACATCCTTTATTTGGTGCTCCCTTCTCTATCTGAGCTCCCTTTTCCCCTAGCATGTGTAGCTGACCTCCAAGCCATAGAGCAAAATTCCTGGTACTAATCTAGGCCATTCTTGGGTGTTAGTCTCCTATTTTGTTACTTTATGTTCCCCAGATGAATGCAATCTTTCTATGCCTATCCCTCTCTTTCTGACTCATTTTGCTTAACATGATACTTTCCATGTAGTACCACTAACAACAAGTCTCTCAATGGAGATGTTACTGGGCCCGCTCTAGCAAATCGATGAACAACGGGAGGACAGTGCTACAATGCTATATAATAGACATTTAATGTGTTTGTTTTAAAGTATGAGGTACAATTATTTGATTTTATTTGGGGGAGGCCATATCTGTTAATGCTCAGGAATTACTCCTGGCTCTATGTTCAGGGAAAAATTTTTAGTTTTGAAGCAGAGATCAAGAGTAAGAACAAGATGAAGACCAAGACATGATCACATGATTATGAAACCATTTGCTGATATTTTAGCTCAGAAACTTATATGTAATATATACAGTCTCAGATAAAGGCCAAAATGTACTTTTCCAATCAAATATTCAATTGCTCTAATATTATTCATTGAAAATATAATCCTTCCTGCACTGAATTTCTTTGATGCCTTTGTTTTAAAATCATGTGTCTGTGTAAGTATGAATCTATTTCTGTATCTTTTTTCTTTTTTGTTGTTCTACTTGTTTATTAGTGGATTATGATAGCCCTATGGTAGAATCAGTTAATTTTCTATTGTCATCTCTTTAGTTATCAAACTATTTATTATAAACATGAAAATCCCTAGAAATATTCTTGTATTCTTTGAGGGGACTTTGTTTGGGCCTTGCTCTGATGTGTTCAGAGACTATTCTTGTTTTTTGAATTTTTAAAAATTTTAATGAATCACCATGAGATTCATTCAGTTACAGACTTACAAATTTTCACGATTACATTTCAATCAAACAATTGTTTGGGTACCCATCCTTCCACCAGTGCCCATTCTCCACCACCAATGTCCTAGTGTCCCTCCCGCCACCGCCACCCCTTCCCACCTTCTGCCTCTGTCGCAGACACATTCCCTCTTACTCTCAGAGACTATTTGTCACTGTATCAGGTCTGGGAGTGGTTGGAGGCTCATCTGCAGTTTCAAAGACAGAACTAGTATCAGCCACATGTAAGGCAAACACTGTCACCCCGTATGCTGTCTTTGAACCAGAAGTAAATTTTTATGTGAATCTATGAATACATGAACATTTTCTTATGGTAAGTTTCTGAACTAGAATTTTTGTATTAAGGAATGAACATATTTTATGTGGTTCCTATGTATTTTTAAAGTGTCTTCCAGAAACTTCAAATCAAATTCCTACAAGCATTAGATGAAAGTGTAATTTTATACAAATATCTATATATTTCTTTAAAAAATCATCTTGGAGGGACCAGAGAGATAGTACAGAGGGGAAGACAACACAAGTTGCTTGTGGTCAACTTGGGTTCTATTCCTGGCACTACATATGGTCCCCTAAGCAGAGTCAGGGGTCATTCCTGAGTAGGAATAAGGAGTAGACCCTTAGAAGTGCAGGATGTGACCCCTAAACTGCCTGGTCCGTTCTGTTGTGGAGCTAGGGAGATAGCTCAAAGGGTTGGAGTGCATGATTTACATGTGTGAGGACTAGGTTTAATTTTCAGTTTCATGAGTACCACCAGGAGTAACCCCCAAGCACTGATTCAGAATAGTCCCTCAGCAGTGCCCAAACCCAAAAATAGTATCTGTTCGGTTCCGGTTTGACTGGGTGTGAAATGTTTGTTTGTCAGGTTTTGTTTTTGCTGTCTCATTTGCTAGTCAGGCAAAGTGGCTTAACACTGTGTGGATGTGTGTGTGTGTGTGTGTGTGTGTGTGTGTGGCGGGATTCTGTGTCTTTGTGTTGCTGGAAATGGAACCCATGGTCTCATATATTAAGGAAAGTGTTCTACTGCTCAGTTGGTCCCATGATTATATAAAATTTAGGTGTTTTGTGTTTGTTTTTTTTTTTTGTCTGTTCTGAAGGTGGTTTTCTTTAAAAAAAAATTAGTGACCATTTGTTCCTATTTTGTTTTTGTTTTGAACCACACCTGGAGATGCTCAGGGTGTGGTCTCTACACTCAAGAAGTACTCCTAATGATATTCAGTGGAATTGAACCCAGATTGGTTGTGTGCAAGGCAAACACCTTACCCACTTGCCTTGGGTAGTTCTATCACTCTGATCCCTGGTTTCAGTTCTTGTTATTTCATTAAGATTCTTTTTAATTTTTACTGGGATAATCATCTTTCTTTTGTTTGTTTGGTTTTGGTTTTGCGCCATACCTGGTGGTGCTCAGGTCTTACTTCTGGCTCTACACGCAGGAATCATTGCTGGAAGGTTTGGGGGACCACATGGGATGTTGGGGATCAAACCCAGGTCTGCTACATGCAAGGTAAATGTCCTGCCAATCTGCTATTTTTCTAGTTCCCACCCCTGGGATAATTAGATTTGTTACAGAGCTCTGAATAGGTTGTGAATATTAGTTGAAAACATTTTAATTTATGTTTAATTAAAATGTCTTATTGGGTTGGAGAGATAGTACAGGAGTTAAGGAGCTTGTCTGGCAACAATTGACCCCGTGTTTAGTCCTTTTCCAGATACAAAAATGCCTCAGGGAAGTTATCCAAGAATTTCTCAGACCTGGGAAGTTGGAGTAACAAGCACTTTTTTTCTGAGATGTGAAGGTGGGCCTGCTGAGCGGTGGGGGTGAGGCATGGCTGGTGTTAACCATCTGTCTCTGCATCTGCGTTCATTGTGTGGCCTTCAACCTATCTTCTCTTACCTTTTCTATGCTTGTCATGGTGGCTATGTCTCTTACAATATTGCATATTTAGTGTAGATGAAAAACCATCTATCTTATTTTATAAAAATTTATTTTACATTGGGGCTGGAGAGATAGCACAGCAGGTAGGGCATTTGCCTTGCATGCGGCCAACCTGGGTTCAATTCCCAGCATCCCATATGGTCCCCTGAGCACTGCCAGGAGTGATTTCTGAGTGCAGAGCCAGGAGTAACCCCTGTGCATTGCAGGGTGTGACCCAAAAAAAGCAAAGAAAAAAATTTATTTTACATTGAGGCCGGTGGCGGATCACACCTGCCAGGGCTCAGGGTTTACTCCTGGCTCTGCACTCAGGGATCACTCCTGAAGGAACCTGGGGGAGCATCTGGGGTGTCAGCGATCAAACCCAGCTCTGCTGTGTGCAGGACAAGAGCCCTACCCACTGTACAATTTCTCTTGTCCCTCTTGTACATTTTTAAATTATATATTTTTAATTTTAACATTGATTCTTATGATAAATGGTAGGGTTTTATGCATACAACATTCCAGTACCACACTTCTATCACAATGTCTGTTTCCCTGCACTACTGTCCCTGTGTCATTTTTATTTACAATTTTAGACTTACTGGGTTCAATGATATGAATGCATTCAAATATTGAGTTAAGCAACTTCATATGTTTAAGCTTACATTAAAAGACACACTGTTTCTGATGATAAATGGTCTATTAGCATTAGCTTTGGGCTCCTTTAGAGAGAAATAGGAAAAATTGCATTATGTGATGCTAACCAGATGTCATTAGAAACAGAACTCATTGTTTCAGACTTTAAAGAGAGTTCTAGGGAAAAAAAAACCAAGAACCTCTTTCAGTCTCCTAATTTTTTATGTTTTATGTATAGTTCTAAAATAATTACTAGACTAAGTCAAATGTTATCTTGTTAGGTATTTTTTTGCTTATAATGGTGAATAATTACTATCTTTTTACTGAAATACTTTGGCTCCATGTATTACTTTTTCAGGTCTGCTATAATAAATTGGAGGCTTGAAGTATGAAATTGTTTCTTTGGGAGTCAGAGAGACAGTATAGCAGTAAGGCACTTACCTTGCACAAAGCTGACCTGGTCTGATGGACATGTGTTCCCCTGAGCACTGCTTGGCATGATCTAAGTCCTGAGCACTGCTGGGCATGGCTCCAAAACAAACATTGAAAAGAAAAGGAAAGAAAGAAATTTGTTTCCTTCTTTTTCCTGTTGGGCTGGAGCGATAGCACAGAGGGGAGGGCTTTTGTCTTGCATGCGGCCGACCCGGGTTCGATTCCTCTGTCCCTCTCAGAGAGCCCGGCAAGCTACCAAGAGTATTCCGCCCAGACAGAGCCTGGCAAGCTCCCTGTGGCGTATTCAATATGCAAAAAACAGTAACAACAAGTCTCACAATGGAGACGTTACTGTGTCCGCTCGAGCAAATTGATGAACAACGGGAGGACAGTGCTACAGTGCTACTTTTCTGGTTGCCAGACATCTGAAACTGAGGTGTTGTCATCACCCTGCTCCTTCCAGATTCTAAGAGGAATCTGTTCCTTTGTCTCTTCCACCTTGTGGTATTGGGCATTCTTACCTGGAGGTTGTATCATTGCCAGCTCTGCTTCTCTGGGGAAGAGTGAACCCCTCCTGTGTCTTCTCCTATTGTGTGTTTCCATCAATCTTAGCTGCTTAAGCAAAGAACAATGGAAGTGTATTGTCTGAGAGGCTGGGAAGTTTAAACCAAGGCACCAACAGATTCAGTATCTGATGAGATCATGGTTCAGAGAGGTATGTCTTCTTGCTCTGTTCTCACCTGGTGGAAGAGGTAAGGGAGCACTCTGGAGTCTGTTTTATAAAGCATGGATTCTGCTCATGAAGATTCCATCCACACAGTATGCCACTCTCCAAAGGCCCCAACTCCTAATAATACCCTTCTCTGGGCAATTTTTTTGGGGGTCACACTCAGCAATGCACAGGGGTTACTCCTGGCTCTGCAGTCAAGAATTGCTCCTGGTGGTGTTTGGGGGAACCATATGGATGTTGGGGACTGATCCAGGGTCCGCTGTGTGCAAGGTAAACGCCTTACCTGCTGTACTATCACTCCAGCCCTGCCTCTTCTCTTATGTTTCTGCATTAAGTCACTCTCCTCACTACCATGAGAGATCCAGAATAGGCCTCTCTTCCCAATACTCTTGATTGAATCACATATTCAGTTATATAAAGTATCATTCACTCTATTGTCCCATAAGGTGATGTTCATAGACTCTGGAGATTAGGGTGAGGACCTTTTTTGTTAGGCCCGCTGGAGCAAGTTGATGAACAATGGGAGGACCGTGCTACCGTGCTTTCACTTGGCAGTGCTCAGGGCTTACTCCTGGCTCTGTACTCAAGGATCACTTATGGTGGTGATGGGATACTATATGGGATGCAGAGGATCAAACCAGCATTAGCCATGAGCAAAGCAAACGCTCTCTTTGCTCTCCTAACCCTTTGGCCTCAGGATGGGGACCTTTCTTCATGAAGGCCACCCTTCCACTGCACCACCTGACTTGTTGCTAGCCCAGTCTGAGAAACCATGTATCAAAATAATTCAAATCAATAAAAGCTTTCTAATTAAGGATTAAAACATCAACGCTAACTACCCTTCAGTGAGAAATTTGGGGAGATAAAGGCAACTCCTATTTCCATCTTCCTCCCCTTCTGTCCTCTCTCAACCTGCGCTAATGGCAATAGGTTATTACCATTAATGTTCATTCTGTCTCTAAATTACTAAAGCTGCACAGATGTACAATGAATGCCTTTTAATGTTTTCCAGAGCCATTAGCATTTTATTGAAATATGTGGCTTTATCTTTGCTGTGAAAAATAGTTGCATATATTTTACAGGTATTGCTGGAGAGGAGGAATTGCTTTCTTTGTCTTGCTTCCTTGCCATTTCTTACAACTCATCTAGGCCTGCTCATCACAGAGAAAAGAGGCAGTGGTCTAGATTGTGGATGGGATCCGGAAGAATGCTAGTGGTTAAAGGGATTTTAGTGTTCTTCATCTCTAATCTCTTCAACTTGGAGCAATAACCTGCCCTCCTTTTTCACAGCATCATGAGAAATGTGCTCATACTACACCCATTTTCTTAGAGTGCGTATCAAGAAGTCAGTAGGGCAATAAGACTTTATGGGTTCTAAGGCTATTAGAGGGGAACCAATGTCAGCTTTTTATCTCAATGCAGTGCTTATACTGAGCTGGCCCTCAAGTGGAAGATGCTTCTGGAACAATTTGAGGGTAGATGAGCCTTCGAAGGATGGGGGCATTGGTCATAAAGGGAGACATGTTCTGCTTTCATGAATGGATGAATGGGCTGGAACCCAAGTTTGACATGGGTTCAACTCTTTTTATTTGTTATTTGAGCCTCTCTACTCTTGCTAGGGAAACAAACTTTCCCCTTTGCAATAAAGAAACTAGAGTAGGTCTCAAGAAAAAAAAGGTTATAAAAAGAAATATAATATTCTTCTGGCTCTTTAAGATCTTTCAGCGGGGCAGAGTGGGAAGAGGTAAGAGTCTTTGTAGGTGAAAAGATTATGGTCGCTTTGCTTGGCCTCTGCTCAGACCAGTTCCGAAGGGGACATAGGCCAGAGCCCTAAGTATAGAATTAAGACTTTCTTTGTGCCGGGCCACCTCTCACATTTCCTTCTCCTGTGACTGAGAGCTGAACATGAGTCTGCTCATGCTCTGGGATAAATAACTCTAACATATATGTGCTGTTGAGCAAAATATAGCTATTGTCCCTTTACTGGAAGCATTGTGTATTACAGGTAAAGTTAGAAAGAGGTTATGGCCCCAGTGAGGGGCTGTGTTTGGAGGAAATGAACATACGCTTTCTGGAGTTTTAGTTTTTTCTTGAGGCTGCACGGAGAAAATGGGAAGATGTCCAAGAGCAGTGAAAGGGAAACTGGACTTATGCCAACATTTTGGGCCAAATCGAATTCAGAGAGAATGATGTGATTTTGAAAATACTTGGCAAGGTAGTTATTTGAGCTCTCCTGGGATGTTAGGCAATCTAGCCAGGAAGTCTGTGGTGATCTAGTCAAGACGATGAAGATGTTAAAAGAGTATTTGACCTTCCACTGATGACCCTGTGTCTGAAAAGTGTTGCTGTTTCCTAAAAGATTTGCGAGGCTTTTCTTGCTGATGCTGCTGTCGAATCTGCATAAAATTGGATTACCAGTGTCAGGCCAAGATTGGGTAAGCAGATCAAATTTTAAATTGCTTGCAGGAAAAAAATGACTTTTGACATATTTTCCCCAATCTGAAGTTTGTTTGCTTTTCTAGACTTAAAATTCAAGGCCTTTTGCTTGCCCAGTACAGTTGATTAATAGCATCAATGAAGTTGAATCCGTTGGGTGAGTACAGTCTTGCTAAGTCAAGCAAAATGTGAATTCCTCACTTCAAGAAGGACAACATGAGGAACTTGGAAGAAACAAACCAGTTCTGCAGTGGGGTGGCTAGTGCAATAATTTAAGGCCTGAAATCTCTGTTGCCATAAGTATGTCATTTATTCATGTTTCATCATGAGGAGAGTAGCTCTGGCTTTCTCATGGGTCACCGAGTCCATCTCTTGATAAGAGGCATTGGGACTCTCAAAAATAGGGAAGAGGTAATTTTAACTCTCTCTGCCCCTCAAAAAGAAGAGATGACAGAGGTGGAGATTGTATAGTAGGTAGGGTGCTTACCTTGAATTCAGCTTAATCCCGGCACCTGAGTTTACCAGGAGTGATCCCCGAGCACAGATCCAGGATTAAACCCTGAGAACAGCCAAATGTGGCCCCCAAATGAAGAACAACAAAAAAGGAGATAATGTATGGGCATTCTATATCTCATTTATTTATTTGCTTTTTGGGTCACACCTGGCTATGTTCAAGGGTTATTCCTGGCTTTGCACTCAGAAATCACTCCTGGCAGTGCTCAGGGGACCATATGGGATGCTGGGAATAGAACCCGGGTCGGCCGCGTGCAAGGAAAATGCCCTACCTGCTGTGCTATCACTCTAGCCCCATCTATCACTGTCACTGTCCTCCCGTTGTTCATCAATTTGCTTGAGCAGGCCCAGTAACGTCTCCATTGAGACAATTGTTAGGTGTTTGGCATATCAAGTATGCTATGGGTAGCTTGCCAGGCTTTGCCGTGGGGGCAAGATACTCTCAGTAGCTTGCCGGGCTCTCCGAGAGAGGAAGAGGAATCAAACTCAGGTCGGCCAGGTTGGCTGCGTGCAAGGCAAATGCCCTACCTGCTGCGCTATCGCTCCAGCCCCATCTGTATCTCCTTTAAAGTAATGGAAGAACATCTTTTCTCTGAGCCCCCAGAGAGGAGCACATGATTAACTTGAAATGAGGTAGACTTGGGGAAAGGGCTTTGAGATGCTAGGAAGTGGGGAAGTCAATAGCTAGACTTGGAGACTGTGAGTTTTCTCCTCTACCTACCTGCTGAGCTGCCCATTGATCCAGAGCAAAGGGTGAACATAAGAAAGTGTTTTGCAGATTGTAAAGTCCTTGTGAAAGGGGATCACACCAAGTTATTTATTTATTTGTTTTAGATGACACCTGGCAGTGCTCAGATCTTACTTCTGGCTCTGCTCTTAGGGATCACTCCTGCCAGTGCTTGGGGGATCACATGGGGTGCTGGGGGTTGAACTTGGGTTGGCTGGTTAAAAGGCAAGTGCCTGACCTGCTGTACTGTCTAGTCTCCAATCAAATTTCTTTCTTTTGCTTTTTTTGGGGGGGGGGTCACACCTGGCAATGCACTGGCTCATGCACTCAGGAATTACTCCTGGCGGTGCTTGGGGGACCATATGGGATGCTGGGCATTGAACCCGGGTTGGCTGCATGCAAGGCAAATGCCCTGCCTGCTGTTTTATCACTCCAGCCCCTCCAATCAAATTTCTTAAACTATCTGTGATTCAAGATCATCAAAGTGAGGAGCATATAATTTCTAGCATGGAAGGAGACAAACATAAACATTCGAATTCATAGTATATCATTACTTCAAACCCTGGATAAATGAAGAAAACTTCTATGTAAAATTTCCCTCACGAGGGAGGGTGGGAAAGTGGGGTTATACCGGGGATATTGGTGGTGGAGCATGTGCACTGGTGGAGAAATGGGTGTTTGATCATTGTGTAATTGTAACCCAAACATGAAAGCTTGTAACTATCTCAAGGTGATTCAATAAAATAAAAAAAAATCACAAAATAAAAATTTCCCTCATGATGTTTTATAGATGATAAGATTGGAAGTTGAGTATATCTCCTTAGTTGGATAGTTTCCATTTTATTCTTGCTCTTTAGGAATCCAAGTACTCACCCAACTCTAGGATTCTTCTGAAAGGAATGCTGCTTTGTCAAATGTCAGCAAACACATAAATGTGTGCTAATAAAGTTTTGCTCTATATTTTTCTTTGCATTCTGCTATTATTTTGCTTTCCAGTTTTGTGCCCAACATTTTATTTTGCAAATATTCTTTAGATCTCATTTTACCAGTGTCAGGAGGCATTTCATTGGGATTTTAGAGTACATTACCATTGAAAAATTTAGCCACAGAGCAACAAAGCTATACCCATAGGCACAGCACATAGGGTGTGTCCCAGGAAACTACGCTTTATTGTAGAGTTGCTGATGCAGCTTCTTTCTCTTTCCTTGTACTTATTGTCAGATTTATGGCAATTATTGTAAAAGGAATACTCAAGAGATAAGCATTTTAAAGCGATATTTTAGCGTAGTTATTGAAAAATTCATATATGCTCTAGGGGAATGGTTGGTTGGGGGCTTATTATTGCAAGTCTGCAAAAATGTCTCTTAAATGATATAGTACAGCTAGCGTAACACAATCCACTGGGATATGAGTTTGGCATGAATCACATCTATCAGAGGCTCATCAGTGGTGATTCAATTACTTATAGGGTCCTATTATAATATGAGTTTATAGAACTGTGATCTTAAGATATGGTAGAATACTTCATCATTAATGACTGCATAGTTATCATTCAGAAGTAGTATTTGTACTGGCAGGGTCATCAGACAGCATGAGAGCCCAGAAGTGGACAGAGAAAAATGTCATTCTTTAAAGCTGAAGTGCCAGGGAAGCACAGCAAAGCCCAACCGAGAGGTCAGATGGAACAGTAGCTTGGAAAGCAGGAAGTTAGCAAATGAGAACAGGGAGAACATGAATACTGAGAAATTCTTGCAGAGTGTTGGGTATGGGAATAGCCTCCAATGCCGGAGAACAAGGCAAAAGTGAGTCAAAAGCTCCTAATGTCATTTTCGAACTCACTTCAACATGTCTTCATCTATGCTGGGTTAAGTAGATAAAATACCATGGATGGGGGCTAGGGTTTGAACAATAGATATTTATTTTGGACAGTTCTAGAGGTTAGAATCCCAAGATCAGCATGTTGGCAGATTGGGTGCCTGGTGAAATTTTCTCCCTGATTGACCTTTCCTTCCTTCCTTCCTTCCTTCCTTCCTTCCTTCCTTCCTTCCTTCCTTCCTCCCTCCCTTCCTGAAAATATTTCACAGAATAATCATTTAAGTATAAATATTGAAACGAATGTCTCAGATTCTATGTACATGTTCATCATAATTATGGTAAATTAAGTTATAATTTATTGTTGTTCATTTCTTTTCAGACTATTTTCCACTTTTTGTTGTTTACTAGTGGTTTCCTTCATTTTGTCTTAGTGGTTCTTGATCAGCTCAGCTGCTACTAATTTGAAGTTCAAAGTTTCTATTGATTTTTGCTGGCTTTTTGACTACTTGTGCCATTGTTTGTGTCATCTCATTAAACATCTCTCAATGGTGTTACTAAAGTTGTTGTTTGAGGATTAGCTGAGCTGGTATGCTGGTTGGACCCTCTCTGTTTTCTTTCTTTCTTTTTTTTTCTTTTGGGTCACACCAGGCAATGCACAAGAGTTACTCCTGGCTCTGTACTCAGGAATTACCCCTGGAAGTGGTCAGGGGACCATATGGGATTCTGGGAATCGAACCTGGATCGGCCACGTACAAGACCAATGTCCTACCTGCTGTGCTATCGCTCCAGTTCCCATCCCTCTGTGTTTTCTTGTTTTTGCTCATTGACCCTCGTGGACATCTACATGTCTTCCCCATCAAGTTTTCTGTGTTCTTGCTGTGCTGGTAGGGTGCAGCAGTGTGAGGAAGTCCAGAGCTGTAAAGCCGGACCTGCTGATATGGCAGAATTTGGGTGTAGAATCTGCCAGGCCTAGTCAGAAGGGAGGTGATCAGCCCACCCACATTCTGAAAAGCTGTGTCTTCTGTCTTCCAGGTGGCAAATCTACCTGGAAGGATGTAGCAGCATGGAGAGCTTCACAACTCTGAGGCTGGGCCCATTGGTATGGTGGAGTTTGGGTGTGTGGAAGCTTCTGTGCCTGCCTGTTTAAAAAAATTTTTTTTGTTGTCCTCTAACAGTATCTCTAAAGCTATCGTTCCTTTCTCTTTGGAACTAATCTTGTTGAAGATGAATCATCTTCATAGGGTTGGGTGCCCGGTGTCAGTGAATGTCCTTCAAGGTACTGAACTGGGTAGACTTAAGAGTGAAGTGTTGCCTTACACTCAAGGACAAGGGATTGACATTTCTCTTGTTCTTTTCCATTGTCACCAAGAGTTACTTCTTTTCGCCCTTGACTGGGAGTTAGAATTTTTGCAATGATACAGACACTCTGCCTGATGTCCCCGTAATTTCTGCTTTCACTTTCAAAGCTGAAACCTCTTATATTCCTCTCTCTGTTTCTAGTGCTAGGGCTTGATTATCATTTTTTTAACCACTTCTCAAGAAACTCCTGTTTCTGCCCGTTCCGCTTCCCTCACTTTGTCCCTTTGAAAGTTCTGACTATGTTCCCGCTGATGCTACCACCTAGAAATGTACCCCAATTCCTAGTGGGGTTGAATTCTCACAGCACCTAGAAAATCTTGATTGTGCACAGTCTTGTCCTGGCCAGAATCTCACTATGTGTTTTCTGTTATGCCAAATGCCTACACAGAGCACAGAACAAGGTCAAAACCAAGGGCAGAATCTAATAACAGTAGTGATTCCTCAGGTTATCTGGAAAGAATGTGGAAGAAAGATTTATTGCTATCATTACAAAAACCGAACAAAGAAAATCAAGTCTTAAAAGCAGAGAAGGAAGAAATTGTCAAAATCATCTATATCTAATACTAAATATCAAACAACAGTATCAAACTTCCAACTTCCTATTGGCATCCAGAAATCATCTTGAGGAGATAGCTAACTTTTAATTATTCTCCAAAATAAATAAAAAGGAAATCACAACTGGGGATGCAGCATCCTGACCTCATTGTTTCTGTTTTTAATCCAAGTGGTCAACCTCAGCTTCTCCACTGCTATCAACTCATTGCCTGAAATGCAGTTCTTTTCGTATTTACCTTTGGGTCTGAGCCTGCACTCAAACTAATTCTCAAATTGGGTAGGAAATATGCATCTCTGCAAGATAAAGAGATCCATCGAATGCGTTAGCAATGACACTAGCCTCATATTCCCTATTGACTGCAGGAATTTCTGCCTATGTTTAGCTAAAATGAAATTGCTCTAATTAGGGAAGGCTCAAGTAGTTTTAATTAGTTCTTAGTGAAAACGTAGATGCTTCATGCTGGTTTGTGTGTGCTTATCTCTGAAAGAAAATGCGATACACCCTCTCTCCACCCACCATTCCCCCCTTCCTGATTATCCAACTCGCAGGATAACATTATATCTTACCACTTCAGTAAGAGAAGGTTGGATAGCTTTACCAGCAGGTGTTATAAAATTCTAAAATTAGGATCACCGAAATTCTATACAGCAGCAAATTAGGCCCTGTGGTGCTAGAAAGTTTTGAATGTTCCTCTAAAATTGTTCCCCAAATGTCTCTGTTTTCTGAAAACCATTGCAGCCCATTTGTGCCTGTCACACTCAATATGAAAGAGACCCCTGGGCTTGTACGTGATGGAACACATCAGGTTGTGAATAAATTACTTCTCAAACTTGGCTAAGTTTTGCAGTCTAGAAGTAATCTGTAATGGTTTTAAAGTTTTTTGGCCTTTGTGATACACTGAACAGAATTGGCTTCAAGGGTTGCTAAGCAAACAAAAAGAGTATGCCTTTCTTAGCCTAGGAGTTTCAGAGTCCCGGGGTGTTTTAACTTGATTGTCAAAAAACAAAAACCAAAGCAAAAACAACCCCCCCCCCAAAAAAAAAAACCCAAACAACACGAAAAAGATCTTTTAAACCTGTGAAACCTTCATAAAGCCTTAGGGACAAAAGAGAAAAGTGCAAGATTATTTTGTATTTGTATTTTGATTTGTTCCAAATAAAGTTGTGTTAAGCTTTCTTACTCTATGATTGTGGTTAGGGCCCAGATTTTTTTATTCTATTTTTTTTTTAATTTTTTGTTCACACTCAGTGATGCTCAAGGGTTATTCCTATCTCCGAACTCAGGAATTACTCCTGGTGGTGTTGGGGGACCATATGGGATGCTGGGAATCGAACCCAGGTTCGGCCGCGTGCAAGGCAAATACCCTACCAGCTGTACTATCGCCCCAGCCCTAGGCCAGATTCTTTTATTTTTTCTTATTTATATTTATTTTTATTAGCGAAACACCATGAGGTACAGTTATTGACCTTGCAAGTTTTTGTGCTTGGGTCTCAGTTATACAGTGATCGAATACCCATTCCTCCACCAGTTCCCATTCTCCACCACCCATGATCCCAGTAACTCTCTCACTCCTCCGATTCCCCCATCCCATCCTGCCTCTGTGGCAGGGCATTCCCTTTTGTTCTCTCTCTCCTTTTGGTTGCTGAGGTTTGCAAAAGAGGCATTGAGTGGCAATCATGTTTGGTCGATAGTCTACTTTCAGCATGCATCTCCCATCCTTGGAGGATCCTCCCAGCATCCTTTATTTGATGTTCCTTTCTCTGTCTGAGCTGCCCTTTCCTCTAGTATGTGCGGCTGGCCTTCAAGCCATGGAGTGACCCTCCTGGTATTTATCGCAACTATTCTTGGATGTTAGTCTCCTATTTTGCTACTTTATATTCCAAGAATGAATGCAATCTTTCTATGTCTGTCCCTCTCTTTCTGACTCATTTCACTTAGCATGATACTTTCCATATAGTACCACTTGTATGTAAATTTCATGACTTTGTCTTTTGTAACAGCTGTGTGGTACTCCATTGTATAGATGTACCAAATTTTCTTTAACCAGTCATCTGTTCTCGGGCACTCGGGTTTTTTCCAGATTTTGGCTATTGTGAACAGTGCAGAAATGAACATAGAAGTGCAGATGTCACTTTGGCTATACTTTTTTGCCTCTCCAGGATATATTCCCAGAAGTGGTATTGCTGAATCAAATGGGAGCTCAATTTCTAATTTTTTGAGAATTGTCCATACTGTTTTCCAAAAGGGCTGGACCAGTCAGCATTCCCACCATCGGTGAAGGAGAGTCCCTTTCTCGCCACATCCGCGCCAGCATCGGTTGCTTTTGTTCTTTTGGATGTGGGCCAGTCTCTGTGGTGTGAGGTGATATCTCATTGTTCTTTTGATCTGCATCTCCCTGATGATTAGTGATATAGAGTATTTTCTCATGTGTCTTTTAGCCATTTGGATTTCTTCTTTGAGAAACTTTCTGTTCATTTCATTACCCCATTTTTGATGGGCTTGAACGTTTTCTTCTTGTGGAGTTCAACCAGTGCTTTGTATATCCTTGATATCAACCCCATCTCAAAGATGCATATTGGGTGAATATCCTTCCCCATTTTGTAGATTGTCTTTGTATTCTGGTCACTATATCTTTTGAGGTACAGAAGTTTCTTAATTTAAGAAGTCCCATTTGTTTATCTCTGTTTCCACTTGGCTGGTCAGTCTTTGAAGATACTGTTAGCCTCAATATCATGGAGGGTTTTGCTGACCTTGTCTTTGATGTATCTTATGGATTTTAGCCTAATGTTGAGATATTTAATCCGTTTTGATCTGACTTTTGTGCCTGGTGTTAGGTTGAGCTCTAAGCCCATTTTTTTCATGTTGTTGTCCAGTTATGCCAACATTTGTTGAAGAGGCTTTCCTTGCTTCACTTCACATTTCTTGCTCCTTTATCAAAGATTAGATGTTCATATATTTGTGGTTATGTGTACAGATATTCCACCCCATTCCATTGGTCTGTGGACCTGCCTTTGTTCCAGTACCTTGCTGTTTTAATTATTACGGCTTTGTAGTAGAGTTTGAGGTTGGGGAGGGTAATGCCTCCTCATGTCTTTTTCCCAAGAATTGTTTTAGCTATTCGTGGGCATTTGTTGTTCCATATGAATTTCAGGAGTGCTTGATCAATTTCTTTGAAGAATTTCAGGTATCCTTATAGGGATCACATTGAATCTGTATAATGCTTTGGGTAGTATTGCCATTTTGACAATGTTAGTTCTTCCTATCCATGAGCAGGATATGTTCATGGAGTAGCGTTTTGTTTTCATTGTAGAGGTCCTTTACCTCTTTAGTTAGGCTTATTCCGAGGTATTTGATTTTCTGGGGCACGGTTGTGAATGGGATTGTTTTTTTTTTTTCTGTCACTTTCTTCTGTCTCATTATTTGCATATAGGAAGGCCATGGATTTTTGGGCATTAATTTTATAGCCTGCAACTTTACTGTACAAGTCTATTGTTTCTAGGATTTTCTTGGTAGAAGATCTAGGGTTCTTGAGATACAGTATCATATCATCTGCGAATAGTGAGAGCTTGATTTCTTTCTTTCCTATCTGGATATCTTTAATGCCCCTTTCTTGCCTAGGCCAGATTCTTAGTAATTCTTTTGGCTGAGAATTTTATTTCCACTACCAGAACCAGAGTTGTATACTGCTTGGGCTTCTAAGTTGCTAATGAAGAGCATTTCTGGTTAGTTTAAGCTGAAATGGAATGTTTTAAACCGTGGTCAGAGAGCTCACAGAAATCATGAGGAATCTGGAGAAAATAAGTATCGGCAATAGTCAAAAGGAACACAGGATTGGGGTTCTAGTACATCCCATAGTGCGGGCCTGACTCTAGTGCACTAATTGAGGGTAAGTTAAAAATACTATTTCAGATTGCCATTGACATATGCCATTAGTGAATTAACTTTAGGCCCCTCCCTTTCATTGCATCCAGAGCATAGTCCCGCTGGGGGGATCTAATTGGCTGAGACCTATTTCTCCACCCACACTATAGTCAACAGGGTATGAGGAAATCACTGTAAAAATGTGAGCCTTGGTGGTGAGACACTCTTATCAACCTCCAACAGTTGCTCAATGGAGATTCTTCAACTAGAGGAAGGGTATTTGGGTGATGAACAACAAGCTTTCTTCCCACCCCATTCCTTACCAAAAATAAAGTGAGACAGATGTATTTTTTGGAAATGGATGAGGCAGAATGGGATAGGGTTAGGTTTTCAATTCTTATTGGACCTAAAAGCGCTACTCAGTTGACTTATATATTATTTCTAAAATGGAAGGCAGGACACAGAGTCCTACAGTTGTGGCAAGGATTTGGAAGGTATGTAGGGAACAGTGGTGAGTATATGTGAGGATATGTGAGACTCACTTTTTTAATTTCTAGCATTTCCTCCCCATCCCCCTTCTTAATTGATCAGTTTTCACGCTGCTTCAAATTCATGTGAACTTGACTGTTCCATAATTTATCCTGGTCAGTATCTGTGAGCTGCATCTGATTTTCCAATTCTAATTTCTCTTCTGACCAATATCATCTATTGCATCTACTAACTTGGACATCACTTTTAGTAGATTTAGTAGATTCATTTTCTTGAAAGTTTGACCTTACTATTCATTACATTTTTTTTTTTTTGCAGTGCTTGGAACCAAACTCACATAGGACATGCACATATTCTTTTCTTTTCTTTTTTTTTTTTTTTTGCTTTTGGAGTCATATCCTGAAATGCTGCTCAGAGGTTACTTCTGAGTCTGCACCCAGGAATTCAGGAATTATTCCTGGCGGTGCTCAGGGAACCATATGGGATGCTGGGGACCGAATCCAGGTTGGCTGCATGCAAGGAAAATGCCCTTTCTTGTATATTATCACTCCAGCCCCAAACACATGCTCTTTTGTTGAGCTACATCCCCGACCTCCTTATTCCCTACTTATGTCCAGACTCCAAAAAAATAAGTTTAGTGTTGATAAAGGTGCTAGGGACTTGATGATTGTGCTATACTCCATTCACATATTGGAGTCCTAACTCCTAAGGTGACTGTGTTTGTAGATAGGATATATGAGGAGAAATTATAGGTCTCAGGAGATCAGAACAGTGCATTCCTAGTCCTATAGGACTAATTATAGGAGAAAGAAGAGACAATGGGGTTTGTTCTTCCCACAGGCACATAGAAGAAATGTCATATGAGGCAAAGTAGTTTTCTGCTAGGATGAAAACTCTCACCAAAGATAAAACCATGTTAGAACTTTGATCTGGATTTTGCAGCTTCCAGAACTAGGAGAAAACAAATCTCACAATGTTACTGGGCCCGCTCATGCAAAATTGATGAACAACGGGAGGACAGTCACAGTGACAATCCTTTTGATGGCCCTTTAGTTTTCTTGGGGGTCACTTGACTTACTGAGACAGTACTTTGCTTCAATTTTTGATTACATTCCAGTGTCATGTAATAATGACAGGAGTTTAAGTTTGTGAGCCTTTAATTCATTATAAATCTTATGGAGTGGTTTGTAGAGTAACATGGTCAGTGGGAAATAGTACATCTAATTTAAATAAAGATTGCCATTAAGTCATGAAAACAAAATACTTGGAAAGACTGTTAAGACTTATTCAAACTTTAATGACACAAAGTGTGGTCTATAAAACATGTTACCAACTCTTTAATAAACACCAGAATCTGAAAATCCCATGTTTTTTTCTTTTTCTTTTTCTTCTTAATGTAGGAACATTGGAAGTCAACGCTTGGAACACACCCAAGGTACAAAAAATACCATGGAATTTTGAAATTGAAATTGTTCTGTTGATTGTTGTGAAGATGCCCATTTGAGTTGAGGAAGTCTTACTACATATATTTTGCTTATCTTTTTTTTTCCTTTTTGGGTCACACCCAGGATGCACAGGGACTACGTCTGGCTCATGCACTCAGGAATTACTCCTTTGGTGCTTGGAGGACCATGTGAGATGCTGGGAACCGAACCCGGGTCGGCCACGTGCTAGGCAAATGCCCTACCCGCTCTGCTATCGCTCCAGCTCTTTGCTTATCTTTTAAGATAGCTGTTACAGATGGGAAATGATTAAATTTACTTGGATCCAAATCTGCTAACACACTGAGCCATGTAGATGCTCTCTGCTTACCAAAAACCAAGAATTGAGAGGGAAGTGACTAAACTATTTTTTAAAAATGGATTTCTTAAGAAGTGATTAAAAAACAATTTGAAATGATCACTCAAATACTTGCAATGACACTGAAATCTGTGAGTTCTCCCCTTGTGACAAATATTTTGAAGTTACCAATGCATAGATTTGCATTTTTGTTTTACTGTTAGTCCTTCAAAGCAGACTGAAGTCTTTCAAAGGTTTTTTTCTTTACATTTATTTCCCCAGTTAGTAACAGCTATCAAGAAAACTTTTAAAACTCATACCCATCAGTCTGACTTAATACTGGTTTCCAGAACAGGATGATGTAATTTATAGAAGACCTTTATTTCGGGCAAAATTTATGAACGTTTTTCTATACCATGACTTCTCAGTCTCTGGGAAATAATTTTAAATTCATATATTGAGATATATTACAATGCTGTAGAATTAAAGTTCTAAGAAGCACTGAGTGGATCTAGGCCTAGACGCATCTCATTTCACATCAAATTCAAATAATTCTAGAGCCATGAAATATGAAATGCTAAACTTTAAGTCACTCTCTTTCCATGGGATGGAGGCATTGAAATAAGTGAGTTTGGAGAGGGAAATCAAAGCAAAAGAAATTAGCTTAGGACTCTCAAATTCAGCCTCTTACTTTTTCCAGGTTGTACAAATAGTTACCATCTGTTTCTCATTTTTCAGTTATAGAAATGAGCTAAATTGGAAGAATTAAAGTGGATTTATTATGGGCTTTTACGTGCTTTAAAATCTGTGCATCATAATGGTCTTGGAAACAGAGAATTGTTGAAGAATGGTTTGCACATTTATAAAACAAGGGTTTTGACCAGAAAAGGCATTATGTCTGATTATTTTAGTTTAGTAACTAAAATACTATTTTTCCTGAATATGTTCAGTGTTGTAAAATTTGCATTTAATTTTATAGCATGAAATAATTTTATATTATCATCACTAATTAAAACCTTAAAAAATGTGAGTTCAAAGATAAATTTACATACAAATTGCCCTGTACTTTGTAAAGTTAAAAAAAATCATAGTACCAAAACTTAAAGCTATGGCCGAGACTCTTAATTGTAAATGGTGTGTTGTTCATTATCCCTTGTGATTCCAAAACCAGACCAAAGTATTTAAGAACTGAATATTTAAAAATAAACACAGAAAACTTTGGGATGGGGACAGTTGCTTTTATCTCAGCCTTCTCTTCAAAGACTAAAATTAGCCTGAACCCAGGTTGAACACTTACTCAGAAACCTCTGGTTTAGGATTGCAGATAAAATGAAGTATGCCTCAGGGGATTAGCCCATGGGGAAATTTATTGTCATTCTTGTGTCCACAAGCCTATCACCCAGCCTTCTCAAAATGTGCTTCTCTGTTCTGTTTTCCTATAAAACTGATTCTTGTGACATTACAGCTAGATGGCTGTTTTAAGGATGTGAGTAGCAGTTTTTCAATCTGCCAGTTTGTAATCAATAAAGCTCTTTCAAGACCTGTCATCATGTCTCTTGATAAACTGGCTCTCAGCTGCAATGGAACTACACCTTGGAGTTTATAATTCTTCCCTTCCAATATTTATATGGCAACTCCAAGTCATCATCTAGAGTTGAACCTCAATGAATGCAATGTCTCGGTTGGGCACTCAAGTGACATGAGGGGTTTTTACTGGTTGTTCACTCGAGAATTCTGGGTTCAAAGCTCATCCTCAGTGTTTTGCTCTTTGATATTACTGCAGGGGCTGTGCAAATGAAAGGCCCTGGTTCCATTAATCTCTGGTATCCTGCTCTGTGCTGACAAGCCATCAAGTGGCATTTCAGTGGGATGAAGAGAAGTTGGAGACAGTGAAACATCCTTTCTCTTTCTATTCCCTGTTGGCATCCTTCTAGTAGTATACCCTAATCATTGGTTTCTTCCAGAACTATGGAACCTGCTGTGTGATGCTATCCCTAGAGATATCTTTGTAGCTGCTGTGTAATATCTTCTCAAAAATGTAGACACTAGCCAATCTAATTAGTCATCCTCTAAGCTCTTAACTCTTGGTGTCCCCCTCATCACTTTTCTTCCTTAAGCACTGAAATGGAAGCTATTTCCTATAGTTTCTGATATCTTAGTTGCTTTGATCTTCCAGAACCCATGTAGCCCATTTCTTTTGTTACATCTCTGATATCTGGAAAGTCTAGTGTATTTTATGATTGCTTGATGGGACTCTGACTCATTTAGCACATTCAAGCTAGAAAATCATAGATCTTTTATCAGTAAACAGAGACCAGGCTTTTAATACACTCTCATTCTGTGTATAGTGAAGTCTAAATTTTATTTATTTTTTGGGTTTGGAGCAGTGGTTTTGCATAGTGATGCTCAGGAATTACTTTTTATTTTTGTGTCACACCCAGCTATGTCCAGGGGTTACTCCTGGCTCCGTACTTAGAAATTACTCCTGGCTTTGCTTGGAAGGCCATATGGGATGCCGGAGATTGAACCCAGAACAGCTGTGTGCAAGGCAAAAATCTTACCCACTGTACTATTGCTCCGGCCCAGGGATTACTTTTTTTTTTTTTTTGCTTTTTGGGTCACACCCGGCTATGCATAGGGGGTTACTCCTGGCTCTGCACTCAGGAATTACTCCTGGCAGTGCTCAGGGGACCATATGGGATGCTGGGAATTGAACTCGGGTTGCCTGCACGCATTACCCGCTGTGCTATCTGTCCAGCCCCAGGGATTACTCTTGACCGTGCTCAGGGATCATTTCTGATGGAATTTTAGGTGAAATCTGTCTGGACTATCAGGAGTCAAACCCAGATTGGTGATGTACAAGTTAAATGCCTTATACTATCTCTCCAGACACTGAAATATGAATTTTAAACCATCTTAGAACCTAGTTCAAAGAAACCCACAAACTTTCAGCTGGTTTTAATGGTCAAGCAAGGATATGAGAATGGCTCACACACACCACAGTTTTAGTTCTTCTCAGAACCTTGCACTCTCCTAACTGAGGAAGGAGCCCAGTCACCACATCTCTGTCTTAAGAAGTAGGACATAAAGAGAAGGGAAAGTGTATCAGCTCCTTTTCAGACAAGACACTTGTTGGGACTTGGGCACATCATTTCCTCTTACACATAGCCATACAGTCAAACTCAACTGTGAAGATGTATATATATATGTACATGCAGATAGATACACATAGAGAGGTATTTGACTAAAAATCTTGGACGCTGCACACTGAATATGGGAAGGAGTGATAGGGAAAAACAAGCAGCATTGGCAGGCCAGTTTAGAGAGGAGGAAATCCTTATATTCACTTGATCACTTGACATCCAGTTACTCATTGGTTTGCTCGAGCGGGCGCCAGTAACATCTCCATTGATCCCTGTCGCATGCTAGTGTAGCCCAATGGCGTTTGCTCGCTCCAGGAACATGAAGAGCCCCAAAGCGTTCATTCAGGGTCTTGAAAAAGAAGTCTGACCATTTCGTAGGTGAGTGGCCACACGATCTTTTGACATCTCGTGGAATCCAGTCGGTAATGACTCTAGTACAGTGATAGTCTTCAAATCGTATTACGTGTCCAACCCATCTGAATGTCAATGCCTTGGCAAACGAGAGGACGTCCCTGATTCTCGATCATCGACAGAGGTCGGAACTCTGGATTCTTTCTCTCACTCGAGTGAAGCATGATACTCCAAGCACAGCTCTTTCAATTCCTCTTTGGGAGACCCGAATAGCATTTTCATCTTGTTTTCGTAGGGCCCGGTTCTCTGAGGCGTATGTAAATGCAGGAAGAATAGTGGAATCGAAGAGATGTGCCCAGAGCCAGAGGTTCTTCATCCTCTTGGCTATTTCTTCAATGTTATTGAAGGCATTTTAAGCTGCTCTCTTCCTCCTGTGCAACTCAGGTGCCAGGTCATTCGTCATGTTGACTTCTCGACCTAGGTACACATAATTGTTGCATTCAGGTCTCATAAACTTTGACTTTGTGAGACTCAGCTGTAGTCCAACCTTTCCACACTCACAGTCAAAGTTGTTCAGCATTTGTGCCGCTTGGCTAATGTTTGATGTTATTAGAACTATGTCATCAGCAAAATGGAGGTGTTGCCAACCGTCTATTTTCACTCCCATTCCTTCCCATTCCAGTCATCGCATGATATTCTCAAAGGTGGCACTGAAGAGTTTCGGTGAAATGGTATTACCCTGCTGAATCCCTCTCTTGACATGGATGATCACTTCCTTGTAGAATGGTAGGATCCTGGTAGTGAATCCATAATACAGCTCATGGAGGATCCTGATGTATTGAGTTTGAACGCCCTCTTTGACTAGGGCTTCAATGACCGCTTCAGTCTCCACAGAATCAAAGGTCTTCTTTAAATCAATGAACATTAGACAGAGAGGCATCTTGAACTCCCGAGAAACCTCAATGAGCTTAGTTACCATGTGGTTGTGGTTGATCGTGCTGAATCCTTTTTGGAACCCAGCTTGCTCGCATGGTTGTTCTTCATCTAGTGTTCTGCCAACCCTATTCAGGATGACTCGAGTGAACAGCTTGTAGACGACATACAACAGGCAGATCGGGTGATAGATGCCAATGTCGTGGATGTCTCCCTTCTCGTACAGTAGAACAGTCCTGCTCGTTTTCCACTGTGATGGAACCTTGCAGTCAGGCAGGTAGTGTGTGAAGAGCTGAGCCGGTGTATTGAGAGTACTGACGGCAGGTTCTTCAGGTGTTCGGTTCTGGGTCTGACCTTGTCTGGGCTTGGTGCTGTTTGCTTCTTTACTGACAAAATGGCATGTCGGATTTCAGAAGGGAGAATGTTGGGAATGACATATCCATCCTGCAGAATTTGGTATGTGGGCAGGTGGACGTGGCTATCGAAGAGATCTGAGTAGAAGTCATGGATAATCTTCTCCATTGCCCTTCTGGAAGATGTGATAGATCCATCAGAACGCGGGAGGGCAGTCATCTTGGTCTTGTGGTTGGTGATGGACAGACTGGTGTTGTGAATGCTTTTCCTGGCTTCTGCCGCATCTGCCAGCACTGCTGCTCTTCTCTAAGGTCTTCCTTTATGGCTACTCTGCACTGCTTTGCGAGCTCTGATGTTCACTTGTGGTTGCCTGAGGCTTGCACTGAACCACGTTGGTGAATGAGCTCGAGTATTTATTATGTACTTATTAAGTATTATATATAAAAATATATATATTTATTATTATATATTCAACAATAAAGGTGCTGGATATCCCATTAGATGTTGGGATACAGAAGTGATTAAAGCCAAATCACTATCTTCAGGGGCTGGGAATATATCTCCATTTGAGAAATTTCCTTTTATGTGTGAGACCATGGGTTTGATATCTAGTGTTGGCAAAACCCCACAAACAAACAAACATACAAACAAAACACCAAACCACTACCACCAACAAAAACCTCTTGAATACAAGTTTCTTCAAAAGCTTCCTTTCTGGTGATGTAGTTAGGGGAAACCATATGACAGATGGATAACAGACAAATAAATAATATGTTATCTACTTGGTGCCTTTGAACAGACACTTGGGAAACATTCAGAAATGTGGGAAATCATCCCCTTAAAAATAACCCCAAGATTAGGATATTCCTCTGAGTAAGAAAAGTCTAACTATTTTAAACATGAAAGCAGCAAATGTTTGCCCAGGCAAGAATAGTATACTTTAATACCTATGCAATAGCATAGCAGAAAGGGCGTTTGCCTTGCACGCAGTGGACCCGGGTTCGATTGCACCACCCCTTTCGGAGAGCCCAGCAAGCTATCGAGAGTATTCCTCCCGCATGGCAAAGCCTGGCAAGCTACCCGTGATGTATTCGATCTGCCAAAAACAGTAACAAGTCTCACAGTGGAGACATTACTGGTGCCTGCTCAAGCAAATTGATGAACGACGGGAGGACAGTGCTACCTTGCAATACCTATTTACAATGAGGCCAGCAGAAAACTTATGTTGGCCCAGGTAAGAATAGAATAAGAAATTACCATGACTTTAATATTATCCTTTAAAGGAATTTGCTGATTGTGTATCACCCTCACGCCACAACTATGGAAATATCCTAGTCCTTGTTCTTAATGTACTTGCTAACTACTCTTAATGTACTTGTCAATGAACAATGGTTCATGTGTCTGGTGCCAGGGATCCAGGGTGAAGGGAGAAGAAATTGTGAACAAGCTTATCCCCTAGTTTGGAGCTGTTGCAGCTTATTGCAACCTGAACATGTCATAATGTTCATCTGTCTCATTCTTTGTGACTGATACTGTTGGACAGAGGTCAAATGTGCCAATTCGTTTGGCTTTATTGTGGTAAATCACTACACAGGTAAGATATGCAAAAGATGGGGCGAAGTGATAGTACAGCAGAGAGGGCATTTGCGTTGCATACAGGGGACCTGGGTTTGATCCCTGGCATCCCATATGGTTCCTTTGAACAATGCCAGAGTAATTCCTGAGTGCAGAGCCAGGAGTAACCTCTGAGCATGAACGGCGTGTGACCCCAAAAGCCAAAAAACAACAAAGATATGCAAAGGCCTCGGTGGTCAAGAAGTAGACAAGAGGTGATATGGAACAGAAGAGGAGATGGACAGAGAATCAATATTGAGGAGATGAAAGGTTATATAGGAAACAGATGTCAGAGGTTAGATTCTGTCAGCTATAGATTAATTCTATCAGCCATTAGTTCATTCAATAAATGAGTAAAAGTTTTAAGTCCACGACTTATTCAATATGCTTCTTTAAAAGAGTTTTTTTTTTCTTCCTTAAGTGAATTAGTCACTATGCTAATATTTGGGTATAAGTGGAGATACGACCAAGAGGATGCCTATCCTCTGGGGGAAAAACATAGATACTAATAAAAGCATTATCATCTGACAATACAAGTATGTTTAGAGTGCTATGGAAAAGTTAATACTGGATTGAAAAGAGCTATGGAAAAGGTTTTCTTGCTTTTTCCTTTTCCTTTTTTTTTCTTTTTGAGTCACATCTGGCAATGCACAGGGGTTACTCATGTCTCTACACTCACGAGTTACCTCTGGCAGTGCTCAGGGGACCACATGGAATGCTGGGTATCGAACCCAGGTCAGCCGCATGCAAGGCAAACGCCCTACCCGCTGTGCTATTGCTCCAGCTCTTTCTTTTTCTTTTTTCTTCTCTCTCTCTCTCTCTCTTTCTCTCTGTGTGTTATTTTAGATATTTTAGTCTTGCTATAGAATTAGACGAAAGGGGTAAGCAGAGGCCAGAAGATGGAGTTCTTTGCTTACTAAGCAATCTAGACTTTTCCTTTTGAAGAGAGGAAGTTATCAGAAGGAATTAAACTGGGGAATGTATTAAGAAGCCTGTGTTTAATCAGATCAATTTGTGGTAAGAGCAGAGAGCAATGTGGAGGGACTGTGTAAAGCACTAGGCTACAGCAAAAGGTGCACAAATACCTCAGACCTGTGTCCATCCACGTGGAATGAAACCTTAACCAGAGAATCAGGCCTTACACAAGCTCAACATGAATGCCGGGAAGTGTCAAAGATGCTGGAGATGATGTGGCATCAAGGTTCATAAGAAAAACATAAGCATCAGGCTTCCCTGCATCAGACTTTACTGCATTCAAAGAGATGCTTAAGGGATGAAACCTGGAGCTGGAGTGATAGTACAGCAAGTAGGGTGTTTGCCTTCACAAGGTTGACCCAGGTTTGATTCCCAGCATCCCATAAGGTCCCCAAACACTGCCAGGAGTAATTCCTGAATGCAAAGCCAGGAGTGACCCCTGTGCATTGCTGCTTGAGACCCAAAATGCAAAAAAAAAAAAAAAAGGAGGAGCCTCTGCACTAGGGGAAGCTCAGGCCAGGATTAGTTTGGGCAAAATTGGGGTTCTTTGGAATGTTAGGTTTGACGGTAAAAAATGGGGATTGATAACATGTATTACATTTTCTTAGATAATTATTATATTTCCATTTATTTAATAGAGTAAAATTTTAAATTCATGACTTATTCAACATGCTTCTTTAATTATAAAGAAATCTATTAAATTATAAATATAATATATCATATTATATAAAACAGCACCAGGCTGTTTTCACTCCGGGCGCCCTAGAAGGAGTCAGATGAAAGTCCTCCTCGCCCCAAGGGACCCAGCCCTGGCAACCGACCTCCACTACCCAACCGCCACCACACTCCAGGCCACTTTCCACACACTCAGGCCGAGCCTCACATATGAATTAACATATTTCTGGACACATCATAAGACACTCCCTACCCGTTTTCCATAATTATTACCACACCATATTTGATGGGGTTCAGACAGTGGACAACAAATCATAGAGGGAAATGTATATATATATATATATGTGTGTGTATATATGTAAGGTAAAGGTAAAGGTAAAGGCCCTCCCGTTGATCGTCGATTTGCTCGAGCGGGCCCAGTAACGTCTCCATTGGAGACTTTGTTGTTACTGTGTTTGGTATATCGAATACTCTCGGTAGCTTGCCGGGCTCTCTGAGAGGGGCGGAGGAATCGAACTCGGGTCGGCCATGTTGGCCGCTTGTAAGGCGAACGCCCTACCCGCTGTGCTATCGCTCCAGCCCATGTATATATGTATATGCATATATATATACATTTCCTGAATGTATATATACATTCATATATATGTATATACATATATATGTATATATAAATGTGTGTGTGTGTATATATATATGTATTTCTATATGCCTCTCAGAGAGCCCAGCAAGCTACTGAGAGTTTCCCACCTGTACAGCAGAGCCTGGCAAGCTACGCATGGTGTGTTCGGAAAGAGCCTCCAATACAGCAGCATTGGGAAAGACGAGTAAGGAGAGGCTGGGACAAATGGAGATGCTACTGGCACCCGCTTGAGTAAATCGATGAACAATGGGATGACAGTGATACACTGATTATATTTCCTTAGATTGTTATTATAAATTTGCGATATTTGTTTGATAATCATTTGTTGTTGTTATTATTATTTTATTCCACATGTTCAAATCTCAGAAAATTTCTTCAGTTAAAACACCTGCTTTTAATTTGTTTTCTAAACCTACTTATTTGTAAAGCGCACCATATTCCCAACACACTTTTGCCTCCACATCAACTGTTACTTCTTTGTTCCAAAGTTTAGACATTAGTCTAGTTCAGTTCCACCACAGACAGGGAAAGAAACAAACTCCCAAGTAATGCAGGGCCATGAGATGGAGAGAGCTGGACCAAGGCAAGGAGTCTAGGTTTTCCATCGCACACTCTCAAATGTGATGTATGGCTAGGTAGGAAGTGGTATAGTGGGAAAATACGTGTGGGGAAACTTTTCTGACAAATAGAGAGTATATTCTTATCCTTACAGTGAAATCTGAGACAGCAGATGGAAGATGGATATTCCATGGTGCTTGCTGAGCCCTCAGCCACATGTCAGAATATTATTGCATCTCACACAGTGAGAGCAACAGTGATTACTGCTAAAAATGTAGATAATTAGAACAAGGCAATAGGGCTGGGCCTGTTCTAGATTGTTGGTAATATTTCTCTTACCTTAATAACTGTGACAACTAATTAGATGTGACCTCCCTACTGTGTTAATAATGTATCATTCATTTACAAAGATCATGTCATCCCAGCTTCCAGCCTCTCTCTACATCATCTCAAATTAGTTGCTGTCAGCATCCTCTAAACAGAGCTCTGATCATATTACTTGCCTACTTAAAAATTCTGCAGTGAACATCCTCTTTCCTCTTAATGAAAAATTCTGAACTCCAGAGTGAGGCATCTGAGGACACTGTGAATGAGCTCTAACCCACCCCTTCAAATCTTGCTCTCAGGCCCCTACTGAAATCTCTCATTCAGATATAATGTTGAAAATCCGGAATCACCAGTAAAGTCTGGAGGCTAGTTAAAAGTGATGGGACCGATCTTGGTGCACCAACAAACTGGGTACAGAGACACAGCAACAGCGAGTCCAGGAAGGCACCACTGTGCCGGAGATTTTTTGGGTCCCATACTGAGCTGATTTCACCAGGGCACCCCAGATGGAGCAGGTGCAGTCTCCCTGCCTACTCCAGATGGAATCCTGGCGACCAAGAGTCTACACAAGCAAGGCCCAGGTATGCGGGTTCCAGAACTAAATCTCCAAGCCGCATGGCAGTAGCAGAGCCAGCCAGTCCCTCCCCGGCTCCTCTTCTGCTCTTGAGGATGGGATGTTACTATGGTTACAACCCACCTCCGGGCGCCGTTTGGCACCAACAGCCCTAGTCCAGAAACTCCCAATTGAATCCCAAAATGGAATAACTACCTACAGAGATGTCTCTGGAACCAAACCATTTACAAGCTTAGAATTCCAGAAGTGCATGGCTGCTTTTGCAGCAGCACAACCTCTCATGATATGCAAAATGAGCAATGGAAAATATGACCTAGCGTCTGTCCCTGGCAGGCAGGCTCAAATGGTGGTGGGAAAATTTGAGCAAAGTATAATGCCCAAAAGCAGAGCAAGTATTGGGGAAATTAGCATAGAGGAAGGGTGAGGGCTTAGGGGTAAGGGGTAGAAAATTTGCACTGATGGAGGGATAGGTGTTCGATCATTGTATGACTAAATCTCAAACATGAAGGCTTTGTAACTGTATCTCACAGTGATTCAATAAAAAAATTCAAAATAAAAAGTGATGGGACCACAGTGCTGGTAACAGGTTCCTCAGGAGTCCTGTCGGGTCAGGGACATCTCTCTGTTGGGTCAGTAGGACATCATCACTACTCAGTGAGAGGTCTGGCAAGACAGTGGACACTTGGGAACTTGGGAACAGCAACTCATGACTTTTTCAGTTAATTCAGATAGGTATTCCATTGTTTTAGTGCTTAGATATTCTTTCTGCTATGTCAGTGAGCATTAGCCAGACTATCACTGCAATCTGCTATCATTTTAGTATCATTTCAGATCAGTTTCCTGATCCTTGTATAGAGCATATTATCCTTCTGCTTGCCTTTGTGTCTAATTTTCACTGTCATTGTATACTGCACACACACAAAAGTTTTTTTTTCTTTCCTTTTGTTTTTGGTCCGTGAGTCACACCTGGCTGTGCTTAGGATTCACTCCTGGTTCTGAGCACAGGATTCACTCCTGGTGGGGATTGTGAGACCCTATAGGGTTCCAGGAATTAAACTCAGGTTGTTGGCATACAAGATAAGCATCCTACTATATTATCGCTCTGCTCTACCCCCATAAAATTTAACTCTATATTTCCAAATCCTAACGATTTCAAGTCTTCATTTAAATGACCACTTTCTTTTTGTGTAAAACAATAGAATTTTTTTGTCCTGACACCTGTTTCCATATGTGTATGCAGCTTCTCCAATTCATTCAGTTCAGTTCTGACATTATCTTCTGGGAGATGGCTTCAGATTCTACAGATTAAGGGCATCCTGTCCCAATGACTGCCATCTACTTCAGTTGCCAGTAACATCTGACCAACCTGCCATAGATTGTAGGTTCCCACAAACCCTCCTTAAGACTTTAGATAATTATAGAACAAGTACAGATTATTATATCTGAACAAAGTTGATAATCAGAAAATTCCAGGGCCCCTTCCTCAGGATATTTTAATCTGAGAGGTTGGCAGAACTCAAGAAGCTTGGATCACTGATTTTTGCAAAGGCTATAACTCAAAGGACTGAGGAGATAGCTCAAAAGTCTAGAACACATGCTTTTCATATGAGAGCCCCAGGTTCGATCCCCAGCATCTCCAAACAAAATACAGTGGCAACAAAATGAAACAGTATAATTTAGGAATAACCAGATGGAAGATTTGCACAGGAAAAGGTATGATAAAGGGTTCTAGGGCTTCCATGTCCACTTCAAATGCTCCATTCTCCCCAAATGTCCACATATTTATCAACCTGGAAGCTCTCCAGTCACTTTTGGGGGTTTTTCGTAGAGGGTCCACTACTTAGGTATGATGGTTGAACTCAGTCTCAGCGCATGCCTTCTTCAGAGGTCTAGGGGTGGGATGAAAGTCCTGAACCTCTAGTCACATGGCTGGTTCTGGTGACCAACCCAATCCTTAGGCAGATTCCCCCAAAGTGACCTTATTAACATAATAAGAGATACATACCTGTATTACTCTCAAGACTTAGGAAATTCCAAAGCTTTTGGAAGCTGTTATCCAAGGAATTGTGCATGAAGACTTAAGTATGTAAGAAAAATAAATATTTTCATCAGATGAATGATTATGCTTTGAGCTACCACCGCACCTCATCCATCCTTCTTAAATGCTCTCATTGACAAGAGACTAAATGTTCATGAGTCCTTTTCTTGTTATTCCTAAACAAAGAGTCTCTACATTTCCCAGTCTGGGCTTGTGAATGGGATTTAGAAAATAGGATGCATATGGAAAAGATGTATGCTGGTCCAAATGCTGTCTTCCAGAAAATCCTGCAAAGTCATCCACCACGTTATTTCCGAGAATGCCAGCTGTATGCTAAGGGTACAGAAGGGGAGCAAGAGACTAGGAAAAGGTAGGATCCTGAGCAGACAGATTCTAGGGCCCTAAATCAGCATATAAAAAAGTTCTCACAGAACAGCTATTTTGAACATACGAGTGAAAAAATCTTCTTTCTCTTGTCTGCCATAGAGGAAGGGGGAGGATAAGGATGGGTGGGAGGGATACTGGGGACATTAGTGGTAGGAAATATGCACTGATGGAGGGATGGGTGTTCGATCATTGTATGACTGAATATCAAACACGAAAGCTTTGTAACTATCTCACAGTGTGATTCAATAAAAAAGATGCAAAAAAGGGAAAATCTTATTTCTTACTATAAGAGAAAGTCTTGTAATGATGAGAAACTATTATTGTTTATTTTCTACTATCTACAAACAATTCTGTTACTTATATAACTTTCTTATTCCATTATTTGTAGATTCTTTGGGCTTTGATTCCACACTGAATTCAATTGAAGTGACATGTTTTAAGTAAATTTGGAGGTCCACACCTGGCTACACTCAGGGCTTACTTCTGGCTCTGAGTAATCACTCAGTAATCACTGAGGAGATCAGGGTACAGCATAAGGTGACAGGAATAAACCCCGGTTTCGTTGTGTGCAAGGTAAGCACCCTGTCTGCTGTACTGTCTATTGAGTCTCTGGAAATTGGTATTTCAAAAATATGTAAGTACAAGACATTGTCTGGAAACAAAATCAATTTTTCCAAGTAATTGTCGTTCATTTTGGGATAGTATAATTTAAATTGAATATTCTTGAATGCAATTTTTATAAACTTTGTGATTATATATCTAAGATTGTCATATATAATCATATGACTATAGTAGATATGTATGTATAAAATAGAATACATGTTACCAACAAATAACATTATATTATCTGTTGTGTTTCTAAATTTTAATTTTTCCATGGTCTTTAGACACACGATATAATCACTTCTAAATAAAAATTCTCCTTTATGTTGAATCACAAATGCATTAGAGAATAAAATCTACTTGCCCTAGAATCTAGATAAAGGGATGTGACACTAGTGAGAGCAAAAGTTTCTCCAACTTGACTGCAAGTACAATCATCTGAAAGACTTGAGGAATTGCAATTCTAGTCTGAATCTCAGACTCACTAAATTGTCATCTCTGATGGTGGGGCTTAGTTTCATATTTTACAACTTTTCAGAGGAGATCAGTATACAGGTAAGTTTGAGGAACAGCCTATTTCTCAAACTTAGAATGTTCACTTTTCAGATAACAGCTGCAGTTCTTCTTTCCTTCCTTCCTTCCTTCCTTCCTTCCTTCCTTCCTTCCTTCCTTCCTTCCTTCCTTTCTTTCTTTCTTTCTTTTTTTTGGTCACACCTAGTGATGCTCAGGGATTACTCCTGGCTCTGCAGTAAGGAATTACTCCTGTTGGTGCTCAGGGACCATATGGGATGCCAAAGACCGAACCCGGGTTGACTGCGTACAAGGCATCACTCCAGCCCTGCAATTTTACAAAGAGTCATGTACTATGAGAACAAAGTTGCTTCCTTTCTCTTATGTAATTGATGGATTCGTTTCAAATGAATAAAAACACCATCTTATTTTGGCCAGTCCTTTACCATGGCAACCCATTGTATCGTTTGTCTGTAAACTGACTTTATAGTCCTTGGTCCACACTCTGGTAAATTGTTTAGTAATCTTCTCACTGAATAATAAGATTTCAAATAAAATCTTTATTATTGCTGTTATCAGAAATTACTTATTATAACATTGGTTCTTTCTTTCCAATTGCTGTTAAGAAATTAAAGTCATTTAAAACCTAGTAACAGCACTACTTGCTAGTCATTTAATTTCCTTCTAGGAGAAAAAGTTCTCATTAATAATTTATTTTCTGAAGTCCATCTTCCATTTTCATTAAATGACTCTTTAGTGTGAATTAAAAAAAAAAAGGTTTTTTTTTAAGCCCAGAGGTAGAAATGACTAAATTAGGGAGAGGGTGACCTTTCATTTGTCTACCTAACAAATTTAAAAATGCATTTGTCTCATAAGAATAAAGATTTGCTAAAGGAGGCCTGAGTACAGGAGGATAATTTCCACAACCGAGGATGCATAGAAGTCTGGGTAGAGCCTCTACTGCCCAAAGATGTCGCTGTAGGGAGGCATAAGCTATTCTTTTTTTTTTCTTTTTGGTCACACCCGGTGATGCTCAGGGGTTACTCTTGGCTCTGCACTCAGGAATTACTCTTGGTGGTGCTCCGGGGACCATATGGGAGGCCAGGAATCAAACCCGAGTCGATGGGGTGCAAGGCAAATGCTTCCAGCCCCAGAATGGCATTTTTGCTAATCCAGATATATCCCATCCTGGGCTTTGTGTTGCACAGTTTCAAGGAATTCCATCTTGTGACAAATGCCTGCAGTGTAGGACACAAAGAAGGTGATTTTGTGCTGAGGCCCAGAGCACTGTCCTCCCGGCACTGTTACACGTCTGATGGTACAGTCAGAATTTCTTTCAGTGGGGATGCTTTAGGGTTCCATAGCTCTAATTAAGGACACTCATTGTGTGGGGTGAGATTTATTTTTATTTTTTGGTTTTTTTGGATCACACCTGACGATGCACAGGGGTTACTCCTGGCTCATGCACTCAAAAATTACTCCTGGCAGTGCGCAGGGGACCCAATGGGATGCTGGGAATCAAACCCGGGTCAGCCGCATGCAGGGAAAATGCCCTACCCTCCGTGCTATTCCTTCAGCCCTGAGATTTATTTTCAAATACTGAATCTGTATTTCATATGAGAATTTTATCTTTTGCAAATATAGATGTAATAAATTCTAAAAAAAATGCAGCGATTCCAAAGTTTCTTAGAGTAAGGAAATAGCTCACAAATCCATATATATTAATTATATACTAGAAGCAATGATTTGTTAATAATATATAAATATCTTAACATATGTGAACATGTGATATATTAACAATGATGACTTACTAAGTATTTCACTAAAGACTTACATAAATGATCCTACTAGTCTTTCAGTATTCCCATGAGGCAAAAAGAATAAATTTATCAAAGGGGAGACAGCCGCACAGTGTTTTTTTTTTTCTTTTAAAAAAGTTTTATTTTATTTTATTGAATCACAGTGAGATACACAGTTACAGTTTCAGTGTGTTTTCAAGGATGCTACAGAACCACTAGGGGGTGAAAGCATTCTTGAAATCCATCTTGGGGATTGTACAGTCTGATTTTCCCGTGGGTGTCACACTGCACTTGTCCTATGTCACTCAGGCACAAGAGAAAACTCTTGTTCTGTGATCTTCTCCGCTCACTCTGTGTACTGTCACCTACATTGTTGAAGTGCCAAGTCATCAGCTATTGATTTCTTTTTTTTTGTTGGAGTCTATCCTCCCCTTTAATATTCTCTGCAAGCTGTTGGCTGCCTGCTTCAGTCAATAAAGAGGACAGGCTGTCCTGCGGCTTTCTGACCCCTGCTGGCCCTAGGCTCAGCACTTTCCTTTTCTGCTTGTCTTGAACCTCCTTGCGCATTCAGCACTCTCCTCTAGTTGCCAACACTGGACAAAAAGATAAAGTAATTAAGACGAAAAGATCACAACCAAATTGAACCTAAACGAATGAGAAAACCACCTGGCCTGGACGTCGCTGGTGACAGGCCTCTCTCCTTGGGTGTGTCTTTAGGCAATTGCTAAAAATTTTTTTGTTGTTTGCTTGTTTGATTTTGGACCACACCTGCCTGTGTCAGGGCTTGTTCCTGACTCTGTGCTCCCCTGATGAGGCTTGGGGGACCAAATGTGACACTGGGGATTTCACTTGTGTTTGCTAATTCCAGTTAATTATCAATTATCAAATTTCCAATAACCTTTATCAATGTCCCCGGAGTTGGGAGTAAAGGAGTATCTGAATGAGAAACGCATTCACATTGATCAAAGTTACAAGAAATTTGTAAGCCCTGGATATTAGTTTACTGATAAAAACAGTGCACTTTTTTTAAATGATTTTTTTATTTTATAAAGTAGTTCACAATATTTTATTACATTTAATATTCAAACACCAATCCCACCATCATTACACCTTCCTACCACCATATTTCAGGTGTTTCCATCCTGAACCCTGATCCCTGACCCAAAGCAGAACTGAAATAATATATTTTGTATTGTTTGTTATGAAAAACCAATGAAAATATTATTAGAAGTTGTGCCTTGTATGCTTATATATGTGTGTATATATATATATTTATGTGGCAATACCTATTTGTACTTATATTTATATTTATATTTATTTGCACCTATCTCCAATTACTCTTTGTCTCTCGAAAAATATTTCAAGGGTTGGGTAAAGTGTTTGCCTTGCACTTAGTGGACTTGGATTCAATTCCTGGAACCCTATATAACCCTGGAGCCCTGATATATATATATATATATGTATATATATATGTATGCATATATATATGTATGCATACATATAAATATACACACACATATATGTAAATAAGATAGTTCACTTTTATGGATCTATAGTCCTTTATTGTCAACCTCCCCAAATTGTTTAAAATTTTTACACTTATCAGAGAGCAAAACTTTTATGAAGTGATGTGAAGGTATTTAAGGTCTCCTTGACCTTACATCATGTCGATACCCTTGAATCTCACTGGAGAAGTGTGTTTAGTGCCTGGTGCAGCCCAGACTCAACAAAGTGGTGCTGAGTGGTATGTGTTGGTCAAACACACACCATGTTTCTTCTGTAGTAGTGAAAATGTCTCTGTTCAGTATGAACAGAGGCTTTAGCAGGTGAGCCTGGCCTCTGGTCAGATGCAGTGGGACTTGGACCCAGTAGGCGAGGAGGATGAGAGGGCAATCCTTGCTTGTGAAAAAAGAGATCCCATTTCATACAGAGTAGGTTCTGTAGGATAGACCCTTCCTCAATACCCCTGCTTTCCCGGGGGTTCCAGTATTCATCCTCTAAGTTAGGGGTTTCAAATTATTCGGGAATGACTGTGATCCCCTAAATTGACTTCTGTTTACTAATTTCTTTTCATTTGTTTGTTTTTAGGCCACAGGCTGGATGTACTTAGGGCTTACTTCAGACAGGGCCCCAGGGTTATATAGGGTTCCAGAAATTGAACCCAAGTCCACTAAGTGCAAGGCAAGCACTTTACCTACTGTACTATCTCTCCAGCCCTTGAAATATTTTTTGAGAGACAAAGAGTAATTGGAGATAGGTACAAATGTACAGTATTACCACATAAAAGGAAAAATTTTCAAAGGGCTATATTTTGTGTGTTAGGGTTTGCTCTTAAAAATAGGTCACACATATTTGAAAGCAGGAACTGTGTCTTAAAAGACCACTGATGAAAAGAATAGCAAAGAAGAGAAAGGTTGATATCTTGGTAGGCCCTGGGTTTAATCACTATTGGAAACTATTCTTTTTCTTTCTTTTAAAAATTTTTTTTGACTTTTTGGGTCATACCTGGCAATACTCTTGCCCCTGAACTCAGGAAAATATATTTTTCAAGTTATTCTCCTATAGATTATTTTATAACATGGAGCTGAGATGTTTTGTTCATGCATCAGTAGGGGAATCTTCACCAAATCCTGGAGGAATTTAACCAATCAATTGAGCTCTTGCAAGGTTTTCTGTCATATTTTAACAAAAATCTTTTTTTACCTGCTACTTTATAGGAAAATATGAGTAAAAGAGACTTGTACATACACCTATATCCATATAAAGTGAGACACTCAAAAACATATAATTACTCTTAGCCCGAGAGCTTATTTTGTGTGAAACATAGGATTTATAATTGAACTTTAAAAATTATTATGCAGGTTTTCTGTTAATGAGCTGGTCCCAGTTTAGAGGATGAACTCTTCCAATGTGTATTTTGAGGTATATCAATTCCAGGAAAATTTGGACTTACACACACACACACACACACACACACACACACACACACAGAAGCTTCAGTTTAATGAGTTTGTGGTATGCTGAATTAAATAAAGTTGAACTATTGTTTTAGTCTTAAAAATGAAAATATATTCACAATTCTTCAGGAAAGGATATAGTTATACGATTTCCCAAATTTATTTCACCTTACATCATATTTTTTTCTTCAAGCTTGTGAAACTATAAGTTCCAGGGAGAAAATTTTGGAAATATTAATATCAAGCATCTCAAAGTCTCAGCATGGTGGTGGCTGGTTCTGGAGGTCTTCGGCTGCTGGAGCCCTGGTCAGGGAGGGGAAGGAAACTCAACCCACTCCCCTCCAAGGGGCCACGGGGAGGACAGCCAGGCACGGGGGCAGGAGACTCTGCGCTGTTGTATTCTGGGAGCTGGGTTTTATAGAGTCTCCTGCCCCCGTGCCTGGCTGTCCTCACCGTGGCCCCTTGGAGGGGAGTGGGTTGAGTTTCCTTCCCCGTCCTGAACAGGGCTCCGGCAGCCGAAGACCTCCAGAACCAGCCACCATCATGCTGAGACCACTCTCCACACCCATGAAGGTACCGGCAGAGGAACAAAGGCATGCGGGTCCCGGAACTGAGATCTCCAAGCCTACTCGGATCGGGGCTGAGCATCCTCCACCCAGATCCTCCAAATTCCAGTAGGCGGGGGTCACACCCAGCAACTGGCCCCCTGGCGCCGTGTAATCCCATCAACGGCCAAGACTCAGAGACTATAAAATCCAGCTCCCAGAAGTGCGCAGCCGCATTTGCGGCCACGCGACATCTTATTATCTCATTTCTACTTTGGACAAACTGGCAGGGTACCGAATGTAACCTGCCCACACGGTGGAGAATGGCAAACTCCCCGTGTCGTACCCAATATGCCAAATACCAGTAACAATGATGGGTCTCATTCTCTTAACTCTGAAAGAGCCTTGAATATGGCACTTTTTCAAAAAAAATTTCAGGGCTAGGACGAAGGAGACATTCCTGGGGCCTGCTCGAGGCAATCGAGGAATAACAGGATGGTCGTGATCTCAAAGTCATGTTTGTATCATGATTTCCAGGTGCCTCACCTCCAAAACAAGTTTTAGAGCCACTGTTCCCTATCACCTGGAAAATCTGAATGACTAAATAAGTTATAAAACAAAGTGCTGATTTTTTTGCAGTATACACTCTCACCTTTGAGTTTAACTGTGCACAGAACCATTTAAAATAGAACCTGGCTTTCCATCCCCTGTGGCACTTGTGAGAGTATTGCTGTATTCTGGGAAAAGAAATGTGAGAAATGCATTGCCTTGTACCTACAGAAGAAAGGGGTGAATTTTCAATCTCTCCCTTTTTAAAAAATTTTCACCACCTGGAATACAATAGTAGGCTTTGGAGTACCCACAGTCGGATAGGAGGTGAAACTTCAAATTGAGAATGACAGACAATATATATGATAGACATAGCCTGAGAGAACTGTTGATGTAATAGTCAGCCAGTATATTTTCCTTTGAGTCAAGTCATTAAGAAGAAAAAACAAAAAATGGAAGGTCAGCGAGAAAATACACAGGTGAGAAATTTTGCTTTGTATGTGGTCAGCCCAGTTTACTCAGGACCACATATGGTGTCCTGAACACTACCAGGAGTGATTCCTGAGCACAGAACCAGGAGTAAACCATGAACACTGCTCGGTGTGCTCCTGAAGTTGGTGGCCCCCCACAGTGGTGTTTGTAGTGGGGGGGGGAGCGGGGGGATTATGTGAGGCCGATGAGGAGAGAGATGGTCACTTTCTTCTGATCCACCTCTGCCACCTTGAGATCCTGCTGGGAAGAGTAGGGTGACAAGGGAGTGATCCATGGTCCTCTTTGAAGTTCCTTTCCTTGACCTTTGTTCCTGATGGAGCTTTTCGGGTGGGTGTGGGTCCAGCCTTATCTGGGTCAGTTGGCACCAGGTGAAGTCTTATCAGGCCTTAGTTCCAGTGTCTGAAGGTGTGATTTTCACAGCTTCAGGGCTATCGGTTTTACTACTTCTCAGGAATTCCATTGCCATGGGCATGGGCCCTTTCCTATCTACCTGTCTACACCCCTCCCCTCCAAACAAACTAGAGCCACTGATTTATATTAAAATGAATCACTGGATCCGGAGGAGTAAAGAGCAGGTAGAGAGTGAGCATGCTTGGTACTGGCAAAACTCTACTTTTGTGGCCCTGGAACTATGCTGTTCTTTCATGATTATACAGCATCCTGATTTCACCTCCCTATACACAAAGCACGTATTAACTGTGACTTACCTTCCTCCAAAGAGAGGAGGTTGTCAAGGTTCTTAAGATTATTGAGAGAATTTATATACATCATTTTCTTTTATAGCTTGCTTTTTCAGCCTTCGGGGTGAAAATTTTGATATACATTTTTTCCTCAGAAAATCCTTCATTGTCTCAAGCCAATTTTTGGATGAAATGAAGAAATCTTGGGAAGTGTGGCAAACCTGGGTTGCCATTTCCATTGTCACCCTTAGCAGAAGTTCAAGTCACCAATCATCTGTTGAAGTCATTATGTAGTCAGTTTTGTGCTAGATGTTACAGTAAAAATGAAAGATAACTTCTGCTTTAATAAACAGACGACAGATTAAGTTACCTACTAGTATTTACAGGACCTTCCCCCCCACCCCCCCAAATATGTTACATTTGACTTTTTCTTTTCATGTACAATATTTCCCATATGAGGTTTGGGCCATCAATAAATATCATGTACCTACTTGTAGCTAGTGTTGCTTTAAGTTTTGTGGATATGCTAGGAGAACATGAACTTTCAGGATTAATGAAGTAACTGCATGTAACAACCAGAGAACAATATAATACATTGCAGGGTAACTGGTATTTATTTACTGGCTTTAAGTATGGAAATGGTCAGGGTTAGTTTAATGCAAGACATATTTCTAATAACATCCAAAATTCCTGTAATTCTTTGTCAAAGGATGATTTTCCTTTTTTGAATAAAGAGTCAGAAAGAGCTGGTTGGAGAGAAGATTAAACTGTCCAGATGCAAAATAAAATGGAAAGGATTCCTTCTATTCTCTCTACAGCTTCTGTTTTGATCCAGCCCATTTGTCATATTCATTGTTTTCCAGGTTTACAAAATGGCTCACAGTGTCAAACAACACGTCCTAATTGTCAGAAAAGAAAACAAGGCAACACATGTTGATGGAGATAAATAACCCGGGTTTTTCTAAATAAAGTGTTCAAGCCTGCTGCAGGCGCCCTTGTGATTTACTGACATGACCCACATTTTCTAGATGAGGCAAGCTCATTTTGACACTGGCTGCATCATCTGGAAGCAGAAATAATCACAGGTTCTTGTTCCACGAACATTCATATTCCCAGTCTTCTCGAGAATCCAGACATGCTGGTGATTAAAAACAATTTTTCATTGACCCTCCATTTTCATAAGCTCACCACAGAAGATGGCACTTCTAGTGTTCCCATAGCCCAGGAGCAAGAATGATAACGCAGAATCTTTTGAGGATAAAGTTGAGCCTGAAGAGCTTTCATTTTGTTTTGCAAATGTTAAAAAACGCCTTAGGCCAATGCCTTGTGACCTTTCTTTCAGTTAAGAAAAATTACATTCCTTTCTGACTCAAACAATAAGACTGGGGCTGGAGGGATAGTATAGGGTTAAGTGCTTGAACACTGCCATGGTCTCCTTCCAGTACTTCCAGGAATGATCCCTGAACACAGATCCAGGATTAAGTTCAGAACACTGCCAGTATGACCCCCACACTCACCTTATCCCCTGCCTCCTAAGAAAAGAGGAAAAAACCAGACAGACTAATTGGGCTGCTGTGAGGTAAGGACTATTGTGTGGGGTTTGCAGCATTTGACTCTGAAAGCAGTTAAGACTGAAGATTTATAGATGAGTTAGGCCAGTGGGTGGGAAATCACCCAGAGCGAGATCACTGGATAGGTAAGGTAAAGGTAAGGTAAAGGCCCTCCCGTTGATCGTCGATTTGCCCGTTGATCGTCGATTTGCTCAAGCGGGCCCAGTAACGTCTCCATTGGAGACTTTGTTGTTACTGTGTCTGGCATATCAAATACTCTCGGTAGCTTGCCGGGCTCTCCGAGAGAGGCAGAGGAATCGAACTCGGGTCGGCCATGTTGGCCGCTTGTAAGGCGAACGCCCTACCTGCTGTGCTATCACTCCAGCCCTGACTGGATAGGATTCTTAGTAAAGACAGGCCAGGGTCGGGGCTGAAGAGAGTACAGCAGGTAGGGCTCCTGCCTTGCACGCAGTTAACCTAGTTTGATCCCAGACTTTCCATGTGGTTCCCCAAGCCCCTCCAGGAGTAATTCCTGAGTGCAGAGCCAGGAGTAAGGCCTGTGTGGAAGGCAGGACCATCAGACAGCTGCAGGATTTGACATTCTTCCACCTAGGATGGAAAAATGTGGCTAATAGGTTTTTCTGAGAAAAAGGAATGGAATGTTCCTGGACCCATTGAGCCCCGGCTAAATGTGAACATGTGGTTCAGGCGAGATAGCTCTCCCTTCCCTCCTCCTTGTGGCGTAAGATTTATATAGAGTTAGCCTGCTTCCTGGGGCACGATGCCTTTACTCTAGAGGTGTTCTCCAGGCAGTTTTTCTTTTCAATACTACACTTGATCTTAGCCAAAAGGCCGAGAAGTTATTTTATTTTTTCTTTTCAATAAAGCTTTCTTCGAAGGCCAGTATTGTCTGGCCTGGTTTCTGGCAGCCTAACCTAACACTGAGCATCACTGGGCGTGGCCCCCCAAAAAACAACAAACCAGGGCTGGGCCAGGGTGATCAGCTACCTCTTGGATGGGCATGGAGGTCAGGTGGAACATGGCTGAAGACGAGAAGAATCAGCTGTTGGAACCAGAGTGATAATAAAGTGGGTAGGCACTTGCTCTGCACATGGCTAACCCTGAACATCGCCGAATGTGACCCAAAATGAAAAAAAAAAAAGAGATTAGATGTCAAGAGTGAAAGGTTTGGGTTAAATAAACTGGTAAAATCCGAATTTTGTTGTTTGTTTTGGCATAGGTAATGTTGCTCAGAGGCCATTCTTGGTGATGCTTGGGGAACTATACATGCCAGGGATCAAATTCTGCACCCCTATACGTAAAGCATGTGCTCCAGCTTTTTGAGTCATGCCCTGACCTTGGAGTAAAGCACTAAAATGCTGCTGCTGGGGTTGAAGCGATAGCACAGAGAGTAGGGTGTTTGCCTTGCAAGCGGTCGACCTGGGTTCGATTCCCACCATTCCATATGGTTCCTCCCCGCCCCCCTCGCCCCCAGCACCGCCAGGAGTAATCCCTGTGCATTGCAGGGTGTCACCCAAAAAGAAAAAAATTAAAATAAAAATTAAAAAAAGAATGCTGCTGCCTAAATGGCCCTTGAGAACATACCCATGAGTGTGTCCTGGTGAAGAAAGGGGCTCTGAAGATCCTGTGTGGAGTTAGGCCAACGGGAGTGCTGTCAGTTATCTCCATCAGAGAACTAGGAACCAAGCAGGAGGAACAACTGCTCCTGAGCTCCACCTCGGGCATCCTGGAGATCCCCTGCTGTCTGGACCTGAGAAGTGCTGAGTTCCCAGGTCCCAGCTCTCAAAGTGAGGCCCAGGGCCACTTGGCTAATATCACTGGGACCTGTGCCCAGGCTGCAGAGCACAGCTGGGGAGTCTGTCCCTCTGTTCCCCAACACGCAGGATGATCAGAGGCAGATATTTTTTTAAGCTGCTATTTGTTTTTATTTAAATTTTTTTTTATTTAGGTACTGTGATTTACAATACTGTTAATGATAAGGTATCAGGCCTGAATATTTAACAAATGCTATTTTATTTCACTTTGGTCTTGAGTTCACCTAACTCACAGCTAGGCAAACTCAATTTTATCTTTTATTTCCATATTTTGTCATGGCAGGTTTGATAAGGAAATAATTTATGTCACCCACTTGCTTATATCTTTGATTATTAATCACCTTACTAGCAGCGGTCACGGTCACGGTCACGGTCTTCCCGTTGTTCATAGATTTGCTCGAGCAGGCCCAGTAACGTCTTCATCATGAGACTTGTTGTTACTGTTTTTGGCATATCGAGTACGTCACGGGTAGCTTGCCAGGCTCTGCCGTGCGGGCGAGATACTCTCGGTAGCTTGCCGGACTCTCCGAGAGGGGCAGAGGAATCGAACTCGAGTTGGCCATGTTGGCTGCGTGCAAGGCAAATGCCTTTCCGCTGTGCTATCGCTCCAGCCCATTTACTAGCAGCATTTGATCATTTTTGGTCTTTTTGTATGAAAGGAGAGAAGGTTAGCACTCCCCTTGACAAGGATGGTCTTTTTTTCTCTTTTTTATTTTTAGCCGTTCATGATTTCATTTCAGTCATACAATGGTCCAACACCCACCCCAACACCACTGTAATTTCCCAACACCAGTGTCCCCAGTTTCTCTCCCACTCCTTCAAGCCACCACCCACCCCTGCCTGCCTCTATGGCAGGCCATTTCTCCTCTCTCTCTCTCTCTCTCTCTCTCTCTCTCTCTCTCTCTCTCTCTCTCTCTCGGCATTATGGTTTGCAATACAGAAAGGCAGATGTTTTATGAGAGGGCACGTGGAATGAAAAGGCAGTTTCAACACTTGGTCTGTCAACCTTTATTTCCATTCTTCCTTCATTTGATCCCCATAGATACCTTAATTTTACGAAAAGGAAATTGAGAATGAGAGTGATTTATGCTCCTGAGGCAGGATTCAAACCTCTATTTGCTGGTTCCTGAACAACAGGCCAAACAACAGGTAACTAGGAAAATAGACTAGGTTCTCTTTATCTCCTTAAGCAATTATGCAAAAGGAACCTATATAATAACTGAAATAGAATATACTGACAGCCTAATGACAGATTTAGGAAAAAAAATTTTTCACAAAGATATTTTAGACTAGGGATGTTGATACTTTCTTATCCAAGGACTTGTAAGATTTTATTTTACATTTTTTGCAGTACAGAGGCCCAGTACCTTATACATGCAAAGCAAGTGCTCTACTATCACCTGAGGATTTTTTACCCCAGGTATACAAATATATGTATATATACATGCACACACATGACATATACATGTGTACATGTAAATATATACATACACATGTATACACACGTGTATATATGGACATGTGTATGTACATATGCATATATTTTATGTGTATGTATATTATATATGGGCTGGAGTGTAGCACAGTGGGTAGGGCATTTGCCTTGCACGCAGCCAATATGGCCGACCCAAGTTCGATTCCTCAGCCCCTCTCGGAGAGCCCGGCAAGCTACTGAGAGTATCTCGCCTGCATGGCAAAGCCTGGCAAGCTACCCATGGCGTATTTGATATGCCAAACACAGTAACAAGTGTCACAATGGAGACATTACTGGACCCACTCAAGCAAATTGGTGAACAACGGGAGGACAGTGACAGTGACAGTACGTTATACATACATATATAGCATGCGTATCTATGTTATACATGTATTCATGTACAAATCTAGCAAATACTGATAAATTATAAATACATTTATTTATTTATTTATTTTAATCTGGAGGACATACCCAGTGATGCTCAAGGCTTAGTCCTGGCTCTGTGCTCAAGGATCACTCCTGGTGGTGCTAGGGAACAATATATCCCACTGGGGATCAAATTGAGGTTGGCTATGAAGTGCAAACATCTTACCTCCTGTTACTATCTCTCTGTCTAACAAGAAATATGCTTGACACAAAAAATTGGTATGTGGGAAGGAAGTGTGGGCTACATTTGGTAGTGATCGGAGCTTACTCCTGATTCTGCTGGGCAGTTACTCACAGTGGTACTCAGACAAGCAGGCAATACTAGGGATCCTGCATGCAAAGCCTGCACTCAGCCCTTTAGTTATCTCTCCAGCTCTATTTATTTTTGTTTTGCTTTTCTTAATTTAGGCATCTTTACTTTTGCCTTGTATTGTACATGTCACAATTATGGCAATGTTCGTTTTGGAGGAAATTCAGCAAACTTACAACAAATATAATTTAGACTATTTTGCCTCAAGCATAATATCCTAAGTGTCTGTACTTATTTTTCTGTTTTTGGGGGGCTTAAGGTACTAATAATGGAAACAAATATTTCCCACTCTTTGTGGTATCTTCTCTTGAAGTCATTCATTACATCTATTTTCTATGTTCGAAATGAAAACCACATCATGTCACATAGTTAATCCTGGAAAATTATCACAATGGAAGGAAGACACAGTATATTGCCTGTAAAAAGTACAAGACAGTTTTAAAAATTTAATTTTATATTATAACACCGTGATTTACCAAGTTGTTCATAATAGTGTTGATTCAGGCATTCAGGGCTAGAGCGATAGCACAGCGGTAGGGCGTTTGCCTTGCACGCAGCCAACATGGTCGACCTGAGTTCGATTCCTCCGCCCCTCTCAGAGAGCCCGGCAAGCTACCGAGAGTATCTCGCCCGCACGGCAGAGCCTGGCAAGCTCCCCGTGACGTATTCGATATGCCAAACACAGTAACAACAAAGTCTCCAATGGAGACGTTACTGGGCCCGCTCGAGCAAATCGATGATCAACGGGAGGACCTTTACCTTTACCTTTACCAGGTATTCAATCTTCCAACACCAATCCCACCACCAGTGCGACCTTCCCTCCACCAATGTCCCCAGTTTCCCATCTATCAAGTTCCTAGCTAAAGCACAAACACATTTATTTCACATTGTTTGTCAAAGGCAAAAGGAACTATTTTTTGGATAATTTGTGATGATTTTTTTCTTGCACAATGATGTTATTAAAGCCATTGTCTGTGGATTTACTAGGCTTGTTGGTGCTAGCTGAATCTTCTGTGTTACTGTTTTTGCTCACTGAACTTGGTGGTCTTCTATGCAACTTTCCCATTAGATTTGCTGTGGCCCTATTGGGCTGACAGTACTATAAAATTTGGAGGTATCACAGCTATATATGCCAGGGGCTATAAGGCTGGGACGATTTGGTGGCTTGGTGTAGGATAACAATTGATTTGTCCTCTCTCCCTTGCCACAAGGAGCTTAGGTTTATCAGGTTGCACCCATCACAGTGCTCCCGAGTCACTCCTATTCCTGACGGGAGAGGTAGACTGATGCCATCTTTTTGTGTTTACACCTCAGAGATAGACCGCTGTTGTCCCTTTTGTGTTTACACAGCTTGGTGGCTTGATGAGGTTCAGTTGTGGAGCTGGATCCTTTCTACAACAGAGTGATTGAGAGCTACAGTGCCTTCAGGCAGCAAGAAATCTGCTGACCCCATTCTGAGAAGGCCCCAGAGTTTTTAGCCCCAACCAGGATTCCTGGGAAGATTTAGTGGCATTGTGTTCTTTGGGAACTGGACCATTTTTATGACAAACTACTTCGGCTGTGACCAGAGCTGCTGGGCTTTCTGGTGGTTGTGGTGGTGGTTGGGGGCGGGGTAGGGATTAGGAGATGGGAGTTGCAGGGAGATTTGGGTGGTGGTGCTGGATTTACCAGCTTCCATTCGGAGAAGGCCCCAGAGTTTTCAGCCCATAGACTGGTCCCTCCTGTGAAGATTTAGCAGCTTACAAGATTTATTTAATGTAAGACTTATAATTTGTCTTCTGATCTATATAGACAATGGATTTGTGTGCTTTTTTATGATCTCTCAGTATACAATAACCTCATGAATTCATATTGTTAACCATCATCCCTTTCAAAAATATAACTGTTATTGTGAAGTTCTATTAATTATATTTGGCATGTAATTCAGTACTTTTCACCCACACTATCTGCTTAAAGTACACTAAATTTGGTGGTTCAGATGTCTTTCTTAGCATGTTCTTGTGACTAGAGAGAATTTACTTGGTTGAAAAAAAGAAGGCTATTTTGTGTTTCGAAGGTGTTAGTTTTCTTCATTTTGTGCAAGACTGTGGTGGGCAGTTCCTCTGCTCATTTTTTTTTTATATAATTGAGGCAGTAGTCATCAATTGATGGTATCAACTCCCTTAATGAAGAGGATTTCAGTTACACTGTAACTCTTTTTTCCTTTTCTGCAGCTAAGCCAATGGCCCCTAAGAGACTAAAACCCAAATTTATTCACAACTTGATCATGTTCCAACAAGGCAAACTCCAGTGAAAAATGCTTTTTATCCTATGCATCTCCTGTACTGATGTCTTTTTTGTGAGAGCTTGTCAAATGGCAAAATCCAGGTCTTTGTAGAAGGAATATCCCTGGCAAATCAGTGTGAAGTTTCTGGGGTCTCTGGGAACAATACCGGGAACCACACAGTGAGCTTCCCATTCACCCTTGTGGTCATAGGGCTCTGTAGTCTCCTGCATGGCCGAACTTGCAGGGGTTCCTTCAAAATTTCCTTTCTTCTTTCTTTTGTTTTGCTTTTGGCCATACCCAGCTGTGCTCAGGGCTTATTCCTAGCTCTGTGCTCAGGGATCGTTCTTAGTGGGATGCAGGGACCATCTGGGTGGAATTCAGGCCAGACACATACAGGGCAAGCATCCCACCCACTGTACTTTTCACTCTGACTCTGAGGTCTGTTCTCTTTGTTGGTACCTTACTTCATTGCCAGGATGGGAAGTATTCCTTGTAACAAGCCTCGCAGAAATACTGTGGGTGAGTCTTCCTGGACTCTGTGCCAGGCTGTTTTCACTCGGGGTGCCCCACAGGGGAGCGGGCAAGAGCCCTCCCTGCTCCAATGGACAGGGCGCCGCCAGCCAACCTCCACTACCCAACCGCAGCCACGCTCCAGGCTGCTTTTCAGACTGCACGACACATCATAAGACACTTCCTACCCATTTTCCATAATTACCACACCATGTTTTTTTTTCACACCATGTTTGATGAAGTTCAGACAGTAGGCAACAAATCATATATATATATATATATATATATATATATATATATATATATGAGCTCGGGAAGCTACCGAGAGTATCCCACCTTCACGTGCAGAACCTAGCAAACTCCCCGTGGCATATTCGATATGCCAAAACCAGTAACTATCACAGGTCTCGTTCCCCTGACCCTGAAAGAGCCTCCAATGGTTGGGAAAGACGAGTAAGGAAAGGCTGCCAAAATCTCAGGACTGGGACGAAGAGACTTCAGTGGCACCTGCTCGAGTAAATGGAGAAACAATGAGATGACAGTGATACAGTGACAGTGAGTCTTACTGGCAGCTCAAGCCTTTCACCAAGTCACCATTTGGTCTTGGCTAAGTAGACTTGTGTTTCTCTACTTTATTCTCTGGGGTGTCATGTTTCTTTGGACCTTCCCCAGAGCACTGTCTTGAAAAACTGGTCAATGCAGTTTTCCCCAGGGTAGCAGAGACCTTTGGCTGACCCCATTCCTTTGGGGCTGAAAACTTGTGACTTCCTGGAGAATAAAGCCTTATTTAAAACAAATTTTGTCGTTTTTTCTTTTTTGGGGGGTTGGGGGGCTGTATACCTGGCTGTGCTTTGGGTTTTTCTTTTGGCTTTGTGTTCTGGGGTCTTCTGGAAGTGCTTGGGAGACTATACACGGTGCTGTGGAATGAACTGGGTTGGCCCACATGCAACCTAAACGGAAGCACCTTTATCCCTGTATTATCTGTCTGAATGTAAAATAAAATTTTAAGATTGTTCATGACCCTTACATTGTTATGAGGCCCCATAAGAGATTTTGACTCCCTGTTAAAAAATTAGTTATAGAACACAGTTTATATGATTTATACAAGTTAAGTGATTGATAAACTATAACTCTTACAAGCAGTCATGCAGTGCAGGGGTTTGTTAGGACTACCTGATCTTTACTTTATCAACTCTAGATGTCACTGTAAGATCGTGAGTCAGCTACATTCAAATCCACTGCAGAGGCCCTGGCTTCTCTGCATTCTTTTTAGCTGACTCATGGTGTAATTCTCCGCTTTGGTCTTGGCTGACTGACTGGCTTGCTTTCCTGCTTGCTTGCTTTCCTTCTCTCTCTCTCTCTCTCTCTCTCTCTCTCTCTCTCTCTCTCTCTCTCTCTCCTCCTTCCTTCCTTCCTTCCTTCCTTCCTTCCTTCCTTCCTCTGATGCAGAGAATAAAATTCTTTTACACACACTAAAGAAGCCCCCTAAAGTGAAAATCAAGATATTGAAGGTTTCTCAGCGGTTGCCCTAACCTCCAAGTAGGAAAGGCCAGAACACAGAACTATAAAGACCTTAGGACTAGACAAGTGGGAAAAATCTCCTCAACTTTTTTCTCAGGCCAAACGGCAGAGCTTCTGTCCTGAAACAAAAATTTTGTAAGAAAACAAATTTCTTTGAAGAAAAAAATTACCCCAATCAATGATCACAGACGATATGGCACCCTTATGGTCAACCTCGTGGTGGATACATTATGATTTTATCCTCGAGGAAATATAGGTACAGAATGATGGAGATGAAGAAAGATTCCTGCAGCTGCTGCAATTCCTGGCAAAGATATCTTTGCTCCTTGGCTTCTGTTTTCGGGAGACTGTCTGGGCAAGGTTGTTTCTGGTCACAGTAGAAAACAGTATGACCCTTGGAAGGAAATGGAATGGTCAGTGGCAGGAGAGAAAGAGGAAGGTCAGCTTTCTCTTTCACACACAATTCTTTGTTTGGTTTTTCAGCCACGCCCAGGGTGCTCAGGGCTTACTCCAGGCTCTGTGCTCAGGGATTACTCCTGGTGAGACTTGGGGAACTACTTGAGGTCCTGGGAAGCAAACCCAGGTTGGTCACATGCAAGGCAAGAGCCCTATCCACTGTGCTGTCTCTCTGACGTTTTACACTATTTTCCACATTCCTGTTCTAACCAAGGCCTGGTTCCACTGGTGCTGGAGGGTTGATCTATCGAGAGACATGGTGACAGTGATTGTGATGGTGATGGTCCAGGCAGGCTGGAAGATAGTAGAATCAGGTTTTCAATGCAGCCATTTTTTTTCTGCACAGTCACAAGAGGTCATTTTGTTTGGTTTGGTTTTGGGGCCAGACTTGGCAGTGCTCAGGATTTACTCCTGGGTTTGCGTTCAGGGATCACTTCTGTCTGGCTTGCAAGGCCACATGGGGTTCTGGAGATTGAACCAGAGTTAATTGTACACATGGCAAGAGTTTTACCCACTCAACTATTGTTCTAGCCTCCTAAGAAGCAGGTTTTTTTTAAATAGGAAAATAGAATAGGGAAGTGTGTGTGCATGTGTGTGTGTGTGTGTGTGTGTGTGGCGAGGGGGGTGCGCGCATGCGCACACATGGAGCTTTTTTGAGTCATATCTGGGGATGCTAGGGGCTTACTCCTGGATCAGCACTCAGGAATTATGCCTGGAGTTGCTCCTGGGATCATATGGGATCACAGTGATTGATTTCTGGTCAGCCACATACAAGGCAAACACCCTTCCTACTCTACCATTGTTCAATCCCTGGAAGTGTGTTTTTAGGAGAGACTGGGGGACTTCATGGACAATGAATTTCTCCAATTCCTGGTGTCCTAAGGTACTGTCCATTCCAATAATACTTCAACCTGTCCTTTTCTTAAACGTTTGGAAGTTGGGAAAGATATGGGAAACAGTCTCTACCTAGAAAGCATGCTAATGATTTTGTTTTGTTTTAATTTGGAATTTAGTTATCTAATTTCTTTGGGCCAGTTTGAATACAATACTGCTAACAATGCTTTCACATTTACATAATTTCAACAACACATTCATCACCAGTGTACTCATTTGTCTTCCCCAAGGTGTCCAACGCCCTCCTTTCCAACCCTCACTCCACAAACTCAGCTCTACGGATCAATTCTCTTGTGCTGCTTTTGGCCAAATGGGGTGTTTCAAAATCAGTGCATTAGATTATTCTGAAAATTCTTGCCTGATAGAAAGTCACCAACAACTTCATTTTAGGAATACCCTGAAAAAAATTGACGACAGCAAAAGTCCGTTTCCACTGCAGCTCTGACAGGGCCCATTAAGCACTAGAATAGATGACAGATTTAATCTACCAATGATCTTCATTAGCAGCAAGCTGGCAGGTTGCAAGATGGCAGACTGACGCTTTAGAGAGTCATCTCACCTGCATGCTCGCAAGAAGTGGCTCATAAGAAATGCAGCCTCTGGTGTGCACTCACGGGAGCACCGCAGTGTCTCCCATAAATTGTGCGTCTCAGCCAAGATGGGAGCACCACAACTAAAGGAGTGTGACCTTCAGTAATCTCCTGGACTGAGAAGGGAAGTATCATAACCGTATGAGATTCCTGGCAAGCTCTACGGCTCAAAACATGTGAACACCGCTGTCAAGTGTGCATGAGATCCTGCCAATGCAACCGCCGGCCAAAAAAACGTTAACAACAACAAAGGGAAGGGGGAGGTAGATGGGATTAAATAAAGGTAGAGGCTCCTCCGGGATCACAGGAAAATATTTTTAGAAAGGCTATGTTGCAGACAGGTGGGCGCCAGTGTGATCAATAAAGTCTCATGGGCTGGTCCTTCGAGACACTATCAAATGTATTTATAAACCTAAGGAAAGATTTTCTGATTAAGGGTTCAGACCACAGATTTTCTTTCTTGTATAGACTTTGTGGGGAAGGATAAGGAAAACATTACATTTTCAACCCCTGGGGAGTTTTCTGGTTTTAAATTTGAGTCCAGCTCTTGATTCTTTTTGCGTTCTTTTCAAACTCATGTTAACAAACATCAGACTGCTGTATTCAATACATAGTGCAAATCCTCTACAAATCAAATCAGAATTTTCTTTCTCTGAGCTATTTTTAGCCTGGCCAAATAATCCAATTAAACAAATTAGTAAGCGTTAACAAATTTCATTACACATTGTAGCGCTGTATAGCACTGTATAGCACTGTCCTCCCATTGTCCATCAATTTGCTCGAGAGTAGCAGTAACGTCTTCATTGTGAGACTTGTTGTTACTGTGTTTGGCATATCCAGGGAGCTTCCAGGCTCTGCTGTGTGGGCAGATACCCTTGGTAGCTTGCCAGGAGGGCTCTCCAAGAGGGACGGAAGAATTGAACCCGTGTTGGCTGCGTGGAAAGCAAATGTCCTACCCGCTGTGCTATCGCTCCACATGTAAAAAAATATACAAGGATGACTATGCATATATGAATATATATATGATTTATGTATGCACGCAGCTGGCCCGGCTGAGCCAGGTTCGATTCCTCCACCCCTCTTGGAGAGCCCGGCAAGCTACCGAGAGTATCTCACCCTCATGGCAAAAACTTGGCAAGCTACCCGTGATATAGTCAATATGCCAAACACAGTAACAACAAGTCTCAAAATGAGATGTTACTGAGCCTGCTCGAGCAAATCGATGAACAATGGGAGGACAGTGCTACAGACAGTGCTACAGTGCTTATGTATATATACTTGATGAAGCCAATGAGTCAAAATGAAAGAATATATGTTAAGGAATGGAAGAAAGGTCTGGGACTGGAAGAACGGAGGAGAGGAACCTGCATGATGACAGGAGGGTGACCAAGCCTCTATATCACAAGATCAAGGTGCTCTGTAACATTAGATGTTGACTCTACTATATGACTTGGTTTCTGTACTACAAAGCCTACTTCTGATAAAAATGCTAATCCTGGGCAATAACCCCATCTTCCATTCTTCTAGGTAATTAAGGGCTTAGTTTCATCAGCCCGCTGGTCCTTGGCTGAACTCACCTCACACCAAATCATTGCCAAAGTGACACATCTTGAGAAAACCTCTTCTGAATTTCTTGGGGTCTTCAACTCTCACTGAAAACCTAGTGTCCATCAATTCAAAACTATAGCCTGATAATTTTTACTTTTTTTTCTAGCGAGATCCAGCAATGGAAGGTCCACCTTAAACTAAGATCTGAATCTTACAGAGAGACCTACGTGACTCTGCCTTTTCTGAGATGAAGTTTTGTGTTTCTTCTGGACTTTGGTTGCCCCATTAACAAGCTCTTTGAAGGTATTTTCATGAAGGGGGCATTGACCTTGCTTAAGTCATCTGTTTCTTTATATCATGTGAAGGAGAAACACATCTTTTTTTTTCACTCTTAATTAAAATGTTTCTTTTAATTTAAAAACATTTCCTCCCTCTTCCCTTTGTGATTGTTGTTGTTGTGATAATGGGGGTCAAACACAAGCCTGCATGTGGAGTTCCCAGCTATTTAATCCTTGCAAGGAAGATGCTGCCAGGTGCAGTGCCCATTCATGGAGGGGCGTGCTCTTTTTCTTTCTTGCTTTCTTCCTCTCTCTTTTTCTCTCTCTGTTTCTCTTTCTTTCTTTCTTTCTTTCTTTCTTTCTTTCTTTCTTTCTTTCTTTCTTTCTTACTTTCTTTCTTAATTTTTATTAGTGACAAACCAAGAGGTACAGTTGTAGACTTACAAATTTTTGTGCTTGGGTTTCAATTATACAATGATTAAGTACCCATCCCTCTACCAGTGCCCATTTTCCACCACCACGGATCCCAGTATCCCTCCCACCCCCCATCCCCCCATCCCACCCTACCTCTGTGGCAGGGCATTCCCTTTTGTTCTCTCTCTCTCCTTTTGGGTGCTGTGGTGAGAAACACATCTTAAATGAACTGTCAACCTGTGCTAGTGGTTATACAGTTTCCTCTCTCTCTCTCTCTTTCTCTTTCTCTCTCTCTCTTTTCTTTGGCTTTTTGGGTCACACCTGGCAATACACAGAGGTTACTTCTGGCTTTGCACTCAGGAATTACTCCTGGCAGTGCTCAGGGGACTATATAGGATGCTGGGAGGATCTAACCTGGGTCAGCCGTGTGCAAGACAAAGGCCCTACCCATTGTACTATCGCTCTAGTCCCTACAGTTCTCTTTTTTTGTTTAGCTTACTCTGTTATTGGTAACAAGGGTACAAAAATCAGGCTTAATAATATATTTTGAAAAAGAAAGGAATAAACCACATTCACTTTCATCAGTATATTGTTATAATTGTTTGATTTTGTTTATTTTCTTCAGCTTGAGAAAATAATTGTTCTATATAATTGCTGTTAACGCCATAATGTGCCTATTTTATAAATCAATCTTTACCAGTGTGGTGGTGGTGGTACAGATAACTCGAGTTTTTAAAAAATTGTAGCCAAAGGGCTGGAGAAATAGTATATCAGGTAGGGTGTTTGCCTTGCATGCTGTAACACAGGTTCATTCATGGCATCTCATATGTTCCCCTGAGCACTGCCAGGAGTAATTCCTGAGGGCAGGGCCAGGAGTAGCCCCTGAGCATCACAGGATATGGCACAAAAATTGTGGGAAAAAAAAGGTAGGAGTAAGATGAGGTCATAGGAGTGGGCTAGGGAGGAGAGAGGACAGAGAGAAGGATTTGGCAGTCTGTGAGGTACAGAAATCCATAAATGGGACTGAGGAGGTTATTCAGAGGTCTGGTGTGCCTGCTTTGCAAGCTGGAGGCCAAGGTTCTCTCCGAGTATCTCATTGTCTCTGAGCTCTTCCAGGAGCAGCACTTAAGTTCTGGGCTGGGAGTAACTCCTGAGCACTGCTGGGTGTGGCTTTAAAAAAAATTCCTCAGAACAGAAAACCATTTGTAGAGGCCGATGAGAGGTTTTTTTTTTTTTTTCCTTTTTTTTGGTGTGTGTGTGTGTGTGTGTGTGTGTGTGATGGTCACACCAGTTGGTGCTCAGGGGTTATTCCTGCCTCTGTTCTCAGGAATCACTCCCGGTGGAGCTTGGGGTGCTGGGGATTGAACCCAGGTCTGCTGTGTGCAAGGCAAACTCCATACCCGTTGTACCATTTCTCTGACCCAGTAGTGTGTGCTTAAATGCTCTGGAGTGACTAGGGTGAGAGGGTGCAGCGGGCAGATGAGCTTAGGAGAGTGAGTAGGGACCAGACTGCGCGCCTTATATAACATTGGGTCTTTATAGGTAGTTGGGAACTTCTCAAACATTATGCTGATGTGATTATATTCAGTCTCAAAGCAGGGACAGTAGGAAAACAAGAGAGATATGAGACTCCAGGAAGAATAGGAAGAGATTTTCAAGAAGGAAGAAAAATGATCTAACAGTAAAAAAGTGGGGCTGGAGAGATAGAGTAGGGAATGGTGTTTGCTTTGCAGGTATCTGATCTGATTTGATACCCCAAAAGATTCCCTCAGCACTGCTAGGAATGATCCCCGACTATAGAGCCAGAAGTAAGGTCTGAGCACAGCTGGGTACGGCCCCCAAATAACAAAGAACAAAACAGAATACCAGAAAGACAGTGTGACAAAAGTAATTTGGTGAAATAAAAGCAAGAAGGTGGTGGGTGTGACCCCCGCCTACTGGAATTTGGAGGATCTGGGTGGAGGATGCTCGGCCCAAATCCGGGTAGGCTTGGAGATCTCGGCCCTGGAACCTGCGTGACTTTGTCCCTCTGCCAGTACCTTCATGTGTGCGGAGAGTGGTTTCAACATGGTGGTGGCTGGTCCTGGAGGTCTTTGGCTGCCGGAGCCCTGGTCGGGGCGGGGAGGGAAGCTCAACCCGCTCCCTCCAAGGGGCCCCAGCGTGGAACAGCCAGGCGCGGGGGCAGGAAACTGCCCACCACCTGGCCCCCTGGCGCCGTGTAATCCCATCAACGGCCAAGACTCAGAGACTATAAAATCCAGCTCCTGGAACCACGTGGCCGCATTTGCGGCCGCGTGACATCTTATCAGGACATCTTTTTATGACATCTTATTATCTCATTCCTACTTTGGACAAACTTGCAGGCTATCGAATGTAGCCTACCCACAGGGCAGAGTCTGGCAAACTCCCCGTGGAATACCAAATATGCCAAATATCAGTAACAATGATGGGTCTCATTCTCCTAAAGAGCCTTGAATATAATCTCAGGGCTAGGATGAAAGAGACGTTACTGGGGCCTGCTCGAGGCAATCGACGAATAACAGGATGATGAATGAATGAATGAATGAATCTTTACCAGAAGTCTCCATGTATAAAAAAAACACCACAGTATATACAATTAAAAAGATTACTTACAATTTAGGCACCAACTGGACCTAGGTAAGCACCTAACTCTGTACAATCTGTCCGGCCCCTACTGTTTCATTTTATGGGCTTGGGAAAATTATTTTTAAATGATTTCACAGAGACTCCAAAGAGAAAAACAACAGCAACTAAGATCAGAATTGGGCTATGGCTACTGAGCCGACTTTAGCCTGGGCTCAATGCAGGCTAATTGGTTGGGGGAGGTTTTCTGACCACAAAAGCTGCTGTGATGGCGGAGATTCCTCCCAGAAACAGTAACATCCCAGTGCAGAACACGGTCCTCTTTCCCTTTCGCTAACTACCTTGCTCCTCCCCATTCCATTCTAGCTTTCAGTGAGTGTTGATGCTGCAGTCTCGGGGGTGGAGGGGGTGCGGGGAGGGGTGGGGGGGTGGCCCTCACTCCAGGAGCACTTCCCCAGTTCCTCAGAAAAACTGCTGAAATGGGAACTGCTCCCCTAGGCTGGAGCAAGGTGAAAAGGGAAGAAATGGTGGCATGATTCTTGCAAAGGTCAAGGATGCCTGACCTTTTGCTAGCTGCTCTCTCCCCTCTGCCCTGTCATTGCCTCTAGAGGAAGAAAGGAAGGGGGAGGAAGGGAAGGGGAGGAAGATGGGAGGGGAAGGGGAAAGGGCAGAAATGAAAGGGAGAGAAGAGAAGAAAGGGAAAAGAGAGTTCTAGTTGTCTCTAATCACTGCAGACTTGGCAGCAGTTCTTCCCATCAACAGGAAAGTGCATTTTCTTATCCTTCACAACCTTCGGATCACCTCCTTCATGTCCTACAGCAGTGACGTCCTGTCCACTGACAAATAGATCTCAGCAGTCATTTACAGAGCTGCATTTTAAAATGAAATTCAAGGAACTTGTCAGCCCGACATCCCTCTCAGCTTGCCAGGATGCATCTTATTTGACTCAGATTCCTTTTTTTTTTCTTTTTTGACATTTTGGGTCACACGTGGCAATGCTCAGGGAATTTGTCTTTCCAACAGATATAATACGTGGGAAGGTGAATTGCATTTTATTTATGCACGTTATTTTAAATTTTACCTTTATAAGAACTCCTCAGGAATGCTCACTTCTGGAGGTTACTCCTACTGATACTCTCTGCCTGTGGGTGTGAACCTGGTGAGTTTGTGGGGCTGCCCATGTAGATGTAGTGCTACTCGGGGGTTTTTGCTTCTGGGAACCACCAGCCTATCTGAGCAGCTCTGAGCAGAGGTGGGGTGTTGTACCCCAGCTCTTTGAGGTACTGCCCTGAAAATTGTCTGCATAGAGGCAGGAGAAGGGTGGGAATGAGAGTGGGGTGGGGTTAAATGGAAGGAATACTGGGGACATTGGTGGTGGAAAATGTATACTGGTGGAGGGAATGGATGTTCAATCATTGTATGACTGAAACTCAACATGAAAGTTTTGTAACTGTAGTTCACGGTGATTCAATAAAAAATTTAAAAAACCTCCTTGAGCCTTTACATATCAGGTGCAGTTTTTTTTTTAAAGAAAGTGTGCAAGGTTATTAGGCAGATCACAGGCATTTATTTATCTAGATGTTTCTAAGTAAGAGATGAGAAGAAGAGGAGAAAGGTCTGTCTGAATCTGCTGTGAACTAGAATCTTTGCCCGGAAGCACATGGACCAGAACAGCAGCAGAAATGCCTGACATGCTCCCAAAGGATTGAAAATAAATTGTGTTTAATGAAAGAAAAAAAGTGTTTATTCTACGAATACTTACAACACAAAATTTCTTCCTTTTGGTGGGGCTTGGGGTCTCAGACCATACCTGGCAATGCTCAGAAGTTACTCTGGGCTCTACACTCAGGGATTAAGCCAGGGACCAAACCCGGGTTGGCTGCTTGCAAGTCAACAGCCCGACTTGTACTATCGCTGTCCTGTACTTTTTATATATATATATATATATATATATATTTTATTAGTGAAACACCATGAGGTACAGTTGTAGATTTACAATTTTTATGCTTGGGTTTCGATTATACAATGATCAGATACCCATCCCTCCACCAGTGCCCATTTTCCACCACCATGGATAATGTCCCCCCCCACCCCCATCCCCCCATCCCCCCCGCCTCCGTGGCAGGGCAATCCCCTGTGTGTCCTGTACTTTTTTTTTTGAACTTTTAACACCAAATTGAATACTCTATATTGAGTCCGACCACTTTTTGGTGGGTAAAATCCCATTATCACATGTTATTCCATCTACTCAGTAGCAGATCTTAATGTTTTTTTTTCTTTTCTTGTACTTTTCTCTCAAGGTATAATATGCATTCGTCCAATAACTGCATCCAGTATGAGTCTGCAAACATCTTCTTTTCAGTCCAGTTTAGAAGGAGAAGATATTATCTGGTTAATGGCAAACCTGAATCTAGCTTCCCTGAGAAGCCAAGCATTCTTTCTCTGTTATTACAATGTAATGCAAGAGTCTCCTAGAAAAAAACATATTCAACATTCTACACTCTTGACATATGAATTCGATGAAGGAAGTTAACAATCTGCCATCCAGCAAGCTTTAGTCCAAGAAAGAAGTCCGCCCGTGTATGAAAGCAGCCAAGAGCTCTATGGAAGCTTAGTGGCAAGGAGCCTACTTTGCACATATGAAGGCCTAATTCAATTCCCAGGCACCAGAACAAGACCAAAAAACTCAAGCTAAAGACTCACACACCCCTTGCTTTGTGCTCTGATGTGGTTTGACCATAAGGTGGCAAGAGCTTACAGCAAATATTGAATCTAAGCTTAAAAAAAAAAAGTTTTGCATAAGTATGTGTAGACATCACACACACACACACACACACACACACACACACACACACACGTATTAAGCCCCTCATTTTTTTTATTCTAAGGCACAGTATCCAGTCACTTATAGAATGGATTCTCTTATGACAAATGTTCCAATAAACTAATGTTTATGGGGTTCTTACCTTTCTCCCTTCTGCCTAATGTTTTCGTTTCTCACAAAGGAATAAGTGGGAGGAAAATGTTATTAGAGCGTCCCAGAATGGGCTGGAACATCTAGTTCTGTGATGATTGCTTGACAAGCTAAATTATAAGCAATGAGAACAGGGGAATATTTAGATCTTTGTTTCCTTTTTTTGACATTTCTCTCGATGTACATGGGACTATCCTAGAGACCTACTATTTTAAATCACCAAATTGGGTTTTTCATTTTTGTTAAAACTGGGAAGTGTGGGAATTTTAAAGACACAAGGAAAGGCACTTAATTGGTGCGGTGTTCTTTATGTAATATCAGGTTCTTGAGAAAGGGGAGGGGACTCTTACTTTATATAAGACATTAGAACATAGAGATAGGCAAGTGATCAAATGATAGCCAAATGCACACAGCGTTCTAGGTATAGAAACAGGGCCAGAGAGATAGCACAGGAGTAAAGCACTTGCCTTGTATTCTTCAGGTGTTGCATTATGGCTCCCTGAGCACAGAGCAAGGAGCACCTCCCTAAGCATTTCTGGGTACTCCCCCCTAAGAAAACCCAAAACAAAAAACCAAAATACCATATTAGAGGGGGTATGGTGCCGTCAGCAGGTCAATCTGTACCTGTGAGGCGAGTGCATCAGCAGTCTGATGGCAACGTCAGACTTTCAGATACCCTAAAATTGCTGCTGTGCCTTTGGCCAGACCCAAAAAACTTGGGGCAAAGTTTACCAAGAAAGTAAACGGCCAAAAGTTAGGTATGTGGGAGACACACCCACAAACCACCTCTGGCTCAGCTATATAATTGGAGGCATGGCCTCTCTGGTTTCTGATCGAACTGCTTAACAGCCATGATCCTAGAGACTCAGAAACGAATCTCAGAACCCAGTGGCTTTTGGCAGAAATGTGTCCTGTTCCTGCAGTAGGTTACTGGTGCTGGGCCACTCCAGGTGGGAATAGGTTTCGTGACTTGGCCTGTTCCCCCTGGCGGCCTGGTGACTGCCATCCTCCAGAGGCCACTGGACAGTCAGGTTTGGGCCTGCAGTGACGAGACATGCAGGGCCTCACCAGATGGAGGTGGAACCGGCCCTTTCCTCCCCATCCCAACGAGACCCTGAGTCGCTGCCTACAAACGGCTCTCTGGCTCCTGATCAAGCTGATTAACAGCCATGATCCCAGAGACTTAGAAACAAATCTCGAAACCCAGCAGCTTTTGGCAGAAATGCATCCGGACTGCATACAAGGTGGCCGCTGCCTCAGAGCTTATAGGAAAGCCAGGTATGAGTCAGCGGTGACGGGGCAACTGCAGTCTCATGGGAAGGGGGACGGTACCAGCTCGTCCTTAACACCCTACCGAGGTCCTGAGTTGCCCCCAACCAGTGGCTCTCCGGTACAGTCATAACACCAGACGCACAGAAACCAATCTCGTAATTATCTGTCTCTTTGCAGAAATCCAAAATCATTTTATTATTCTCATAATTATAGAAAACAAAGTATTTCACAATGCCTTTTCAGCAATTTTGATTGTTGGGGAGGACATACTAAACAATAATGGTGCATCTTTTGTCGAAATAATGAATGTAATCAATGTAGAGAAGAGTTAAGTGGAAATAATCTGCCTCACAGGCATTGGGAAGGGTGGGAGGGGAGTATATTGGGGTTCTTGGTGGTGAAAAATGAGTACTGGTGAAGGGAAAGGTGTTTAATCATTGTATGACTGAGACTTAAACCTGAAAGCTTTGTAACTTTTCCCACAGTGATTCAATAAATAAATATAAGAAGAAAAACATAAATAAAATTATGAAAAGAAAGTAAGGTGGAGTTCATGCCCAATTCAATCAGCTAATCAGTGCTTAATAAATAGCAGTACTCCTACATAAAAAAACACTATATTAGAGACATGAAAATGACCTGTTTTAAAGTATGAGATTAATACCCAAGAATAGCTGAGATCAGCACCAGGAGGATTACTCCATAACTTAGAGGCCAGCCGGGTATCCTAGAGGAAAGGGCAGTTCAGATAGAGAAGGGAGCACCAAATAAAGGATGTTTGGAGGATCCTCCCAGGAGGGGAGATGCATGTCGAAAGTAGACTATGGACTGAACATGTTTGCCACTCAATGCCTCTTTTGCAGACCACAACACCCAAAAGGAGAGAGAGAACACAGGGGATTGCCCTGCCACAGAGACAGGGGGGGTGGGGGGATGGGGGTGGGAGGGATATTATCCATGGTGGTGGAAAATGGGCACTGGTGGAGGGATGGGTATCTGATCATTGTATAATTGAAACCAAAGCACAAAAATTGTAAATTTACAACTGTAAAAAAAAATAAAATAAAATAAAGGGAAAAAAAAAAGAAAATGACCTGTTTTTAGAAGGTTTCTATGTCTTAAGTATTGAGAAGAGTCACATCCTTTAGGCGTCAAAGAGATAGGAGAGGCTTTATAAGCAGCCAACCCTGTTCCATCCCAGCCTGGTCTGGAGAGGCCCCAGAGCACAGACCCCTGAGCACTGACCCCCAGAGCGCCACAGGGTGTGGTCCAAACCACCTTCCCCACACGAAAGTCACAACCTTTAAAGGAAGTTGTAATATTGCATCTGTGGCTTAAACGCTAGATCTCCGGTCAAATTCTGCTGGCATGACTGGGTAGAGCAGAAAGCAGCTCAGGTCCAAGCTCTGGAGACTATTTGCTCAGCATTCAGCGCCCTTCCTCTAGAGTTAGCTTAAACGCCTGAGTCCTGTTTAAGGAAATCCATTTATGCAGTTCACCGCCCATATATTAATTTGCAGACTCCGGGCATAATCAAAGCTAAGCAATTCAGGGTGGTCCTGCTGGTAGCTGACCGCAGGCTGGAGTCGCTTTTGGGCCCTGGACTAGCCTCGCCCAAGGAACTGGGAGTGAGCAGAAGGTTGCAGCCCTGCACCCAGCAAGCTCACTGCGGCAACGACTGCAGCCCTGGGCGCCACGCCCTTTTAAAGGCGCGGCGCCAAATTCCCTGGGCCTCGCGCAAATCCAACTGCTCCAGGCAGTCTGGCGCCAGCAAAGAGCAAGTTTGCAGCTGGGGGATTGGGGTGGGGGTCGGGAGGGGGGGCTTTTATAGATCTCAGGAGGGGCTCAAGGCCCAAGCCTCAGGCCCACACTGTGAAGGGCAGGAAGTTGGTATTTTTAGGTTACATTTCAATGTTTCTTAGCGGTCTTAGAGTGGACTAACGGAACTGATTAAAAAATCCATTTTATTTAGGGGGTAGAAATGCATCTGCTCCTGGGTGTTCAAGCACGTGCCGAGTGGTCCAGCAATGTTGAGAGAGTGTTGCATAGCCCAGTCCAGGCACCACTAGCAGACCAGGACCCACATCACCACTGAGAAAGGCATCCCTGCATTTTGGGCAACCCCCCTGCCCTAGCCCCCAGAGACCTGGGTGGTCCTGGACACTGCCTGATGTAGGCAGGCAGTCAGATAGGAAAGGCCGCCTCCCACAGCAATGCAGTACATTTCCTGGGAAGTAATAGCCCTGAAGTCAGCCTTGCAGAAAACAAGAACTGAGGCCTGATAAGACCCTCACCTGGCTCCAGCAACAGACCCAGAGACGCTCCAACAGAAATAAAAGGCCAGGAAAGGAATTTCAAAGAAGACCATCACCATTTCCAACACTACTCCCCTTGGGATCCTCCTTAGCAATCGACTTTTACCTAGATAGAAGCCACACCTGGAGGCAGGTTGGAAAATCCCTATGAAAGCCACCTTGAACGAAGGAAAGGCCCTCATATGTTGCCCATGTGCTGCTTGTGCCCATGTGGCCGAGCACAGGTGGTGCCTGCATCTGCCCTCTTGAGATGTGTACTTTCATGTCTAACGCTGGGGTGTGTGTAGGAGCTCTCTCTGCCCTTGGAGAAGCCCAGGTTCTCTCTTGTTACTCTCCACTCTCTCCCACTTTCTCTCCCTCCTCCCCTCCAAAAGCCTCCAAATAAAATCTGTTTTACTTCAATGTTCTTCTCCTGAAATTCTTTTCTGTGAGGTGAGACAAGAACCCTGTAACCTTGGGTCTCAGTTGGCAGAGGTGGATGGAGAGAAAGTGACCGTCTCTCTCCTCCCCACCTCACAGTGCCAGTGGGCCACCTTGGGCCCACTGGCATCATGACCATTCTGAGGTTCTGGAACCTCATTTTACCCATGGCCTTGGCCAGAAATCCCGGCTGCACATGCTCCCAGCAAAATGCTGGGGATTTTCTACTTTAATAGGATATCCATTCAGCAAATGATACTATATTTACACACAACTATGTAGCGATTGAAAAGGACCAAGAAACTGCAAACTTATAGGTTATTTCTGCTTTGAAATAACCGATAAGATATACTGGTCCAGAAAAGAAACCAGGTGCCAAACACAACTGCAGCCATCAGGCTATGGGCTGTGCTCAGCACTGCAGGGAGCCGTCCACACCTGTAACCCCCCCTCCTTCTGTCCCCCATCCCGCCCTCAATGCTGCTGGTACGGACTTATTAAAATTTTAAAGATTATTGATTAATTTTGGGTTTCCAATCACCTTAATTTTACTGCTTTCCAGGTCTCTCTTATACAAATCAGGCATAAGGATATTCTTTTTGGATAGTTATTGAGGATGAAGCATAGTGCTAAAGGTTCTAGCATGATGCCAGACACCCCCGAAGAATTCAGTGTTCCCAGTCCACTTTCTTATCCCAGGCCACGGTCATTGGAGGGTACACACAGTCACTCATCTGGAATCCAGGTGTAGTACAAGGTTACTGTAGAAGCCCTAAGTAAGGTCCAACGTAGCCTCAGCCTTGAGGAGAGGCCCACTCAGGACTGGATCCTGTGATTCTCCATATCATGTTACTCTCCAGTAGCAATTTGGAGAAGGGAAGGAGGCAGTTGCTGGAGCTCCACCAAGTGCTCTGGGTGGTGTGTGGTGAAGGATGCTGTCACAGTCTTTCCTGGCTTTTTGCAGGAGGAGCTGCAGCCTAAACAAAGGTGGTGCTGATGCCGGAGTCAGCTGGCATGAATGACTGGGTCTTCGGAGAGCTGTTCCTGTTCCTTTCAGGCTAGGAAGGACCTTAGGAACAAAAGAGAGCAGAAGATGTGTCCATAGGTGCAGTGACAGTTCCTGAAGCCTGGGCTGAAAAGCACAATATGTTCTGCCCTTAACATCCCATTAGGACACCCAAGGACAGTTGACACAAGGGCCAGGAATATTGCCCCATAGTTGGAAGCCTGTCTCATGAGCTCAGGGAAAAGGCAACTGGAAGAGAGAAGGGATCGTTAGGGATGGGAGATGTGTGCTGAAAGTAGATAAAGGACCAAACATGATAACCTCTCAGTATCTGTATTGCAGGCCATAATGCCCAAAAGTAGAGAGAGAAAGTATGGGGGAAATTGTCTGCCATGGAGGCAGGGGAAGAGTGGGAAAGGGGGGGATACTGGGGACATTGGTGGTGGAGAAGGTGCACTGGTGGAGGGATGGGTGTTTGATCATTGTGTGACTGAAACTCAAACATGAATGCTTGTAACTGTATCTCACTGTGATTCAATAATAAAAACCAAAAAACAAAAAAAAAATTCCATTAAGTCCAAGTGGCCTGAGGTCACATTCCCAGTCTGGCCTCTTGACCTCAAACCATCCCCTCTACTGCTCTGAATAAGCTGAAAATGAGGATCCTTACTGGTTGGTGTTTGAAAGGTGGAAGTAACTGAGCCCAAATTCCTGTGACAGATGTTACAGCTTGAGCAATGTGAATGCTCAGGGTAAATGGGAGTGGAATATTAGCAGAGCAGTTGTCTGTTCTATCATGCATTTAGCACTCTGTTTAACACAATTATTTGCTTCTCTTAGGCGGTGAATACTTAGAGGGCAGGGAATGCTAAAATGACTGCTCTGGGTGTTGAAGAAATTGAATAGAACAGAAAATATGTGCGTCATGCTGGGGTGCTCTTGAAGGGTAAGAGACATTTTGGATAGAATTAGCCATGAAAGACCAGGCAGATAGATAGTTCAGGCTCTTGGCCTTGTGTGCTGCTGATCCTGGTTCTATCCCTCAGTAGCTGAATATAGTCTCAGAGCCAGGAGGGCCAGGAGTGATCCCTGAGCACAGGACTAGGAGTAAGCCCTGAGTACTGCCCTGAGCACTCTCCCTCCACACCCCCTCCCCCCGCCAATAAAATGTATGCACACACCAAACAAACAGATGAACACAAAGAATTATCTATGAAGGTATAGGAAGAAGACTGAGGCAAGTTTAGAGAAGAAAGAATCAATAAGTAAGAGAATGGGTGAGAACTTGGCAATGAGTAGTGATGGAGGAGATATTTCCTGGGTGAGAGGCAAGATTCTGTGTTGTAGCTGGGTCAGAGGGCTCTGAATGTTGGATGAGGACTTTTATACTTTTTTGCTATATGTTCCTATGCCAAGAGGGTGACATAGTAAAAACAATGCCATTAGCTGATTAATCTGGCATTGAAGCGCAGAATCCATTAATGAAGACAAGAGCCCCAATCAGGAAATTATGCAGAAATCTAGACATGAGATATGAGACGCCTGAAGTGTGACTCTGGTTATCACTGTATCACTGTCATCCTGTTATTCATTGATTTGCTCGAGCGGGTGCCAGTAATGTCTCCATTCGTCCAAGCCCTGAGATTTTAGCAGCCTCTCCTTACTCGTCCTTCCCAACAGTGCCGTATTGGAGGCTGGTTATGTTTGGTGCAAATCTCCTTTCTGACCCCTACTGCATCCCAGAACTATTTCTGATGGATCTACACAGTAATTGTTGTAAATTCAGCAGCCTGCAAGGATTAATCTTTATCCCTTTTTCACAGATAAAGTGATTGAGACTCTGAGAGGTTACGTCATTCTTGAAAGGCTCGGAGCTTGCAAATGGAAGATGGGAGAGTAGTTGCCAGATTTTTTCCCCCTCTGAGCCAATATTTTTTTCTATTATATAAGAGCTGACTTTCCTATTAGATGTTCCTATTGAGAGTGAGTAGGGGTCATTAAAAAAAAACAATATGCGGTCATTTTGAGGATCAGGAAAGAGAATCACTAAGAATTCCATGCCCAGTCTGAGCTGAGAGAGACAAAAATTCCTGTAGTAGAATTCATTAGACACAAATGAATTTGAAGCAGGGTATATAATTAACTAGTTAATTAATTAATTTGGATTTGGAGCCACACCCAGCCATGCTCACAGTGACTCTTGGTAGTGCTCAGGGGATCATATGGGATGCAGTATTGAAAGGCAAGTGCCTTAACCTCTGTATCAATCTGGGTACTTAAAACCTTTTACTTTGGCACACTCATAAGAGGATGGCCACAGGAAAACAAGAATTTAGAGATATGGAATTTAGAGACAATTGTGGGGCAATTCCTTGAACTGGGCACTTAGAGGAAAGAAATTTAAGACACATAAAAATAAAACTGAAATCTATTTCAGTAACAATATTTGAAAATGAAAGCTTGAAATAACTATTTTATTTTAAAACTAAATTTAAAATTAACTAATATGCATGTCTAAAAATGTTTCTAATAAAGATTCAATGGGAAGAAATGAGGAGCTATATAAAACACATGAAAAAAAGTGATGCCAAACTTAATATTTCTGTATATCATTGCTATTTTCCCAGAAAAATGTTTTTTTTCTTTTTGGGTATACCCAGCAATGCACAGGGGTTACTCCTGACTCATGCACTCAGGAGTTTCTCCTGGCGGTGCTCAGGGGACCATATGGGATGTTGAGAATCGAACCCGGGTTGGCTGCATGCAAGGCAAACACCCTAACCTCTATGCTATCGCTCCAGCCCCCAAAAATGTATTTTTTAATAAAAACAGTATTTTTGGCTTTTTGGGTCATATCTAGCAATGCAGAGGGGTTACTCCTGGCTCTGCACTTGGGAGTTACCCCTGGAAGTGCTCAGGGGACCATATGGGATGCTGGGAATCGAACCCGGGTTGACTGCGTGCAAGGCAAATGCTCTACCCACTGTGCTATTGCTCCAGCCCGAATAAAAACAATGTTTGTGTGTTTTGGGTCACAGCCAGAATTGTTTAGGGCTTACTCATGGCTCTGTGCTCCAGGGTCACTCTGGTATGTGGTATTGGGGGCAGAACCAGAGGCATTTGCATGCCAGGCAAATGACTTACCCGCCTTATTATCTCTCTGCTTTAGAAGAAAACTTTATTTATTTATTTATTTATTTATTTTTGGAAATCACGCATTTAGTTAGAATTTTTGTTGACTAAGACAATCTCAAATAGCTAGACAACTAGTTTATATGAAAGGGGGATATTTAGACTACTATAGAATAAACATATGTCAAGGTACAGTTCTCACCAATGATGTATATCATCTATTTTTCCATTCTTCCACTCACCTACAATCAGGAAATATCTACTTCACAGAATAAAACTTTAAAACAAAAACATTATATAGAGTTTAAAGGTTCCAGTTGAAGTCCTATACTAGAGTTCTAATTATTATATACAATAGGATTAAGCTTTAAGTTTTATTTCTTTTGAATTTAAATATGCTCCTTCTAATTCTTATTTTGAGCATAAAATGCTCAAAAGAAAGATTGATGCTTTCTATTGAAGAGCGATTGAAATGTTGCCCTGTCTCTTCAGAAACAAAGGATCTTCTGTCACACAAAGTTGATGAATATGGACAGTGGATTCTGAAGACTGAGAAACTAATAAACTGATTAATAGTGTTCTCCAAGGTCAATAAAAGCCAGAATTGCCAGGGAATTTTGGACTCACATAAAGATATCCCAGAAATTTAATCGATAGAACAAATAAATGTTTTCTGAGAGGGAAATAAATAACAAACACTTGTAAATATGTTATGTCCTATGAAATGCATGACTGGCACTGATCTCTGAAGACTAACAATTGGAAGGAAAAGAATTCCCAAAGGACAGTTTATCCAGGTGAAGGGACAGGGGCTCTGAGGTCTAGGCTTACCTCTACTATGAAGAATTCCTCTACACTTGCAATCAGAAAGAGCAGGACTGGATTTTCATTAGGATAGTGGAAAATTACTAAGCATTCCTACACAATGCCCACCCATACAATCATTATGTTTTTAAAAAATCAACATTGTCCTCTTGTACCCCCAACTCCTACCTCCAACACCCAATGAAGTCAGCAATCAGATAAGTAGAAGATCCAGTATAAATGCTGGAAGTTAAGCCTGCCTCATGAGCAGGGGAAGAAGGCAGCTGGAATAGAGAAGGGATCACTAAGAAAATGATGGTTGGAGATGTCGGTTGGGATGGGAGATGTGTGCTGAAAGTAGATAAAGGACCAAACGTGATAACCTCTCAGTATCTGTATTGAAAACCATAAGGCCCCAAAATAGAGAGTGTAAGAAGGAAATTGTCTGCCAAGGATGCAGGGGAAGGGTTGGAAAGAGGGGGGTATACTGGGGAGATTGGTGGTGGGGAATGTGCACTGGTGGGGGGGAAGGGTGTTTGATCATTGTGTGATTGTAACTCAAACATGAAAGCCTGTAATTGCATCTCACGGTGATTCAATTAAATTTTAAAAAATGCTGGAGGTTGTGTCTGGACTCTTCATGTGTTCCTCCATCCTCTCATGAAGTGGGATCAGCTGTCTGAAACACACCAGGACTGCTGACACGCCAAAGAAGGGAAGACTCAAAGACTCAGCCCCGCAGTTTCTATTTCTTCTGAAGCAGAGAACTGTGGCAATTTCTGAGTTACTTACCTAAGCTATGGGTCTGTCCTGGGTCTCTGGAATTTCCTTATCAGGTGAATTATGAAATAACTCAAGTGACTTGAAGGTACAGACACTGACTAGAATACAGAGAAGGTGGAGGGAGACCTAACACCCAATGATGGTTAGTCTTTTGAGGGATGGTAGGAGGGATGTGTAAAGACATCTTTTGCAATCAAAAAAGCAAGAGAGGACTGGAGTAACAGCACAGTGGGTAGGACATTTGCCTTGCACATGGCTGACCCAGGTTCGATTCCCAGCATCCCATCTGGTCTCCTGAGCACCACCAGGAGTAATTCCTGAGTGCATGAGCCAGAAGTAACCCCTGTGTATCACCGGGTGTGATCCAAAAAGGGAAAAAAAGCAAGAGAGAGTGGTAGATGGGTTGACCTCAAAGATCTCTTTATTTGGCAGATTGCACTTTGTGAGGATATTTACCAGATACAGAGTATGTGCCATGTTGCATGTGTCCATTTTCCATCTGATTTGTTTTTGTCATTATATTATTCCTGAGCAACAAACTCAAGAGAAATACCATTTAAGTATTGTTTGCATTCCAAATGCTTACTAGTCAGAAAGACTCAATAAAAATGAATGTTGACTGGAAAGTGAGTAAAAATGCTGGTGGTTGATTTTTTTCCCAGGCATTTACAAACAATAACAATTTCAGAGAGATTTATGTAACTTGCTAGTAGAGTGAGTTACTTGCTAACAGTAATTTGTTAGCACTGTGAGATCTGGGATTCAATCTAGCCTGACTTTCAGGGTTCATCTCCATTGTGTGGTGATGCATTTTTTTTTTTTTTGCTTTTTGGGTCACATCTGGTGATGCTCAGGGGTTACCCCTGGCTCATGCACTCAGGGATTGCTCCTGGCGGTGCTCGGGGGACCATATGGGATGCTGGGAATCGAACCTGTGTTGGCCATGTTGGCTGCGTGCAAGGCAAATGCCTTACTAGCTGTGCTATCGCTCCAGCCCCATGGTGATGCATTTTTAATGTCATCTTGTCAATGAAACATCAGAGACATATTTTTCCATTGAATTGGGTTAACACTTCAGAACACCAGAACAGAATTAGTACAGAGGAAAGTTGCAAGGTAAATGTAGTAAGTGTAAAGCAGAACGCCAGGAACTTACATAATTAAGGACAAAACCATTACTACGAAAGCCTATATCTCAGTCATTTTGAGGACGGTTTAACAGAAAGGTTCTTTTTAATCCTGACAACTATCCTATGGATTAGGAATTATCAGTTCTTCTTTACATATGGAGAATCCTGAATCATACTGAAATTAAATTCTCCAAGTTACTTATAAGCACTTGATCACTTGATATCCCATTACTCATGGATTTTCTTGAGAGGGTGCCAGTAGCATCTACATTTGTCCCTGTTGCGCTCTAGTGTAGCCCAATAGCTTCTGCTTGCTAGAGGAACACAAAGAGCCTCAAACCGTTTGTTCAGGATCTTGACGAAGAAGTCTGACTATCGTAGATGGGCAGCATTCTTTTGACATCACGTGAAATCCAGTTGGTAACAGCTCTAGTCCAGTGGTTGTCTTCAAATCGCATTATGTGTCCAGCCCATTTGATATCCAATGCCTTTGCAAATGAGACAACGTCCCTGATTCTAGATCGTTGACGGAGGTCAGAACTCTAGATTCCTTCTCTCACTTGAGTGAAGTGTGATACTCCAAGCATAGCTCTTTCGATTCCTCTTTGGTTGACTCGAATAGCGTTCTCATATTGTTTTTGTAGGGCCCAGGTCTCTGAGGAATATGTTAGTGCAAGGAGAATGGTGGAGTCGAAGAAATGTGCCTGGAGCCTGAGATTCTTCATCCTCTTAGCTGTTTCTTTGACGCTCACGCTGCTCTCTTCCTCCTGCGCAGCTCAGGTGCCAGGTCATTCGTCATGTTGAGTTCTCAACCGAGGTACACATAACTGCTGCACTTGGAGATGTTCATTCCATTGAGAGCAAATGAAACGTCAGGAACTAGTCCTTTTTCATAAACATTGTCTTTATGAGATTCAGCTGCAGTCTGATCTTTCTACACTCATAATCGAAGTTGGTCAGCATTTGTGCCGCTTGCCTTATGTTTGGTGGTATTAGAACTATGTCATCAGCAAACAGAGGTGGTGTAGTTGCCGACTGTCTATATTCACTCCCATTCCTTCCCATTCCAGTCATCGCATGGCATTCTTGAGGATGGCACTGAAGAGTTTTGTGAAATGGTATCGCCCTGCCGAACCCCTCTCTTTACATCGAGGACCACTTCCTTGTAGAATGGTGAGATCCTGGTGGTGAATCCGTAATACAGCTCACAGAGGATCCTGATATACTGAGTTTGAATGCCCTGTTTGGCTAGGGCTTTGATGACCGCTTCAGTCTCAAAGCTGATTCAGCATGATTGACCATATCTACCTGGTAACCAAGCTCATTGACGTTTCTTGGGAGTTCAAGATGCCACTCTGTCTAATGTTCATCGATTTAAAGAAGGTCTTTAATTCTAACTTACAAGCAATTGAAATCGCTATCTGCCTAAGGGGGAAAGTTGGGATTGGAAGGGAAACTGGGGACATTTGTGGAGGGAAGATCACACTTATGGCATTGGAATACTAAATGCTTGAAACAACTATATAATAATCAACTTTGTAAATCACAGCTTTTAATAAAAATTTTTATTAATTTTGTAAATCAGTTTTTAATAAAAACATTACAAATTAATATCTCCTCTGAAATGTAATTAAAAATTACACTTCTACTTCTCTAACATTTTAAGTATTTTTATTTTCCATATTCCTACAACTTTTATTTATATGCATATTTATTTTACATAACATTTTACATTTTGCTTTTACTGTGTTTTAAACTATAGTTTTGTATATCTTAATGTTGCATTGTTGAAATTTAATATTTAATGAGTACAATTATTTCATTAATTTTATGTTTCTTAGTGTTAGAACATTAAAGATTTTGTGTGAATTTTAGCAAGATACTCTCAGTAGCTCCAAGAGGGGCGGAGGAATCAAACTTGGGTCAGCCATGTTGGTTGCGTGCAAGGAAAACGCCCTACCCGCTGTGCTATTGCTCCAGCCCCTCCTAGCTCTGTTCTTGATGGGTCCTTAGCCACTCTACTATCTCTCCCTCCGTGGTCCTTGTTCTTTCTTTATTATCTCTTCTTAGATGTTGTTATTACTACATTTTAGTAGATGTTATTCTTTCCACATTTTAATTACCTTAATGACCTTAAGATTCTTTTACTGGAGGTAAGCAGGAATAGCATTTCACTAACGTCACAATCTCCAATTTTTCATTTCCACAATCTGACAGCACTCAACATAATAATATTATTTTTTATTTAGCATCCATACTAATTTTTTTCAAGTTACCATGGGTGCTTTTAGTGTCTGCCTCTCTGTTTATCATATAATCTATAAAACTGCTTCCTGTGATAAAAAGCCTCAGGACCAAGTCCTGTCAAATTTATTAAATTATGTCAGGCATTTCAGAGGAGATATTAGTTTGTAACCCATGCAACTCTTTTTGAATGCAAAAGAGTCAAAGCTGCTAGCCACAAAGTTGTAAAAGATATTTTTACTTCAAAATTTTTATCAGTCAGCGAATTTCAAAAAAACCTAGATTCTAGATGATACATATATCTCTCTCAGCATATAATCAGCAATGAACTATTTTGTGACTTTGCCTTATGGACCTTATACTCTGCATAAGGCTCAGAAGCAAATAATTTTGGTATCATATTCTTAGATACTATTATACACAAGGTGTTATGAACAGAAATAAGTAAGATGAGAATGCTCTACTTAAAAATTGGGCTGGATGGGTAGAAATCTCATATGGTCCTCTGAGTACTACCAAGAGTGATTCCTGAGTGCAGAGCCAAGAGTAACCCTTGCTCATTGCTGGGGGTAGCCCCCCAAAACAAAAGCAAAAACAAGAAAAAATTGGGCTGGAGATGTGGTTTAGTGCTAAAGCACCTGCCTCAGATGTAGGAGGTCTAGAATTCTATAATCCACCACTGTCAAAAGAAAACCAAAAATGAATGATGGAGTTAATTGACTTGTTCAAAGCCAGTGATCTTATACTGCTGAGAGATGTTAAGAACAAATCCCTCTTCTTTAAATTTTTAATTACCCTCCCTTGAGATGGTCGGAAATAAGAAATGAAACCATTAGCCCATAGCAAAGAGACTAATCTCTAGATCAGAGGCTTTGGGTACAGATGGTGACCTGGTCAGTGTAACACAGGCAGGCACTGATTCCTTCCAATAAAGGCAATGATTTACCAGGTTCTGAACAAAACAAGCTTGTGACTGACGAGGTAAGAAGACAACTTGAAGGGCTTTCACTGAAGGTGCTCTAACGTCATTGCTTCTAAATTCCTTCCAGCCGAGCCAGTCTTCCCTAGAGAGCTCTATAAATCCATCAGTCTCTGTCTCCTTTCCTGTCTTCTTTACAAATAATCTAATAACCAGTTGGCCGTTAGGTTTGCATAATGGTTAATCAAATGCGGAGAGGGCATCAGCTGGCCTAAATTAACAGAATTAGTCCTTTAGTCATACATATTCAAAAGACTGTAAGTGTTCCAGGTACCTTTTAAAAATTGGCTAGTGAGAATATCAAATTAATACCAGTACAATAAAAAATCGACTTAAAGCTGCAGTTTTTAAAAGAGGGCTCTCATCCTTTAAACTGGTGCACTGGTGAAGGGACAGTTGTTGGAACATTGTATGACTGAAACCCAATCATGAACAACTTCGTAACTGTATATCTCACAGTGATTCCATTAACAAAATGTTGTTTGTAAAGGAGAAATAAATTCCACTAGAACTTAGGAAAAAACAAACCCCAATTTTCAGTGGGATTGGATTGTTAGGAATGGCATGATCACAAGACTGGAGTCCATGCTGGGACCTGCAGATCTAGCTGAGAGCAGAGAGAATATATGCATTTAGAAGTGGAGAACATTTTTATAGGCTTTTCTGCAGCATCACTGAATCATGAATAAACCATAAGCAGCCATATCAGAGTGTGCAAGAAATTCTGGAGACTATGGACTGTGTGTTTTCAGCTGACTTAACAACACTAATCAAATTACCCATTGACTTGGCCTCATGCTGTTTAGACTCAGACTTATTAACATCAAAGTCTTCCATCAAATCTGTATTCTAAGTACTGAACACAGGAGGGAATTTATTGATCGTAAGGCTTAAGATGGTAGAAATCCGAGACAAAAGGCCAGGTGGAGGCTTATGGACTATGCTCCCAGGTCTCAGGAACTTTTATCCATACCCACAAGGTTTAGCAGAAAGGCAAACCAGAATGTGTCCATGACTATACGCCCTTGCTTTCACTACTTATTATCGACCAAGAACAGACACTGGGAAATATATGCTATTAGCTTGTAGCTCCTGTGATTTATCACCTTCATCAGTCTGAAGCCAATTCCTCTTAGCAAACTGAAACTTCAAAGGGGCCATTGCTGTCTGTGAAATTGAGGCTAACAGTGAATGCTAATGGCATGCAGCAGAACACTGCAGTGGGGCGGAGGTTGTCGGGGAGAGGCAGGGAGAGACTGCACCATGACTGTGGATTTTGTTCAGAATGCAAGTCAGCAGAGCCCTGCCTTAAGTGTTCACTAATGGTAAGGCACTTTCCTTGCATGCAGCTGGACTGCACTACACAAATACAAAGAATTATCCCCTATGAGGTCCTGTCTTTAGGTAGAAGTGATCATTTTATTGCGTTCTTCTCTATCCAACTTTTCTATAATGGTATTAGTGTTTTGAGAACTCACAAGAAAAGACTCATGTTGAAATCATCATTAGTTTCCCCAGAGTTCTCTCTGGGTACTCTTTTTTAGCCCTTCAATAGGGTGTAAGCCTCTGGGCTTACAAAGAAGGGGGTCACACCCCCTGAAGTCTGTATGAATCTTCACTGAGTGGCTTTCATTTAAGGTGCTTATGAAGGACTTTAAAAAAATTGAATGAATTTTTTTAAGAATAAGGGAAGAAGTCATGAATAAATGCCATAATACATGGGAAAGGAAGTACGGAAAAAAAAGAAAGAAAGAAAAGGAAGACCTTGCTAGCCACTTGGACAAGATCTTTCAAGGCTTTATTCTCTGAGCTCCTTCTGCAGCCAGAAAGCGACTCTGTTCATAATTGCCTCTACAGGGGAATAAAGCTCAGACTTATGAAAGCAGATCCACTAATAGCATAAGAGGAACCTCTCTTGGGAGGTTATTATTATTCACTTCTTTTTTCTGGAAGGAACTAATGTCCCTGCACGCCTATGAGGCTAAGGTGGACCCTTTAACTTGCTCTTTCTTTAGATGAGGCTATTTCTCAGGGTACCTGAATGTCTCTACAAGAATTATATACAAGGAAACTAAACAAATCCATCTTCAGATCTCACAAAACGTTTTTATACTAGCCCCTAGAATGACGGTCCCTCATGCAAATAAACCAGACCCCAGTCTTACCAGAAAGACTGTTGCTCCTGAAAGCTGCTGGCTGTATTTCAGTTCCACTATCTTCTTTGACCTTCGTTTGCCATGGGAACTGAAACACAGATAATGAGAGTGGCTTCTGGCAATGGGAAGAATTGGCTCACAGGGCAACATCATCCTGAAATGCCTAAGTTTCTGTTCAGGAAGGGGCCAGGTGATGGGGAATGCTTTGTTTCCAGGTTACTCAGAGTATAACTTTGTTTCTTCTTGCAGCAGCTAATCAGGTACCTATTTTTGGACCGTGGCCTGGTCATTTTAAAAGGAAATACCAGAAGTGGGTAGACCCCTTTATAGATTGTAATTAAGTCCGGTATATCCCATACTAAAGAATTAAAGAATTTTCTTAAGTTTTCCTGTCTTCCTTCTTCCATGCTGCTGCTTTTCATTCTTCACACAAGTTTGCAAAGAAAAATGCTGATTCATTCTGTTCTCCTTCCCACTGTCTCCAGGATGAGGGAGCATAAATAATTTACATTAAGATACCGAAACAAAGAGGTGGTTTTGAATTTGTTGCATTTCTGTCTTGAATTGCTTCTGTGACACTGAATTTAACTAAAAAGGCCACCAAGGACTCGTAAGCTTTTAGCATGGTCAAAACTAATCCATCTACTGCAAAGTCCTACTCTTGAAGGTTAAATAAATATTTCATAGTGCTTCTAGTTGGATATGTGGAGCATAGACATTTTCGAATGCTTAGGCTGGAATTTAAATGAGGACTTTGGATTGGTTTTGAATAAGAAGTGCAGGTCAGTATAATGGATCACATGGAAGTAAAATTGCTGGTTTATCTGTTATCTAGAAAATGTAGAAGTGTTGGACCTTAGCAATTTAAGCAGAGTTTACTCACTTACTGGAAGACTTGTCTTACTGCAGCAATGCTGGACCTTGATGCTATGTTTGGGAGGTTTTATGAATCATGAAAGATAGCGTGCTACATGCCTTGTGGGTCCCATCTGCCAAGTATTGATTTGAGGACAGAAATGAAGAAAATAAGACTTGAAGAAATAAACAGCAGGAAGAGAAGGAAGATTCCATCTTTTTTTTCCCCTTTCTGCTCCTTCGCATTTTACGTTCCTATTGTTTGTGCCTTTTTCTCTCTATCCTAAATATCTTTATAATAACTATATAATAACTTTCTATACCTCCACTCCAAGTTATTCCAATGCATCCCAAACTTTAATTCTAGCCCCTTCTTACTCATTTGTTGTTCTCTCTCGAGACTCTTCTGCATTTATAGCATAGGTTTTTGTCTCAACTAAGCTTACTGCATAGAAAAGACACAAGAGCAAATTTTAAGTGTCATGGTTTTAAGACTGGGTGAGGAAATAGTACAGGATGTTAAGGTGCTTACTTTGCATCCTACAGATGCTGGATAGAATCTCTGGCACCACATATGGTGCCTGAGCACCACCGGGGAGACACTCCAGAGTACAGAGCCAGGAATAGCACCTGAGCACAGTGGGTGTCATTCAAATGCCCCCAAATAAATAAATAATGTATGATGGTTTTAGCATAGCTGCATTAAGAGATAATCACTTAATAGGCAGACAGAAGTTAGAAAGTCTAAATGCTACCACTTTAGTACCCACATCAAAGGCTGCTAATCAAATGGTACCTTTCCCTAAAAATACCTCAGAATGTTCCGAACTCTGAATCCACAGCAGCCGTAACCTACTTATTAGAGTTGGCACATGTAATGGAATCAATTTGTTAACCCTAATTTGGTTATTTCAGTGAAGTTGCATGCAGTGATTTCAAGTGTTAGCTTTTAAGCCACTCAGGAGCAACCAGCAGAGGTTTTAATCCAGGCAGCAACAGCACAGAAAACAAACAATTCATTGTACCACCTAAGCATGGACTCACACTTTGGTATGCTAATTGTCGTGACGATGTCCTTCTGTTAACCTTGTTTTATAGAGACAGTTATACTTATTTCTTAGAATGCTCAAACTATATTGAAAACAGCTAAGTAGTACCTATGCAATTTTTATTAATCAGGTTATTGGCTTCAGTTGTTTTCTGGAGATTGAATCCTGCATATTGAGACTCTTTCTATGAGCAACTTTTGCACATCCACCAGATCCCACTGGAATCCTCTTTGCAGGGCGAGACAATTCTGTGTTCTACAGTCCACAATGCCTCAAATAGGCATGGAAACCGAGTGGCCCATTTTCTATCTTGATTGTCAAGGTTTCGATGCCAAAATATATAGTTCTCCTTGTTTTAGTCTTAACCTTGTCATCTCGGTTCCATTTTTGATGCTATTAGGGAAGCTCTTTTGGAGGACACTGGTGATGCTTTTGAAGTCAAACAATCTATTCTTAGTCCTTCATTAGCTTGGACTCTCAGCTGTATTGATTTTTCTCTGTTCCCACATCCCTCCCACACCTCTAGCCACTCCTTGTCCCTGTGAAACTGTATCCTTCCTAGGCTCTCATTATGTTTCTGGTTCTACTACTATTCTGACTGACCCTCATTTCCTGAGCTGATTCACTCTCCTTTACTTTTGCCAGGGGAGCTCATTCCACATCATGACCTTGCTCCTTCATTGATCTGAAAATATCTAAGTTGTGTTTTAAATGTATATCTGCATTTATTCTATTAAAAAAGTAATATAAAAGGGCAGAAAGACATACAGAGCTGGGCCTGGAGCGATAGTACAACAGGTAGGGCGTTTACCTTGCACGCGGCTGACAGTGGTTCAATTCCTGGCATCCCATATGGTTCCCCAAGCACCACCAGGAGTAATTCCTGAGTACACAGCCAGGAGTAATCCCTGAGCATTGCCAGGTGTGACCCAAAAAGCAAAAAAAAAAAAAAAAAAAAGAAAGAAAGAAAGAAAGAAAAAGAAAACGTGCAGAGGCTAATGTGCTTGCCTTGAATGCTGCCCATCTCAGTTCAATCACACCAAATGCAGCATGTAGAAACCTACTTAGAAGAAAGCCCCTATATGAAATGCTTCTACTCCAAGTCAATCATCTTATGCCCAGTTCTTGATCTCTTAGAACCCTATTACTATTCTACTTAGAATACTCAATTACACTCTAGGCCAGACAGAGAACTAGACTTTATTCCTGTGTATTATGAACTTACAGTAAAGCTCACAAAGTTTGAAACAAAGGACAAATGAAAATTTCATCAGATTGCACCTCTTGCTTTTTCCCCCAAACAGATTCAATCTTCTTATCTCCTTTCTATTAGTGATACCATCATTTTTCAAGTTACTCAAATTTAATGATATAAACACCCTTGGGCATAATCTTACTTTCCTTTCAAAATATCTCAATTCAATTTTCTGATTTATTCCAGCCCTACACCCTGCAAATCTCCATTTGCCCAGATTGCTGTAACTTCCTTTTGCAGCTCAACCAGATTCTTACCTCTTTTCCTTTTACCTTGCCTTTTTTTTTACTTCAACATGTATGCAATTATGCCACTTGCCTGGAAAATAGTATTAAGAAGATATGCTACTGCTTACTTGCTTTCTGTCAAAACTTCTCAGTTCAAGATTTAAGATCAACTACCAATAGTTCCAGTGTCATTTACCACACTTTCTTACTTTGCATTGATTATCTGACATAGTCAAGTGGTCTCCAAGCCCACCAGCCCTTATATCAGCTCTGTTTCCACAGTGTGTTCTATCAAAGCCCTCACCTAGCATTCCCTTCTCATTGTTGCCATCAATTTGAATTATAATCATTACCCAAGATTCTGTTTGCATACAGCATCTCTAAAGCCTTTCCAATTATTCTCACCCAATTTGTCATTGCTACCATGCAATCAGTCATTTAATTATTCTCTATCTCATGGGTGGCAGTTTCATACCTCATTTTAATTGTAAATTTCTTGTCCGAGGGAGCCTTTCATCTAGTTCTTGCATTCCCCATGGAGTTCAGCATAGTCTTGGCCAATAATAGATGTTCAACAAATACTTCATTGATATACAGTTCTTTAATTTAACACATGCTTATTTGAATAAATTATTGGGTGAATAAATCAAAGATAGACTGATTGATTTGATTGATTCAGTTTAATGCTGAGTCAGTTTTTAGCAGCTTGCTTTTAGTGGTAAAGGAAATCTCATATTTTATTCACCTCCACCTATAAATAATTTCTGGAATAGATCTTGGTAAATTAACCATTGAGATTAAAACACAGCTTCAGTCATTTTTAGATATAATTATGGTGAGCAGAATTTTCGTATCTGAAAGTTACTGACAGAGTAAATCTCTGCCAAATGATTTTTTGTATCACAACATCAAAGAAACTATAAATATCAATTAAAATGTGAATTAAACTCTGGCTCTCATACTAAAGAAGAACACATTGAGTATTGGATTACTTTTCACATTAAGAGGGAAATAATATTCTAGAAGCTAGAGTTCATGATATTTTCAACATGGGTTCTATTTAATACAAACAAGTTTTAGGACTTAAATGCCTTAAAAAATTGTACACTGGAAGTACTAGTATCTTCTAAAATTTGCTTCCTACTGTTAGGACAAAGCCACTCTTTGCTAAAACTTATTTGTGACTAGTCATATTACAATATAAACATTTTAATGGTTTGAATTTTGTGTTTCTCAAAATTCATATGTTGAAGTCTAACTTTCTCAGCATTAAGGAGGATTAAGTTAAAAATTGAGTTTGTTGGAGATGCATACTAATCCAATGTGTCTGGTGCCCTTGTACAAGTAGACACGCAAACATACAAAAAGCTGCCAGGGGCACATTTTTTTTTTTTTTGCTTTTTGGGTCACACCCGGCAATGCACAGGGGTTATTCCTGGCTCTGCACTCAAGAATCACTCCTGGTGGCGCTCAGGGGACCATATGGGATGCTGGGAATTGAACTCAGGTCGGCCGCGTGCAAGGCAAACGCCCTACCCGCTGTGCTATTGCTCCAGCCCCCAGGGGCACATATTTATCTAGGGACAACTCTATGAAGAGGCAGCTAGAGGTGAAGGATTCCTCAGAGGAAAGCAATCTTGTATCTATATTACAGCTGTGAGTCTACTCAGTCTATGCATTTGTTATGGAACCTTGAGCTAAATATTGTAAGTGTATATGCATCGATCACCCTGCCAGACTGCGAATCCCTGAAAGTAGGAATCCACTTTCATTCAAAGTTGGAATGCTTCAACAAAATTGATAATAAACTTATTCAGCATTTTGGAATAAATTTGTAGCTTGAGTAACTAGAAAGCACATTATTGAAATATATATTGGCTGCCTATCTACTGTGTGCTCAGGGCTATCTATTCTGCATACCCCGGCTGAATAGTGAAGCCAAGAGATTCTCTTCAGTGATGGAACTTTGGTACACTATTATAAAGGGTTTACAATCTCTAAGGATCGACTGCCTTGACTAGATGCACTGAGATGTAGAAACCAACCTTCCACTTGGAAGAATCCTCATCTAATAGAACTAAAGCTTTGTGCTTTGTTCCGTGCAAGGATTATCTTGTCTTATTCATTTTGGTATCCTCAGATCCTTGTACAGAGACCCATAATAGATTTGGTTGGTAAATATGATGAATAAATTAAATAATAACAGAATTAGAGTATATTATCAAGCAGGTCTAGACTCGTCAAAATATTCTTTCCTGACCACATCATCCCCACTTATACTGTGTTGAAGCTATTTTCATTCTGCACAAATTGGAGTATTGTTCCAGGGTCTTAGGGTCTTTTTTTTTTCTTTTTTGGGTCAGCCTGGAGCGATAGCACAGCAGGCAGGGCGTTTGCCTTGCATGCAGCCAACCAGGGCAATTCATGTTTGATTCCTCTGCCCCTCTCGGAGAGCCCAGCAAGCTACCAAGAGTATCTTGTCCGCACAGCAAAGCCTGGCAAGCTCCCCATGACGTATTCAATATGCCAAACACAGTATCAACAAGTCTCACAATGTTACTGGGCCCGCTTGAGCAAAATCGATGAACAATGGGAGGACAGTGCTACCAGTGCTTTTTGGGTCACACCCGGCGATGCTCTGGGGTTACTCCTGGCTTTGCACTCAGGAATCACTCCTGGCAGTGCTCAGGGGACTATATGGGATGCTGGGAATTGAACCCCGGTCCATTGCATGCAAGGCAAATGCCCTACCTACTGTGCTATCTCTCCAGCCCCTGTCTTCATGTCTTTCTTTTCCTTTAAAATTGCAATGCAAACGCCTCCATAACTTTTCACTTTTCCATCCAGTTTCCTATTCAGTAAGTTATTCCCAATAGAAACAGAAGTGCCAATGTTACCTTATAAAGAAAGCAGAATTCTAGAAGCCAAAGAAATAAAAACAAACATTTCCTACATCCCACGCAGCCCAGAACTAAGAGCTACAAGCCATCCGTGTCTTTGCTTAGATTATTCTGCATGTTTGCTAGATGCTTTCCAAATATTTAAAATCTAGTGATGAAGTTAATGAATAAATAATGTATTTTCTATAGATAGCGTTCGAGTCAATGAAGTAAGGGATAATGGTTCTGGGGTTCTCCTGGTGCTCAGAACTGGAGACAATCAGCTATGTGGTAGAATGTGGAGGAGAGGTGGAGTGCACTTCTAAGGTAAGCAGAAGCTTTGATGTCCCCAAGCTCCTATCTGAAAGGAGTCCTTAGTAATCTTACTGGGAACAAAAAATCCCAGGAGTAAGGCTTGAAGAGAGAAAGTTTTTATGGTGGATTCTATCTACATGGAATAAGCTGTTATCGATGCCAAGATGCCATTCTATGTGCCTAGAACACATCACTAGAAAATTACTTTCGGTGTTGCCAGAGCAATGCAAAAGCACTAGCGGTTCTCCAGGGGAAAGATCTCAGCCCTTTGGAAGGACTCTGAAGTGAGAACCAACCAGGTTACAGTTTGGGGTGTTGTAAATAGCTAACTCTAAAGCTTCATTCCTCATAAAGTAAATCGTGATTGGTATTCCCCTTGGAAAGACTGCACATGTGTTCAGAATAAAGAATGCTCATTCTTTTTTCATAGGGACTTTGGTTCAGGGCTTATTTGGGAATTAAGAACTGTTTGCAAAGACAAATAATCTTGGAACTTCATATTGATGAGGAAGGGGAATTCAGCAATAACATAATATAAGTAGAAAGTTAAATATATATGCAATGCCAGCAAGAGAAAAGTGAAGCCATGAGGATAAAAAGAGTAAATCTGCAGAGTCCTTAAGACCTTGGTCTTTAGTTACCTCGGATTGTTCCTGGAAATGGCATTTCAAATGATAAGAGCGGTGAGAAGTCTTTGGGGAAGAATTATGTAGAATGTAATTCTCACATTGGTTCCAGCTGAAGAGAAACTTAATGAAGTGAAATAAGGTGTTTCTTGAAAAGCCCAGAAAAAAATAAGACAGCTCACCAATTCTTCCCTTGCTGACCATTTTGTCCCCCGCTTGTAAGGTACATTGGGACATTTTGCAGAATTGGTGCAAATTTAAATGCTGATGTCCAGGAATAGAAGTTTATTAGAGGCCCATGTTACACTCTAACAAAACTAGCCAAAATATTCTTAAAACATCTTAGAAGGCCAGTTTGAAGTCATGTACAAATAAGCACAAGATAAGCAATATTATAAATCATGGTGCCTAAAATAAAACAAAAATTAAAAAAAAACTCAAGTGGAGACCAAGAAGCAAGGATTTGTAAAAACCATGAGATGAGTGAGAGAACGCAAGACTAATGTATTCTAAGTTATAACTTCAGTTCAGGAAAGCCGCAGTGGCAGCATGAGCAAGAACTACTGCAGTTAAAGCTGCATTCTGCCTAAAGCTGAAAATTCCATAGCTAATTCCTACATCTGTAGAGACTCTTCTGCTTCATGCCTCTGATATCAAGTGTGTGGGGGCAACAGCAGATATTTCCTGCTCACACACAGGATTGGGTCACTTACAATTCCATGTCACTCAGGCCTAGGTACATGACACTTCCAAGAGGACAATCTCTTTTCTGCTGCTTCCAATCTATATTTTCTCATCCCCAGATCTAGAAGACAAATTATTATGCCCTGAATGTGCTACAAGGAAGAAGAAGATAGTGAAAAGTTCATTGCAATGGGAAAGGAGAAGAAATGTGGTTCCAACACACTTATATCATTGCTTTCAGGGTGGGTCTTAATAACTGGTGGAGAAACAAAATTTAATTTTATTTGCATTTTAAAGATTGCAATACTGTGTCCCAACTATTTCCCCTGTTTCTTGTGCCATTGTGCACATTTGTTGAACTTATATTGTCTCATCATCATCCCCCAAAGTCCATAATCTATATTAGGAATCACTCTCTGTATTATACATGCTTTGAGTTTTGACACTATCTAATTACATTGCTCTGAAAACTTCCCATGCTCTATTTCTCTCTCTCTCTCTCTCTCTCTCTCTCTCTCTCTCTCTCTCTCTCTCTCTCGTGCGCACACCACACCTGGCTGTACCCAGGTCTTATTCCTGACTCTGCACTCAGGAACTACATCTGGCAGTACTCGGGGATTATATGAGTTGTCAGGGATTGAGCCCACAACAGCTGCAAACAGGCAAACATCCTACCCACAATACTAACTTTCCAGCCCTCAAAATAGCTTTTTTTAAATGTAAAAAGCTTTAAAGTCTGTTTTTCACCTTTCAAACAGTTAAATATTTAATTTATTTATATATATATTTTTGCTTTTTGGGTCACACCCGGCAATGCTCAGGGATTATTAATGGCTCTGCATTCAGGAATTACTCCTGGCAGTGCTTGGGGGACCATATGGGATGCTGGGAATTTAACTCGGGCTGGCCAAGTGCAAGGCAAATGCACTACCCACTGTGCTATTGCTCCAGCCCCAAACAGTTAAATATTTTAAACTGACAGTTCACAAAATAGGTATGATGGTTGTCCTTAGGAGACCATATGGGGTACTGGGGAGCAAACCTGATCTCAGTGTATGCTAGGCAAGTGCCTCACTCTATACTATCTCTCCAGCCCCTCAACTCTCAATCTCTTAATTTGTGACAACTGCTAATTTTACTGCTCCACAGCATTGCTTTTCCAAATGTCCTGTGACCATTTTAGATTATTTTCTTTTACAGCGATATGCACTTAAGTTTCCTTTGTTTCATTTCATAGCTCAATAGCTCTTTAATATTGAACAATATTCCATTGTCTAGATGTACCACAGTTTCTCTATTAACTCATGGAAGGCAATCTTGGTTGCATTCAAGTCTTGGTAAACAATTAGCCCTACTAGAAACATTCATGTACAGGGTTTGTATAAATGTCGTACTGTTGCACTGTCCTCCTGTTGTTCATCAATTTGCTTGAGCGGGCCCAGTAATGTCTCCATTGTGAGACTTGTTGTTACTGTGTTTGGCATATTGAATACATCAGGGGTAGCTTGCCAGGCTTTGCCGTGCGGGCGCGATACTCTTGGTAGCTTGCCGGGCTTTCCGAGAGGGGCAGAGGAATCGAACCTGGCTTGGCCGGGCTGGCCGCGCGCAAGGCAAACACCCTACAGCTATGCTATATTTTCAAATTGTTTAGAAATTTACCAAAGAGAATAATTTCTGGATTTTATGAGTATGTTTGGTATTATGGTTTCTGGAGAAACAAGACAAGGGAATACATAATATCAAAAGATGACAAACCTTTGGTTTTTGATTGTATAATTGAAATTACCAGGCCCTAGTGGGGAACAGGGGCCAGGTAAAGGCAAACGAGAAGTGACATAGGGACAGTAGCAAAAGGTCTTGGGCACTGTGGTGGTAGTGAAGGTGCAGAGAATCTGTATGTCAAAACTGCAAAAGTTACACATTGTAATCATGTTACCTTGTATCACTTGTATCACTTGTCATCCCATTGCTCATTGATTTGCTCGAGTGGGTGCCAGTAAGGTCTCCATTTGTCCCCGTCGCGTGCTAGTGCAGCCCAATGGCATCTGCTCACTCTAGGAACAAGAAGAGCTTCAAACCGATCGTTCAGGATCTTGACAAAGAAGTTCGACCATCTTGTAGGTGGGCAGCCAAGGGTTCTTTTGACGTCCCGTGGAATTCAGTTGGTAATGGCTCTAGTCCAGCAGTCATCTTCAAACCACATTACGTGTCAAGCCCAGCTGATTTTCGATGCCTTGGCAAATGAGACAACGTCCCTGATTCTCAATCATCGATGGAGGTGAGAACTCCGGATTCCTTCTCCCACTTGAGTGAAGTGTGTGATACTCCAAGCATAGCTCTTTCGATTCCTCTTTGGGAGACCTGAACAGCGGTATCATCCTGCTTTCCTAGGGCCCAGGTCTCTGAGGTGTATGTTAGTGCAGGAAGAACAGTGGAGTCGAAAAGATGTGCCTGGAGCCAGAGGTTCTTCGTCCTCTTAACCATTTTTTGACGCTCTTGAAGGCGGTCCATGCTGCTCTCTTCCTCTTATGCAGCTGGGTGCCAGGTTGTTCGTCATGTTGAGTTCTCAACATGTTGAGTTCATAACCGCTGCATTGGGAAATGTTCAAATGCATGTTACTTAAAATCCAATATATATAATATATATATATATATATTTAAAAATACAGACTAGAGCAATTGTACAGTGGATAGGGCACTTGCCTTGCATGTGGACAACCTGGGTTTGAAACCCAGCATTTCATGTGGTCTGCCAAGCCCTTCCAGGAGTGTTCCCTGAGTGCAGAGCTAGGAGTAATCCCTGAGCACTGTTGGGCATGTCCCCCAAACAAATACATATATATATGCGATATGTGTGTGTGTGTGATTGTGTCTGTGTCTGTGTGATATGTTATTTAAAAATGGTTTTAGGTCTTCAGAAAAATTAAAATAGAATATATTTAAGTATAATAAATATAGCAAAAATTAAAATTATATATACATTTGGTTTTGTAAGAAATTTCCACATTATTTTAAGACACCATTTTTCATTTTTCACAGCAGTAAAATGAAAATTGTGCTCTGGATTTTAACCATGCTAATGGGTACGTGAGAGTCTCTTGTGAATTTCATTTTCAATTTAACTAACTAGATGTTGTGGAATATCTTTCCATATACTTATTTCCCCTCTCTAATATGTTTTGCTTTAATTTTTGTCGCATACAGTTGGAACTGAGTACTACTTGTAAAGCTCATGTTCTAGATCTTTGAAACATTCCTCTTACCCACATTTTATATATCATGGGTGAAGTATCTGTCTAGGTCTTTTTAAAGAAAGTACGTTGTTGATTTCCTATGCATGTTTTAAGAATTTTTTAAATGCTGATTTAAAAATATAAGATTTTATTCATTTTCCATTATTTTAATATATAAAAACTATTAGAAGAACATCATTTTATTTCTTGGATAGCAGTCCTTTATTAGAAGTACCTTTTGAAAATATTTTCACAATCTGAGGCTTGTCTTCTCATTCTCTGCATAAATTGGTTACTTCAATGTAAAGTAATTATTGACATTTACATTAAGATTGACAATTGTTGCTATTTTCATTCCCCTTGTTTTAAAAAATATATTTCCTTTGTCTTCTCTTCTTTCTTTTCTGTGTTTTTAACTGAGTTTTTTATATGACTGCAATTTCTCTCTCTTTTTTTAAATGTATGAGTATTACTATCCATTCAGCCATTGATTAAGCTGATTGATTTGGGCATGAACTCCACAGATTACAATTTTCATTCTGATGATCAATTACACTTTAGTGCTTGCTCTTTGTGTTACAATATATAGTTACAAAATATATGGGTACTTCTTCAAGTAACACTCTACCATTTTATGAGTACTGCAGGTACTTAAAATAAATAAAATAGTATTCTCAATTCCTCTATCTTGTTCCTTAAACCATCAGTCATTCATTTCACTAATTAATAACCTCTTATTTATTTATTCATTTAAAACAAACAAGTGTTAGATAAATTAAAAATAAAAAAAATTTTACCATGGAAGAAAAGGACCGTCAAATGATTATTTGCTCTCAGACAAAGTAGACTTCAATATCAGGATTGCCAAAGGAAAAGATTGGCCTTTCATAACAATAAAGAGGTCAACCTTCAGAAAGACCTAGAATTTCCAAATGTGTATAAATACTATTTCTTCAAATATATATTTATATTACCCCAAAGTATATGCATATATAATTGAAGTAATGCCATTTATATATTTGGAAATATGAATATAATTTGGGGGCCACACCCTGCAATGCTCAGGTTTCATTCCTGGCTCTGTTCATAGGGATCACCCCTGGCGGTACTCCAGGGATCATATGTGATATCAGGGATTAAAATATAGAAAGTATGTTTTCCAAATATTACAAGGAAGCTAGAGGGTCCAGGAGATGTTTTTGTTGTTGCCTGCATTTTCGTATGAAATTCTGACTGCTATGCCTTTTGGGATTCTTGCAAGGATCCCAGTGCTTTATTGCAACAAAGTGATCCTGACACTCTTATAACTTGTGATTCCCCCTTGAAGGAAAAAGAAAAAGCAACCAGAGCTGTAACATGAAGATGCCTAGGAAAATCTCTAAATATTGATAAGTTAAGCAACACAGTTTTAAATATAAAATAAAAGAAAAAATATAAATATAAAAGTATTTTGAACTGGAAGATATTCTTATTATCAAATAACATAGAGAAATCAGTTGCATGAGACTATAGCAAAGGATATAAGAAAGTCTCTAACTTAAATGCATACATTCAGAAAAAAATCAGTGAAATCAAATAAAATAGTATTCAACTTCAAGAAGGTAGAAGAATCAATTAAACTCAAAGAAAATAGAAGAAAATAATGAGAAGAGCAGAAATCAAATGAAACAGAAAACTCAAAAACTTGAAAAATATAATAATGACAAAAGTTGGTTGACATTTTTAAAAAAATTCCAAACTGATAGCTCTTCAGACTACAAGATAGATATAAAATGCAAAATATTAATTCAGAAAAAAAAATGAAAATGTTACCATGGATGCTACAGACGGTAAGTGATAAAAAGATGTTGTGAACCAATGTTAAACAACTTAGGGTAAATGTAAAAAATTCTAGAACAATTTTTGGAAACTGACATAGGAAAATAGAAAATATAAATAGCTCTATATCTGTCAAAATAATATAACAAAGTTTCACAGACAAATTCAGTGTCCAGAGACTTTTGTTTATAAAATGTAATGAATACTATGAATCTTAAAACTTTATTAGAGGATGGAGGGGAAGAGAAAAATTTCCAGTGTATTTTCTGAAGCCAGAACAATTTTGATGCCAAAACCTGCCTAACAAAGGCATAAGAAGAGAAGTTATTATCTTATATTCCTCAGGAATAAAAACAGGAAATTTATTACCCATTATTAGTAAATTGAATTTAGCAATTGTATAGAAAAGAAAATATATTCTAGTCAAATGGGACTTATCCCAAGACTAAACTGGTTTGACATTTGTAAGTTAATCAATGTAATTTTCGGCATTAGCAGAATGAAGATAAAACATATTAACGGTTCAACATATAAAGAAAAATAATCTGATAAAATTTAATATCTTATCAATCATGTAATAAAAGAAATTTCCTCAATATATTAAAAATTCCATGAAAAACTTACAGCTCATATCGTACTTAAGGAGAAATACTGGATGCTTTTCCTCTGTGATTTGAACAAAATAAATAGTGATAATATCATATTTCTAATCAATATTGCACTGGAAGACCTAGCCAATGTGAAAGTCCTCTTCCCACAAATTAAAGAGCCAATGGTTGAAAAAGTAATAAAACTACCTTAATTCAGAGCTTACATGTTTACATGTCAGGAAATCACAAGGAAACTGCAAACTACTCAAACTAATAAATAAGTTTAGCAATATCATCAGTTTTAGATACTTATCAATATCTGAAGATTTATTTTTTCCAATACTGGTAACACAAATTTGAGAAAAAAACAATGTTGTTCACAATATCATCAAAAAATTTCCCTAATAGCTGGAAGCTGGAAGCTGGAAGCTGAAAGCTTAATGAACAAGGTCTCATATTGAAATGTACTAAAAGTTGTTGAGAGATATTCACTTAATCACTTAACTTCCCGTTAGTCGTCGATTTGCTCGAGCGGGCGCCAGTAACGTCTCCATTTGTCCCTGTCGCGTGCTAGGTGAAGCCTTCAGGGTCAGGTGAATGAGACCAGTTGTAGTTACTGGTTTTGGCATATCGAATACACAGCGGATAGCTTGCCAGGCTCTTCCGTGCGGGCGGAATACTCTCGGTAGCTTGCCAGTCTTTCCGAGAGGTATAGAGGCTTTTGGGGTGGCCTCTAATCACCCTTGTAGGTGTTACCATATTTGAACCCTATCAAATATGGTACGACATTGAGAGATATTAAGGAAGGTGAAATAAAATGAGATATGTATGATCATCTAGTTATTTTTCAATAACTGCAAAACTGAAATTATTAAGATGTCTTGTAATACTGATTTATAGATGTGTACTATTCCTATAAAATCCAAGAATACTTTTATTTCTGTAGAAAGTGATGAGTTGCTTCCAAAATACACAGTTGTAGACTGTCCAAGGATAATCTTCAAAAATAAAAATATCAGTGAAGTACTTATTTCAAAGTGAACTACCATTAGTTAAAGTATTTCAAAGATATTAAAAATTTAATGAGAAAATAAAATTATTTTTAGTCAACAAGACTGGAACTAGGGGCTGGAGAGATAATAAATAGAGTGGGTAGGGCACTCACCTTGCATGCAGCCAACCTGGGTTTGGTCCTTAGAATTACATTTGATTCACTGAGCAGAGCAAGGAGTATTTCCTGAGTGCAGAGTCAAGAGCATTGCTGCGTGTGGTCCGCAAAACAACAAACAAAACAATGCTGTAACTAAATAGCTACCTTAATTTCCTCAACCTATTTCTCATTATATACATAAATTTAATATGTATCTTTATACCCAAAACAAAACAAAAAGGGAGATTGGACATCATCTCTAAGAATTCTCCCATTTCAAAGTCATATCATGTCATATGATTCTTATAAGTTTGACCCTAAATGCCCCTACAGTTAAATCCTATTTCTTCCCCCCAAATAACTATATCCCAAATCAAAAATCTGTTTCTGTGAGCCCCCTTGCACCCTATGTCCTCTAATTAAGAATTTGTTTACTCCCTGAATGCTTTAGTTACCTTCTTTGCCTATTGAATTTCACCCATTCTGGAGACCCATTTACTCAATAGATTCCCTTTCCTAGTATTACTCAATCCCTTGCTTGTCCCACCTCATATTTCCAGGGATACATTCCAAGATATCCAGTATACGTCTGAAAATATGAAAAACATTTTACTCTGTTTTTTTCCCCTAAGCATATGTACCTATGATAGAGCTTCTCTCCTCTCTTCCCCCGCCCCCCCTCCCCCTCTCTCTTCCTCTCCTTCCCTCCCTGTTGTGTGTGTATATTTTGGGTCACACCTGGAGGTATTTGGTGGACCACAAAGTGCTTGAGCTCTAACTCTGAACTCTTGCTGCAAGACATGAACTCAACCTGCTGATAGTTTAATTGGACATGGTCAGATTTACTAACAATAATAACACGCTAGAACTACTATAACAATATATAGCATTGAGAATTATGTGGATGTGATTTTTCTCTCAAAATATGGTCTATAATATTTTTGGATGGTGATTGGCCATGGGGAACTTCAACCATGGGAAACAAAACTGGGAGGAAGGAAGAACTAGTGTTGTACTTAACTAGTTCTAATAACTAGTTATAATAATTGGTTTTGTCTTGGATTACAAGTACCACATAATGTATGAGGTTTTTTTTTTCCTCCACAGTTAATGTGTGAGCAGAATTAAAGTAAAAGTTATAAAGGATATCTTTCCCCTGTAAATTTCCCATAGCACTGGATGTGTTCTTTTTAATATTCAGTGGTGACTATTAGTCCATGCAAGTATCTCTAAGATATAGGACCCACATTTCAGGGTGTGGCTTTTATAAAACCCAGCATTTTGTAAAAAGCTCATCAAATATGTGCAAGTACAGTTTCTCAAGGGGGAATACTTGGTGGAAGGAAATGTCTTTATGTGGAGTCAGGGAAGCAGTGTCAGCTACAGAATTAGACTTAGAGATCTTGGATTTACAGTGATATTGATGGATTGGGGCATTTCATCAGCAAAGGCAGACCAGCTAAATCACAGGCTAAGGAGTGTAATAAGCTTTGGCATCCAGTATGCTTTGCTAAATTAAAGTTTAAAAAGGAAGACATAAATAAATGAAATAGCTAGTTGAAGGCCAGCCTATTAAATGAAAATGGAATCCACACAAGCTCCAGAACATGCTATAAACCACTTTGGATACCTTAGTCTTGAAACCAAAAATATCCCTCAAGCACTTAGCTCATTTGTAAGTTTGCTGAGGATGGATTTAATAGCAAAGAAGCAAAGAATTAGTGCTGGCTTGCCAAGAAAATGTAGATTTAATACATGAATTTGTGTGAAGGGTGGGGTGGGGGCTTGAGGGATGGTAAAGACTCCAATATTTAGACTATACTGCAAACCTCTTCTAACCATTTCCCTCTTTCCTGTCTTCCAGTCTGACAGTTTTCATTTCCTGCCTCAGGACCTTAGCTCATGTATTTCCCTTCTGCCTGAAGCCTCTCCTGCTTTTTACCTCAACACTTCCTATTTGTCCCTATCACTTTTGTCTTGAAGAATTTTGTTGTTGTTGTAAAATCCCTGTGTTAAGGTGAGTTTTAAGCTTGGGGGGAACTTGGGAGGAAAAACTGAGCTTTTATGGTTATTCCTCTGTGAGCTTCTCTTCTCTGTCACTGGTTTGTTCGACAGGAACAACTTCCTCAATGCCCTGGACCCTGGGTGAGAGGCACATCCAGGGAGGCCATGTGCAGTAACTGAAGACGCATCCAGATTTCTCTATAATGCTGCTGATCTTTGATTTTTTTCTCTGTAACTGTGTTGTTAGCTTTCTCTTGAAGCATAAAGCACAAAAAGTGAGAAAAATAAGTTTAAAATTCTGTTAGTTTATAAGCATGTCTAGTCATCAAATGTAAACCCAGCATCTAACCCAGTATCTGTAAAAAGTAAATGCTTCAGAAATATTTGTCTAACCTATGAATTATTTAATCTCTGAGTCAGTTTCCTCAATGGTAAAATAATGATGAAGGTTACAGTCTGGCAAAACTCTGTAAGTATTCAATATCTGCACTAAAGCAATCAGAACCGTGCCTGCATGTGGTTAGATGGATAAATAGGGTGCAGCTATTATTATCTGGCCGCACTGACTGAGAATAATTCCTATTTAGAGCTACATGTTTCGATTATATGTCAGAATAATAACTACCATGTCATTTGTGTCTATCTGATTAGTTCTAGTATTACTTTTAAAAATAAAAGTTTTCTTTATCAAATACTAGACAAAAAAGGTGATCTACATTTGGAGTGAAATATCTATCCAGTAGACACATATAAACAAAAGAAATTGCCAAAAAATATGAGTGTTCAGTTATATTTTTATTCTGTAATCCCTTGTCAATATTCCCATACTCTTGGACAGTACTTTCAAAAGCACAGTTATGGGAACGGATTTTAGACAGGCTCTCTAACATTCTTTTGTGATTCTGTGTGAGAGGCGGGCAGAACCCAGAGCATCTGTTCTGACTCATACCACACTAATCATTCTCTTAACAAGCAGATGTGCTAGCTGCACTCAGCTGTCAGTAGCACTGCGTACGATCCAATCCCCAGATCCAGTTCCTGCATGTAGAATTTTTGCTTCAATTATGCATTTGCAGTTCAGCATTAAATGCACTCTGCTCGTGCGTAAAGCCTCCGGGCATATATTATAAAACAGGAAGAAATACATTATTGCTGAGGGCTGGTGGGGTGAAGGAAAAAGATTATATCTGTGTTTCTGCTAGATGGCTCACTCTAATAAATGTGGAGTGCCTCTGATTTCTTACATGACATGCTAATAATTTTATCTCTATATATTAAATATCTAAGAGAGTTCTGCTTCCAATTAGGATGAAGAAGAATGTGAAAGACCTTTGCTCCTGGAGGAATGATGAGAGAAAAAAAAATATCCCTGAGGTTCTTGGTGACCTCACAGAGTAGCCACTTTATTCTTCGTACTGAGTGGTAGAGGATTAAAGCACAGGAACCCTGGAAAGCTCTTTGTGATTTTGCCTCCCTGCCTTTCTCCAGGTCAGTGTAGACACTCTAAGCAGGTGAAGGAAGACGGTTTCATCTTTGGGGTACCTGTAGGTGGCAACCTTTCTTAAACCCCCTGTTCCCTTCCCAGAACACAGGAAGCGGGTTTGGCCCCCTTCAGCATTGTTTTTGATGCAGTTACAATAACAATGATGACAGTGATGATGCAGCCCCAGTGGAGTGGGCAGGCCAAAAATGATTTACACTGCAAGCCTGATCCAGGTTGTGCCGTGAGCAAGGTACACACACACATGAAAGGCAAAGGGAAAGAGCAACTGTGTTTCTGAGTAAACTCTTCATCCATATTGCTCCATTGAGTTCTCACAAAGGAAATGAGTCTCTGCAATCCTCCTCCCAATCTTAAAGAGGAGGAAGCAGAGAATCAAGGAACCCGCACAGGTCACACAGCCTTGAACCCAAAAGCTTGTGTACTTAACTATAATTTTGGGATTCTAAATATGGCTCATTTCTTTAAGGCTCATTGCTTTAAGATTTACAGTGAAGAAAAGGACCACAACGCGGTTCACACTCGGTGGACTCCAGAGTGAACTTAGTGTTGTTCCCAGCAAGGACCATTATTCCTTTTCTTGGGTTAATTAACACCCTGCCAGTAGGCCGCTGGGAATGCCCTTAACTTCTCTTTGCATCTTCTGTGTCTTGTTGTGCTTCCTGTCTCAATTAATATGTTGAAATCACAAGCCCAGTGGACTGAACTTTTAGGAGTTAAATGAAGGTTAAATGAAGAGCTAGTTAGTTTTCTCTTTGACCCTCACCTGTGCCTGGGAAGGCAGGAAAGTAACAGTTCATATCAAGAGGCATGGGATGACCATAGAATAAAGACAAGCCCAAGGACAAAGAACTCTGAGCTAAGGATCTGGACTTTGAGAGGCAAAACCCCAGTCACAGACTTTAGAGCAGAAGCACCAGGAAAAGGACACATGTTAGAGGGTTCCTGCCAGATGTGGAAGCTGCACGCTTCACCGAATACAGTGTGGTACACAACTGGCTCTTCGTACACAGGAGTGGACAGTGAATAGACAGCAAAAATGATGCCATGAATGTTAAAAGAGAAAGAAATCGGAGAGGGACCTAGAACCACCTACTTAAAATGAACAATAATCTGTTACTTCATAAACATCAGGAGTTTTGTACTCAGATCATTCAGATATTGCTCAAGGACCCACACATTCAGGAACTAAACCAGTTTTGTGGTGACTACTCAGTCGTGTCTTCACTAGAGAGTTGTTCAAAGAGTCTTGGAGTTCAAAGGAAGAGACTAAACGAAAGAGAATATCATATCCAGTCCTCTGCCTAAGTCTGTTAGAAGTTTTTTAATTTTATTTTTATAGAGGGTTAGTTACTTTGCCTGGTGGAAATTCACAAGAATCCACTGAGAACAGTGCAGATGCAGAGTGATTATAACTTCCATTCTGAATGCCTAATTACCTTAATAGAACATCATTGTCTACTTCCATATAGCAGGTCCTAAAACACCAACAAATGGTAAGAAGCCCTTGCCTTTTGGCTAATGAACCATTTAACACTGGGGAAAAAACCTCAGATTATAAGTTATGTGATTGTAGTTCTGGAAGGATATTGGAACTAATACTTTGATGAGGTTTCAGCAATGGGTACAGGACTCCATATTTACGCAATGCATTAGAAATGACTCAGGTAAATGTCTAAAGGGGTCCCTAGGCATGTGCTGGGGTGTCCTGATGTCCTGGTAATAAAGAGGGAAGATCCCTGACACAAGGACCAAATTTGTTTGGGAGAGTGGAAGCAAAAAGGTCTAATGTATATTCCTGTGACTCTGTTTTTGTCTAGCAGTACTTAGGGTTTTATGAATGTGAATTTCCTATTAAGATAAGCACATTTAACAAATGTTTCTATTTTTTGGATTTTTAATTTTATTTTACCTCCATTTATTAATTTATTTATTTCCATTTATTTTACCTCGATGGAGGTAAGATGGTGTCGACGCCGCCCGAATCCCTCCGCGCTCTCCTGAACCCGGCTCACCATCTCGCCTTGGACAGCGCTTAGCATGCCAAGATGGAACTCAGACTCTTCCTGACTCATTTCACTTAGCATGATACTCTCCTTGTCGATCCACTTATATGCAAATCTCATGATTTCATCTTTTCTAACAGCTGCATAGAACAAATGTTTCTTAATGACAAAGACTATGTGGATGATGTTGATGTTGATCCATGTACGAGAATCACAAATTCACCACTGTGCCTTGATGAATAATTGGTCCACAATAGTTGCAGTTTTTTTATATTTAATGAATTGCTATTACAAATTTTGCTTTACCAAGATTTTTCAATAGTGCACACAATTTTTTAAAAAAATTAGAAGGAAATTCTATTAAATATATTGCCCAAAATGCACTTATAAAACCCAAATGTAGTTCACCCCAAGTAGAAGCTCTCAAACTTGTTTGACCTACCAACCTGTTTTCAGAAAACAAAAACACTCACTGAATCTTTGAAATATAGCTTCTTGAAGCAAATCCCAATCGCATCCAAAGTTACTACTAGCTCTGATCAATCAGCAACCTCTTATGGGGGCAGTGGCACACATTCTGGGAAAGATTGTTCCTATTCCCAAGTAAAAAAAAATACAATTTTTCCTTTAAAATTAAAAAAAACATTTTGAGCATTTTTGCCATTGAATATTTTCAAATGTTACTTTCTAGTTTGTTTATTTGGGGTGGGAGGAGGGTATGGAAGGGAGTTAGGAGAGGTCCTTGGGAAAATGGTAAATATTTTTACACAACTACCTCATGAATTTAATAGAAATCAAATTTTTGGAGGGTGTTTTAAAAAACCATTTTAATTGTACAGGGATTTACAATGTATGCATCATTCCAACACCAGACTCATCACTAGAGGCCACTTCCTTCCACCAGTATTCCAAAGACCTCTCCTAACACCGTTACATATCCCCCTACCCCATATAAGTTCAGTTTGATGGAAAAACTCTTACATTCAGATAACTTTGACAACTTGTTTTATTCTTACTATATTTCTCTCTTCCCGCTCTCCCCCAACCTACCACACACACACACACACACACACACACACACACACACACACATACACACACACACGAGAGGGATTTCCCTTTTGAGTGTGTGTGTAGGATAATATTGGTTGTTCTTTTTCCCTTGCTACAGAGAGCTACGTTTTTTTGGGTGATACCCATCACAGTGCTCCTGAAGCACTTCCATTCCATTGTGTTTATCTGTAAACTCTTTTCTGTACTCTCCTCTCCAACCAGTTAATCAGCTTTTCCCACTAATCAGACTCTGTTAACTTGTAAGGTCAGATTCCTCAGAAATCTATGATTTTATATCACTTGATCACTTGACTTCCCGTTAATCTTCGATTTGCTCGAGTGGGCGCCAGTAACATCTTCATTTGTCCCTGTCACGTACTAGTGTAGCCCAATGGCGTCTGTTTGTTCTAGGAACACGAAGAGCCTCAAACTGATCATTCAGGGTCTTTTTTTTTTTTTTTTAAGTGAAACACCATGAGGTACAGTTGTAGACTTACAAGTTGTTGTGCTTGGGTTTCAGTTATACAATGATCGAGGACCCATCCCACAACCAGTGCCCATTCTCCACCCCCACCAATCCCAGTATCCCTCCCATCCCTCCCATCCCCCATCCCACCCTGCCTCTCTGGCAGGGCACTCCCCTTTTGTTCTATCTCTCCTTTTGGGTGCTGTGGTCTGCAGAAGAGACATTGGGTGGCAATCATGTTCTGTCTATAGACTACTTTCAGCATGCATCTCCCATCCTGGGCGGATCTCCCCAGCAACCTTTATTTGGTGCTCCCTTCTTTATCTGAGCTGCCTTTGCCCCTACAGTATGTGGCTGGCTTCTAGGCCATGGAGTGAACAAACTGGTATTTATCACAGCTGCTCTTGGCTGTTAGTCTCTTATTTTGTTACTTTATGTTATCCAGACGAATGCAATCTTTCTATGTCTATCCCTCTCTTTGTGACTCATTTCGCTTAGCATGTTATTTCCATGTAGTACCACTTGTATGTAAATTTCGTGACTTCATTTTTTCTAACTGCTACATAGTACTCCATTGTGTAGATGTACCAAAGTTTCTTTAACAAGTCATCTGTTCTCGGGCACTCAGATTTTTTCCATATTCTAGCTATTGTAAACAGTGCTGCAATGAACAAACAAGTGCAGATGTCACTTCGACTATACATTTTTTGCCTCTCTGGGATATATTCCCAGGAGTGGTATTGCTGGGTCAAATGGGAGCTCAATTTCTAATTTTTTGAGAATTGCCCATACTGTTTTTCAAAAGGATTGAACCAGTCGGCATTCCCACCAGCAGTGAAGGAGGGTCCCTTTCTCGCCACATCCACGTCAACACAGGTTGCTTTTGTTCTTTTGAATGTGGGCTAGTCTCTGTGGTGTGAAATGATATCTCATTGTGGTTTTGATCTGCATCTCCCTGATGATTAATGATGTAGAGCATTTTATCATGTGCCTTTTAGCCATTCAGATTTCTTCTTTGAGAAAGTTTCTGTTCATTTCGTTGCCCCACTTTTTGATGGGGTTGAATGTTTTCTTCTTGTGGAGTTCAACCAGTACTTTGTATATCCTTGTATTTGGAGAATATCCTTTCCCATTCTGTAGACTGTCTTTGTATTTTGGTCACTGTTTCTTTGGAGGTGCAGAAGCTTCTTAGTTTAAGATAGTCCCATTTATCTATCTCTGTTTTCACTTGATTGGCCAGTGTCGTGACATCTTTGAAGATACCATTAGCTTCAATGTCATGGAGGGTTTTGCCAACTTTGTCTTCAATGTACCTTAAGGATTCCGGTCTGATGTTGAGGTCTTTGATCCATTTTGATCCTACTTTTGTACATGGTGTTAGGCAGAGATCTAAGCCCAGATTTTTGCATGTAGTCATCCAGTTTTGCCAGCACCATTTGTTAAAAAGGCTTTCCTTACTCCACTTCCCATTTCTTGCTCCTTTATCAAAGATTAGGTGATCGTATGTTTGAGGGGAGATGTCAGTATATTCAACCCTGTTCCATGGTCTGCAGTTCTGCCTTTGTTCCAGTACCATGCTGTTTTAATTATTACTGCTTTGTAGTAGAGTTTGAGGTTCGGGAGGTTAATTCCTCCCATTTTCTTTTCCCCAAGAATTGCGTTAGCTATTCGTGGCGGCTTATTGTTCCATATAAATTCCAAGAGTGTTCACTCCATTTCTTTAAAGAATGTCATGGGTATCCTAATAGGGATCTCATTGAATTTGTACAGTGCTTTGGGAAGTATTGCCATTTTGACACTATTAATTCTCCCGATCTATGAACAGGGGATATTTTTCCATTTCCTCACGTCCTCTTTTATTTCCAGAAAGGGAGTTTTGTAGTTTTCTTTGTACAGGTCCTTTACTTCCTTAGTTAAACTAATTCCTAAGTAGTTGATTTTCTGTTGTACAATTGTGAACAGGATTGTTTTCTTCATGTCATTTTCTTCTCTCTCACTATTTACATATAGGAAAGCCATGGACTTTTGGGTATTGATTTTATAGCCTGCAACTTTACTATACGAGTCTATTGTTTCTAGGAGTTTCTTGGTAGAGGTTTTAGGGTTCTCTAAATATAGTATCATATCATCTGCGAATAGTGAGAGCTTGATTTCTTCCTTTCCTATTTAGATGCCCTTAATCTCTTTTTCTTGCCTAAACACTATTGCTAATATTTCCAGTACTATGTTGACCAGTAGTGGAGAGAGTGGGCATCCTTGTCTCGTCCCCAATCTTAGGTTGAAGGCTCTCAGTTTTTCCCCATTGAGGATGATGCTTGCTGTAGGTTTGTGGTAGATGGCTTTAACTATATTGAGGAAAGTCCCCTCTATCCCCAATTTGGTGAGGATTTTCATCATAAACGGGTGCTGGATCTTGTCAAATGCTTTCTCTGCATCTATTGATATGATCGTATGATTTTTATCCTTTCTTTTGTTGATATGATGGATTATGTTGATTGATTTCTGAATGTTAAACCATCCTTGCATCCCTGGAATGAATCCCACTTGGTCATGGTGTATGATCTTTTTGATGAGTTGTTGAATTCTATTTGCTAGTATTTTGTTCAGAATCTTCACATTCGTGTTCATCAGGGATATCGGCCTGTAATTTTCTTTTTTTTTTTTTGTAGTGTCTTTGTTTCCTTTTGGTATTAGAGAGATATGGGCCTCATAGAAACTGTTTGGGAGTTTCTGTTTTTTCTTGATGAAGAAGTCTGACCATTTGGTAGGTGGGTAGCCATGCAGTCTTTTGGCATCCCGTGGAAGCCTGTTGGTAACGGCTCTAGTCTAGCGGTCATCTCCAAATCTTATTACGTGTCCAGTCCATCTGATTTTTGACACCTTGGCAAACGAGACAGTGTCCCTGATTCTTGATCGTTGATGGAGGTCGGAACTCCAGATTCCTTCTCTCATTTAAGTGAAACATGATACTCCAAGCATAGCTCTTTCAATTCCTTTTTGAGAGAACTGAATAGCATTCTCATCCTGTTTTCTTAGGGCCCAGGTCTCTGAGGCATATGTTAATGCAGGAAGAACAGTGAAATAGAAGAGATGTGCTCAAATCCGGAGGTTCTTCGTCCTCTTAACTATTTCTTTGATGCTCTTGAAGGCATTCCAAACTGCTCTCTTCCTCTTGCGCAACTCAGGTGCCAGGTCATTTGTCATGTTGACTTCTCGACCTAGGTACACATAATTGTTGATTCGGAGATGGTCGTTCTGTTGAGAGCGAATGGAGATTCAGGGACGAGGCTGTTTCTCATAAACATTGTCTTTGTGAGATTCAGCTGTAGTCCGACCTTTCCACACTCACGGTTGAAGTCGGCCAGCATTTGTGCTGCTTGGCTTATGTTTGGTGTTATTAGAACGATGTCTTCAGCAAAGTGGAGGTGATGTAGTTGCCAACCATCTATCTTCACTCCCATTCCTTCCCATTCCAGTCGTCGCATCATGTTCTCAAGGGTGGCACGAAAGAGTTTTGGTGAAATGGTATCACCCTGCCAAACCCCAATCTTGACATCGATTATCACTTCTTTGTAGAATGGTGAAATCCTGGTAGTGAATCCATAATACAGCTCATAGATGATCCTGATGTATTGGGTTTAAATGCCCTGCTTGGCTAGGGACTCAATGACTGCTTTCGTCTTAACAGAATCAAAGGCCTTCCTTAAATATGATTTTATATGTATAAGTGAAATATTGCCTTTCTCCTCTCCTTATGTCTTTTGAATAGTTTACTTTAAAGCAATGTCCTTTTTGTATAGACACAGGAAGATAGTTATTATTATGCTTTTGTAACTTGGGATTTAATTGGCTTCGAATATTATTCACTCCTGGGCATCTGCTTTCTCGACTTAAGCCTCAGTTGCCCTTAGTTCCTAGCACCCCAAAAGCAGGGTCCCAACAAGGGACTGAATGGACCCAGGGCAAGCTGTGAGCTACCCTGGCATTGAAATGGGCCAAGTCAAAGTGCCACGATACTCAACTATAAGTTGAGAGCTTGGTCATGGACAAATACTGTCATGATCCAAAAAGTAATGACGACAAGATTAGGACCCTGCTAGGGATAGGAAAGACTAATCTGGCCTGAGCACTATAGTCTAAGATTGAGATGATCCCAGGAGAGCAATTCTATAAGCTTAATGTATCTCCTACTGTGTCCTTACAAAATGATTAATATTTTGAATGTTTATATGTTTGTTGGACTAAGGAGAGGAGAAACACACCCATATTTGCCTTTAGGCCAGTTCTCTTGCTGAATAAAAAATCTGTCCTAGAAGTAGCTTCCCCTGAGGGAAAGATCTTACATCTGCTGATTATATGATGATACCTATGTGTAATTGTTACCCCAGCCCCTCATGCTGAGGGATTTGACTAGGCTGTAAAGAGGAGAAAGGGATTCCAGCACCAGAAGGAGAAGGGAAAGCCAGAGCGAGAAGGAGAGAGGGATCTAGAGCCAGAAGAATGAAGGGGGATCGAGAGGGAGAATGAAGTAGCATGGGGGAGGAAGAAGCAGGAGAATTAGAGGAGAATGGAGAGGAGATTGGAATAAACTGTAATTGAGACCAACCAGCCTGGCTCTCATTCCTTCCTTTGCCTGCCCATCGCCATCGACCTCCCCTGGGTGGGAGAAGTGGCTTGAGACGATTGAACGTGAGCGGCGGGAGAGATAGAGCATCGCTGAGGCCGCATGGGTGTGTGTGTATGTGTGTGTGTGTGTGTGTGTGTGTGTGTGTGTGTGTTTGTATTTGATGACACCTACACACATCTAGATGATTTTATTTTATTATTTACTTATTTTGTTTATCACACCCTCTGGTGGGCTGATAGCACAGCGAGTAGGGCGTTTGCCTTGCAGGCAGCCAACATGGCCGACCTGAGTTTGATTCCTCAGCCCCTCTCGGAGAGCCCGGCAAGCTACCGAGAGTATCTCGCCCACACGGCAGAGCCTGGCAAGCTACCCATGATGTATTCGATATGCCAAACACAGTAACAAGTCTCACAATGTTACTGGGCCTGCTTGAGCAAATCAATGAACAACGGGAGGATCGTGATCGTGATCGTGACACCCTCTGGTACTCAGGGTTAACTCCTGACTCTGTGCCCAGGAATCACTCCTGGTGGGACTCAGAGGACCATAGGCAATGCTAGGGATTAAGCCTGAGTCGACCATATACATGGCAACATGCCTCCTATACTTTCTCTCTGGCCCTTTGTTGATTTTAGAGTTGACATAAAATGTGTAAATCTTACAAATGTAAAATTTAGTAAGAGTGAAAAGAATTAAGAAAATTTAAAGAGGAGACTGAGTAGATCCATAAAAGTGCAAAGCGTGTTTTATCCTAAGAAAGTGAACATTGGCTTTATATTAGAAAATATTATAAGATACTGCTTACGTATCCGCATTAATAAGTAAAAATTATAAAAATATCTGTGGGTATTTAAAAACTTATCAGATATAGACTATTACATATAAATGAGAATAGTCAATATAAAATTTTATGCATTTTTAATTTTATACATTATCGAAAATAAATATACTTTTTAGTTTGTTTTTGTTTTGTTTTGTTTTGTTTTGTTTTTGCTTGCTTTTTGGGGCCTCTCTCTGCAGTGTTCAGGGCTTACTCCTGACTTTGTGGTCAGGGATCACTCCTGGCAGAGTTCTGGAGACCATATGTGGAGGTGGGGGTCGAAACCAGGTAAGCCATGGGCAAAGGAAGTGTTCTACCTGCTGTACTACCGCTCTGGCCCCATTAACACACCTTTCTTAATCTAATAGAGGTCATCCATAAGCGCCATGAGTTAGTGTCATACTCAATGCCACATGCTGGGAACTTTGTCTTGGTAAAACTGGTTTCAAGGCAATAAATTGCTGAAGCTGTTGCCTGTCCAAGCAGCTCTGTATCAATGACTGGCTGGATAGGGAATTCTTGGTGAGATGGTTATTTTGTTATTTTTTTTCTTTTCTTTTTCTTTTTGGGTCACAATGCTCAGGGATTACTCCTGGCTCTACACTCAGGAATTACTCCTGGTGGTGCTTGGGGGACCATATGAGATGCTGGGGATGGAACAAACCCAGGTCAGCTGTGTGCAAGACAAATGCCCTCCCCCCTATTTTATGTTTTGGTACTGTATTCCTCTCTTCTCGTCTGGCTTGTAGAGTCTCATTTGATAGATGTGCTGTGAATCTTAAGGGCTTTCCTTTATATGTGAGTTTCATTTTTGCTCTTGCTGCTTTCATTATTCTGTCTCTGTATTTGATTTTTGTCATTCTGAGTATAATAAACTCCAAACTCTTTGGAGTTTTCCTAGTTGAGCTTATTTTCACTTAGTACCCTTAGGGCCTCTTATATTTGGTGGCCTGTATTCCCCAACTTTGAAAAATTCTTAACTATTATTTAACTATTTATTCTTCATCAAATTTGCCACCCCCTGGTCCTTAGGTGTTGGATATTAACCCTAAGTGTTTTAGGCTTCATCAGTGAATTGCCCCTCCCCGCCAGAAGCTTACAGTGCTCTTGTGAGTACCCCTAATCCCCTGAGTTTATCTTTTTTTTTTTCACGGTACACAACAATGGTCTTTATTGACTGCCAGGCTCAATGCGGGAGGGGGAAGGACACACAGCTCTGACTTTTGGGGACCCGCTGAGTTTATTTTTAACCATTCCTTTGTGTTTTACTTCTCATTGCCACAATTCCCCAAGTAAGCCTTGGTTACTTATAAGCCAAAAATTTCTGGTAACTCTCAATTTTGTATTTTTAGTGAATTACCTGGGCTGGAGCAATAGCACAGTGGGTAGGGCATTTGCCTTGCATGCGGCTAAGCTGGGTTCGGTTCCTCTGCCCCTTTTGGAGAGCCTGGCAAGCTACCAAGAGTACCTTGCCCACACAGTAAAGCCTGGCAAGCTACCCGTGACATATTCAAATATGCCAAAAACAGTAACCACAAGTCTCACAATTTGTTGTGAGATGTTACTGGTGCCCGCTTGAGCAAATTGATGAACAACGGGAGGACAGTGCTACAGTGCAGTGCAGTGCAATGCAGTGCAGTGAATTGCCTGCTTTTCTAACCCTCCATAGCCTTTTCATATTTTGCCATAGAGCAATGTTTTTTGCTAAAACAGAGAAAGACCGTTAATGCTTTTCCTAATATTTGGGAGTTGATGGACTCTGAAATATATCTACTCCTGGACATTCATCATAATTACTTGACTCGAGCTTCGGTTGACTTAGTTCCTAACATCCCAAAAGGGAGGACCTGCCGTGGGACTGGGATAACTCCAGAGCTAGCGGCAAAGCTACTCTGGCATCAAAATGGGACAGTCTAGAAAGTATAACGGCATAGTCTTGATGCAAGCTGTTATGACTTAAGAGACAGGAACTCCATGGAGAAGGACAAGCTGAACTGTTCTGAGGACTTAGTCTGAGATTTATGGTAAAAGCCTTGCTTGCTCTCACAGCCCATAAGTTTTGGAACCTATATCTCTTACTGTGTTTATCCAAATAACCCCAAGTATTAATAAGAAATAAACGTAATTGTTTAATATGTACAACTAAAGGGAAAGAGAAAAGCAATATAGATATCCCTGGGAGACAGAGCATCTCCTTGAGTTAATCCTCCCAAGAGAACTGCCTCTGCCGAAACGCTTTGCCTCTGTAAATGAGCAATCACACTTACGTGCAGTTCTATACCTAAAACCCCTACTGATGCTCTATAAGGATGCTAACAGATCTGCATTAAATGGATTATATCTACTATCTATCTGTAGTCCCCTATTTCTTTGTCTCTCTGCTGGGGAAGACTGGGGAGGCGGCTCTTAGCCACCGAACACACATGTACCACCCCCACATTTTAAACTCATATTCAGGGACTTTGGTTATTCTTATATTGTTCCTCTTGAGATCATCCCATAGTTCTCTGGTTTGCTTTTCATTTCTGTTCAAACTCCCCCCGCAGCCCCCCTCCCCATATTCTGTTATTTTCTAGAGGTTTCCTCCATCTCATCTTGGAATGTCTCTATCTTTTTTTCAACTGTTGTTATTCTGCTGCTCAGAGCTTCTATTTTTTAAAATATCACCTACCACCCACTTCACTTCTGCTTGTAGTTTTCTCATACTTTCTTGTGCTTTGCTGACTAGCTGTGCCATCATTTCTTCGGGCTAATTAAACATGGTCTTCATGGTGTCACTAAAGTCATTCTGTGAGGAATTTCAGAGCTAGTTGGTGTTGGTTGTGCTTCTCTATTATTACTTTTGCTCATTGAAGTTGGTAGGCTTCTACATATCTTCTCCATTTGTTTTCCAGTGTTCCTCTGTGCAGAGGATGAGTCTTTGTAGCTGGACCTCCTGGGAGACTCTGAGGAACTAAGCTAGGATTTGTTCTTTTCCTTTTCTCTCCATCTTCACCCACTGACAGGAAGATTAGTTGTGAGAAGTGTGAAATTTTCTGAGTAGATCTATGAGGCTGTGTGCTTCAGATGTGGCACAGACCTGTTAAGATGGTCTGGAGACTGTCAGGACCTAGTCATAAGGGAGGCGCTCTGTCTCTCATTCCAAGTAGGACTGGTGACATCATCCAGAGATTAATCTTACCTGGATGGGTGGAGCAGCAACCAGAGGTCTATATTTTAGTATAAAAGTTACCCTGAATTAAAAAAACAAGTGATTAGAGAGCCCTAGTTAGTTCTGTGATATGTACCATACACACTGTGCAGCTTTTTCAAAGCAGAAAACAGATGTAATTGTGGGAGCTCACATTTGGGTTAAACAGTTGTAGGGTTAGGACCAGAAGGCTGGCCCTCAGAAATAGCAAGATCTAGAAGAGATCTTGCACAAGAGTTAGATGCCCGGATATGCCTGAGCTCCCCCTGACATTATGAATTCCTTTAGCTAAAGGCTGTCTGGAACATGATCCCTTATAAATCACCCCCAGGTTTGGGCAAATAAGTCTCAGTTCTGGATAACTGATTATCCTGGATAACTGCTTGTTCAGATTGTGAACTGTAACCATGAAAACAATGACCAGGAGGAAGCCAGCATGCTGCTTTGCTGAGCCTCTCTTTGTGCAGTCTTTTCTGTGTCTGGAGTAATCTTTCCATCTGCCTGTTACAGTGCTGGTTGGGCACCAGTATATAATGAGTATGATCTCATCTTTTAAAGAAGAGGAAGAGAAAGAAGGAAATGAAGTTATATCAAAAGAAGGGGGAAGAGAACCAAAATTTATCATCTGTGTGTCAGACCAATTTTTTAAGAAGCACAATTGCTTTTCATCAATTCTTCTTTGTGAGGAAATTTCATGTATGTGGAGATGAGGACTCAGAAAAAGAAGTGGTTGAAGTTACAAGACAGGAAAAATAAAGCTTTGGTGATACCATGTCTTCGTATTCTCAGCTTGGGGCAGTGGGTCCTGGTAGGGACCCACGGGCAAGCCCACCTCACTTCCGTTTTGCCACATCCTTCTTTTGCGGTCTTCTGTTCTAGGCTGTGACATGCCAGCTCCCAAGGGGCTATGTTGACCCACTGTAAGGGAAGGAATCTTAGATTAACACTTCTTTCGGGCTTGTGCACCTAGCCCTGGGCAGGATCTGGACCATACTACTGGATGCCAGGAATTGGACCCAGGGCTGCCTTGTGCAAGGCAAGTGCCCTACCTGCTGTACTATCTATCGTTCCGGCCCTTGGTGCTCTGTTTCTCAACAGCGAAATGTGAACCTGGCAGGCTTCCAAGAACACCACCAGTTCTAACACACAGTGATTGGAAAATGCCTGCTTCACTGCCGTGCCTGTGGGAATAAGTGATCCCAAGAACGAGGCTTTTTAAATAATTGGCGAGGTGGCCACTCCTACGGAGCTAATGGTTTGCTTCCTGGATCTTAGACCAGCTCTGTCCAAACATGCTACTTTCAGGACACTGCATCCTCGCTGGCGGCAGAGCGCAGTGCCCAGGCAACGCCTGAGTCAACGTTCTGGGTCCCGCAATAGAGTGCAGGCAGATACAGCAGCCTCGAGCTTCTGGTGGCATCGGGACACCAAGCCCTGTGAGTCTGCTCCTAAAATAAAACAGATCCAGTTTCTCCTACTTATAGAAAGTCACTAATAGGAAAGGAAGTTTTGAGTTTTTTGTAAGTATTTGTGTGTGTGTGTGTGTGTGTGTGTGTATGTGTGTGTAAATGTGGGGGTGTGGGCGGACATAGCACTAGGAGCCAAATGGGGGAGTTTAATGCTCCTAGACTATTGGACAGCTGGGGTTTGCACTGAGGCCTTGGAGTGAAGCTGGTTAGGGGAAGAGAATGGAACAGAGATAGATGTGAGGCCTTCATGACTGGTGCCTGGCAAAGCATCAAAGCATCAAGGAACAGACTTTGCCCCAACTTTCACCTACCAGAGAAAAGTTACCATAAGGTGGGTGTGACAAATTAAAATTAGAGATAGCAGCTAATTTTTGCTGCTGCTGCTTCTTCTTGTTATTGTTCTTCTTCATCTACAGCTATCTTCTTCTTCTTCTTCTTCTTCTTCTTCTTCTTCTTCTTCTTCTTCTTCTTCTTCTTCTTCTTCTTCTTCTTCTTCTTCTTCTCCTCCTCCTCCTCCTCCTCCTCCTCCTCCTTCTTCTTCTTCTTCTTCATCTTCTTCTCCCTCTTCCTCCTCCTCCTTCTTCCTCCTCTTCCTTCATCCTCTTCCTTCTCCTTTTTCTTTCTTTTTTCCTCCTCCTCTACTTCCTCTTCTTCCTTCTCTTCCTCCTACTCCTTTCCTCTCTTCTTGCTTCTCCTTTCTCTACTGCCTCCTCCTTCTTCTCTTTCTTCCTCTTCCTCCTTCTCTTCTTCCTCCTCTCCCTTTTCCTCCTCCATTTCAAGTGTTTTCTGAAAAGCACTATCAAATCTTTATGATCAATGAGAATAAAAACAGAATATCAATAGACTGATAGCCACTCTGCATTTCCAGGTAATCCAAGACCAAAAATAAAATACCTTTGCTTTGGTTTCCTCTCTAAATTTTCCCTTTAGTCAGTTTGAACTAAAATGAACAGGAGGAGAGTACTATGTTACGGCTTCCTTAACATAAAAAAAAAGAGATTATTAGCTGCATAAAAAATGCCTACTCTAAGAGAATTCCCATCTCAGAATGGGCTATTACAGTGTAATTCTGTTCTTAGGAACATGATTAGACTTCATTGGAAATTTGCCCCTCCCCAATTCTTGTAAATGCATATTCACTGTTCAAGTGCCTTTGAAAGACAGAAATGGAATATTAAAGTACCTCATCTCCATCATAAAAGATGCTAGAAATGCATAGTCATTTCCCAAGGAAACAATGGAAGTATTTTATGTTCTGCTTTTCTTTCTCACTAGTTGGTTTTGAATGAAGACAAGGAGTGGTGAATAACTCGCTAGAGTCTGTTACACAATAGCGGTGATTCTGAGGAATATTTCATAAAAATCCACTGCAAGGAACAACTGAGCATTTTATAGCAAATTGGTACCTACAGCCTGAAATGACTTTCTATTTTCCATGGTCCTGCGGAGTCTTTTTATTAGAAAAGATTGCCTAAAAAGGCTGTAAAATAACTTAACACCAAACAAAAAACAACCCCCCCCAAAACAAACAGAATACACACACACAAAACCCCACAAACAAACAAAAAATAAAGGTCATTAAGTAAATAATATCTCATTGGCCCTACTTGCAAATACAGTAAGTATAAGGTAATGGTAGGGTCAGGGTAGAATGTCAATATATAAATGTCAGGTCGACATATTCATTTCACTGCATAATAACTGCACCCTATTTTTTTTTATTGAATCACAGTGAGATACACAGTTACAAAGTTGTTCATGATTGGGTTTCAGTCATATTTCAACACCTGGCCCAACTCACACAATTTTAAATAATAGCCCAATTTTTTAAAACTTTGCTTAATAGTTGCACTCCCCTACGTTTTGTGAAAAAAAAATGGTGACACATGCTTTTTCAGGGTTATGCAAATGACATGCAGTAACTCAGCACACAAATGAATATTAGGTTGCTAAGGCACTACAAAGAAGAACAAAGCAGGAAAAGAGCTGGAGGAAGAGAAAGGTGGGTGGGGGAGATTGTTCACTCATCAGGTGATAGTTGAGCTTTAGTTCCTAAAACTAGTTGGTCCTCATGCATCTAAACCACCGGCCCAGATATTTGTATTGAATAAGGAATAACAGTTATCAATTATTGAGCATTCACAATATCAAAATAGGCTTATTCTAATTTATTGGCACTTACTTTCTCATTTCATCTAATTTCGAAGACAAGAACACCAAGACACAAAGAGATTCAGTGATTGGCCCAGTAACATAAACTTAAATTATAGAGGCAGATTGCATCCTTTGGCTGATAGTCTTCAAAGTCCATAGAAATAATCTCCATCTTATGGTTTGAATGGTGTCTCCTTCAAATTTACATGGTGAAATTCTAACCTCTCTAGTACCTTAGAATATGATGATATTTGAAAATAGGGTAATTGAAGATAGAATGATTTAAGATAAAAAGTAATAATGGAATGGAAAGGGCCACATAAGCCAGTCTGACGACTATCCTTAGGAAAGGGGGACATTGATACTAATTTGGACACAGATACATACAGAAACAATATTATAAATGTTGAAAATTAAAGTGGCCTAAAGGTGATGCCAAGGAATCCTCAATGACTTCCAAAAACTAGGAGTGAGACTCGGAACAGATTGTTCCCCACATTCAACTCAGGAATAACCCTACTAACAGCTTCATCTCAGATTCCTAGCCTCCAGAATTCTGAGACAACAAATGTCTATTGTTTCAGTCACTTAGATTGTAGTACTTAGCTATGGCAGTCCTAGTGGGCCAAAGTAATTGTTCTGTGGTTATTTATACTTATTCATTTTTATGAATTTTATTTTAAGGGCTGGAGCGATAGCACAGCAGGTAGGGCATTCGCCTTACACGCGGCCAACATGGCCGACCCGAGTTCGATTCCTCCACCCCTCTCGGAGAGCCCGGCAAGCTACCGAGAGTATTCGATATGCCAGACACAGTAACAACAAAGTCTCCAATGGAGATGTTACTGGGCCCGCTCGAGCAAATCGACGATTAACGGGAGGGCCTTTATTTTTTTAATTTATTTTATTATTTATTCATTTTTATAATTTATAGCTTAATGTTTCCCCCTGAAGGACATGTGATTCTAAAATATAGCATTTTTGTTTTATGAACCAAATGTAGATTTATTAGATCACAGGTGTGGATTAGATTTTAGAGACAGATGCAAAAACTGAAGAACCCATAGATGAAAGGAGTTCCTCAAGGTCACAATTCAAATGTTCCTTGATGTCTCTACTCCTGGTAGTCTGCCTCTGTTGCTTTGTGGTTTGCCTTGTCTTGCTGGCCGCACAGGAGATTTTGTTCATTCAATTTTTCATGTTACTCGTCCTTGTACTCTGCAAACACACTGACATTTCTTATTTTAGGTGTGTTATTTTTTTTAGAAGAGTCTATTAATAGTATAGCTATCACTCCAGGAAGCGGCTCATCCTGGTTCTTTATGTTATTAAAACCCCCTGCTCTCCCTTCTTCATCAGTGTTTGTCAGCGTGCCCGGAGATCTACAGAAAGTTTAGGTCTTGTTATTTTTTGCATCAGCTATTGTGGAACATTGGAGATCATCATATTTCCAGATACTTTATTCCCCTACTGCTGTAGGAGAAAATTCTTTTAATTCCTATGCCCTAGATCTTGAGATAGGAAGGATTTTTTTTCCAGCCATATGTTATTACATATTCATTGCTTTACTCATAATATGCTAATTGGTCTTTTGAGGAAGCACATAAAACTTTTTCCAAGCCCACACCCATTTTGGTGTCTGATGATTTTTACCTCAAAATCTCCCTTTCCTTAAGGAGAATCTCTGAACAGAACTGCCTGTGGTTTAGTTGGAGGTCTCCAGTCTGTCATACAAATTTCACAGTAGAGCTCCTGGAGAAAATATTCTGGGTCGAGAGCAGCAACTTTGTAAACAGTACCCTGAAGTCCCAGCAGGATGATCCATCAGATCTCGGATTAAGATACTTTAGTTCCTTCAGTTCCCTGGAAGTTGTTTTAGCTGTCTTCACCCTCACTCTCCTGGTTACTTTGTCTAATATCATTTCCAATAATCATTTCACCTCCTCACAAGGGTGCTTTGCCTCTTTCTCTACATCCCCTGGAAATTTCAGTAGCTTGGGTGGCTCCAAACTTGAAGACAGCTACTTCATCCTTATCAAGTGTGCTGTAATTTGGGTATGATGTTTTATTCGTTTTAAGCCCACACCTGGCTGTACTGAGAGCTCACTCCTGGTTATGTATTCGGTGATCACTCCTGCTGACTACAAGGACCATAAGGAGTGCCGAGGTGTTGAATACACGTAGGTCTCACGTGAGGCAAGCACCTTACCCACTGCACTATCTCTCCAGTCCACAGTTCGGCTATGAAATTTAAAAATAATTTGAATGGTGTCATTTACACGAAAATGTGGGCTTTGTAAAAAACAGTCATAAATTTCAGTTTGATCCTGAAACTTGAAGGAAAAGAACCACATGTGCAAAAGTAGAATTGCTGGGTCATTTGGCAGCTCAACTATAAGTTTATGAAGGACTCTCCATACTGTTTTTCACCAGGGTTGAATTAGACAGCATTCCTAACAACAGTGGATCAGAGTTTCTTTTCTCACTACACCTCCACCAACACAGATTGTCCCTACTATTTTTGGTCTGTGCCATTCTCACCAGTGTGAGATGAATAATGGAGGTGGTGGTGGGGGTGGAGCATGGAAACACTGGCAGAGAAAAGTTGATGCTGATGGTAGGATTGGTATTAAAATATTGTATGCCTAAAGCTCAACGGTCAATAACTTTGTAAATCACAGTTCTTTAATTAAATAAAAATAAAATTACTTTATTAAATAATAAACTTTTGAAAAGAAAAGCACACATATAAATTTTTAGACTAGTATGAAAGAGGAAGAATGGATATGCATCCTGCCAAATGGATGACATGCATCAATGTTGTTTCATCCATGCACTAGACATGTGGATAGCCTTATTCAGTGGGGAGGAATCTTAATTTTAGTTCCTTACAGCACAAGATGATGAAAAGATCTACGAAGGAAAAAACTCTTTTAATTTCTTTTTTCTTTTTCTTATTTTTTGTGAAAAATATGCCTTAATGCAAGAATCCTTATTAAGTTACTGTGATTTACAAAGTTATTCATCATAGAGTTTCAGGCATACAGTGTTCCAACAACAGTTTTACTACCAGTGGCCCTCCACCAATATCCTCGGGTTTCTTCCCATTCCCCAGCATACCTCCTTGGTAGGCACTTTTTGAGTTTGATCATTGTATTTTGGGTCTCATGATTATAGTGTTTCTGGATCTGTGATATATATACATACATATATATGTATGTATATATATCACAGATATATATCACAGATATATATATATATATATATATATATATATATATATAATATCCTCTACTCAAGGCTGCTCCTTCCAGACAGGAGTATAAAATGAGGCACCCATGGCCATGCCACTGGACTCTGCGCCAGGCTGTTTTCACTCGGGGCACCCCAGAGGGGGGTGGGTGAGAGCCCTCCCCACCCCAAGGGACCCAGCCCTGGCAGCCGACCTCCACTATCCAACCACCGCCATGCTCCAGGCCAGTTTCCGGACACATCATAAGACACTTCCTACCCATTTTCCATAATGAACGTACCATATTTGGTGGGGTTCACACAGTAGGCAACAAATCATTGATAAAAATATATAAATATATGCCTCTCCGACAGCCTGGCAAGCTACTGAGAGTATCCCGCCCACACTGGCAGAGCCTGGCAAGCTCCCTGTGGCATATTTGATATGCCAAAACCAGTAACGACAACAGGTCTCACTCCCCTGACCCTGAAAGAGGCTTCAATCGTTGGGAAAAGACGAGTAAGACGCGGCTGCTAAAATCTCAGGGCTGGGAGGAATAGAGACGTTACTGGTAGCCACTCGAGTAAATCGACGAATAACGGGATGACAGTGACAGTGTGATACAGACCGTATCCTCTATACCACTGATGTGTCTGAGGCCCCACCCCTTCCCCTGTTAGCTTCCATCTGCCTCTTCTTACTTACTCCCTTAATATTTTTCTTGTCCTTATTTCTATAATCTAGGGTCCAGGGTAATCTATGTATCTCCCTTTGATACCTTGAATTATCTTGTCCTTTTATTCTAAATAACACATGTAAGTGAGACCATTTATGCAATAAAAAAGGATAAAATCATGCAACTGGGAGCAATTTGGATGGGACTGGAACATATTATGTTAAGTGTAGTAAGTCAGCAGAAGGACAAAAAGGCTCATTTTTAGCTGGAGTTGGGCTGCTGTGAACACATGCTGTGTATTCAGCCCACACTCCCGCAGTCATCATTTGTTGAGGCTTAACATCAACACTGAAAAGGAAGAAATGACACGGTTTTAGGGAATATTTCTGAAGTCATAATTGTGTTGTAGCTTGGTACAAAATGAGACAGAGACTGCAGGGCAGTTTGAACCATATTTCATCTCTCAATTGACTTTCAAGCTTTGGAGCAAAGGGAGGGTGAGCATCAGGAGGACGTCTATGAAATAAGTTTAGTCAGAGGTATGTACTGAATATCTATCTACACTGCCACTACTTTACTGCACACTTGCCATTTGAAAAATGCCCACTATAAGATTTCTTCGAATGAGTACGTATACTTTAGTTGGGAAAAGATTTCTTCAGAGACACTGCTTAAGGAAGACTTTTTCAACTGCTGGTGATTCTCAGCTATACAACAACGCATAAATATCTGGAAAGTACAAGGAGAACTTTGCAAAGGTAGAGACCCCAAGACATGTCTGGCATTATTACTCAGGGCTTAGCTTCTGCATGAATCCTTGAGTATGTAAAAGTAAACATACAGAATTACAGATATTTGTGAAGTTATAGTTATTTTTGTGACCACTTTAAGATGAATAATATTGTGTCTCTTGATGTTCTGTGTCCAGACCTCAAGCTGGTTCCTCACTGGTTTTGTCCCTTCATGTCCCATATATGGAGTCCTGATCCATGAGGAATTTTAACGGTTCTGTCCATCTGCTTCCTGTGATGTCCAGGGGTCCTGTGTCCCATGATGTTCTTGAGTCCAGTGTCCCTTGATGCCTGTGCTCCCGATGGCTAGCTAGTCAGTCTCTGCTGCTCTGTGGTCTACCTCAGCTTGCTGCTCTTTGTCCCTTTAGTTTTCCTTGATTCTCCAGCTACACACATGAGGTGAGAACTCTTTGCTTTTCTTGCTGTCTACCTGGGCCCAGGTGATGGTCAAAGAGATGATGCTGTTTGTCCAGGCATAAGTGTAGGTTCCAAGAGAGAAAGTTACCTGACCTGTGTTCATATTAAAGTGTTTGTTATATCAACTCCTTAGCCACTTCCATTATCTATCTAACTGGCTGCCGATCAGGCAGACAAGATTTTTAAATGATCAATTTAAAACCCTTCCTCCTCCATATCCACCTTAACTATATTACTATTAGTGCTTGGGGAATCTCACCCTGAGACTCGGTCAACAGATTCCAGGGGACTCTAAAGGTTCTTTCCAATCCACCCAAGTAATTCCTTCGTTGCCTAACTCAACCTTAAAATAATCACAGAATTCCTTTCTCCATCACCCACTTTACTTTTGTGGGGCTTGGCACTCAAAAATTAAGTGACTTCACTCAAAGTTTTGACCCTTCTCAGAATTCAGGCTTCAACCAAAAGGGGGAGATTTACTCTCTCTCCAGTGATGGAGTGCAATATATGCAAGTAAGAAAGTTGAGAGTTAGGATAAAACTCTTGGGAAGGATAAAGACAGTGAGATATCACAATGGCAGGGAGAATAATGCATGCAGAAAACTTATGTTCTGCTGCATCACAAATAACTGGACTCAAGTTCAGATCAAAACACATTCCTTTTTAGGAAGCTTTTGTTCTTTACTCCCTCGGTATCTCTTTCCATCCCTCACCTCTCTTGGTTATATGTTTTAATTAGAATAGACCATAATTCAGTCATTAGGTATAATATATATTCCCTTCCCCAAGGAGAATCGATCAAATATCCCAGGCAGAATTCCTTTATCATCTTAGTTATATAAGAGGCATCATGCTTTTAAAAATACAACTAAGTTACCTTAATTATTACAGGTATACAGCCCAAGGCAATGAATATCTTCCATTTTGCAACAAATACAGCTTGAATTCTCATTATCTCACTTGAAAACTAAAGGAAACAGTAAAATACTTAAAAGTGTTGGAACAGACTGTACTATCCTAACCTGCCATCAAATTATTTTCTTGTCTTGGAATTATATAGTAATTAGCAATAAAGGAAATCCCAGGAGTATAATTTTCTTGGTATATGTAGATTAAACTCTTAATCTATTCAAGGTATCTCTGCTTTGCCCCTCTACTGTAACTTTTATTACTTCATTATAAAATATAGTTCTACAGTGTTAGGAAGAATTTATATAAAGCTTTCTGTCTGAATATATTTTCTTACTTCTAAGTAAGAGGCAAGGGAGAAGAAGAAAATGCCAGTCTTGAAATCAACATGAGCTTGCTTTGTGTGATTTTAGGAAAATTTGATACTTGTGCAAAGTCCAAATTTTGTTAAACCAGAACAAACGGAACTCTTCTGTAAATTTCCTAGTGAAGCAAAATTTTCATGGAACCAGCATTTAGCTTCTTTCTCTGAAGTAATGAGTCATTGAAATTTGGGGACTATGATTCATTTATGAACATAACCAGAAAATTGGAACAAAATTAAATACTCCAGGCATAGTCTCTCTACAAGAGTCAACTCCAATCAATTGTAGTTGAAAATAATTTAATCAAGTTTGATAAAAAAAATTACAAATCAATTTCTTTTTGCTTAAAAGGTTTTAGAGTTTTGTAAGACAAATACTATTTTTGAAAGCTGTGAAGTAGATGCAATAATAATGCTTCCAGGAACTACAGAACTTTTGAATTAGAAGGAAAGAACTAAAATATGTGGTGCTGTGGTTAGAAAAAAGGAAGGCGATGACATTAAGACTTCTCAGAATGTTCAGTATATTTGGGGGATCTGTGACAGAATATTCAATTCTGTTCCATTGGTCTGCAGGTCTGTTTCTAGCCCAGTACCATGCTGTCTTAATTACGACTGCTTTGTAGTACAGTTTAAAGTTGGGGAGGTTGATGCCACCAATCTTCTTTTTCCCAAGGATTGTTTTAGCTATTTGTGGGGGTTTATTGTTCCATATGAATTTCAGGAGTGTTTTGTCTATTTCTTTGAAAAATGTCATGGGTATCCTGATAGGGACCGCATTGAATTTGCTTAGTGCTTTGAGCAGTATTGCCATTTTGATAACGTTAGTCCTCCCTATCCATGAACAGGGGATGTGTCTCCATTTCCTAGTGTCCTCTTTTATTTCTTGAAGTAGTGTTTTGTAATTTTCCTTGCATAGATCCTTCACCTCTTTGGCATTGCAGCACTGTTCACAATAGCCAAAATCTGAAAACAACCCAAGTGCCCTAGAACAGATGACTGGTTAAAGAAACTTTGGTACATATACACAATGGAATACTATGCAGCTGCCAGGAGAGATGAAGTCATGAACTTTGCTTATAAATGGATAGACATGGAGAGTATCATGCTAAGTGAAATGAGACTGAAAGAGAGGGACAGGCATAGAGGGATTGCACTGATTTGTGGAGTATAAAACAAGATAACATGAGGCTGACACCTAAGGACAGTAGATACATGGGGAAGATAGATTGCTCCATAGCTGGAAGCCTGCCTCATGAGCAAAGGGGAGAAGACAGCTGGAATAGAGAAGGGATCACTAAGAAAAAGATGGCTGGAGGAATTGGTCTGGATGGGAGATGTGTGCAGAAAGTAGATAAAGGACCAAACATGATAACCTCTCAGGGTCTGTATTGCAAGTCATAATGCCCAAAAGCAGAGAGAGATTATGGGAAATCATGACTGCCATAGAGGCAGAGGGAGGGTGGGAAAGGGGGGGTATACCGGGGAGATTGGTGGTAAGGAATGTGTACTGGTGGAAAGATGGGTGTTTGATCATTGTGTGATTGTAACTCAAACATGAAAGCTTATAACTATCTCACTGAGATTCAATGACATTTAAAAAAGACTTCTTAGAAGGTTTAGGAACTGAACTGCAGGTGTGCAAGTGGAAAGAGGAATGCAAAGTGAAAATTCTTAATGTTTACACATAGGACAAATATTATTCGTATGCATGCATGAGAAAATGACCATAGCTGATGTTTTCTGAAGCAGAAAACATGATTCATTATTGAAGACCAAATTGCTCTGATTCCAGAATCATGCTGAGTGAATTCTGCTTTGTAGAAGGTTTAGGGGCTATAAACCACGGTGGGCATTCAAATGGAAAGAGAAGACACAGTGAAAATCTTATAATGTTCACGCATAGGACAAACAGTATTCATATACATGCACATCTAGCTCACATAGAGGCATTTATCTGCTTGCTGTGTTAGAAGCACTGAAGGAACTTTCTCTTCCTAGCTATGCTTTCCCCTACTGCTGCCCAGGTACAGGATATCCTCACCAAGGTCTTGAAATGATCTGCATTTAAACTACTTCCAGGTGGACTAGGAATGTTGATACTTTCTAAATCCATGCATATAGCAGCAAATTGGGTGATTTTGTCTTTGTTTTTTTTTCTTTTGTAGTCAAGTAGTACTTCATTGTGTGTATATGCCATAGTTTCTTTATCCAGTTATCTGCTCGTAGACCCTTGGATTATTTTTATATTTTGGCTATTGTGAATAGTGCTGCTGCAGTGACTTTAGATAAGAGCAGATGTCTTTTCTCATAGTTTTTGGGTCCTGGGAATAGATGCCAAGAAGCGGAATTGCTGGATCATTTGGAAGTTCCATTTTTTGAAGAAGTGTCCCTACCATTTTTCATAAAGGATGAATGAGTTGATATTTCTGCTAGCAGTGAATATAGGTAACTTTATCTCCATATCCACATCAACACGGATTTTTGTTCTTTCTGATCTCTGACTGGAGTGATAGCACAGCGGGTAGGGCGTTTGCCTTGCATGCAGCCAACATGGCCGACCTGAGTTCGATTCCTCCGCCCCTCTTGGAGAGCCCGGCAAGCTACCGAGAGTATCTCGCCCGCACCGCAGAGCCTGGCAAGCTACCTGTGATGTACTCGATATGCCAAACACAGTAACAACAAGTCTCATGATGGAGACGTTACTGGCCCACTTGAGCAAATCGATGAACAACGGGAGGACCGTGACCGCGACAGCAAAGCCTGCAAGCTACCCATGGCGTACAACAAAGTCTCACAATGGAGATGTTATTGGGCCCGCTTGAGAAAATTGATGAACAGCGGGAGGACAGTGACAGTGACAGATCTCTGACAGTCTCACTGGAACTCATTTTGATTTGAATTTCCCTGATGATAAGGAATATTGAACATTTTTAATATACTTACTAGCCACCTATATGTCTTCTTTGAGGAATTTGCTGTTCATTTCCCCTCCCATTTTTGAAGGGGTTGATTGTATTTTTTTTTAAGTTTACAAGTGCTTTATAAATCTTGGATATTAACCCTTTGTCAGATGAATGTTGGGAAAATATTTTCTTCCAGTATATGGGGGTATTTTTTGTCTGTCATAATTTGGGGAAGTTTTATCATTGTTTCTTCAAAGTATTTTCATCTCCTCAATCTTAAATCTCTTTTCTGATGCTCCAGTTACATGATAAATTGTTTGATATTATCTTACAGGTCCTTAAAGTTTATGTTCATATTTATTCAACATTTTTTTGTTTTATTTCTTCAGATTGAATTGTTCTAGTTAAACCATCCGCATCCACAGATTGTCGATTCTTCTCTGTCACCTCTAAAAAGCAATTGAAGTAAATAGTGGCTTTTTAACCTGGTATGCTTTTCGGTTCTAGAACTTTGAATTTTATTTCTTCCTGCCCCCCCCCCCCCCCCAGGGTTGAGCTATACTCAGTGGTTGGGTGGGGAAAACTCCATCTCTGTACTAGGGAGTCACACATGCTCAAAGGACTATGCAATGCAGGAGATCAAACCTAAGGATCCTGCATTCAAAGCACATGCTCCAACCCTGTGAACCATCTGCCTGACCCTGAGCAAAGGTGTTAAATCAACTATGATGGATATGCTCAAAGAATGACAGAAAAATATGTTTTAAAAAAAGCATGGTCTAATAAATTATGACAAGGAACTTCTCTGAGTAAGGAGAATACTTGTCTCCTCCCACGATTACAACACATCTCCACCAAAACTTTGATCAGTCTGCAGAGAAAATGATCTGAAATCCCTTATTTTTACAGCTAGGAATAAAAGGAGAAAATAAATTGATGTCAAAAGTGCTCATCAAGAAAAAACTGTCTGGGAGTAGAAACAAGTTTCAATTGGGAAGAAGTTTCTAAGGTTTAAAATCCAATTTCAGAAGCAAGGAAATTGCACCAAACACACAGCACATTCATCTAATGCTTATAGCGTCAGAAAAAAGGGGCGAGAAATTAAGTAAGGGTATTAAGTATTAAGTAAGGGCCTGATATGCAGGCAGGTATCATCTTGGAGACCTTCACAACCTTGTGGATGAAGCTGCCATATTGGATCTCAGTCTTCATTCTGGCAAACCATGAAAGAAAATTCTTGAGGAGAATTTCACCCACCCTTAACTAATAACTGAGTTAGCTGGGGTTTGGGAGATAATGATCAAGAATTCTTTGTCCTGCCAGTCAAACCTCATCCCTACCAGTATACATCTAATTGCTAGCAAGCAAGTCACATCCTTCTAGACAGAACGCCTGAAGTCAGAGTGCATACCTGGTGAATGACCCATGAGCCAGTGGTCTTACTGTTGCTGTGCACGCAAGATGGAGAAAGCATGCCCTGTCATCTGCTGGGAATAAAATCTCAGTCCCCTCTTAAATAAGCATCCTGGTCGCAGCCTGGGTGTGTGATACCACAACAGGGAGCACTCCGTATAGGGCTCAGGAGACCATATGGGGTGCTGAGGATTGTACCCAGCTTAGCGGCATGCAAGCAAGTGACCTATCTGCTATACTATCACTCTAGTCCTTAAAAATAAATTCTTAATGTATATAAATACATGGTAAAAAAGAAAATTATGAAATATTGGCGTGAAAGGTATGAAGGTTATCAAAGAATTGCAAAACATTTCAGCTGCCTTTTAAAAATCCATATTGGACTTTTATGAGTGTTTTAAAAATATTTTAATTTTTATAATATTTTTGACAAAAATTAATTTCTTTACGATGAGTTGTTTCATCCCATTCCCATAAGACCTCAGAGTTTTTGGCTGGAGAACAGCTGTACCTGAGAGTTTCATCGGTTTGACATCTCTTCAGAGAATACTTGTGTACCGTTTGTATGATAGTGGTTGTGGGGTGTGGATGAGATTATGTGGCTCAAAGCTTTGGCAAGGTGGGGACTTCTCACAAGGAACCCCCAGAGATTTTAGCTTGAGGACTGGTGTACCATGAGTATTATTGGCTTGGCTTGGCATCTTTCTGTGAGTAAATGTCATTTTATATATATATATATATATATATATATATATATATTTTGTTTTGTTTTGTTTGGAGGCCATACCCAGTGATGCTCAAAGGTTACTTCTGACATCACACTCAAGAATCACTCCTGGTGATGCTCAGGGGACTGCATGGGATGTTGGAGATCTAACCCTGGTCAGAAATGTGCAAAGCAAGTGCCTTACCCATTGTACCATTTCTCCAGCCACTGTCAAACACTGTCCTCCCATTGTTCATCGATTTGCTCTAGTGGGTGCAGTAATGTCTCCATTTTGAGACTTGTTGTTACTGTGTTTGGCATATTGAATATGTCATGGGTAGCTTGCTAGGCTTTGCCATGCGGGCAAGATACTCTCGGTAGCTTGCCGGGCTCTCTGAGAGGGGTGGAGGAATCGAACCCAGCTTGGTCCAGCCGGCTGCGTGCAAGGCAAACGCCCTACTGTTGTGCTATTGCCCCAGCCACAGTGTCATTTTAAACCCCTTTATAGCTGCTATCTGTGAGTGGAATTCAGGGTGATCTGGGGTGGTCTCCTGCTCAATTACAGTGCAGATTTTTAAAAAAATTGAATCACTGTGAGATATAGTTACAAAGCTTTCATATTTGAGTTTCAGTCATATAGTGATCGAACACCAGTGCAAATTTTCCACCACCAATGTCCCCAATATCCCCACCATCCCACTTTCCTACTGCCTCTATGGCAGTCAACTTCCCCCATACTCTCTCTCAACTTTTGTGCATCATGATTTGCAACAGACACTGAGAGGCTATCATGTTTGATCCTTTATCTACTTTCATTACACATCTCCCATTCCCATCGATCCCTCCAACCGTCATTGACTTAGTGATCCCTTCTCTATTCCAGCTGCCTTCTCCACCAGCTCATGAGACAGGTTTCCAATATGGGGCAACATTCCTGGCCCTTGTGTCTACTATTCTTGGGTATCAGTATCATATTATATTATTTTATATTCCACAAATGAGCGCAGTAATTCTATGTCCCTCTTTCTGATTTATTTCACGTAGCATGATACTCTTCATGAACATCCACTTATAAGCAAATTTTATGATTTCATCTTTCCTAATAGCTGCATAGTATCCTATTGTGTAGATATACACAATGGATAGATGTCTACGTAATAGATGTAGATGTACCAAAGTTTCCTTAACCAGTCGTCTGTTCTCAGGCACTTGGGTTGTTTCCAGATTCTGGCTATTGTGAACAGTGCTGCAATGAACATACGGGTGCAGATGTCATTTTGCAGTGTAATTCTTCAGTAGGTCTCCTGAAGACACCTCATCCAGTCTACTGGGAAGTCTTTCATGGCTCCTTCTCTGCAAACACTCCTCTCTGCAGCTTCCTGCTCGATAATGAGCTTTACTTTCTTGCACTCCAATTATCTCAGCTTTAAAATTCTGTTTGGATTTTAGTGCTGTGGTTAGAAACTGTCTTTTGGCAAAAAGCTGGAGACTGTGGTGTTTGCCCTTAATATTTTTCTTCTTCAGAGACAACAGGTTCAGGTTGCCATTGTCCACTGCTTACAAACTATTGCCTGAAACATTGTCACTTAAATTTTTAATCTGTAGTCTGGTACTAGTTATTCCACCATGGCTAGAAGGTTAAATCCTTCTAGTTATTATTATTATTATTATTATTATTATTATTTAATCCTTGGCATTATCTTGGCAGATAATGCCTTTCAAAGTCTGTGGCTTAATTTTTCAGTTCATCGTGGAGTTTATGCCCAATTCAATCAGCTAATCCGTGGCTGAATAAATAGCAGTACTCCTACATAAAAATTAAAAAAAATTTTTTTTCACTTCATCTCTAATTCCCAGTTAGAGATGTGTCTTCTCTCCTTCAAAGAGAGGACATATTCTCTTAGGATTTTGCTTGTAATTTTCTATTTTCTCTCTTAGGGACATCAATAGTTCACATAACATTTGTAATATGAACCAACATAGACTCTCAGAGACTGGAAATAAACTCCACCTTTGTTTTTTAGGATGACTCAGAATAATATCCGTTCATCCTGTCTGGTCTTGAGTATATAGAATTACAACTCATAACAGAAAATTGTGTTAGCATTAATAACTGAACACATTTTCACCCATGAAAAAGAATAATTGGTTGCAAGTTCAAAAACAAAATAATCAGTGAACAATCTGTACAATTACCACTCTGTCATAGGCAAGTGGGAAATAAAACCTTTTTTTTTCTTTTTTTTTTTTTGCTTTTTTGGGTCATACCCGGCAATGCACAGGGGGTACTCCTGGCTCTTCACTCAGGAATTACTCCTGGTTGTGCTCGGGGGACCATATAGGATGCTGGGAATCCAACCCGGGTCGGTCGCATGCAAGGCAAATGCCCTACCTGCTGTGCTATTGCTCCAGCCCCCAAAATCTTTATTTATTGAGAGAGGGATGGACTAAGCACTTTTACATATATAATGCCATTTAGTTCTGAGTGCAGCCTAGAAGATGGCATGATTTATCCCAATTTGAGTATATGAAAAACACAGTTTTGAGAGGTGAAATAATTTGTGTCAGCTCTTAGCAATCTGGGGTTAAAATTCAGCACCCTGGGGAGCTCTCATGACTTCAGAAATCTTCAGACAACAAACAATATCACCACAGACAAGACTGCCTCTCCCATTCCCAAATACACAACTCATAGGACTGTGCCCTTTGTAACCTCTTTGCTAAAGTTTGTCCATTTTTTTAAAAAAAAAACTGGTTTTGTCTGCCTAGAATTGTGGAGGATGAGAAATAGCATGCAGAATGAATTTTCCTAGGTAGAAACCATCCAATCTGTATTTAAAAGGAGAAGCCAGGACTGGAAACAGTAGGAGCATTTTTAGTTTAGGAAGTCAAGGTGTCACCCTTCCTTAATATTAATAAAAGCTAATATGGTTAGTTAAAAAAGAAAGGAAAAAGGAAAGGCTAACATGGATTGAGACCTTGTTTGTGCAAAAAAAGGCTTGTGACTACGGCTTTTCTGCACAAATAGCCTTTCCAAGGACAGTACTTGCCAGGACCTTCACCACCTGGTGAAAAAGTGGGGAGATCTTGAAATAGTGGGGAGACTTAACCACCTTAAACTATGGTGCAGTCTCAGCTTTTGATGAAGGCAATAACATCTGGGGAAGTTAAGCTCTTTCTAGTCTCTGGTAACCAGCTAGAACTTGGGTCTACCCAGGCCTTGGTCTGGGATATGTGGAAAGTCCAAACTATTTCCCCAATCCCTCCATTCTGATGGGGCTTTATATTCAAATCCTGCCTCCCCTGAGGTTCTGTCAGGCCTTACTTAGTTCTGGCTTCATTAATGAACATTTCAACTTCACATCCAACCACTAAGTCCTGCTCACTTTTAACAGCACTGTTTCAAATAACTTAATTCTATAATGCCTTAATGTTTGAAACTATAAATAACTCTAAGCAGAATCCACATTTTTGGACGCCCTGTGCATAACTTTTCCCCAGATAATGGACATGTGAAATGAAACAAATTCAAGGCTTGGTAATTAATCAAACAGAGAAATGTCTCCATTTCTTTTTCTTTTGCCTAGGCTGTGAGGTTGTGAGAGCCTGTGAGTACAGGGAAGAAGGTCAAACCATCAGTACTTGTATGATTACAGCGACAGCCGGTGCTCTGGAGACACCAGTAAGACCCTCTGATTCCTTTTGTCTGATCTGACTGGCAGGGCTGAGTGAAGCTGCTCGCAGAAAAACATTTCATGAGTTAAAAAAAATAAGGTCACCGAGCATTTTAAGAACAAAGCTCCCACCCCACACTGCCGACACAGTAACCTCATGCACAAAACACAGGAAATACACCTACCTAAGAGATGTGCCAGCACGGGGTTGGAGGGGGGAGATGGGATTTGAAAAGAAAATGAGTTTTCAGGAAAAAAGGAACTGATTTCTGAAATAGCAAGAAGCGTGTTCAAGAGCTGGCCTTATTCCAAAGAGCTTTGAGGACAGTGATGGATTTTTTAATTTTTACCAGCCGGCTGGTGCAATGGCTGGGGAAACCAGAGGACTGAAGCAAACGGAAGTAGAAAGTGCATAGATAGGGGTTCGAGACTGGAAATGGGAGGGGGAGGGGCATCATGTTCTTTTCAGCATCTGACTCCACTGAAGCAGCCCACTCCGCCCTTCCAGCGCTGCTCCTTAGCTTACGAGGATCGAGGGACTTGGAGGTGCCCTGCAGCTTAGGTTACAGCTAAGAGGCGCCAGTAGCCTGTAGACCCAAGAAGAGTCTTTAGGCTTCGTGGCTCAGAAAGGGTCATCCGGTCCGCCATCCTGGCGCCCAGGAAGCGGCCAACTTAGAAATACACCCACGATCCGACCCTTTAAGTGAGGGTTCTCCAGGCCCTTCTCCCGGCCTATAGTCTCCCACTACAACCGCCAAGCAGGGAAGTAGAAACTGCACCAAGTTCCTTAAAGGAGGAGAGTGTGGGAAGCACTGAATTCCGTGTGAGGGAGACAGAAAAGCAAGAATGCAGAATGCCGCGCTGGTGACTGCAGCTTTTTTTTTTTTTTTTTTTTTTTTTTTTTTTTTTTTTGCACAAACAGCACAACCCAGGCTGTTGCTGGTGCCTGCCGCAGGAAACAAGGATCTGCACCGCCTGGTGAAAAAATGGGGAGCTCTTAAGAAAAAATAAAATAAAATAAAATAAAAAAGAAACACCTTGAGAAGGAGTGCAGATGGAGAAATCGCATCTGCACTTAAAAAGTAAGTTTAAAAATGGAAAGGGAAGATGCCACTGGCAGAAGCAAGTAACTGCACCCGAAAGAGACCGCAGTGCAGGCCGTGACGCTTCTGAGAAGCCGAGCGTGGTAGGAGCAGCCAGGAGCTCCCCATCCCCGGACATCCCCGTTTCTCCTCCCGGGAAACCGAGCGGAGAGTCTGAGATTCCGCGCGGACTCCTTGAAAAGGCGATTAAAGTTCTGCATCTTTTTTTTTTCCCTGCCAGAAAAAAACCGAGCCGGTTCGCAAAAGCAGACCGAGGGGGCGTGTGCGCCTGCGGGTGCGGAGGCGGGTCCGGGCCGTTAGCTGGGGACCGAGCCTGGGGCCCGGAGCTGGTGAACCGGGCAGAGGTGGGGACAAGCACAGCTCTCAGCCAAGCTCTCCTCGGTCGCTTGGCGTTCTGAGATGCCACCCTAAACCCCCTAACTCTGCGCAGGCCAAGGAAAAGTTTCTTTCTAACCTTGCACGCGCCGGCTCCGGGTTGCAATTTCCGGCTCCCTGACACCAACGCCCCTGGCTCTGTGCAGACCCATTGCACCACTTAGCTGCTTTACAACATCCTGCTGCAGCCAGATGCCCTCTAGTTCGTGCTCCCTCCCTAATGCCCACCAGGCTGATCTCTCCCCACCCCCACCCCCCATTTCCCTGGGGTTTTGGGGTGTGTGTTTGCAAGGGGAGGGGGCTCAATAGGTGTTACGTAGGCCAGAGGTCTCCTCCGGGCTTGGACGCGAGGGGTCTAGAGGACTGTTGGGGGTACACAGACCACCCGTGGTGCCTGGATCCTCCGGGGCTTCACTAAGCGAGGCTGGAGGACCATATGGCGTGAGGGATCTAATTCGCAAGACATATACCTTAACTGCAATGCAACCTACCTGTCGGTCTCCCCCTCTTTGTTTCACACCCTCCACCCCCAAAGTTGTAGCGGAAAGGAACTTTTTTTTTTTTTTTTTTTTTTTGCAAAGAATACCGCAACGCAGCTTCCTCACAGTCTGCGCAGGGGAGGGGAAGAGGGGTTGAGACGGGTAGGGGTGGGCACGGCGCAGGCCTCCTACCACCGAGAAAGGAAGGGATGCTGCAAAACTAAGATTTCCCGCACGCGCTTTGCATCAAGCTGCGCTATCCTGAGGACCCGAACTCTCGGGACAGGCTGAACGAGAGGCGCTTGGAAGCCCGTGTGAGCCCGGGAATTTGCTTTTCCTGCTTCGGCGCGCTTCCCTTCTCGCCAGCAGGAGCGCTGTCGGAGCGGGCAAGACACTGCAGGAGCCCAGAGCCGAGACTGCAGGTTTCTGAGACGCAAAAGCCTCCTGAACAGTGCAGAGTGGTGTTTTGTTTGTTTGTTTGTTTGTTTTTTGTTTGTTTGTTTTCCCTCCCATCACTGCACCAGTTCAGGGAAGAGGTAACCCAGAACGCTTTGACAAAAGGAAAACCACGGAGACACGTTGTAAATCTCTCGCTCCATAGGTTTATGCCTAAAGTTGGTCAGTTCACTTGGTGGAGTGTATTGTAAATAAGGGACATTTTCTTTGTTCTAAAATCCGTTACCTTTAGCCCAATCTGCTTAAACATTTATCCCAAATTCCTGGTACATAAACTCCTGGTGAAGCCAAGAATTTGTAGATAAAATCTATTAGATCTTTTTCTAACTATGTCCATGTCCCCACTGATCCATCTGATTTTGTCTTTGTTTCTTTTAGAGTTGGAAGCATAGGCATCCCGTGGGCACATGTCTGATCTGCTGATCTGTGTTACCTCAGTTATCCCCTGAACAGAAGAGAAAGGGTTGTTCATTTATTTATGTTTATCTACATCATCCATTTCCTTTGCAATGCATTCACTTCATTCCACCCCCATTGATATAAATATTTGGATCTTTCCTGTTCTGCCTCTAGCTTGCAGTTTTTATAATTCTTTTCTGTATTTCTAGCTTGAATTGGTTAATTTGTCTCTTCTTTCCTGTGTTCCTCCAGAAAGGTTGCTTAATGACATGGCAGAACTATAAACTAAATGGGTGTCAGTGACAAAGCAGAATTTTAGTGCTTGGGAGACTCTTAATAAGACATAACTTCTGCCTCTGGCGAGACTTGCCGATGAGATAATGTCTCTGCCTCTCCGAGAAGACGAACTCGCTGTAACCTGTTAATGGGCAGAGTAACCTCAGGCCTCTTTGTGAATCTCCTTGGCACAATCCAAGGCACTCTGGTGTCTGCAGGTTGCCTCCGTTACTTGGCAGTTCTGGACAGAAAATGTGCCAATGTTGAATAGCACAATCAAGCAGCAAATCTGACAGACCAGGCAGATACAGTTCAAAAGAAGCCCCTGTGTTGCTGGCAGTCATGTAAGTCATTTGTTATTGTTATTTCGTAAGTACAAATGACTGACTTCAAGGACTCTTGTTTTGACTACTCAACTTGAGATATGTCTGAAGATCTTCTCCAGCCAACCAGCTGTTTCCTTTCCCAAATAGGACACTGAGACCCAGGGAGATGAAGGAACTAGATGACTTTAGACCCAAGACTCTGAGTCATCTTTCTATCAGTTCAGTTCTTTCTTTTTCAACTTATGGCTAGTGATGCTATTTTATAATACACACATTCACCCAAGCTTCTGGGAAAATTAAGGCACCGATGTATTGATATATTTTAATAATGCCTGTGGCTTCTTTTTCTTTTTTGCAAAAGGGTGAGAGATCTAAGGTTACTAAGGTGATTAAGATAATCACTGGGAAATATCTAGGGAAAGAAAGACATTGCATGAAGAAAATTGCTGCAGTGAAGTCTCTTGGGTATCTAGTTGGCACAAGTGGGTTGCTAGAGTGAGCAAGAAGGCAGGGAAGTAGGAAAGCAGGTGGATATGGGAAACTGCATCCTGCCTGATGTGCAGCCTGGCCGGAATACAGACACATAGCAGTCCTGTTTTCAGGCAGTGTGCTGCTCAGACCATTCCTTTCCACCCTGCTGAGATGTATGGCTCATAGTCCTTCAACCACTCTGTCTTTCTTCTTGTACCGAAGAGTAGAGTGGGGGATCATTATGCAGCAGGGAGCTGTGTACCTACGAAAACACCCCAAGCTCTTAATTTAAACTGTCCGAGTGTCTGACGTTTTAATCTATCTAAAAAGCTTTCTTCATAAATGAGCCAACAGCAGGCAGGCACTTGTCAGCATTAAGGAGGCGAACTCAGCTAAAAGGCCTGGCCAGAATAAATGCAGTGGTGTCTAGGAGGCTTGCAAAATAGGAGCAATAAAGGCTAACTGTGCTGGATTGATGAGGACAGTGACATTTGGGCTTCGAGTTCTAAATGTTCATGCTGTTCCCTTAGCCATTTGCCCAGTCCTTCGTGTACTATTATATTGTTTCTACAGATTGAAATTTTATGGGCAAAATTGCAATGACTCTGTCAGCCATGCAACTTTATGGAATCAAAGAGGGAAGAAGAAATATGGGCTTTGCCTACCATTTAGGTGCTTTTTTCCTTAAATTTTCAAATAGTCACCACAAGGACAGTATACCAATAACTCATAGATGCTAATTCCATAATCATTGCTCCTGTAGTCCCAATGAGTCTTATAATGTTACCCTGGTGGCTAAAATAAAACATTTTCTCCTGAGGGAGGTCTTAAATTTTAGCATAATTTCATGCTTTGCAATGCCTTGGTTTTATTATGGAAGAAAGGGGGAAATAGATAAATCAAGTTTTATGATTACTAATATTATTCAGATTTAGTTTTAAAATAAGATTTGGCTAAATATAAAGGGCATATTATGCTCAGTCATGAGTTTCCAACAAGAACAGCGAGGAAGGAAAATTATATGGCTTCAGGAGCCGCATAAAGAGATTAAGTTAGTAAAATTGCCATTCAAAATAAATGAGATAAGACTTTTAATTAAGGGGTTTAATTAAAGGATACACCATTAATTAAGAGAAAACAAAAAAATCATTTTTGTGAGGTAGAATTGGCTTTCTCTTTCTTATCAATTAATATGCATTCTGAAAAATTTCTTAACTTTTTAGGGTAATTCAAAAAAAGCTTGAAGAATCTTCAGGTTTTTTTTTGAGTGTCCTGACTCCTCCAATTGCCCTTCTCCTGCCCTTTATTCCCTCACACTCCCTTCCTCTCACCCATCCAAACCTCTTCTCGGGAAGCAATCTGATAACAGTCACTTGCACTTTCATGGGAACATACATCAAAATAGAACTCTACCAGCTCTTCCAGGTCCATGACCTTTGAAGACACAACCTGCATTTGAAATGCAGGGGTTTGGATCCTGGAGTGTAAATTATTTGGAAGGGGAGGAGAAAACAGAAGGTATTTGAGAGGCAGAAACTGCTCTCAGAACGTATAATTCTGCCGAGGATCAGAGCATGAGCTTTTGCTGGGCAATTTAGGGGGATGTGATTTCCCTCAGTGAGGAGTTCTAGTGACCCACACACTCCTTCAGGATGTGTTACTGTTAGAAGCCTGGATAGTGTAGGCAAATGGTCCATCCAGCCCCACTCTATGGCTGTTTGAAATTGGACAGCGCTCTGTCTTCTCATCTGTAGCAGTGCTGACTCCATGAGGAAAGAGCCTGTCTGCAGAGCCCTAAGTCTGGTCCATGGTTAGCTGCGGGAAACTGGGCTTGGAACTTGCCAGGCTAGAATGGAAAGTTTTGTAAATGTCCTTGTTTGTGTTTACTCTCCTCTGCATATTAGTGCAGCACACATTACTGTTGCCTGTTTACAGATGCCCTTTGCCCGGAACATTTTCTCCTTTACCCTTCTGAGGCAGCAGCGCTCCTATTGGCAAGCAACCAAGATTCTAGCACTGCATTACGGCCAGTTCCCATCTGAGCAATATTTGGGGTGGTGGGATGGGAGTGGCTGGATTTAACAAATGAGAAAACCAGAGCTCAAAAAAAAAATCACTGTCACTGTCACTGTCCTCTCGTTGTTCATCGATTTGCTCTAGTAGGCCCAGTAACATCTCCATTTTGAGACTTCTTGTTACTGTGTTTGGCAATTGAATACGTCACGGGTAGCTTGCCATGCTTTGCCATGAGGGCGCGATATTCTTAGTAGCTTGCCAGGCTCTCTGAGAGGGGCGGAGGAACCGAACCCGGCTTGGCCAGGCTGGCTGCTTGCAAGGCAAACGCCCTACCACTGTTCTATCTCGCCAGCCCCTAAAAATCACAAAGTAGCATCTTGTTAATACAGAGCATTTAAATATGGTTTTCTGGAGATTGGATATTGGGGTTATGTAGGGTTCTTTTGGATGGCCTGTTCTGAGTTTAGGATAAGTTTTCCTTGGTGTCTGAAATTTCAAAAGAATAAAAGCAATTTCTCCTTCTATTGTATCTTCAGTGAAGCACAGGAGACAATAGAATGCCAAATCTAGCATGGCATCATATTTAGATGGCCTTAGATGGTTTAGCAGATTGAACATGGGCTACTGCATGCAGCAAGGAAGGATCGACCCATGCATGCATACTCATGCATGCACAGAAGGGGAAAGATTGACTAAGCCTTAGACATCAGGGAAAAGAAGACATTTATCACCTCTTTCTTTAGGGTAAGAAAACTCTGTTTTCAGTTGAAGAAGTTTATCATTTCGGGTGGATTTAATTCATTGGATTACTTTTAATGAGTAATCACAGAGATGACTCTTATCTTAGCAGGGGTCCAGACTTCCTGCATGTAAAAGCAATAAAATGAATTGTCTGGGGGAAAATGATTGTCATATGTAAGTTAGTTATTTACCATAAATTAACAGAAAAATTTGATTAGAAACTAATAAGGCATTAACAAATCTAATGAAAAGAAGGTAAAGAATATAAATAATATAAATGTTCTATTTCCTTGCCAAAAATGCAATAGCTATCAAATTAACAAAACAATAACAACAAGATAACTGTTCAGTTGCTGAGTAATTGACAACTATCAGTAAAACTAGAAAAAAACATGTATTTTTCCACCAAAGAGAAAAAGATTTAAATAATTATTGTGTTCCAAATTAGTGAGGATTTTGAGAATTGGATATTTTTCTTTTTCTCTACAGGGAGCATTACTTTAAAAGTTTTTTAGATGCACTAAACAAAATATGATTTAATGTCATACCCTAAAAAATTAGTACAAGATGAAATAAAATTTTTGTTTATTCATCTCTTTGTCATTTTACTACTGTTAATTAGAAGCCTAGATTCTATGTCCAACAAGGTGAAATCACTAAATAGATGGTGATTCATGTATGTGAAGGAGTATTTAGAAGTCTTTCAAATGAATCAGAGTCTCCTGCCCCCGCGCCTGGCTGTCCTCGCCGGGGCCCCTTGGAGGGAGTGGGTTGAGTTTCCCTCCCCACCCTGAGCAGAGCCCCGGCAGCCGAAGACCTCCAGAACCAGCCACAACCATGCTGAGACCACTCTCCACATGCGTGAAGGTACCGGCAGAGGAACAAAGGCATGCAGGTTCCAGGGCTGAGATCTCCAAGCCTGCTCGAATGGGGCTGAGCATCCTTCACCCAGATCCTCCATCTTCCAGTAGGCAGGGGTCATACCCACCAACTGCCCCCGGTGCTGTGTAATCCCATCAACAGCCAAGACCCAGAGACTATAAAACCCAGCTCCTGGAAGCTGGACGTCTTATTATCTCGTTTTTACTTTGGACAACCTGGGAGGCTACCTGGCAAACTCCCCGTAGCATACCCAATATGTCAAATACCAGTAACAATGATGGGTCTCATTCTCCTAACCCTGAAAGAGCCTTGAATAGGGCAGTTTTTAAAATCTCAGGACTAGGACAAAGGAGACATTACTGGTGCCTGCTCAAGGCAATCGACGAACAACAGATGACAGTGATCGTGATCAAATGAATCATGATATATAGTTCAAGGCTCGTTTTGATGTTAGAGAACTGGCTATATTATTTTTCAGATGTATTTTCTCAGTGGGGCGTTTATATATTCCAGATTTTTACTGTTGGACTTTCTAGATAACAGGCCTGATGAAGTCTTCATTTATTGGGCTTGTATGGGATGTGTGCATTTCTTTTGTCACGAGTCTTTACTGTAAGAATGTAAATGGCAGTTTCAGCTACAGTACACACAAATGGCTGACTACCATCACAGAAGACTTAGGTAATACTGCTTTATCATAAGATGTACAGTGTGTTTCTTGTCTTTAGCTGCACTTGTTTTATGTATATTTTTCTGCTTTGGCTGTGAGTTAAAAAAATACTTGGAACATCATAATAAATAAAAAATAATAAATAAGGGACTGGAGCAATAGTATAGCGGGTAGGGTGTCTGCCTTGCATGAGGTTGACCCAGATTCTATTCCCAACATCCCATATGGTCTCCCAAGTACCACCAGGAATAACTCCTGAGTGCAGAGTAATCCCTGTGCATCGCTGGGTGTAACCCAAAAAAAAGCAAAAAAAAATGGGTTTGTTAAAAAAAATATTTTGCAACATCAACACTGTTGCAAAGTACAGGTGATCTACACAATACATCTATAATTTTGAACAAGTATCTCAGTGGTTTACTGAGAACCACTCTTAGCCTAGAAAAATACTGCTACAGAAAAATGGGAATGTATTGTCTATCTCCTTTCCTCATTTTCAGTTTCAGAAAGATTTGGATGGATGGAAACAGCAGGGGCTCAACTATAATTACTCTATAAATAATTAATAAGGTACTATTATTATTACGTGAAGAAAATCCCATTTTGGAATGAGTCTCTTGATAGTAGCTGAAGTTTAATTTAGCCAAGCAACTGTTCTGCATTAGCTAATATGGCCCATTATTTTTAGGCATAGAAGATATTTCTAGATGTACTTTAGACATTGGTGATCTATTTCTCTTTCTGGGGGCCACTTTCTTGGTATTCCAGTGACATTTCTGGATCTATTATTATTCATAGAAATAGTGGTTAAATCTATTTAGTACTAATTATATAAATATCCATTATAGAATCTTTGTAATTCAAATCATGCTATCTGTTCTTTGTAGAATACAAATTCTAATGAATGCATTTAATATTTTATATGATGTTAAATGAAAATACAACACACAAACAGATGATAAATAGATGGAATATACTCATCCAGGTAATATCTCTAGTTGCTTATAATATACATGCATTTAAAGAATTCTAACAGAATTAACTATTTTTCTTAGTGATTAGAATCATGATATTTATTTTCTTTTATATAAATTTATATATCTTTCACAACAGATTAAAATATATGTATATATTTTATATATATGCATAGTGTACATACACATATATTTTATACATATACATATATTTTAATATGTATAATATATACTGTCACTGTCACTGTCCTCCTGTTGTTCATCAATTTTCCCAGTAACGTCTCCATTGTGAGACTTGTTGTTACTGTGTTTGGTATATCGAATATGTCACGGGTAGCTTGCCAGGCTTAGCCGTGCAGGCGAGATACTCTCGGTGGCTTGAACCTGGGTCGGTCCGGATGGCTGCATGCAAGGCAAATGCACTGCTGCTGTGCTATAGTTCCAGCCCATATATACGTATATTTTAACCTGTTATTAAAAACCATATATATAATTGAGACTTTTGCTCAGATTTCACTGAATACATTGAGACATTTTCACTGCATACAAAGGTAAGGTAAGGTAAAGGCCCTCCCGTTGATCATTGATTTGCTCGAGCGGGCCCAGTAACGTCTCCATTGGAGACTTTGTTGTTACTGTGTCTGGCATATCGAATACTCTCGGTAGCTTGCCGGGCTCTCCGAGAGGGGCGGAGGAATCGAACTCGGGTCGGCCATGTTGGCCGCTTGTAAGGCGAACGCCCTACCCGCTGTGCTATCGCTCCAGCCCTGCATACAAAGGAATTTTAATTTGATGACTTGAGCCCCTAGCATAGCATCAAAAATAATTGGCTGAAATGCAATCATTGGAGCTTTATTGTCTTATCCTAGCATCTGTGGTTTACAGCAGGAAAACTGATATTTAGGTAATGACAGACCATCTACCAATATGATCCCAACCACTTTATAAGACTCATCTCAAAATGAGCAAGAACCGACATAATGTAAATTCGGTTAGAAGATGAAAAGTTTCCTTGAGTGTAAACAAATAACTCAAAGGTTTGCAATTTTCTCAAAAGTATCTTTGGTATTTACTCTGGAGTTAATAGACCTCAATCTTTGAAAATGTGATGGAAAAATATCCTGTCTCTTCTTCTGCATTACTCAGCTATTTCAGAGGAGAAGGTTTACAAGTTATTATGTACACCCTTGAGAATGATTGATAGTCACAAAACTGCAATTTAGTGTAGATTGAAATGCAACATGTTCCAAATGTTGTCTGTCTATAGGCCTATAAGTATATGAAAAAATGTTTATCATCACAAATCATTAGGGAAATTCAAGTAAAGACCACAATGAGATATCACAGGTGTGAAGTGTCACACCTGTGAAGCTGATGATATTATAAGCAACGGTAACAAATATGAAGAGAGCTTGGAATCTCAGTAGTCTCATGGGAATTACTGGGAATGTGAATAGATGCTAGGATTTAGCACAACTTGCATTTGCGGTGAAATAAAAATTTGAAAAATCAGCTAGGGGCTAGACTTTAGCTTGCTTGCTTGTGGCTGACCCCAGTTTGAATCCTTGACACATATGTCCCTCAAATACTTCCAAAAGTGATCCCTGAGCACAGACCCAGGAGAAAGCTCACAGAGTATGGACTCAAATTACAAAAAAAAAAACCCTATTTCTATGAAATTCCCATATTATACTGAGCATAGTAGTTGTTCCAGTGATCTGCTATCACCTCTATTAGCAGTGAATTTCAAATTCCTTAAAGATATGATGCTAAGAAATAGTAATGTCATTGTAGTCTTTAAGACATACCAATATAAAACAAATGCATTTGTGTGTTTGGGGGGGTCTGGGGGGGCCACAGTCGACAGTGCTCAGGACTTACTCCAAGCTCTGTGCTCAGGGGTGAGTTCTGGAGTTGTCTTGGGAACTATATTAGGTACTAGGGATCAAATCAGACTGGCACATCCAAGGCAAGATTCTTAATCTTTGTATTATATCTCTGACCTTCAAGTCCATTTTTAAACAATGAAGTACGGGGCATTTTAGAAGAATGTTCCCTTTCATTATATTATGTTCTTCAGCTGCTTGGGATCTGTTTATTCATGCAAGGGCAGAGGACAACCTTGGAGAGTCCTTAGAGTGACTCATCATTCATCCTCTCACTCATTTTAATATTTGGATGTTGTGGTTCTTATTAGCATAAGCAGAATAGAATAGATAGTACATCAGAAGAACCATTAGTAGAAGGGAGGAATCTGATTCCATAAATAAACGCAAATCACATTTAAAAACACGGACACCTGTGTTTCTCCGGCACATTTTTATTTTTGTTTTTGGGTTTACAGCAACAGTGCTCACAGCACACTCAGCTCTGGGCTCAGAGGTCTCTCCATGCAGAGCTTAGAGGATTAAGCCTGGTCCTCCTGTATCAGAGCTTGTAGTCAGTTCTTTGACTCTGACCCTTTGAGACCATACAGTCTCATGGTCTCTGCATCTGTTTCCCTTCCCAAGAATCCCAGTCTAGCACCTTCCTTGCTATCTCAGTCTCTTCCAGGAACCTAGCTCAGACTACAGCTGTGACTGAAAAGTTAATCTTTAGGGGCCAGGAAGACTTCCTAAAGGGCTGGGACACATGCTTTGAGAATGGGAAGCCTGGGTTTGATCCCCAGCACCAAATGATTCCCTGAACATGAACTAGGAGTAGCCCTCAGCACTGCTGGCTACTGCCCTCAAGCCCAAACAAAATAAAGTAGTTTGGACTTTTTATTAAACTGTCATAAGCTTCACTAAACCTTTTGTGAGCCTGAGCAGAGCTGAACTGAATTCCTGGAGTTTCTGAGCCTCTAATGCAGTGTCCCTTTTCCTGTACTGCCCCCTTGTACTGCAAGACCTAACATAAACAAAAATTCTTGGGAGTGAGTGTGTGTGTAGTGATCATAGTAGGTTAAGGTATTTGCTTTGTATATAACTGACCCAGATTCAATCCTTGAATCTGCATATGACCCCAACACCAGCACCTCAAGGAGTTCTCCCTGAGCACGGAGCCAGGAATGAGCCCTGAGCACTACTGAGTAAGGCCCCCAAACAAAACCAAAAATAACTCCTTCCCCTAAACAAAACCCAAATGAATGCAGATTCTTTGATTATCTTTTTAACATTCGTCACTAAAAGTGATCTATTCTTCAATCCTATGAGCTCCTTTAATTTATTAGCTTCACCTTTCCTGCAACATTCAGTGTTGTCTGTTCTTACTGAAAACAATAAATTCTCTTTCTTTAAAAAAAATCTTTTTTTAATTGATTCACTGTGAGATAGACCCTTACAAAGCTGTTCATGATTAGGTTTCAGTCATACAGTGTTCCAAAACCCATCCCTCCACCAGTGTGTTTTTCCCAGTACCAGTGTCTCCAGTTTTCCACCCATCCTCCTCCTCCCCTCAGCCTACCTCTATGGCAGTCTCTTTTGTTCTCTCTCTCTCTCTCTCTCTCTCTCTCTCTCTCTCTCTCTCTCTCTCTCTCCCTTTTGGGCATTGTGGTTTGCAATACAGATACTAAAAGGTTATCAGGAATATCTCTTTACCTGCTTTTAGCACTCAGCTCTTGTCCAACATGATAATTTCCAGCTATTATTGTTATGCTGATCCCTTCTCTATCTTACCTACCTACCCCCCACCCCCAAACACTGTATTAAAATTCATTGATTAAAATAACAAATTTCATGTCATAATTTCCGTAACGTAAAATGATTTGGTAGGTTATCTAGATATTTGCTCTAAACTTGGTTCTTGTGTTTTTTGATTTTTATGCTGAAGCTATAAAAATTATGCCTAATATATGATATTGGCGGAGAGGGGTCTTTGGGAGGCAATTAGGTCATGAGGATAGGGCCCCGTGTTGGAATTTGTGCCCATATAAAAAGAGGCAGAAGAGAGGCTTCTCTTTGTCATCTAAGAATATAACACAAAGGAATACTACTCATCTAGAAGAAAAGATGAAATCATGCAATTTGCCACAAAGGAACTGGAGGGAGGCATGCTGACTGAAGTCTGCTGGAAGGAAAGGGGCGGGTACAGAATGATCTCTCAAATGTGGAATACAAAGAAGCACAGCAAAGAATAACAAAGGGTCAAAGGCAAGTGAAGCTGAGATTTGGTGTACAAAACTTAGCTACAACGGTGGGGAGACAGGGCAGGGAGGGGGGTTTGAAGGTAGGGAGACCCCTGAGACAAACGGTGGGTGAAGGGAAGCAGCCATTCTGGTGGAGGATGTGAGGGTGTGGTGTTAGAATGTTGCATGCATTTAACTCTATCATTACAGTATTGCAAGTCACAGTGATTAAAATAATTAAAAATAGACAATCAAAATACCGTAATTTGCAAATTTCACTGTGAACTCCTCCCAGACACCAAATGCTGGCACCTTTTTTTTTTCTTTTTGGGATCACATCCGGTGATGCACAGGGATTGCTCCTGGATTTGCACTCTGGAATTACTCCTGGCGGTGCTCAAGGGACCATATGGGATGCTGGGAATCGAACCCAGGTTGACCACATGCAACGCCCTACCCACTGTGCTCCAGCCCCTGGCACCTTGTTCTTGAACTTGCCAAATTCCAGAGCTGTGAAATGAAATGTGAAATCAATGTTCATTCTTTAAGCCATCCATCTGTGGTATTATGTTAAAAAAGGTAAAGGTAAAGGCCCTCCCGTTGATCGTCGATTTGCTTGAGCGGGCCCAGTAACGTCTCCATTGGAGACTTTGTTGTTACTGTGTCTGGCATATCGAATACTCTCGGTAGCTTGCCGGGCTCTCCGAGAGGGGCGGAGGAATCGAACTCGGGTCGGCCATGTTGGCCGCGTGTAAGGCGAACGCCCTACCCGCTGTGCTATCGCTCCAGCCCGGGTATAATGTTATTTTATATTTTTCCTACTAAACATATGTATTTTATTTTATTTTATTTTTCGCCAAAGATATTTGTATTGTGGTTATCTGTTATTTCCCATTTACCCTCATATGGTAAATGTGATGGTGCTTTGTGAATGTTGAGTGGAATTGCAGACTCATTAACCCCTTTTATAGTCATTTGTAGGGTATATGCTTGATTGAAATCCTTGTCTGCAATTGTATCTTTATAATTTCCACCCCCACTTTTCTCGGCGAGGCACACACAACAGTGCTCAGGGCTTACTCTTGGCTCTGAGTTCAGGGATCACTCGTGGCAGGGCTTGGGCAACCACATTGGTGCTGGAGATGAAGCCCGGGTCAACCACAGGCAAAACAAGCACCCTACCTCTTGTACTATTTCTCCCCATATTTTGGTGTTCCTTTATTGGCGTTCCCCTATGCCTTTGGGGAGTGTTTTCTTTCCCATTGTTAGATTGACAGCAGTGCTAGCTGAATTTGAGGTACAGTTGCAGGAAACTATGTCCATGACTAGCAAAATCAAATTCTTGGTGCAGTGGAGTTGCTGCAGTGCGGATCAGCTCCAACCTGCTGACCCCTGCATATTGCACTCTGATTCTAGCCCCCAAAGGGAGGAATGACAAAGCTCTCCTTGCCCTTCTGCACAGTTAGAGGAGACTGGTGAAGCAGGTTTGGGGATAGGACCATTTGAGGGGATTCTTTCTCTGTGGAACTGATATTTCACAATCATGATGGGTTTCAGGAATCTGTACTGCAATAGATGCCTTTTGATATCATAATCATAAAGATTATTTATCATTAACTGAACTTTTAGAATGTGCTAGGAGCATTCTGTGTATTGCTAGTTCTCCTAACCTGCTGACAAAAAAAGGGTTATGGTTATGGCCTGGAAACTTTGACCACAGTCAGGAAAGGTCGGAAAGACAGAGAAACACTTCTGGCTTCCTACAATGTGCAGGTCTCTTTCTCATCAGCATGCTGCACTCATCATAGAAAGCTCTAGACTGGGGGTTGGATCACTGGCGTCTCCCAGCTTGGCTGAGGATGGGAAAAGTACATTAACAGAGAAATCTGTCAAAAGATCTGTTTCTGAAACAAATGTTTTAGTGGCTCAATATTTTATTTTGTTACCACACCTGCAATTTCACAAATTGCATGTTTGGCTCCAATTGATCTTTTATGCCGTAATTAGATCAAGTGACTGCTTACTGTTTTAAGTCACTCAAGAAGAGAAACAGAAGCAAGGTCCTGCTAATGTTCCTCTATTCAGGGACTTCAACCCTCTTCGGGGGAGCAAAGTCTGTTAACTTGTTAGTTAAATGTATTAGAGTCATGTGATAAATTTTATTCCCCCCACCCACCCCTTGAGACTCTGTGACATTCTAAATAGGATATCAGTAAAGCTAAGCTGATAGTTTTGTGAAGTAATACATGCCTTTCGTCCACACCAACCCTGAATGCTTCTCTCATACTCTCCCAACTGCAATATGCTTTCTCCAAACAACACCAAACTTCCCCTCTAGGGTGCATGCAGTGCCTTTTATCTGTCCTTCACAACCTGACCACTGGCTATGTTCATCAGGGCTCAGGATTTGCTGGCTTCTGGCCAAAGTCAAGCTGCAGAAGTGTGGAAACTGTATCAGACAGGACTCACTCTGGGCCTTGCCACTAGGACCTTGAGCAAGCACCCAAACCTCAGTAAGAATCCATTTTCTCATTTGTTAAATGGGAACAAGAGGAAACCCTTCAACATAGACTCAGGAGAATTTTTCTTCCAGTTAGCGGTTCACTGTTGAGCTCTCATTGAGTGCTATTTGCTGTAAGGGAAAAAGCCTTCCCTGCCACTTTCCTGTCCCCTGAAGCTGCAGTGTCTGCCTCTGTTTATGATTCTGCCCTTCTAAATTGAATCAATTGAGGTAATCTCAATATTGTGAAAAGGGAAAGTTATTTGGGAATAGCAGAGGAACAGATATTCAGGAAATAAAAACTGCAGCCAACTAGGTGAGACTCTTAATGGTCTGGAAAAGCCCTGGACATGACTGGGTGTGGCTCAAAAGACAAAAGAAAAACAAACAAGATTTGTAATGCTAAATGCTTCTTTTTCCCAGAATGAACGCTCTCATTATTGGATTTCTTATAGAATACCATGAATTTTTTTAAAACATTGTGGTATGTTTTATGTTTACAGTTTATTCTATTTCCTGACAAGACTCATTCCTATAGGTCGATCTTTCAAGTATCATTTATAAGAAACCATGAAATTTATATCCACGGTCCTCTCGTTATTCATTGATTTGCTCGAGCGGGCCCAGTAACGTCTCCATCATGAGACTTGTTGTTACTGTGTTTGGCATATTTAATACAGCACGGGTAGCTTGCTAGGCTTTGCCGTGCGGGCAAGAAACTCTTGGTAGCTTGCCGGGCTCTCTCAGAGGGGCAGAGGAATTGAACCTGGCTCGGCTGGGCTGGCTGCATGCAAGGCAAACTCCCTACCACTGTGCTATCACTCCAGCCCATGAAATTTATATAAATATATATATATTTATATATAAACATTTGTGTGTTATAAATGGAAAACAACTTTATGAAGTCTACTATATGAAGATTGAAGTAAAAAATACAAGTTTTCACTGTGCAGTACTAAGAAAGTGAAATTACTTAGAATAATAAAAAGAGAAATACAAATACTGCTATACTGAGCTAGCAGATACACAATAGGATAGTAAAATCTGAAATGGAAGCAAAAGACATGAAATGGAAAATCTCATGCAGGTGCTCTCAAAAATTAAAACATAAGGACCAATAAGGGCTAAAAGACTGGTTTCCCATAACTTTCTGAGATGTATCTTGTGACCAAGAAACATTTATTAAAAATCTCACTCCATCCTTGAGCCATGATTGTCACTTTGACTTATCAAGAGCTCACAACTAACAAACGTGAAACCAAGAAACTCCCACTTAGTAACTGATGAAGATGTCCTACTGTTCACACTTCCAGGGCAGTATAAATCAGGAGTACTCAGCCAGAAAGGACCGAGGCTTAGATGTTAAGGGCAATTTATATAATGAGATAGCAATTACAGTTTACTCTTTGTGGTGATTCATTATATTCAAATTTTCTTAAATCATGGATGCTGCTTCATATCAACCTGAACATGTTTTTCTTGGGCCAGAGTGGTAGGACAGTGAGTAAAACATTTGTCTTGCATGCAGCTGATCTGGGTTCAATCCCTGTCATTCTAGATGGTCTCCCAAGCATTGTCAGGGGTAATTCCTGAGTGCAGAGGCAGAATTAACCCCTGATCATTGCAGGGTATGACTCATAAAGTAAAAAAGAAAGAAAGAAAGAAAGAAAGAAAGAAGGAAAGACGGAAGGAAAGAAAGAAAGAAAGAAAGAAAGAAAGAAAGAAAGTTTTTTTTTAAATTTTTTTTTTATTAGTGAAACACCATGAGGTACAGTTGTAGATTTACAATTTTTTGTGCTTGGGTTTGATTATACAATGATCAGATACCCATCCCTCCACCAGTGCCCATTTTCCACCACCATGGATAATATCCCCCCCACCCCCATCCCCCTATCCCCCCCTGCCTCTGTGGCAGGGCAATCCCCTGTGTTCTCTCTCTCCTTTTGGGTGTTGTGGTCTGCAAAAGAGGCATTGAGTGGCAAACATGTTCAGTCCATAGTCTACTTTCGAAAAGAAAAAAAGTTTTATTATGGTTCCAGAAGCATAAACAAATAAGAACCCAGGTACCTTTAGTCTTACAAAGTAAGGACAATTCAACTTTGTATAACTGAACTGGCTTTGTCTATTTAGAACATTTTCAGGGATGCTTTCTGCTGTTTTTGATATTAATAAGCATTAACTGATTCAACTCTCCCCTTTTGTAGTTCTTGCTCATATTTAATGGAAACACCCAGAATATGGTGGTAGGAAGGTGTTTGAATATTAAATATAATGAAGTACTGTGAACTACTTTATAAAATAAAAATTATACCAAAATAAAATTTTAGAAAAAAATGAATGTAAAAAAAAACCCCAAAACCAAGACACATAATTATCTATTTTGTAGGTAACAAAAAAGAGGGCTTTTTTTTGTACATCAAAATCTAAAGGTTAATTCTTTTTTTTTTCTTAAATTGTTACTTTTTATTTGAAACAGGAGAATTTTTCTTAAGTTAACATTCTTCTTTTTTTTTTAAAATACATTAGGAGAAACTAATCAAAAAGCAACATTTTATTTCAGAAGGGACTTGCCTAAGTGGCTTTCAGTCCTCCTATCCATTTCAGTGAATTTTTTGCTTTGTCCCAGTTACTCTGTGGTGATCAAGATGAGATTTTGTTGTTATCAGTGCTGAGAGATGTCACATCAGAAAACTGTTCAGGACATTTCTAACTCACACTGCAGTGTCTTTAAGAAACTGATAATACAGATTAATGTGATATATGCCTCCAGTTTGTCTTCTTAATAGTTTCCCAGAGAAGGTACTAATAATCAATTATATAAAATACAGTACTTTGGTTGCAAATTGTAAAAATAATTCTAAAAATTTACCAGACATATCAAACAAACAAGTTGCTACAGTATACCTTAAGTGATATAAAATATGCATTATGTTAAACATCTTCATATGAGCGAACATATTGCTTTTGGTCATACACTGAGCAGAAACATACAGCCTGCATTCTTTCTCTCTTCTAAATAGCACAAAATGATGGTATGATGGTAGGGAAATGCTACTTCATGAGAAAACATGGTGCCCATGAACTCCAACAGTACCAGCATTTGTAATTAAAAACAAAATAACATATTTTTTATATGACACATGTTGCCTTGGTTATAGTTTCTGTCTCTCTTTCTCTTTTCTAAAGGTTAATTCTTACTTCTTTTATTATTGACAACTTTTGGTGAATCTTTGCATTGTAGATCCTAGAGGATATTTTTTATAAATCTTGAAGCTCCACTTTTATCCAGATAGTAAGCCTTCTTATCTTCTTATCTCCTTGACTCTGTCCATGTATGCTCTAATTCTTTCTAATTCTTGCTTAACCAGATGAACTTCTTGATTAGCCAAATAAACCTAAGACATTGAATTTTATGTGTTTGCAGAAGAAACTCAATCTTTTTTTTGTTGAAGTGGGTCCAACGTCTTCAAAAAATCACTTTGGAGATAATTCTTTAAAAATCTGACTCGGCGAAGTGACATCTGCACTTGTTTGTTCATTGCAGCACTGTTTACAATAGCTAGAATCTGGAAAAAGGCTGAGTGCCCAAGAACAGATGACTGGTTGTAGAAACTTTGGTACATCTACACAATGGAGTACTATGTAGCAGTTAGAAAAAATGAAGTCATGAAATTTACATACAAGTGGTACTACATGGAAAATATTATGCTAAGCGAAATGAGTCAGAAAGAGAGGGACAGACATAGAAAGATTGCATTCATCTGGGTAACATAAAGTAACAAAATAAGAGACTAACACCCAAGAACAGCTGTGATAAATACCAGGTTGTTCATTCCATGGCTTAGAGGCCAGCTGCACACTCTAGGGGTAAAGGCAGCTCAGATAGAGAAGGGAGCACCAAATAAAGGGTGCTGGGAAGATCTGCCCAGGATGGGAGATGCCTGCTGAAAGTCGTCCATGGACTGAACATGATTGCCACCCAATGTCTCTTCCGCAGACCACAGCACCCAAAAGGAGAGACAGAACAAAAGGGAGTGCCCTGTCATAGAGGCAGGGTAGGATGGGGGATGGGGGGTGGGAGGGATACTAGGATTGGTGGGGGTCGAGAATGGGCACTGGTGGTGGGATGGGTACTCGATCATTGTAAAACTGAAACCCAAGCACAACAACTTGTAAGCCTACAACTGTACCTCATGGTGTTTCACTAATAAAAAAAATAAAAATAATAATAAACTCAACTGAAAAAAAAAATCTGACTCAGTCTCAATTTTTGTGCATAGAGAAAATAGTGTAGGCCTGAAGAGATCAAAAAACTTCTAAACTCAGAATTATTACAATTTTGTCTGTATAGAGATGCCCCTACTGGATAAATAATTATTTTAAATTAAAGAATTTAGTCATTTTGACTATAACAATGCCAAAAACTCATTATTTTCAGATATCTATATGTTTTAGGATGTGTAAGGTTATATTTTGTATGGATGAAAACTGAACCCCTCTCTTTATAATTTAGTTGGTCATTGTAATATCTGATGGTATTATCACCATTATTATCATTATTATTATTTTTAGAATTTCTGGTTATAATTTACTTAATAAAATGTGCATATTTTATTAAAATGTTGCAACATTGTATTTTTACATTATCTTTCTAATTAGATACCTTTAAGTGGGGAGAAAAATTATTCTAGAGACAGACATCCTAGTCTTCAGCATTTCATCCAGTATCAATTTCCAAGTATTGATAAATACTCATGAATTTCTACTGAATAGCCTTCATTAATTTATCTGCCATTGTGATCAACTCTCTAGCCTTCCACTTCTGAATCCCAGAAAACTGTATCTCCTTAAAAATATACAGTCTTCAAGCATGGGACTGTGGGTTGTTTTTTTTCTTTTTTTTTTTTTTCTTTTTTTGGTCACACCTGGCGCACAGGGGTTACTCCTGGCTCTGCACTCAGGAATTACCCCCGGCGGTGCTCAGGGGACCATATGGGATGCTGAGAATCGAACTGGGGTTGGCCACATGCAAGGCAAATGCCCTACCCACTATGCTCTTGCTCCAGCCCTGAGAACTGTGGGTTTTAAAGGCGGCCAAGTACCTGATATATGGTGGCATTTAATAAATAAACGAATAAACTCTGACAGTTTGTTTATTTACCATATGTTCATATGTTGAGCTTTCCAGAAGATGGGAACAGCAGAAAACAATAAAATAATGTTTATTTAAGGTCAACAAGACATTAATACAGAATTTGTGCTAAGTGCAAGTAATGTCAGGTACTTCAGGAGAGACTGGGGAGCACACACATTAACAGAATGGGTGACCAGTATCTCATTGTCAGCCCCATACCAGAGTCATGGTGAGAGGAATTATACATGCTGTGAACAAGGAGATGTTAAGAATAAAATTACAGCCCTTCACTACAATATACATGTCAAATCTCATAGGACATGCTAAAAATCAAATAGTCACTTTAGTAAACCCAGACAAGAGTGAGTAGAAGACTTGGTCCTGTCCCTCAAATCTACATCAGAAGATATTTGCTTGATCAGGTGGGAGAGAGAATAAAAGACAGTATCTACTAATCTCTGTCGCCCTTCTGGTTCTCATCATCTGGTGCTGAGGTCGTTGCTGCAAAGGGAGTGTCTGACTGCACTGCGGTTATTTCACTGCACATTAGTTGATCATTGTCAGATCATTATCATTATTAGTTACAGTTACAGGCAGTTTCTCAAATACAGTTCACTTTAGAGGTGTTTTTTTCTTTAATTTTTTAAAAAAATTGTTTATTTATTTATTGAGCATACCTGCTGTGCTTAGGTATCACTCCTGGCAGTGCTCAGGGACTATATTGGATGCCAGGGATCAAACCCAGGTCGGATGCAAACCTAGGAGGCTGGAGAGAGATTGTGTTATCTCTCTGACCTCTTCCGTTTTTAGTACTACATTCAAATTTAGAGAGAGGGTGGAGAGTGAAACTGTTTTCCAGAAATATGAATGAATGCAACATTAGGCAGCCTCCAATAAAGAGGATGAAGAACTCTGCTTTGCTTTCACATTTTTGAAAAGAATTTAAAGTGGACATATGTCTTGTAAGAGACTCCAAAAGTTGAAACCCTTTGACTGAGTATCTGCAGTTTGAGGGTGGGGGGGGGCTTAATCTTCAACATTTGCTCAACACCTATTTAAGTACCAGGTTTGGTGGGGAAGGTAGAAGTGAACAAGATCAACCACACCACTCACAAGCAAATGGCAGTAAGTTAAGGAAGGGAATAATTCCAAGACAATAGAAATCTGAAGGGGGGCTGAGTGGCTGCATTTCAGAGGACAGAAAGGAGGAGACACTGAATCGAGTCCCGATAGATGGGAAAAGGCAGTGCAGAGAAAAGGTAGTGTTGGTGTTGGCTTTCAGCAGAGGAAGCTGGGCAGGAAAAAGGAATGCTCAAGAGCTCATGAAAGAGGTCCAAGCAGACAGAAGCACCCAGGACAGTGCAGAGTAAGGACTGGCGACACTGTCACATCTTGGTTTCAGGCAGAGTTCCTTGGCAACAGTGAGTGGGGGAAGACTGACCACACAGACATTTAAAAAAAACATTTTTTATTGAATCACTGTGAGATAGACCATCACAAAACTGTTCATGATTGGATTTCAGTAAGACAGTATTCCAACACCCATCCCTCCACCAGTGTACATTTCCTAGCGGCAGTATCCCCAGGTTCCCTCCCATCACCCTCCACCCCCCACCCCCTGCCTGTCTCTATGGCAGGTGCTTTTCTTCTCTTTCTCTCTTCTTTTGGGCATTGTGGTTTTCAATATTGATACTGAAAGGTTATCCAAAATATCCCTTACTTACCTTTAACACTCAGACCTTGCCTGGCATGGTCATTCCCAGCTATTATTGTCATAGTGGCCTCTCCTCTATCTTACCTACCCTAAGTCCCACACACACTTGAGGGTTAGTTCCAACCATTGACCAGTCCTCCTAATCCCCTACAGAGGCTTTTGGATGAGTGTTTGGCTTAAAGAATTGGAGGAACCTGGTGCCCATTTTTAACCAAGTGTTTTGTACTCAGGTATGAAATTAGACGGAAAATTTCACCCATTGTTTCTTCTCTTGGATTGTCCTGAATTCTGGCACTAATTTTAGCACCAAAATACAAATATAGAAAATTATATTCGAGAAGTGGTAGAAAGTCATATAATGGCTAAATTCAGCTCTCTTGCCCTTGAACAGCTGAAGCAGGAGATAACAAGCCAGCAAATAACATAACCTGTTAAAAACGAGCCATCTGTTTAAAGTGCCCATTTCTTTTTCAATCTACAGATGAACAGAGGACACATGTTTAAAGCTGAATATGCCTTGCTGAACCACAATCCCTAAACATTTCCCAGCCCCGGTTGCTAAGGTATCACATTCTCATCCTCTGACATTGAGAGAGGCTATTTGAGATGGGCGATGGAGAATAGCCAGCCTCCACAACTTGCTCAGGTCACCGGAAACATCAGGACTGCAGCCCAGATCCCCACTGAATCTGCTTAGCATACACTCTTAGTCTCTTCTTGGGATGGATGAATGAATAAAATCTCTGAGCAGGGCCAGGGGAGGTCCCGGTGGCTCTTCCCCTGGCCACGCGGGTTCGGGTGGGCTCAGGCCGCTCCCCTAGCTGGGGCAGCCCAGGTCACGCGGCAGGCGGATGAGGAAACGAGGGCCAAGCAGATTGATTGATCAGTTGCCGTTTATTCCATTCTCCCCACGCGCCTAGCCTCTTCTCTCTGAGTCTCCCATTCTAGTCTCACACTGTCCCTCATTCCTGTCTCTTCCTGTCTCTCCCGTTAAACGCTCATCCCTCTGTGCTCCATCTCACAGTCTGGGCGCGCTCTCTCTCTCTCTCTCTCTCTCTCTCTCTCTCTCTCTCTCTCTCTCTCTCTCCATGTGCCTGCTCCTTTATTCTTCTTCGTCTGTTCCCCTTGCTAGTCTCTCTGCACTTCATCTTGCCTCCCTGCTCTCTCTCTCTCATCTCTACAGCTCTCTTATCTCTCCAACTCCCCAGCATACTGCACCCAGTCTGGTAGCAAAATCAACATAAGAAAGCCCTTCCTGAAAAGGGAGCTCAGATAGAGAAGGGAACACCAAATAAAGGTGTTGGGAGGATCCTCCCAGGATGGGAGAAGCATGCTGAAAGTAGACTATAGACCAAACATGATTGTCACCCATTGCTTCTTTTGCAAACCACAACACCCAATAAGAGAGAGGGAACAAAAGGGAATGCCCTGCCACAGAGGCAGGGTGGGATGGGAGGATGGGGGGTGGGAGGGATACTGGGATCCGTGGTGGTGGGAAATGGGCACTGGTGGAAGAATGGGTATTTGGTCATTGTATAATTGAAACCCAAGCACAAAAATTTGTAAGTCTGCAACTGTACCTCATGATGTCTCACTAATAAAAATAAAAAATTAAATTAAAAAAAAGCTCTTCTTGAGAGCCCACCAGGTTCAAAGAAAACACCACCTAAGAGGTATTCCAAAGCCCTTCCTGACTGCCCAAGGGCAAAATACCTTTTAAGGTGTTTTTCTCCTTTCCTCAGTCCAATTAACTCTATCAACATCTTAATACTAGTTATTTTTGTATGGACACAGTAAGAGATACACTGAGGCTTGTAGGGCAGCTCTCCTGGGAACATTTTGCCACAGACTCAGACTACAGAACTCAGGCCAGATTAATCATTCCTAACCCTAGCAGGGTCCTAATCTAGTTATTACTTTTTGGATCATGACAGCATTTGTCCATGACCAAGCTCTTAACTTATAGTTAAGCATTATGGCACCTTGGCCAGGCCCATTTCAATGCCAGGGTAGCTTATCCCTTATCCTGGTTTCATCCGGTCCCTCATCAGGATCTTGCCTTTTGGGGGCGCTAGGAAGTAAGGGCAGCTGAGGTTTAGGCTGAGAAAACAGATAAACAGATGCTCAAGAGGAAAATATCACTGAGAGTCATGTTACAAAAGAATAGCACATACTGTCTTCTTGTGTCCATACAAAAAAGGAAATGCTCTGAATAAACTATGCAAAGGACTTAGGGAGAAGAGAAAAACAATATTTACAAGTCAACAGAGCAGGAAGAGAGAAGTTACAAATAAACACAGGGGAATGGGAGCCTTGTAATGGGAGCAACCCAATAAACCTAAACTACCTGAGGCTATCTATGCTGGAAGGACAAAACAATGTTATCCTACAGATGTACTGGATATCCATGTGGTTTAAGAGTTGTTTTCTTTACCAGTGTCCATTAAAAAATTTTTTTTTGTTGAGTCACTGTGAGAAAGACCCTTACAAAGCTGTTCATGATTAGCTTTCAGTCAAACAATATTCCAATACCCATTCCTCCACCAGTGTATATTTCGAGCACAAGTGTCCCCAAGTTCCCTTCCATTTCTGGGAAATATACCCAAGGGACCCCAAAACACACAGCAGAAACACCATCTGCACTCCTTGTTCATTGAAGTACTGTTCACCATAGCCAGAACCTGGAAACAACATGAGTGCCCAAGAACAGATGAGTGGATAAAGAATCTATGGCACATCTACACATTGGACTACTATGCAGCTGTTAGGAAAAATGAAGTGATGAAATTTGCCTATAAATGGATGGACATGGAGAGTACCATACTGAATGAAATGAGTCAGAAAGGGAGGGACAGATAAACAATGACTGCATTCATTTGTGGCATATTATATATAAATATTATATATATGTATACACACTGTCACACTGTCCTCCCGTTGTTCATCGATTTGCTTGAGCGGGCCCAGTAATGTCTCCATTGGAGATTTTGTTGTTACTGTGTTTGGCATGTCGAATACACCACGGGTAGCTTGCCAGGCTCTGCCGTGCAGGTGAATACTCTCGGTAGCTTGCCGGGCTCTCCGAAAGGGGCGGAGGAATCAAACTCGGATTGGCCATGTTGGCTGCGTGCAAGGCAAATGCCCTACCGCTGTGCTATCGCTCCAGCCCATATATATATATATATATATATATATATATATATATATGCATTTTCCTGCATTTTCTTGCATTGTCTTGCACTGTCCTGCACTGTTCTCCCCTGTTGTTCATTGATTTGCTCGAGCAGGCCCAGTAACATCTCCATTGTGACACTAGTTACTGTGTTTGGCACATCGAATACGTCATGGGTAGCTTGCCAGGCTTTGCCGTATGGGCAAGATACTCTCAGTAACTTGCCGGGCTCTCCAAGCGGGGCGGAGGAATCTAACCCAGGTTGGCCGAGTCAGCCATGTGCAAGGCGAACACCCTACCTGCTGTGCTATCCCTCCAGCCATATATATATATATATATATATATATATATATATACATATATACATAGAGAGAGGGAGTAGAAGACCAATATACATGTCCAGGGAAAACAGGGACTAGGACTAGTCAATGGTTGGAATCAACCACAAGTGTGTGTGGGGCAGAGGGTAGGTAAGATAAAGAAGAGACCAGTATGATAGTAGCTGGGAATGCACACACTAGGAATTATCTGAGTGTTAAAATAGATAAAGGATATTCTTGATAACATTTCAGTGTCAATATTGCAAACCACAATGCCCAAAAGGAGAGAAAGAGACGGAGACAGAGAGACAGAGAGACAGAAAGACAGAGAGATAGACAGAGACAGAGAGGGAAGGAACATTTCCTACCACCAATGATCCCAGTTTCCCTCCTGCCACCTGCCCCCTGACCCCCAGCCTGCCTCTATGGCTCTGTGGCAGGCACTTTCTTTCTCTGGATGTTTTAATCATTGTTTGATTAAAATACGATCATGAACAGCTTTCTAACCATGTATCTCATGGTGATTCAAGTAAAAAATAAAAAATTAAATTAAAAAAATATGTTTAAAAAAAGTTGCTTTCTTCATAAGAAACCAGCCAGAACTGACCAATTGGAGGAGGATATTTGCATTTACGTTTTGTAAGCCAGTGGTTGCTGTAACATTTCACTGCCACTTAAAATTATTTGAGATCATTGGATAATCCAGCTCTGAAAGTTTTTGTTTGTTTTTGTGGCCAAGAGAGAATGGGGTCTTGGGTTTCAAAGAGAAAAATCCCAGAAGTTCAGGGTGGAAGAGGCGTAAGGAGGTATGTACGGATGATTGGAGTATGTTGGCATCAACAGAATTCCTCAGATGGTCATATGCTTAATCTTTTTCCTTGGGATAACTTCATGCATCAGATTAATAATACTGGTCCTGAGATGTGCATTATAAAGTGAACACTGCATGAGTGTTCCTAATGAGTTTTATGGAATCAGTAAAAATATTTGTTTACTAGAAGGAACTTTAGTGGTAAAAGTAATATGTAAAGCAATTAACTGCCCAATTAAAATCCAATTTGTGCTTTGGAAATTTATTTAAAATATAGACAATTCTGTTGCATGCTAGGAGCCCCAGAAAAATTAAAAATAATAAATTTGGGGGCTGGAGCTATAGTACAGCATTTACGTTGCACATGGCCAACCTGGGTTCAATCCCCAGCATTCCATAGGGTCCCCCGAGCACCACCAGGAGTAATTCCTGAGTGCAGAACCAGGAATAACCCCTGAGCACCACCAGGTGTGACTTCCAAAAAGCAAAAAAAAAAAAAATAATAAATAAATTTTGTACTAAAATTGTACCTGATAGAAGATGAAATTCATTAAAAATTTGGCATAACAACTCTCACCCTGAAGAGCTCTTACAAAGAAGCTGCCTAGTTATTTGTTTGAATCTTGTAAATTAAGCAACACTAAAAGACCACCCTTGCACATCCCTGACTGAATAGTAAAATGCTCAGAATTCTACTACCAACAGTTTATTTTGGGGGGGTAACTCTTTAGGAATCCTATTTTATGCCTTGTTTTGAGGGCCACACCTAGCTGTGCTCAGTGCTTACTTCTGACTTTATGCTCAGGGATCACTTTGAGCAGGGCTTGGGGAGAAGAATGGGGTGCCAGGGATTGAATCTCGGTTGGTCTTGTGCAAAGCAAACAGCTTAACCACTGTCCTATTTCTCTGCACCCAGGAATCCAAGTTTTTTGGGGGGGGTGGGTGGCATACCTGGGGATGCTCAGGGCTTACTCCTGGCCCTTTGCTCAGAGATCATTCGTGGAGGGGATCGGGGGTGGGGGGTCATATAGGGTGCTGAGGATGAACTCTGGTGGGCCTTCTAACTGCTGAGCTGGATATGTTGCTAACCATAGTTTTTTGGGTTTTTTTCTTTTTTTGGTCACACCCAGCGATATTCAGGGGTTATTCCTAACTCTGAACTCCGGAATTACTCCTGGCGCTGCTTGGGGGACCATATGGGATGCCAGGGATCGAACCCTGGTCAGCAAACACCCTACCCACTGAGGTGTCCCTCAGGCCCCTAGTGTTTTTTTTAAATCACCACGAGATACACAGTTACAAAGTTGTTCATGATTGGGTTTCAGTCATATAATGTTCCAAGACCACCCCTTCACCAGTTGCTAGCCACAGTTTCACTTTAATTCATCTTGCAGTAATCCCATTTCACCACTAGATGTTGGTCTTGTTTTGATAAGTTTGAAAGCTATTTTGCCCTTCAAAATGAATGTCAAAAGATTTTTCTTTAAAATATAGAAATCTGGGGGTGGGAGATTTAGTATAGTGGGTAAGGTATTGTCTTACACACAAATAACCAAGATTTAATTCCAAGCTTCCCATTTGGTCCCTTGAACACACCAGAAGTGATTCCTGAGCAGAGTCAAGAGTATAACCACTGAACACAACTAGTTATGGGCTGAAACCTAACAAAATAAAACCAGAAATTTCTGCTTAAAAGAATTCATTTATGGGAGAGGGAGAGAGTACTGGGGTTAAGGCACTTGCTTTGCTCAAGGAAACCTTAAACACAGTCAGGTGGGCCAGTGGTTCAATGCCTGAGAGGTGTTTGGGAGTTTATGTTATGCCAGAGAACTAGACAGGTTAGGTACTTGGCTCTAACTAGGATACAATACTCCACTTAGTTCCTAATTTTACAATCCTATATCCCAGTTATGGGTTTAACCAAATCTGATTTCTAATTCCCAAATCATATTGAATCTTGCAAGTTTGTCCAGAAGCTAAGGTTTTCTGACTTCCTGGCAGGGGGTTATAATAAGTGAAGTGGAACATAAATGATCTGAAGTAAATTGTTCTCTCTTATTTAATGAGCCTGCAACCAGGGAACCAAAAAGAAATAAGTGAAACATAAAATAGACCTAATTCTTTGCCTCTTAATTATTTCTTGACCTGACTAAGTAATGACTAACCAATTACATCTAAAAAGCTGAAGAAAACTTAGCTGAGGGAAAGCTGGGGAAAATTTTTGCTGTTGGACTCCAAAGAAGGGCTCGAGTTCCTGAGGGTCACTCCTAGAGCTACTCAGCCAACTGGAGAGGCTGATACAATGCTGATTATAACCAAAATAAAATGACAGTACACAAAACAAATAGCAATATGCCATTTACCTATAAAGGAATCAAAACAAAGTCATTTGTGCTTAATGACTTTTTTTTTCTTTTTGGGTCACACCCAGCGATGCTCAGGGGTTACTCCTGACTCATGCACTCAGGAATTTCTCCTGGCGGTGCTTGGGGACCATATGGGATGCTGGGAATCGAACTTGGATCAGCCATGTTGGCTACATGCAAGGCAAACACCCTACCCGCTGTGCTATCACTCCAGCCCCTTAATGACTCTTTTGAGAGGGACTCAAGATCAAGACTTTGAAGATTGGTCTGGGCTTGTGGTCCAGTGGTAGAGCATTTGCTTTGTATGTGTGAGATCCTGAATTAGATTCCTGGTACTACAAATATGTACACACATACACACACACACACACACACACATGACTTTGAAAATAAAACAGAAATTACTATCAGTTTTTCTCCCTATTATTAAGCAATACTATATTAGCAAGATGGCACACATTATTGTATTCAATCCACACATGTATCACACATATCTAGAGTCATACCTGACTTTATTTACAGGTATTGAAATTAACTTAGCAAAATTATTTGATTAAAACCTCCTGCCTTCTCCACCCCAAATTAGAAGTGGTAGAGTTGGGATATGAATACAAGACTTTTGACTTGAAATCCATGATCCTTGCCCCACACCATCACTAACTGTATGGGATTTTCATTGAAGAGTACAAACCAACTTAGCTGGGTGGACAAAATGAGGGCATCGGTGGACAATACTGGGGATTAATATGTATATATAAATTATGTGTTAATATGTAATATATATAACCAAAACTTGAAAACTGATAAAAAAATTATAATTATTTTTCTTTTTGGGACACACCCAGTGAGACACAGGAATTACTCTCCTCTGCACTCAGGAATTACTCCTGGTGGTGCTCAGGAGACCATATGTGATGCTGGGAATCAAAACTGGGTCGGCCACGTGCAAGGCAAACGTCCTATCCGCTGTGCTACAGCTCCAGCCCCCACAACCACAATTCTTATCTTTAAACCTATCTCTTATTATTGATTGAATTTGGTAATCCAATTACTGACCTTAATCTAATGAAAGATTAGAATATACAATGGTATACTCACTAGAGGATATCTAATCTTCCCAAGGATCCATATAACTTATAACATTGGCCAAATACCATGTTATAAAGCAATTAATTCTAAACAAAAGATTCAGCCCAAAACAAAAGAACAATAGACTGTGTTCTATGACAACAATATAGTAAGTTAGATACCAATGACCAAAAGGCAAATGAAAAAAAAAATCTATGTGTTCAACCATTTTAAATATACATCTAACTAATCTTTGACTCATATTGGTACTTAATATGCATTTGAACTAAATGATAATAAAAATTCCACAAATATTTCCAGCAATAATGCAATAAGAAGGGAATTGAAAAGAAATTTTATTTATGGCTTCCTATTTTAGAAAAGATAATAGGTGGAAATAAACAAGATAGAATTTATATCAAGAATGTGGACAAAAAGTAAAGTTTCCCAAGATAAAGGGCATGATGCAAATAACAGAGAGATTAGTGAAATTAAGGGCCCACAAGGAAAAATAGAAAAGATCACAAAGTGAAGGTTTATTAGCCTGTGGAAAATAATCATTAGAGAGAAATCTTTAATAGGATTAAATCTAGGGGAGAAAAGACACGCGGGTCAGCAATCATGTGAAAAATCTCTCGGTGTCACTAATCTTTAGAGAAATTCAGATCAAAACCACAATAAGATCATTTCACACTAAGTAATATGGTCACTTTCAAAATAAAAATAAATTGGTGTGGACAAGAATGTGAAGAAGTTAGAACCTCTGCACACTATTGGTGGAAAGGTGGAAATGTTAAATGGTGCAGCTGCTATAAGAGAAAACTTAAATACACCTTTGAAAATTGCCACAGGAAGCAACAATTCCACTTGTGGATAAATAGCTGTAAAAAGTGAAAGTAGGAAGTTGACAAGACATTTGCACACCCATACTTATTACAACATTACTCACAACCAAGAGGGTAAAAGCAAGCCATGTGTCCATCAATATGTGAATTAATAAACAAAACACAGTATATTCACACAATATACTATGGAATGTTGTTCCATTATGACAGCACAAATCCTGTCATCAAATACGATGAACCTGGTGAACATTATGCTAAGTTCACACAACACGCATGAAGACAAATGCTTTATAATTCCACATATATGAGGCATCTAAAGTTTTCAGGCCTTTAGAATCAAAGTAGAACAGTAGCTTCTAAGGAGAAAGGAAAGGGAGAAATGTTATAATAGCTATGGAGACTCAGGTTTTCCAAGTGAAAATTTCTAGAGATCTGGATCTAGAACAATGGTGAGGGTAAGTTGACACTGTGGTGGAGGGTGTGTTGATGGAACTTTTACTGCAAGAAACTGTCCCATTATCAATATTGTAAAGCATGCTGCCTAAAACGAAACAAAACAAGTCTTCCAGAATTAAAAGAAAACCAGTTCCAGCGATCTGTTGTATCTATTATACAGTAATCTGAATATTGTATAATAGCACCAGTACATAGTACACTTAAAAATGATCAAAATGGTAATTTTGGAGGGGGGGTGAGGTGAGGCAGGGGCCATGTTGGAAATGCGCAGGGCTTGCTCCTACCTCTGTGCTCAGGGATCAATCACTCTTGGCAGTGCTCAGGGTACCATATATGGGGCCAGTGATTAATTTGGGGTAGGCCACATTCAAGGAAAGCATACTATCTCTTGGGTCCCAAGATGGCAAATTTATGTTATTGTTTGTTTGTTTTTACATTTCCAGGGATTAGAGCCAGGTCCTCACATTTGCTAGGGGGATTTCTTTCCACTAACCTATATCCTCAATTATGTGTTCTAATACAATTAAATTTTAAAAATTTTTAAAAAGATAAAATAAATAATGAGCAATAGAAAACCATAACTATAGATTAAATGGAGTCATGAAAATAAACATTGCCAGCATCTGTAATCATATAGTCACAGAACTGAAAACTTACAATGTATAATTGTCCACAAAATATATATACTAATATTTATTCAAGAGGAGAAAAACAATGATCCTATAACTATAAAGACAATTTTTTCAATAGTCAAATTTCTATAAAATAAAACACCAAAGGGGCTGGAGAGATAGGACAGTGGATCGGGCACTTGCCTTGCATATGATCAACCTTGATTTGAATCCCCAACACCACATATGGTTCTAAGCACCACAAAGACTGATTCCTGAGCACAGAGCCAGGAGTAAACTCTGAGCATTGCCAAGCATGGCTCAACCTCCCCTTCTCACAGATGGCAAAAAAAAGGGCAAAATACCAAAAGATGATTTTTCTGTAAATTTCAATTAAATACTCAAGTTATTGCCCAAAATTGTAAAACTAAGTCAATACTAAATTATTGGCAAACTGAATCTAAAAATGAGTTTATATATCAGCTTCTATTTATCTATCTTATCATTTTTCTGTCATAGCACAGGAATATAAAGATTAATTAATATTAGAAACCTGGTAGTGTAATTGATCATCTTTACCCAAAGGAAAAAAACATTGATTGAATTTACTAGTGACTAATATAAATCCATACTGTGTGTAGATATAATTGAAATCATGCAAGGGAATAAGTACTACTAAACTCAGTTTGCTGGTTGTTTCTGGGGGAACAAATACGGGGAAGAAACTGAAAAAAGCTGTGCAATAAAAGCTGTGTCTTTAATTGTCACCATAATCTTGATTTAAGTCCTAAGGAAATCTGACAAGCTGTTAAGGTGTGACAGTTTTACCAAAAAATATGATATTTTTTGTAATTTATTTATACTCTTCTGAAAGCTATAATAAAAGTACTTTTCAGGAGCTGGTCATGCTTGCTTAGTTTTCCAAAATATAGTGTTATTTTTCTTTTGAAAGAAACATTACTGTTGTGTGTGATTCTGAAAGGGAAAAGACTGAATAAGTGTGACTTCAAAATGTACAGAGAAAATGATTGTATATTAAAGCTTTTAATATTCACTATTTTTGATTATTAACTCATCTGATAAAGTCATTGGACTGAAAATGTGGGTAGAGATGATATAAAAGCCTTATAAAATCTCTTTTGTGTTGTGAGATAATAGAGTTATCTGATTCAAAATGCTGAACTAAACGCATTTGTCCTCTCTGCAGAGGCAGTTTTAGATGGCAAGAAATTTATAAAAATCTAAGATCTCCCAACAGCTTCTTGGATATCAGGGGATATTTCAGAGACTGCAGAGAAGAGAGGAGCAGGAATAGGCAATGCAGTAAAGCCAGGATTGATGGATATTCTATGGAACATTGAATTCCTGTATGCTCTTACCCTAAATGCCCAGAACACCTAATTCCTGTATTCTCTTGTAAATGCTCAGAATATTGGATTCTTGCATTATCTTTTCTAAATGTCCAGAACACTGGATTCCTGTAATCTCTTTTAAATACTTGACTCAGGACTGTGGGCATTTAGGCGTTGGGATAGATATCTTTGCTTCAGTCTCACCTTATGGCTTAAGTACTGGGGAAAATAAAGCAAGTTTGGGTTTTTTCTTGTAGAAATGAACCAAGCTGTCCTGAGACAATATTTTAGAAGTATGAGTGTAGACTTATTCTGAGCAATTCTTCTTATTATTACTTAATTATTACTCAGAACAAGTCAAAGTCTTCTGAATTTTACCACTTGGTGGTATTGGTCTATATGAGGTGACTTATAGACTGTGGTAGAGAAAGGATTGGCATATGGCAACACTATATGCCTAAAACATACACATTTACACTGTGTATGTTTTAAACTAATGTTACATGATTAAAATAAAATAAAGGCCAAATTTCATGCTCTCATGAACAAGACATTCAGTAAATACTGTAGTCATGCCATTTTATTAATTTTAAAATGTGAAAAAATGATTATGCATCAGCAGACTTTTGAAGAAACCCCATGATAAATAAAAGTAAACCAATCAAATAAAATGAAACCTACACTGGAGGTGACAATTTAGTAGACATAAACCAATTACCTTTTAACTGCATTACTACGTGTAAAACTAAAGAAAATTATTTTTCTGAGACTTTGACTAAAAGAAATAAATTATAAATATCAAAGGGGAAAAACCTGAATTTTGAGTTTTGGTTTTTAGGCCATACCTGGCCGTGCTAAGGATTTACTCCTGGCTTTGCACTTAGGGATCACTCCTGGAAGGAATCAGAAAGCCATACAGGTTGCCGGGATTTAATCTGGGTTGGCAGTGTGCAAGGCAAGTGCCATATATACTGTGCTATCTCTCTGGTCCTGGGAAAAAATTAAGAAATATCAACGGAAATAGCTTTTTTGTGATGAATGATATGTATTTATAAAAGCATAGGTATCATAAATTCATTTTTGACTTTTAGAATCAAAGCAGACAAAGCATAGAGGATTACTTGAGTAAGTGGGTGGAATCCATATCCAGTGGTGTTCAGGGCATAATTCTATGTAATCTCAGGGATTACTCCTGGTGGTGCCTTGGAAATCATATGTGTCACTGGTTAATGAAACTGGGTTGATTCCATGCAAGTTCTTTGGCAAAGACTTATTTTTTTTTCTTAATATAGAATGCAATATGAAAAAGTGAGCAATCAGACTAGAGAAATAGCTCCACCAGGTGAGCACACGCTTTGCTTGCAGAGACCCAGATTTGATTCCTGGTACTTCATGGTCCCCTCAGTACTGCTGAGAGTGACCCCAGAACACAGAGCAGAGAGAGTACTCCCAAACACTTGTAGGGGGTATGTTCCCCCCAACAAGCATCTGTATCTGTAGGATAACACAGTTTTATCCTTCCTCAGGTATCGGGTCACACCCATCTAAGGACACTGAACTCATGTTGTAAGCAATGTCCTTTCTGTATAAACACAGGAAGACAGTTAATATTATGCTTTGTAACTTGGGAGTTGATTGACTCCGAATAATATTTACTCCTGGGCATCTGCTTTCTTGACTCAGTTGCCCTTAGTTCCTAGCACCTCAAAAGCAGGGTCCTGACGAGGAACTGATTGGACCCAGGGCAAGCCGTGAGCTATCCTGGCATTGAAATGGGCCAGGCCAAAGCGCCACAATACTCAACTATAAGTTGAGGGCATGATCATGGACAAACGCTGTAATGATCCAAAAGTAAGTAACAAGGAGACTAGGACCCTGCTGGGGCTAGGAAGACTAACCTGGCCTGAGGACTGTAGAATGTATAATGAGATGTTTATATCTCTTACTGTGCTCACACAGAATGACATTGCTAGAAATATTAGAAGTAGATTTACTACAACTATTTAAGTAGATTACTAGATGAGGAAATAACACACCGTTGTTAGGATCCCACCCTTGAGTGGATCTTCTAGTAATCTGGAGTAATCTCTTTAGATGAGATTTTATCCTTGAGTTAATCTCCTGGTCTTACCTCTCATTGTTGATTTGTCAATATTCAACCCACCTTTGTGTCATTGCCTTACATGATTGCTATATAAACTAAGACTGTAAGCTTGGAGGGGAATCCAGAGTCAGAGCGAGAGGGGCTCAAGCTTGAGAGAAAGAACAGCCATCCTGATCCAGGCCACACACAGGGCTCAAGAGCACCGAACGCAGGCGGTGAGAAAGAGCCATGCAGAGAGCCCGTAAACACACAACCTTCAGTGTGCATAGTTTTACACGTATCCTCAAAAGTCAGCAATCTTAACAATATATAGTAGAGCTACAGATAGCAAAGATGGAAGGAGGTTGTCTAAAAGAATGAGAAACAAAGTGCAGAGAGAGGACATTGATGTTAATATTTTCAATTTAAAAAGTGAAACACTTGGTTGTCTATAGTCTATATATCCACAGAAGTTTAGATTCAGATTTACAAATATAGCCAACTGAATAATTTTTTTATAAGTTCTAGTCAAGAGGTAAGGATGGTGGCAGTAAAGACATGAATCCGAATTACAAAGTAGTCCCAAACTGGCAAATGAAGGAATGAAAGCAAAAGTATCTGATGTAGGCAACTGACTTGCATGTAGTCGACTACAGTTTAGTTCCTGGCATTGCATATAGTCCTCTGAGCACAGGCAGGAGTGATCCCAAGACACAGAACCAGAAGTAAGCCAATGAGGATATCTGAGTATGATCCTACAAATAAGTATATATGATCTACAGATGGAAAGTAGCAAACTTTTCCAGGGAGAAAAAACATTCTGAGTATTGGGAGAAATTTTTTGAAGTATATTTAGAATGTAATAAATTCTTTTATTTTGAGTATTATAATTGATGGTACAGTTTTCTTTCTGTTTTTTGGAAATGGCCAAAAGTCACAAAAACTGGGACCACCTCCCACATCAGCCGCTGTGTTGATTCACCCACTGGCCCTGATCTGATGCTCTACCGATTCACAACTGAATCTTTAAGGAGATACATGCCAAGCAGTTAAAATTCATGGGAACGTGAGTCCCCATGGCTGAAAACTCTGGTGCATCCTTGGGAGATGGGTGGGCTAAGTACGCACTCTGCCAAAGCCCCAGCAGCTCTACCCATACCCCACCACTGCAGCTATGCCAAGGGATCAACTCCACAGCTCTCCTAATATTCTCTGCAGAGATTCCAAACTGTGAATTATATGAGAGACGCCCACCTCTCACAACTGTCACCATGTCAACTCTTTGGCCCAGACCATAATCCTGAAGTTTCTGGACTGCACAACACCTCCTAGTTCCTCAATACTGAAAGTACAGTAGAAGCATACCACATTAGATGCAAAAGTAACATAGAAGCCACCTAAACTCAACAAACAAAAATAATAACGCAGAAGGCACCACAAAGTCCTGGGCTAAACTCCATGCTCAGTGAGTTTATCCTGGCTGCTTTACCAGGGCCAGTGGTTGGAAGAAAGCCTCGTTCTCAAAGATCTCTTGGAGTTCAATCTTTTCCTTTTGTCTCTCTGTCAGGGTAATATTCATAACAAGGGAACACCCATTTATTCCTTTTACCATGATAGCACAGCAGTAGGACATTTGCCTTGCACGTGGCCAACCTGGGTTTGATTCCTCCACCCCCTCAGAGAGCCCGGCAAGCTACGGAGAGTATCTTGCCAGTACAGCAAAGCCTGGCAAGCTACCCGTGACATATTTGATATGCTAAACACAGTGACAGCAAGTCTCATAATGGAGATGTTACTGGGCCAGCTCGAGCAAATCGATGAACAGCAGGAGGACAGTGACAGTGACAGTGACCATGTATATGTTTAAGTATGCTACAGATGTATAATTAACAGCTTTATTGAGATATAATTTATATGAAATTAAAAACATACATTTAAAGTGCCCTATATGTATATTTTCCCAATATCTATATTTATATATAGACAGAAATTTTGAATATTTATCTCCAATGATAAGGTAAAGGTAAAGGTAAAGGCCCTCCCGTTGATCGTCGATTTGCTCGAGCGGGCCCAGTAACGTCTCCATTGGAGACTTTGTTGTTACTGTGTCTGGCATATCTAATGCTCTCGGTAGCTTGCCGGGCTCTCCGAGAGGGGCGGAGGAATCGAACTCGGGTCGGCCATGTTGGCCGCTTGTAAGGCGAACGCCCTACCCGCTGTGCTATTGCTCCAGCCCTATCTCCAATGATATTGATACATAAATATCAAAATGTATGTTAAGCAACCATCTCCATAATCAAATTTTGGTTCATCTCACTCCTTGGAAAACTATCTTTATAGTTGTTATATTTATTAATGTACATCTTTATGTTCATTAATAGCTATTCTTCATGCCTTCTACCTCTATGAAGTGCTGGGCAGATACTGATCCACTTTTTGTCTCTATAGACTTGTCTATCTGGACATTTCATAAACAGGCATCATATGGCTTACTTGTGACTGATTTCTTTCAGTTAACACGATGGTTACCCAAACCATAATATGCACCAATTCTTTACTAATTTTTAATGTATTTTATATGCCTTTGTAAAATTATACTTTATTTCTCCATTTCTAGATCATGGATGTTTGTTGTTTTTCTTCTGATTTTGTTATGTACAGTTGTTGTGAATATTCATGTATATATCTTTGTGTGAACATGTTTGTATTTCTTTAGGTGAACTTCTAGGAGTAAAATGTTTGGATCATATGTGTATTCTTGTTTAATGTTATGAAAAACTGCCAAACTGTTTCCCAAGATTCTGATTTCTCCACATCCTTGCCAATATTTGTTGTCTTTACTTTTTAAACTATATTAATTTTATTGGGTATGCAGTGAGATCCCATTGTTATTTTGATTTGTCTTTTGTTAATGAAAAGTGATGTTGAACATCTTTTGGTGTCCTCATCAGCCTCTCATATATATTCTTTGGGAGAAACATCTACTTACATCTTTTGCCCAACTCAGTGTTCTTCAATATTTTTTCCCTATCCACCCCAATACTAATATGATATTCATCATCACTCATTTGAAAATATGATAAAAAAAACTCTCTTCTATCCTCCACCAGTACTTTGGGACAGGTCTTCAGAGCCACCCCAGCTGTACTCAGGGTTCAGGGTTTACTGCTCACTCTGTGTTCAGGGATCTCTTCTGCTGATGTTCAGAATCAAATCTGGGGGAACCTGGGAAGGCAAGCTTCTTCCTCACTGTTCTATCTTTCGGTTCTGATATCTCACCAATTTAATGGTAGCTTTTTGTCCTTTTACTCCTACCTCAGTCACTCTTTCCTATAGTATTTTACTTTACTTTTATTCCCCCATTGTACGTTATTTTAATGATACAATATATTTTATTTTTGTAAAAGAAGAGTGCAGTCTTCTGCCCCCGCGCCTGACTGTCCTCGCTTGCCGGGACCCCTGGGAGGGGAGCGGGTTGAGCTTTCCTCCCTGCCCCGACCAGGGCTCCGGCAGCCAAAGACCTCCAGGACCAGCCACCACCATGCTGAGACCACTCTCCGCACACATGAAGGTACTGGCAGAGGGACAAAGTCACGCGGGTTCCGGGGCCAAGATCTCCAAGCCTACCCGGATTTGGGCCGAGCATCCTCCACCCAGATCCTCCAAATTCCAGTAGGCGGGGGTCACACCCACCAACTGGCCCCCTGGTGCCGTGTAATCCCATCAGCGGCCAAGACTCAGAGACTATAAAAACCAGATCTCTGAACATTTTATTATGACATTTTATTATGACATCTTATTATCTCATTCCTACTTTGGACAAACTAGCAGGCTACCAAATGTAGCCTGCCCACATGGCAGAGTCTGGCAAACTCCCTGTGGCGTACCCAATATGCCAAATACCAGTAACAATGATGGGTCTCATTCTCCTAAAGAGCCTTGAATATAATCTCAGGGCTAGGATGAAGGAGACGTTACTGGGGCCTGCTTGAGGCAATCGACGACTAACAGGATAATTTGTGATTTTTGTGATATTTTATTGTTGTAAAAGTTAGTTATTATAATCCATACCTTTCCACATTAAGATTGGTATAAAATGTAGATACTTCATTTCATTAAACCATAAACATCTAAGCATATTTCAAGGTTTTCTGGATTTGATCATGATTATAAGCACTAGTAATACCATTAGTGTACATTGCTCAAAATAAAACTACATTATAAATCTTAATAAGGAATCATTACAGTAATGAATCATTACAGTAATGAATTTTATTTGCAATAGATCTTTTAAATAATTCATGCATTAATTAATGAATTGCAAAAATGAATAATTGTGTTAATTTTCTCAAAAAAATATATGCACAGGGAGGGATACTGGGATCCATGGTGATGAAAAATGGGCACTGGTGGAGGGATGGGTATTTGATCATTGTATAATTGAAACCCAAGCACAGAAATTTGTAAGTCTACAACTGTACCTCATGGTGTTTTACTAATAAAAATTAAAAATATACATATGCACGTACATATATTATATATACAATTTCTAAAAAATATGGCTTCCCGAAATACGTATACAAGTATGTGTATAAGTATGCAAATAAGAATATAGATATGCTGCTTTAGCAAAGTTTTTAGATATTTGAAACCTTTACAAATCTTGAGCCAAAAGACACATATTGACCTATTATAAAAATGTTTTAATGATCTATCTGCTAATTAATCAATTAAGTATGCCTTTAATTTTGTTAAAAGCAAAGAATTGGAAGACATCTAACTGGTAAAGATTTATCTTTACATGATTAATTACTCTCTCCATTTGTGGGAAGTAGGCCAAGAGAGGCTTCATCAAGTCTGATCAAATGGCTATTAGTTTAACCCATTTATTGTCCACTTTGAAGCAGTTTATAAAATGCGTTAAATAAGGTGCTTTTGGGCTGGAGCGATAGCACAGTGGGTAGGGTGTTTGCCAACATGGCCCACCCGAGTTCAATTCCTCTGCCCCTCTAGGAGAGCCCGGCAAGCTACCAAGAGAATCCCGCCCACACAGCAAAGCCTGGCAAGCTACTCTTGACGTATTCGATATGCCAAACACAGTAACAAGTCTCACAATGTTACTGGGCCTGCTCAAGCAAATCGATGAACAACGGGAGAACAGTGATACCGGTGAAAACAAGGTGCTTTTAAGTTATGCTTCCTTCTCATTAAATTAGGTGCTTCTAACTTAAGTCTTGGGGCTAGAGCGATAGCACAGCGGTAGGGCGTTTGCCTTGCACGCAGCCAATATGGCCAACCTGAGTTCGATTCCTCCACCCCTCTCAGAGAGCCTGGCAAGCTACCCGTGATGTATTCGATATGCCAAACACAGTAACAACAAAGTCTCCAATGGAGATGTTACTGGGCCCGCTTGAGCAAATCGATGAACAACGGGAGGACAGTGAACTTAAGTCATTATTTTTCACTCAGAAGCACATTATTTAACTTGTTATATGAGGAGACTAATGGAATGGTATACTTTCAATTTCAATACATTTTAATCAATGCAGTATTAAAAATAGAATTAGCTTATCTCTCTTATCTCCCAAATGTTACTTACATCTGTTTAGTGTCAAAACCTTGTTGCTAGAGATTTAATTTGTTCAAATTTTGGAGAAGGGGGGAAGAATGAAAGTGGCCAAATTTGCAAGCAAACAGATTTTACAAAAAACCCTGGGAAGTGGAAGAGTTACTTTAGCATTCTGCACGTGCACTCCACAGAGGCTCCTCCATCCTGTCAGAAGAACATGCTACCCAGTTTGAAACAGGTGTGCTGAGATAGTGGAGATTATCCACAAATACATAGCTTTTCCTACTCTTTTAGTTATTTTCCAAAACATACATGGACTTTTAATACTATCTACTGGTATCATGACACCCAGAAAATTTGTTTAGACAAGATGATATTTGCTATATTTAGCTGACTTAGATGAACTTTCTCTTTCACCTCTTTTTGAATGAAAGGCAGATTCTACTCATCATTTAGGATGCTTACTCTGTTAGAGATCCCTGATTAGAGTTAGGGTTAGGATTAGCCTAAAGATTGTTTGCATGTATTGTCGCTAATCCCAGATTCCACAGTTTCATGGGCATTGAGTTCAAATTCTTCAGCTAGGTTATTTTATTATTATTATTATTAATTATTTGCTTTTTGGGTCATACCCGGCGATGCACAGGGGTTACTCCTGGCTCTGCACTCAGGAATTATTCCTGGCGATGCTCAGGGGACCATATGGGATGCTGGGAATTAAATCTGGGTCGGCCACATGCAACACAAACGCCCTACCCACTGTGTTATCGCTCTAGTCCCCAGCCCAATTATTTTAAGAGAAGTTATTACAACACAAATTAGGAAGAGAGGAAAGAGAAAAAGAGAGTGTGTGAGAGAGAGAGCTGGAAAAAGAGCCGGAGAAAGGGGGAGAAGAGGAAAAAGAGAGAGAAGAGATAGAAACTAAATTCTTCAAGCTGGGATGCTGCAGTTTGTATTCAGGGAGAAAAAGAAACTTAATGTCTACTTTGTTTCAACCCCAATTTTGAAATGAGAACAACAAAGTATCTACTTTCCCCCTCTGTTATTATAAATTCACAAAAAGAAATGGGATGAAGTTCAGAGAGCTCTTGTCTTGCACACGGTTGAATGGATTTGAATCCCTGTCACCACATATGCCCACCACTCCACACGCTCCTTCAGGAGTGATCTTTGAGCACAGAGCCAGGAGTAAGCCCTGAGGTCCACCCCCAAAAAAGAAATAACTAAAAGAAAAAAATTAATCTTCATGTGTGAATAGGAACCAATGAAACTGTTAAAATATTGATATGTGTTCAGCTATTTATAACTATTTCTATTCTTCAAGAAAGCCAATTTCAAAGGAAGTAAGCTCAGACATTTGCATGTAAGTCCCATTTCCCCACCCAACTAGCTTTTGTTCATTTCTGTCTTTGTTTCCAACCAGAACTAAAATATTAGCATGTTTTAGTGTCTGGAGCAATGTTATGCATTTGAATGCTCTGTAGCAAAAAAAAAAAATCATTAGCATTGGAACCTAATTCATCATTGGATAAACTATGTTTGTAATTGGTACAACAATGTTTTCACCTCTTAAATACTTTTTTCAGTAATTTATAATTAAACAATTTTTTTTCAATAGTTTGATTTTGCGAAATTCAATACACAGTTTGGGTGCTGGGAACTATATCCAGTGGTTAGAGATCTCTTCTGGAGGTGCACAGGCGACCACATGGGGTATTGGGGGTTGAACCTGGCTCAACCACATACAAGGCAAGTACCCAATCCACTGTCCTATTGTTCCGGTGTCATCTTTTCAATACTTTTGAAAGAACCTTAGGTTAGCAGAGAGCCAAGAAGCCATTCAGGGGCAGTGTCAGCTCAAGAGAAGGGGAAAATCTCTTGTGAGATTTTCAGGCCATTGCTTTGTGCCTGAAGCAGTTTCTTCCACCTTCAGAGAACTCTGAATTGTACATGAAGTAGAAACTTTTACCTATCTGTACATTAAAGCATTAGAACAGGGCCATGCACCTTACTTAAGTCATCTTTCTAAATTTGGGAGCAAAATTGGAAGCAAAATTTCATTTGGTTAACTTTGAAAGTGAGTATTAATCAGTGTAATGGGCAAAAACTTTTTGGCATAAGGAAAAAAGAACACTTTGCCAATTGAAATATCTTAGGTCTTTCAAAAGCATATCTGTCATTCTTATATGATTTGGAAGTGCAGTTTATTAAATTTGTAAAATAAAGTGATACTAAAAGGTGCAGGGCATCTTTACTGTGCTCCCCCCCCCCCCTTCTAGATAATATAATAAAAGGAATTTCTAGTTTGGAAGGAGGCAAATTAAAGTCTGTATCTGGAGAGGGGTTCTCTAATGCAATTTGGCACTTATAAATTACTGCAGTGTTGGATGTCTATTTGTGGAGCTTGCTAATAAGGCTGAGTGTTGTTTTATTAGGTTTGTGTCTGTGGTGCACTGCTAATATAGGGATTTTATTTGTAGATGATTTGAGCATCCTAACTGCTGATTATTGCATTATTTTCTTGCATCAGTAAACAAAGGTAAATTTTTATAAGAATAAAAAGAGTGTGAAAGCATACTTCCATAGCACCTTTCAACAATATCTTCGCACAGCACAAAGTATGAGACTTCTGACTCTACTGTGTGACCTTGACCATTATTTATAAAGTCCCCAAATGCCATTTCCCTTCACACAGAGTGAAAACAATACTCAACTCACTAGAGTTTTATGGGAATTAAGTGCCATGTTATACTTGAATTCTATAGGCAGTCTAGTCAAAGTTTTCTTAAATTGAGAATGACTAGACCTGGAGTAATAGTAAAGCAAGAAGGGGATTTGTCTTGCAAACAGCCAACCCAGGTTCCATCCTTGGCATCCCACACGGTCCCCTCAGCACCACCAGGAGTGATCCTTGAGTACAGAACCAGGAGTCACCCCTGAGAATCACTGGGTGTGGCTCCAAAACAAATCAAATAAAATGAGAATGGCTTTAATATTTAACTCAGTGGGATTCTGTGATTCAAAAATTAAGATATTCAGGTAAATGACTTTGCATAGTGCCTGGTACAGAACTATTGTTAATATTATTGCACATAATTATGTTTAATAAGTATTCTCTTCAATCACAGGATTATGATTTCATTAATCTTCAATTCTCCTCAGGTTTGGTCACCTGGTAGATGGGGTTTTCTGCCATTTGCTTCTCTTTCGATTTCCTATCGCATTTGACCTCTCCCAATTGATTAGCCCCCTCCTGTAGCATGAAAAGTTCTGAATAATGCTTTTAAATGTACAGAATGTTTGCTGGCAAAATTTAGGCCAAGTTGACACCTTGACACAATGTTTTAAGGCTTCCCTGATTTAAATAAATCCTAGTCATCGCAAGATTAACTGCCGTAAATAATATGTATTTCATTCCCTGTCAAATCACGCCAGTGAAGTAAATGTATTTGCTTTAAACATGGCGAACTTGAAGTCTACTGGGAATATTTTGCTTTCAACTCTGCCACCTCTCAAGCTTACTCTCTGAGCATTCACCTTATCCCACTGATATTTATTGTTTATTCCCTGCCTACTGCATGCTCAATACTGAAGGTTGCTCCTTCCCTCCCTTCTCTTCCCTCTTCCACCTTCTCTCAGCAACTTGATAGCCAATATTAGATTATGGAAGAAGAGATGAGCTTTATTTAACCCATTCATACCGACACTTCAACAGTGATAAAGACTGGGGAGATGAAACTCTCTCCGAGTGGTTATGGATTTGGGTCCAATCTGAAGAGAGACACAACAGGCTTCCCTGTCATTCTTGGAAGGGTGACTATGAAGGGCTTTTAAAAAAGACCTGGAATGCATGGAAATAAAGCATAGAACAGTAGTTCCCAAACTTATTTTGCCTACCATCCCCCTTTAGAAAAAACATAGCACCCTCTAGCAAGTGACCTTCTTTAAGTGAGCAAATAGAAAGCCCAAGCCCCACCAGGTGCCTCCACAGGTACCCCACCTCCTACCCCATAAGAAATAATTACACCTGAGGCTGCTAGCACTTCCCTGGACCATACCATTCCCTCATAAGAGACAGAATCATCTGAAGAAAACCCTGGTATAAAGAAAATATTTCCAGTGAATAAGAGAGCGCTGAATTAGGATCCTGGACCACCTGTTATGGGACACCTGGCTTGACGTAACCCCTTTACCTCTCAGACCTCTCAGCATCCTAACCTAGAAAGCAGGATGGCAACATGTTTCAACTCTCCAGGTATCACTAAATATCATCTCTGTGAGGATGACATAGGAATCATATGGAAAAGAAACTTAAGTGTCATGAGAAATAGAAAGTAAAAAGCTCATTTCTTGGTGCTAGCGCCTCTTCCTTCCTAGGAATTTTGATTTTTTAATTTGTTTTTGTTGTGCCAGGGAGAGAATCCTCACACATGCAAGACAGTTACTCTACCATGAGCCATATCGCCAGCCTCTCTGCTCTCTTAAAAGTATCATCTAATGAGTTACACTGTGGAGGAAGAATTAGAAGGAATAATCCAAAAATGGGATAAACAATGCAAAGTTTAAGAAACTGGTGGAGGACTTATCTGGAAAACAGTTAAATAGCTTTCTAGTCCCAAGAGTCTATAAAGCATAGCATATGAAACAAATGTGCTTGTTTTAAAATAATCAGAGCATCCATTCATTATCAAATATAGCATAAGGTTGGAGGGTTTTTAAACTACTGTAGCAGATTTGAACAACAGATAAAATATTTGGATTAGGAATCAGGCTTAAAGAAAAAATATGAAAGTCATGTTTTCTGGTTTAAAAGTCAGAGTCAAATTAATATTGATAGCTTTCAAAGATTTTGAATATCATGCAAAGTTAATATGAAGAAGTAATTTAAGATTGATAAACTATTTTAATACAATATTTGAAATACATTATCCATTCATCTTTAGAACAATCTCAAGGTTATCCACTTCATAGAGCTGCTGTAAGGTTTAAATACGATACCTGCACAGAGCATTTGACAAAGTAAATAATAAAAATGCTAAGTCTAGTTGACGGTGACTACTTCTATTTCTAAAATCATAGAAAGTTGTGCCAGTATTCTCTGGCATAATATGTCTTTGTAACATATTCTAACATGTTACCTTTTATTATGTAACTGTTTCCTATTCTTTGAAATGTCATGTGAATGTATTTTATCTGCTTATTTTTTAATTCTTCATACATTTTAAATATATGTAGTACACAACACATATACACATTATATTATTACTTATATGATGTATAATTACCTCTCTATATATTACTATGGTTATGTACTATATAGACTATAATTTATTATGTATATATATCATATATATTTGATTTATAGTTTTTCCTCTTGATGTAACATTTACAGTCGATGAGATGCACAAACTCTGTTACATTTTATGTTTTGATAAATGCATGCACTGGCTTCAACCCACATTTCTAAAAATTCAGAACAATAGCATCATCTTAGAAAGTTTCCCCTGTGATTCTTTCCAGTCATTTTCCACCTTATACTTTTTAAAACAACAAAGTTCTCTCTTTTTTTCCTTCCTAGCATAGATGAATTTGTCTTCTCCACACCAATAGAATGCGGATACTGTCAGTCTTTTTTAAGATACCTTTCACTCACTATCAGTATTTACTATCCACGTTGTATGTATCAGTAGCTGGCCTTTGGATTGTGCTTAGGTATTTTCTAAGCTCTTCAGAGACAAGAGCAGTGCTCTATCATGGTGCTGTGCCTCCCCCAGTACTTTCACAGACCTGTGTATATTTCAAGTGTTCCACTGACATTTGGTGAGTCAATGGTGAATGAACATGGGTTACTTAACCAGTCAATAGGCTGTCGTGTTTCCTCTATTTCTGTTACAGAAAACAGCTCACAAAACTACACAACTAAATTTCACTTCATCTCTAACTTGATCTCTTACATATTTGAACTTACCAAGATCAAAGTTATATGTCCTGGTGTCAGTAGCCTGCCTGCTTTACTGGAGGAATCCAGGGATCCGCCCCTTGCAATTCTGCAGCAGTGCCTGCTGCATTCCTGCAGCAGCGAAGTGTGCTGCTGCCCTGGCTGGGCAGGAGCCAACCTCTGGCTTTGTCTCTTGCAGACGGAAATGCTTATCCTCTATCTTTGCAAGCAGGAAACCTCACATACCTTGAATTGATTTATTAAACCACCATAAAGGTCAGCAAAGAGATCCAGATGCCGCATGGAGTATTTCTGCAGCTAGTTAGTCACCAAACTGCAGAAGCAGCATGTATTTTGTTGCAGTCTGGAATGCCACAACTGAACAAACAGAGTTAGCACTGTTGATTCCACCCCAGATGGCCGTGACCTGCCTGAAATGACTGCAACTGAAGCCACTTAATGTCCATTGCCTATCCTCTTCCTTCTGCATCTGGTAAATGTGATTAAGGGCAACTCACTGTGGAATAGGCCTCTGGGGAGGAAAGACATTACCTTCACTAGTTCTGTGCAGCAAGTATTTAGGGGTTAAAAGCAATCATCATCATTTCTGCTTGGACAGCAGCAAGTTCCTGTCGTTTCGAATATCGTACGTGTTCTGAATATAAATCTGCTTTTCATCCTGAATCTATTCAAATGATAGTCACATTCCTACTGCAATCTGAAATTTATATAGCCGCAGAGCAACACTTTATGATGCATTACTTCACAATGTAGTGCTGTAACATCCAGCAAGTTTTATATTACAGTGGGGAAAGTTTTCTTTCAAATATATTTCCCAGGAGATAGGGAGATTCACGTATGATTGCTACAGCGAGAAAAATACATGAAAATATAAGCTAGTTACAGAAACAGAGAAAAATGTACTTGTAATTCCCACAAGCTACACGTTTTCTGTTGATTTTACTCTTGCTTCTTTTTGAAAATTAGACTTCTAGAAAGCATGGTTACAGCAAGATGTTCATGCCATACCTTTCCTTTCTGTCGGGTATAGCAACCATGAGGGGTGTTTATCAAGAAACTATTAATGGGTGGACATTGAGGGGATTTTAATTAGAAAGCTAGTGAAGGTCATAAACAGGTCATTTTAAAAAACTTTATATCAACTCCCTTTCATTTTAGCTTGATATTTCTGGAAAAGATGTTTTGAGAACTGGTATCTTAAAGTGACACTCCCATTAGATAGTACAATTTAGTGATAGCATAATTTTATTTTACATTAGGGAATTTGAGACCTACAACAATTATACACCTACTACTAACTGTCCAAATGAGCCTTGCTCTTTAGCAATTTCCTCATAGCATAGATTATTCCATAGTGGGACCCACCAAACTAACTCGATAGATTTACCTCAGGCATACTCACTAGATCCTGCAAGATATAGGAGCATGATGCTATTGTCTGATTCTGCAGAGACAGAGGTAATCAGTACCTTAGTGGCTGCTGTGTGTGTGCTGAGTTGAGCTGCTCATACAGGAAGCCGAGGTTAGAAATAGCTGTGTGAGTTGGCAGATTATTTAATCTCCCTGAGACCTAGCTGTTTGCTCAGAAAAACAGTAACCATCTTCTGGAGATTTGGTATATTAGAGAGCAAATGCCTGTCAGGTGGTAACTATAGTACACATGGTTTATCCCTTCATGTCTCCTTGCCCGGATAAACTATTAATTTCACTGCCACCAATGGGGACCCCAACCAATGAGAGACCCATTTGTTGTTCTGGTCTGGGGCTATTCCCACTGCACACTGGTAGCAGAAATTTGCTTTCCAGACCCTGGATGATGCTTTTTATGGGGCTGCCCTGTATGTTTATAAGCTTCAAACTGAGCTTTTCTGGAGAAAAAGAACCACACAAGTCAACTTATGGTAAAAGTCAACAAGGCCTAGAAATCTCAAGTTTTCTGACATGATTGTGATTGAAGAAGCAAAATTTTCTCAGTGTTCTGAGAGCTACATTTAATAAACCCTATGAATGCATGTTACATTTTAACTAAATTATTTCACACAGTTACATATATGCAGATATACACAAAATTATAGAGATAGTAGTAAAAATAGATGGTAGATATTCTATTAATCAATATCACCACCAAATGTCTATATTTGCTTTCACTTATTTAATTTATTTTTGCTTTTGGGGTCACACCTGGCAATGCTCAGGGGTTACTCCTAGCTCTGTACTCAGGAATTACTCCTGGTATTGCTCCGGGGCCTTATGGGATGCTGGGAATCGAACCTGGGTCTGCTGCATGCAAGGCAAATGTCCTACCCACTGTACTATAGCTCTGGTTCCCCACTGATTTATTTTTGAGTTTTGGGCTACACCTGTCTCTGCTCAGTGGCTATTATGGCTGTGGTGGGAATTGAACCCAGGCCTCCAGCAAAATCATGTGCTTTAACCCACTGAGGTATCTCCCTAGCCTATATACAAATATACATGCATGTGGACACACACAAACACACACACAATTTTTGTCTCCTAGGAATATATTTTGCTGGCAGCCTTCAAACAATTTTGTATTGGTGGAGAAATATGGTTAAAGGGAATAAATGCACAAACGTGTGGCAAGAGCCATAAAACACCTCCTGAATAAACTGAGAGCTCTGTGAACAATGCTAATGCACAATCCTTGGTGCTAAGGGGAGGGAAACATCAAGCCTGCTTTTGTAAATAGAATTTCTAATGTTTACCTTTGTTTTGTCAAACAAAGTCTTGGACATTCAGCAAAACACAGGCTGAGGATTTCAAGAGGAGGATGACTGGACAGAACATCATAAACAAGATTGGCACCTAGCAGAAGAAAGCTGAGAGCAAGGTCACCAAAACCCAGACACAGGCTGGCTTCGGAGCTGCACTTCAGAATGGTGAATGTGAGGAGCTACTTTTAAAGAAGAGAGAGCGGTTAGAGCCATAAAGGCAGCAGATACATCTCTCTCTCTCCATTCCTGTCCCTGGGTTCACCAAAGACAATGACCCCTACCTGTCACTCTTAGCCTTTATTTCTAAAACCCAAAGGATGGCAGTCACTCACTGCCAGGCAGCCCCTCCAGCCTCCTTCCTGCTTCCTGGGTCGCCTTCAGTGCAGTCCAAGGCTTGAGCCAGGAGAAAAAGCTGATGGAACTAAGATCTCTGTGAGTGATCTGAAACTTGGATGGAAGGGAACAGGCACCAAAGAAATGAGTTCAAGAACACCTAAGAGGGTGATGCAAGGCAACTTACACATGTGAAGCACCTTTAATTTCTGAGGGCAGAGCAGGGGGGGAAATGCACTTGGATACTTTTAATTTACATGGGGAGTCAAGCAAATATGGCTTATCTAGGTGCCCTGTCCTACTTTCTTCCTCTCCACAGAGACTTCTTTTGACTTCGAATGGCAGATAAAAGAAGACTAGGACTGTCTGAGCAAGAAAATCATTAGAGTAAGAGCTCATGCCTGCAAGTGGCCAGCAAAAATCAGAACAGTCCAGTAGCTGCTGTCTGAAATCCTAGAACGTTTGAGCAAGATGGACTGCGAATACTGTCCTTCGTCTTGAGCGATGCACACTCCCCATGCCAATGTTTCTAGAGTTGCATTATTTGAGATGATTGATTGGTCTGAAAGCCCCGTGGAACTTCGCTACTAAGAAGAGGATATTAGAAATACGTGTTTTCAGAGGCGAAAGGACCTCGGAGAGTTTAAGCTTCACCCCATCTTCCAATCCGAGAGGAGCGCAGTAGTGCCCCAGCAATTGTGGAGACCCCCCACCCTACCTCACCCCCAGTTTGCAGTTCTTCCGCGTTCCCGGGAGTGCGACCCGGCTTCTACACGGGAAAACGCATACCCGCATACGCAAACCCGTACCAGGCGTCACACTTTTCGTCTTTAATAAAAGATTAATAAATTCCTCCTTGAGTGCTATTCATATGAAAAAGGAAAAAATCAAGAGCTTTAAAAAACAAAAAAAACGAGGGTTCCAATGCAAATTCACGGAACTGGGGATCCCTCACATCACTCGGGCAAAGCCTCCGCAAGCCGCAGCTGGGCGGCGTTGGTGTTCACCCGGTTTCGGGTGTCGCCGTGTGGGTGAGAGGTAATCGCTGGTTCCTGGTAGACTCCGTGATTTATTTATTAGAGATCAGGAATGATTGCGGGGGGGGGGGGGGGATGATGAGGCTATTTTCTGTGCGCCCCAGAACTCAAGATCTCGACTTGGGTACTCTTGGGAGAAGGCACCGGGCACTCGGGGCTGGGTGCAGCTTCTCTCGAACATCGGCCACCTGCAGGGCTGGTCGGAAAGCATCAGGTTGGGACAGCACATGTGTCCAAAGAGGGAAAGGCCTTTCAAGGTGCTGGAGGTGGCGGTGTCAAGCCGGAATTGAGTTTGGAGAGCGCACCGGCACCAGACTCCCTCTCGGCCGAGTTTCAGGCTCATCCCCGCCTCTCACCCGCACGCTGCAATGCGCTGCGAGTACCCGGGGCCTCCTTCTCCCCGAGAAACAGTGCGGGTCGAGAGACAGTGAAACACGGTCATTGAGGGCTGAGAGTTTCGAAACCATGATCTGGACTCGCGCTGTGCCGCAGTTTCCCTGGTGTGCGAGTGCCGAGAAGCAGCGCTTTCAAGAATCCCGCGGGATGAAATAAAAAGAAAAAGCCGGGGAAAGCGACGAAGATTCGGAAACTTTCCTCCCTGCCGCATCCTTGCCACCTCCTTCGACTTTCGCTGGTGTTCCGGACGCCCTAGTGGCGCCGCAGTCACACAAACACCATGCAGGGACTGGGGGCGGGGGGTGGGGTAGGGTGGGGTGCGATGGGGGGTGGGCGGAGATGAAGGGGGTTGCTTTGGGGAAGGGGCGATCTGCTCTGCAGGTGCGCGCGCACGTGTGTGTGTGTGTGTGTGTGTGTGTGTGTGTGTGTGTGTTAGGGTGTATTACAAATATCGGGAGAGGGGAAACCTGAGTTTTTAATAGGCAGGAAAAAATCTTTTTTTTTTTTTAAACCGGGGGCACGTTAGGTTCCAAGCGATACGAGATCAAGGAATAAGTAGGGTGGGAGAAGAGCAGGAAAAGGCCGTGAGTGAGGGTCGACGGGTGTCAGAGGGAAAAAACAGAGAGGAGTCAGAGAGAAAAAGTGGCCAGGACGAGCGCCGCAGCCTTCTCGCTGCGGGTCGCCACCCCCCTCTCTCTGCCTTTTGCGCAGAATCCTCCCTTTGGCTGCAGCAGCGCGCTGCCCCCACCGGCCCGGTGCGCGGTGATCGATCGCGGCCTGCGTCAGAATGCTCCCCGCGTATAAATAGAGGCGGCAGGACGGCGCCGAGCCGCACACAGCCATCCATCCTCCCTCCTCCTCTCCCTCTCTCCCCTGCTCTTCCTTCTCTCCAGGCCCCTGCAGCCAGAGGGACGCCGATCGCCACCATGAGTTCCTTCAGCTACGAGCCGTACTACTCGACCACCTACAAGCGGCGCTACGTGGAGTCGCCCCGGGTGCACATCTCCAGCGTGCGCAGCGGCTACAGCACCGCGCGCTCCGCGTACTCCAGCTACTCGGCGCCGGTCTCCTCCTCCCTGTCGGTGCGCCGCAGCTACTCGTCCAGCTCCGGCTCTCTGATGCCCAGCCTGGAAAACCTCGACCTGAGCCAGGTAGCGGCCATCAGCAACGACCTGAAGTCGATCCGCACGCAGGAGAAGGCGCAGCTGCAAGACCTCAACGACCGCTTCGCCTGCTTCATCGAGCGCGTGCACGAGCTGGAGCAGCAGAACAAGGTCTTGGAAGCGGAGCTGCTGGTGCTGCGCCAGAAGCACTCGGAACCGTCCCGCTTCCGGGCGCTGTACGAGCAGGAGATCCGCGACCTGCGCCTGGCGGCCGAAGACGCCACCAACGAGAAGCAGGCGCTGCAGGGCGAGCGCGAGGGGCTGGAGGAGACCCTGCGGAACCTGCAGGCGCGCTACGAAGAGGAGGTGCTGAGCCGCGAGGACGCCGAGGGCCGGCTGATGGAGGCGCGCAAAGGGGCCGACGAGGCCGCGCTCGCCCGCGCCGAGCTCGAGAAGCGCATCGACAGCCTGATGGACGAGATCGCCTTCCTGAAGAAAGTGCACGAAGAGGAGATCGCCGAGCTGCAGGCGCAGATCCAGTACGCGCAGATCTCCGTGGAGATGGATGTCTCCTCCAAGCCCGACCTCTCGGCCGCGCTCAAGGACATCCGCGCCCAGTACGAGAAACTAGCGGCCAAGAACATGCAGAACGCCGAAGAGTGGTTCAAGAGCCGCTTCACGGTGCTCACCGAGAGCGCTGCCAAGAACACGGACGCGGTGCGCGCCGCCAAGGACGAGGTGTCCGAGAGCCGCCGCCTGCTCAAGGCCAAAACCCTGGAGATCGAAGCCTGCCGGGGCATGAACGAAGCGCTGGAGAAGCAGTTGCAGGAACTGGAGGACAAACAGAATGCTGACATTAGTGCCATGCAGGTACCTCATCCTGCAAAACAGTGGGAGGCGGGTAGGGGCCACGGAGTGCGGGGTGGGGGTGGGTGGGGGTTGGAATTTAGAGCGCGCCCACTGAATAGAAACCAGTGAGCTGGCATTTGCTGGCACCTATTACGGGGTGGAATCTGGCTCCTTTGCATCTGGGTGGGTGGGGCGGGGGTTAGTAGCAGGGGTCGAGGGGCGCGACTGCAGTCTAGGAAGACGCCCTTGTTTCACTTGTAACTCAGTTCCGCAGTAAGGCTGCCCTGCCCTGCAGGGGGCGGGTGCCCTGGAGGAAGGGGGTGGCAGCTGGGCGTTGCCCTTCGCCTCTCTTTCCACGGTCCCGCATTAAGTACAAGTTTTTTAGCACGGTTAACCATCTGGTTAAATAAAGCGAAGAACTCTCATCACTTCTTTATGACTAGTTTTGCCAGCCACTTCCTTTCCTTAGTAGGTGGATTAGGAATACAGTAAAAAAAAAAAAGGCAATAGGTAATGATGCTGTTGTACGGTGGTACAACATCTCTCTTAAGGATCTCCATCTGCTAAGGAGGAAAAAAAACATTAATATAGTCATTGTCACTGTCACCGTCCTCCCGTTGTTCATCGGTTTGCTGGAGCGGGCCCAGTAACATTGTGAGACTTGTTAGTGACATAGAAAATATTTTAGGTAAAATAAAAAATTAAATCTAATTATATTCTATAAAGAAATGGAATAATATCTACCATGTGACCTGGATAAAATCAATGACAGGATTCTCCCTTCCCCTTTAAACAGGTTTAATAACCTACAGGCATGCTATGATGACCATTAGACTGCATTAACTAAATAAAAAAAATTTAAGTTCATTTTTGGTTTTCATCTCATGAAGCTGAATGTGTGTGTGGGGGGAGGGTTTGTTGGGCAGAGAAAGAAATACTTAAAAAGAGAAGGTGCAGCTGTTTTAGGGGAGATTTTATCTGTGTGTACTTTGATTTTTAGTAAGCCTAGGCCTTTGCAGCAATGCTGTAGCAAAATGGTTGCAGCTGGGATTTATGCTTGGTTCTCTCTCTTTTTCCCCACACCCATACAGGACACAATCAACAAATTAGAAAATGAATTGAGGACCACAAAGAGTGAAATGGCCCGGTACCTAAAAGAATACCAAGACCTTCTCAATGTGAAGATGGCGTTGGATATTGAGATTGCAGCTTACAGGTAAGAACAGAGGCACAGCCATTCAGCCTAAACCAGCAACTCAGATTCCATTTCTATTGAATCAAAAACCTTCACAGGCTTTTAAAAAAATGCCTAAGAATCTGATTCTGTAATAAAGAGCCCTATTCTTAGCTTCCATTACATTGAAAATCCAATAGGACTACTTTTGCTCTCATTTTTCTTTTTTTCTTAGTATCAATCATAACATCACAATGTTTGTTAATTTTATACCCATCCCTTTAGTATTTTCTAACCTTATTCTTGCTTGTGAGTCAGGGTGGCCTTAGGGGAAGAGGATGAGGGGTGGGCTCAGGGCCAGTCACTCAAAACACTTTCATGTTGATGTTTGTTCTCCCTCCCTTAAAGGAAACTCTTGGAAGGTGAAGAGACACGACTAAGTTTCACCAGCGTGGGAAGCATAACTAGCGGCTACTCTCAGAGCTCCCAGGTCTTTGGCAGGTCTGCCTTTAGTGGCTTGCAAACCAGCTCCTACCTGATGTCCACCCGCTCCTTCCCATCCTACTACACCAGCCATGTTCAGGAGGAACAGATTGAGGTGGAGGAGACTATCGAAGCCACGAAAGCTGAGGAAGCCAAAGATGAACCCCCTTCTGAAGGAGAAGCTGAAGAAGAGAAGGAGAAGGAAGAGGCTGAAGAGGAGGAAGGAGCAGAGGAGGAAGACGGTAGGATAAGAAACAAATCCCTACAACTCCCAGGGCAGACTAGGCCTTGGCTATGTATAAGCTCTAAACTTACTCCTGAATTTAGAATCTTAGGTTAGATCTTCAACAAAAATTTGGCAAACACCTGATTTCTTAAGTTTGCAGTTCTCCCAGAGATATATATCTCTGCTTCGATTGGTAGTTTGAAGAAAGTAATATTTGAAAATATTAACTATATCATTAATATAATTATGAAGAGGAATAAATATATTCCTCTCATGCAATATTTTTGTGTCCTAAAGGACAGAAGTGAATACCATGTATATAATATAATGAAGTCCCGGAGAAAAACAAAGTGCTCATTACTGCAAAGTCCATTTCAGTAGGTATCTAGTGGCAACGGATCTTGGTAAGCATGGATGATTGCGCTTGATTTGTGGGAGTGGAGCTCTCAGTGGTTTGGGGGAAGTATTCTACATTGGGTTTTCACACAAAACTGTGCATAAAGAATTTATGTATAAAGGATTCTGTACTTACCCTAAATTTGGAATTCATAAACTTTCTTTTCATGTTTAAGCTGCCAAGGAAGAATCTGAAGATGCAAAGGAGGAAGAAGAAGGAGGCGAAGGTGAAGAAGAAGAAACCAAAGAAGCTGAGGAAGAAGAAAAGAAAGAAGAAGGTGCTGGAGAGGAACAGGCAACGAAGAAGAAAGATTGAGTCCCCTTTTCTTAACTCTTCCAAGAATAATTCTCCCCAAATCCAGTCAACCCATCACCAACCAACCAGTTGAGTTCCAGATACTATATGAATTAAGAAGTCAATATATGTTTATTTCTGAGATGACTTAGATTGGACATTAAGTGTTGTGCTATGACTTTTCTCCTTATGCAGAGTACCTGTTTGCTTGCAGAGTGGCTTCCTGGCTTGCTGCCAGTATGTGCATGGTCCACGCTTATGAGTTCAGGATCTATGGCAATTTGAATAATTCAAATGTTTACAATAAAAAGGATCACATGAACAAATGAGTTTGCTAATGTTCCTGTTAAACACTATGGATAAAATAGTCCTTTGATTCTTTGGTGGTTAGAGATTAAAGACCTCGAATTATGTGCAATAATAGTAAATAAAGTTATACTGAATGACACGTCTTGCTGTGATTGTTGACTTACTTAAAATGTCCTAAGAAGGTACCAATATAAACCATGTATCAGTGGACTATTGACCTCAGAATTTTTTAAATCAAAAATTTTATAGCAATTTTTTATACTGCACTTCTCTCATGGTAATTCCCAGGGCTAAATTTAAGTCATTAGCATTCATGAACTCTTTTTCCAATCCCAAATGTTCCTACTAACAAATGAGTGAAGGAGAGTTTTTAGAGGTACCTTTTGTTTCATAACTAGAAAATAATTTGCCCCATAAAATATACTAGATTGTGGAGGAAGAGTTTGTTGGATGCAATTCTGAATTATGTAATAGATATATCCTTGACAGTAAATAGGTAATCACAATACAAATATGTAATAGTAAATGCAGTGTGGATAAGAATATGAAATCTACTCATCCATAATTATAATGACATTTTAATGTTCTCTAAATATCATTAGCAGAGGTTGAAACCCCAGCAATGTTATAATCAGAGGGAACATTTTTTTTAAATCAGTGAATAATTTGGGATAGAAATAGTAAGAATAGAAATAGGCTTATTTGCCATTGGAAACACGTTGCCTGTAATCCTGAGCTCATGATTGAGTGTGTGGTTAGCTTAATTCTATTGCCTCAAATAAACAGCAGTTAATGACATCTGTTTTTAAACCTTTTAAAAACTACAGATACAGATAATGAAATTGTTATCAGTCACTAACAGGGGGGAGATTACCTATTTGTATGTTACATTGCCATTGCTCTGCATGTCTTTATGGAAAATATTTGGATTTCACTGATAATTCTAACTGGTTGGACATTGCATCAACTACACACCCTGTCTGTCCTTCCTGTTCACTGTAAAGTTATGAAAGCTCTTGTACTTGCGCTCCATGTGGAATGTAGATTGTCTGCTGTTCTGCTTCTGTTATTATAACTCTGTCAGTAAATTGAACTCAATATTTGTTTTTTAGACAACCTCTAAAAGTCATGAATTTAATCCAGAACCAGTTTCCATACTATTTCTGGTTTAAAAAAAATATGGTACCACAAGAATAGGTAAAATGTTTCTTTATCTACCATGACAATGTGAATTTGGACTATGAGTTTAGCTACTGAGAAACTATGAAGATTCTCAAGACATTAACTTCTGTATAGACTATGCATTGTCTCAAAAACAAATCTTTTTCACATTTTTCGTTGATTAAACATGGGACAATATCCATGATACGTTTTAGACAGAAGCAAATAACTTGTTAAAAAGTTACTTTTCACTAATTGGAAACAGCTGGTTGGTTTAAGAATTACTTGAAGTCAGAGCTCTGTACCATACTCTCTCCTGTGTGCCATAATAAAATACTGAAAAAATGCACTAAATGGATTTGAAGTTTTATTTTCAAAAAAATTCCAAAACGCAGGCCTTTCTGAAAGTTCAGTACCTTTCTCCCTTCCTCACACCCCAGACCCTAGTTCTTTTTCAGTGTACTCTTATTTTCCCTGGATAACACTCTTCCACCACCCATTCACCATCAGCCTATTCAGCAAAACAGACATTGGGTGTTCACAATGCTCATTTCCTGTCTTTAACCTCTCTAGTTTAATGCTTCACCAAGTACACTTGATGGTGTTGTTGATGTATCTTGTATCCACGCACATATCTCCATGTATTCTGTGACTTCTCTAGGAAACTTCCAAAGTTTTCTCAATCTTCATCAATTAGCACATTACTAATCTTTTATTTTTTTCAACTTTTTTTTTTATGTCACACCCAGCGATGCATAGGGGTAACTCCTGGTGGTGCTCAGGGGACCATATGGAATGCTGGGAATCGAACCATGGTTGGCCACATGCAAGGCAAACGCACTACCTGCTGTGCTATTGCTCCAGCCCCATCTTTTAAAAAGACATTTTGATCATATCCTCTTGGTTTAAATGGTCTAATACTCCCCCTACCCCCCCCTCCACATTTAGTATAGAGCTAAAATCTTCAAGGTGATTTGTTTGTTTTTGGACCATACCCAGTGGCGCTCAGTGCTTACTCCTCGGCTCTGTGCTCAGGGATCACTCCTGATAGTGTTCAGGAGACCATCTACAGTGCTAGGGATTTAACTGGAGTCAGCTCTGTGCAAGGCAAGAATCTTTAGCTCTGTACTATCTCCCAGTCCTTGGAGGTGCTTTTAAGGACTACATAGTCAGACCCTGTTCTACATCTGTGACTTCACCCTCTGTGTGTTTGTTTGCCCCCAACTTCCAGTGTTCCAGTTACCCTGATTCTCTTACCTGACACAGGGTTGTGCTCATTTCTGTCTGGCGTACTATTCTTTTCTCTGTCAGTCAGTTCCTGCACACCCTTTAGATTCAGACTTTTTTCCTCCTAGGGAAAGCTTCTATGACAGGACTTCTTTTAAATGTATTCCTAAGACCTTGCAGATTTTTCAGATTTTCACCTACTGAAATCATCATCACATGGTTATAAGGTAAAGTTTGCATTTCCTTCACGCAAGAGCTATTAGAAGCATGAAAATCAGACTTCCTGTTCACTGTTTGATTCCAATATCTAGCAGCTTCTACCAGAGCGGACAGAGTACAGTATATGTTGGTTGAATGAATAATTGATGACTAGAAAGACAAGAGTCATCAAAAGCTATGGAGAGAGCAGAGAACCAAAAAATCAGTCTCTTCTGGATTCTCATGTGATTTTGTTTGGGTACACTGAACATTCCCATCCCCACCCTGCTCTCAATCTTATCTACAGAAGAGTTCACTAGTTGACACTTCAAATCCTTTTAGATTCAAATTTTCTTAACACAAAAAATGAAAAAGATTCAGTACTCTGTTTTAGAAGCATGGATTGAATGGCTGAATGGGAAACATGCCTATAATTATTATTAGCAGAAAGTTTATTATTGGCATTAAATTGGTAAGCAATTAACTTGCTTAATTTTTGTTTCAAGTGGATATTCTAGTGTTTCCTACATACTATTCTAAGAGCACTATACGTATTAATTGACATATTTTGTTTATAGCAATATTATGAGCCCAGTATAATTATATAATTATCACCACTGATTTACAAGTCAGAAATTAAAGTTAGGTAACTTGACCAAGGTCACATAACTAGTTAGTGGCAAAATTTGAACTAAAACCTCATGGTTTAGCTCTGTCCAAGATTTTACCCAATATACCATATAGCTTCTCCTGCAACTCAGTGAGGGAGGCCCCCATAAAATGAAGGATATTTTCACAGACACATGCTGAGGCAGATTAGCAGAGCTCTTATTATATACATTCTGTGTCAATTGAAAGGACACTTTCACATTTATTATATAACATTGTAGTTAGAAAGTTCAGGCTTTACTTAATTATTTACACCATACCTAATTCTTCAACCTGATTTTAATTAAAAACAAAATACAGAAAACAGGTCTTATAAAGCAGAGATAAATTTGAATTTGATAAAGGGTCACCAACTTTCAGGAAGTTGATTCACTAGGTGTTGCTCTTCTATCTGACCACAGATCTGTATTTCAGTTTAATTCGTCTTCAATTGTTTCTTCTTTTTCTTGTCCAGTCCTTCTGTATAGTCCACTTCTTCGGAGTCATTCTTCTTGCACACCTTCACATTATAATCACTTTATTTATTTATTTATTTTGCTTTTTTGTCACACTTGGTGATGCTCAGGGGTTATTCCTGGTTCTGCACTCAGGAATTACTCTTGGTGGTGCTCAGGGGACCATATGGGATGCTGGGAATCAGACCTGGGTTGACCACGTGCAAGGCAAATGCCCTACCCACTGAGCTATCGCTCCAGCCCCATGTTATTATCATTTTATTTTATTATTATTATTATTTTAATTTATGTATTGAATCACTGTGATAACTATTACAAAGATTTCAGGTTTAAGTCTCAGTATACAATGATCAAACACCCATCCCTTCACCAGTGCATATTTTCGACCACCAAGAACCCCAATATACCCCCCCATCCCAACTTTCCCCATATCTGAGAGGCAGATAATTGCCACTTAATCTCTTTTTACTTTGATTACATTCATTATTTCGACAAAAGATGCACCATTATTATTTGGATTTTCCCCCCAACATTCAAACCTACTGAAAAGGCATTGTGAAATCATTTGTTTTCTATTGCTGGTTATGAAGACCATATGATGTCATGTGGCCGCAATTTTGGATTTCTGATATTTTACTAATTAAGTCTGGAGGAATTTCTGCCAAAAGCTGAATAGTTCTGAGATTGGTTTGTGTGACTCTGGGGACCTAGCCATGCCGGAGAACTGCATGTAGGGGGGCAACTTGTGGTCTTGGGGGGGGGCAAGAAGGACAAGCCGGTTCCACCCCCCATCCCATGAAGCCGTAGTTGTCCCGTCATTGCCAGCTCATACTTGACTGTCCAATAAGCTCTGAGGCAGCAGCCACTGTGCCTGGGCAGGGGGTAGGGGGCAGAAGAGACAGACACCCTTTCCCTTTTGGGGGGGGCGGGGAGGGCACGGTGCCATAGCTTAATGCATAATCCATTCACATTTCTGCCAAAAGCTTCTGGGTTCTGAATTAGGTCCCTGTGCCTGTGGGGCCCTGGCTGTGCTGGAGAGCTGCTCTTGGGGGGCAACTGTGGTCTTGGCGGGGCAAGAAGGATGTGTTGGTTCTGCCCCCCATCCCATGAGGCCGCAGTTGCCCCATTCGTTACTGTCATTTTAAATCATTCAAAAGGTCAGCTAAATAAATAAGATTGTTGTTTCCCTCCCCATGACTCACAACTAAATGCCTGTGCTGAGTGGGCATTTTAATAAATGTTTTCATAACAATACCAAAGGATTGATGTTTGTGAGAATCTTTTATAAACATAACTGGAATGGAGAATTTCTCTTTCTCCGTTGGAACATAAGAATGAAAACTGGGAACTGGAGTGATAGCACAGCGGGTAGGGCACTTGCCTTGCACGCGGCTGACCCAGGTTCTATTCCCAGCATCCCATATGGTCCCCTGAGCACCGTCAGGGATAATTCTTTTCTGGGGGGAGGGGTCACACCCGGCGATGCTCAGGGGTTACTCCTGGCTCTGCACTCAGGAATGACTCCTGGTGGTGCCCTACCCGCTGTGCTATCACTCCAGCCCCCAGGGATAATTCTTGAGTGCAGAGCCAGGAGTGACCCCTGTGTATCGCTGGGTGTGACCCAAAAAGAAAAAAAAAAGAATGAAAACTGATCCAACCTGAATTCACACTTGAAAGGGGTTCTCCGTGACTTGAGCATGTTTTCTTCTTGGGAAAATGTGCAACAGAATATACTGCAGCGAGTTACACAAGCTCTGCAGTGGGACCATTTTCAGCTTAAGGATGTTATAAAATTCCCAGTGAAGAGACCTGGAAAGTGAAACAATGAAACAACATAGGACAAAAATTAAGACAAAACTTTCAGTAGCCTCAGAAAATAGAATAATTAGTTCAATTCTCGTTAACACAGATAACTATTCATACATGGAGAACTGCATAAAACACAACAATTTAAAAAGAAAAATTTTTTTAAATTTTTTTAAAATTTTTGGCTTTTTGGGTCACACCTGGTGATGCACAGGGGCTACTCCTGGCTCTGCACTCAGGAGTTATTCCTGTCGATGCTTAAAGAACCATATGGGGTACTGGGAATCAAACCCGGGTTGACCATGTGCAAGACAAACGCCCTACCCGCTGTGGTATCTCTCCAGTCCCTAAAAAGAAAATTTAAAGGGAAAAATCATATTCTTCCATCTTGTTCATTGCATGTTATTCTTTAGGCCTTATATGTATTTTTTCAGAGAAAAGCTTGAACGTAGTCCCCTACTACCACAAATTATACAGTAAAGTTTCCCACATTGGGAGAAATTGTGGAGGTCGGCACATCTGGAGTGCAATGGATAAGACTTGCCATGGGAAAACCACTTTCATGACCATGGTATCTTACCTGCCAAGTAAATATATTGTTATTTATATTTTGATGTAAATTACCTGTGTTAGTCTATGTTAATCATGTGGCAGGCATAGTTCTAGGTACAAAAAAACCAAAACAATAAATAATCTTTCTTTAGGAGCTACAGTGGTGTGTGTTTCTCTCTCTCTCTCTCTCTCTTTGTGGTGTGTGTGTGTCTGTGTGTGTGTGTGTGTGTGAGAGAGAGAGAGAGAGAGAGAGAGAGAGAGAGAACAATTTGCAAGTAAGTCAATAAGTGGGTGACTTTTGATTCACCTGTGACCTGAAATGACCAGAGGAAGGTTGTTTTAAGTAAAGGGAACTGCAGCTGTAAAAATTTGGTTGGTTTGGATGGTTTGGAAGTGTCTTATGCTTGTTGCTGAGCATTAAGAACGAGACTGAAAGCAGAGAGATGGGCAGACAAGGCGACATACATTGTGCAGGGCTTGTGGATCAAGAAGTTTCAATATTATTCATAATGCAATTAGATATTTCCAAAGGGACCGAAAAGGGGAAGATGACACAATTTAATTGCTGTTTTAAAATGCCACACTGACTCCTGTGTAGAAGATGTCTTAAAGAATGCAAGAATCAAAGCAGAGACACTAAATAAAAGGGTGATCAGAGCTGATAGTAAGGTGACTTATAATACAATGTGAGATGGGGAATTTCTGAGGTGATTTGTGCATAGAGAAGGAAAGTTGGAAAGGTATCTTATTTTTGATAGTGACATCATAACTCATCATATTAATATGCAGTATGGAATAGCTATCTATTGTGCATAATAAATCAGGCCAATGCTCAGTAGCTTAGTGGCTGAAAATAATTTCAATCACTTATTATTTCTTAGTTTCTGCAGATTAAGAATTTTGGAGCTCACTTAAAAGGTTCTGGCTCTGGTCTCTAATGAGATTGCAATCAAATGTGGGCTGAGGTTACTGTTATCTGAAGATTTGACTAGACCTGCAGAATCATCTTCAAGGTGATTTACTACTGAACCTGCATTATTGTCTCCATATGGGCCTTTCCATAGAGTTGCATGGATACTGTCCTTCCCAGAGTACCACTTCCAAGCCACCAAAGCAGAAGTTGCCATGTGTTTTTTGTCCTGGACTCAAAAGCCACATATTACCACTATGGTACCACTGTGTACATAAGGCAGAAACCAGCATGCTTGTCCAATGCAGAGTGGTGGGGAATCACACCAAGGTGTAAAGCCCAGAGATAAAGATCACAAGAAGCAGCCATAGGACACTGACTGTGTGATTTTACTGTTCATCTAATCTTTCATGAGCAGAATAATAATTTTGATAATCCGTTCAAGACTTTCTGAAACAAGTCCAGCTTCAGACAACTTTCCTTGTTCTCATCAGTGTGCTCAGCCTCTTGTGATCAGGTCTTGTTATTTAAGTTTAACAAACGTCCAGGAAAGTCATTGCTCAGCAGTATCTTCATATATGTGAGTAAGTGTGTGTGTGTGTGTGTGTGTGTGTGTGTGTGTGTCTAAAGCGTTGTCCTGTGTTTAAGTATTTCTTTAGTAATCCCCTGCAGGGATTATGTGGTCAAAAGGTATTATGTACATTTCAATAAATCACAGTATGTATTTCCATTTTTTTCTATAAAAGATTATAGTTATACTTCAAACATTTTAATCTGGTGATTTGGGACAAAAAATGTAGCCACTAGTATATGTGACTTCAATGGATATTGGCAAAAAAATAAAAGTGCTTACTATTTAGTTAAATCCCTCTCAGTTCACACCTTAGATATTTTCCCTGAATACCTTAGGTTCTGATATAGGACAAGTGCTTTTTTAAAAAAAATGTATTTGTTTTAGGGCCAAATCTAGCGATGCGATGCTCAGGGCTTACTCCTGTCTCTATGTTCAGAAAACACTTCTGGTGGTACTTGGGGGATCATATGGAATGGCAGGGATTGAATCCGGGTCAGTCTCCAGGTGCAAGTCAAGCACCCTCCCTGGTGTTCTGGCTATATGCTCTGGTCCCTCAGACTTATGGTTTTAAACAGATTTCTACTAAACAGAATTTATGTTGCTATAAGTAATTTTAACATTAAGTGGTTTTATAAAATAAGCTGAGACGTTGTAGATAGGACTCAGGTTTCTAGTAGCCGATAAAGACATATTTGTTTGAGAATTAATGATTTTTTTTTGCTCTTAGCTAAAATAATCCTATCAATCTATAACCATCCACATCCTTATCATCTAATATAAACATAAGGCATTTCCTGTAATGACCATTAAAAGAGCAACAACTAGCAGGATGCTTTGATACAGCAAATTTAATATTCTCCTTTTTCAATAAAAATAGGCCCGGTGTTTATGTGTGTGTGGAGGGGTAGGGAAGGTTTTCCTAGGAGAGGGGCCTGTACAGGGTTATGGGCTGGATATGGGGACCAGGACTTCACAAGAGATGTGTGATCGTGGTCTCTTTGCTCCCTAGCTTTTTTTTTTTTTTTTTTTTGGTAATGTTCTATTTAGCTACCGAGAGTATTGGATATGCCAGACACAGTAACAACAAAGTCTCCAATGGAGATGTTACTGGGCCCGCTCGAGCAAATCAACGATCAACGGGAGGGCCTTTACCTTTACCTTAATGTTCTATTTAGTGCACCAGGAAAAGACAGAACCCACTACGTTAAAAGATGTTCCCTTGTCTTATTAAATTATTTCTAGTTTGAGAGGAAGGAATAGTATGCTTATACAGATTTGTTTGTTTCTATCTTTTATGTGCTGGTGACCCCACCTCTGTGGGGGTCTCTTTGTTTCTGTGTCTGTCTGTCTCTGCTCTGAGTCTATGTCTGTGTCTGTGTCTGCCTCTGTCTCTGTCTGTTTGTCTTTCAGTCTGTCTCTCTTACACACACACACACACACACGCACACAGAGACACACAGACACAGACACACACAGACACATAGCCCCAGCTTCCTCTTGCTCCCCTCCTGGAGAGTCTGTGTGAGGGACAGTCTGAGAATCTCAGCTGAGAGCCGCAAGTCACACAATCAGGGTGTGAGACGTGTGAAAGACACATGCAATGCGGAGGTGAGATAAGATGCTGGGGACACCCGCGGTAGGGGGGGCTGGGGCGTGGCGGCTCAGAGGACCCAGCGGCCTGAGCGGTGCCGCAGTGAGCGCTGCAGCTGTTCCGCCCAGCAGCGACTCTGCGGGAAACCTTGAGTATGAGCCCTAGAGTGAGTCAGCGCCCCAGAGACCCCGCTTTGGAAACACCCGAGTAGGATCAAGGCCCCAGAGACCCGGCTCGTTCCCTCAGTCCCTCTGCGGGTCCAGATACCCAGATTCCCACACCTCACAGCCCCCGGTGCAGAGCAAAGCCCTCTCCCCCTCCCCCAGCCCCCTGCCCTTCCAAGACGCGCAGCTCTGCATATCCGCGTCTCCCTCCGAATGCTTTCGGGGTTTGGACCGGGTTGGGGGGTAGTTACTGAGACGCCTTAACCCAGCTTCAGGTTCCGAAGAGCCGCGGGAAAGGCTGCTCGCTGGCTGCTAGCGGAGCAGGAGTCCCGAAACAGTGTGGACTGCCCATCAGCCGGTGAAGTTACACTTTGCTCTAATTCCGGGACACTTGGAGTCAAGGGACTAAAAGGACTCGCTGTCACCCGCTGCAGAGGGTCCCAGGCCCCTCCCAGAAGACGCGCACCCCGCACCATCATCGACCCCCGCTAGTAAGGGTCTCCCTTGCTTCCTTTCCGGGGACTCATGACATCCAACCTTGGGGTCCTGAGGGTCCCCAGACAGAACCGAGAGCATTTGATGTTTCAAGATGACACAATTGGTGTGTGTGTGTGTGTGTGTGTGTGTGTGTGTGTGTGTGTCTCAGTGGGGTGGACTCCCCGGGTTCACCACCAGGAGAGAAGCCCCTCCCCACACCTTGCTAAGCACCGAGCTGGGAGAAAACCTGAGGGTGTGGCCCCCAAAACTAAAACAACACTAACAATGACACTGGAGGGAGATGTCATTCCAATACTTTTTAAAAAATAATTGAAACAACAAACCTCCTAACCCGGAGGAAACTCTTCCTAAAATCAAAATGCGCTTACGGGGCCAGGCGGGGCGTTTACATTTGTTTGTTTATTTATTTATTCATTTATATTCTTTGAGGTCCCAAGGTGTCCGCCCCCTTCAGCTGCGCCGCTCTCCCACGCACGTGACTCTCGGGGAGCCCCTTTCCCGCGGCCCGTTTTTTTTTCTTTCCTTCCATCCAGCGAGCAGAGAGTGGCACAGAGAGTGGCGGCCGAGCATCCAAAGCGCTTCCCAGGGGTCGGCAAAGGCGCAGCGTTGGAGGCTGCTGGCCAGTGGGAATTACCCCACGAAGGGCGCGAAGTGCCCCCCAACTGCCCAACGCCCCTGACGCTGCAAAGCTTAGCTGCAAAGACCGCCCCACCCACATGCGCACACTTCTAGTTTCCAGGCGTCAAATACTTCGGAGCCCAGTGGGAGACCGTATTTCACCCGGGAGCCCACTTCTTTGGCTCGATCTTTTTGCAGGGTGGGGGTGACAGGACCGGGCTTGGGGGCCGCAGCTCTACTGCCCCACCTCTGCACGCTGAGGGTCCTTCTCCGCCGGCCGAGAAGAGTCTCAGCGTAGGCGGGGCGGCTGCCGGAAGCAGGGTGTCGGCGGGACAGAGGCAGTGTCTGTCCTGGGCCAGTTTGCTGAGGCCCGGCCTGGGCTTCCAACAGCTCTGGAGTCCCAGATGGAGGCGTCAGCGCGGCTGCGGGTGCTTGGGAAGGAGGACCACGCTGCGGGAGAGGGAGAAAGCCGCGCCCAGGAGCCAGCAGGCCCCGCAGCATCTGCAGCGTTGAGTGGCGGCTGACCAGCTGCAGGTGCCTCTTACGGGCTTGTCAGAAATGCGGTTCTGGTCCCACCTGGGTCTACCGAGGCAGAGTCTGCATTCTCCCTAGGGGACCCAGGGGTCCCCAAGCACGTTAAGCTTGAGAGACCCTCATCAAGAACACAGCCAGTTCAGATTTGTGGCTCCCTTCCACACCTGGTCACAGAAAGGGGTGGCAGTGAAGAGTATCTGTTTTCTCTATAGAAGTGGGGGGCACGAAGAGGGCCCCATCCTTCCACGGAAGAAGGGACAGTGGGTGCAAAACTCACAGAACTCCACCACTAACCTAGACCATCAGGCACAGGGGTGTGTTTAGCATCTTGGGGGCACACACCATTAGGAGGCCTGTTGAGGTAAGGCCAGCTCACCCCTCCCTTTGCAATGTTGGGGTCATGGGGCACAGCTCCTCCACTTAAGCCTCCTTCAGGGAAAGACAGACATAAGTGGAGCTGGGGGAACCCTTCCAACTCTTACCTGCCTGATATTTTTTTTTCTTCCCCCAACCATGAGGTGGTGCCGGTTGGAAAACAGGTTACAGAAATGTCTCTGGTGGGGTCCGAGTGATAGTACAGCAGGAAGGGCTCTTGCCTTGTATGTCTGGCCTAGGCTAGATTGCAGGCACCCAATAGGAACCCTGAATCCTACCAGGTATAATCCCTGGGCTCAGAGCCAGAAGGAAGCTAGAATACCACTAGGTATGGCCCAGAAATTAAACAAACAAACAAAATTTTTCCCTTCCCCCACCCCCAACCCTGAATCTACCCCAGGGAGAACTTTCTTGCCCAGTGCCATCAGTGACTTTGGTGCAGGGGAGGCTCATGGGAAAGATGAAAGCAAAGTGCCCAGAGGGTGTTAGGCCTCATCTCCTGAGTTGAAATAACTTGATTCTGGAAATGGCTGCCAGTTTAGAGGTCACTATAGAGTACACTTGTTAGAAAGACATCCTGGGAGTTTATAACATTTATTCAACAAATAATTTCCAAGTACCTTATGCGCCAGATCTTGGAATTTGGTCTCAGGGATGCCATTACCATTGTTGTTGTTGTTATTATTATTGTTATGTGCACACACAGTGGTGCCCAAGGCTTATTTCTGGCTGTGTGCTCAGGCATCCTGGAGGGGCTCAGGGGACAGTATGCAGTGCTGGGATCAAACCTAGGCCAACCTCATGCAAGGCAAGCACTGTACCTGCTATATTATCTCTCTGGCCCCCATGCCCCGCCCCAGGATATCGTTTTTATATCAGATCTGTCTTGTTAGTATTAAGGCAGATCATTTCTCTTAAGTCTATACTATGTGATGTTGGTTATAATGAAAATGAAGTATGGCACTGGAGTAGAGTTCGATGGGGGAATGGGGTTTTGAGCTGGTTAGTTGTTTTTTTTTTTTCTTTTTTGGGTCACACCCGGCGATGCACAGGGGTTACTCCTGACTCTGCACTCAGGAATTACTCCGGGCAGTGCTTGAGGAACCATATGGGATGCTGGGAATTAAAGCTGGGTCAGCAGTGTGTACACGCCCTACCGGCTGTGCTATCTCTCCAGTCCCAGTGGGGTTCTCTGTTAAGGTGGCAGAGACCAGTGAGGGGAAAAGGCAGAGAAGAATCGAAGAGTCTGAGGCTCCTGAGAGGTAGCATGTACTGCATGTTGGAACAAGAGTGCAAGGCAGGGGTCAAAGTGATAATATAGCTGTTAGGGTGCTTGCCTGCATGTGGCTGGTTCAGGTTTGATTTCCAGCACCACGTGTGATCCTCAAGTTCACCAGGACTGGTGCCTGAGCACAGAGCCAGGAGTGAGCCCTGAGAACCACCAAATGTGGCCCTCCTTCCAACCCCCCCCCCCCCCACTCAAAAAAGAAAAACAAGGAGAGTGTAGTTAGAACAAAGTATACAAAATGCAGAGTTGTGGTTAGTTGAGAGAGCCTTGGAGGTCTGTATGGAACTTTGGATTTTACTAAGCAGGAGATGGGAAACCCCACAGAGGGTTTCTAGCACAACACTGACAGGATGTGGCTTTTGTGGGCTTTGATTTTGTTTTTTATCTCCAAGCAGAGCTCAGGCAAACCTGGGGGCAACTCTTGGTGATACTCAACCTGATTGTGCAGCCAGAGGTTTCATGCTCAGGTGTGGCATCTGGTCCAGCTCAGACCCGGTATTGTTGGGGCCACCAGGGATATGCCAGGTGGTGCTGGCGAGACAATATGCGATGCTGGTGACTGAACTTGGGTCCTTGCATCCTTGCATGTGTTCTTCAGTCAGTTGAGCTATCTTCCTGCCCATGTGGCTTGTGTTTTAAGAATCAATTTTACTGTTTCCTCATAACTGTAGGGTGCAAGTGAAGAGGGTATAGATCTAGGCAGGTGAGAAATGCTCAAGAAGGCAGTTTCTTAGGTGATTTTGCTGGGATTGGTGGTGTGATGTAGAATTCTGCAGATATTTTGAGGTAGGGCTGACACAATTTGCTAGAAAATTGGATGCTAGAGAATAAATGGAGTTAAGGATGACTCCAATGTTTTTATTTTTTTTAAATTTAATTATATGTTTTGCTTTTTGGGTTACAAATGCACAGGGGTTTTTCCTGGCTCTGCACTCAGGAAATACTCCTGGCAGTGCTCAAGGGACCATATGGATTGCTGGGAATCAAACCTGGGTTGGCCATGTGCAAAGCAAACGTCCTACCTGCTGTGCTATCACTCCAGCCCTGACTCCAATGTTTTTATACACGAGAATTGAACTTCTATGGAATGAAATGGGAGAATACTAAAGATGCAACAGTAGGATTTGGCACAAGGGTAATATAAAGAGTAGGTTTTGTCACATTATACTTAAGATGAGGTCTGATATGTGTGTCTGATAGTGATTGAGATACACATTTTGTTAGTATTGTGAAATTTTTTGCCTAATGATAATCTGTCATTATAAGAAAAACCTGCATGATTATATAATATTATAGAATTTCAAATCAAGAAGTTACTTTAATTAAAGATTTCTTGCATACAAGGTTCTGCTATTCAGTGGGTAAAGTGAATTAAAAACTTGAGGTAATTGTTTACAACTAAGATAAAAGCAGTTTCTAAGGCTTCAGTGTTTTATTCCTATACTTTATAGCTCTACCTTCACAGAAAGAGCATTGTTACAATTTCTGTTATTATTGGTGGCCAGATTTTAGTAGATTGTAAAAGTGAGCAAAATTAGTTTTTTTTTCTGAGGCTGGACAGATAATACAATAGTTTAGGTGCTTGCTCTGCAGGCAACTGACTTAGATTCTAACCTCAGCATGCCATATGGTTCCCTGAGTGCCATCAGGAGTGATTTCTGAGTGAAGAGGAAGGTGTAATTCTTGAGCATCGCCAGGTATGTCCCCTACCTTCCCCAAAAATGGTGTTGAAGACACAGTACAGTGGGTAGGATGCCTGCCTTGCATGAGGCCAACCTGGGTTCAATCCCTGGCATCCCATATGGTTTCCCAAGCACTTGCAGGATTGGTTCCTGAGTGCAGAGCCAGGAGTAACTTTTGAATATTGCTGGGTGTGGTTCAAAATCCCAGCCCCACCAAGTTGTCTTTTTCCATTACAGTGGGAATGTTTCTTAACACGTACTTTTCAATTTATCTTTCTTTTCCCCCTCTGCAGGAGTCTTGGGTTTGAAGCATAATATTTATTATGGAGCCGGATATTGATATTTTATATATGGGACAGTTTGATGAGCTTTTATAAGTTCTATAAACTTATTTCCACCTATTGCCTTGGAAATATGCTTATAAATCAGGCAAGCTCCAAGTGTTATTAAACTCATCTGTCTTCTCTTAAGACCAACATAGAGTTTTTCATTTAAATAAAAAAATGCATTAAAATAAAATTTTCTCCTGCTCAACAGATACTTGTTTTTGAAATAAGCAAAATGAATGAATTTAACTGCCAGTTTTCAGTTCACTGAAATTGTTAACTAAAACAGATCTTGCACACCAAGAATTTGCTCTATTAGCCCAATAGCTACACACTGCTGTTCTCTGGGAAGGTCCTTGCAGTCACTTCAGTAGGCTCTCTGCTGCAGGAAGAGTTTCCTTCTGCCAAAACATATGCAGTGGATGAGAAGTTGAAGTCTAAAAGGCCATGGAATTAAAGCTAGCCATTTCCTCTTAGAGAAATTTAGTCACTTCTCATAATTCCTATGAACTAAAGCAGATCTTTCTGGCCAGGTATAACTTGATTGTGAATCATCAAATGAAAAATTGCTTTGGAATATTTAAATAGTCGTGTATATTGAAAGTGTCCTGACATACCATCATCTCTGGGGTCATATAACTGTTTAAGCCAACACTCATTTTCCATCTATGTGATCAGCTTGTTTTCTTCCTTGTCCCCATCCTTCTATCCACATGGGGACAAATTCCCCATTTGTGCATTTCTTACACTCTTCATAGTTGAGATTTTAATTCTAATGCATATGAAGCTTATCATCAGCATTGATTTTAGTTTGATGGTAGTTTTTGTTGTTGTTTGTTTTATGAGGCCATAGCCATAGTGCTAAGAGCTTACTCCTGGTTCTGTGCTCTGGAATCATTCCTGGCAGGGCTTGGGGATTCTTTGAGAGCTGGAGGTCAAACGCAGGTCAATTGTGTGCTAGGCAAGTACCCTACCTCCTGTACTATTTATCTGGCCCCCTGAGAGTATGTTTTCTCCTTTAAATTTTTTTTATTATTATTTTGTTTGCTGGTTCACACCTGGCAATACTCAGGCATTACTCGTGGCTCTGCACTCAGTAATCACTCCAATGCAGGCCGACCACTTGCAAAGCAAATGCCCTACCAGCTGTCTATCTCTCCAATGCCTGTTTTTCTGTTTTTAAAACACTCTCATCTTTTTTTTTACAATGCTGAAAGACTACAGGGATATATATTTCACCCTAAAATTAGATCACAGGGTTTATGGCCATTGGTTTCTCTTAAGATACAATTTGTATTTTATTTAATGTCTCACAGCCAGTCATCCCAGTCATCTTATCATTGCAAAGCCAATGACCCTCCTCTCTTCTTCTTCTCTGATCGTGACCTGTTTTGAAATCTTCACTAGCTCTTCCTACATCAGGAGAGAGAAATTTCATTCTTTTTTCCCTTAGGCCACACTCTTTATAGTAATCGTTGATTTCTCTTTCTCCTACTCTTAAATCTCATGGACTTCACTTTCAAAATACCACTAGTGACCTAGTACTTCTCACTATTGTCAGTGTACTGTTTTGAGCCTAGTCACTAAAATTGCTTTCTTAGAGTATTGCAATAGCTTCCTAAAGGACCCATTTATCCTTAAATTTTCATGTCCCTATTTTCAATACAGTCAAGAAGTTGATCTTTATAAATACATATATCTTTCTCACACCTTTGCTTAAAGCTTTTTAAAACCTTGCACTTACTATATGTGTGACCTATAAGTGTGTCCTTAGTCAAGTCCTTCCTCCTTCTTTCTTTTTATTTTTGGGTTTTTGGGTCACACCCAGAAATGCTCAGGAGTTATGCCTGGTGGTGCTCAGGGGACCCTATGGAATGCCAGGGATGGAACCCAGGTCTGCTGAGTGCAAGGCAAATGCCCTACCTGCTGCATTATCGCTATGGCTCTGTCCTCCCCATCCCACTCCTCTTTCTGACTCTTGTTCCTCCCTTCTTGCTCATTCTGTTCCCATCACCCTGACCTCACTGTCATTCCACAGATATGCCAGTCAGGATTTGCATTTGTTGTTCTTTCTGGCTAGAATGGGTTCCTTTCTATATATCTGCGTATCTTTCATAGGTATGTGTCATAGATATCTTACCTGTTCATTAGCAAGAACTTCACTAACACTACTCTATATGAAACTACTCATTTCTCTCACTTCAACATTTTCAAATTTCCTTTAAAGTAAACCCTAATAGTGGGGGATGTGGGATAGGGAATGGGAATGGTAGTGGTAGGGAAACTGTGGACATTGGTGGTGGGAAATATACACTGGTGGAGGGACACATGTTGGAACATTGTATGACTGAAACCCAACATGAGCAACTTCATAACTGTGTATCTCAGGGTGATCCAATAATTAATTAATTAATTAATTAGACCCGAATTTACTTTTCTGAAAGCAAATTATCCACATCAGAATCTATGGGTTTATTACTGCTTCATAAAATATTTATGGTAACAAATAGTTGTTATTCCAGAGACTCATAAATAAAATTTCAAAAGAGATTAACTATTCCCCCAAATTTATTGGACATCTGTTTCTAGCTGAGACCTCTGGGGTACTCTCAGACTGAAGTGGATCAACTTCTGCCCTTCCTAAGCCCTGGTAGCTACTCCAGCACCCCAAAGTCATTGCCATGCATCCAGTTGGGTCCCATCACCTCAGGAATGGGCCTCACAGAGAAGCTAATCACTGAAAACTTCAGGTACACAGATCTTTGTGGCTGAAAATTTCAGGCCTTCTCAGACTGTTCAATTAAATATTATGAATTTTCTGTAGTGTGTAGCCATATTCATGGCTGTAAAACATCTATTTTCAAACCCTATAACACAGACATCCCAGTAGCAGCTCATCAGATTGGAGGGAATGTAATACAGAAGTCAACTAATCTCAAATAACAAAAACATTAACACAGAAGGTTCAACTTGCAACAACAACTTAGTAAACTCTCAGAAAAGGAGTTAATGTTCTCATGGTTAGATACAACAATTTTCAAAAATCTTCTATACAAATTTTTTTGATTATTTTGTTAGCTATTTTATGGTAACAAGCAATATAAAATATATTATTATGGGCCTGCTGTGGGGGCAGGCTTGAAAGGTGGTTGGAAAAATGGAGATAATAGTGGAGGGAAAATAACAGTGGTGGTGGGATTGGTGTTGAAATCTTGAATGCCTATAACAAATCATTATGATCAACTTTGTAAACCATGGTGTTTAAATAAAGTGGGGAATCTGCTCCCCTCCCCCTGCAAAAAAAAAAAACAGGTGTTCAATGAATGATCAGGTTAATCTAGATCTATTTGAACTAGAATAGGTTGTTTTTGCATTTAGTAGATGGTGTCACAGTTTTTATTATTTATTTATTTATTTTGCTTTTTGGGTCACACCAGGCATTGCACAGGGGTTACTCCTGACTCTGCACTCAGGAATTACCCCTGGTGGTGCTCAGGGGACCATATGGGATGCTGGGAATCGAATCCAGGTTGGCCCAGTGCAAGGCAAACATGCTACCCGCTGTGCTATTGCTTCAGCCCTTGTTTTTTTTTTTTAAGTGACATAAAAGGTTTTTTATTGGAGGTTCTTCAATATTGGCAGATTTTTATAAAGCAGACTTAATAGCGACAGAATTAAATTATCTAGATGGCTTATAAGGAAGGTATTGTATTGTGTTGTTGAGAGCACAGAGAGAATTAATTCGAATCTTCTTTGCTTGTCACTAATTCTGTGACAATGAATAATTTACCTGACTCCTCAGTCTCAGTTCCTTATCCATTAGGAGGGATTTTATGTTTTCTTCCTCAAAAGGTGGTCATGATGATGAAATTAAAGAAAATATGTAAATTTTTAGCTATTTTCCTGATAATAAATAAATTAAAATTTTTTTTGTTTGTTTAATCCAACGAGGAAACAAGCACAAGGACACTCAAGGGGTGACTGTATCATTTGACTACCAATTAGACAACACTGCCCACCAAACTTCATTATCAGTTCTTTACTTTCACTTTTTCCTCTTTAGTTCTGATAAGGTAGCTTGCCGGGTTCTTCGAGAGGGGAGGAGGAATCAACCTGGGTTGGCCGAGTGGGGCGGGTCAGCAGCTTGCAAGGCAAATCTGCTACCCGCTGGGCTGGAGTGGATAGCAAAGCCTGGCAAGCTACCCATGACATAGTTGATATGCCAAACACACTAACAAGAAATTGCACAATGGAGGCGTTACTGGGCCCACTTGAGTGGGCCTGTCTGTAGCACTGTCCTTCCATTGTTCAAATCCATGAACAATGGAAGGACAGTGCTACAGACAGTTCTGTTAAGATTCCTACATGATGATCCTTTGGTTTCTTGGCTAATTTTCAAGTTGGAATTTTTTTTTAAAATCTGTCTCACCTACAGCTTGCCCTTTGCCTTTGATGTCTATTTTTATTAATGCCAACTTTTAAACCGAAAACAGCATCACCACAGATTTCCTATGCTGACTCAGACTTAAGTGGATGAATCAAACACCAACTCACTTACTCTTAGATCTGATATGTTCTCTGTGATATTCTCAATAATCAGCTGTTGATTATGTAGTGGTAACTTTGGTTTTTAAGAAAGACCCAAATGTAATGTTATGCATTGTAAAGATCATTAATTGTGGAAATATGTTTATAATCTAAATAGGAGGTATACAGAGCCCACACCCAGCAGAGCAATCCTGATGGTTTGGTGAACGGACTGTAATGTGACGCTATGGCCACAGGACCACACTTCAGAGGACATGTAGTACAGGGACCACTATCAGGCCGTGCACATGCTCAGCAGGTGCTCTACCATTTGAACTATTTTTCCAGACCCAGTATGATTGTTTGGGAGCTGTGGAATCTGTAAGAATAATGAAGTGGAAGATATTTATAATAATTTGTTACTGAAAAGTGGGTAACTAAGTGATGATCACTGTCCTCCCGTTGTTCATCGATTTTCTCGAGCGGGCCCAGTAATGTCTCCATTGTGAGACTTGTTACTGTGTTGGGCATATCCAATATGTCACGGGTAGCTTGCCAGACTTTGCCATGCGGGCAAGGTACTCTCGGTAGCTTGCTGGGCTCTCTGAGAGGGGTGGAGGAATCGAACTCGGGTTGGCCATGTTGGCTGCATGCAAGGAAAACGCCTTACTTGCTGTGCTATCTCTCCAGCCCCACTAAGTGATGATAGCCACATTAAATTTGTGTATAGGAAAAAGTTGGAATCTAATGAGACATTTAATACAGCAGGAATATGGGTGTATATTTTATAATGCCTAAATTCTATAAGGAAAGTTCATTATATTTATGATTTAAAAATTAAATTTATTTTAATTTATAAATATACACATTCTTTAAAAATATATCAGAGTGATACATGGATTTCTCGTCCTGTAGGCGAATCACTTCTGTGAGTTTTTATTTCTCTACAAATTGGAAAGAGAAGTCACAACATCTGTCCCATATATTGTGAGGCTTAAAAAGATAATGTGGGCTAGAGCAATAGTATAGTACTTTCTTCGCATGTGGTTCACCTGGATTTGATTCCTGGCATCTCATATGGTCACCCAGCTACTGCCAGGGGTGATTCCTGAGTTCAGAGCCAGAAGTAAACCCTGAGCACTGCTGAGTGTGGCACTCCTCTTCCCCAAAGTGATATTATATATGAAGCTTCTTTGTAAATTATAGAGAAATGTATGAGCTTAAGGTGTTTAAGTGGCTCTGAGGGCTATGACTACAGTGAAAGATGTGGACATTATCTTAGAGATGAATACTATCTATGGTAGGGCTCTTCCCCAGCATTAGTCTTTTGGAGGGTATAGTTAATTCTTATTTGTTTCTTGGGTGACCATACTAGAGGTGTTTAGACTCAATTCTAAAGGAGACAAGTTTGGAATAAAGAAAGTTAATGATTTCAACAAGATTCTGGTTTCCATGGCATAGTAGTCCTAAAATGATTCTTTCTTGAATATTGCTTTCAAGTTGGTCACTGTCACTGTCCTCCCGTTGTTCATCGATTTGCTTGAGCTGGCCCAGTAACGTCTCCATTGTGAGACTTGTTGTTACTGTGTTTGGCATATTGAATACATCAGGAGTAGCTTGCTAGGCTTTGCAGTGCAGGCGAGATACTCTTGGTAGCTTGCTGGGCTTTCCGAGAGGGCTGGAGAAATCGAACTCAGGTCGCCTGAGTTGGCCTTGTGGAAGGCAAATGTCCTACTTGCTGTGCTATCACTCAAGTAGGTAGAAACAGAATTTTGATGGTTAACTTTGGCCGTTTTATCCTGATTGTTTATAGCACATAAACCCAATCCCTACCATTGCCTTAATAGGTGACCAGATAGGTGCCTGTGGGGTATGGCTTGTGTCTGCCTGCCTGTTTCTAAAGATCTCTACTTTTCTAGTAGCATTGTACCATGGTTCTATTTTGTTTTATGTGCATTTTTTTCTTCCAGAGAATGAAACAGTCGAGATTACATTTGCCATCTCTGGCAAAAGATCACTCTCTACTGTAAGAAAGGATATAATTTTAGCAAATTTCTCTTGTCATGAGGTTCATGTTGAGGAAGCATATGCAGAGTAACTTTTGTGGTCCACTACTTGTCTTTCATCACATTTTGAACAAAGTGAGTAATTTGATAAATAAGATATTTTATAGAGAGGGCCCTACATTTCCCCCTTTATCTAAGCCTGTAAGTGGGGGAAAATATTAGGTTTGGTGGTCCATTGATCCAATGATTAGCCATCTTGGTTATCATGCATAAGAATACATGTACATAATTTTGGACCTTTGTGGCAGTGGAAGGGAAGAGAGGAGTCTCAAATTGAAGTATGTGAAAAGAAATAAAGAAAAGGAAATGAAGTATTCAAAAATAAATAAAGAAAAGGAAACTGGGAGGAATGCTTTGCAGTTATTTTAACCGCCTAGAAGTTGCGCTGTAGAGATAGATAGCTTTGTCCAAACCAACATTTGAATTATCCTCGTTTATTGTTTCTAAAAAAATTGGCTATAATTCTTTCCTTTTCCCCCTTCATTTCATTTAAACACCTTGGTTTACAAAACTGTTCACTATGCATTTGTTACGGGCATTCAATATTCCAACCCCAAACCCATCACCAGTCACCTTCCCTCTACCATTGTCCCTGTGTTCCCAACCACCCCTCAAGCTTACCTCTTTAGAAGGCTCAAGATAATTTATCTTATACTGCTTATTACCACTAAATGACTAATGAAATTATAAAAAAATACGTCAGTAAAAGAAAATTTGTAAAAATTGTTATATCTCACCTTGGGGACATTAAGCGTTTACCTGAAGGTTTACTAAACTGTTGTTAGTTGAAAATTTCTGGTAATTGAACCTTCTATGCTTTTGTTAATTGAGCTTAGTTGCTTCTACATTATATTCCCATCCAATCTGCTGTGCCTCTATTGGAATGTTAGTATTACAGAGAGACATTTGGAGGTGTTGCGCCAGAAAATCCAGAATCTTTAACTGGGCAATGAACTTTTATAGCAGCTATGGTGGAACCTGGGTGTGTTTCTGGGGATTCCAGAAATATGGGGAGGGTTGAGAAGGCTCCGAGTTTTCAGCCAAAAGAAAAAAAAAGAAAAAGAAAGAAAAGAAATTAAAAAAAAAACCCTGGTTTACCTGAAATTTTCAGTAGTTTGGCATTTCTGTGGCGCTCAGTTGTTAAGTGATGGAGTGTAAGCTGTAGATATGGTGACAGAATGTGAGTGTGGTTGCCAGGGCTTTGGAGACAGGGGCCTTGACTTACCCCCTCCCGAGAATGCCCCAGAGTTCTCAGGCAGGAACTGGTGTGTATAAGAAATTTTTTTTAATTAATTTATTTATTTATTGAATCACCATGGGAAAGGTTACAAAGCTTTCAGGTTTAGGTCTCAGTCATGCAAATATCAAGCACATTTCCCTTTACCAAAACTTATTTTTTACCATGAAGAACCCCAATAAAACCCCACCCCCACCCCTCCCAGTCCCTGTGGGGCAGATGAATTCTAGTTAACACTCTATCTGCTTTGATTAGATTCATTGTTTCAATAAAAGATTCACCACTATTATTTAGAGTTTACCCCCCCCCCCCCCCAAATCAGACATGCTGACAAAGCATTGTGAAGTGATTTGCTTTCTACAGCTGGGTTCAAGAATTATATGTTGGTTTTGGATTTCTGCTATTTTACTTATTGACCCTGGAAGTATTTCTACTGAAAGTCAGATAGTTAAGAAATTGGTTTCTGTGCTCTGGAGTCGTAGCCGTGCTGGAGAGCTGCTAGTGGGGGGCAACTGGTGGCCTCGGTAGGGCGTGAAGGGCGGACCGAAACGCCCCCCTTCCCATGAGGTTTTAGTCGCCCCCAGTCCCCCGGCTCATATCTGCTGTCCACAAGGCTCCCATGCAGCCGCCATCTTTCTTTCCAGAGAGGAGAAGGCGACTGGGGCAACACCCTTTCCCCTCCGGACAGACCTGATGGCCTGGATTAACACATAGTCCGTTCACTTTTCTGCTCCAAGCTGCCGGGTTCTGCATTAAGTCCTTGTGCTTCTGGGGCCGTGGCCGTGCTGGAGAGCCGCTCGCGGGGGGCAACTGGTAACCTCGGTAGGGCGTGAAGGATGGACCGGAACGCCCCCCTTCCCATGAGGTTTTAGTCGCCCCCACACCCCTGGCTCATACCTGCTGTCCACAAGGCTCTCATGTGGCCGCCATCTTTCTTTCCAGAGGGAGGAGGGCAGAAGGGACCAACACCCTTTCCCCTCCGGACAGACCTGATGGCCTGGATTAACGCATAGTCCGTTCACTTTTCTGCTCCAAGCTGCCGGGTTCTGCATTAAGTCCTTGTGCTTCTGGGGCTGTGGCCGTGCTGGAGAGCCGCTCGTGGGGGGCAACTGGTGACCTCGGTAGGGCGTGAAGGGCGGACCGAAACGCCCCCCTTCCCATGAGGTTTTAGTCGCCCCCAGTCCCCCGGCTCATACCTGCTGTCCACAAGGCTCCCATGCGGCCGCCATCTTTCTTTCCAGAGAGGAGAAGGCGACTGGGGCAACACCCTTTCCCCTCCGGACAGACCTGATGGCCTGGATTAACACATAGTCCGTTCACTTTTCTGCTCCAAGCTGCCGGGTTCTGCATTAAGTCCTTGTGCTTCTGGGGCCGTGGCCGTGCTGGAGAGCCGCTCGCGGGGGGCAACTGGTAACCTCGGTAGGGCGTGAAGGATGGACCGGAACGCCCCCCTTCCCATGAGGTTTTAGTCGCCCCCACACCCCTGGCTCATACCTGCTGTCCACAAGGCTCTCATGTGGCCGCCATCTTTCTTTCCAGAGGGAGGAGGGCAGAAGGGACCAACACCCTTTCCCCTCCGGACAGACCTGATGGCCTGGATTAACGCATAGTCCGTTCACTTTTCTGCTCCAAGCTGCCGGGTTCTGCATTAAGTCCTTGTGCTTCTGGGGCTGTGGCCGTGCTGGAGAGCCGCTCGTGGGGGGCAACTGGTGACCTCGGTAGGGCGTGAAGGGCGGACCGAAACGCCCCCCTTCCCATGAGGTTTTAGTCGCCCCCAGTCCCCCGGCTCATACCTGCTGTCCACAAGGCTCCCATGCGGCCGCCATCTTTCTTTCCAGAGAGGAGAAGGCGACTGGGGCAACACCCTTTCCCCTCCGGACAGACCTGATGGACTGGATTAACGCATAGTCCGTTCACTTTTCGGCTCCAAGCTGTCAGGTTCTGCATTAAGTCCTTGTGCTTCTGGGGCCGTGGCCGTGCTGGAGAGCCGCTCGCGGGGGGCTACTGGTAACCTTGGTAGGGTGTGAAGGACGGACTGGAACGCCCCCTTTCCCATGAGGTTTTAGTCGCCCCCACACCTCCGGCTCATACCTGCTGTCCACAAGGTTCCCATGTGGCCGCCATCTTTCTTTCCAGAGAGGAGAGGGCGAATGGGGCAACACCCTTTCCCCTCCGGACAGTCATGATGGCCTGGATTAACGCATAGCCCGTTCACTTTTCTGCTCCAAGCTGCTGGGTTATGCATTAAGTCCTTGTGTTTCTGGGGCTGTGGCCGTGCTCCAAACTTAACTATGATTTTCAGAGAGAAACGTTGGGTGGTTTACTTCCCACGGATCACTTTGTGTATAGAGAGATGTCGCGCGGCCGCATGAGCGGCCGCGCGGTTTTGAGGAAAAGTCCTAGTTCCCGCATACTCGAGCTGTGGTTGTAGAGGCTTCTGGTCACCGGGGTTCCATCTGGGGGAGGCGGGATGCGGTACCTATCCCATCTGGGGCTTCCCGATGATCTTGGCTCTTTTTGGAACCTGTTTTTTTTTTTTCCCTTCGGGATCTGTGGATCCCGCCCTCCATGTTGTCCTTCTCTTCGGCTCTGTATAAGAAATTTTTGCTTTTGGTTGATGATTCTTTGAAGCAAGGTTCGTATGGCAGCTTGGGTGACTGTGGTGGTAGAATGTGGGTGTGGCGGCTGAGGCTCCCAGAAGAAATTGGCCCTGATTTACTTACTTTTTGTAAGTAAATTTATTGATTGACAATATTATCCCAAAAAGATAGGCACCAGAGATTCTGTTTTTAATTTAAATTTTCTGCTTTGAATCTCTGTTAATTACTGTCACTGTCCTCCTGTTGTTCACCAGTTTGCTCGAGTGGGCCCAGTAACGTCTGCATCGTGAAACTTGTTGTTAGTGTGTTTGGCATATCAAATACATCACGAGTAGCTTGCCAGGCTTTGCCATGTGGGCGAAATACTCTTGGTAGCTTGCCAGGCTCTCCAAGAGGGGCTGAGGAATTGAACCCAGCTCAGCTGGGCTGGCTGCGCACTACTGCTGTGCTATTGCTCCAGCCCCTGTAAATTACAAAGTTAAAAATATATTTATGACTGATTTTTCAGGCATATATTGTTCTAACACCAATCCCTTCAACTGGAGATTCTTGATTCTGAATTAGGGTAACAAGTCAAGGAGTTTTTCAAATATCATTGGCTTTACTTTTTCTTTTTTAAAAAAATCTAGTCAGTTTATTTTCCATTTACTCTATTGATATTTTTTAAATTAAAAAGATTAGTTAAACACTGTGATTTACAAAGCTGTTCATAAAACAATTGATTCCAGCATTCAATGTTACAACACCTATTCTACCACCAGTGTGACCTTGCCTCCACCAGTGTTCCTAGTTTCCTACCCTCTTCCCCGCCCCACTCCCTCGCCCCAACCTCCCCATGCGCCTTCCCAAGCACAACAAATTTACTTCATATTGTTTGTTACAACAAAATGGCAAATAAAATGATCAATAAAAGTCAATTTGTGTTTATTGTTATATCATATAATGGTGTCTGTAACTAAAGTCATTGAGGATATGTTTAGCTGGTTGGTGCTCATTGAACCTTCTGTGTTATTGTTTTTGTGAAATGAGCCTGGTGGGCTTCTATACTACTTTCCCATCAAATTTGCTGTGCTCGAGGGCTGGAGCTATAGTACACTGAGTAGGTTACGTGCCTTGCTTTCAGTCAACCTGGGTTCAATTTGTAATGTACTGTATGGCTTCCCATCACCGTCAGAAATGATCCCTGAGTGCAGAGTCATGAGTAATCCCTGAATATTACTGGGTGTGATCCCAAAACAAACAAATAAAAAATTGCTGTACTCTGATTGGGATGTCAGAACTGTGAAATTTGGAGGTGTTGTGTGGTTGTGTATGTAGCCATGAGCTCCCGGAGCTGTGGAGCTCTGATGATTTAGTGGCTTGGCAGCTTGATGAGGCTCAGTTGGGAAGCTGAGTCATTCAGGCACCAGAGAATGTCAGGTGTGGGAAGGGGTTTGCTTTGCTGGTCTTCCAGCAGGGAGGGGAATTGGCCTTCCTCCAACCTCAGAAGGTCATAGGCTTTATCTTATGTATTCTTGAATGTTCACGAGAGAGTGGTACATGCAGTTGAAAGAAATGCCAATGAAAATATTTCCTTGTTTAACTGGATCTCATCTCTTCAAGACATTTTAGTGAGGTGGGAATACCTCCTGGTTTGCTTTAGGGTTTTTACATATTATTAAGTTTAATTATTATAATCTCACCTAGACAGTGACAGATTGGTTGAAGTCATGGAGCATTGCACGGGAGCTTTCATTGGCCTTGGGCATAAGAAGCATGATGCTCAGTGCAGTCAAATATTTCTGTCATTTCCATTTTAACTTGAGATACTTAAGGATGGCCTAAACCCTAAGATAATCCTTATAACTCTCTATTAATATAGATATAAGAATTTACTCGTAGACAGAAATAATATCTAAGTTGAAGGGAATGTTACACTTGAAATAGCATATTATGTTATTTAAAAGAATAAAAAGTTAAAAGCTCTGCATTCATATTCTTATAGATACCTAATGTGTGAATATCTGACAGAAAAAGAGGAAGCTTTCTTCAGTTTTCTCCAGATTATTTTTTAATCAGAATTGTCTACTGGTCTCCTAAGAGTCTTAAAAAATTACAAATGTTTGGTTTTCAGAATAAAATACAGCCTACAGTAGCTATCTGAGAAATGGTTAACACTTTTTGCCATTATCATTAGTTTTTAAAGTAGCAATTAAAATGGCGTATCCTAAGCTACCATATATATACATGACATATACAAAATCTCAATCTATAGCAAACCTTCAATAAGAAGAGTTTGATATATTTATACTGAAATCGACATAATATGCGTTACTTAGAATTTGAAATTCTAAAGACTTACTAACTTCTAATACTGAACTCCTATTTTTCACATCTAAAAATTAGTTGTATTTTAGTTGAATTAAAGTGAATAAATAACAAGTGAAATTATTTATAAACATCAGCAAATAGACTTGGGTATTTATAATGTAGCAAATCTTGAAAATAATGTTAAATGCTTGGGAAAATTAGGATTTACTTTTATCTTCCATCTGCCATAACCTCTTATTATAATAGAGCAAATCAATGAACAACAGGAAGACAGTGACAGTGACTTATTAATCACTGTATCCCATGAAAGAACTTTACCACATATACTCACTAAATTCATTCTCTTGGCATATCAGAATAAGAAAAATTAATACAAATAACTCATGTAACTGTGACATTGATATCATCTTTATTTTTCATTACCTATTAATAAAATATCCACCTATGTTTTTAAAGTTATTATTATCTCATTGAAATTTAATAACATCTCTTACCCATGTTATTTGTGAAAAATTTGTTTACTAGAAGGACATAAAATCTCAGTATACTTATTAAATTTTTTTTCTGATTTTTGGGTTAAAAAAATCCAGTGGTGTTCAGGGCTTGCTACTGGTTGAACTTGAGAAACAGTATGTGGTGGTGGGAATTGAACCCAGGTCAGTGCATACAAGGCAAGTGACCTACTTACTGTACTATCTCTCCAGCCCTCTACATATCCTTATTAAGAGAAATGAAAAAACAAAACTCAGTAATGAAGAGTTAAAGAGAACTTCCAAAGTTCTATTTCTTTTGAGTTTGCAAAAAGAAATGAACTTCTACTGCAGAGTTCACTCTCTAGTAAAGAATGAGAATAACTAATGTTAAAGATTTGTAAGTTTTCCCATTAGCATTTTATACTTTTGTGTATTATCAGAAAATAAAAAGTCATAATTTCCCACCAAGCTAGCACTCCAGCCAGTTCAGGATTTGGCATGCCATTATACTATGTCACTGTCCACTGTCATCCCGTTGTTCATTGATTAGCTCGAGCGGGCCCAGTAACGTCTTCATTGTGACACTTGTTACTGTGTTTGGCACATCGAATGCGTCACGGGTAGCTTGCCAGGCTCTGCCGTGCGGGCGAGATACTCTCAGTAGCTTGCCGGGCTCTCCGAGAGGGTGGAGGAATCGAATCCGGCTCGGCCATGTTGGCCTCTTGCAAGGCAAACACCCTACCCGCTGTGTTATTGCTCCAGCCTACCATTATAAGATACGTTTTATAATGTTGGTAAGAAATAGCAATATTCACATGCCACCAATGCTGTATCCTTGCCTCATTAGACTGGTGTTATTATGAGAGTTTAAAAAAATCCCCTAGTATCCAGAAGGTTGGAGAAGAACCATGACAGCAGGGGCAGCCTAGACATTGCCATCCCATCTTGGGATGGGGAGGGGTGGCGGGAAAATCTGAACAAAGGAAAGTCAGCTCAATAATCAGAGACAGGGCTGAAGCGATAGTAAGAGGATAGAGCGTTTGCCTTGCCCTTGGCCGACTAGGGTTCAATTCCTAACATCCCATATGGTCCCCTGAGCACCATCAGGAGTAATTCCTGAGTGCAGAGCCAGGAGTAACCCCTGAACATCGCCAGATGTGAACCAAAAAGCAAAAAAAAAAAATCAGAAACAGCTATTATCCAATAAACTTCCTGAAGCAAACCTAGCTCTCAGGGAGAAATTCTGACTTTTCCATAACTTCTTTCACTCTTTACTGGTTCTTTCTATTGTATTATGCAAGCATTCTTCAACCATTCATCAGTTCTTGGTCCAAGGCTGGTCCAGTGTAGATAGGTTGAAAATAACTGGCCGTCTGTCTTGGGTATAACTACTGATCTGTGGATCAGCATGCAGGTCATGTGGTGGTTTGCAGTTGTAAAATGGTTGCAGACAGCTGGCCTCTTCTTGCCTTGAAACCAGTTAGGGTGTCTGAGTTACATAATTTTCTGTCACCTAGACTAGAGCAGGGACAGGGTGAGATGGAACTAATTAAAAACTGGCAGATAACTGGTACACTTACAAGTGACTTTACTTTTTGGAACATCAGCTTTTTCATATGCAAAATAGAATCATTTAGGATAGTTGTTTTGAGAATGAGGGAATATAAATTTTGTGATCCACTGAGGCAGTCAAAATTCTCTATCCTATGGTAAATGTTTAATTGTTATTTTTTTGTTTCTTGATTCTGTAATTCTTTCCCTTTACACAAGTCTATAAAGGATTAAGGCCTATGGGATTGATCTAGTTGCTTCTTAGGTCTTCATCTCTTCCTTAAATGTTATCAAAAAGGGACTTTTTTGATAGGGACTCTTTTCAATGCTGGTTTTTTTTTTTGACATTTTGGGTCATATCCGGCTATGCACAGAGGTTATTCCTGGATTTGCACTCAGGTATTATTCCTGGCGGTGCTCGGGGGACCATATGGGATACTGGGAATGGAACCCGGGTCAGTCACGTGCAAGGCAAACACCCTACCTGCTGTACTATCGCTCCAGCCTTTCAATCCTGTTTCTTACAAGTTTTTTCTCTCTTCTGTGACAAAAATGTATGCTATTAGAGTTATAAAAAATGTGTAAGGAATATTAACTAAAATTAAAGACATGAAATGTATTATCTAGTAATGTTTAAAAACAACTTATATAGGCATAAAGGAAATTCTGAGAACCTTACATGTAACTCTAAGGACCACAGAACATGCCATGTTCTCAGAGTCTGAACAGAATCAGTGAGCAATTAGGGATTTAATATCATCTCAGACCTAACACCATCTCAGACCCTGTTAAATAGCAGGCAATGTGACAAAAATAACACTTCTCTTTGCCATTGGATATCTATTAACAGTTACCAGGAGAAGAGTGGTTACACAATTAAAAAAATACTACAAGCTGATGTGGTAGAGGAGTGTGTTGATCATTTTGTTTCAGTTTTAGGCCACACCAGGTAGTGCTCAGGGGTTACTCTGGGATCACTCCTTGTGTCCTTGGGGAACCATATCGGATTGAACCCTGGTTGGCCTCATGCAAGGCAAGAGCCCTACTTGCTGTACTATCTTTCCAGCCTTGCATCAATTATTTTGTATCTAGATGTTTTATTCTCATGAGTTAAGCAGTGAGATTGCGTCATTTTTTTAATGTGGAAATATTTGTATGCATAGTCAATGAAATATTAATGATATTGATCTGTTTTTTTCTTCCAATCTGATAAGTAGGAGAGGGTATTAGTCTCTGTATAAACTGAGATAGTCCTGATGTCTGCATTGAAGGGGTAGCATAACTCATGGAGGCTGAGAGTAAACACTCTTCTGGAGCTGAGCTATAGAAGTTAAATCCAGGACCACGTTCTAGTAAAAATGTAATCCTGAGAAAGTTAAAAAAAATGTCTTTTTTGAGTCTTAATTTTGTTTTGTTTGAAAATTGAGAACTAAATAAGTTGGGTATTATAATATTTAAAACAAAGGCAGTATAAAGAAATTCTACTTTCAATGACAATGTTATTGTAGTTAGGGACTGATTAGATTCAGAACTAAGCATTCCAATTTCTTAAACACTTGAAAGTTTGTGCTTAGTTTTAAATATAGTATCTCCCCGTCACTGAACATATTTGGAAACATGAATTTCAAAATCCCTTTCTTTCAACTGTGGTGTAACAAATGGTATTAATTAATTAGTCAATTCCAAAAAAGAATATCATTATATCCATAATAAGCCCTTGCTCAGTTAATAAACCAGGCAAGCAGTGTGATTTATTTAAAATGTTTGCAAGGCACCAAAAGAGTGTTTTTCTAGCCTGCCTTTTTTAGGGCAAAACACTGCCTGGGTGACAGCACAGCTGTCAGGGTACCTGATTATAACCCTGGCTTATAACCTTGGTTCTAGAGAACCCGGGTTTGATCCCTGGCACCAAATGGTAGCTGAAGCATTGCTAGGTTTAGCCCTGGAGTCACCCCACCCCCCACCTCTGTGGTGGTCCCTGGAAATTCCTGGCACTATTGGGTCCTAAGCGTCATCACATCCTTAGGCCCTTGCTTTGAATCACTGACCAGATGGTTACGATCCCATTGCTGGTAGGGCCCTAAGGGTCTTCTGATCACCACTTGGGAGCACATCCCTCAATAAAGAAATAAATAGCAAAAGCAATGCTCTATCTCCTAAAGCATATGGAAATAATACTAAGATATTTCTCCTACTCAGGAAAACAAATGAAATGGTTAAAAAATAAAACAACAGTAATTGAAGGGACCAGTGATGCCCTTGCTGAGGCATCCTGGTATTCATTAATAGTTCAGGTCATGTCGTTACAGCAGTATGAAAGTTTATGGTATGGGTGAAGGTTTATGGTATGGGTGTCAGTGTACAGTTTTATGCTGCACCCTCAAAGTACCCATGGGTCATCGGCAACGTCGTTTTAAAATAGTGGATTTAAAGGGGGTTTCTAAGTTGTGGGAACTTTAGGGGACAGCCCTGGTAAATGTGCTAAACATTAATTTAATGATGGGTATATATTTGGTTGGGATTTAAAATTTCATCTAGCATATTCTGAAGATCTACCCTCTATTTCCATTTGAGGTAACTTCCTCTGCCCTGATTTTTTATTTGGGGAAATGTAACTGCACCATCAGTTTTGTAGGGGTATGTCTGCTGTGAACGTGCTTTGCTCTTTGTTGGATAAGGTGTAAGACAAACTTTTGTGCAACGCTTCTAAACTTCTGATGAAGGGGTTTAGTTAGACATGGGAGGGCAGATGGCTCCTTGGGTGTTCCAGCTTTCCCAAACACTTTCCCAGCAATTATGCTGTCTCTCCCCAGTGGACTTTAAAATTCTTTGGGGAGGGATATGGGAGAGGTTTGGGGCCATACCTAGCAGTGCTCAGGGCTTCTTCCTGCCTCTGTACAGAGATCACTCCTGGCAGTGCTGGGAACTATATATGATACCAGTGATCAGGCTGCACCCAACCACCTGCAAGGCAAATGCCTTACCTCTGTACCATCACCCCCTTTATATTTCTAAATGCTATATAAAGTTAAGTTTCAGATGATTACACTTTAAATTTCTGTTTCATTTTGGATATCATGGATATTAATTGCTTCAGGAAAACCCAGTATTTTAGCAGGAACCAGGAATTAAAGAAAAAAAAAAGCAAATTAATAGTACAAATGACATGCAGATACAGCAAAAATATGAGGATTGACAAATGTCAAATGATTGGAAATAACTGTACCAACACTGACATTAGCAATAAGCTTCCTGGGTACATGGAGGAATAAAAAATTGAGCTATCTTGTTACTGTGTTATACTTCTCACAATATATACAATGTCCAAATCACTATGTTGTACACCATAACTTACATAATTTTATGTCAATGACATCTCAATGAAGATAAAAAAGAACAAAATTGGGGTACCTTGAAGAACCATTAAAAAGAATGCCCAAGGCAAATATTATATCAATGTGTTATTAATGGCTGTAAAGATGTAAAATGGGAACATAGAGAAATGAGAGTAGCATTTTAAAAATTAAGATCGTTCTATAATCTTAAGAATATCTATTACTTATATTGGGCAACACTTTTTCTTTTTCTCAGGACACTTTTATTTTGATATTATCATGCACACCAATTACTTAAAAGACGTGTGAGTGTGTGTGTGTGTTTGTGTATGTGGTATGAGAACCATAGCTGTGCATCTGAAATAAGCTATTCCTCATTAGAAATGTTTTAATTTTAGTCCAGCTTTTGGACTCATTGTTTTAAATTTCATGAGTTCCTTTATGTCCCAACCCCAAGAAGAAAGTTATGCCTCTTAGCTTGGAATTCTCTGCTTTATGCTTTAAGTGCCCCGAGGTCAAAGAGTTCTAGCCCACCAATCTAAACTTTTTATTTGATGCTTTTATTTTTTCAAGGATATAATTAAAAATATGAGGGATAAATAGGGTAAAGTAAAGACTTTGGCATGTCTCAGCAAGGTTCTTCACAACTGTTTTCCAAGCCATTACTCTACTGACATATTGGTTGTAATGCACATTAGTTGTAATCCCCCAAATAATCTATCCTAGGAATAAAAAGTAAAGGTAGTGAAGATTTCACTTTGAAATCACATAACATCAAACAATTGTTTCCAATATGACCTTTATTGAGCAAGTACTGCTGTGACGTTTAACATCAATCAACGAAAGGTTGCAACTGTGCATGTCAGCGAGGTTCTCCCATGATCAAAAGTCCGTTTTAAATGCACCAGTGAGGTAAACATAATTATTCATATATAGCTTTCTTAAGGCTAAGAGAGTTCTGTGTTTCATTTATTATTTTTGGCTCAGTTGGTTCTTTGCATAATACATCTCAAGACATTCCCCCTAAGTGCCCCCCTTCCAACAGCATAGGGAATTGACCAATTCCCCAGGTACATACAATATCATGCATTTGAATCCCCCAGAGACTGAGGAGGGAGCACCCTGAGTTTGCATGCAGTTCCCTCATATTGCACAAAGTAAAATACAATGTCTGGAGCCCCCGTGGGAGAACCCGTTCTGTTTTGAAGCTGTCGATCACATGCATTTGGAAATTGTCATATGGCTTAACCTTTTGCAGTGGCCTCAAGTACTAGTCACTTTGGGTGACTTCCTTTACTATGGCATGTGAAGTGACCTTCTCTACCTTTTTAGTAGACACTAGTTTCTCCTCAAAGCTCTCTTCGTGCTCTTCCACCTTTTGAGTGACGGTTACAGATTTGGTAATGTATTTGGTAGCACCATCTCCCCCCTCACTGGTGATTTTTTCTATCTTCTTGGTCACCACCACTTTATCCTCACTTCTATCATCCCCCTTCTTGTCATCTGCTGGGCTCAAGTCTAGGCCATTCGTGATGACCCCTTTCTCCTCTTCTCCCCCAGTGCCCTTCTCCTTAGTCTGCTCTTCCTCCTCCTTCCCTTCCACCTCCCCATTGACTGCTATGTCTTCCTTTGTGGATTCCTTGGAACCTTGGTCACTGCCCTCCTCCTCACTCCCTCCTTCCTCTTCCGCTTTCTCCTTGCCCTTTTCCTGCTGCGGTGACTTCTCCTCCTCCTTGGCATCCTTCTCCGAGCTCACCTTTGGTGATTTGGTGACGGTGAGCACCTCTTCTACCACTTCTTCCTTAACGGGTGATTCTGCTTTCTTCTTCTCTGGGACATCCTTTGGCTTCTCCTCCTTTTTCTCTCCCTTCTCTTCCTTTTGAGTTTCCTTTGCTTCTTTCTTCACTTCCTCTACTTTCACTTCCTCCTCTTTCTGGTCACCTTTTCCAGCTCCAGCATCTGCTTTTGGCTTCACCTCTTCCACCGGTGATTTGGGCATCGGGGACTTGGCTTTCTCTGCCGGCTTCTCCTCTTTAGCTTCTACCACCAGCTCTTCCTTGGGGGAAGCCACTTTTTCACTCTTTTTCTCAGCTTTCTTTTCATCCTTAGCTTCAGTTTCTTCTCCATTACCTTCAGCTTCTGCTTCCTCCTCTTCTTCCTGCTCACCTTCCTCCTTTTCACTAGAACCTTCCTTCTCAGATCCTCCTTCTTCAGCTTGGTCTGATTTTACACCTTCATCTTCCTCCTCTTCCTCCTCTTCCTCCTCCTCTTCACCTTCTTCTTCTTCTTCCTTTTCTCCTTCTTCTTCTCCTTTAAGTTCGGGTGCTGTAGCTTTAACAGGAGACTTTTTTGTAGCTACTTCTTTTTCTGCTTCCTCTTCCTCTTCTTCTGCTTCCTCTTCCTTTACTTCCTCTTTCATGGACACAGCCAGCTCCTCTGCAATGGCTGCCAGGGCATCTTCCATTTCTGATTTCTCATCTTCTACTTTGGTTTCTTCTATGATCTCTTCAACAAACTTGTGTTGGACCTTTAGCTTGGGAGCCTCAACTTTGGTTTTCTGGATCTTACTGGATATTGTGATTGAGGGCTGTCGGTGTGTATACAGTGGCCCCGTGATGCTTCCTGAAAAGGTGCTAAATCTGGTCTCTTCACCCTCCAGGAGTTTTCTAGATTATCAAAGAAGAAAAGACATAATTAAAAGCTTATTAGGTCTTCTGAGTTCCATTACATTATGTGTAATGCAGTAGATATCTTTCAATATTGAATAAAATGACATAAGTAAAAGATTACATCAATCCAATGCATTTGGTTTGATGTATCTGGTATCATTTCACTGGTATATTGTACTGCATTCAGTGAGAGATTCTGGAGGACCACCTGCTGGCCTGCTGCAGTAACTAACCACACCCAATGGTCCACTGACCACACCCAGCCACTGAATCTCAGTCCTGCCGCAGTCCATTTGCTGCAACATGAATATGCTGTAAAGCTCCCTAGTGGCCAAAAAACTTGAGTGCGCTTCTTTAAGCATTCGGGTTTTCATGACATTAAATTCCTTTTAGCAAAATTAGAGTTTCAAAATGTTACCAAAGCTTAAAACAAAAAGTGAGCTATATTACAGCTTAGCACTAATATGGGTGTATCAAGTTAGTGAGAAAGTGTTTATATAATTATTCAGTTTTTCTGAAAAAAGAGATAGTTCTGTGAGCACAATTTATTCTTTATTCATTATTATAATGACCTCATGGGTCATAGAAAATCCTGTTTAGTCAAGGTATTTTCCCCGTTAGCTTAGTCTATAGCAAGGTAATTAGGAACAGACTTATAATCTTTTATCTCTCTGGTTGCATTCCAAAATTAATCTAGATGTAATCTAGATAACACCCATGACATCTATTTAAATATGCAGCCTAATGTATAACACATTTAAATTGTTAAATGTATATACTATAAAATGTTAATCATATATGTATTCAGATGAGATTAACATTCAAACAATTTGAATGCCTTGTTTGTCCTTGTCATAAAACTGAAAAGCTAAAATAATTAAATTAAATGTTAAACATGAAAGCTCTATATTTCTTTCAAATGTTTGGAAACCTTTTTTTTTTACTAAAATGAAAAGTTAAATCAAGGTTCTTAAAGTAGTAGATATTCTCACAATTCAAAGTACTTTATTTCAACAAGCATAACATGATAAAGGGATATGAAAAACAGTAATATCACATTTGCAGTTCCTTGGAGTATGTTTTAATTAATATAAACCATGCTGATTGAAAACTTCTGCAAACCGATTTAAGAGTTTTACAAAGTGTCTGCTTTAACTTTGGCGGTGAGCCCCTCTGAGCACAGCCTGCAGTGCGGGTCTGCAGCGAGCATCATACCTGTAGGCGGCGATTTCGATATCCAGAGCCATCTTGACGTTGAGGAGGTCCTGGTATTCCCGCAAATGACGAGCCATTTCCCACTTTGTGCCCCGAAGCTCATTTTCTAACTGCTGGATGGTGTCCTGAAACAGACACAGTCTCCATAGACTCATCTTCCAAAACAGCAATTTATTTTGCGAATCCCTTGCAACTATGTCTCGGTAAACCCCCAGCCCCCCCCCCCCCCCCATTCTACAGTGCTGCAAGCCTTTCGGACATCTGTCCCAGCCCCTCCTCCCCTTAAAGGAACTAAGAAATTCTCAAATAAACATAAACACAAGACCCATAAGAAGGATAAAGTCTTTACATAACGCACCCAAATCTATGCACCACCACTTAACAGGAAACAAAGATGCGTGGGGGGAGCCCCATGGGTAACCTGTCATTCCCCACCCGAGTCCTCTGAGCTGAAGCCAATTTGAAAATTCTTCCAATCTGGGCCAGAAATGTTGCGAGTGCATGAGTTCTTTTTTTTTTTTTTTTTTTTGCACCAGCTCTCCTAAAGTTGCTGCTTTATCAACAACTTACACATACTCCTACTTGAAACATACAAGCATGAAACAATTCGAACCTCCCCACGAAACCCAGCACATTTCTGAAAAAGGGGCAGGGTCCTTAGCCCGAAGCACTGGGTGAAAGAGGAGCGAGGAAGGGGTGGAAGGATGCTTAGCGCCCCGCCTAACTGGGGTCCCGAGCCCGCGCGCGCGCGCGCCTCAGCTCGCGGCCACCAGGGGGCGCAGGGGAGCGGGCGCCAGGGCGCGCGCCCGGCGCTCGGGGACGAGCGGCGCTGGCGCTGGCGCAGGCTGGCGGCGCAGCCGCCGTTCCTCCTACCTGGTAGCTGCTGAGGTCGTGGTTGTGGCGCTCCTCGATGTCGCTGAGCTGCCGCTCCAGGGACTCCTTGGTGCCGCGCACGGACTCGAGCTCGATGCTCTTGGACTGCAGCTGGCGCCGGTACTCGGCGATCTCTTCCTTGGCGGAGCGGATGGCCTCCTTGTTCTGCTCGGCCGCCTCGGTGAGCTTGGCGTAGCGGCACTTGAACCACTCTTCGGCCTGGTGCATGTTCTGGTCGGAGTGGCACTCGAGCTGCGAGCGGATCTCCTTCAGCGCCGACGAGATGTCGGTCTTCAGGTAGTCTTTGCGCTCCACGGTGATGTGCGACGCCTGGATCTGGGCCAGCAGGTCGGCCACCTCCTCCTCGTGGTTGCTTCGCAGGAAGGCCACCTCATCCTGCAGCGACTGCACCTTCTTGTCCAGCTCCACCTTGACCAGCGACGACTCCTCGATGTCTTTGCGCAGCGCCCGGATGGCCGCCTCGGTGTCGTCGCGCAGCCGCGCCTCCTCCTCGAAGCGCTCCTTGAGCCGGTGGATGTCCTCCTCCAGGTGGTCCGAGTCGAGCTGCACCTGCGCCTTCTCGTGGTTCACCAGCTCCAGGGTGGTGCGCAGCTCGCGGATCTCCTGGTCGTAGGCGTCGCTCAGCTGGGCTTGCGTGGCCTGTTTCTGCCGCAGCGCCTGGATCTCCGCCTCGATCTCCTTGTTCTGCTGCTCCAGGTAGTGCACCTTCTCGATGTAGCCGGCGAAGCGGTCGTTGAGCCCCTGCAGCTGCTCCTTCTCGTTGGAGCGGGACAGTTTGTAGTCGCCGCCCGGGCCGGAGCCGCCGTTGAGCAGGGACGAGGACTGGCTGAAGTCGAGGCTGCTCTCGGCCGAGCTGAGCATCGCCGAGCTGTAGGCGAGGCGCGGGGCGAGCGCGCTGCTGCGCTTGTACGACGAGGACACGGTGCTGGGCGAGCTGCGCGACCACGACTGCGAGCGGAAGCCGCTGGACGGCGAGCCGCTGAGCCGGCTGAAGCTGGAGCGGGTCTCGGTGACCCGCCGGTAGGCGGACGGGTTGCCCAGCGAGTCCAGGGCGTAGCTCATCTTGGCGGCCTCGGGGCGCGTGGCGGGCACAGCGTTCCGCCGGCCGCGCCGCAGCCGCTTTATAGCCGCGGCGGCTGGGCCCGGGCCAGCGCCCCGCCCCGTGGAGGCGGCGGCCGAGGAGGCGGGGACTGCGGGCCCCGGGCCGTGGGGGGGATGGGGGGGCCCCCGCCGAGCCGTGATTCAGCGCCGCTCCACGTGCGCGCGAGCCGCTCGGACCCGGGACGCGGAGGCCGGCTTCCGGCCCCTCCCGCCAACCCTCCCTGGCGGGGAGTGGTGGTGGGGGGCTCCTAGTTCACGAGTCGCCCCTCTAAGCTTACATTGGCCTTTTGCACTTCCCTTCCGGACCGCTTTTGGGCCCTTTGGGGCGAGGGTCCACCCAAGGCCCTTTGTCTGGTCACTTTCCCGCGGCTCTGCTCCCGGGGACCCGCCTTGCGCTTCCCGGCTGCGCTCCGAGCCTCACGCCTTTTCCTCCTTCACCCTTGCCCCGGCACTGTCTTCCCCTCCCCCCCCCACGATGGTTCTCTGTGCTTCATCACCCTCCCCCCCCCCCCCCCCCCCGCCTCTTTGGGACACACTTCTTTCTCCCAGCCTCTCCCTGCAGGGTGGCCACTCGCTCCACCCGGCTCTCCGATTCTCTCCAAGCCCCGGGACCTTTCCCCCCCACTCCTCGCCCCCCGACCCTTTCCCCCCCACCCAGCGCCCTCGAGCCCCCTCGCCTCCCCGGATGGATCTCCCTTCCCTCCCCCCACCCCCGCGCCCCGACTTCTCGCCGCGCCTTTCCGCCCTCCCCCACTGCTTGTCTTAAAGCGGCCCAAGATGAGCCCAGAGGAGTTGAGTCTAGGATTAACAAAGCAAAAACAAAAACCACGCTGAGAGCGTCCGGTCTGAAAGCTCCGGGAAAAGGGATGCAGCCAGAATTGGCCCGGATAGTTGTTTGTATTAAATGTGGGATCTTGGCGCTCCTCTCTGCTTAACGTTGGTGGGACGCCGGCCGCCTCCGCGGGGCCAAAAGGTAAGGCAAGCTCTGGTGCGGGCTTGGGCGCCGGCAGCACCAAGGACAGCGCCCGGGCCCGGGAGCCGGAAGATTCCCGCGGTTCTGCGGGGCTTGTCCCTTCAGCATGACCCGACAGGGGATCCCCAGGTTTCCTTCCCCTGCTTCTCCACGAGAAATTACAGTTAAAGGCTGTTGGTGGTAACTCTGCTGGATCCAAGCTGGAATCGCACTCTAAGATTTCTCTGCAATGCAGGGTTGGCACAGTGAAAAATCGCGTGTTGCAAACAACTAAAATTCACTCAAGTAAGTTCACAGAGAGAATGGATTTGAGAGCAGGCTAAGTTTTCTAACATCTGATGAGTGCAAGAAATCAAGATATAAGGGGCCTGAAATTTGAAGGTCAAATGTTCCTTGGGGAGGGGAGCATGGAATCTGGGGAGAGGAAAGTGCAGGCAACTTCAGTTTATGAGAAATTTGAACACGAACAATTGCCATGTCACCTTCCTGTTGAGTATGCCCTGTGAGTGCCTTTAATGACTGAAAAGGCAACTGTACTAATTTAAAATTAATCGAGAACTTACCAAATAGATTCACTGCAATCTCCAAGATCAGATTCCCCTCTCTGTTTCCAGAGTAATCTCTTTTCCCACTTAGGTTTTAATGGCTGATTTGGAGTAGATTTTTCCATACCTTTAAACATGTTTATTTAAACTGGGGTCTATGGTAAATCTCTTGCTATCTGGTGCACTGCTTCTTATTCAGTGTCCTGTTTTACATATTACCTGCAGGGCAATTTAGGGTTAATAAAAGTTCACCATACAATAAGACGAAGTGAAGAACAGAATACAGTACTAATGAGACTGTTAACTAGGGCAAGAGACACAAGTGATTGCATGTAAAATGCTTGCTATATGATTGACAAGAAACCACTAGTGAAAAGTGGCGACCACAAGTCTTCAGAAGCTTCTTCTTCTTCTTTTTTTTAATAGCACGCTTTGAGTTCCTGTGGGTGAGGTCAAATCTATCAGTAGTCACTGGGAGAAAAAGGTTTCTGGAGGTCTTTTCTTTATAAGATTTCTCAGCGCAGGTGTACTTTAAAATTGCAGGAATTAGCTTAGAGAGTTACTTTTGGTTCATGAACATGAAACTGCAGCATTGCAGCTGTGAGGGGGAAGGATGCTCTAGTTCGCTGAGTGACAGCTTCTCTCTCAAGCATGGGAGGCACTTCTTGTCCCCAGTTGCTGAGAGAGACAAATGACTGACACAGAGAATTGACTTGTGAATACTGTGAAGGTGGGACATTTTGGCTTCAGATGGACAAATAAAGGAAAAAAAAGAAAAGTCCCCACCTTTTTGTAAGGTTCTTTACTGCATTTTCTAGGTTGGGTTTTTGCAAGATACCACCATATAGGGCCACATATTAATTATGCAGTAATTCTGCCTTAGTGGCTGATTACTTTATTCTTTTGTTAAAAAGCACAAAAACCCTTGCTGGTTTCATGTTGCTGAATCACTGAGAGGATCCCGGAACCCAGCGTACATGGTTAACCTGCAGACTGACTGCTGCAGTGAGCGCTCTTCGGGGTTTTGAAAATGAAATGACTCTGCAGAGAGACATTTACAAGGCAACACATGTCTGAAACTTCCTTGTTAGCGTGTTTTGCCTTGTCTAAACCAGCTCAGAAACTGTCAAGTTTCCAGTTGGTTACAGAAGGAGGAAATCGTTGGGGACAAGCAGAAGAAGCCCCAGCTACTCAGGCTAAATCCAGCTAGTGCCTATGTCTTAATACTGTAACTTCAATGTCACAAAAAGTATTGTTCAATTTGGGCACAAAGGGAGAATGCAGACTCTTGTAACAGTCCTCAATTAAAGAAGTTCCCATGGCTTGAAACATGATATTTCAGTATCGTATTTAGCAAAATTTTATAGTAGGCATTGCACTTTAATCACTTCTTCTGAAGGTGACTTGAAGGTTATGCTCATCAATAAATTTAACATACAAACTTTTTTACAAAAGGCTACAGACTTCACTTTTTCCTCTTTGGTTATTTTGAAGGGCATTTTCTATCATCATTTTTTTAAAAATAGAAATTAAGTGCAAGTTAGCACTTGACATTAAAGCCGTGAAATCTTCCGAGAATATTTATGAAGATAAAAAGCATGAGTTTTTTTTTTCTGAATTTACAGCACTGCTGAGTTTAACTATGGTACTTTTGCAATTATAAATAAAAGAGTTATATACAGATATAAGGCATTTTAAATGAAATATTCTCTAGATTGTGGTACCATAATCTGCAGTGTGTTCTGAACACTTTTGAAGAAAAATTCAAAGCATGCTTTTTGTTTTTTCAGTCCAAGAAGTGCAAGTGTTAACTTTGCAGTTGAGAGACAGCAATTTTGAGATTCCTAGGGCCTTGTTTAATAATAAGAGCAAAAATAAACTTTGCTTAAGGGGTTTAATCAGTGGGTCTAAAAGTAAGGTTAAAAAAAAGGACTTGGCATTTTCTTTTTTCCCTATATTTTCTTACAGTGCCTTTAAAAAAATCTTTTTTGATATACATAAATGCAAGGGTAATGGGATGTGGGAATGTTGCAGCAAACAAGATACCACCCAAAGAATGGTAGCTTAGCTGTATTTAAGATGAGATGATCTGTATTTTCTTGCCTCCTATCCCAATGTCTTGAATTCAACCATTTTACTTGGGATCTGGTTCTCAAGATGAATATTTCTTTATAAATTATCTTTGCTGAATATTTTAAAGAGTGTTTTTATACAAAAAGCTAGGGATTGAATTTTTTTTAATGAAAAGTGAATTGTGAAAGCTCTAGAACCTACTTCTATTTTAGTCTTAGGACATCAAACTTTAAAAGCAGCTTTTGACTTCTTGTTTTATCAAATTTAGGTGCTGAAAACAAAATGAAATATCCCCTGGGAGAAAGGCTGTTTCTTGTCAGGAAAATTGGAAGAGCATGCTCTTATTGCCTTTAATAATGACAAGACTATCTGAACCAGTCTCATTTTTAATATTAAGTTAAGTGGTGTTTATTTATTTGGCCAAATATTTTATTCATTACATTTTGTGTTATATTTTTGTCAGTGAAGTTTTTATGACATTAGTTCAATTATTAAAACTATTAGATATCATAACTTTGTATTCTTCCTAGCATAGGCATATCAGTTTTTAAATTTTAATCTGAAAATTTTATGTATTATGGGGCAATGATTGAACTTTCAGCTTTAACATAGCTTGCTGATTTTATTTTTTGCTGTGTAATGCCTTCACCCCACTGCTGTAAACTAGTTCTGAAAAAACCAGAGGAGGAAGACTTCAAATTTATAGAAAGTATTTACAACAGCCTTACTAGAGTAAAATAAAGTTTACTAGATGTAAAATGAAACAATAGTGCCCTGTTAATATTTAGCATATTTTAAATAAAACAGTTTGGCTTTGCCTGTACAGCAAGATATCTTTGTGATATGCCCTTGAATTTTTAAAACCCTGCATTGCACAGAACTTTGCACTAGGGCAGCCATGTAATTTTCATAGTATCATTTATCCAAGCCCACAGAGTTCTGACTTAGGTGGCAACAGTTTTTTTTATTAGAAACTCAGTAATTCAAATTTTAATCGAAACAGATCAATAATCTATCTTATTTGGAGAAAAAAGTGTTTTTAAACAGCTAAACCCAGGTGCATAAAACAAAAATTTTTAAAAAAAGCCCCAACTCAGAGCAAAGTCTCATTGTCCCAGTACTGAATTCTTTCTTCACCGTCTCGTCTTAGTGACTCTTGAAGAGGTATTCTTTTAGATACCTCTGAACATAGATTCACTGTCACAGCTATCTCTTTGCACTTAGACCTTATATTTTAGGGTAGTTTTGCTCACTTCTGGGGAAACAGAAGTAGCATATGACCTATGCAGAAATATATAGAATTCAAAGAAATAATTTAAGCATTTCCTAACTTTTCTTTTTGGTAACATAAACATGATGGGATATTTCTGTTTATGTAATCTCATACCCTACTTTAACAAATAAATACATGTATTATATTATGTATATAGTATATAAATATGGGCTTCGTAAAATGACTCTGTAATCTGCTATCTTGGAAGAAGGAAGGGATGCCAGGTGACCTGGGTTCTGGCCAAGTGTTTGACTTTTATTTTCCCCTTTAAGAAAAGATTTTAATGGGCCTTTTAGATTAAAAATGAGAAAATATAGTAACAATTAATTATATAATAATAATGATAATGAATCAGGAATGTATGTTTGGGCTTGAATATTCATTTCTTTCTATCCGCCTCCCTCATTGTGAAGTTGAACGCAGTGACAGTGAGAAGTGGCAATTTGTAATTTGGCCTAGTCAGGCATGAATACAGTGTTTCTTTATAATTAATGGTGCCCTACATCCCAAAGCCATCATTATCATTATCCTCACCATCAGATTTTACAAGTGCATATCACATTACATCAAAGAAACAAAACCAAAGGAAGCCCTGTTCTCTCATTCGATCTGAGATGGGGGAGGGGCAGACAGTAGATGACAAGTAATTTCAGTTGGTGAAATTAAGAAAATTTTTCAAAGCCTCACACTTGCTGTTTGTGCCAGACCAGAACTCAGACTTTTGGGATAGAGGTTGGGTGAAGAGAGTGCTCTTTAATGATGCTCAAGAGCTTAGGAATCCCAACTGCAATTAGGCTCTTAGTGCCTTGGCAGGAGGATGTGAGAGGATGCGATACTCTCCAGCCTGGCAGTGCCAAGGATCCACCGGCAACCCCCACGGGGTACACCAGGACCCTAGAGTGCTGGGAATCGAACCCAGGGTCAAAGGCATGTTAGCCCTAACCATTGAGATACCTTCTGGTCCTCAGATGTTCTGACACTGTTAATACTAAGAAAAATCCTTTACTAGGACATCAAATCCAAACTCAAGCAACAAGAAAAAGCACTAGGCAGCTATTAGTGATGTCTGTATTATAAAAGGTAATAAATTTTAATAGGTGCAGCCCATGTACCATGATTTTAGTGGGTTATCTTATTTAATTCTTATACCTTCCCATTGAGGTAAGATTATTGTTACCCTAATTTTGGAGAAAAAGAAAATAATCATGCTTATTGGCTCAAAGAGCTGAAAAATTCACAAAATTGGGAGTGGTGGAGTTGAGATAGAACTTGGCAGTGTCCTACTCTGGAGTGAGCCTGACCCTGACTATGATATTAACTGATCTTGATAACGAGGCAGTCACCAGTGGTCAAGGATGGAACTGGACTTTCAGTGGTGAACTTAATGTTGGAGATACACCAGGAATATTTAATATTATCATGTAATATTACCTCAAAATAAGAAAAATTAATTAAAAGCTAATTACTATAAAACATGATGTAAAGACATACTCTTTTTCAGCCTTTTTTCTATTTATGTAAAAATAAAATATTTTAATGTTTTCTCAGCTAACATTTCTTATTTTTTAAATATATTAAAATATATTGAAATGAGAAGTTTGAACTTGTCTTCATTATTTTTTATCCTAAATTAATTGCTATAATTTGGGGGGGGCATCAAACTCCTTCATTCTAATCCATGATCTATAGATAATATTCCTAATTATCTATTATCATCTATTATCTCTTTCATGTTTATATGCATATTTGATGTAATTGTTAGGATATTTGACTTGTGTATTTTACATTGTTGTTACTGGGGGGGGCATCAAACTCCTTCATTCTAATCCATGATCTATAGATAATATTCCTAATTATCTATTATCATCTATTATCTCTTTCATGTTTATATGCATATTTGATGTAATTGTTAGGATATTTGACTTGTGTATTTTACATTAACTGATGATATTTATTAGCATATAATTATACTTATACACATTTAAATTCATACAAAAGTGGTTTAATATGTATATATTCACCCTTTTTGTAGATGTCAGATGATTTTAGACTAAATGTACCTTGAGCAATCTAATAATAAGCATTGAAAGCTATTTCTTGGCAGAAGAAATAGCTTGGCCTACAGTCTTCATCAAGGAAGGTTTGCAATGGGATGACTGGCAAAGGAACAACTCTTAAATCTATTAAAACAGCAAAGAGGCAGCCTTGAATAATTTTAAGTGACTCTCTTTTTGGGGATTGGGGGCACAGCTGGCTTTGCTTAGGGCTTACTCCTGACATGGCACTTAGGAATCACTAAGTGAAACTCTTGACCATCTGTGTCAGATATTAAAATCAGGATATTGTCACTGTATTTATGTAGGTTGCCTAGAGACAAGCAACCTCAATCCATTTTCTTTTCTGTTATTTATGGGATAAAGTGGCCTGACTCACCGGCTTTCATTTGCATCAATTTTGGCTTTGGGTCTATCATAGAGGGTCAAGGAAGAGAACTGTTTCCCATTTTTTTCCTGAAGAAAATTTGACCTTGAGAAGAAAGAACATGTATCTTGTATTAGTCATGACAGCAATCAGCTTCTAGACTTGTATTACATAACGTTATTAGGAATTGAATGCCTAATGATGAAAATCCCTCCTAAACCACCGTGACTCATTTAACACAATTGGCTATGTATTTTTCTGCCTCCTGCTAATCTTCACGGTCCTTTCCCTCAGTCAGACTCAATATACACTGGAAATTCAATGCCTCCTTGAGTACTTGTAAGAGTGTACCTTCCTGAGTAAGGGTTTTGTTCATGTCACAATCCCGTCATTAGGTGTTTATTTAACACTCCCTTCACATTAAACAAAACCTTCCACTTCAAGTTGCCAATTTCGGTGTTCCCAAAACCTAGCCAAAGCTTTATTTCTTCAAATCTCTTCCAGTTTTTTCCTGATATAAATTTTTCCTTTCAGTCCCGAAACATTCAGTTAGTTAGCTACTATTGGGTACTACCATAGATGATCATTGAAATAACATCTCAGCACCATAATTGAACATAAAATTCTAAGTGGCACATTGTAGTCTTGGACATACAGACTTTCTCCAGGTGTTTTACAGGTATGAGTGCCTAATCAGGTATGAAAAAGTGAAGTTCCACCTTTCCCACTAAAACTCTCATTCAACACACACTAATCAAAAGATTATCAGGCACTGTGCTGGACACGAGAATTATAGGACAGACATGATCTTGGCTCGTATGAACAGAGTCTAATGATGGATCCAGGCTAGCAAAGACACAGTTATACCATATGTGTAAGCCATATTAAAGTTATTATATTTGGCTAAGCTAGAGAATAACAGTGCCATGGGTCCATATAGGATGAGTAATTGGTGGTAAAGGTGAAGAGCCTGAGGACAGGTTTCCAATGCTGAGTTTGGAGATATGAATAGGAAATGTGCAGATGGGTGAAAGACAACAAAAGGCATTGTGTTGGAGGTAAGCACTGTATACCCCCAAAATTGCAAATGAGCAGAACGAAGAGGAGCATGAAGCCCTTACTGAGAACAGAATCAAGCCTGGGACAGCCTCAAGAGAAGGGGTCATGTAACACAGTCTAACAGGAGAGTGGGGAAATGAAGTCCAAGATCAAATGAAATATAGCAAAGGTTGATATGTTTGAGGATGTGTAGCTCAGGCTGTTGACAGAAACAGATGAGAAACTATGGAAGACTCCATGTCTTCCAAACAGGACATTTGCAGTTATCTTTTAGCTGATTATTACAAGCTGCTGAAATATTTAAGAGAAAGATTTTGGTAGAACAGGGCAGAATAGTTTGGTGGCTTACAGAGGAAGTTGGAAGAAGGAATAAATTAAGCAGGATGGGTGAGGGAAGGGACTAGAACAGATAGATAGTGATAGACGGTTAGTGATGTCATTCTGTGTCCATTTTTTTATGACTACTGTAAAAATTGTCACACACTTGTGGCTGTAAAGAGTACATATTTACTATCTTTCTATTTGGGAGGTCAAAAGTTTAAGATCAGTCTCAGTGGGCTAAATTTAAAAAGGGGTTGACCGGGCTGCATTTCTTCTGGAAGCTCTTGAGGAAAATTGATTTCTTGGCAGCTCCAGCTTCAAGAGGCTACCATACTTCTTGACTCCTGGCACTTTCCTCTGTTTTCTAAGCCAGTAACTGCGTCTCTTCATGTCTCTCTTTGCTCCACTTCATGTTCCCATCTCATGCATTCTTATTCTACTGTCCCTTTCCTAATAAGACTTTTGTGATTATATATTGCCACTCTTCTACCTCAGTTAAGCAAGGCTCATCTCAATTTAGTTTTTATTTGCTAGAGTTTCCATAACAAAAACCAAACTGGTGGCTTAATCAAGAGAAATCAAATCTTCCACTATTTGGGGAGCTGGAAAAATGAGATCAATGAGTCAGCACGATTGATTTTTCTAGTCTTTCTCCTTGCTTCAGAGATGTCTCTCTTTTCCCATGTTGCCTGTGGTCACCTCTGTGTGTGCCCACTATTATGTGTCTGGAGTCTTTTTTGTGTGCTATAACCTCCTCCACTTCTTACAAGGAAACATTATATTCATGGCCCACTCAAATAGAAGGGTTTTTTAAAATTATTATTATTGGTGAAACACCATGAGGTACAGTTGTAGATTTACAGTTTTTTGTGCTTGGGTTTCTATTATACAATGATCAAATACCCATCCCTCCACCAGTGCCCATTTTCCACCAACATGGATAATATCCCTCCCACCCCCATCCCCCCCATCCCACCCTGCCTCTGTGGTAGGGCATTCTTTTTGTTCTCTCTCTCCTTTTGGATGTTGTGGTCTGCAAAAGAGGCATTGAGTGGCAAACATGTTCAGTCTATAGTCTACTTTCAATATGCATCTCCCCTCCTGGGAGGATCCTCCAAACACCCTTTATTTGGTGCTCCCTTCTCTATCTGAGCTGCCCTTTCCCCTAGAATGCCCGGCTGGCCTCTAAGCTATGGAGTAATCCTCCTGGTGCTGATCTCAGCTATTCTTGGGTATTAATCTCATATTTTGTTACTTTATATTCCCCAGATGAATGCACTCTTTCTCAAATAGAAGGGTCTAAGGCCTATTTTAACTTAATTGCCAATGTAAAGACTTTATCTCCAAAAATGTTCTGATTAACTGGGTAGTTAGGGCTTTAACATGTGAATTTTGAAGGGACAAAATTCAAAATAGGATCCTTAAATTCAAATTGGTAAAGAAGTCAAACTATTGCTATCCACATGATACTGTATATAAAATATCCTAGGGACTTTATCAAAAAGCTCCTGGAAAACAAGACCAGAATGATAGTATAATGGGTAGGGCAGCCGTCTTGCGTGAAATCTTGGTTTCATTCCAAGCACACATATTTTCCCTGGAACCCCCCAAGGAGTGAATCCTGAGCACAGATCCCAGAAAAGATGAACAGTTGAGCATCTAATGCCTTCATTTTCTTATCTCTCAGAATTTCTTGGGCTACTGGGGAATTTAAGGATCCCATACAAATTTTTTTGTTTATTTTATTTTTGCTTTGTTTGGGGGTTATTCCTGGTGATGCTCAGGACTTAATCCTGCTCTGTGCTCAGAGATCCCTCCTGGCCTTGCTCAGGGGACAATATGCAATGGACAAATCTGGGAAGGTTGAATGGGAGGCAAGACTTTAAACCATTGTACTATCTCTATGGCCTTGAATTTTAGAAATATTTTCATCAAGATCAAGACCATCCTGTTATTTGTCAGTTGCCTTAAGCAGGCCCCAGTAACGTGTCCTTCATCCTAGCTCTGAGATTTTTTAAAAAGTGCCATATTCAAGGCTCTTTCAGGGTTAGGAGAATTAGACTCATCATTGTTACTGGTATTTGGCATATAGGGTATGCCACGGGGAGTTTGCCAGACTCTGCCTTGTGGGCAGGTTACATTGGGTAGCCTGCCAGGTTGTCCAAAGTAAGAAAGAGATAATTAGATAATTAGCTTCTGGGAGCTGGATTTTATAGTCTCTGGGTCTTGGCCGTTGATGGGATTACACAGCGCCAGGGGACCAGTTGGTGGGTGTGACCCCTGCCTACTGGAATATGGAGGAGGATCTGGGTGGAGGTTGCTCAGATTATTTTCATAATCTGGTTCTTTAATTTTTTTAATTTTAAAGAAATATTTGTTCTAATTCTTCTGGTCCATAATCACATGCATGATCCATTGTGAGATTGGCCCAACTGCCTTAATTCTTTTTTTTTTTTTTTTATGGGGAGGGGTTGTGTTTGGGTCGCACCCTTTCAGCAGAGATCCAGGGGATTATAAGTGGTGCTGGGATTTGAAGCAGATGAACTGCTGCAAGACAAACATCTTGTCATACTATCTCTCTGCCACACTATCCTCCAACTTTAATATTTTCTATACAGTTATAGTAATCAAAACTGCATAATATTAGAACAAATACTGGCTGGAGCAATAGCACAGCGGGTAGGGCGTCTGCCAACATGGCCGACCCGAGTTCAATTCCTCTACCCCTCTCGGAGAGCCCGGCAAGCTACCGAGAGTATCTCGCCCCCACGGCAGAGCCTGGCAAGCTTCCCAGGACGTATTCGATATGCCAGACACAGTAACAACAAAGTCTCCACTGGAGACATTACTGGGCCCGCTTGAGCAAATTGATGAACAACGGGAGAGCCTTTACTTTACTTTACTCTCAGATGGGCTGGAGTGATAGCACAGCAGGTAGGGCGCTTGCCTTGCATGCAGCTGACCCAGGCCAACCGCGGTTTGATTCCTCCGCCCCTCGCGAAGAGCCTGGCAAGCTACCAAGAGTATCGCACCCACCTGGCAAAGCCTTGCAAACTACCCGTGACATATTTGATATGCCAAAAACAGTAACAAGTCTTACAATGGAGATGTTACTGGTGCCCATTTAAGCAAATCGATGAACAACGGGAGGACAGTGCTATACAGTGCTATACTCTCAGATACGTGGAATAGAATTGAGAACCCAGAGATAAACCTTCAAATATCCCGGAAGTTTCTGTATAAGGATTAGGCGTCTGAAATGAAGCAAGTAGAAGAGGCTCTTCAACAAATAATGCTAGGAAAATGGGTTAGGCCACATTAAAAAAAATTGCTTTCTAATCTCATGCCACATACATGAGATCTAAAATGGATTGAAGACCTGACATTAAACTTGACTTCATAAAATGCATCAAAGAAAACATAAGCAGGACCCTCTAAGACATTGACTTCAAGGGAAATTTTAATGATATCTCATTGGCAAAGAAAACAGAAATAGAAATTAACAAATGGAACTTGAACAAAGAACAGACAATACCCGCACTGTATAAAATCCCAGGGTGGCTGGGGCCTCTCTCCTAGCTGGGGGAGCCCAGTCCACGGGGCAGACAGAAGAGGAAATGAGGGCCAAGCAGGTTGGTTCATCAGATGCCATTTATTCCGTTTTCCCCACGCGCTTGCTCCAGTCTCTCTGTGCCCCACATTCTAGTCTCACACTGCCCCCCATTCCTATCTCCTATCTCTCCTGCTCATCTCACCAGGCTCCATCTCACAGCCTGGGCTCTGTCCTCTCCTCGTGCCTGCTCCTGTATTCTTCTACATACTTCTCTCTCTGTCCCCCTTGCTAGTCTCTCCACACTCCATCTTGCTGCCCTGCTCTCTCCAGCTCTCTCGTCTCTTTCTCTCTCGTCTCTCTCGTCTCTCTCTCTCTCTCTCTCTCTCTCTCTCTCTTATGCACTCTTCCTTCCTAGCCCCTCATTCCTCGATCCCAGCTCTCTGGATTCTGCCTCTCTCTAGCTGTCTCTCCTCCCAACTTGTCTCTCTCCAACCCCAGCACTCTGGGCCCAAGCTAGTCCGGGAGCAAAATCAACATAAGAAAGCCCTTCCTAACTGCCCATCAGGATCAAAGGCTGAAACACCACCTAGGGGTTATTCCAAAGCCCTTCCTGACTGCCCAAGGGCAAAATACTTCTTAAGATATTTTTCTCCTTTCCTCAGTCCAATAACTCGATCAACATCTTCACTGTCACTGTCCTCCCGTTGTTCATCGATTTGCTCGAGCGGGCCCAGTAATGTCTCCATTGGAGACTTTGTTGTTACTGTGTTTGGCATATTGAATACATCATGGGTAGCTTGCCAGGCTCTGCTGATCAACATCTTAATACTAGTTAATTTTGTATGGACACAGGAAGAGGTACATTGAGGCTTGTAGGGCAGCTCTCCTGGGAACATCTTGCCACAGACTCAGACTACAGTGCTCAGACCAGATTAATCATTCCTAACCCTAGCAGGGTCCGAATCTAGTTATTACTTTTTGGATCATGACAGCATTTGTCCATGACCAAGCTCTTAACTTAGAGTTAAGCATTATGGCATTTTGGTCAGGCCATTTCGATGCTAGGGTAGCACACAGCTTACCACTTGCCATGGTTCTTTCCATCTAGTCCCTTGTGGGGATCCTGCTTTTGGGCTTACTAAGGAAGTAAGGGCTGCTGAGGCTTAGGTCGAGAGAACAGTTCCTCAGGAGGAAAATACCATTTAGAATCAGATGACTCCCACATTACAAAAGCATAGCATTACTGTCTTCTTGTGTCCGTACAAAAAGGGCATTACTCTGAATAAACTATGCAAAGAATTTAATGAGAAGAGAAAAACAATATTTATTAGTCAACAGAGCACTAAGAAAGAAGTTGCAAATAAACACAGAGGAATGGGAGCACTGTGATGGGAGTAACCCAAATAAACCTAAGCTACTGTGGCAATGTTATCCTACACCCCACCAACAAGGAAACAAAAAAAAACACCAAACTGAAACCACTACCACCTCCTAAAACAAACAGCCAAAACAAGCTCCAAAACCTTTTGTACTGAGACAGAAATGAGGCTAAAATAAAAAAGATACTTTAATGACTGAGAGAAAATATTTTCCCATTCTACATCAGAAAAAGGCCTAATAAGCCAAGAAATATATAGCATTCTCTTGCTCAGAAATAGAAAAAACAAACCATTTGATAAATTGGGAGAGGAGATGAACAGACACTTTCTAAACAAAGACATAAAGAAGGCCATAAGCTACATGAAAAAACTTTCAGCATGATTGACTTTCAGGGAAATGCAAGTAAAAATGATAATGAGCTATCAATTCATACTCGTGAGAATGGATGATATGAAAAAGATCTGAAACAGTAAGTGCTGCAAGGATGTGGTGAGAGAGAAATATCTTAATCACTGTTGTTAGGACCATTGCATAATCCACTCTCTCTGGTAAATGGTTTAAAGACTTCTCAAAATATTACAAATAGAACTTCCATATGACCTTGCAATTCTACTCCAGGGAATCTACCCCAAGAACACAGAAACATTAATAAAAAAGGACATATTATACACCTATATTTATTGCAGTATTATTTACAATAATTAAGAGCCGGAAACAATCTATGTCCAAAAACAAATGCGGATATAAAGAAATTGTGGATGGGGCCAGAGAGATATTCAACATGTAGGGCTTTTTCCTTGCATGCCACTGACCTGGGTTTGATCCCCGGCATCTTGTATAGTCCCCTGAGTACAGCCAGGAGTAATGTCTAAAGGCAGAGCCAGAGTAACCCCTGAGCATCACAAAGTGTGGCTCCCAAATAAAATAAACCCAAACCCCAAAAACAAAAAAGAAATTGTCATATGTGTGCACAATGGAATACTATTAAGTTATGAAAATTGAAATTCTTCAGTTTGCTGCAACTTGAATGGAATTAGATGAATTGAGTGAATGAATTTAAATGAAATTATTATGCTAAGTAAATGAGTCATGATTTTAAAGATAAATTCCAGATGATCTTGCTCGTAATAAGGAATATAAAGAAATCAAGTAGGCTAGAGAGATAATACATTTTCCTTGCATGAGGCTTACCCAGGTTTGATCCTTGGCATAGCAAATTTTGCTATGTGAGATCTTATATTAATAGATGTGGGCATCTTTGGGAAGAACCATCTGACAATTCCATATACAACTGAAGAGGAAAATGAAACTTAGGGTATAGAAAATTGAATCACGCATAATACAATGAATCTAAGTGTCTTGAAGTAAATAAGTGGAAAATCTTCAGGGTAGTTGAATTTTCTTCTGGTAGGAAAGGCCATACTCTCCTTTCTATAGGAAACAAATCCTACTCCAACAGTCTAACACTTTAATTATGCACACTAATTTTTTTTAACGATTGTTTTACTGGCATTAGTCTTATATTCTTAAGACTTGGTTGAAAACTCCTTGATGCAATTGTCTTACAACTCTTTTTGAACACTAACCACACTAATCCTCATTTCCTTCATTTTTTAAATAGCAATGATAATGATATTTACTCTGTAACATGATTTTTGAGAGTTAAATGAAATAATATGCAAACTGCCTACTGCCTTTGACAGTGCTGATAAATGGAATTCACTACTATAATTACTATGAAGATGAATCGCTTCACCTCAGTGCTTGGCTCATTGCTGGATATGAGGTAAGTGCTCCAGGTAGTTTAGAATAGCAAAAGGCATGTATTTCACATATTCTTTCCTGGAAATATTGAAAGACTTGTCAGGTAAATGAGAACTTGTTTGCAGCTAAATGAAATAAATTGATGTGCTTTAATCACCTGCTTCTATTTATTTATTTGCAACTAATTAATGAATTTTTATAAAGTTGTTAATGCTTTATTGCATTCAATATTCCAACACTAATCCCACCACCATTGTACCGTCCCACTACCATTACTTTCAATTTCCCCAATTTTCCCAACCACCCCTTAAGCCTGCCCCCCTATAACAGGACTTGAATAATTTATTTTATATTGCTTGCTATAATACGATAAAATGATCAAAAGATATTTCCTTAACATGTAAGTGTGTGAATATTGTTGCATCTCCTCACCACAGAGCCATTAAGCCCTTGTAGAAGAGATTACTAACATGCTGTTACAGGTTAGGCTTTGTGTGTTTAAATTTACTTAATCGAGATTGATCGCCTTCTATTTTATATCCCATCCAATCTGGTGTGCTATTTGTGGTTTATCAGTGTTGTACAGTTTGAGTTGTTGTACACGACTACATTTGCGCTCCAGGAATTAAAAAAGTTTGAATGGGGTGATACAACTAGAGTTGAATTTTTAACTGGATAGTGACTTTGAGTGGACCGGAGCGATAGCACAGTGGGTAGGGCATTTGCTTTGCATGCGGCCGACCCTTGCCAACCCGGGTTCAATTCCTCCCCCCAACTCAGAGAGCCTGGCAAGCTACCGGAGTATCCTGCCCATGTGGCAGAGCCTGGCAAGCTCCCCGTGGTGTATTCAATATGCCAAGAACAGTAACAACAAGTCTCACAATGGAGATGTTACTGATGTTCGCTCGAGCAAATCTATGAACAACGGGAGGACAATGCTACAGTGCTACAGTGACTTTGAGCACCCTGGACCATGCATCCTGTGGGGACCAGAAGCACCTCTGCAACTTGTTGAACTCTTTTGAGGGTTTATTTATTGAATCTCTGGATCATGGCCATATATATTTGGAGAAGTTTTGGGGTCCCAAGCAGCGATGATCAGGGATTCTTTCTGACTCTACACTCAGGATTTATTACAGCTGGTGCTTGGGGGACCATGTGAGATGTCAGGGATTGAATCCACGTTGGCTGCATGCAAGGCAAATGCCCTACTCACTGTACTATCTCTCCAGCCCTTAATAAAGGATATATTTTTATAAGTGCATTTTGGGGGGCTTCCTAGGGGACTCAGTGGGCCAGTGTAGGCAATTTTAAATCAACTACACCAGTGGTTCAATGCACTGATGTAAGGGTGCAGTACTTTCTGGGGTCTGTGGTACTAAGGACCATCAGGGCCATTGATGTGGTGCTTAGGAGTCAACAGGGTCACAAACAGCAGTGCTTGAGGGATCCATGTGGTACTGGGGGTCAAAATCAGGTCATTGTACTATCTCGCTTGCCCCATCTAGATCTATAAATGTCTTATTTAATATTCGCATCAACTAAGTGAGATGATATTTTATTTCTCTTGCTTCCTTCTTTCATCCTTCCTGCCTTCTCTGTCTTTGTCTCTGTCTCTTTTTCTCTTTATTTCACAGGAAACTGAAACACATGGCAAGGACATATTCAACTCAGGTCTTCCAAGTAGTGAAAGGGGAACACCTCAGATCCTGTGTCTTCTCACCACAACAAGCGGTTAATTCATTGACACTGTCACTGTCACTGTCCTCCCACTGTTCATCAATTTGCTCTAGCAGGCCCAGTAACTTCTCCATTGTGACAATTGTTACTGTGTTTGGCATATCGAATAGGTCACAGGTAGCTTGCCGGCTTTGCCATGCAGGTGAGATACTCTCAGTAGCTTGCCGGGCTCTCTGAGAGGGGCGGAGGAATCGAACTCGGGTCGGCCATGTTGGCCGCTTGCAAGGCAAAAGCCCTACCCACTGTGCTATCGCTCCAGCCCAATTCATTGACATAATCAATTAATTTATTTCAATTACCCTACAATCTAGCTTCCCTGATAATCTAGTATTTGGATATAAATTTTGAATGTTTAGGTTTATGCTTTTAAATACTTTAATAGGCAGATCCTATTAATTGATAGGCGAGAAACAGAGGACGCTGATGAGCACAAATAAAGTTGAATTGAAAACAGTTATTCTTGATACCTTGCGTCATATTAAAATATATGACAGACATCTTATTATTTTCTTGCAAACAGTTAATGCTCCAGAAAAGGCTTAGAAAGTCCTCTTTCCCTATACCATTTTTCTATGATACTAATTGTCAGAACACTCAGAAACTGTGCTTGCCAGGGTTTCTGTGTAATTTTATAATCAAAAAGAACTACTGTAATGTGCAAATCTAAATGCAAACTGCCTCCTATTTAATTACATTATGGGTGTAAATTAGCCCCAGTGCCAAAAATTTCTGCCCTGGATTATAGAACCCTGTGTTGCAATTATGTCTTCCCAAGCTCTTTGAAATTTTACAGTGGTAAGAAATGTATAATAGCAACAATTATTGAAACCACTAGCAATGCACTGCTTAATTTAAAATGTAGTTTCATGATTACATATTTGAAACATAAAATTCAACCCTGTCAAACTTTCATCAATGCCTGAATTTAATTAATTCGTCTGTTTGAAACCTTAGGAATAAGTGACAAAGATGTTTCAGGGAGTCACTGAGGATCACATTGACCAGTTAGGGGACCTAGGAACTTCCCTGACTTTCATTTGCTTGTCTGTCAAATGGGAATAATAATGGGTCTACCTAAATAAGATGGCTTTCTCTTATTTAGCTAGACATATAATGAAATCTTACATGTCAGGTAACAAGAACAAGCTGATGTAACAAGAGAACCAATCCGAGAAAAACAGAAATATCTTCCAATTTCAGTGCTGAGTCTGGAGGGATAGTGGCCTCCTCTGATCTTGACATTTGTGGGGGAAGGTATTCTCTATTTCTTGAAATTCATTATTATTATTGTTTCTTTGCAATAAGCTATTTCTTTGCAATATGCTTAGACAATGTCCCCGTTTACATGGTTAGAATTTGGTTTCAGGTATAACCATAAAGACCTTAAGCTCAGACTGGAAGAGACACATCACTTTTGCTTACATATCCCTGATAAGAACTACTCACACAGGTCAAGCAGTGTCCAGGGTTCCTGGCAAGGGCAGTGGCCACGTGCCCAGCATAGCTCTGTTCCTGTCAAGGGCAAGTCTGGATTCTGGTGGATAAATCTCACTGTCTGCTTTGGATATGATTGTGAATGTTAATATGCTGCCACGGAGAAGGTCAATGTTACTTGAGCTTTGTCTGAGAGCTAACACTGAACATAATTTGTTTTATTATTTCAGTAGACCTACAAGGTAGTTAATGCTATCCCACATAAGAAAACAGAGTTCGGAAGAAGTTTTGTCATAGGCCAAGGTCAAAGTTTCCTAGGGGCAAAACTTGGAGTGAAAAGATATCTAAAGGAAGATGCTGTATGTCAGGAATCTAGGCATGAGATTTAAGGAACCGGGAGATAGCCCAGTGGTCAGGGGCTCCTGCTTGCTGTTGAGTGTAGCCCTGTAGGCTCCTGAGCTCCCCGAAGCTTCCCCAACACTTCCTTACATAGCCTATGAGGGTCTTGTTGGCTTGGTCGTCCCTGGCACTGCAGGGCCAGAGCAGCACCACAGGCTCAAACCCGCCATTGAACAGTTCAGCCTGGTTGGCTAACTGTCACTGTGAATGGTCTGAGTCTCCTGAGCATGTCTCAAGAGGGCCTCTTTTACAGGATTGGGTGAGCCGAAGGGCAGCATGCACACTTTGATACCTGGTGTTTGTCCTTCCTAAACGTTTCATCTATAACTCAGCTCTGATCCAAATTCTGTCCCTGTTAAGTTGCCTCATTTTTCATGAACGCTTTGCCGTCATCTCTATTCTCCCTTTAAGTGTCTCCGGCAGTGTCTCGCGGGATGTCATGATTATCCTGGTCCTACTACACAAGTGAACAAATCTTACTCCTGTAGCAGAGATTTTAGACTTTTAAAGGAAAAGGTCTCCTCCCCCACCCCGACCCCAGTTTTGGGGTAACACATATAGTTCCCAGAGGTTACTAGCTACACTCAGGAATTATCCCTGGCAGGGTTGGGATACCAGGGAATGCACCCAGGTGTTCAAAGTCACTGTCTTACTCGCTGTGCTATCTTTCTGGCCCAGGAAAAGGTTTTTTGAATGGCACTTTATCCTCTTTCATTCTCCCCTCACTCCCTCCCAGAGTGTAGAATTCTAGCAAGTAACAGTAAGTCCTTTACAGGTAGATAAACTCAATTAAACACAATCAGAAAACATCAGAGCCATGATCTCCTGGACTTGGGGAATGGGGTTTTCACCCATGCTTTTTCTTGACAACTCCATTAGGTTTAGTTAAGTTTGGGTTTTGACTTTCCAATCTTCTAGGGAGAAACCTTTCACAACAGTCACTTGGATCTCCTTCCTGAATCATAGAGTATAGGTCAAGAAAATTTCAAGATCAAGTTGGTAAGAGTTAGGAATTATTATCATTAAGTGTCTGATTTGCATTAATGACAAGTGGCAGTAATGGAACTGCTGGATTCTCTCCTAATTCCATATATTTATGAAAGTGGTATATACTAACATCACCACTATTAACTTTGGAGCAAATTTTCCAAATTTTTCTTTGGAGCAATCACAAGTATAATTATGCATTTCAACATTTGAATAATGAGTCAATGGTCAATTAATTTTTGTTGATAGGTGGCAAACTAGTGACCGAGAGAGGAAAAAAAAATCACTTCTGGTATTGATCATTTCTGATAAATACGTAAAAAGCAATTAATTTTCACCTTTTGCATCCCAGAAGGAAGTTTCCTACTTAAGGTGCTAAATATACCCCATGCTGGGCACTAGAGAATTATCACTTTCATCCGTTGTCCTTTCAATTTTTGCTTCCTTCTAAGTTTCAGTTACAGTCACGCACTGTATCCATGTCAGGCTGATTTGCAGGGGTGGGGCTAGGAGGCCCTTTGGTGACTGTTGATTCTTATTAGAGAAAATTGTTCGAGCTGGTGCATCAGCTTTCAGAGAAAGGCTGAGAAAGGAGGCCTTCCAAACTATTTTCCCAAGGAATCTGCCCATTCCTGGGTAGCAAGGACAATGACTTCGAACATACATTGTTTCTGAAATCAAAATGCGCACTCAATATCTTGGCTCAGATTTCTTCTTGACTTCTCAGTTATTTTAGACAAATGTGCGTGGGTTCCTGTTAGACAGGTGGTAAAAATAGCAACTGTGTCACGTCACTCTTTTTAATTAAGCATTAATATCACATTTTATAGTTCCAAAGGGATTTGGAAGCACTTGGATTCTTTGTCAGAGACAATGACCTTGTGAGCCACATTTGTGAATGTATTTAACTCTTCCTTGGAAAAGAAAAGCAGAGAGAGGTAGGAATTAAATAGTATTTTGAAGTGGTAATGAGCAGGGATTGAAAACCAATCCTAAGACTTACTTACTATTAGCCCCCAGTTTGCAATGATCCTTTTGCTGGAAGCAATTAGAGTGATACGTTCTCTGAGTGATGTATCTGGACAAAAAGAATTCCCCAATATGAAGTCTCTAGATGGATGGAGCACATTTTTTTTTAAAGTAGAATACACATTGAGTTAAAATGAAGTATTTTATTAAGCAAAATATTATAAAAAAAGGCCTACAAATGCAGGAGTGCCTTTGGGGTGGGGGTGCCGTTCTAAATATTGAATTAAAAATCTCAGTGTCGAAAAGTGATGTCCTGCTATCCTGGAACCTTTCTCCTAAGGAAAGGTCCAGAAGTTCTGTGAGCTATTTGTTATCTATCTCATTCTTTATTCAGTAAGTTTATAACAGTCATTCTCTTACAGAAGAATTCTTTCCTCTACTGAACTGTTGTTATGGTTTGCACTTTAGCAATTGTTCACCATATTCTGGGATAACCCAAGGTTCTCACAATTAAAAATGTCCTCAATTCTGTCAGTGCCCCATACTCTTCTGATTGAATACAAGAATAAAAAAACTGACTCTCTAATTTATCATTATTTGTGATTTGAGCCATATTATTGCTTTTACCATTTCTTAGTAATTGTTATCAATTTTATCTTTATGAATTATCTCACAGGCATATGTTCATTCATTCATATATCCACTCACTCATTCATTAATTCATTAGTTCACTTGGCTAGTCAGTTATTATTCACTGGGGCTTTATTTATTTATTTTTTACCACACCCTGTGATGGTCAGGGCTTACTCCTGGCTCTGCACTCAGGTATCACTCCTGGCAGTGCTTGGGGAACATTATGAGATGCTGTAGATCAAACTCAGGTTGGCCGTGTACAAGACAAGTGTGTTACTGCTGTACTCTCTCTCCAGCCTCTTCATTGGGGATTTAAGTGATTAAAATATTGGTCAAGGATCTCAGTGCTTCCTTCACAGGCCTCAGGACAGAGAGAAATGTGTCCAGCATAGATCTGAACATTTCGACAAGTTCTGATGATAAATGAAGACTTCTCTTAGAACGTTAAAGTGATAAAGGAGAGCGCTTTTCTACAGTTCAAAGAAATTTTGATCCCAGGTCCTATGTTTACTTACAATATTCCAGGTTCTGTGATCTTTCTTGAAAAATCAGGAGTAGGCCTTTGTTCTGAAGAAATAGTAGTGGAGAGAGACACTGGAGTAAGAACAGGTAGAGTAAACTGAAGCTGGGAGCAATAATGTAGGAAAGCCAATTGTTTTGTGTTCATTGGCTTTAATCTAACAACTGACACCATAAAACCTATGTTGATCTCACTTTATTTGCTTTTCATTTATTTTGTTTTTTATTTTGGGGGCTACACCCAACAGTGCTCAGGGCTTTGTCTTGATCAGGGATCACTCTTGGTGGTTCTCAGGGGATCATATGTGGTATGATCTGGGCCTCAAATGTTTGGGTGGGCTGCATGTAAGGCAGGTACCTTACTTGTTCTACCAACTCTCTGGCCCTCTTATTCTCATTTTAGCGATGAAAAATCTGTGATTTTCAGAAGGATTTTTCAGCTAGTAAAGTAAACTAGAATTGGAGCATATGTTCTTTCTAGAACACACTGTTTTTCATAATGTTTCCTTAGGTCATCCCGATTTGAGTGGTACTTTTGAGTTAGTATGACAGAAATAGATATGGTACTTTTCTTGGTTCATATCTATATAGCTGGAGCCTCAGCCTCCTTCTTAGTTTTATCTGGTTCAAGTAAGGGAGTGTATACTTGTTGGAGGGGAACATAAGGCTCCCGTAGGAAGAAAATGAATGGAGATATTCTTTGGCTGGTGAGCAACTGCTTTTGCTAATTTATTGGTGAGCACCTGTTCTTCTTTTGAATGAGATCATTTTTCTCTTTATGCCTGTCATCTCTCTCTAAACCTGGGTAGGTATATGTATGACTGCCATAATTAAAAGCTTAAATATAATTTTCCCACAAAACGACTTTGCTGTGTACCTTCAATTTTGTTCTGAAGAACTGGTGGTACAGTCATTTTTTTTGTTATCTGATACTGAAAATGTTGGGAGGTCATGCAAGACTTCCTAGAGTATGATAAGCCTAAATTATTCAATTTGAGAAGACCCCAAAGAGTTCAAGACTTTTTATGCACTTTAACTTCCCCTTTTCTGGGGTAATTCAGGTATTAGAGAGTTGAAAAAGCAGAATGAATTCAACACAGTAAGAAAAATGTATACTTTCCCCTGGATATGCATGGTTTATAGGGGAGAGTACTTGGTTTACAAATGAAACCTTCTTCACTAGTTCAAAATCTAATTTTATCTCTTTGAAATTGTGAACTTAAGGGAGTCAATTATAATAGCTTTTACTCTTATTTTGTTTTGGGACCACACCCAGTGATGCTGAGGGCTTACCCTGAGCTCAGAGATCATTCCTGGCAGACTCAGGGAATTGTATAGGGTGGTGGGAGTTAAACTCAGGTCTGCTGCGTGTAAGACAAGCACCTTACTTGATGCTACTGTCTCTCTAGCCCCAGCTTTTATTTTTTATTTCATTTTGCTCTGTTGGAGGAGTTGGCCCACACCTGGCTGGACTCAGAGCTTAATTCTGGCTCTGTACTCAGGTATTATTCCTGGTTATATGTTCAGGGATCACTCCTATTGGTGTTCAGGGGATTATATGTGGTGCCAGGGATTGAACTTGGGTCAGCCACATGCAAGGCATGACCTTCTCCTGCTGTATTATTTCTATGGCCCTGAACTCTTACATTTTTTGAGATATGTGGGTTCACATCACTTAAGCTTTACCTTCAGTGACTTACTATAATTACTCTAGGATAATTAGCTGGCCACAGTCAAGTATCTGACACCAGTCTGTATCTTCTTCTACTGTTTCTTTTTCTGCTTATGTTTGTGTTATTTTCCCCGTGTCTTTGTTTGAAATCTGTGTCTCATACCTGATGCTTCTATGTCTAAATTTTCTAAGACCGAATCTGTAGTTTCGTCCATCCTAACCTTGATAAAAATCTTTCTGATCCCTCCCAAAGACATTATCTGTCATTTAACCCTAATGCAATTTGCTACCATGTGGATGGATCTGGGGAGTTTCATGCGGAGTGAAGGCAGCCAGAGAGAAAGGGATCAATAAAGTATGATCTTCCTTGTACTTGGAATATGAGCATAATAAGGAATTATCAAATGGCAAAGGAAATAGACCTGAGAATTTGTCTACAGAGCCGAGCTTACCATGGTGGGAGATGGGCAACAATGAAGGGAATGCTGGTGAAAGTGTGGTGTTGAAAATTTGTATGCATAAAACTTTATCTGCACAGTACTGGAAACTATGGTGACTAAAACTGAAGAGTCAAACAGCTTTGGGGAGAACTGGACTGGCAGAGGGAGTTCTTATTTCTGCTGTGAAAGAACAGCATTTAAACCAGCTAAAGACCCCACATTGCAGCCCAGTATTGTGAGTCCATTTCAAAATATTCAAGAAGGTTTTTATATAGATTCTTCATATGTTTCTATTAGTTATATAATGCAATAATGCTTTTGTTACCATGGTCTGGATGACTATTCTTTGACCATACATCTTTCTTCCTTGCAATGACCATGGTTGTTACGGTGTGAGGGCAAAACTGATGACAAGTTGCAGCTAACATTAAGTCTCAACTAGGCCTCAATTTCTGTTTCCTGAAGCAGGACTTGCAGTTTTTTGTAAACTCCCAGTTGAGTAATTTGCGGAGATAAGGAATTGGGCAGTTGGATCTGGCCAGTCACGAGGGGTCACTGTACCCTCCTTAAAAGCTGTTACTAACCATTGTCTAATTGCTGACCACTGTTTTAACAGAGCCGATGCTAAAAATAGACCAGTATATAAATTGTTTCTTAATTCTGAACCCTATATAAACTGCTTGTGATTTGGAGACAGGGTCCTTGTCGAGACTCACTGTGTTGCATGAGACTTGGATCTTAGCTCAGGCTAGCACTGCCTCAGGCTAGTAATAAAGTTCCTTTGCTTTTGCATTATAATGTGTGGACTTGGTTTCTCCGCAATTGGGGGGGATCTGAAACTCGGATTATTGTGTTTACTGTTGTCAATGAGTTGGTATAACTGTAGGAAGAGAATCAGGTATGATCTGTCATACCAAAGTAATTTTCCAGGTAAAGAATTACTGAAGATCCTTTGAAACTAGCAATGAAGGCACCAACATCGCCATATAAACAGCAGTATCAGCAGTTTTCTGAGGGTGGGGGTTGGATATTTTAGACTGATGTTCAGTGGGTTGGACTGAGTGCAGAGGGTAGGGCATTAATTTCACATGTGATCAATCTCAGTTGATTCCCCAAACCACATGTAGTCCCCCAAGGCTACAGGGGATACTCCCTGAGCACAGAGCCAGGAGTAAGCTCTTAGCACTACTGAGTGCGGATCAAGAAAGCAAGCAAGCAAACAAAAAGACTGTTCAACAGTTTTCAATAGAAATAAACAGTCTTAAAACAACATCTTGCAAATCAAGAATTGAATTTCATGATTTTTAGCATCAGAGCATCAAGAATATTGCAGCAAAATGGGTATCTAATTTATATGTAGCTGATAAGTATCATAAACTGTCACAGGAAAAACATTACTCCAAAATTAAACACACTGGAAGGAAGAAATTATGGGAAAAGTTGGCATATTCCATTTGCAAAATAGAGAACAAAACCTGATGGACTTGAAAGTTATCAGTATTTACAGTAGCATGCTCCATGGTCTTTTAAAATATATCTAGAGTGGTTTCCCAAAAGAAACAGCATTTATGCTAATACAATATTTTGTTTAAAAATATCTTAAAGAGTAGTTGGACTGGAGAGATAATGCAATAGGTAAATCATGGACCTTGGATGTGGGAGGTCCAGATTCTATTCCCAGCACCACGTGGTCTCCTGAGCACTCAGCTGGAGAAGGCCTTGAGCATTGCCAGGTATATTATCAAAGCAAAACCAAAAGAAGAAATGAACTTTATCTCAAAGTTCAATACATTCTCATAATTATATCTTAATAATTATATAACAAAACTTTGTTCGTTGTGTAATATTCTTGGAATTTGCATTGCCTAATCCTAACAGGGATTTTTTTCTAGTTATAATGCACAAGATTAGTTGCTATTTTTCTGTTGTTATTTCTGATACTCTTCATGACAAATATTTACTGTGTTGAAATATATTCAATTTAAATCATTAGTCTCTAAAGCAAATATATGTCATGATTCAATGTTTGTCATTAAATTGTAAATTTCAGTGTAAATGTTGCCTATAAATATACTTACAAAATTTTATTTTTTGTTGACTGTTATGCAAAATCAGAGATCTGAGATCCTAAAGGAATCCTTAGGAGCAGGCCAATGCTCTGTCTTCTTCCAAGGATAGTCCTGGATCCATTTCAAGATATGGAACAAATGTGGAGCATTGCTAAGTCTTCTCAGACAAAGGGAAGTCCAAAGAAGCACTTTCTGGACACTTACTAACATTTGCTGAGCCTGAGCCTATTCTTTATTGGAATTCTTCCCTCTTCATCTTCATTCTTTATTGGGATTATTGCCCCTCTTCATCCCCCTTATACCCCCTCTGCTCCTCACACACTCAGTGGTGTTCAGGGTTATTCATGGCTTGGTGCTCAGGACTAGCACCTGGGAGTGCTGGGAACGATGAGTGCTATGTGGTACCTGGGGCTCTAGCAGTGCTGGGACATGACACTTTATAGTGCCTAGAGCTCTTACAAGCACACCATGTGCTTCGGACCATTGAGCTCTCTCTCAGCCTATCCCCAACTGTCTTGTTGTCATGCTGTTAACTTGACTTTGGTTCTCATAGACAGTTAAGGTCGATGTAAAATTATTAAAATTGTGACTCGTTTTGTCTGGGTTTTTTCCCAACATGATAGACTCTAGGGGAAAAATACACAAATTTATTTCAGATCAATTGGTTACTGTTTATACAGGAGAAAATGGAATATTTAACTGACTTGCTTGAAGATACTCCCGTAGAAATAGCCGATTTAGGTATCCAACCCCCATCTCTCATTCCAGTAATGGGATTTTATTTTCCACGCCCTTGTTTAGTATGTTGGTTTAGCTGCAGTGCAGGGAGCAAAAATGGAGACTGTGATGAAGAGAACCTACACGTGTGGGGTAGATAAAAGCATCAGGAAGATGCCACGCTGTGCATTACATTCATCTGCTTTGTACTATAATCGACTACATGGATGTGCAGCCTCTAATACCAGCCTGCTCGTTTGTAAAAACAGGAAAGATCCAGGCTTTCACAGTTTTCATTTTGCTATAAATATCAGCTATACCATACCCCTTCCAGCCATGAAATATTTATTAAATCAGCTCTGCGCCAGCCATGCGGTCAGAGCTGCAGAGGCAGACTTGGGTGAAATGGAATCTCGGCCCCTGGGAGACCAAAGTCTGTCCCACATTCTTCTAAGTCCGGAGACCAGCTCATTATGAAAAGACAAATCTGAATTTCCAAAAAAAAAAAAGAGCTTGATTTATTGAACAGAATAATGAAAATTGAGATCTGGAAGCAGTGTTAATATATATTATTTAGACCAACCTTGTCGATTCTGAAATAAGAAAATGAAGCCTTAGCAAAGTTTTGGTTTCCCCAAACTCATTTTGTTTCTTAGTCTTTGGGCCCCTGACTTTTTTTGGGGAGGAACAGCAGGCACCATTTGATCATTATGTCCTACTCACCTGAAAGCCAGCTGAAAAAAATGACTGATTAATTGTTCTCAGAAATAGAATCACACAAGAAATGTAAAAAAGAAAAAACATACATGTCTGGGTCCTATGGGCTAGTAGGTCCTAGGGCTGGGCCTGTGCATGGACTGTTTTAATTTTATTTATGAAAGTTCACCAGGAAATTCTAATGTGGAGAGAGAGAGAGAAAAAAAAGGTAGAGAGACAGAGACAGAGATGGAGAGAAACAGAAAGAGACAGAGAGAAAGACAGAGAGACAGAGAGACACAGGGAGACACACAGAGAGAGATTTACTAGAATCCATAAAGGGTATAAAGATGAATCAGGTCTCTTGAGTTCCAGTGAGTCTCTTCTAGGGAAAGCAGATTCCCTTGGAACAGATTATGTTTATATATGGCTCCAAGCAAATTATTTCTTTTTTTTTGGGTATGGGGAGGCAAGCCTGGCAGTGCCTGGGAGCTATTCTTGGTTTTGTGCTTAGGTGTCACTCCTGGTGCTGCTTAGGGAACCGTGTGGTGCTGGAGCTGAATCCAGACTTCCTGCCTTCAAGGCAGGTGCTCAGATTATTGGACTATCTCTCCAGCCTGCACAATATTTCTCGATGTAAAATATTTTTACCTTGTGCATTTATTTAGTAGAGTTGGAACTTTTAATTGTATTGTAAAGTATCTCTTGAAGTGGAATTGTATCCTATATTTGCTTCTATCTCACTTTTAGTAGTAGACTCACTTACATTTCAAGCATAAAGTTTCTTCTGCATCCCATATGGAATTACTTTCTTTGAGTCTCCTGCCCCCATTCCTGGCTGTCCTCACCAGGGCCCCTTGTAGGGGGTCAGGTTGAGTTTTCCTCCCTGTCCTGAGCAGAGCCCCGGCAGCTGAAGACCTCCGGAACCCAGCCACAGCCATGCTTAAGACTACTCTCCACACGCTAGGACGAAAAACACACATGAAGGAACCGGCAGAGGAACCCAGGTGTGCCGGACCTGGGGCTGAGATTGCTAAACTTGCTCGGATTGGGACTGTGTCTCCTCCGCCCAGATCCCCCATCTTCCAGTAGCTAGACAGTTATACCCAACAAGTGCCCTTGGTGCCGTGTAATCCCATCAACGGCCTAGACCCAGAGACTATAAAACCAAGCCCCTGGAAGTCTGCAGCCACAAACGCAGGTCCACGAAACCTCTTATCTAATTCTCACTCTCAGAGAACCTGGCCGGCTATTGAGAGTATCCTGCCCGCACAGCAGAGTCTGGCAAGCTCCCCATGGTGTATTCAACATGCCAAAACCCAGTAACAATGATGTTTTCATTCCCCTGACCCTGAAAGAGCCTTCAATGTGGCACTTGCTAAAATCTCAGGGCTAGGACAATGGAGACGTTACTGGTGCCTGCTCGAGGAAGTTGATGAACAATGGGATGACAGTGACAGTGACTTAATTATATTGGAAAATTGAATGACTATGGCTGAGTATATTCCTCCAATTGATCAAACAAACAAGCCAAACCCTGTATCTTAAACAATGATATAAAACTTATGGATAAAATTGATAACACCTCTCAACTGTATTGATTTGCCTTACACCACACCAAGATAATTCTCTATTCATTTATTCTTTCTTCCAAGTAGACAGAACAGTTTAGGGCTGAGAAGAGGGTTTTCTTGCTTCATTGTATGTAAAGGGATATGCCAATTTTGAAATGAGAGTCTCTTTTTTGCTTTATTAGCAAATAAGCTCATTCTATTTCATTAACCTTTCATTTTTACTGCCCACACTTCCAACTATAACCAGTTGCCTTTTGTCTTATCATTGTATTTCCATAGTTTACACAATTTTATTGATCTGCCATTAAGGATAGTCAGGGTCAAAATTCGTTATTATTAAATTGTAGTAACAATTTATGAATAAAAGTTTACACAGCATAGAAGCATTTGCAGTGCTGGTTTCATCAGCTTCTAGGTTTTTATTTAATTTTATTTAATTTTGTTTTATTTTTTATTTTACTGAATCACTGCTTCTAGGTTAATTGCCTGTTTTAACATTCAATTTTGTTGACTTATTTAAAACCAAGTCAGTCTGTGAGCTCAGTGGTAAGTCTATTCTATTCTGCATGTTTGAAGCTGACAGCTCTGCATGAGGCCTGCTCCCTTTTGGCCCCTCCAGTTCCATTGTCTGGCTTACTGGTGACGCCTCAAATGACATTCCTTATTTTCTGTCTTCAAGAAGTCTGCTAGCAAAATGAAGCATTTCTGTCAGTTTTAGTACTTTTAAATAGTATTCTTAAAAGACAAGAATGGAACTTTCCTATTTTCTGTCACTGTCCTCCCATTGTTAATCAATTTGCTTGAGCGGGCCCAGTAACATTGTGAGACTTGCTATTACTGTGTTTGGCATATCGAATACGTCATGGGTAGCTTGCCAGGCTTTTCCGTGTGGGCGAGATACTCTCGGTAGCTTGCCGGGCTCTCTGTAGGGGCGGAGGAATTGAACTTGGGTCATCCATGTCAGCTGCGTGCAAGGCAAACCCAAACCCCCTAACCACCGTGCTATCACTCCAGGCCTCCTATTTTCTATTTTTTTTTGAGGGGGCAGGGATGGGGACTACACCTGGTATTGCTCAGGGCTTACTTCTGACTCAGGAATTACTCCTGGAGGCACTGGAGGGACCATATGAGGTGCTGGGGAAAAAAAAAACACCCACACAGGCTGTTAGTAAGACAAGCACCCTATCCACTGTCCTATCTTTTGGGGTGTGTGTGTGTGTGTGTGTGTGTGTGTGTGTGGTGGGGGGAGGCATACCCAGCATGCTTAGGGCTTACTTCTGGCTCTGTGCTTATGATTTGGGGGGAGGGGAGCATATGTGGTGGCAGGGAAGGAACCTGAATTGGCAGAGTACAAGGCAAGCATCCTACCTAATGTTGTATCTCTCCAGTTCCCAAAGGAGTTTCTTATGGTATTAAATTAGAGAATAAAATAGTGTTGAGAGATTCTTGCCTTCCCAGGAATACACTGCTAGTGAGTGTTGTGACGGAGTTGGAGGGAGTCTGTCTATCCACCAGACAAGAACAAGAATTTGGGGGCCTGACAATAGGGCTAATTAAAATGCTAAAAACCAAAATTCTCTTATAGTTGCTATGAGAAAAAAATTAATTCAATTTCTGAACCAAATCTAATGTTTAAAATTATAGTTTAATATTTTATATTTATTAAAATTTTTAAATTGATTACCTTGAGATACACAATTATAAAATTGTTCATGATTGGGTTTCATTCATACAAAGTTCCAACACTGCTCCCTTCAACAGTGTACATTTCTTACCATCAATGTCCCTGTTTGTTCAAAATTATTATTGCCTTTCTGGTTTTGGGTCATACCTGGTGGAATATGGGTCAATTCCTTGGAGTACTGGGGAGAACCATAGAGGGCCAGGGAATGAATTTAGGAGTCCTGCATGCAAAACACTCGTGCTCAAAGCTGCTCTTAATTAAATAAATAAAAAATATATACCGGGTGCTTCTCTGTTAAGTTTATGGTTTTCCAATGGCAATATCTTTTACAACTCCAAATGAACTCTGACTCTTTTACTTCATTTGGTCTGTGACACAGAGACTTGGTCTCAGGAAATTTAAGAGACTTAGGGAAGAGAAATCTAGGACGCAGGTCTCCAAAGCTACGGCTGGTGTTTTGCTCCCAAGTCTATGCTCCGGGCACTCCAAGAGCAACAGTTATGAACAAATCTCACTGAATCTGGTATTAAATTGGAAGGTGAGATGGGTAGAGGGTATGCTGACCCTTTATTCTGATTTCCCCAAATATGCACTGGGTGGATTTCGGTCTTGGCACTTTTTAACTCCTTGAAGCCTAAACCCCACTAGGAGAGACTGATTTAATTTCTCTGGGGTTAGGCTTGGGCATCATGAGAATTTAAAATAACCACTATGGGTGAGTCTGCTGTCCAGTCAACAGTAGAAACATAGGCACATAGTAATGGTTCTCAATGTTTCAGAGATGGCATGGAGTTACATACCAGTCTCTCTCTCTCTCTCTCTCTCTCTCTCTCTCTCTCTCTCTGTATGTGAACAGAATCATCTTGTGTATGAGAGAAACACAGAGAGAGAGAGACAGAGAGAGACTCAGAGAGAGAGAGACAGAGAGAGAAAGAGAAGGGAAAGAGGGAGAGAGATATTTGTTTACTAGAATTTGGAAGGGGAGGATAAAGAATGAGTTTAACCAAAGGATAGTAGAGATAAGGGCCAGGAGGATGGCTCCACGGCTTTGAAGCCAATATCCTGTGCTGGGGGAAAAGGTAGCTGGGATAGAGAAGTAAATGATTATTGGAGGGCTTGCTCAAGGATGGTAGATGTGTGCTGAGAATAGATTATGGACCAAACATGATGACCACTTAGTACCTGTATTGCAAACCATAATACCCAGAAGGAAAGCAAAAGTAGGAGGGAATGTACCTGTCACAGAGGCAGGGTTGGGAGAAGGGGTGGGGCTGGTAGGTGAGATACCGGGAACATTGGTGCCGGAGAATGGGCACAGTTGGAGGGATGGGTACCTGAGCATTGTATAACTGAAATGTAATCATGCAAGTTTGTATGTCTGTAATTGTATCTCACGTGATTCAATAAAATAAAAAATATTTTTAAAAAGTGAGTTTGATAAATATTTGAATAAAATTTTTTTTCTAGATGATTTTGTTGATCTCCTGAATTTTGCAACATAGAAATATTTCTCAGGAACTGGAGTGTTAGTAAGACTGTTAGGGCACTTGCCTTGCACACTGATAACTGGGTTCTGGTACCACATATGGTCCCCCCAGCCCGACAATAGTGACCCCTTAGCAGAGTCAGGAGTTAACCTTAAATACCACTAGATCTGCACCCCGCCCCAAACAAACAAACAAACAAACAAATAAACAGACACCAAAAATATTTCTTATGTCAAAGGAACATGTGGTAACTTTGGAAGTGAGCTACCACTAGAATGTGCATCTCATTCTCCACATTCTCACTCTAGCTCAGCCCTGACCCTGCTTCCAGTCCTAAGAGATGCTCCCACACATTGTGTGCTCGAGATCTAGTTACAGAGTGAGGGAAGGAGCAAGAACTGAGTCTTCTGGAGACTCCTACAGACTGCCATTGAGCCCTGGGGTGTGGATGTAGTCTGATTGGTCAAGGAATTAGAAGAAATAAACCAGCACCCCAGCGATGCATTAGGCCCGGCGCAGGCCAGAGGGTCTGGAGACTGGACCCAGCACTCCCCTTGCTGCAGGAAGAGCTCTAACTTGGTGCCTAGTTCCTTTGAAATGTACCCAGTCTAATGCTAACTTCCCCTGCCAACCCCAAGCCCCAAGAATAAGGTGGTCCTGGGAGGGCCACAAGCCCAGCATCTTCTCAGGTTGCTAAGGTTGCAGCTCTCCAGTAAGCCTGTCTCCCCCACCACTGCCCTGTCCCCACATTATCTCTGTATGTCCTTAGGCTTCTGAGCAGTGAGCACCTGGATTTGAGCTCAGTAACATCCTGAGTGGTTAATTAAGAAGGGATAAGCTTCTTTTCACATTTGACCCAGGCACTCAGAGAAGATATAGGATTGGAACATAAAGCAAGAGAAATGGAGGACAGAGAGACAGTACCATGGGTAGGGCACTTACCTTGCCAGTGGCTGGCCTGGGTTTGATCTTCGGCATCTCATCTGGCCCCTGAGCAATGCCAAGAGTGACTACTGAGTGCAGAGCATTATTAAATGCTTAATTTATAAAATGGTTACTAAATGCTCATATAATCCTTGAGCATTTCCAGATGTGGCCCCCAAACAAAACAAACCCACCCCACAAAGAAACCAAATAAAAAACCAAGAGAATGAGGCTGCAGGAGGCAGTTTGATCTTTGTCTGGGGCAGAAGTAGCAGAGGGAATCCTGTTGAAAGATAAGGCATTAGGAAGCAAAAAAGATGGTTCTCAAATCACTCTGTCATGTAAAAGCTAATGTTTATTACATGTTCAGTGTTTGCAGTCACCTTCTTTACACACACGCGCGTGTGCATACACACACACACACACACACAATTTATGATTCTGGAAATCTCAAGTATCAGAGAGAATGTGGCAGAGTGCACCTAAGTACTGAAGGTTGCTGCTTCTCAGCCTCTGCAAATGCAAGCTCACAGCTGAGAACGGGAGAGCTAGAATCAAAAGACCTAGCGACTAGGCTATGAGAACAACGCTTGTCACTGGGGAGCTTCAGCCCGGAACATTGCTGTTGCATTGCTAAGCAAGCATTTTTATGGCGAGCGCCGCCAGTTTAGAGACTTAAAAATGCAGAGAGTTCCCTCTACTGGGAAGATGCCGTTACTGCACCACCAACGGCGAGCAGAGCTCCGCACTTTTAACTCCTTTTAGAAAGGTTGCGACCTTCAATGCTATCCTTAAATTTTGGTGCAGCGTCTGAGAAAATTTGGTTCTTAATAAATGTCTTAATAAGTACTTTTAGGCAAAAATTTTCACTGTTTAATTACTTAAAAGTTTTACAAATTAATTTTAATGAATTAAAATAAAATTTAAGTAATTAAAATTATTAAAAAATTGCAGATTCAGGGTTTTAATTTGGTGGCTAGTTATATTGTCAATAACATTATGTTTCCTGCAATTTTCAAATTTATTTTTTGCGAGTAAGTATGCCTTGTGTAGTTTTCAAGTTTCTTGTGGAAGAATTATAAAATTATGGAAAAATTAGGAGGAAACTTTAAAATTTGACTTTATCTGTGCAATGTAGAGAGAAGTGTATCAGGAGTAATAAAAATTATCAAGTAGCTGTATAATATTCTATAGGTCTATTTTTTCTATAGATCACTTGTGACTTTTATTGAAAAATAGCTAAGGCTAATTTTCATTCATAACAACACCTTTTCCATCTTTTCAAAAGTTTCTAGCCTTCCCTGTTGCATAAGACAAAAACATAATCTGTTTTTCCTGTCAAACTAGACTGGGATCCATAATTTTGCTTCATCTTTCTTCAGGTTTCTTGTTTTCCATAACACATAGTCTAGTCACGCTAAATTTCTAAATACAGAATTTTAGACAATTTTTTTGTTTGCCTTTGGGCAACACCCAGTAGCGTTCAAGGGTTATGCCTTAACTCTGCGCTCAGGAATTACTCCAGATGGTGCTTGGGGGACCATATGGGATGTCAGGGATCTAATGGAGTTCGGCTGTGTGTGAGGCAAGCACCTTACCTGCTGTGCTATTGCTCCAGTCGTGTGAATTTCTTTAGTAAGTTTTTAATTAGTGAAATACTCAAGGGTAAAACATTAAACACCCTCAAAAATATGCAAAGAAAAGATAAGTCATAATTAAATAGCCACTATCAATATTTTTCAATATATCAAAATGAATCTGTTTGTATATTTATGCTCACATACATTTTCTCTAGAAAATAATTGGCCCCAGAGAATATATACAATTCTATACATATTTTCTCCCACACAAGCATGTTTTCTGATGACATTAAATTGTGTTAAATATATATTTTTGCTGATAAATTGCATTATGATATTTCCTTATGTAATATCATTGATTTCCTTAATCTTAAGTACTTGTCTCTGGCCTGTACTTTCTCCTTTGACTATATCCTTAATATCAACTATCAATTAGACATCTGAACTCATGAACATCTGAACTATAAATCTGTCATCTGACTTCAGTATTCTATATGCACTATCTCCCAAACTTCTTCAAATAAACCAGCTTCTTCTTCCTTTAAGCAGTTTAGTAAACTGAAGATCTTCATTGACTGAATAGGTCCTTAGAGAAACTCGTCATTTAGACTTAACATCTTTATTTCCATCATGGGTTGAATTGCTCCCTGTCAAAAATTGTGTTTAATCCCTAAACGTCAGAATCTGCTAATAGGGCCTTTCTGGGAAAAATGTCTCTGATGATGTCATCCAGGTGGTTTGCCATCATAAAGGAGCAAGGTGGCTTTGAGTAGCATACTTTTCCCAAGAAGGAGATGTGGAGAGGGACTTTGGGAAGCGAGAACAGAGAAGAGAGCGGAGGGTACCACATACAAACCTGGGAGTGCCAAGGACAACTGTGAGCTCCAGAAGTGAAGAGGAAGGATTTTTCCCTAGAACCTCTGACGGGAGCACAGCCCTGCTCACACCTTGATTTCATACTCCTAATCAAATTCAAAGAGCAAATTTATTCTTTTGTCTTAACCTAGTAGGTTTGTGGTCCTTTATTTCAGCAGCCCTATGATGAATAAACTTTCCTTGTTTTTATGTAACCAAATAAAGTAGGTTTATCTCCAGCTTAACTCTAGATTTGTTTCTGTATCTAAAGAGTCTTTTAAAAATCTCTCCATTTTAGGGCCAGAGTGATAATACAGTGGGTAAGGACTTTGCTTTGCACATGTGGCCGGGTTCAATCCCCGGCATCCTATATGATCCCTCAAGCATGAGCACTGCTGGGTATCGGCCCTGAACACAAGAAACAGAGAAACAAATGCATTTATCTTGATTTTTCTGACAAACATCCTTTCCTCATTCTTCATAACCACTGCACAGCACTGTTCCTTGAACACAGGATAGAGGCTTTGTAATTAAATAGTACAATGAAAATGCCTTCCCTGCCTATATCTCCAACTCATGGAGGCGGCTTATTTGCAGGTCGCAGGGATCAAAGGCTGACATGCCTATTTCTTTCCAGATAAACTTGATTTTGAGCAATAGCAAGCAGTTAAAATACACTCTTGAAGCCAGTCAATGACTGTGAGTGAGGGCTAGAAGCCCTGGCACTGGGAGCTTTGCTCATCACAGATCATCAAGGGAAAGTAACATCCGTTAATAAATTGCTGACCTACCTCCTGGAGTTGTAAATGAACAAGAAGGGGCAAGAGACGAGAGCTGCTTTTCTCTTCCACATTTTTTCAGCAACAGTACTGTATCATGTCTAGGTATTATGACTATTATAATGCTTTCACGTTGGAACACTTAGAATGAAATGATAGTGTATCTTACTGCAGACCCATTAATCAAGGTGCAATTAAATATAGAGAAATCTGCATTAGGTATTGGTTTAATTTGTCAGGGCCTAACAAAGAATAATTAGTCGTGGGTAAAGGTCTGCTGTACCTGGTTGACACATTTCTGATGGTGCCAGACCACAATATGTCCCACCTCTCCGTCCCATCAGACTCAGTCTCTGCAGGGAGATTTTCCTGACTCTTCCTGGTCTCACTGTGGACACAGTTGGTGCTGTGGCCCAGATCTACCGTGCTGTGTCATGTCCTGCTGTGCTGTACTTGTCTATATGCCTGAGAGCAGAGACTGATGGGCATTTGAAGGAGGCAGATTGGAGGAAATTCACTTAAAGGAAGAGGTGGAAAATGCAGGGTGGGTTAGAGAGCCAGTGAGGGGAAATCAAATCCAGCTTTTTTGATTCTTTATGAGCAATTCCTGCAGGACGAGTGATAGGAAGGTTCCCAGAATGAAGCCCCGACTAATTGCCTGGAGAAATAAAGTAGAGGACAGGTAATGAATAAAAGTCAGCCCAGGCAGGAGTGTGCAGAGCACATCCTTCCTTTTCACATTTCATACTTGCATTTAAAGATCCTCCTCCTAAGACTCATAAAACAGCAATCCCACCAGTAATGATTTCCTGTGGCCCCCCTGAAAAGCATTAGAAAAATGTTTTCTTTTAATAGGTTGTTCGGGAAAGGCAAAAATCAATAACATCTAGGCAGACATTTTGCAGATGCGGATTTATATTGTCCAACTCCTCCTGGTTACCAGCCCGTCTCCCCTAAGGAATGGCCACACGATAATGTTGCATTTTGTAAGGACAGAAATTGGTTTGCACTGCCTAATGCACAGACAGTGGAAGAAATGCTTATGGTAATAGATGGCTTGCAACGGCTTTTTCTATGACTTCAGTTGCTTCTAGCTGCCCGTCGCTTCTGCAAGTAAATTCCATTATGTGATTTACAAATGGAATATCTAACAGAATTATTCTTTGTTAGGCCCTGACAAATTAAACCAATACCTAATGCAGATTGCTCTAGATCTAATTGCGACTTGACTAATGGATCTGCAGTAAGATACGCTATCATTTCAAGGATTTGGAGATTAAGGTATAATCAGAAAACGAGTTTTCTAAGAATGTTGCTTTTCCATCACTCTGAATAATTAAATTCACTCATGGTCAGCCAGAGCATTCCACCCTGCAGGATCCTCTTTACTCTGTTTAAAAATATCTCACTCTTATAATATACCACCTACTTCTTCTCTTGTGACAGAAACACTCCAGAGCAGGGAGGAATGTAAAACAAAGGTGTCAGTTTTTTTAAATTTTTTTTAAACAAACATTTCCCTTTTCTTCCCATCTTCCTTCTTTTTTCATCTCAACCATAGTGTACTGTATTTGTCTTCTTTCCCCTCAGTTTAGAGATTTTATATCTGGATGACTGGATGATTTCTTTTCTTTTTGGGTCACACCCAGCGATGTACAGGGGTCACTCCTGGCTCTGCACTCAGGAATTCTCCTGGCTGTTCTCAGGGGACCATATGGGATGCTGGGAATCGAACCTGGGTCAGCCTCGTGCAAGGCAAATGCCTTATATGCTGTACTATCGCCTTAGTCCCTGGAAACGATTTCTATAAGGCAAAGAATGGGGCTTTGATTGAAATAACTGGGTGAAATAAAAAAGAGCACTGAGCTTCGAATGTACTTATTTTGTCTTTGAATCTCTACTTTGTTGTTGTTTTGCTGATGACACTGGCTAAGGCTCGCACCTCTCTGAGCTCCTGTATTATATTCTGCTGTGTGATGGTTGCCTCAAACCCAGCCCTTTGGAACAATGGCTGGCTTTTACCTTACATAATTTCTGAGGATTAGAATTTACAAGGTTGCGGTTGTGACTCAGGCTCTCTCATAGTCTTTTGGATTGGTTTGCTGACAATGCATTCATGTCACATATCACTATTTAAATTTATTTTTATAGGGTCATGCCTAGCTGGGGGACCCTGGAACACGGTAAACAAATGATCTACAACTTGAACCATAGCGTTAACCCTAGTTATCATTATTATTTTGGCCTTTAGGACACACACATGACAGTGATCAAGTCTTATTCCTGGCTCTGTACTCATGAATCTCTTCTTGTGGGCTATAGTCACATGGGATGCTGGGATAAACCCAGATCATGTGCAAGGCAAATTCCCTATCCACTATACTATCATTCTGGCCCCTATCATCATCATCATCATCATCATCATCATCATCATCATCGTCATCATCATCATCATCATCATCAACATGATGCAATTTAATACCACACCTGGTTTTCCTCAAGGGTCATTTCTGGAGGTGCTCAGAAGACCTGAGCAGTGGCAGGGATCAGCAAACAGAGGTTTTTGAATTTAAGATAAATATCTTAATCCCTGTACTATCTCTCTTGCTTGCTACCCATTTTTTATTCTTAATAAAAGCACGGAAAAGTAAAGAACACTTTTGGGATAAATATTTAGGAAAAACAAGGTATACAATATACCCATGATAGCCACCGTGCTTTCTTGTAGATCAGTTGAACATATTTGGACTATTGCTTCCCCCTCCCCCATGCACAAACTTGGTAAGCCACTGGGTGCTTGGTAAGGGAAGCACACCTGGAGTTTAGAGTAATAACCTGATGTGAAAATCCTGACTCATATACTTGTGAACTTGATTAAGTGAGCAAGCTGACATCTCTGCTCTCAGTTCCTTACCCATTAGTTGGGGGCAATCAAAACAGGGATGATATGAGAACCCAGGGAGGTTATTCTTGTCAAACCCTTGGTGCAGTCTCTTCCTTAGCAGGAGCTTATCAGTGTTGGCTTTCTTATCTTCTTTGGACATAGGATCTGGAGGAAACTGAGCAAGAAAGGACATAGACCATAAAGGACTTAAAGGACTTGTGCTTGAGCTAGGTGATTTTGGGGGAAGGCTTAAAGAAACAGAATCTTACTCTATCTTAGATGATTTGGGAAGCAAGAGCTATAAGTTCTTTGCAAACAGGGTAGACTATAGCAATGTTAAAACTGTTATTAGAGAGAGATTGAGAGAGAGAGAAAGAAGAGAGAGAGGAGAGCAGGTTATTCAGACTAGCTTAGAGAAAGGGATGGTAGATATTTTGTGGCTTCAGTGACATAAATTCTATTTGCTCCATTATGACGATGAAGTAATTTTGCTTTTGTCCTGATCCACCTTATCTGATGGGGATATTTTGAGAAATCACTTATTTCCATTAGGAGAACAACCAGTGAGTGCCATAACAGCTCCCAGTGATTCATCTCTTTCTCAGGACAAAAGATCTGGATAGTGCTGGTTGTAGAAACCAATTTATTTATTTATTTATTTATTTATTTGGGGCTGGAGCGATAGCACATGGCCGGCCTGGCTGAGCCGGGTTTGATTCCTCCGCCCCTCTCAAGAGCCTGGCAAGCTATTGAGAGCATCTTGCCCGCACGGCAAAGCCTGGCAAGCTACCTGTGACATATTCGATATGCCAAACACAGTAACAACAAGTCTCACAATGGAGATGTTACTGGGCCTGCTCGAGCAAATCGATGAACGGTGCTACCATTTATTTACTTATTTACTTATTTATTTATCTATATTTAATGAATCACCATGAGGTACAGTTACAGACTTACAAACTTTTGTGCTTATGTTTCAGTCATACAATGATCTAGTACCTATTCCTCCACCAGTGTCCATTCTCCACCACTAACGATCCCAGTATCCCTCCTACCACCCCACCTTATCCCCCCCACAACACCTTGCCTCTGTGGCAGGGCATTCCCTTATTCTCTCTCTCTCCTTTTGGGTGTTGTGGTTTGCACTAGGTAGACACCAATTTTAAGTGTTGTAAGACTTCTCTGGGTTGTTTGAAATCAAAGTCCACCATTTTGTGATGAAAGCAGAAGAAAACAGACTGTGCAGAGAGCCTGGAGTCATAATATTTTAACTCTTTAAGAGAATAATGACTGGCTGAACGTATTAAACGTTCTTTTTTGTATATGTACTTTAGCATAACTAATAATTTTCTAAATATACTATTGTCTGATCCAGATGGTAGTCCCTATGATATGGTCCTGTGTAATTTCTTATGAATGATTCAAATAAACTTTGCTTGGAGAAGATAGTTTGATACCGTGAAAACTCATGGTTTTTGGGTCATGAAAAAAGAGGGTTAGGTCCACCCATACACAGAGCACATTGATAATTCAAGAAAATGTAAGGAAGGGCTGCAGCTCCTTGAGTTAAAAAGTTAGGCATCTATAACATGCCCAATTGAGAGATTGACAGCCTGAAACGTTTTGAGGCCAGAAGCATATTCTAGTGATACCTATGAATAGAAAAGGAGGCACAAATGTTCCCTAAGTACAATAATCATGAGATTTAAAAGGAATAGGAACCGTCTGAGCAAGGAGCTGTCCTGTTGCATTAGGGGCTGGGCATGAGATGGTGAGCAGTTCTGCTTGCAGTTTTTCTTTAGGGCTGAGCTATAGTTTAATTTATCTGTGGTTTTAAATAGCTATATTAGGAGCATGTAGGCAGAGAAGTATCAGTCATAAAATAAATTCAGTGAATTAAGGAAGTCCCAGAGTGCTCCTCACGGGTAGCAGCCAGATGGGAATGTATTTAGCTAAGACCACGCTTAAAAGAGCCTTTTAGCTACCCATTGTGAACACCATCCACTTGGCAATGATCAGGATTCACTCTATACTAAAATGTAATTATGAAAGTCTTTGTAGAAGAGATTTAAAAAAAAACTCAATACTTTAGAAAGATGACAGAAGACATTGTAGCAAAGGTTAAAAGGTAAGTGATGGATATTTATAATTCCTAAAAGTGATGAATGTTAGCCTAGAGAGATAGCTTTACAGGTTGAACATGTACCTTACATGTAAGAGGTCCTAGTTAGATGCTCAGCACTACATGATCCTTTGAGCTCTGCTTGAAGATACCTTGAACAGAGCTGGAAGTAGTCCTGAACACTGTGTGGTTAAAAAATACCCCACCCAAATTACCAACAAAATAAAAACAACAAAACCATGAACCTGAAAAATGCCTACAAGGACCTCCAGAGAAACAGTAAGAAAAAGACTCCTAGAAAAATAATCAGTTCAAATAATCAATTGGCTAATATGCATAAGAAGAAAAGATTAACCTTCTCTGTAGTCAGTTCACTGACAATTAAGAATTGATGAGGATAAAGGAAAAAAGTATTTTTAGGGGAAATCCAAATTGATATTGCAATTTAAATTTAAAAAATTGTCAATTAATTAATTTTTTAATTTAATATTTTTATAAAGTAGTTTACAATATTTGATTACATATAATATTCGAAAATAAATCCCACCACCATTACACCTTCCCACCACCATATTTTGAATGTTTCTATCCCGAACCACAACTCCTGCCCCAAAGCAGAACTGAAATAATTTTTTTGGTATTGTTTGTTATGAATAAACTGCTAAAAATGCTCCAAAAAACTTTCCTTAGGGAGAGTGTGTGAAGATTGTTATATTTTCCCCAGAGACCATTGGCCCTTAAACCCCATCAAATGTGGTGCGCTACTCTTGGAACAGGAGTGATGTGAGGTATGAGATGTTGCACAGCCACAAATGCGGCCATGCAGTTCAGAAATAAATTCACTCATGAGTGAGGCTCAGCCTGAATGTGTGGAGAGTGGCTGTGAGCATGGCGGCGGTTGAATTCTGGAGGTTTTTGGCTGAGAGGACTGGGACCCTTGGGTGGGGAGGAGTCTTCACTGCTCCCCCTTCAGGGTGCCCCGAAAGAAACAGCCTGGTGTGGGGTCCAGCGGCATGGCTATGGGGAGTTGTTTTATGTTCTCTTCTGAGAGAAAAGGACAATGAGTGTCTGGATTGTGGCCATTGATGAGATTATCTAGCACCAGCCAGAGGTGGTTTGTGGCTATGACTGTCAAGTTGCCGGAAACAGGGGGATGTAGGGGGAGGTCTCCCATTCCCAGTTTTATTGAACCTGGAGTTTTCAGTGATACTGCAACTTTGAAATTACTATGATAGGATTTAAGGACTCCAATCCGACTTTGGGTATTTATTTGCTCCAGGGAAACTCACAGATTCATTGAGTTCCTCTACAAGAATACTTCTTGAAAAGACTCATCTAAACATTCATCATGAGTAGAAAGAGAATAGCCTGTAGGGAATATTACATAGCACTCAAAGGCAGTGAATTCATGATGTATACAGCTGCAAATACCTTAAAACACAGTACATAGCAAAATGCAAAATAAAAAAGAAAAAGGGAAAAACCAGAAGCAGTATAAATCATCATACTATTTCTAATTTTATATATGCACAATTTTATATTTTTAAATTATGTAAAAGTTTTATATATGCATTATAGGTAAACTATATTAATTAATATATGCATGCTAATATATCAGACAAAACTACATTTTTGCACTGGGTTATAGTTAAGATAAACCAAATTAACTTGAATGGACATATCTAGGACGGAGGGTAAGACCGTAAGAGTGGGGATTAAAAAGACAAATACAGTATATAAAACAGCATGGACTAGTGGCTAAGTTCATTTTCCACACTTAAGATTTGTGATTTTTGAGTAAAAGATGAGAGAAGTTTTGCATAAAGAATGAATACTGACAATACAAAAATCATCACATCCCATTTATCCCGCTGTTAACTTTATCGTAACTATACAATAAACAACATAAAGGATTATATGGGTTGTATAATAAGCAGAAAAAACTATCTTTAGATATTTAGTGAGAATGCCTTATCAAAGCTGACTCAGGACTTCGAAAAATCACCCTTTGTTGTCTAAGTTTTGTTGGTTCCTCTTTTTTATTTCCTTTGCTTTTGTGTTTTATCTGAGATGGGATGCTTATAGAGAATACAGAGCGGCCTGCAATGTCTTATTTGAGTATTTGTAGTGTGTTTGAAAAAGCCTCACTTCTTCCAATATGCTCTATGAAGCATTTTCCAAGGCATCTATTGTCTAGTTCTGTGGCTCTTCTCTGTGGACAGTAAACAATGGAGTGATGGGAAGTTTTTGAGCTCATTTTCCCCAGGAACAGTGCCTTTCAGAAGAGTAAATAGCTCCCATTTACATTCATGTTCTTAGAGCATATCTTATTTTCAGTGATGGTTTCTGGGAGAGCATTCCACGATTATACTGGCCAAAGGTTCTTCTCATTAGTACCTTAGTTATTGTTTCACATTCCTGCAAAATGTTGAACATTCTTCTCTTCTAGGTCCTTAGTTCCCTGTGGAGAATGAGATCTGTGAGAAAGTCCTGGACTTCTTTGGATTAGAGCACTTAGTTTACATAATCAGTCTTTTAGCATAGGTCTCAATGAGGCAGGATAGCAGTAGAAGACAGTGAACATGAGCAAATTTCTTAGTCTCATAGAAAGCAGGTTACTTGTCTATATAACTGCAGAATATATATATTATCCAAAATATATATATATTTATATATATTATCCAAAGCACTGGGTGAGGATTAGTGGTCATAAATAGAGCAGACTTATTTCATGGCAGCCCCTTGATAAATAAGCACGTTACTCTAGCTGAAACCATGTTTGGCTTTCTGTAATATGCCTACATCGCATTCATCTTCAGGGTGGTGCATATCTTGATAAAAATATAGAAAATGCCATACCTGAGTCATTTTTCCCCTCACCCACACTGCTGATGAGTTTCTTTTCAAGATTGTCTTCCTCAGCAACAAGGGAAAGGTCTATCATTTCTGTGGGAGGTGATGATTTGTTCCTGCCTCGGGGAACAAAATCACTTTTTTCCTCTCTCATGTTGCCAAGTACATCAAACTTTAATAACTTTACCTCTGGGAAATAGCCTTTAGTTATGCCGAGGGCAGTCCCCTTGCTACTATTGTATTATTTCTCTAGTAGCCCGTGTTGACCTCTTGAAAGGAGCAGAGGTTGAAGCTAGCTCTCTCCACCCAAGGGGTCTCTCCTCCCCCTGGTCTGTAATGGGTGGGCAGTAAAGATGTCAGTGGTAACAAAGCAATAACTCAACAACTAAGAAATACAGCTGACCTCTTCCTGGAGGCATGGCACCTATTTCAATTTCACTTACTCAGAGGCTATTCATTTGATAACGTGGTAGACAAAGAGGGGGTATAATTTGAACCATAAAAAAATTATTCTCCATTTCCCTCCTTACTCTTGTATTATTTTATACCTTACACTTACTTTGTCATTATTTTACCTTTAAAACTATGATTTAACTTAATATATTTACATGCTTATTGTATAATTTTATGCATGTATTTTACCCCTCTTTTAGAGAAAATAGAGAGACACAAGAGTGAAGAGAGAGACAAAGAGAGAGACACAGAGACACACACAGAGGAAGAGGCTTTAGGGAGAGGAAGAGGAGCAAGAGGAAAAGACGGGGGGATAAGGACAAGTGAATCAGGAGAGGGGGTGGGGAGAAGGGAGAGACACAGATGGAGAGAATGAGAGAAAAAGTTATGTGTTCAAGAGAGAAACGTGTTCTGAAGATGGGCTGGGGGAACACATCTCAGGTTGAGATATGGGCAAATCTCCAAGTGCCGATAATTCAATTTTTAATACAGAGTGGCAGAAGAAAGTTTGTATTTGCCTCTATTTTGCTGTAGCGGGTTCTTCAGGGACAGGACCACTTCCCCATTGCTGATGTACCTGTTCAAGTGAATGGACTGTTCAGAGAATAAGTCTCTTGATCATGAAGCAAACTACCTATGAAATAGGAAATAAGGGCTTAAGGGGGCTAGGAATGCTATTTCCTCTGCCAGTCACATGAGGCTAATGTCCTTCTTCCTTCAGACTGTTCTTGACTCCCATCTGCATTCTCTTAACACCACTTGAGGATCATGCAGGGGCAGGGATAGGATATAGCCAGTAAGAAGTGTGCTCGGCAGGGAGCTACATCCGTTTTAAGATAGACAGAAAATTAAAAGAAGAGTTGACCCTCAAGCATGCAATATGTACATCAAGTCTACGAGAAATCCTTGGCACTTGTTCTGAAACAGGGTTCTCTGATTTTCTTTTTTGGTTTTGGGGCCACATCTAGTGGTGTTTAGGGTTTATTCCTAGCTCTATGTGCAGGGAACACTCCTGGTGGGGCTCGAGGGACCATGTGGAATAATCAAATCCAGGTTGGCCACATGCAAGGCAAGTGCCTTGCCTGCTGTACAATCCCTTTGGCCAGGTCTTAAATAAAACTCTCCCTAAACTTCCTAAGAAGAAACATAGAGCCTCTAAAACTTGCTGACCATGGGAAAATATAGAAATGCATGCAAGTTGCTTGCCTGAACTTTGTAATGTGCCAACTGTTGTCATTAAGTGATGCTGGAAAATGACAAGCATGCAATTTAGAGAGATGCTTGCATCTAACTACCAACTTAATTAATGGGGAGGACCACAGTAATAAAAAGGCCACTTTGTATTTCAACTGACTAATGTGTATTGATGCTTCCTCTTCTCCAGTTTTGGGAGTCTGGGCTTCAAGAGGGAGGAGATGGTCCTGAGCAAAGAGTGAGAAGGAAGGCATGACCTCCACATGCAGAGTCACACCACTGTGCCCATCAGTATTTTGAGGCCCAGGCTGTCTCCTGCTTCTGAAGCTCTCACCTAGGTCACTTCTCTTTTGGCTTTTGAGCCCGCTGCTTTTTCCTTGTCTTCTTCCTAATGTGACGACCTCTGTGATTTCTAGATTCACTTGATTCATCTCATTTCTTGATTCCTCTGTCTTTCTGCACCCCAGCCCTGTGACCTCGACTTTCAGATTTGAGCATGATGTTATTCTTGAAGGATTGGGAAATTGTTCCTGGATGGACCATGTGATCTATCACATGAGTGAGAACTTGCAAGAATTGAGATGTTAAATATTGGAATCAGTGGTTGATTTCACTGTGTTCTACAGGGACAGGGCTTGAGCCCCGTTGTTAGTAAATAATGACCTCCACGAGGCCAGAACAGGCGTCCTTTGGGTCTTTTCTAACTTTAGGTTTCCCATTTTGCTTTTCCCCTCAAACATTGGGCTTTGTCTGATTCAAGGTTTTTTTGGGGACTTCCTTTAAATATTCTATCTATATGTTTTCTAAAAAATTCATTTTACTTTTAGAGAAGTTTTTGGTTCACAACAAAAATTCAATGGAAAATAAAGAGAATTACCATATCCCTTTTCTCTATACGTGTGCCAACTGAATTGTGCATTTATTATAATTAATGACTAATATGTTACTATCAAAGTTTACCATTTAGAAAAACATATAATGGCTTGTATTCATTGTAATATCATTAATAACATCAGAGCAATATCATTGTCACATAAAGAGGGTGCTTGGACCAAGGATTAGAAATGTCTCATATTTGGTAGAGAAATCAGAGCCAGAGTTAAATCTGAGAGACACTGGCCTAAGAGATAGTGTTTAAAGACATCAACCAAGAGCACCAGGAGAGTGATGACTTTCAGGGCAGAGGTTTCATTCCTGGGGCAGCACCACCCCAAGAGCTTAAGCTTGAGCAAGAACCAACGAGCGTGTGTTAGGAGTCCCCTTCCCTGTCAAATAAGACTGCGAAAACCTAGGTGACTATTTCAGAAAGAAGGAAATGGTCAATTGTATCAAGTACAACCAAGAATTATTGTGGGGCATTGCCAGTTTTATTTCTAGGCACAGTATGTAAAATTTCTTACACAATTATAAAGCTTAGACAATAATCTGTCTTCTCTTTTGGCAGCACTCCGGAGACCACGTGGGGTGTTGGGGAACAAATGCCAGTCAGTCACTAACAAGGCAAGAACTCTAGCAGTTATATTATCTCCATGGCCCCTCAATTACCTTTTCTTAGGAAAGATAGAATGTGGAATTAGGATTAGTCAAATCTGGGTTTGGATCATTGCTCTAGGATTTACCAACAGCATGACTTGGTGCATAATTCTTAGACTTTGAGTGTCTAGTTTTGAAAATGAGGTTAATGTTTACCTCCAAAAATAACAATGAAATTAACCTTTTTATGCATTGTATCACATCATTCCCACTTTGTGCCTCCACTCCCAGGGAAGATGGGAATGTCTAATTTCAAATAACTATGAATGTGATCCTTTTGGAGAAGAGGATATTTGCAGATATTTTGAGATAATTAGACTGAGCCCTAATCCAATTGTTTCTGGCATATTTATAAAATGAGGAAGTTTCGGACACAAATCCAGAGAGAGAATGCTAGGTGAAGACACACAAAGGTACAGGGATGCAGAAAGAAGAAATCAGATGAAGATAGAGGCCCACATTGGAGCAAATAGGTTACCATCGCTAGGAATGTCTGGAGCCAATAGAAGGAAGAAGAAACCAGGAAGGAAAATTCCACTACCATGAGATGTTTCAGATAGGGTATAGCTCTCCCAGGACCTTGGTTTTGATTTCTAGCTCCAGAATTCTGAGAGAACACACAAACACACAGATACAGAAATTCATATATACATATGTTTTTGGGTCACACCCAAAAGTGCTCAGGGATTACTCCTGACTCTGTGCTCAGGTATATCATTTGGGGTGAGGCTCTCCAGACCCATATTTTTATTGTTTTATTTCCCCTAGTATTCAGTGCCTTTTAAAAAGCAGACTGGGAAAACTCATTCAGACTTTAGTAGCAGTAAGTGTGGCATTGCTTAACCAATACTTAAACACGTGGAAGGAGCTTTGGATAAGCTGGAGAATTGTGGGAGTACTTTGGAGAAATGTCTAGATTATCTTAAACATATTTTTGGTAGAAATGTTAAGGCAGTTCTTTTTTTGTTTGTTTGTTTTTGGGTCACACCCGGCGATGCACAGGGGTTATTCCAGGCTCATGGACTCAGGAATTACTCCTGGTGGTGCTCAGGGAACCATATGGGATGCTGGGAATTGAACCTGGGTGGGCCGTGTGCAAGGCAAATGCTCTACCCGCTGTGCTATCACTCCAGCCCCAAGGCAGTTCTTATATGGACTCAAATAAAGGAGTAAAGCTTTACAGAAAATTTCCATTGTTTTAGAGATGCTTCATAATAATGAACAGAATGTTTATGAAAAAGTGATTCTAGGACAATCTCACGAAAAAGAGGAGCATGTTTTCTAACCAGAATATAACCAGAGAAAAACTTATCTTTGTTATAAATTGTCTGAATTGTTTTCAGGCTGGATTGTGTTCTATTGTTGGTGAAAATACAACTGGTAAGTGATGAACTGGATGTTTGGCTGAGGAGACTTTCAAACAAAGTGAGGGAAGAGGGAAGTGTGGTCTGCTCTGTTATTGCTGATTGTAGTAAGTACAATGGAAAACACACTGAACAAATTGTTATGCTTCAAAACTGTGAAATAGAAATTCTCGTGAAGTTACCTGTCAGTCAAATGGCTTTATAAATTTTAAATTTATCAGTCACCAGTCATAAAAGCCAATTTATTAAAATAAATCTATCATATGTCTATATATATCACATACATATATCTGTACATATGATATCTGTGTTATATATTTTTGTTCATTTATGTGTCCTATACACATCTCTCCTTCATACACACACATACCCATACACCGCACACACACTCACTCTTAAATATCTTATTGATTCTGTTCTCTGGAGAAACCTAACTGATGAAACATTAAATGATAAACACTTAGCACCATCCCTCCCTTCACTAAACACTCAATAAATGGTATTTTGACTTTGAAGGCTAATCAAAAGCAAAAAAAAAAGTGCAGTCTTCCAACTTACTAGAAAGATTGTGACAAATTGAACTGCAGCCTGAATGCTTGGCAATAAAACTTAAAGGCCGGAGAGATAGATAGTACAGGGTTTAAGAATCTTCTCTTATATGTGGCTGAAGCTGATTCGTTTTCTACCACAATCAGAAGCCACCCCTATGTCCTCAGCACAGAGTAGGGGAGTAGCAGCCTCTGACCACTTCTGTGTGTGGTCCACATGCCTGCTCCAAACAAGAGAAACAAAACAAAATCTCAACTAGATATATACCAAGAAAAATCTTTGGAATACCTATTTACTTATTCTTGTCTCGGTCATGAAAACTTTTCTTCATCTATGTCAGTGGCACAAAGAAGTAAACCAAAAGGAGGATGAGAAACGCAGTAACTTATATGTAGCTTGCTTTGAAATGCTAAATTGTTGTGTATTTCTGAGAGAATGTAAAGTCATGGGATAAAAACACCATGTAGATAGATTAGGTTCCTCCTTCATCTCCAGCCCCCTGGATAGTTTTATTTAGGTAGCATTACACTAAATTAGCTATTTAGTCTTTTGTGCTGCATAATATTAACAGAATAAAGAGAGTAAGAGACTTTCTTGGATATAGCTGCCGTCAACATTATATTTGTTACTCCCCGAAGTACTAACCAGTGTAGTAACCCAAGAAGCATAAATGAGAACAATAAAATTTTGAGAGGAATTAAAAGTATTACATGAAGATGATATAATTTTTCTCCTAGGTCTAATGTAACTTCATTAAAACACCAAGGGGAGTTTATAAAAAGCGTTTAAAGAACTAACATGTAGGACTCAAGGTCATCTAACAGACTAAGACAACAAAATGGAAGGAATGCTTAAGCGGGTGCATCTCATTAGGCATTAAAATACATGATGAAATGGCAATGCATTAAAATAATGTGGTACTACTTCAAGGATAAGCAGACACAGCTTAAACAAAATGGAACCAGGAAATAGATCTTAGTGCATATTGTATTAAGTATATCATGAAGATAGAAATACAAATGGAGAAAAAGAGTTTCATTAATTTCATAAACATGATAAAGCAGCTTCTTCTATCTGACAATGTGCTACTCCATAGTCCCACAAATTCGATAAATTCTGTAAGCCCACGAATCATACAGTAGCAGAGACAGATCTGTGAAGGCCAATTTAGAAAATAGGAATTATATAGGTAGTATAAGAGAATCACTGCAAGAAATGCAAATGTTTATCCCAGCCTTAAGAGTTATTTGTGGAAGTGATATCTAACTTGACATCTGAAGGGCAAGCAGGAGGTGACTAGCTGGAGAGATTTTGATGGATTCTTGGAAATGTGTAGCAGTAGGTGGAACCCAGAGTCCAGGTAAGGCACATCAAACCTGGAAGCTGAGAATGGTTTACTTTGATGCAAGTTGGTAGTAGAGAGAGAAAGATGCAGAGTGCTAGAGACAGCCTTGGAGACTTAAGAAGGGATACCCGTAAGGTTTTGACTAGCTAAGGAAATTTTTAGAATGACCTAGATACCTATTGTATGTAGGTGGGAGACTTGAGCACTGTGAAGTTAACATATGGAATTCTTACTCGGGTCTCTGATTGGGAAGTAGTGTGTTTGGAGAGTGAAAGTGAGAGGGAGGTATGAATTTTCCTGGGAACACATTGCTCTTAAACTATTTGAAAAAAAATATAACAAATATAAGAACAAATTTCTGATTGGTTATAAAAGAAAATAAAACTAAAAATATAAGAAAATATTATAAGATGGAAAATAACAGGAAATAGTAATGTTAATCCTGATTATTTTTGGATGATAACATCTCTAGATATTTCTGTATTTTTTCTTACATATTTGCCATATTTTCCAGAGAACAGATAGAAATTATACTGTTAGACAAACAAACACAAAGTTATAAAAATATTTTTCTGCAGTTTTCTATTAATAACACACACTTAAATGGTGTTCAAGTAGTGACTCAACTTTCCCTATTTTTTTAATGAAGCAGAATAGTTTTTATTGAAAGAAAATTTACTTAGAGAAATATGAGAGAAGAAAAAGAGAAATATGTGATTAAGAGACAATGAGAGTTGGAGAAAATCCAGTGTCTTAATTTTCAAACTGCTTTTAAAGTGCCTGTATATATTTAAAAGCATTTTTGTTTATCTTAGCTAATACTATTACATTTAGATTCCCAGGTAACGTATCTGTACATTATATAAATCACTGTCACTGTCACTGTCCTCCCGTTGTTCATCGATTTGCTCAAGTGGGCCCAGTAACGTCTCCATTGGAGACTTTGTTGTTACTGTGTTTGGCATATCGAATACGTCACGGGTAGCTTGCCAGGCTCTGCCACGCGGGCTAGATACTCTCGGTAGCTTGCCGGGCTCTCCGAGAGGGGTGGAGGAATCAAACTCGGGTCGGTCATGTTGGCTGCGTGCAAGCCCTACCGCTGCGCTATCGCTCTAGCCCACATTATATAAATATGTATTGGAAATATATACTTGATATTTTCTAATACTGATGACATACCAAGGCAAAACCTGAAAATTTGTCTTTTGGCATTATATTCTAGATCATAGTTACCTTCTAGTAGCAGAAATGAAAATGGGTTGAATTGATGAGCCCAAAAAGTAGCTTAAATTTCAAAGGTGGCAGGGGACAGTGAGTTTAATTTATAGATAAATAAATACTTGAGTTGAAGGGCCCGTACCCAGAGAGTAAAGCCCATAAGACTGGGATTAGAAGTTCTCCTGTCTCCTGGTTAAAATTATTTCATAATATCAAAGAATATGTTTCCACTTCCTTTATTCACTTTTGTGAAGTTGTGTCCTCCTGATGAGGATCTCAAGGGAGCCAGAATGCAGTTCATGTCCTTCCTTGGACCAATTCTCCCACCTCACATCATTCAGAGGAGTAGTAAAGTAAAAGGCCCTCCCGTTGATCTTCGATTTGCTCGAGCGGGCCCAGTAACGTCTCCATTGGAGACTTTGTTGTTACTGTGTTTGGCATATCGAATACGTCACGGGGAGCTTGGGTGAGATACTCTCGGTAGCTTGCCGGGCTCTCTGAGAGGGGTGGAGGAATCGAACTCAGGTCGGCCATGTTGGCTGCATGTAAGGCAAACACCCTACCGCTGTGCTATCGCTCCAGCACAGAGGAGTAGATCTCTCCTAAATATCTCAAGCCCCATATCCACATAAAATAAAAAGTATAGCAGATATCCAGGTTAAATCAGGCATACAGGTATGATCTAAAGACGTTCGAAAAGTGGTCAACCAAGCAGCTCATTTGTGTCTAAGAAGGAATGAGAAGCGAAGGACTTGGTCTTGACAAACTCCAAGTTTTCAGTGTGAATCAGAAAAGGTTTAACTTAAAGACAGTTCCTAAAGGTATGAGGCTACCTAGGAGTGGGATATATCATGAGAGTGATTATTAATTCTATGATGAGCTTCTGAGGCTCAATAAAAGTTGAGTGCCGAGGATGACCCATAAGAGGCCCAACATACCTTTCCTTCCGTTGTTTGGTGTGCTGTTGAGAGCAGAAGCAGGATTCTGTTGGATTGTAGAATAAGAGGAATAGAGAAATTAGGTAACAGCTGTTTTTTTCCTGATTAGAAACCAGGTTGGAGATTTTCTCAATGGCGTTGAGCCTGGGGGAATCAAGCAGAGAAAATGAGTTAAAAAACAGAAGAGGATGAAAATGATGAATGAGGTATAATTCTTGAGGAAATGGGCTATGGAATGCAGAGAAAATATTTATCTTTGATAAGGAGGATGGAACATGCCTTATAATTAGGAAGGAGAAGGGGACATAGGTGGAGAGGCTTTATACCTGAAGGCAGATGGGAGGAAGTTTAGACCTCACCCTGGTGGTTAAAAATTTCTTTGTGGTGGGACTGGAGCGAGAACATTGTATGCCTAAAACTCAAGTATGAATTACTTTGTAAATCATGGTGTTTTAATAAAAATGTAAAGGTAAGGTAAAGGCCCTCCCGTTGATCGTCGATTTGCTCGAGCGGGCCCAGTAACGTCTCCATTGGAGACTTTGTTGTTACTGTGTTTGGCATATCGAATACTCTCGGTAGCTTGCCGGGCTCTCCGAGAGGGGCGGAGGAATCGAACTCGGGTTGGCCATGTTGGCCGCGTGTAAGGCGAACGCCCTACCCGCTGTGCTATCGCTCCAAAACATTTATTTTGTGAGGCTGAAAGTGATACTGTTTGCTGAGAATGAGGGAGAAGTTTCGTGTGTGTGTGTGTGTGTGTGTGTGTGTGTGTGTGTGTGTGGCATACCTGGTAGTCCTTATGACTCACTACTGGCTCTGTGTTCAGGGATCACTCCTGGTGGGGCTCCTGGTACCCTATGGGATGCCAAGGATTGAACCCAGGTCAGCTGTGTGCAAGGCAAGCTCCCTGATGGCTGTACTATGGCTCAGTCATGAGGGAATATTTTTCTTTTGGGTGTGAGGGTTAAAAAGAATAGAAAAGGTTTAATATTTTCTCCAAAGAGTGTGAGAACATGAGTTGACCAAAGAAATTCTGATGTGGGATTCTAGAATAGTCTCTAGACTCCTGAACTTTAGGAAGTTGAATTGGTAACCTGATGATGCTTCTATTGGATGTTTTTAATTTAGGGTCACATAGTATAAAATAGTACCATTTCCCCCTCCTAATACTTTTACAGTTATGGGCAATTGAGGGTATTGTGCTTTGTCAGAGAAATAGATTCTCCTAAATCTAGGATATGAGTTCAGCTTCTCCCCTGGATACCTTTGCTTCCCAGGCTTAACTATATTATTATTAAATATTCATATAAGTTTCAGCATGTGAAAAATATTAGCTTTATTTTCTCTTTTCTAATCCTTTTAAAAAATTCCTCAGTGGTATATATTTCTTACTTGAAGAAACCAAAAATGTTCACGGTTACAAGAATGGCTCATGTTAGCTTGTCAAAGCAAAGATAATTTTCCCCATACAAAGTCAATCTGTGATCTTCTCCTGGTCCATCAGACATGGAAGAGATCTGTCTGATCTTTAACTACCTAATTTAGTCAAATAATTTATTTTTGTTTTGTTTAAAAAATTACTATTTTTTCCTTAATTAAAATTTGTGATTGATTGTGATAAAAAATTATTTCCCCTTTGGGATCCTGAACAATGACAGACCTGAGAGACTGAAGGAAGTAATCAACTTAAAATAGATAGCAAATGATAAGCCTTTTCTTCCGTGAAGTCATTCTTGTCTGTGCTTTGCCTGAGTTATGGCTACGGTAATGTGGTAACTGGCACCACTTCAACAGCCATAATATCTCTTCAATTATAGCTGCCTGAAAATTACTTAAAGTTTCAAATGCTTGGTGCAGTATGATAAGGTTTTAAGAAAGAGATTACTCATGTCACCGTTATCTTTGGAGGGGAAGAGTAATTTCCTTTGAAGCTCAATAATAGCTGGAAAGGCAACAAAGGTAAGTAGGATGACTTGAAATTCATAATTTCCAAAAAGGTTCATTTATTGGAAGTGTATGATTTCAAAACACAATAACACAATTTTTCTTTTTTAATTAAATCATAGTGAGATATACAAAGTTGTTTGTGATTATGTTTCAGTCATATAATGTTCTAACACCTGTCCCTTCACCAATGTACATTTCCCACCTTCAATGTACCCAGTTTCCCTTCTCTCTCTCTCTCTCTCTCTCTCTCTCTCTCTCATCCCTTTTGGGCATTATGGTTTGCAATACAGATACTAAAAGGCCATCATGCATATCCATCATGCATATACCTACTCTCAACATTCAGTTCTTGTCCAGAGTGGTCATTTCCAACTCTAATTGTCATAGTGATCCTTCTCTACCCCAACTGCCCTTCACCCTCCATACATTGTGGCAAGCTTCCAATCATTGACTAGTCCTTCTGCCTCTTGGCCTCTGTTTCCCCTGGCCTTAGATATTAGTTTCATACTATTTTTATATCCCACAAATGAATACAGCAATTCTACAATAACACAATTTTTTAATAGAATATCCTTCCATGTGTAGTTTGGAAGGGTATGCATTAAATAAAAACTCTTAAAATCACATTCTTTTAGGGGTTGATGGGGGAGATTTTTACTTTTATTCTACTCACAGAAATATTAATTTAAATAATGCTATATTTTAACCATGTAAATAGGACACAGATAATATTGATTTTTTTGAGATAACTACATTGGTAAAATTCATAGAAAGTAGAATGGTGATCATCAAGGTTTGGTGTTAGTGGAGAATAGGGAGTTATTTATAGGTAGAGCTTTTGTTTAACAGGATGAAGAGAATTATATGGATGTATGTTGGTGTCAGTAACCAATAACATTAATGTGCTTAATACCACTGACTATACTTAAAAATGGTAAGATGATAGAACTTTTGCCACATGTATTCTACCACTGTCACTGCCACTGTCCTCCCGTTGTTCATGGATTTGCTTGAGCGGGCTCAGTAACATCTCCATTTTGAGACTTGTTATTATTGTGTTTGGCATATTGAATATGTCACTGATAGCTTGCCAGGCTTAGCCGTGAGGGCAAGATACTCTCGGTAGCTTGCTGGGCTCTCCAAGAGGGGCGGAGGAATTGAACCCGGCTCAGCCAGCTGGCTGCGCTCAAGGCAAATGCCCTACCACTGTGCTATCACTCCAGCCCATTCTATCACAATTAAAATGAAAATAAGTAGACATTGACAAAAAAGATTACTGTTTCTGCCATTGCAGATAGATAAATATTTTATCCTGTGTCTTTAGATTTCTTTTTTAAATAATAACATCTTCCAGACCTTCTACCCATTTTTGTTCCTCTTTAGATACAGTGCTTTCCTGAAATTTGGGTGCATTAGTACTATGCTTTAAAAAAATTCCTCTGTGTCTTTTGCTACTGTCAGGACCCTTCATCCAAAGATTCTCTAGAGATATCTTTAGGTGAATGCACACTCTTAATAACCATGGAAGTGTTTCAGTGAGAATGTGACAGAAAAGAGTATGAATTTTTATTTTTAGAAATTCTGTGGTGGTGGCCAAACAAGTGAAAACAAAGATAGACAAATGGGACTATCTTAAACTAAGAAGCTTCTGCACCTCAAAAGAAGCCGTGACAAAATACAAAGACAGTCTACAGAATGGAAAAGGATATTCTCAGAATACACATCCGACAAAGGGTTGATATCAAGGATATACAAAATACTGGTTGAACTCCATAAGAAGAAAACAACCAACCCCATCAAAAAATGGGGCGATGAAATGAACAGAAACTTTCTCAAAGAAGAAATCCGAATGGCTAAAAGGCACATGAGAAAATGCTCCACATCATTAATCATCAGGGAGATGCAGATCAAAACAACAATGAGATATCATTTCACACCACAGAGACTGGCCCATATCCACAAGAACAAAAGCAACCGGTGCTGGCACAGATGTGGTGAGAAAGGGACCCTCCTTCACTGCTGGTGAGAATGCCGACTGGTTCAGCTCTTTTGGAAAACAGTATGGACGATCCTCAAAAAATTAGAAATTGAGTTCCCATTTGACCCAGCAATACCACTCCCGGGAATATATCCCAGAGGGGCAAAAAAGTATAGTTGAAGCAACATCTGCAGTTGTCTGTTCATTGCAGCGCTCTTTACAATAGCTAGAATCTGGAAAAAATCTGAATGCTGGAGAACAGATGACTGGTTAAAGAAACTTTGGTACATCTACACAATGGAGTACGATGTAGCTGTTAGAAAAGATGAAGTCATGAAGTTCACATACAAGTGTTGCTACATGGAAAGTATCATGCTAAGCAAAATGAGTCAGAAAGAAAGGGACAGACATAGAAAGATTGCATTCATCTGGGGAACATAAAGTAACAAAATAGGAGACTAACATCTAAGAATAGCCGAGATAAGTACCAGGAGAATTACTCCATGGCTTTGAGGACAGCCGCACATGCTAGGGGAAAAGGCAGCTCAGATAGAGAAGGGAGAACCAAAGAAAGGGTGTTGGGAGGTTCCTCTCAGGATGGGAAATGAGTGATGAGAGTAGGCTATAGATTGAACAAGATTGCCACTCAATGTCTCTTTTGCAAATCACAGTACTCAAAAGGAGAGAGATAACAAAAGGGAATGCCTTGCCACAGAGGTAAGGTGGGATGGGGGGATGGGGAGGTGGGAGGGATACTGGGACTGGTGGTGGTGGAGAATGGGCACTGGTGGAGGGATGGGTATTCGATCATTATATAACTGAAACCCAAGCACAAAAATGTGTAAGTCTACAACTGTACCTCATGGTGTCTCACTAATAAAAATTTAAGGAAAAAAAAGCAAAGATTAAAATAAAATATATTGATAATGGGTTGGTCAGAGTTTTTGAATAATCAAATAGAATATATTCTAAATGATGGTATATATCTATGTGTATATATACATATATGTGTTAGAAATATTTATGCATAAAATATATTTCCTGATGTGTGTATATAACACATATATTAGAAAATGTATTTGTCATTCAGTTTAGTAAAAAAACCATTATACATAATACAGAATGCATTTTATAATTTGTAAAATAAAGAGTAAAAGATGAAGTAAAAAAAAGAAATTCTGTGGTGGTTTAATGAAGTAGGATTTACTTTGGATCGATACTTTTAGGAATTGGGGTAACTATTTTTTAATTTACCTTAGTAAATTTTGTTTAAGAGGAAAGAACCCTAGCACAACATTAAAGTTATAATGGGTTATGAAGTCACATCCATCTTAGTTGGTCTTTTGTGGCCAAATGATATCCTATAGGGATTATTATTAAGATAAAATTACGGGGGCCCTCATTTTTGTTTTGACCTAATATGATCATGGAATAGCCACTTCTAATGTTGATGCTTAGATGTAATCAAGTGGAGAGCAGAAGCTTTTCTTTTTAATCAGTCATGCATTCATAAACAAATACACTAACATTTTGAAAAAATCATTATGTACTACATATGTAATTTTAAAACCAGCCTTTATTTAAAAAAATCAACTTAATAATTAACTTAGGTTGATACTAGCACATCTAGTTCATGACTTTAATATTTTCTTTTGTATTACAGTGAAGCAATGGTTCTATTTAAAGGATAGTTAGGTTGCTTCCATGTTTTCTTGATTAAAACAATACTGATAAAACTACCATACAGACTTGCTTTTATTTTTAGCCATAAACATTTTTAATGTCTGCATATGATATTAAGCAGAGGAATTATACTCTGTAAACCATTATGTAGTATTCTGTTAGTGGAAACTGAAATTACTAATAATTATTTATAGTCCTTATTAAAAACTAAATGAAAAGCTTACAGAAACCATTGGTTACATTTGTTGATGTTGCTTTTTAAAATAGAGGCTATTTCTGGTGGTGTTAGGGGGGCTACCAGTGCTACACCTGACAGTATTGGGAGGGGAATGTAGTGCTGGGGATCAAATTCTTTGTACAGTGTTCATGTTAGGAATGTTACCATTTGAGCTGCATTGTCACCATTGTGTACTTGTTATTATTATTAAAGATGGACTTGTAGAAGTGAGATGCACTTGAAAATTATTTAAGGTAATCATTAAAATATCTCTCTCTCTCTCTCTCTTTCTCTCTCTCTCATTAGAACTTGAAAGATGGAGGATGAACGATGGAGGAAGAAGCAAGCCACACAGTGGGTTTTCGGGTAGCCTCTAGAGGATGGGGAAGAAAAGAAAAATTCTCTTGCTTTCCCAGAAAGGGACATATTCCAGTAATTTTAACCAGTGGGACCCCTTTGAACTTGTAGTTTAAATTATTGTAAGATAACACACTTATGTTATCTTAGTCATTAGATTGCAATACTGTGACAGCAACAATAAAACAAATATGCATCTTCTACAGAGAAATTGGAATACAGAGAAAGGCACAGAGAACTCACCCAAAACAGAATATTTAGAATATTAAAATAAATCTAAAAGCTTAATTTTGTTCCCTTTATTTTATGGCTGACCCGAGTTCGATTCCTCCGCCCCTATCAGAGAGCCCGGCAAGCTACTGAGAGTATCTCGCCCGCACGGCAGAGCCTGGCAAGCTCCCCGTGACATATTCAATATGCCAAACACAGTAACAACAAAGTCTCCAATGGAGACGTTACTGGGCCCGCTCGAGCAAATCGATGATCAACAGGAGGGCCTTTTTTACTTTTTATTTTCATTCTCTAAGTTTTGAATATCATTTCCCAGTGAGAGTAACAGTTCTCAAGAACTGTTGCAAAGTTATTGGAAGGGGCATATTGGAAGATATAGATGGCAGCTTGAAAGGACTCTCACTGGCAAAATCAGGTAGACTAGCTTATAATAATTTAACTAACAATTATTCATACATTAATATTGCCCTAAATAATACTTGATTTTTCTCTCAGTTTTCGATCTACCTTTTCACATTGCTTATGGTCCTTGCAATCATGCCTTCCATGTAGTTTTTTTTCCCATTTTTTATAATTTTATTTATTGAATCATTATGAGAGCAGTTACAAAGCTTTCGGGTTTAAGTCTCAGTCATACAATGAAACACCTGTACCTTCACCAGTGCCCATTCTCCACCCCCAAAACCCCAGTATACCCCATCCCACACGCTCTCCCTACATGTGGGGCAGATGATTTACACATTACTCTCTCTCTCTCTCTACTTTGATTACATTCAATATTTTGACACCAGACCCACCATATTATTTGGGATTTTACCCAAACACTCAGATCTGCTGAAAAGGTAACAGTAGACAATTTGTTTTCTATTGCTAGTTATAAATAAAATATGATTCCGCGTGGCTGCAGCAGTGGCTGCGTGATTTTGAAATTCCAAAATTTTAACAATTAAATCTGAAGGGATTTCTTCCAAAACCTGCTGGGTTCCGAGATTTGTTCCTGAGTTGTCATGGCCATTAAGCAGCTTGATCAGGAGCTAGAAAGGCCATTAGTGGGCGGCAACTCGGGGTCTCGTGGGGATAGGAAGGAAAGAGCCAGCTCCATCCCCATACTGAGAGGCCCTGTGTGTCTCATCACTAAGGTCCCAAACCTGACTGTCCAATGGCCTCTGGTGGATGGCAGCCACCGAGCCACCAAGGGGGGGCAGGTGGAAGGACAGCACCCTTTCCCCTCTGAAGTGGACTGGCAACAGTAACCTACTGCGGAGCCTGGATGCATTTCTGCCAACAGTCACTGGGTTTCAAGATTTGTTTCTGAGTCTCTGGGATCATGGCCATTAAGCAGCTTGAGCAGGAGTCAGAGAGGCTGTTCGGGCGGTAACTCGGGGTCTTGTTGGGATGGGGAGGAAAGGGCCAGCTCCACCCCCATCCCGTGAGGCCCCATGTGTCTTGTCATTGTGGGCCCAAACCTGACTGTCCAGTGGCCTCTGGAAAATGGCAGCCACCAGGCTGCCAAGGGGAACAGGTCAAGGCACAAAACCTATTCCCACCTGGGGTGGCCCAGCGCCTGTAACCTACTACAGGAACAGGACACATTTCTGCCAAAAGCCGTTGGGTTTCGAGATTTGTTTCTGAGTCTCTGGCATCATGGCCATTAAGCAGTTCGATCAGGAACCAGAGAGGCCTTGCCTCCAATTATATATTGCACCAGAGGTGGTTTGTGGGTGTGTCTCCCACATACCTAACTTTTGGCTGTTTACTTTCTTGGTAAACTTTGCCCCAAGGTTTTGGGGTTTGGCCAAAGGCACAGAAACAGTTTTGGGGTATCTGGAAGTCTGAAGGTGCCATCAGGCTGCTAATGCACTCACCTCACAGGTACAGATTGACCTGCTGGCTGCAACATACCCCCACTTCCATGTAGTTTTAATGTGACCATCTCATCAAGTGATTCTTCACAGTTATGACGTTGTGCTATAAGTAGGGAATCATTCCCTATCCAGACAAAATGAATGTATTTAGAAGTTTAAAGAGTTAGTCATGTAGGTCACCATTGTATCTGCAATTTATTTTTGCATTGCTCTGAGGAAGAGAATCTAATTCTAGTCTTTTCCATGTGAATAACCATCTGTTTAGCATTATATAATAACACTATTATATTAAAAAAGTTAGTTTGCACCTTCATCTGAATTAATGACATGTTTGTCTCTCTTATACTATATATTTTAATTAAGACCTAGGATTGTCAAGTTACATGAACACAATAATTCTTCAGTTTGGCTCTTTTTTGGCCCATTTTTCCTTTCATAGGAATTTGTTTCCTCTCAAGTATCATAAAACATATTTTTTTAGAATTTTGGTTGGAATTTTAAGTATCAAGTCATGGTTCACAGTTTTGGAAACTCTCCATTTATTTAGGTCTTGCTAAATTTATTAATTCTATAATTTTCTCAATTTGTATTTCTCAATAAATATATGTGCTTTATTAGTTAATTAAAGTCTGCTGTGCTAAAAATAAAAAACTGAATAACTTGAAAAATGAATTATCAAGTCTATAAAAGAAGTGAAATTTCAGGACAAATCATTGCCTCTCAACTGGAGACATCAAGGAAAAACTACAGAGAATCCTAACTTCCCTGGGGTGGGCCCACAGGTATCAGCATTCATGGGATTCAATATGAGGCTAGGAAATGTCAACTGTCATTCATTGATGAAGGACTACAGGATTAGAGTGTACAACTCTGAGAGTTAAAATTTACTGGAGACTCAGTCATGGAGGGCACACTTTTGTGAGTTTTATCTTCTGAATCTTTACCAAGTTTTCACATTAAATAACTGAGACCACTCCTACCCCCCACCAGGTTTCCATAAATAGAGATGAGTGGGGGTGGGGAAAATGGCTAAGCACTATTATAAGATGTGTCAGATATATATATATATATATATATATATATATATATATATATATGTACACCCAGAGGTAGGTTATTTGTATTTTAATGACTCACAGTGCAAGGTGGTGGCATCTGAAATTTTTTTCTTTTCTGTCCTGGTTACAAATGATTTCTAGAGATTGAACCATAGTATTTGATAACAAGTAACCCTAGAGAAGAAGAACAGAAGGACAAAAGGGATTTCTGGGAGCTCCTAGCCAACTCTTATTTATTAATTTTGCTCACAAAGAATCTCTGGTTTCAAGGGAGTCTGAAAATAAAACTTTCAGTTGGGTATAAATAAATTCAGAGTTTCCTTATTGAAGAGAAAAAGATAAATATGGGGGTGGCAACTAGTAGCAGCTGTTCCGAAATAATTAAACTTTTGTTATTTCAAATATATTTAAAAATAGAAAATTGAAGTGATTCAGAGACATTATGGGAATATTTTTATTTTTAAACGGTATGAATTACATTCAGGAAATTTACCCTTTAAGTATAATTATTCTGTAAGTTTTATTAGTTTATGTGTTTTATTTTTGAGAAACACATAAGTAGAGTGAGAAGCAGAGAATTTTACAAGTAAGAGGAGGTGGAGGTCAGAGGAGTTAGTCATACTGTGCTCTTACATTTTAGGTGACGATAAGACTATAGATTTCAATTTAAGTGCAGCAAGAAGCTTTGAAGGTTTTAAATTTTATTTTTTTAATTATTATCATTTTTTTGAGGAGGAGGACTACCAAGTGGTGCTCAAAGACCCCAAGGGACATGAAAATACTTGGCCAACCACACCGGTGATTTATGCACGAGTCCAAGGATGCAAAAATGCTTGGGTGTTGTGATGCTTGGGACCACCAGGGCCACCCGGAGATGTGGTGGGATGTTCTGGGACTTCCAGGCCATGCCTAGTGATTGGGGTACCCCCAATATTACTTAGGAGGTCATGTGGCACTGGAGCTAGGCATGTGCCATGGCTCTGGTATTATTTCTGAGCCCTTTGATTTTATTTATTAAAGTTATATTTTTAAATAGAGGATTTGGAAGTCGATAAAACTAAGACAGATTCGGTATATATTTTGGAGTCAACAGTATTTGCTCTTGGATTTTTATTTTCAACTATTTCAATTACTTGATTGTGATTTCCTTTGGAGTCAGATGTTCAGAATAATCACAGTAATTTGTGAATTTCTCTGCAGACATTCACTCTGTAATTTGGCAAGGCTGTTATTTTCCCCCTCTCTCCATTCCTCATTCATGTGCACAAGTGTATGATTCATAAACTGTATGATGTAATTACTTTTCTGGATTAGATTAGAGGATGAAGAAAATATTCTATGTAATAAAAGAATTGGAAACAGACAGAATGATTTGGTCTATATGTTAGGATTTAGAAACAAATTGAAAAAAATACTGGATTGGGAGTTACTCCATGGGTTTGGGGAAGGTCTTAGCCTTCTGAATCTCTTCCATTAATTGATTGACTTCCATTAATGATGATATTAAATTTTTTTTCTGCTTTCCTACCTGAGAGGAAGGGAACAAAGAAACCCCCAACTCTCTATTATACATTCCTTGTAGTTCACATTCTCTTTGAAATCATTCCTGTTTGTTTTTCCGATTGTAGGAGAAATGGGCATTTATAGAATTCAGTTTTAATCACTTAAAGTTCTAATTAAGTAGGAAGGTATTTAATCCAATTAATGGAATGAAGAGATGAATGGAAAGATAAATGAATAAATGGAATACACTAAATAAATGTAAAGAAGTCCTCAACTTCTGTGGGAATTCTTGGCCAGAAGGTCTACAAAGAATTTTGGCAGCACTGCAAGGAAATATAGTAAAATACAGTGATAGTCTATGCAAAAATAATTTCAGAGAAGCAAAAATAAAAGAGAAAATTTATATCCACATTTAAAAAAGGAACATAACCTTGAACTATACAAGATTATATAGATGCTATATTTGAACTATAAATTTAGGTTTGGGCTTTCCTGAAACCACCAAAAAGAAAGTGACAATTAATCATTCAGTTTTCACTCACAGAATACCCAGTTTGTGTCTTTAAAATATTTCTTTAAGAGCTGAATTTCCTTAACAACTGAGTTTGCAATATGCACTTGTTGTACATCTCCTGTTTGCAAGTTAACAAGAGGTACCTTCTGGACAAAAAAGGTATCAAAACCCCAAAATGGTTAAGGCAATAGTGTACCAGCCTGGCAGGCATAAATTTATCCACACGTATGTTACCCAATTATCTTCTATGCAGGCTAATTATGTAGATGCCCTAGTGTGCAAAGAAAGGTACAAAACCTTCGAAAATGACACAGTTATTAAATAATGAGACACCTCTCTCAATTTTTTTTAATTTCTCAGAATGGTTTGGCTATTTGAGGTATTTTATGATTCAATATAAACATTACTATTGACCATTCTAAATCCTTGACAAATACCATTGAAATTGAATGAGGATTACTTTTAATCTATTTTATAATTTTGGCAAGATGGTCATTTTGACAAAATTGCCTTTTCAAATACATAAACATGACATTTTTTCCATTTTCTAAAGTCTTCATTGGATAGATAAGTGTCATAAAATTTTCATGCTAGATCTCTCACATCTTTTGTTGATTCCTAGGAATGCGATATTTTTGTACATTATTTTGAAGAGAGTAGACTGATCTTTCTTTTATAATTATTTGCATATACAAATGTGACAGATTTTTATGCATTAATTAACTTTATTGCTGACTACTTTGCTGTATTGGTTTATTGTTTCCAGGACCATTTTTGGTGAACTGCTTAGGTTCTTCTATGTTTATTATCATGTCATCTTCAAATACTGATAATCTGATGTCTTTGATTTCTTTTCCTTCTCTTTTAAATCGTTCCTGTTTGCTAAGACTTTTAGTACTTTTTGAATAAAAATGGAGATAGTGGTTATCCATGCCTCATGCCTGATCATAGAGGGAATGCTCTCAACTTTTTTACCACCAAAATAATACTGGTTGTTGGTTTGTTATAGATGGCTACTACCATCTTAAGGAAGGTTATCTATTTTGTTAAGGGTTTTTTAAAAATATATATCAAAATGGATGTTTTATCATGGCTAAAGCTTTCTCTGCATCAATTCACATGATATAATCCAAAACTATACTATAAAGTGATAGTAATCAAAACAACTTGGTCTAGAATAAGGATATATAGACTTTCCAACCAAAGAGTTAGAATTGAGTACCCAAATACAAAAATCCATATCCATATCAGTTGTCCAAATAGTGGACAACTATTTTCCAACAAAAGAGCTGGGTACTAGAAGTGGAGTAAAGATTTTTACTTAAACAAATAGTTTTTGGAAAACTATATAGCCACACTTATAGGAAGAATTTTCCAGGATTTCGACCTGTGTTTTCAACAATATGATTCCATCAGCAACGGCAAAAGAAATGAAATAAACAAATGGGACCACATCAAATTAAAGAGTTTTTGTATTGCAAAAGAAATAGGGAAAAGGGATAAAAAATGACCAACATGGAAAAAGTGGGAGAAAATATTTGTACTCAATACATCAGACAAAAGGTTAATATCCAAGATGTTTTAACTATTCACAAATATCAACAAAACAATCCAAACACCCTCTAAAAGTGGGGAGAGGAAATGAACAGAAATTTCTCTGAAGAAGAGAGCTGGATGGCCAACAGGCACATAAAAATGTGCTCATTATCACTTACTGTCTGGGTGACAAAAAAAAGATGACAATGAGATACAATCACAAACACCAGTGAAAATAGCACATATCAGAAAAATTTGGGAACAATCTGTGTTGGTGGGATGTGGTGAAAAAGGAACTCTCATCAACCACTGGTGCAAATGTTACATGTTTGAACCCCTATGAAAAGGGGTTCAATGAAAAGCAGTATGATAATTTCTTGAAAACATTAGAATAGAGCTGCCATATGACCCAGAAATCCCACTTATTGATATGTACTCCCAGGAAACAAAAAATATAGATTATAGAAATGAAGACAGGGGAGAAAAGAAATTGCGGGGGTAAAGAACAGGTGGACAGAGGGTTAATGGGCAGAGGCCAGGGACCTCCGGCACAAACACAGTGTAGAGGTGAGGTATATGTATATGTCTAAACCATAGAGTCCAAAAAACTGTAATTATGAAACTCAAACTACAATAATGAAACCTTGAAACATGTCTATTAAGAAGGCAGGCTGTGGGGCAAGAGGGAATCTGGGGACACTGTCAGAGGGAAGTGGACTCTGGTGGTGGTAGGAATAGAATAAGAACATTGCATGCCTGAAACTCTATTTTGAATGACTTTGTAAATCAGAGTGCCTTAATACAAACAAAAATATTTAAAAATTAATAGAAAAGTAAAACTATGTCTATGAGAAAAAAGTTCTCTATGCTAGTGATGGATTTATAGGTATATTCATTTGTCAAAACTCATCAAACGTGTTTTACATGAATATGTAAAACAGGCTCATTTATATGTAAATACTATGTCAAAACATTGATTTAAATCTACTGTTAGGCAACAAAGATCCAGTTTTTTTAAAATTTTTTTGGTCTTTGGGACACATCCAGTTTTGTTCATTACTTACTCCTGGCTTTGAACTCAGGGGTCACTTCTGGTGGTGCTCAGGGGACCATATTGGGTGCTGGGGAAAGAACTGGGGTTGACCACATGCAGCACAAGCTCACTGCTCCCTGTTTTAGCCCTCAGGCCCTATAGGCAACAACAATCCAAAGTCAATAAAATGAGAATGCTGACACACACAATTGAGTTTGGGGCTAGGTGACAGGGAGAGTAGAAAGATGAGTACACTGATGATGGATGTGGTATTTGAATTATGTTCACAGGAAACCATTGTTAGTAGTATTGTAAGCAAAAATAATTTGCTAGAGAGATAATACAGTGGGTAAAGCACATGCTTTGTGTGCGGCTCACCCAGATCCAATCCCTGGCACCATATATATTCCCTGTAGGTCCAGCAGAAGTGATCCTTGAGTGTAGAGCTAGGAGCAAGTCATGAGAACAGCTAGGTGTGCTTCCCAAATAAAAAACTGTTTTCAAAATGTGAAAGAAATGAGAACTAATTCCAATTTAGTGGAAAAAATAAAAAAAGAGAGAGGAATAACACAACTGAATGTCAAGCATCCTAGCAGAGTTTCTTAAAAACAGTTGGGAAATGCACCACTGCTGAGTTTCCCAAGCTGGCGTCTCAGAACATATGGCAGAGAACATCAATAGGTATTTTTTTAAAGACAAATCTTCTGTGATCAATTTGAAATGCTGCATTCAACATGTTTAAATAGGATCTTTGCTAGACTCTGAATCCTCATAGCAGGGTCATATAAATATGCTTAAGGCAGATTAAATGACACTCCTAACTCTGTGCATCTTTGAAAGCTCTCCATTTTCTGGGCTGGAGAGATAGGAAAGTGAGTAGTGTGCTTGCCTTGCACGTGGTAGACCTGGGTTCCACTCCCGGTATCCCACATGAATTCCACTTCCCGAGCATAGCTATGAATAATTCCTGAGCACAGAGCCAGGAGAAACCCCTGAGTATTTCTGGGAATGGTCCAAATACCAAACCAAACCAAATCAACCTCTGCATTTTCTGAAAAAATTGTGTGTTTGGGGCTGGAACAATAGCACAGCAGTAAGGGCATTTGCCTTGCACGTGGCCAACCCGGGTTTGATTCTGAGCATCCCATATGGTCCCCTGAGCACCGCCAGGAGTAATTCTTGAGTGCATGAGCCAAGAGTAACCCCTGTGCACTGCCAGGTGTGACCCAAAATGGAAAAAAAAAAGAATCGTTAGTGTTCTGTGAAGTTTTCTAAATGTTTTTGGAAGTCTAGAGGACTTTTCCGTGACTTCCTTTTGAACAAATATAAGTACTTCCACTTGTGCCTTTGGAATATATTTCTTCCTGGTGTTGTGTCTATCTTTTCCCTGGAATAACAATCTTTCCAGAAAATCTTTATATCAGGTCACGCATTACCATTATTTTTTCAGTCAACAGACTCCAATTTGTTACTCAACTCTATTGCTTCTGCTACTTCCTACTGAACTCATTGCTAGGAACAATTGTTTCTACTATTATCTCCTTTTGGATACAGTCATCCTACTAACATTTTCCTTCACTGTGCTGGAAATTTTAGTTATACTAATTGGATGAAGTAGAGATGATGTTAACTGAAATACTGAACTTTAATATCTTACAGAATATTCTGCCCAAGAGTAAAGTATTTGTGAAGAATTTATTGACTCTAAAAGACTGTTAGACGGACTATGCAGTAATCCACGCCACCATGTCTGCCCGGAGGGGAAAGGGTGTTGGTCCCTTTCCGCCTTCTTCCCTCTGGAAAGAAAGATGGCAGCCGCTTGGGAGCTTTGTGGAAAGCCAGGTATGAGCCGGTGGTGATAGGGTGACTAAAACCTCTTGGGAAGGGGGGTGTTCCTGGCTGGTCCTTCACGCCCTACCGAGGTCACCAGTTGCCCCCCATGAGCGGCTCTCTGGCATGGCCATGGCTCCATAGCACAGAAACCAATCTTTTAATTATCTGACTCTCAGCAGAAATACTTCCAGGGTTACTAAGTAAAATAGCAGAAATCCAAAACCGCGTGGCCACAATAGCGGCCGCATGACATCATTTAATTCTTGAATCCAGCTGTAGAAAGCAAATCATTTCACAATGTATTTTCAGCATGTCTTATTTAGGGGGTAAAGTCGAAATAATAATGGTGCATCTTTCATTGAAACAATGAATCTAGTCAAAGTAGATAGAGTGTTAACTAGAATTCATCTACCTCACAGACATTGGGAAGGGTGGGGGGATGGGGGTTTATTGGGGTTCTTCGTGGTGAAAAATGAGTATTGGTAAAGGAAAATGTGTTTGATATTTGCATGACTGAGACCTAAACCTGAAAGCTTTGTAACTTTTCCCACAGTGATTCAATAAATAAATAAATAAATAAAAAGAAAAAAAATAAAAGATTGTTAGAGTGGTTCCATTTCTTATTCCAGAAAGTCAGTACACAGGGCTTGTTGGCTCAGAACAGACTCAGTGCCTTTTTCTATTGGTTGTTGGATAAATGGATTCGGTCGCTATTGACTATGTTATATCTATATAAATCTAAACTCTTCTTTTAGAGGATTTTATGTTTCCTCTCAGTGAATTCTCAACATCTGGTGACATTCAGCAGCCACCTTTAATCACTTAAGTACTGGCATTTCCCCTGATCATTTTGACATTAAAGATTTCTTCTTCTTCTTTTGTTTTTTAGGATATTTATATATAATTTATTTTTAAATAGGTCACTTTGAATATGACTGTTTCACTGACTTATTTTTTTAATTAAACAAGTTTTATTGGATCACTGTGAGATAGTTACAAACGTACATGATTGCATTTCATTCGAACAATGCTTGGGCACTCATCCCTCCACCAGGGCACATTTTCTACCACCATTGTTCCCAGTGTCCCACCCGCCACCCCCACCTTACTCCACTCCCTGCCTCTGTGGCAGGTATAAAGATTTCTTCTTGAGGCTTCTGTCACGAACATGCATGAACACAACAGTATGCAGATCTCAGTCTATACCCACCTGGAAAAAACCCGAACTTGAGTTGCAGCACCTAATTTGAACCATCACTGACTGACAGAAAAATACCTTTCTACTCTGGGAACTGTTTTCAAGAGACTTCATAGTCAAAGGCCCATGAGTGCCTCAGACGCTTCCCCAAAGACTAGAAATGCTCCCTTCAGGGTATTTCATGTGGGATATTTTCAGTAATCATTGATTTCTGTAGAAACTAAAATTTGTGCTTCCCATTTTCTTTCTTTTTCTGTGTTTTTAAAAGTGCTTCTACTGAGGCTTGAAAGAAAAAAAAATATCCAAGTTCTGAAAGGTCTTGTGCATAGTGAAATGCTTGAATTTTATGGAGATCCCAAAGGTCTAAATTTAGAGTCAGCCCCCCTCCAGAGATATTGTTGTACGTTGTTCCCTGCATTGGGGCCAGGGCAGCAGAAGCTCAGAGCCTATCACTGACAAGCTGAGACTGATAAGGAACATTACAGAGCCCCAAAGTGTTGTACGAAACCAAACATATGACAAAGTGGGATTAGAGGAAAACGATATTCACTAAGAGGCAAAGGGCAGTACAAGGGACAACCCAATGTTAATTGAGAAAGTCTAGGTTAGCACTTATGATAATTATAAGGACTGTAGCACTGTAGCACTGTCCTCCCATTGTTCATAGATTTGCTCGAGCAGGCCCAGTAATGTCTCCATTGTGAGACTTGTTGTTACTGTGTTTGGCATATTGAATACATCACAGGTAGCTTGCTAGGCTTTGCCGTGCGGGTGAGATACTCTCGCTAGCTTGCTGGGCTCTCAGAGAGGGGCAGAGGAATCAAACCCAGGTTGGCCTCGCGATGATTTAAATATAAGATCTTCTTAGAAGAGAAGGCAATATTCTTTTTAAATTCTTTAAAAGACAATAAAATGTGTTTGAATTGAAATTATCTATAGAAACTATTAGCAGTAATACATTTTTATTTCCTTACTCCTCACCCTCATGACATGATATTGTGGCCAAGAATATTTGTTAGAGATATCTGGATGAATCTAAAGAGGAAAACATCTTGACAATTGAATTTCCTCTAGATAAGCCCTGATAATTTTTTTTAAATGAGTAAATGTAATAAGAAAAGGCACCATTTCCTGGAAAATGAATCTAATTTTGGTCTTGGAGAAAGCTGAACACTCATACATATCAGGATTTCCTTGGAGAGACACAGGGTTTCCACATAGGTCAAAGTAAATGCCACACAGATCACACTATTTCAGAAGTCACCAGTAAACTGCATCCACCAGCATGTCATTAATCAATGTTCCATGAGTTTTAGAAAGAGAAAACATCTTTTTCTCTTCTGGGTTTTTGTGCTACTCTTTTGCTGAGGATTTCCTTTGCAAAAATCGTCTTGCTCTATGAATTTGTGGAAAATATGTGTGTTTGTAGGTTTGTGAGTCAGAATTGAGTAGTCACAATAGAATGACCTAGAAGAGAGGACTTTAGAGGAAGACTATTACATAAATAGGTCTTGAGAAACTTGGGCGTGGAGGGAAAGACAAAGTTGTGTGTGCAGAGGGACTAACTCATAGGGAAGAACCAGGCTTGAGGAGGTCAGAACTTTAGTGGTAAAAGTCATAGGAACAGCAGTTGGTGGCAATGCTAGTGGGACTGTGATTTAAAGTAATGATGCAATTAATGTTTACATTCTTTCTTAGTTTTAATTTTCCTTCTCTCTTCCTCTTTGTTATGGTTGTGATGTGTGAAGCTCGCACACTGGCTATGATGCTCACCTGAATTGGATGCATTGCCTCAGAGGTCACATACTTATGTCCTGGGGATCACCAGGGCAGCAGACCTGTTGATGAAGCTCATACAGTTGGTGAGCAAGCAGGCTTCAGTCACACACAGTAGTTGCTCTGCCACTGAGCCACATTTCTGGACCTGCCTTTCGCTTTGAAGGACACCTCTACTTAAAACTCCTAGTGCTTCTTGGCAGTATTTACTGCCTCCACACCAGGCTGTCTTCACTGGAGCACCTTGGAGGAGGGCAGGTTGAGTTTCCCTCCCCACCCCAAGCAGAACCCCAGCAGCCAAAAATCTCTAGAACCTAGCCATAGCCATGATCAAGGCCACTCTCTACATGCTCAGACGAGCCTCAATCATGAAGGAAGCAGCAGAGGAACCCAGGTGTGCGGGACCTGTGGCTGAGATTTCCAAGCCTGCTTGGATCGGGACTGGGCCTCTTCCACCCAGCTCCCCAGTTTTTCAGTAGTTTGGTAGTCACACCCACAAACTGCCCCAGGTGTCATGTAGTCTCATCAATGGTCAAGATCCAGAGAGGGATGCAGTATTTCCTTAGAGGCTGTGCAACTTCTTATACTCTAGCCCACTGGTGTACCTAAAGCAGCACACATTTGTTTGGTTTTAAACATGCTTGATTGTATTCTCTTATGTAAGGGCTTAAATGGCAGCAGAATGAAATACAACAACCATCACACACTTCTCTCTTATTGTGGTGGGAATATTATAGCTGGACTGGTGGGTGTTTGAATATTATCTGTAATGAACTATTGTGAACTACTCTATGAAAATAAAATGTATAAAAATCGAAAAAAAAAGTTCCTAGTGGTTCTCAACACTGCCTGGGAGGCTCTTTCTTTTCCCCAGAAATAGTGGTAATTACCTAAGCTTTTAAGTCAGGTAGACCTGGACTCAAATTCTGGTTGTGCCTCCCTACTCTGTCTCCCTAGGGCTATGTGTCCTTGAGCCTCCTAACAGAAGTAGTATTTAGGTTTAAATTCCTGGCACCTTATATAGCCTCCTGATCCCCAATTATTTATGAATGATCCTTGAACCTGGGACAAGGAGTAAGTCCTGAGTACAGCTCGGGGTGGTTCCCATACCTATATTTATATATTTTTCAACATTTTTTTGTATTTGCCCTACATATCTCCCATTAATGAACTTTCCAGTCATTTTCCTGGATAATTTAACACATTAGTCACTGATATTTTATTTATTTATTTTTGCCATACCTGATGGTGCCTCAGGAACTATTCTTGGCTTTTTTGCTCAAGGAATCTTAATTTGGCGTTAGGGACAGAACCAGGTTTGGCTGCATGCGAGACAAGCATCTTGAACTCTGTTCTACCTCCTCATTGTTATTTTAATGAATCTATATGGCAATTTAATATTTTAGATGAATTTATTTATGTTGGCATTTTTATCTCTAAATAAAGAGTAAAATATAAAGTATATTTATATAGAAATATGTAAAATACTATGTAATGGAGCAATAGCACAACGGGTAGGGCGTTTGCCTTGCCTGCGGCCGACCCAGGTTTGATTCCTCCGTCCCTCTCAGAGAGCCTGGCAAGCTACCGAGAGTATCCCGCCCACATGGCAGAGCCTGGCAAGCTCCCCGTGGCGTATTCATATGCCAAAAACAGTAACAACAAGTCTCACAAGAGAGATGTTATTGGTGCCTACTGAAGTAAATCGATGAAAAACGGGAGGATGGTGCTACAGTGCATAGTATTACATAGTTTACTATATTGGTGTGGGTGTTTGGGTCAGTCTAGTCTGTAGCTTTGCTAGGATTTTCCTTCCATATGGTACCTTCACCTAATTGAGGACCACCTTGTATATAGTGTGGTCCCTGAAGTGAGAGAATGTTCTCAGTGCTTCTATTCCATCCTCACCTTTGAGAGATCAAAAGTAACCGTTTCACAGGAAGTGCCTATGTTCCTGCTCTCTTCCTGCAAGGGGGTGGGGTGCCCTGGGGATCCCAGTACACAAGCAGGCAGCAGTGCTCATAGCAGGGGCTCTTCACTGGCACCTGCAGGGCACAGCTGTATTGGGGTCACACTTCATTTGAGGTAAAGGGAACTTTCCTTTGACCTTCTGCTCTTCTAACATCCATCTTTCTTTCTTTCTTTCTTTCTTTCTTTCTTTCTTTCTTTCTTTCTTTCTTTCTTTCTTGCTTGCTTGCTTGCTTGCTTGCTTGCTTGCTTGCTTGCTTGCTTGCTTTCTTTCTTGCTTTCTTTCTTGCTTTCTTTCTTGCTTTTTGGGTAACACCCGGCGAAACACAGGGGTTACTCCTGGCTTTGCACTCAGGAATTACTCCTGGCAGTACTCAGGGGACCATACAGGATGCTGGGAATTGAACCTGGGTTGGCCGCATGCAAGGCAAATGCCCTACCCGCTGTGCTATCACTCCAGCCCCTCTAACATCTTTCTTAAGCAGACTCTGTGTGCCTAACATAAGTTTGTTTGAGATTTTTAAAATTCCTGTTTCTACCGTCTCTTTTATTTTGGCAGATTTATTCTACATGTTTCTCTAGAAAAACATAGAAATAAGTAAATTTTGGTGTCGCTTTCTTCAGAGTCCAACAAACAGACTTCAACTTTGATTAGATCAAGGTAATAGGCCCATTAAGATTTCATGCTCTTACTCAAATGGTAGAAGACTTGTAGCTCTTCCTGAGCAAAAGCTATGCCTTTACCTGGGTTGGGAAAAAGAAGGTTTGTGGTCTACTTCCAGGGGCAGATAACTTTTAGTTTCTGTGCTTTCCCAGGGTTAAGAAATCTTTACTATCTAATGTTGAAAGGCTTCCCTGTTCCTTTCTCATTGCTCAACATATTCGGCATGAGAGAAGAAAATGGAGAGGATGCTTGAAGCATTCCAACCCTGCCTTTATTTTTCTTGTGAGGCCCAAGTAGAATTCATGGCAGTTCAGGGGCAAATAAATATGACTTCCCTAGTTGGTGGGGATTGAGCTGCTGTGATGATCATGTGCTCTACATTTGACTTTTAAGAGCATGTGAAACTTTCAGCTATTTCCCCTGTGCCAGCTGCCTCTTCTTTTTGCTTGTAATCTTTCAGAGTTAAAACAGATCAGTGTTTTGAATGTTTTTTTCCCTTTTAGAGACGGTTTTTCACTTTCTATTTAAGAGTGTGGGGAAGAACGGTTCATGAACACTCATTCATTCATTGCCAGAGCAATGATGGGAAGCACAAACCAGTCTTCCATAGCAAACTGCACACCCCAGTTCTCAGTAGAAACATTTAAAATATGCACAGAGGGTACCTGTGCCCCTTCAGACAAGTCTGCATCTTCAGGTTCAGTAGCAGCAAACTGTACAAGGGAGCTTTAAAAGTTCATTGATCTCACCTTGAAATTCTCTCTACTTGCAGCCTTTTCAGCAGCATCCAGTTTTGTTTTTTCAAGCTCTTCAAGATCTCCGTGGAAGTAGAGGTCAGGTCCTCAGGGAAAACCATATGGTGCTTATACAGCATTTCAGCATCTGTCCCATCAGGTCCATGGAATGAGTTCCTGTGTCATTGCAGAGAGTCACACTGTCCACCTGGGATGGAGGAGGGTCTGGTTATACAGGGATGCTGACACTGTGAGGCTGGTGGTCGGCCCTGGGGCCAATAGTTGCCAGAAAGCCCAGTTCCTGGAAAGCTGCCCAGATCTAGTTACTGAAGTAAGTTTCCAGGAGTGAAGTATTCAGAACTAGGAGTGACTCCAGTGGCACTTCCAAGGCAGCCAAACTTGCCGGCCTGGAGGATCTGGCATTATCATCAGCCAGACTTTCAGTGGTTAACAACAGCATGTGTTGCCAGCAAAAGCTTCTCCCAGGTACTCTTCAAATTGATGATGCTAGATTCAATCATGCTTCATGGTGGTAAACCATTTCGTTTGGAAGTCAAGGTTGGTGCTGTCAAAGTAGGTTCCTTCTGTAAATAACTTGAAGATAGCCTTCATTTGTAGAACATCAAGGGCTCCAAACATTGTGAAAAATTCCCTTTAAGTTATAGCAAGACCTGAAATAATGCCATATAGAATGCACACTGGGTAGCATTGGGAAGGTCAGTGTTTTGATGTTTGTTAGAGTCTTCCAGTCCTTTGGAACTTAAAAGTTGCATCCAGACTCCCCCAGTTCTCTGAGGAGACTACTAAAGAGAGTGATTATGTAGGTTGTCTGACAGTTTTGCAGTTTAAAATGTCCTTTTGTATGTGGTTCTGATATTCTAAATTGAAATGGACCCTCAAAGTTCTGCTTATTTTTATTTTAATTATTTGGTGTAATTATTGTAAATATATGGTGAAGTTGAAGGCTACTGGGAGGGGAGAGATAGTACAGCAAGTAGGGCACGTGCCTTGTATGTAGTTTCTGGATTTGATCCCGGGAACCCCATACAATCTCCTGAGCACTACCAGAATTCATTCCAGAGCACAGAGCCATGTGTAACCCCTTAGTACACTGGGTGTGGCTCCTCCCTCCAAAAGCTTAAGCCTACAGTCTTTTCTGTATTCAATTTATTCCATCTGTAAATTCAGAAGTGGAAACACATGACAAAATCTGAGAGAAATACGTTTACAGAAATATATAGAGGAAAGACAGATGATGGAATTAAAAGCAAAGACTTTTGAAAAAGATATTCTAACAATGTCTAAAATTTATGGGAAAATAAATAAGCTTTATGCAGATTTCTAGAGAAATTTTGAAAGAATGTCTGAGAATTTATGGGAAATTATTCCTATTAAAAGAGAAGAAAAGTGATAGTACAGGGCTAAGGTGCTTGCCTTGCAGATGGCTGACTCAGGTTCAATCCCTGGCACCCACTAGGAGTGATCCCTGAGCACAGAGCCATGAATAAGCACTGAACAATGACTGGTGTGGTCTCAAAACAAAAAAGGAGGGTATTTAAAAAGGGGAATTATTATTATTGAAGCAAAAACTATTTAAATAAACATATAGTGTTTTGGGATTAGAAAATCACTATCTGAAACAAAATGTTCTCAGTGGCCTTACAGAAAGATTGAACTAAAAAAGAAAAGTTTAGTGGCCTTAAGGTATAAAATAAAGCTATAACTTAAATATAACTTTAGTTATCCTCTTAAACAATTGAACCATAATTAGTTACATAATTACAAAGTTGTTTATGATTGGGTTTATGCCATATAATGTTCCAATATCTGTCCCTTCACCAGTGTACATTTCCCACCACCAGTGTCACCAAAGTTATAATTTGAAGCACAAAGAAAAAAATGCCAAAAATTATGAAAACATCAAGTGGCATAATGTATGTAGACTTTATCTTAAAAGAAGAAAAATTATTCAAAACTTAGAAAGAAAACTTACAAAAATAGGTTACAATGTGCATTATATTAAAATATCTGAAAGCCAAGTATTAGGAAAGAAACCTTTAAATGCTCTATAAGGGCAGGATGTATAAAAAATTACTATAGGAATAATGCAAAGCCTGAAAATCATGGTAAATTTTTGCGTGTGTGTATGTGTGTGTGTGTGTGTGTGTGTGTGTGTGTGTGTGTGTGTGTGTTTGGTCATATCCAGGCTTTCTCCTGGCTCTGTTCTCAGAGATCACATCTGGTGGAGCTCAGGGCACCATATGGGGTGATGGAATTCTCATTGACCTGGTGCAAGGCAAGTGCTCTATGCCCTCTACTATTGCTTTGGTCAGGCCCAGACTACTTGTTTTAAATTGGGGCCTCTGCAGTGGTGGTCAGGTAGTAGCTGGCCTGGGGAGGGGGGTTGTGTGCATGCATATAAAAGGCCTTTTCCCCACATTTTAAACTAATCATTTAAAACTTTTGTTGTTGTTGTTTGGGCCATATCCAGTGATGCCCAGGACTTATTCCAGGCTCTGTAACTCCTTGTGGTATTTATGGGACTGTAAGAAGTATGGGAAATTGAACTAGAGATGATCACAGGGGTTAAGTGCCTAACCTCTGCATTGTCTCTCTGGTCTTTATATATATTAATACATATTATATATAATACATATTAGTCTAAGTCCTTAAAATAATTAGTTTAGGTCCTTTAATATACATATGTATATATATTTATCAAAGTAACATTGCGGTTTTACATTTTATTTGGTCAGCACCACTGAAAATCACCATGTCTATATATAGGATCAACTTTAGAAGTCAAGGCCAATCTCTTATCACAAGTATTTTGGTTTGGTTGGAGCCACACCTGGAAGTGCTGGATGATCACTCCTGGCAGGACTCAGGGGACTATATATGGTGCTGGGAATTGAACTTGGGTCAGCTGCATGCAAGGTGAGTGCCCTTCTGATGTTACCACCCAACCGACCCTTTTACCTGGTCATCTCACTCTCCTTCCGCCCTGCACCCTCCACCCCTCGTTTTCCTTCTGATAACCATAAAATTGGTCAACAAGTTGAACTTTTAAAATGATTTATTAACTTAAAGATACTTGATTAAACTTTTTTAAACAAAAGTTTAGGAGTCACACCTGGTGATGCACAGGGGTTACTCCTGGTCTTGAACTCAGGAAGTATTCCTGGAGGTGCTCAGGGGACCATATGGGATGTTGGGGATTGAACCCGGGTCAGCCTTGTGTAAGGCAAATGCCCTACCCACTGCGTTGTCGCTCCAGCCCCTTAGCAACAAAATTCTTTATTTGTAAATAAGTTAGGGGCCAGTATTGTAGGTTAGCTGTCAGGAACTTACTTTACATATATGGGGCTCTGGGTTCAATCCCCAACAACAATAAAAAGTGACTTAAATTCTACTCAAACATAGATTAAAGATTCAATTAAGCTAAAACATTTTAATTAAAATAATGATACATTAAAAAATATAAAGACTTTAGAGAATTCTTTCTTTTCTTTCTTTTTTTTTTTTACAGTTACAAAACTTTCAGGTTTGCATTTCGGTCATACAATGATTGAACACTTGTCCCTCCACCAGTATACATTTTCCACCACTAATGTCTCTGGTCTCCCTCCCTTCAACCCCATTCCATCCCTTTCCCTGCCTCTATGGCAGACAATTTTCCTCTTTCCCTCTTTCTACTTATGGATATTATGTTTTGCAATACAGATGGTTAAAGGCCATCATGTTTGGTCCTTTATCTACTTTCAGCACACATCTCCCATTCCAAGTGGTCCCTCCAACCATCATTGACTCAGTGATACCTTCTCTATTCCCGCTGCCTTCTCCCATAGCTCATGAGGCAGACCTCCAACCATGGAGCAGTCTTTCTGGCCCGTGTCTCTATTGTTTTTGACTAAATTTTTAAATGAAATGAATCATATCAATGTATCTGTGTCTAATATGCAGAAATAAAAGGTGATGACAGTAATAGCTTGAATATGGGAATATGATTCCATTGTCCTAAAATTATAATTTTACAGTATTAATTTATAATACTTAGAGTGATCACTAAATAATCTTACAAATGTCATGGTTAAAACCTAACAAAGGGCATAAAAGAAAATTATTTAAAAAATATATTACTTCAAAAGCTAGCCAAATGATTTAATTCACCTCTTTAAAAATTAAGTCTAACAGTATAATCCAAAATTGTAATTCCTATTTATTTATTATTGCTTTCAATATTAGGGAAAACATTTTAATTCCCTTTAATTTTAATGATATAATAAATAATTTAGGCCTCAATTTTTTCAACTGAGGATCAATTTTTTCAACTGAGGAGAAGGCAGTTAGATGACATAATTTCTGAGAGACTAATGATTTTGCATTTCTCTAGTTTTTAGAACTTTTTTCTTTGATTCAGATTATTTGAGGACAATTTTAGGCTGTCTTCATCAGGTCGGAAGCAAAGAGTATGGTGTAACCCAGGTTATCTGGGTGTAATCAGATTTATGTGGGCCTAAGAAACTAGTGATGCTTGAGGTCTCACTGATGGCTTCCTATTGATGAGAATGTGCTTTCCCCTGGCTTAATGGTTTCCCTAATTGAGCCACAGAGAGCTGAAACAATAGTCTCACTCTGCTGAGAGCCTCTTACCATCTCAGTGGCCTTTGTGGCTTCCTGAATAATTAAGTTGGTACTAGGATAAAATTTCTTACTGTAACCCATAAGTCCCCTGTGTTATAACTCTGTGGCCACAAAATAGCTTATACTTCCTTCCTTCCTTCTTTTTTTTTTTTTTTAAACCAGCACAAACCCTCACCAACTTGCTGCAAGCCTCTTCCTGACGGAACCTGGTGCTTTTGGCAACCCAATGGTTACACATGGACAAATTCCACAACCAACTTTTTCTCATGCTCTCGATTTGTCAGCACAGGGCTTCTGAAGCTTCTTGCTGATAATAATATTGCTGATCCTCCTGCTTCTTTTCTCTGACTTGGTTTCTGTCTCTTCCTCGTTCTTGCTTTTTTTGTTCCCTACCTTTCTTTTTCTCTCCCTTCTCTAGGATAGGAAAAGGGCATAAAGCTATTGTGGAGCTTTTCTAAACAAAACAAACTGAGGCCATGATTTTTTTTTCTGCAAAAAAATAAAGTTTATTTAAGTACAGGTCGATACACTGATGGGTGTGGTATTGGAATTATGAACATGGGAAACTGTTATTAGCAGTACTGTAAACCATAGAATAAAGGTAAAGGTAAAGGCGCTCCCGTTGATCGTCGATTTGCTCAAGCGGGCCCAGTAACGTCTCCATTGGAGACTTTGTTGTTACTGTGTTTGGCATATCAAATACTCTCGGTAGCTTGCCGGGCTCTCCGAAAACCATAGAATGTAGAATGTTAATTGATAATTTTTTTGTTTATTTAAGAAATAAGTAAAGAAATAATAATTTGTACTGTCATATATCAGCGTTATTTCAATAAAAAATGATAAAGCCCTGTATTTGTCTTTTTTTAATGTAGGAGTACTGCTATTTATTCAGTCACTGATTAGCTGATTTAATAAGGCATAAACTGCACCTTGCTTTTTTTTTTCATTTTTTATAATTTTATTTATTGAATCACCGTGAGAGCAGGCACTAAGCTTTTTCAGTCATACAATGAAACACCCGTACCTACACCAGTGCCCACTCTCCACCCCCAACAACCCCAGTATACCCCATCCCACACCCTCCCCCTACTTGTGGGGCAGATGATTTCCACATCACTCTCTCTCTCCTTTGATCACATTCAAAATTTAACACCACACCCACCATTTATTATTTGAGATTTTACCCCAACACTCAGATCTGCTGAAAAGGCAAAAGTAGACAATTTGTTTTCTATTGCTGGTTATGAATAACATACGATGTCGCGTGGCTGCAGTAGTGGCCACACGATTTTGAAATACCGAAATTTTAACACTTAAATCTGGAGGGATTTCTGCCAAAACCTGCTGGGTTCCAAGATTTGTTTCTGAGTCTCTGGGATCATGATCATTAAGCAGCTTGATCAGGAGCCAGAGATGCCGTACATGGGTGATGACTTGGGGTCTCGTTGGGGTGGGGAGGAAAGGGCCAGCTCCACCCCCATCCCGTGAGGCCCCACGTGTCTTGTCACTGAGGGACCAAACCTGACTGTCCAATGGAGGCCATGATTTTGACATTTCAAAGGCTTTTCAAAAAGCCTGGGGCAACAAACAAATGATTTAGGCAATGGACATGTGATTCAAAGAAACTCTAAGTAGACAATAAGGGTACAGGTGCAAATCTGATGTCAAAGTTTTGCTGTAGGCCCATTCCACCTTCAAGGAGACCACTGATAACTGGACTTTGGAATGCTTCAAACACTTTTATCTTTACAAGACTAGTGTACTTTTTGGTTAGGTAATATTTTATATTTCACTGCTCTATTATTTATTTAGACATAATGATAGAGGTCACCAATTTGCTATGTTTCCCCCTCTTGTCTGTAATATTCACTTTTTCAACGATTTTTCCAGTTTTTTTCTATAAAATATCCTAAATAATAATTTTGGGTGCTCTGTGGATCGCTTATCTTCTGAATCTGAAAGTCTGAAGTTGTCATATTATTCTTCCTAGTTGAATGCTATTTTGATAAATGTAAATTTCAACCTCATAATTTTCCTTAAGAAATAAGATTATCATTACATTGTGTTCTGGCATTCAATGATATCAGTTATTGCCTGTTTCTTGTTACTAGTGGCTAATATGTGCTTTAATTTTCTTAAATTTAGAAATTAAATTACTATGGGGATTGGGTAATTTCTTAAAGCTCTTAAAATTTTTATCTTTTTTAGCACTGAGTTTCTTCTAGATGTTATTGAGTTATTGTTTTTATTACAACATCTCAATTATTTTTCTCTTTTAGAATATTTTTATGGATTATGAGTCTTTTTTGATTTATAATCCTTAAGTTATCTTCAAGTTCAATTTTAGCTATTTTTGTTTTGTTTTGGGAATATGCCTTAGCTTAGTCTTCAATTCACTAATTCAGTGATAGCACAGCGGTAGGGCGTTTGCCTTGCACACAGACAACATGGCTAACCCGAGTTCGATTCCTCTGCCCCTCTTGGAGAGCCTGGCAAGCTACCGAGAGTATCTCACCCACACGGCAGAGCCTGGCAAGCCACCCGTGATGTATTCAATATGCCAAACACAGTAACAACAAAATCTCCAATGGAGACGTTACTAGGCCCGCTCAAGCAAATCGATGAACAACGGGAGGGCCTTTACTTTACTTTACTTTTAGTCAGAGATCTTAAGTAAATCAGTCTATCTGTAGATATTATTTCTTTTTTTATCTATACTTTTTTAAAGTTTAAAACTGATATTTTAAGTCTCCAGGATCTCCATTTTTTAATTTCATGAATTTGATACCCTCTTGAATAAACAGTTATCAATTATTTATTAAAATATTATTTTATCTGCTTATTGACTTTATCTCAACTCTAATTCTTCAATTTGTTGAAGCACTGACAATTTCACAGTGCTAGTTTTACTCAAGAAACTACTGCTTGGTTATTAGCTCATCCTTGTGTTTGGATAGAGCTGGTTGCCTAGCCAAGGAAGTAGTTGGATTATAGGATGCTTTTCACAGTGATTTTTTTTTGAAAGGTGAGATATTATATTGGCAGTATATATTAGTAAATTGTTTTTATAATTTTTTCTGATATAGGAGTTTTTGTTTCCATTTCATTTTAAGGCAGAGTTCTTCACAGAATTTCAAACCATGCTTCAGATTCTGGTTTGTGCAGAGAATCAATACTTTTGCAGCCATTTGGTCAGCACAAACTCAAAACAGTATAGGAAAAGAAAATCCTGTTTGCTTACACTCCACTATAGAATTTCTGCCACCAGCTACTCTCTTTCACACACTAATTTTTGCCATGAGTTTGTGATTATCATTTTCATTGTTAATATGATACAATGTCTGCTTTACATTTTTTGAAAAAAATTATAGAATTTCTACTTCTTCCATAACACTGTTGTTTTCTGATTTCATATTTTTGTGAGTGCACGTGTAATCCTTTGTCTAATGTTATCCTTTGTCTAACTTTTGTGGGAAAAGGAGGCCTATATATTCAATTTTGTTCACAATGTTAATCTTCACATAATTGCCCCATAAGTTCCCCACCCCAGCACAAAGCAAGAGAAATATTGAGGATTCAGTATTTTTTTTTGAGATTCAATTGAGATTCAATTGCCTAAAACCTTAAGTCTTGCACACAGTCTATTTTGCTATCCATGGTGTGTCCTTCAGTTAACTCTGTAGCCTCATTTTCTATTAAACATCACTTAGTATTCTGTCCCAGACTCACTATCCTTGCTGCTAGTTCACAAATCACTAGGCTTATTCTTTTGCAGTGATTTTGTGGAGCACATGCTGCTTCCTCCTTGCATATAGTGTTCTTAACCAGAAATGTAGGAGACCTTTACTGTTCCCACAGCCCCTTTTATTACAGAGGACCTTTCTTACAACCCCCCAAAACTGAGCACCCTTTTCTTCTCACACCCATTTTTATTTAGCTGTCTCACCTTGCTTTGTTTTACAGCACTGCTACCTCCTAACCTATTATACAATGATTTTCTTTTTTTTTTTTTAATCTCTTCCGCTAGAGTGGTAACTCCAAAAGAGCAGTGATTTGTCTGTTTGGCTCACTTCTGTGTATCTATGATAAGGTAGGTACTCAATAACCGATTGCTCAATTAATAAATAAAAGCCATTTTGATCCAAATTCTCTTATTCACTGGTGAAGCAAGCACCGATCTCTAAACCTGGAAAGACTTTCACCACATTCCAAAGGGTACAATCTGATTGTACACATGGCTTGGTGTGCTCTAATCTATGATGACCTCTCATGCAGTCACGCAGTCGTGGGCCATGCAGTTTCCTTTCTACACAGTCAGCAATTTATCAACTTGGCCATTCTTTGTTACTCCTGTGGAGAAGGGAAAGAGCCCTTGGAAGATTTGGTTTAAGTTCCAAATCTCCCTCCAGTCATGGTTTGAACAAAACTACACCTTTTAAGGACAAAACATGTCTTGAAGTGGCAAATCTTTATGGCGAAGTGATGGTGAACTCACTAAGTACAAATCATGAACAGCCTCATCAGTCATGTGAGAGCCAGGGCTACTTCTGCTGCCAAGGAAGGCTTGGTGGGGTTTTGAGTTCTCGGTCCTGTCAATGTTGCTTTTTTGAATCCTCAGTATTTCCCTAGCTTTGTCACAATGCTAATTTTCATGTAATGGGGCTGTGAATTCCACTTTTGTTATTATTGCTCAAACACTGCTGAATTATCTGTTTTCAGTTAAGCTCATTTGAGGAGCTGCAGGTGTTTAAAGAAATAATGGGAAATGTCTGGTTTTTGTACTGTCTTGAACACAGGTTTAAACCCACAAAACTGTCATTTCAACTATTTAAAGTTCTCAGTGCAGTTAGAAATAGCAAGCTCAACCTCATATAAAACTTTTTTCTTTGGCTTTAAACAATGATTTCTTTTTACATTTTAAACAATGGTTTCCCCATGTGATGGCACTTTCCATTAGTTCTGCTAAAGTTATGACAGTAAGCCATTTCAGTTACTGTGTAATCACTCTTTATAACACAAACTTTAAGACTTTAAACCCAAGAAGGATACATGATAGTTCCGATTCCTATCCTGGTTATTCTGTAGTCTGTTAATCTTTTTGGTGCCACTTTATTTTTTAAGACTGGGTTTTGTTATAAATAACAAAAACCACTATAGTTATTTTAATTATAAAGGCATTAACTGCATTGGGTGCTTTTAAGATTATAGGAAGGACTGGAGAAACAGACTTTATTAAGTTTTTTATATACCTTGAAGAGCATTGAAAATGTAACTAAAGAAGCTTTTGTCTCTTCTGTGTTCAGGATCTAAGATTAAGTAGAAGTTGGGGAATTAGGACCTCATCATTCCAGTAACCCAGTGCTCGAAAGTCTAGGACCTTGACATAGTGACCTTTGCTGTCTTTGAAACAGGAAAACTAAGCACTCACATAATTGAGTTTCCAGAAGAAACACGCAAACTAGAAATCTTATTTGTATTTTACTTTTTTTTTAAAATTGCATGAACGCATAAATGGTTAGTGGTAGCTAGGTAATGTATTAAAACCAAACTGTACAGTAGAATAGAAAATGAATTCTGGCTTTCCCATTGCTTAAGCCCAGTACACACATAACAAGTGACTATAATGGAATCTCATGAGCTAATCTATATTGTAAGTCACACTCCTTTTTCTATTATATTTACTGCAAATGCTCCACATGTCCGTTATGTCTTTTTCATGAAGTCGCTTGTCAGAAATTTGATATGAGCGAATTTGACAATTTAATGTAAAAGTTCTGCCTTTTAATCTTTTTTCAAGAAGAATTTCTTATTTTAGCAAGAAAAAAACGTATATTTCTAAAATTCTTTTCATGTTTTGTTTTATATGATTTGACACGGGTTGGGATGTTGCTTTACGTTTTTTAAAAATCAATTGCTTATACCAAAACCTCTTAGTTCATAGATAATTTTCCCCTAGTAAGTTAAACTACAACTGTTTTAGTTTTTTAAATAAGGGTCACCACCAACAGTGCTCTGGGGACTACAGGAGCTGCTTCTGGCTATCCTCCACCTGGTGATGCAGAGATGCCTGATAGTGCAAAGGACCTGAGGCCACCAGAGCTACTAGTAGCAGTGCTTGGGAATGGTGTGTGTGTGGGGTGATATGATGCTGTCTACAAACTCAGAGTTTGAGTTTGATTATCATATGATAGTCATGTTTTCTACCACTTGTGACATCTCCTTAGTCCTTGGTATTCTTTTTAAAATAATTATTTTGGTTCTCCTTACACATTGACTTTTCCATATCAATTTTCAGAAAAAACTTCTCAAATTCTATTAAAACATCTTTTGGTATTTTTACTAGAATTGAATAAGCATTATAGAATAATGTGGGAAGTTTGATGTTAGAATAAAAACCAAAATAAGTTTTGAAAATCCAATTTAGTTATGCAAACAAAGGCTCATGTAGAGTATTATGAACTGTTATGAACTATAAAATGAACTTGACTGGTTTTCTGTCCTTCCTTCCTTCCTTCCTTCCTTCCTTCCTTCCTTCCTTCCTTCCTTCCTTCCTTCCTTCTTTCTTTCTTTCTTTATGAACTACAACCAGCAGTAGTCAGGGTTCTGCACTAATAAATTACTCCAGGCAGTTCTTGCCTCACCATATGTGGTGCCAGGAATTGAACCTGGGTCTGCCACATGCAAGGTAAGTGAATTATCTCTCTGGTACAACCTGGATTATTTCTTATTTATGCCACTAGAAATCACTATAATTTTAATACAATGATTTACAAATTGTTCATAATACAATTGTTTTAGACATTGTATGTTCTAACACCAATTCCACCACCAGTGTGATCTTTCCTTTGCCAATGACCTCAGTTTCCCACCATCACCCAAGCCTGCCCCTTTAGCAGACACAAACTTCCTATTGTTTGCTACAACACAAAAGCAAATAAATTATCAAACTTGAATCAATAAAAGTCAATTTGTGATAATTGTTATATCTCACGATCATGTTACTGAAGTCCTTGTCTAAGGATTTACTGGGCTAGTTGGTACTAGTTGAACCTTTCATGTTGTTTTTGCTCACTGAGCTTGGTGGTCTTCTATGCAACTTTCCCATCAGATTTGCTGTGATCATACTGGGCTGACAGTACTATGAAGTTTGGAGGTGTAGCTTAGTCTCAAGGTCCAGGAGCTATTGAACTGGAATGATTTGGTGGTTTGGCAGCTTGATGAGATTCAGTTGTGAAGCTGGCCACTTTCTTTGTCAGAGGGTGTGGAGTGTCACTGTGGGCTTCTGTGCCTTCAGGCAGAAAGGAAATCTGCCTGGCCCCTTTCTGAGAAGGACCCAGAGATTTCAACCTGGACTAGTCTGCCTGGGCAGATTAGGCAGCAGCATTTTAATTTTTAGATTAATTGTGGAGCTAGGCCTTTTCTCTGCTGGCTAAAATTCTAACATTGTTACCAATTATTGTGAAGTATAGCCACTACTTTTTTTCACAGTATAAATTAATTTATAATAACAAGCCTTTTAATCCATTTTATGTTTTGCTTTGAGTCCTTTTTGAAGAGGTTATGTACATAATAAACTTTCACTAAGTACTATTTTTGTGACCCATTGGTTTTGCTTCAACTACTTATCAACTTTTCAAAATGTCTTTTCAATATTTAATTTTTCTTCCCATAGTGTAAGATGTCTCTTCAATTATTCGGGACATCTTTTAAGGTCTTCAAAACGTTGTGTAGTATTCTCCGTGAAGGTCTTGAATCCTAGGGGGCTGGAGTGACAGCACAGTGGATAGGGCGTTTGCCTTGCACACGGCCAGCTCGGCCAAGCCAGGTTTCATTCCTCCGCCCTTCTCGGTAAGCCCGGCAAGCTACTGAGAGTATCTCGCCTGCACGGCAAAGCCTGGCAAGCTGCCCGTGACCTATTCGATATGCCAAACACAGTAACAACAAGTCTCACAATGGAGACATTACTGGGCCCACTGGAGCAATTCGATGAACAATGGGAGGACAGTGCTACAGTGCTACATTAATTCCTAGTAAATTTACTTATTTTATGGCAGAAACATTATTTTATAGGAAATATATTGGTTATGATATATTACTGTGATAGTCCGTTTTTCTTGCTGAATTCTTTCATATTATTTTAGTACCTAAAGTATAATGACTTTTAAGTAGGAAAAACTTTCTGTGAGGACAATAAAACAGAAATAAAACATTTTATGGAGGTTTGTACAAAGGAAATAACTAAAGATTATAAAATATCATAGACAATAGAAAAGTAGTAATCTGAGGCATTTGAAATACATAAGACAAAATACTAATATTACTTATACAGAAAAGATTTATGTAAAAATGATTACATACAACAAGCAAGGCATAAATGGTCACTAGAATAAAAATAGACTACAATCACAATAATATGCATAAAGAAAAATAAATGTATACTTTTAGTAAATGTGCAACAAAGCTCAACTCACAAGTAGGAAAATGCAAACTCACATATTACAATTTATCATCTATAAATTTGGCAAAAGCAAACAACTGACAATCTTTGTTGTCATTAGGAAAGATAGTCTTTACATTGAAGATCCTTTTTAAGAAAATTATTAATAGGCATATTGAGTTTTAAAACGCATTTATGCTGTGGCCTAGCAATTTCACTTTTAGAAATTCTAGGATACATATTTCTGAGACATTTATAGGCATACTGACTACAAAGGATTTTCTATGATTTAGGCAATTTAGTAAAATGATAAAGTTCAATAAACTTTGAGGGGCCTCCCAGACAATGCTCAAGGGGCCTTTGGGCCATTTCTGATAATACTAAGCCAACTGGACTGGTTGGTTCAATACTTGGGTCTATAGGTGCTGACCTGACACTCAGTCATGTAGAAGTCTTGTAGGGATATACCCAGTGCTTTGGGGAGGAATATAAACTAAAGAGGATCAGACTTTGGATCTTGCGCATTCAGATATGTACTCTAGCCCTTTAAACAATCTCCCCAGTCATTAAGCAAGATAGATTCTTAGAATTTTATATGTGCTAATGTTATACATTGTGAACTTCAAGATAATAATATGTAAAGGTAATGGCTATGGTGTTGGAGTGATGTATGCATAAAATATAATTAACAGTACTGTAAATCCTAAAACCTCAACAAAAAATGGCTTAAAAAGAAAGTTCTTGTCTAAATTTATCAACCACTATCTGTTTTCATGAACACTTCAAGGGACTGGATGAGTTAACAGAAAGAATTAAAAGAAATATTGACTTGGGGCTAGGAAGTAATTTCAAGGGATTGGAGTACATAGCTGCTGGAGTTCAATCCCTGGAACTGAATATGGTCCCCCAAGTACTACCAGAAGTGACCCCTGAGCACCTAGCCATGAGTAGCCCCTAAGCATGGCTGATGATTATGCCTAATAAAAAATATTGGCTTGATGACATTATTATGGAGTCTATAAAGCTAAGCTTTAAGTTTATTCACAATAACATTGTATATAATAGAAGAAAAGTTAGTACTTTATATGTTTAAGAATAGGTATTATTTAAACAAAGAATACTACATGTATTTAATTGAATACCATAGTAATAAAATACACTTCAGAATAATAATAAATGCAGAAACTATCCCATTGTGTAAAAACTCAGGTATACCTAAGACCCTTTGGATACTTATAAGCATAGAAATATGTGTGGAAAAAGAATAATAAAAATGTTATTAGGTTTAATTGCTGTCTGATGTGACTATTTTTCATTCAAATTTCCTTCTTTTTCCCATTTGTTTTTATAAGGAGCATAAATTATCTCTATTCTAAGAAAAATGTCATTCTATACTGTGGCAAAAGGGTTATATTTTATACATCCATAAATTAATGTTGAGTGTGCTTTGTCCCAGCCCTCAATTCTTTTCTTGTGTTTTGATTTTGGCCTCTATTGGATTCTGTTCACACAGCAAATTGCTTTTGCTTGTGAACACATTTGATAGTTCATGCAGCAGTCCTTACGCTTTCAAGGTGACATTTAATACATGAATTTTAAGTCAGACTTTATCTTTGGTGCAGGAAATAATACCCTTTTAAAATGTCTGTTGCATTTAAAAATGTATATTCAGATAATATCTTCCCCATTAATTATTAACCTTATCACTGAATGGGTTATGTGAAACTTGAACATTTTTTAGACCTAAGGACACTATGTCATATAAATGATAGGATGACAAGAACTTTGACTTTCGGGGAAAATAGATATTTTGCATTTCCTTCTGCGTTCTGACTCAACTCACAAAAATATAGACACTGAAGGGACCAATCTCATGTTATCTTTGAATTCGGTTCATTCTTATAAAAAACTGATTTTTATACTTCTGGTTTCAGCCTCCTTGCGCTCATCCCTGTTTCTGATAATATGACTGCCATGTCCTTGTCTATGGCAATTGTGTTTCAAGACCTTCCTAACACATACACTTCTGTAATTTCATCACCATCAAAACTTTCCTCAGTCCTCTAATCTTTCAGAAATCACTTTTCTATGCTCTAGGCTTAATAACTCACAATGTGTAGTCCTAATAAGTGATAATTCTTAGGAAAACCAGATGACTTGTCTACTTTTCATATCAGAGTTCCTTCTCAAGTCCTCTGTACTTTATATTAAGCTCAACAACACATTCCTCTATACTAAGCTCTGTATTCATTTTCTAGAGTTTTCATGACAGAATACCTCAATATGAGTGGTTACAACATATACATTTAGAATATCACTCTCAAGCTAAATTTTATATTTGTAGGATTTACTTACTTGAAGAAAATTTTAAAATCCCTCAGTATAGGATTATTTATACACTTCTAAAAATGAAAAATTAATATTAACTTAAAAATTAACTTAAAAATTACTTCACCAACTAGTCATTGACTTACAATTTTGTAGAATTCAAGATTTAAATTTACTCATCTATAGGTGTGCAGGTGTTACCACTTCCACCAAAAAAAATGTTTTCTCTTATATGTAGGATTAAAAAATAAACATAGTAAGGGAAGAGCAAATGGTCAGAGTCACCAGAACTAAAGTTTTTTTTCTTTTTTGTGGTCACACCAGGCAGAGCTCAGGGTAACTCTTTGCTCTGCATTCAGGAATTACTCCTATTGGTGCCTGGGGTGGGGGGTGCTAATATGAAATGTTGAGGTTCAAATCCTGGTTAGCCACCTGCATGGCAAGCACCTGATTGCTGTACTATTTCTCCAGACTCAGAACTAAAGATTTATTCTATAGATCTGAGCTTCCATGAGGAGGCTATTGTTGGGAGGGGTCCTTGGGACTTTGGTGGAAAGAAGGAGGCTGTCTGGTAATGGGTGTGATATGTTGAAATGATGTACGTATGAAAGGTATAATAGTATTGTAAATCCTGGTACCTCAATTAAATATGACTAAAAAAATCAAATACACAAGTTTATTCTCTCACAGTTCTGGAGGCTGAAATTCCAAGATTAAGCTTTTTTTTTCTACTGAGACCTCTATTCTTTCCTCACAGATGTCTTTTCAGTGTTTCCTAAGAGGGTAGATCCTTCCTTCATGGATACGATTTTTGTCAGAATTTCTTATGTTTTTAAATTTTTTATTAATTTTAATTAAAAATAATGTGATTTAGAAAATTGTTCATTATACAGTTGTTTCAAGCATTTAGTGTTCCAACACCAGCAGTGTGACCTTCCCTCCACCAATAACCCCAGTTTTTCTCCCAGTTCCAGCCTGCCCTTTTAAGGCACATAACACAGAATTTCTTCTTTAAAACAGCATTTCAATTAAATTAAGGACCACCCTGAAGGCCTCATTTAACTTAATTATATCTTAAAAGGCCCTGTCTACAAATCTGGTCACATTCTAATATTCTTTGGAGGGGTAAAGACTCCACATATGAATTCTGAGTAAGGACACAATTTGGTCCATAGTAAACCCAATTAATTCTTCTGTCTTTTTCTCCATGGTTTGTTTCTAAAAGGTTAAGATCTTCATACACTGAATTAGATTTCACTTTAAACCTTGAATATTTAAATTAGGTTTTTGATATTTAATAATAAATTACATAATGAATACATTTATTTAAGATTTTATTAAGTTACATATTAGAACTGAGTTCTCCTCATTATGCCACAGTATTATTTGGTATTATTGAAAAGAGAATATTTGCAGGATTGTGGGTGCTATATGAGATGTCAGGGTCAAACTTCTTCACATTCAAGAATCATGTTATATTTTTGTCTCCTTCATATCTGAAATGACCTTATTATTCAGATGTGAAAATATTGTTTTTCTTATAGCTAATTAATATTCCATTGTACATATGTATGGCAGGCTAGAGCGATAGCACAGCAGGTAGGGCGTTTGCCTTGCACGCAGCCAACCTGGTCGACCCAGGTTTAATTCCTCCACCCCTCTCAGAGAACCTGGCAAGTTACCGAGAGTATCTCGTCCACACGGCAAAGCCTGGCAAGCTACCCGTGATATATTCGATATGGCAAACACAGTAACAAGTCTCACAATGGAGACGTTACTGGGCCCACTCAAGCACATCGATGAACAACGAGAGGACAGTGCTACAGTACAGTGCTATATATGTATGACAGTTTCTTTATTCAGTCATCTGTTCTTGTACACTTGGGCTTAGGTCAGAAAGATATCATAAGGGCATCTATACTGGAAAAGAATAAGTCAAATTTTTACTTTTTGCAGATGACATAACACTATACCTAGGAAACCCTAAAGGTTCTACAAAAGAGTTCCTAGAAATAATAGACATGTTTAGTAGAGTGGCAACTACAAAATCAGTGTACAGAAATCTAAGGCTTTTCTATATGTAAATGATAAAATAGAAGAGAGATATATTAAAAACAAAACAATACCATTCAGAATGATCTTTGTCATATGTGGGATATAAAAAAATAAATTAGATATATATCAAATAGAAGGTAACAGAAACTGAGATCTGGTCTTCAAAGGGAATCTTACACAGAAAGCAAAGTTGGAGAGAAAAGGATGAAGGATGACACTGGGACAATGGTAGAGGGAACTGGACAGTCTGGTGGAAGATGTAGTGCTAGAATGTGTTGGAAAATCCTATCATGAACAGTATTGTAAATTGGGATATCTTAAATAAATTTAAAAAATAAAACACTTGCAAAACTCCTGAACACATTGGAGCAATCCTTGAGCACAGAGGCAGATGTAGCCCTGAGAACTTAGGGGTAGAGCCCCAAATCAAAAAACAAAAGCAAAATGTAGAATTCGATGTGAAAAACAGAGGTAGTCCTGGTGACATATTGAAAACTATGAGGTGGACGAGGGGAAACGAAGGAAAAGGAAATTTAAGAGTGGCAAAGAGAAAAGGCAATTGGAAAACATTCTTAACCTGGACAAATTTGCCTGAGTCCATTCACAGGCAGATGGCTATTTCCTGACCGTATTTAAACCATTCGTCTTTACATGCTCTTGGTTTACCCTCTGTTACCTCCAATTTTATGGCTTTTGGATCTTTTCACATAACTGATTGAGAAAAAATTCTCAATACTGCTGTTGGTTTTTTATTAGTTGTTGTGATATAATAATAGAACAAAAATAATCTGTCAGTTATTCTTTGAGATTTACTATGCTCATGCAGGTATTAGAAACCCCCAGTATCATAGTGCTAGTTCTGGATACTTGGCATTGTTTGGAATTTCTTCCTTTAGGAAAGCAAAAATATATCACCTCCAATAATGTCTTTTTTCCAAGGATTACTGAATATACAGGTCTTTTGAAAGATATATTTGTATGTGTTTTGAAAGAGATATTTGCATGTATTATGAAAAGCTCTCTTTATTTATATATACATATATACATACACACTTTTACACACAAATATATATGTACATACATACATAGAGTATATACATACATACATAAAAGTTTATAGTATACAAACATATATATGTACCGTGATTTACACTATTGTTAATGATAGGGTTTTGTGCACACAATGTCCCTAATACCACACCCTCCAAGGGAAGTGTCTGCTTCCCTTATTGTTGTCTAACATCTCTTCACTCCCCCCACTTATTAAATTATCTCTAGTAGGATTCTTCCCTTAGTGGTGCAAAGATGCAATCTTTTTAACTCTTTTCTATGGGGAAGGCAGTATTAAACTTTGTATTATATATTTTTTATTATGCAGGCTCTATTTTGGTTTATCTTGTGTAACTATCTTTGATGATAATCTCTAATAATCAAACCTTATTTGTTTTTGAGGGAGTCACACCCAGCATTGCTCAGAGTTTACTCCCGGCTTTGCACTCAGGAATAACACCTAGCAGGGTTTTGGGGACCCTATGGGGTTCGGGGGATTGAATCTGGGTAAGTGGAATGCAAGGTGAATGCCCCACACACTGTACTACAACTCTGGTCTTAAACCAACATTTTATTTTTTCTCTACCCTGTCCTGGTTTCTTCACAATGTCCTTTTATTACTGAACACAAGTGTCCATGATTGCCACTTTAAAGACAATTTTTAAGAAACTGAGTTCATGTAAGAAAAGTCCTAGCAAACTGAGCACAATTGGGTGAACATTACGTCCTCAAACATCTTGTTTGCATAATCTCAGGTTTTTATAATTAAAGAGAAAGGAGAAACATTCCCTTCCTCCATCCCACCTCTCTTTTTCTTTCTCTTTCATCCTACTTTCTTCTGAGAACTAGCTACCTCTCTTAAGGAAATTCTAATATTAAAACAAAAAAAAAATGAGATATACTTGGTGGTGCTCCAGGATGATTCCTGGCAGTGCTCAGAGGATCAACATGGTACAGGGGATTGAACAAGGGTCAGTTGCCTGCAAAGCAAATGCTCGGACACCTGTGCTATTTGTCTGAACCCAAGAAAAGTCTTTTACCCCACTGTTTGTCATCTCCTGAAATTCCTTTTGTGTTGAAAAAGAAAGTCTGTATCCAAGTGGAGATTGGGACTAATTTCTCTTTTACTTCCAAAGAACATAACCTTGGGCTCCCTGATATTCTTGGTGGCTCCCAGGCCAGACGAATCAGGGGAGACTCAGGCGCATTTTAAATGTTGCCCTATTAAGGCTGGCAGAACCTTAGTGCCCACGCTGTGTAGGAGCCCACACAGACTTTACTGGTCCTCACTGATCCCTGGACGCACATCATCAAATATAATCTCTGCTGTTCAACAAATAGCCAGGTAGAACGCTGAAATGCTAGTCTACTTTATAAATGAGCTGCAACTTAGGGGAATGGCTGATTTACTATATAATGTCTAAAAATATTCACAAGATTTCATTATTTACTTCAATCTATAGATTTGCTTGTGTAAGTCAGATGTGCTTGAAATCTGTTATTTAGAGATGGACACTAGTTTCTGGAACTCAGCAGGCTTGAAAATAAACATATTTTTTAAATACTCATCGTTGAAAAATTAGAGTAATTGAGGGAAATATTGTTATTGAAGATTATATTGTCTACCCTATTATAAATAGTGTGGAGTTGTTTATTAGTCTTAAATATTTAAAAATTTTATTTTATTGAGAAAACAGTGGATTATAGACTGCAAATTTTTATGGATTTTAGCAGTACAATTTTACTCTAACACACCTATCTTCCAAATGCCAGTGTTTTTAGTCAAGTACTAAGTTTATCATCATTGGCATTTGCTCATGAGGTGGAAAATATTTTGACAGACATTTTAATGCTCACCTTTTTGTTATCATTATAAATGTCAGAGATAAATTTTTAAGACAGTAATAAATTACATTAAATCAATATAATTCTATGGCTATTTAAAAAATTCAGCAGTTAAACCACCTTCCATTTTCCTTTATATTTTATAAAATTAATTTCATCAAGATCAATTTTTTTAATTTAAATTTTAAGACTAATACTTGATTCATCAATCAAATGTTACTCACCCTGGCCCTCTGCCACGGGAAATATTCTTTAGTGTCAATCATTTCCTTAAAGTTTAATAATCTATGGTCAATTTCTGTGGATATAATGCATCAAGAATGATTCTTTCATCAATTTTTATTTAATTTCTAGTTTGAGTTTTAAGTTGACAATTTATTTTGTTTATTTTTTTAAATAATATTCACCAAAAATTAGATTGATATCTATATATTAGCCATTATAAGACAAAATTGTGAGCAATTTTGTGAGAAAAGTGGGAGAGCAATACTCACAAAGATACAGAGGAGACAAGAAATGAGAGATATGTGGGAAGAGAAGATGATGGTAGGAATAGTGGGAGAGATAAAGATTCTCGAGAAATTATAGTATACTGTATTGTAAGCAATGCTTGTATGTGGTACATATGCAGAGCGGTAAAGGTAAAGGTAAAGGCCCTCCCGTTGATCGTCGATTTGCTCGAGCGGGCCCAGTAACGTCTCCATTGGAGACTTTGTTGTTACTGTGTCTGGCATATCGAATACTCTCGGTAGCTTGCCGGGCTCTCCGAGAGGGGCGGAGGAATCGAACTCGGGTCGGCCATGTTGGCCGCTTGTAAGGCGAACGCCCTACCCGCTGTGCTATCGCTCCAGCCCATATGCAGAGTGAAGTATTCAAAATAGGCTTGTGAGTAAGTGTTTTACATACTTACCCTGTCAACGTAAATAATTTTTTTTGGTAAGCATTACTTTTGGATAAAGTTTCTTTGGAATTAGGGAATGGGGAACTGGGCTTGCATATCTTTGTTGAGGAACAAATGTATTTTTGTAACAGAAGACTTTTTATATTCTTGAGAGACATGAGAAGAAAAAGTGTTGCAGAATATTTAAGATTGAGATAAAAGTGAATTTATAAGTCACTTGAAATACACTGCAAATAAATTTTAATATCATGTTATTCATAATTCTTACTTTGTAAGGAAGTGTATAGAAGAAATGTGCCTTTTAATTTTATAGATTATATATCTTTTATGTACTTTATATTCCCTCTTGGAGAGCACGGTAAGCTACCGAGAGTATTCCGCCCACACGGCAGAGCCTGGCAAGCTCCCTGTGATGTATTCGATATGCCAAAAACAGTAACAAGTCTCACAATAGAGACATTACTGGTGCCCGCTCAAGCAAATCGATGAACAACAGGATTACAGTGCTACAGTGCTACATTATATAATCGTATATTATGTAACACACACATGCACACATGCACACATATATTTATATGAATATGAGGTCCTTTCAAATTGCTCTGCACAGGCTCCAGATGGACCTAGAAAGTTATCCGAAATTATCAGGTGTATGGAAAATGTCAGGTCACAGACTCAACCTGTCTCACTTCTGTGTAACCTAGAGCAAATGATCCTTACTTCGTAGTCTAGAACTTTACTATGTATTTAAGAGGAAGTTAACACTGGGACTTTTGTAGCTCTGGTACTACATGTTTGATGGCTTCAGGATGTTCTTATAGGTCCCATTGGACATTCTGCAAATGTCTAAATAAGAGAGTGGTGTCAATACATCTTTGTTCAATCTGAAGACTAGGACACTTTCATAATTAAGCAGCTGCCATCCTTCCTACCATTATCGACCCCAGTCTGTGGTAGGTCAGGGGCAGGGCCTGGCATAGGCTGACCCTGGTTAATGGGAGCTGAGCATAATCACATTAGCTCAGTTGGGAGTTTTGAAAATTACATTAGCTCATCTAACAAAAGTAAGTCTGCAATAATTTATGTGATGGATTTACAATTAGAGGAGAGAGGTCTTTTGTTTTTCTTTTATGATTTTCCACTTAAAAACAAAATAAAAATAAATCCATAAAAAGATTACAATTTCAAAGAGCAAATAGGTTATGTTTAATCAGATTTCATCCTCTAGCTATTGGTTTGGTCTCCCAAATTAGATATATTTTAGGAAACGATTTCTTTGTTTGATTTTTTTGGTCATTTTTTTTGTAATTCATGAAAAATGGGGTAGAGCAGAAATTCCCATATCCCCTCTGGGTGCTTCTCAAACTGCTGAAACAAAAACACGTAAAGCAAGAAGATTAGTAGAAGAAAAAGGCCACATTTGCATACAAATGGGGAATATAAATTCTTCACTAAATTCTCCATTCTTCATTGTAAATGTGACAGAGTATTTATGGGCAGAGCTAAAGAATGGGATAGTGGGCTCGGCTCTAGGATGTCAAGCAAAGAGGAGGCAGAACTCATGGCATCAGGGAACCATTTTATTTGGCAAAAGCAGATATTCTAAAGGTTTGCATTGAGTTGAAAAAGATTTTTTTCCCATAAAAAAGTTTATCCTGAGATAACCCTAGATCTGTGTAATACTGATTCACAGTAACAGTTTCTCTTGAAGCAAACAGGGCCTCAGTTGGTATTAGCTCAATATACCAAGGTGACATATATTATGAAAACCTATTCTGAGCATGGGCTGGAGTGAGAGCACAGCGGTAGGGCGTTTGCCTTGCATGCAGCCAACATGGCTGACCCGAGTTTGATTCCTCCACCCCTCTCGGAGAGCCCAGCAAGCTACTGAGAGTATCTCACCCGCATGGCAGAGCCTGGCAAACTACCCGTGACGTATTCGATGTGCCAAACACAGTAACAAGTGTCACAATGGAGATGTTATTGGGCCTGCTCGAGCAAATCGATGAACAATGGGAGGACGGTGACCCTGATTCTGAGCATCTTGAAAAAATGTCTATCAGACAAAAATGTCTATGTTAAGGAAAGTCCATCCGACATTGGTAAAAACCACCTTTGAGCCTGAATGGTTGTTAAAATATATTTCAAAGTAAAAAATAAATCTCAGGGATACTGATATAACTTAAAATTTCAGAGGATGAGTGCTTTTCTGCATTTATAATCTCATTATGTGAAAAGCACAATAACTGAGAAATATTATTAATACTTTAGATTTAGAAAACTTTAACTCTTTGCATGGGGGGGAGTGCTTTAAGAATGACCAGATAGGTTAAGTAGACATTTCTTTATGTATCAGGATTTACTAAAAGGTAGTTAACAGGTATTAAGTATTATTTTTGTCAAGCATGGCATAAAATATTTTACATGCGTCATAGTAAAAACCCATAGTAAAAAAATACATAGTATAAAAAACAGTACTTCATAGAAAAAATATAGTATAAATAGAAGTGTTATTCATATTTCATTTCATAGTATAATAGAGGGCAGAGGTGCTCAGGTGTTTGTATTCAAGTAGTCAAGCCTGAAAACATTGAATGGTGAAATTCAGAAAATATTTTAAGGGAAAGGAAAAGAAGCTCCCAGATTATGGGAGGGATATCCTGAAAAAGGATTCTAAAGAAAGGCAGAAACCATTCTCTTTTAATACCTTTTTAACAAAACTGTGTGACTGGTGACCATTTGTTATGTTCCAAGAATATTAACTATTAAGACGGTGGTGGACTGGAACAGATAGGATACTTGACTTGCACACAGCAGACCCAGGTTCGATCCCCAGCACCCTATATGGTCCCCTGAGTCTACAAAGTGTAAAAACCTGAGTGCAGAGCTAGGAGTAAGACCTGAGGACCACCTGGTGTAGCCCCCCAAACTAAAACAAAACAAAACAAAACAACAACAACAAAAAGACAGGGTGAGGATGTTGAGATGATTATCTTCTGGCATCCAGTTATCTAGATATTGTCATCTACGTTATTAGGCAACATCTAGGTTAACCTGGTTACTAAACAACACCTAATAATAAATAAATAAATAAATAAATAAATAAAAGGCCCTCCCGTTGATCATCGATTTGCTCGAGCGGGCCCAGTAACGTCTCCATTGTACACTTTGTTGTTACTGTGTCTGGCATATCAAATACTCTCGGTAGCTTGCCGGGCTCTCCGAGAGGGGCGGAGGAATCGAACTCGGGTCGGCCATGTTGGCTGCGTGCAAGGCAAACGCCCTACACGCTGTGCCATACCAGCAATTCCTTTTCTTAGGGTTATGATCCTAACCTGACCATGCTTGCTCCCCTTAAGTTCCTATCAATAGCAGAGAAATGTATGATCATTTCTAAGTAATTTGTAAGTAATTTGCCCATATCACAAGACTGAAATAGATGGTAAGGTAATAAGAGCTCAGAGAACTCTTGGTTCTGACCTTAGAATAAAAATGATCTGTAAAGTCAAACAAAATAGAATAGAAAAGAACAAAATGAAGCAACAGGAACATCAAAGTTGTATTGAATTGGATGCTTGGAAGAGCAGTAGTTAGGCTTACTGGAAGAACTGCATTAAACTTTCTCCACAAAGATAAGGAACAAAAACTAGAACACTGAAGTCCCAAGCAGGAAAATGAACTGAGAAGTTTTGCAGCCACTTAGGAAGGAAAAAAACTCTCAGGATCTTTGAAGGAGAATGCAAATGGAGCAAGACACTTGTATGAAAGGACCTTGAGCTGCATCTAAAAGAAAGGCAGTTACAAAGGCAGTTATAGCAGCAGGTAAACATGATGCCTTAGTTCTGTGTTTGTTTTTGAATAGGAACTTGGAAGAATTGGATGATACAGAATTGATGCAGTGCATAGGGGCACCAGAGATTCAGATATTTATGAATTCCTCTTACCAATTATTGCAGACATTTTGATTGCTCATTATCTCAAAGTGAAAACAGCAAATTTAGTGGAACACCTGTAAAATTTCAGAAAATATTTGAAGATTTTTATGTGGAAGATGGAACAGGTAGTGCCAGGTAGTGCTTGTTTTATTCCACAGGCAACAAATAAAACCAAAGGAATATATGTCAGAAAGAGAGCATTTAATTATAAGAAATATTCTCAGAGAAAGAAAGAGAGAAGGAAAGTGCCTGCAATAGAAGCAGGGGGTGAGTGAGGAGGGGAGAGGGAGGAAATGTACACTGGTGAAGGGACAGCTGTTAGAACATTATATGGCTGAAAAACAATCATGAACAACTTTATAACTGTATACCTCACTGTGATACAGTAAAAAAAGATTCTCTAGCAGCCAGAAGTAGTCATAAGCTAGTCATAAGATAGAAGTAGGCAGACAGAATTGGATTTTTACATTATTACTGAAATTAGAGTAATTTTGGACACTGGTTATCCTTTTTTTGGGGGGGCAGTCACAGCCAGCGATGCACAGGGGTTACTCCTGGCTCTGCACTCAGGAATTGCTCCTAATTACTCAGGAATTGCTCCTAATTACTCAGGAATTGCTCAGGGGACCGTACAGGATGCTGGGAATCTAACCCAGGTCGGCCGTGTGCAAGGCAAATGCCCTACTCGCTGTGCTATCGCTCCAGCACCTGGTTATACTTTTTAAATTAGGAGTCCTTTGGTGTCTCCCATAACACTTAAAATAACCTCTGAAAAGCTCCAGAAGAGGCAGGATCAGTTCTAGGAATGTTCAAACATGTGCTATCTCTTCACTGTGGCTCATTTTGTACACAAAACACTGCTGCATCATGTGGGGGGGCTTGGGGCGTTGGGGACACAAGCTAGAATAAAAGTCATTATTTACTCCTAATCCCGGAGGCTAGCAAGTAGAGAGAATAAGGAGCAGACAGACTGATGGGGAAAGGCAGGAAGACGAAGCTCTAGGAGTCAGTGTCAGAGGATCTCCTCATCTTATTGCTCTAGTTCCCCCCACTCTATTTCAGGAATGAGATGGGACTTTTTGAAATTAGTGAAGTTTAATTTTAATTAAGTGTGATTTGTTTTTCACAGGGTCCTTCTCAGCAGTGTTTGACAGGCTAGCGGTGCTTGGTGGCATTGGAGTACTCTCAGGGGTACTTGGGTGGGGGCAACGCTGTGATGGAAACCAGGTCCCCACACAGTCTAGGCATGTGCTCTGTCAATCAAGTGATCTCCCTGTTCAGTATCCAGCTTTTGGCTACCCCTTGTGGTGCTTGGGGGACAGAGCAGAGCCTGGGAGGAACTCAGGACTCCTGTATGTGAAGCGTGTGCTCCAAGCTTTGGAATCATCTTCTCAGCCCCCCTCCCATTCAATATTTACCCACCCCTCAATTTTATTTTATTAAAGCACTTTAGTTACAAAGTTATTCATAGTTTTTTTTTCTTTTTGGATCACATCTGGCTCTGCTCATGGGTTACTTCTACCTCTGCCCTCAGGAATTACTTCTGGTGGTGTTTAGGGGACCATATGGGATGCTGGGAATCAAACCCTAGTCGGCCACGAGCAAGGCAAATGCCCTACCCGCTGTGCTATCGCTCCAGCCCCCATAGTTGGGTTTTTAACATACAATGTTCCATCTCCGATTCTGCCACTGGTGTCAACTTCCCTCCACTAGTGTTAACAGGTACTCTCTCCTTCCCACCTCTCTTCCCCCTCGCTGCCACCCCACCCCCACCCGCTCAATCCTCACCCTGCCATTTTGACAGGCAACTTTGAAATTTGTTTATTAAAGTTTGGATCTCATGATTTAAGTGTTGTTGATTCTGTGGTTTGTATGTTTACCTTTACCGTTTCCTTAATACCACCTCTGCACCTGAGTTCCCTAGACCCCTGCCTCCAGTGCAGTCATTGATCTTTTCTCCCTTTCCCATTAGTCTATTTTCTTTCTTCAGAACTCCCTATACTCTGGGGCCAAGGGGAATCAAGGCATTCCCTCTTTAAATCATTGCAATTCCTCATCCAGTTACTTTACATGCCACAAATAAAGTGATATCATCCTGTGTTTTAATTTATGTATTTTGAGTTGTCATATTATATAATATTGTCACATAATTTTGTTCTTGACGCTCAAAGCTGTCAAAAAACATTTATTGTTTCTAGGTTGATAAAAATCACATGAGAGGGACAAAGTAGAGGAGTACAAAGTAGAAGTACATCCTTCTTTGTAGAGGTTGTTTAACTAGGAAACATAGTAGATGGTGCTTAAACAAGAAGGATTGTTCTGATAGAAATAGCTATTTGAACCCAAGCAAATAATAAACTTCTGTAACTAATTTTTATAACTGGAAAAATGTCCAAACTAAATATGATGCCACAGTCAACTTTTCAAGTTAAAAGTGAAATAATTACATATATATTGCCTCTTAATTTTATTAATCTGCTCACTCTCTCTTTCACTCTCTTTCATTTATGAAACTGCTTTGGACAGGATTACAAATATTAACTAGAGGGAAACTGTCTGAATCAACTATGTTTGTAAAAGTCCAAATAAAACAGAACTATAACACAAATAATTTTAGAAATTTCTTGACACCCTGACTTGTTAAGGTGCTTGATCTGTCATTGGCTTTTGAGAGCTTGGCATCTGATGATGTGTGTTTCTATTACAGTGTTTCCCAAAGTAACTGTGAGAAGAGGCATTACCCAAACCAACAGGAGCAGCAGTGCCTTTGGCCTTTGAATGTAGATTGGCAAAGGGGAGGCACTTCCTATTTGTTTTCTTAAAGCAGGCTGATTTCTGGTTGGGGTGACCCTTAGTTCGTTTTTTTTTTCTCAAAGAGGATGGTAGACCAAATAAATTTAGGGACTTCTGATTTGTCACCATTATTGCACCACGTGTATTCCATTCTAATTAATTTTGTTATTGTGTAAAATAACAATTCTTGTTATTTTAGCTATTTTAAGTATGCAAGCTGGTATCATTATGTTTGTATAAAACTTTACACTACCCTTCTTCGATTTGTTATTTTCTTTTATTGTAGCCATCCTGATGAAGTGATATCTAAGTGAAGTTTTATATTTTCCTAATTACTAACAGTGTTGGGCATGTTTTCATATCCTTAATGGTTATTTGCATATATTCTTTGAAGAAATATCAGTTCAAATTTTTGCCAATTTTTAGATCTTTGTTGTTATTGAGTTTTAGGATATGTGGTATGCAAATATTTATACAGATATGTGGTATGCAAATATTTTATCCTCTTGACAGTTTCTTGTCATTAAGCATTGTTCTTTAAAGCACAAAACTCTTTAATTTTGATTGGACAAATTTATCAACTTTTTTTTTTGCTTTACCATCACTTCTGGCAGTGTTTAAGATTTCCTCCAGCTCAGGTGCTCAGCCTTAACTTCTGTAGTATCTCTCTGGCGCTGTCTAATTTTAGGGAGATTATCTGTGCTTTTGGTGTCATAAGTGTTAAAAGTTTGCCCAACCCAAAGTCATACATTTTTTAAAAAATTTTTATTAGTGAGACATCATGAGATAAAGTTGTAGACTTACAAATTTTTGTGCTTGGGTTTCAATTATACAATGATCAAATATCCATCCCTCCACCAGTGCCCATTTCCCACCACCACGTATCCCAGTATCCCTCCCACCCCCCATCCCCCCATCCCACTCTGCCTCTGTGGCAGGGCATTCCCTTTTGTTCTCTCTCTTTTATTGGGTGTTGTGGTTTGCAAAAGAGGCAATGGGTGACAATCATGTTTGGTCTATAGTATACTTTCAGGATGCTTCTCCCATCCTGGGAGGATCCTCCCAACACCTTTCTTTGGTGTTCCCTTCTCTATCTGAGCTCCCTTTTCCCCTAGCATGTGTGGTTGGCCTCCAAGCCATGGAGTAAAATTCCTGGTACTAATCTTGGTCATTCTTGGGTGTTAGTCTCCTATTTTGTTACTTTAGGTTCCCCTGATGAATGCAATATTTCTATGTCTATCCCTTTCTTTCTGAGTCATTTCGCTTAACATGATACTTTCCATGTAGTACCACTTGTTTGTAAATTTCATAAAGTCATAAAAATTTTTGATAATTTTTTGAGTTCTATAATTTTGGATTACATTTATATTTTTGACTCAGTTGAGTAAATTTTTGTGTTTATTAGTTGAGTCCAATTGTTTTGTTTCTTTGTTTTGGGACACACTCGTTGATGCTCAGGGGTTACTCCTGACTTTACACTAAGGAAATACTCCTAACAATACTTGAGGGACCATATGAGACTTTGGGGATTAAACCCAGGTGAGCAAGGCAGGCGCTTTACCCATTGTACTGTGTCTCTGCCCTGCAGAGTCCAATAATTTCCCCATGTGACTCCATTCTAGTTGTCATACAACTGTTGAAAGGGAACTCCTTTTCTCAGTGAATGGCATCATCACCTTTACTGGGACTCAGTTGATCATATATATGTGGATTTATTACTGGACTCTAGTTCTGTGATTTGTATGTATATGTTCATGTCAGTATCACTGTCACTGTCACTGTCATCACTGTCATCCTATTGTTCATTGATTTGTTCAAGAGGGTGTCAGTAACGCCTCCATTCATCCCAGCCCTAAGATTTTAGCAGCCTCTCCTTACTCATCCTTCCCAATGGTGCTGTATTGGAGGCTATTTCAGGGTCAGGGGAATGAGACCCGTTATTACTGTTTTTTGGTATATTGAATACGTCATGGGGAGCTTGCCAGGCTTTGCTATTCATGTCAATGTATATAAGACTATTTTAATGACTATAACTCTATAGTTTTAAAGCTGAGGATAATTTGGTGATTTGGGGTCACTTGTAGTTCCATATATTGACTGATTACAAATGTGGTTAAATTTTGATTAGAATTGTATCAAATCACTTTTGTTAGCATCCATAGCTTAACAATGACAAGTCTTTCATTAACACAAAATACCTTTGATCATTTTGTCTATTTTTGGGCCACAACAGACGGTGCTCATGGGCTATTCTCTGAGTGGTTGAATTTGCTTCCAGCAGGGCTCTGAGGAGTGATGTGATGCTAGGGCTTAAACCCAGGGCTTTGATGTACTGAGCATGCATGTAAACCCTTTGACCTAACTCCTGGGATAACACAGATCATCTTTGCATTTTCTTATAACTTTAATCTATTCAGCAATGCTTTTAGATAACAGTGTACAAGTTTTTACCTCCTTGTTCTGATTATTTTTTGTTACTATTTTAAAGGGAAATACTTTCTTAATTCCCTTTTTATATTGTTCATTTGTGACTTATAGAAGAACAACTGGTTTATATGTGTTGTTGTACTTTGCAACTTTTCTGAATTATACTATGGTGAATAATAACTTGACTGTATTTAAAAAATTGTATATATACTAATTATCTCTATAAAAAGATAGTTCCTATTTCTTTTCTTACTCTTTTGTCTTTTATTCCTTTATCATTGTCTAATAGCTCCAGCTAGAAATTATTTAACAGTGTTGCTACTAATAATAGTTCTAAAAGGCACCATTGCTTGTTTTTAATCTGGGGTTAAAAAATTCTTAGTTGAATATCATTGAGAATGTTTATTCATAAATGCCCTTTATGTTATTTTTTTCTTTTTTGTTTTTTGGGCCACACCTGTCTGTACTCCTATGGCTGGACTAAGGGATCACTCCTGGTGGAATTTAGATGATCATACCCAGTGCTAAGGACTGAACCTGGGTAGATCACAGGCAAGGGAGACACTGTATCATCTTTCTGGCACAATAAACACCCTTTGTAATGTTGAAGAATCTTCAATCTATTTAGAATTTTCCCAATTACACAAGTGATTTTGGTCATTTCTGCATCAGTTGACATGATGATGCACTTTATATTTAAATAGTCCTTTTAATTTGCTATTTGATATGATTTACTAATATGTTATTAATAATGAAAATAATTCCTTCTTTCTCCATTTTGCTGTCATATGATGAAGAGAGGCCACACATGTTTGGTTGTGCTTGCAAACTTGATAGTGGTGTTTACACATTTGACCTTGATGTGTGTTCAGGGTTACACACTTTAATTGCAGAGGGGTACATTCTGGGGTGCTCACATATGTTTGCCAGGGATTGCACAAATACATGACTATGGTGCTTGCATATTTTTAGTAACAGTCCACTGGCGGTTCATACTTGAGTTGTAGTGTGGCACATACCTGGAGACCATGCACTGGAGTTCAAACGTGTTATTGTGGCATTGAGGACCTTAAGCAATGCTATTAAAAATACCCAATTATTATGCCACTAGGACTAGGTTCAACTCAGGTGGATGCATCAGGGATCAGTTTTGTGGCATCAGACTTGCAGAGCATGAATTTTATATGGAGCCATGATGCCTGGCTCCTTCACTGAGAATTCTTGCATAAATGTTTATAAGGAGTATTATATTGGTCTGGAATTTTCTTTTTTTGAGATGTCTATTTTTGTTTTCAGAATAATGCTGACTTTATAGAATGAATTAGTAAGTGTTTCTGGTCTAAATTTTGGGAGAAGAGTTTAGAAAAGACTCCTGCTTATTACGTATTTGATTGAATTTCAGTAAAGCAATATTCCAAGCATCTTTGGAAGCCTTTTTTGATTTTTGTTTTTGCTTTTGGGATACAACCTGCTGTACTCAGATTTACTCCTAACTCTGTACTCAAGGATCACTTCTGGAAGGGCTTGGGGGGACCGTATGTGGTTCTGGACATCCAACCCGATCAGCTGAGTGGAAAGCCAGTGTTCTAAGTGATATTCTATCACTTCTGGGAGATTTCTGAGTTACATTTGTTAAAGACAGAATTGTATCCTCTTAAAAATTTTGTGTTGATCTCTTAATCCCCAAAACAACTCTTTTAGAAATAGGGGTTTTAAGAAAGTAATTTAGGTTAAATATGATTATTAGGGTGAAAAGTTAATCTGATAAATTGATATCCTTGTAATAAGAGAAAGAAACATTGGATATCTATCTCAACACTTGCATGCCCAAGAAGCCACGAGAGGACAGTGAGAAAGAGGCCCTCTCTAGGGCAGGAAGAGAAGTCTCATAGAAATAGACCTGGAAGCACCTTGATCTTTCAGGAATCTGAGAAATTAAATTGCTGGCATTTAATCCACCATTTAGTCTGAGGTATTTTGTAAAGATAGCCTTGCAAGTCTAAAGTTATAATAATTAAAATTTATAAGAGGGATCAGTTTTGCCGTTCTCCTAGGCAGAGGGAGAAGAGCAACGGGGTAAGAAGGTCTGACAAACAATAATAGTATTTAATAGTATATACAACTCTTCCTCTATATAGTTCCATTCTCTTATTACTTTATATCACAGATTATATTTTTATGGTAGCACTGTAGCACTGTCCTCCTGTTGTTCATTGATTTGTTCGAGCAGGCATCAGTAATGTCTGTACTGTGAGACTTGTTGTTACTGTTTTTGACATTTCGAAGATACCATGGGGAGCTTGCCAGTCTCTGCTGTGTGGGTAGAGTGCTCTTGGTAACTTGTCAGGCTCTCCGAGAGAGACAGAAGAATCGAACCTGGGTCTGCCCGCATGCAGGGCAAGCACCCTACCTGCTGTGCTATCGCTCCAGCCCATATTTTTATGGTGTGCCACAAAATATATTGAGAAATGTTTAGAATGAATAAAAAATCATGTAGAAAACCATTTGCTACAATGTAAAAATGTAATACTAATTTTATAGTTGAGCTATCATTTGCGCTTACTGAAGATCTTTATTTCTTCACATTACATTGAATTACTATCCTTTTATTTCATCCAGTAATTTTTTTTTCAATGTAGGCCTAATAGTAACAGAATCATTTTTATTTTGGAATGCCTTTATTTCTTTCTCATTTTTAAAAGTCTTTATGCTGAATACAGATTTCTGGAAGTCTCTTTCTTTCCTTTCTTTTTTCCTTTTCCACACTTTGAATATATTAACACATTGTTTAATGACCTATGGGGTTTCTGATAAAAAATCAGATGACATTTATTGATAATTCTTATATGTGACTTTTTCCCTTTCTATCTCTGCCTTACTTTTGATCATTTGGATATAAGGAATCCCAGTAAGGGGATCTCTGAATTTATCCTCCTTAAAAGTAAAGTAAAGTAAAGGCCCTCCCGTTGATCATCGATTTGCTTGAGCGGGCCCAGTAACGTCTCCATTGGAGACTTTGTTGTTACTGTGTCTGGCATATCGAATACGTCACGGGGAGCTTGCCAGGCTCTGCCCTGCGGGCGAGATACTCTTGGTAGCTTGCTGGGCTCTCCTAGAGGGGCGCAGGAATCAAACTCGGGTCGGCCATGTTGGCTGCGTGCAAGGCAAACACCCTACCGCTGTGCTATCGCTCCTCCTTAGAATTCATTTATATTCTAAAGGTTTTTAGAATATTTTTTAAAACGGTTTTTAAAGATTCTTAAGGGTTTTAAAAACATTTCTCATATTTTACAGCAATTTAGGAAGTTTCAAGTTATTATAAAATATTTATTTCTGCTCCTCCCCGCCCCCCCATTCTATTATATCAACTAAACCTACTCTGCTTGCTGAGTGGTGTTTTACAATTCTTCAAGTTCTGTTCACTTTGCTTTGTCCTTTTTTTGTTGTTGTTACTCTCAATAATTTCAATTGTCCAGTACAGCTAAATCAAAGAGGTTCTCCGAGGCAGAGGGAGAAGAGCAATGGGGTAAGGAGGGATGACAATCAATGCTCATGCAGCATCTTTATTGAACAAGCAACAGACTTTTATAGGTCTCTAAAAGGAGACAGACATTGGAAAAATATCCAGGAATTCTCAGGATACATAAGTTTAGAATACACTGGGCTTCTACACATCAATGATGTCTTTCTACAATTAAATTGTTTCAATGATATTTTCCTTGTTATATATTAATACACCTTAGCAACATGTTCTGCCATAAGAATGGGGAAAGAACCCGCCAGAAAAACAAGAAAGTCAGACCTTAAATTGTGTAACCCCAAGACAATAGTTTCTAATAAAGCAGCCTTTAGACAAGACATCCCCAGGACAAGAACTTTCTTAATATTAACTTTCACAATCTCCCAAATCCTATTTATTTGTTATTGTTATTTATTTTTTGCTTGTTTAAATTTTATTTGGATTCTCCCTAGTGGTTTTTCTATGGCATATTGTTAGACTTCCAGTTCAATAATTTCTTCTTGATTCTTTTGGAAAAATGCCTTTTCTCTTTAGTGACATTCTCATTTTGTTCATACATCATTTCCAGTCTTTGTTCAAGTCTCTCTTTAGAGATTTGAATGTATTTAAGACAATTATTATGAAGCCTTTGTTTAGGAAGACTACCATCTGGCTTTATTCAGGAACTGTGTCTGTTGATTGATTCTGCTTTTACTCATGAATTTCCTTCAGTATTAGTTTGAATTGAAGGCCTCCCTAGAAGCATCTTGGAGATCAAGCCTATTCCTGGTGATATTTCATTTAGTTGGGCAAGCCTGACAGTTGGTGCTCATACCTGTCAGCTACCACAGTCACACCTTGCAGAGCTCAGGGGACACTCAGTTCTGTGTCCCCCCCCCGTCGACTCTTCACAGTACTCAGGAATTGAACTCAGGGCCTCTGCATGTATGTACTCATGGGCTCTTGTCCTTTGAATATATCTATCCAGCCGATAAAATAAAATTTCTTCCTTTTTTTTGCTTTTTCTTCTCCTATTTTTTTAATTTCTGTATTTTGAACCGCAGCCATGTGTGCTCAGGGATCAGTAAGGATCACTCCTTGTTTTGAATTTAAGGCTCACTTTTATGGTGGTATTTAGGACTTACTCCTGACTCAGAGATGACTCTTGGAGGTGCTTGGGGAACCACATGTGGTGCCAGGAATTAATCCAGTTCAGCCCTGTGCAAGGCTCTACCCACTTTATTATCTTTTCTTATCTGAAAGAAGATTCTTAATATTGAATTAATATGCTATCAGCACAGAATTTACCATGTAAGATTTTTCCTATAATAACTTTACCAAGATAGTCTTAACATTACATGAAAATGGGTCTTAGACTGTTCTTTTAGTACATGGTGCATGTATCCTATTATTTCCCATGTATGTCCAGGTGTTTCTTAGTATTGCATGAATTGGATGTCAGTGCAGCATTTTTTTCAGTAAGTAGAACATTTACTCTAGTGTTACCGCTACATGTATTTCATCTTAATTTGAATGGATCATCATTACCTGCTTCTTTGAGTTCTTTTTGGTTTTTTAAAGTTGAAAAATGACATTTGAATCCTATAATGTGATAATTATTATAATCTGGAAATCATATTAGTGATTAGTGTAGGTCTTCCAGTCATTGTTAAATAACACTACATTCATTTATTTCCTGTTATATTATTAGGCAAAGAACTTCATTTTCTTTATTCTATTATTGAGATATTTCAAATGACATAACATTTTTTCATTTTTTCAAAGGAAGATTTATTAAAATTATACTTTCTAACCAGATGTAATGATTAACGAAAGTTATAGAACTCATGTATGAATTCAACACTGTGTGGAAGTCTAGAATACATCTGCATGAATATTTGTGTGTAATGGCTTACTTATGATACTATAACTTGGCGATAAGTAAGAAATCTAATTTAGATTATTCCTGAATTGTGTGGTAAGTATTTAATAATAGTGGTAGTGCAGTATTTTAAAATTTAATTCATATTTGATACCTTTAATCTTTGTGAATTACAGATCACATACAAAGTAAATCTTATTACTATTTTTTTTTTTGCTTTTTGGGGGTCACACCAGGCAATGCACAGGGGTTACTCCTTGCACTTGGGAATTATTGCTGGTGGTGCTCAGGGGATCATATAGAATGCTGGGAATCAAACCTGGGTTGGCCGCATGCAAGACAAATGCCCTACCCGCAGTGCTGTCGCTCCAGCCCCAAATCATATTACTTTTGTTTCAATAAAAAATCAATTTAGACATGAATATTGTCTATAGTCAATCAGATCGACATCTTTGAACTACATCCAGTGGGGTCAGTCACAGAGAATGAGACAAAACACACACACACACACACACACACACACACACACACACACACGAGAGAGAGAAACAAGCACACAAGGACTATCCAAACTTTAAGGCTACCTTACCTAACAGGTTGACTGTTTAATACCATAGTGTCCTCACTAGCTGGATCCCAAAACCTGAGCCATTGTTTCAGCTGACAGAGACCTGAAGGACACTTCATAAGTTTATAAGACATGATGGAAATTCAATAGGTACACGAAGAACAGAGGCTGGGGTATTTCACATAGACAATCAATCAGCTGGCACCATTAAAGTATGGAATAAAATCTTGACAGTCTCTTATTTTATGCTTGCCTGTGTTGCCCTCTATATTTACAAGGTCTCAAACATTTTATTCCGTTGTTTACTGGAAGCATATTTTGTTGACTATTTGTATTGTAAGACCTATGTTATTTTTGTTTGTTTTTGGGACACACCCAGTGATACTCAGGGGTTATTCTGGCTCTGTTTTCAGGAGTCACTCCTGGCAGTGCTTGGGGAACCATCTGAGGTGCCAGGGATTGAACCTGGGTCAGCAACATGCAAGGCAACCTTCTTACCCACTGTGCTATCTCTCTGGTCCCTCTATGCTATTTTTTCCCTAAGGAACTATCTGATTTTAGGGTTGGGGGTTGTTTTCTTTGTTAGTGGGATGATCCATCACAAAAGTTCTTATGTATTGTATTACATATATGACATAATATTTCTGAGTCTTTGAGTACTTACTACTAGTAAAATCATATCAGTGTACTAGTAAAATCATATCAGCACTAATTAAAGTGTACAGTTAATATATTTGTCAATTTTTATATTTTTAATATTAACAAAAACAGGGGACTAAAATCAAATGAAAGTTGGCCATTAACCTTTATTTATGTTTCTTATGTCACTTGTAGTTAACTGGGAAATTAAATGTGCGAATAAGTAACAATTATTTTAAAAAGAACAAACTAAACTAAAACTAGTCACTGTACTATCTCTCTAGAACTCTATTTTATTATTATTATTACTTTTATTGGTCTTCAGGCCATACCTGGCAGTAGTAATAGAAGATGCAGTAATAAAAGAATACTCATTTTAAGTAAAAATTCTCAGTATCAAAATAATACAGCTTGATAAATTAACTTTGCCAAAATATGAACTTATTTTTAGCATACATGAGATTTGTTAGAAAAGTTCCAATTATTATTTGTTAAAATTTGCAAATGTATACAAAATGAAAAACAATATTTCATGCATTGGAAGTTTCTTTTTTTAAATAAATTTATTTTTTTAATCACCATGAGAGCAGTTACAAAGCTTTTGGGTTTAAGTCTTGGTCATACAATGATGAAATAATGGTCCCTTCACCAGTGCACATTTTTCAACACCAAAATATACCCCCCATTCCACACCCTCCCCCTACCTGTGTGGCAGATGATTTCCACATTACTCTCTCTCTATTTTGATTACAGTCAATATTTCGACACCAGACCCACCATTAAGTATTATTTGGGATTTTATTCAACACTCAGATCTATCAAAAAGACAACATTAGACAATTTATTTTCTATTGCTGATTATGAATAGCATATAATGTTTTGGAATTCTAAAATCTTAATAATTAAATCTGGAGGGATTTCTGCCAAAAACTGTTGGGTTCTGAGATTTGTTTCTAAGTCTCTGGGACCATAGTTTAAGCAGCTTATGGAGTAGCCAGAGGGTCAGTTCATGGTTGACGACTTGGGATCTCCTTGGAGCAGGGGAGGAAAGGGCTGGCTCCACCCCTATTCTATGAGGTCCCAAGTGTCTCATCAGAGCAGGCCTCTACATAGCTTTCCATTGGCCTCTGGAGGATGGCATATCCCGAGCCGCCAGGGGAAACAGGCAGTGGATCAGCACCTTCTCCCACCTTGGGTGGCCCAGGGCTGGTAACCTAATGCAGAGTCCAGATGCATTTCTGCCAAAAGCTGCTGGGTTCTGAGATTTGTTTCTGAGTCTCTGGAATCATGATTTAAGCAGCTTGTTGAGTAGCCAGAGGGCCCCAGTAGAGTTTCTTAAAGAGAAAGAAATCCCCCTTACTAAGTCTGTTGATGGTGCTTCAGTGATGATAAGGAACTACAGGGGTTTGCTTGCATGCTTAAAAAAATATTCTGAATATGTTCTCTGTATAGTATTATTTATTATTAACATTTAATTGTCAAAAATTTGCATAAAGTGCCCACATAGGTCATTAAATTTTGCTATGAACACAATCAATGAAATAATAGATAATTCACTGAATGTCATCATTTGGATAATTTTGCATGGAAAATGATAAATTCAACTACTTTATACAGAAATTCCTTGGGTATCAAAAGGCACACATTTAGCCCACTTTTTTATATTGTTTGACACAGTGCTAGAGTTTGTAGAAAACAACCATGAGGTTTATGAGTCAATTTGATTGCAAAAGTGACATAGCTTATTTGACAGACTTGTTTAATATTTTAATGAAAAAATTCAAAGATACAAGGTGATGAGCTGAGTTTAATGAAAATAAATCCATTAGTTCCACATTTGTAGCCTTATTCTTTCATGGTGCAGAAGTCTTTTTTGTTTGATATAGTCCCATCTTTCACTTATGCTTTCTCTTTGAATGGGATCATATTATTGAAAACTTCTCTGAGATCTAGATCTTGAAAAGTCCTAAATATCTTTTCCTCAGTGAATTTTATAGAAACAAATTTGATAACAAGGTTTTAAGCCATTTTGAATTTACTTTTTGTACAGTGTGAGAAGGGTGTCTGATTTTATCTTTTTTTGTAGGATGTTACTTATTTTTATTCCTAGCACAATTTGTTGAAAAAAGCTCTCTTTGCTTCATTTCATGTTTCATGTACCTAGCCTCTTTGTCAAAAATTAACTGTATCTGGCTGAAGGCTTATATCTGAATTCTAAATTCAATTCCATTGATCTAAGAGTCTTTTTATTCTAGGAAAATATTATTTTTATTATTTTAACATTGTAATTAAAAGTATATGAAGTTTATAAAGTTAGTCATAGCTTTTATAATATTTTATTTTTTATATTCAGTTATCTAATCATGTAATTTGAATTTTATTTTGAATGAAATGTGCAGCAGGGAATATAAATTATTTTGAAAGATAGATGCCAATGATTTAATTACTTTTCCCATTTCAAATGTCACCCTTTCATATTTCAAATGTATATGTATGAGACAGGCAGTCATGCATCTGGAACTTATTCTTTTTTCTATTGATTTACTTATCTCTGCATGTGCTATTAACTAAAGCAATTTTGCACTATGTCTTGGTATTTTGTTGGGCAAGTTCCTCCCTTATGACTCTTCTATTAAATTTTTTATTGGTAATTCTTACATAGTAGCTCTTCCAAATAAATTGGTAATTTACTCATCATTCCAATGAACTCTTCTAACATTGATAGTTCAGAAAAATTAAATTTTATTTTGGTGATGAAGCAGAGGACAAGATATTAAACACACCTGCAAAAAGTAGGCAGAACAGGCCAACAATGACAGGATAACAGCTAAATGACTGGAGCAGCAGAGGCAAACTTCTCAGAGATGAGAAAGCTTGAGGATTGCTACTGGGAAGAGGAAGCACCGCAGCCATGCACTGTGCATTTATTGATTGTCTCATTTTTTATGCGTATATTTTTTCTGCAAAAAGAAAAGAGAAAAAGCAAAAGGAAAGCAGACAGAAAAAAAAAGAAGACCTTAAGCTTGATTCTGTAATTTTTGTGTGTGTTTATTTTATTTCTCAAAAAAACAAAAAAGAATAAGAAAGAAAGGAAAGAGAGGAAGGAACACGAAGGAAGAGAGAAGGAAACGGTTAATGCTAGTTTTCTTGCACAGCGTGTGGAGCTGCAGTGTTGCTGCAGAACTTTACAGTTGATGGGGATGATGGCAGGGCGCTATTTATAGATTGGTTCTGAAATTTCCTTAGTAACAAGGGTTGGAAAGAATTCTGTATCTGGTGCTTGAAACCATCCCCAGCCAGCAGTGACCTTGCCTCTGATTTCTCTAACTTTGGAATTCTTCTCAAGTTTGGTAGGATCAATATTATTTTCTTTCACATCAATACATACTTCATGATTAGAGACCATTCATGAATATTAACCAATCCAATTGTGTAGTATATTTTTGTTTTGATGATAATGGTTCTCTTGGAGGTGGTGGATATTGCGTTTTGGTGCCTAAATTTTGTTTTTGTTCTGCAACACTTTATTTCTATGTCTCTGTTTCTCATGCTTTGAAATGAATAACCTTTCCAAGCATATTTCACATTTCTGGGCATTGGCCAGAACCTGTTCTTTCATATTTGTTCTCTTTTCCCTTCCCTCCAGCTTGACCATCTGTCTGCCTAGTTTTGCTCCTGTAGGACTGTGGACTAAGTAGCTAGGGGTGAACCAGCACATGTCATTGAAATTCAGTGTTCAGAAGTCAACTCTGATCTTTGTAAGGACAGAGTGACTTCTCAAGGTACTCTACCTCTTGTTACCATCTGGGCCTGTTACTTCACCAAGTTAGAGCCAGTTAATGAGGCCAAGGTTACAGATTCAGACCACATCTGAACCAACATACACTGCTCAGAACAGAGCATTCTTTTGTGGCCATAGTCTGCAGCCACTAATGATGGTGGTATGGTTCATTTTGAAAATGAAGCCAAACTGCTCGACCTGGAGGGAGTTGGCGTTCTCAACCATTACTGCAGAAAAATTCAAGCATATATTCTTCCCTGCAGAGTCAGGAGGATTTTTATCTTAAAGCATTCCTTTTTTTTCTTTTTGGGTCACACCCTGCAACGCTTAGGGGTCACTTCTGGCTCTGCACTCAGAAATCACTCCTGGCAGTGCTCGGGGGACCATATGGGATGCTGGGAATCGAACTCGGGTAGGCTGCATATAAGACAAATGCCCTACCCGCTGTACTATCGCTCCAGCTCACTTAATGTATTCTTTAGTTTGGTGTTAGAGTAGATAATGCATGAACAACACTTTTTGCCATATCTGAGGTTACACAGGAGAATGAGAGTCCCAAACTTAGTCCAATACTCAATGCCATGCTGCCTTTTCATTCATTTTTCCTGATCACCTATCAAGTGAATCTCTGTGGAATTGCACATTTTCTAGATGGAGATTAAATAATTAAAACCACTAAACTTGGTGAGGTGACCTGCTACATGTAACTGGGAAGGAAATGGCCATTAGGCAATAGAATGTAGAGGAATTTAAAGAGCAAAACTCTTGAGCATTTTCCCATGAAGCGTTTGTAATACTAGTGAAATATTTGCAGGGAGACTTAATATTTACAAATATTTCCACATCATTTATCTCATTTGGTCCATTTAGTGTGATTTTCTTTTGATAATCTTATTATCCTTTATATTTGACAAGTTATAAAGAGAAAGGTGAGATGCTTATTCATAAAATAACAGAGGCAGGCTGGATGTGAGTGAGTGAGAGTGATACTGGGAACATTGGTGGTCAGAAATGTACACTGGTCAAGGGATGGGTATTAGAACCTTGTATGACTGAAACAACTTTGTAACTGTGTATCTCATGATGATTCAATAAAAACTGGAAAACAAAAATCATCACAATCTAAAAAGTTCAGTGTATTTTCTGTGCTGCCAAAATATATATTATTTATTGACATGTTTATGTATTTTTAATACACATTCATAAACACTGACTTATTTGTTGTTTATCGATTTGTTATAGTTATCACAAATCATCCTGTTATTCATCGATTGACTCGAGCAGGCCCCAGTAACGTTTCTTTCATCCTAGCCCTGAGATTATAATCAAGACTCTTTAGGAGAATGAGACCCATCATTGTTACTGGTATTTGGCATATTGGGTACGCCACAGGGAGTTTGCCAGACTCTGCCGTGTGGGTAGACTACATTTGGTAGCCTGCCAGTTTGTCTAAAGTAGGAATGAGATAATAAGTTGTCATAATAAGATGTCGCGCGGCTGCAAAAGCGGCCACACGGTTCCGGGAGCTGGTTTTTATAGTTTCTGAGTCTTGGCCGTTGATGGAATTACACGGCGCCAGGGGGCCAGTTGGTGGGTGTGACCCCCACCTACTGGAATTTGGAGGATCTGGGTGGAGGATGCTCGGTCCCTATCCGAGTAGGCTTGGAGATCTCGGCCCCGGAACCCGCATGGCTTTGTCCCTCTGCCAGTACCTTCAGGTGTGCGGAGAGTGGTCTCAGCATGGTGGTGGCTGGTCCTGGAGGTCTTTGGCTGCCGGAGCCCTGGTTGGGGCGGGGAGGAAAGCTCAACCCGCTCCCCTCCAACGGGCCCCGGCGAGGGCTACAAAAACCAGCTCCCGGAAGAGAACAGTGCAGTCTCCTGCCCCCGTGCCTGTTATAGTTATATTGAGTTATAATATTTATTTATTCATTTTTATTATTTTTTTGTTTTGGGGACAACCCAGCGATATTCAGGGGTTACTCTTCGCTCTGCACTCAGGAGTCACTTCTTGCAGTTTTTGGAAGGGGGGGGGGCATATGGGATGCCAGAAATTGAACCCAGGTTGGCTGTGTGCAAGGCAAGTGCCCTATCTGCTGTACAATCTCTTTGGCCCCAACTTATAATGTTTATTGTAGTTACGGAAATATCTCAACAGAAAGTTGTTTGTATTATTGAAACCATTTTATGCATACATATATATATATATTTCTGGGCCACACTTGATGGTGTTCAGAGCTTATTTTTGGCTTTGTGTTCAAGGATCACTTAGGATGCTTAGGAGGTCATTTGTGTGTTGGGGATTAGATCTGGGTCAGCCACATTCAAGGCAAGTACCTTACAGACTTTATTATCTCTCTAGTTCCATTTATAACACAGTTGGAATTAATAAAGAATGCAGATTTCATACCATTTATCTAATAATAATGACATAGAACACCAGATTCATGAAATTTGCATATGGTCTTGAAAGAAGATTGAATATATGATTCTGAAAATCATTCAGAGTTCTTTAATGGAAATCATTCCCCACCATCAATCTCCCCAATATACCCCCCCTTTACCACCATCCCCCTGCTTCCATGGCAGACAATATTTCCCATAATCTCTCTCTACTTTTGGGCATTATGGTTTGTAATACAGATACTGAGAGGTTATTATGTTTGGTCCTTTATCTACTTTTAGCAGACATCTCCCATCCTGACCGATTCCTCCAGCCGTCATTTTCTTAGTGATCCCGTCTCTATTAGCTGCCTTGTCCTCACCCCCTTACCCCCTCATGAGGCAGGCTTCCAACTATGGAGCAATATTCCTGGTCCTTGCCTCTACTGTCCTTAAGTGTCAGTCTCAAGTTATGTTATCTTATACTGCACAGATGAGTGCAGTCCTTTTATATCTGTCCCTCTCTTTCTGACTCATATCACTGAGCACGATACTCTCCATGTCTATCCACTTATAAGCAATTTTCATGACTTCATCTCTCCTAACAGCTTCATAGTATTCCATTTGCAAATGTACAAAAGTTTGGTTGACATTTCATACACTACTTCAAAACATAATTAAGAAATTTCTTTGGCAGTAGTCTGTGAACTTAATTTGCCAAAATGTGTAATGACATTGTTCAAAGCTGAATTCAAAACTAAGAAAATTATAGAAGAAATTTCAATTCTGGCCCCAGGTAGAAGGAGTGAGGGAAATGCTCTCAATATTATTCCCCTAAAGGCCACTCAACTTCAATTGTGACATTTTCCTTCCAATTAAAGGCATACTATATATTCAAAGAATCTCATTTACATTTTGCTGCTTTGCAAGTTTTGGCATCATCTTACCTCCTTTTTTTTCACAATGTTACATAATGTATTTTGTCTTGATGAAATTTAATGCCTCCTGCTGACTATTTAAAATTACTGAGCAGAAGGTCAGATTTGATCAGTGAATAGATATTAAAATGCATAGGCAGCAACACAAATAGTAAATAATTAATACTTAATGTAAGCCAAAGTCTCAAGAAATGTGAAGGCAAAAGTAAATAAGGCTCATTTTAATTCTGGGAATGCATCTTTATTTCATTCACATTGGTATTGTGGATTTAGATGCATAATGAACTTGCCTTTTTGAAATTTTTCTTCTTGTGAAATATGCATTTAGAAGACTATATAAAGTATATGTGTAGTGTAGAAAATAATTGTTATGAACCCGTTGAACCAAGTAGAAACCTGCCTCCCACCTATTCACACAACAGAATCTTACACAAAATACACATAACCTCCCTTCCCCCAAATACGTTCATCTCTCCTTGCTTGTCTTGTAGATTTAACTCCTAAGTGGCTTACCTCTTAAGAACTTTATCTTGATTGTGTTTGCTTTGAATATTGTACAAATTAACCATGGTTTTTATTGTGACTGCTTCTTTCACTCTCCAGCATATCTCTAAGACTTACACCATTGATGTAAATGTGCCTTATGTATTTTTATAGTTGCATACTATTGTACGTATGCTTAATAATTCATCTAGTGATTCTATGTCTATATACTTGTCTCATTTCCAGTTTGGGACTATTTTGAACAACGCTGCTATGAACACTACTTTGTCTTCCTCGTGGCTCTCTTATTCCATACTAGACAGACACTGGAGAAATAAATGTGTATCACAGGACATTCTTTCTGAAGTCTTCATATCAATTTCCTCTTCTGAGAGAGAACTCCTGTTCCATTTTTTTTTTAACTCAACACTTGGAATTGCCAATTACTGTAATTGTTTTTGTCTAAAGTGTGTGCAATGGTTTTCTATTGTGGTCTCAGTTTGCATTTCATTGCTAAAGAATTGCTCATCTTTTTCTTAGTAGTCATTTGAAAGCATTTTAGGGAGGCAAATTGGTTTATGTGAGTGTAAATATTTACATATTTCAGTGATATGTTATGCCCACACCCTGAGTACTACCAACGTACCAATCTTCTCCCACAGCCCTTTCAGAGCACCAGAGAACCCTCCCAACGTTGCTTCCCACTCTGGCCCCAAACACACTTGACAACATTTCTGTGGTCAAAATCTAAGGATTTATTTTTGTTGACATTGTCTCTTTCGTAGATTTTTTAAAAAAATAAATGAATATTTTACAAATATATATACATATATTTATAATGAATTTGACTTTCTGAAACTTTTCTTCTGGTGAAATATGTTATGCATTTAGAAAGGTGTATAAAACACATATAGTACAAAAGATAACTGCAAAGTAACATCATGACCTGCTCAGACCAAGTAGCAGCCTGAGCAAAGAGATCTTTGCTCAGTGAGCTCCCTGGAGCCTGGCTGTGGCTGAGAACTGCATTAGGATCTGAAGTTTGCTCTGCTCAGTTCTGTCTTCTTTCTCAGATGCCAGACCTGAACTGTGACTTACAAGCTCTTTTTCTCACCTCCAAAGTCTCCTTCACAAGCAGGTTCTCCAACTTTTTTGCAAATTTACAGTTTAGGTGCAATTTGTCATTGTATTCTTGAAAGACCTAAGCTGAAATAAGATTTAATGTACTTATCAGCCTCATTTTGTTTAAATTCACCTTCTTGTTTATTCTTTGTTCGTTTCCTCTTCTTCCAGATTATTTTATTATTGATACCTGAGTGTTTTGGTTTTTGGCATTGAATTCAAATAAAATTTGAAATTTAGGATTTTTAACTTTCAAGTGGCTCTACCACATTATACATAGTATAAAAAAATGTAGCACTGTAGCACTGTCCTATTGTTCATTGATTTGTGGAGTGGGCACTAGTAACGTCTCCATTGTGAGATTTGTTGTTATTGTTCTCACTTACTGTCCTTTGAAATCTTTTCAGACGTTTCACTTCTGCATAAAGCTAACATCATAAAGCTAATACATCACCACCATTTTCTTTTCTTTAAGCATTTCTGTATGTTAACCACTTTATTTTGAGCATTTAGAACATTTATTCTTATGTACAGATCAGTTAAGTATCCACATCTGTAAATGGCAAGTTGAGACAAATTGATCACTTTGCTATGTTTTTGACTTGTGATTTATTTAAATTTTTCTTTCATTTTCTTACATGTTTGATTAATTGTATCATTTAGTGCATCCTTGAGTGCACTAATTGCATCTTGTTTTATCTTCTCTTGACTTTTACATATTTTATTTGATATTATATTTTGGTACTTTTTGTATAGTTTCTGACATATATTTAAAACTTAATAGTATCTTGGGTTGGAGTGATAGTACATAGGTAGGACATTGCACATGGGTAATCTGGGTTCAGTTCCCAGCATTCCATATGTTCCTCTGAGCAACACCAGGAGTAATTCCTGAGTGCAGAATCAGGAGTAACCCCTGAGCACTGCTGGGTGTTGCCCAAATCAACAACCCTCCCTGCCCCCTAAACTGCCCTCCCATTGTTCATCAATTTGTTTGAGTGGGCTCAGTAACATCTCCATTTTGAGACTTGTTGTTACTGTGTTGGGCATATTGAATACGTCACGGGTAGCTTGCCAGGCTTTGCCGTGTGGGCGAGATACTCTCGGTAGCTTGCCGGGCTCTCCAAGAGGGGCAGAAGAATCAAACCCGGCTGGGCTGGGCTGGCGGCTTGCAAGGCAAACGGCCTACTGCTGTGCTATCGCTCCAGCCCCCTAAGAAAACCAAAAAAAAACTGAAAAAAACAAACCCTTATTGATACTCTGTGAAATAAAACCAGTGCATATATGTATGAGAAAGTTCTAAGTCCTCAGGCATTATTTGTCTTGTTTGACATATGTTTTAATTCAATTTGTTGAAAATCTACAATTAATAATTTATTTTTACTTTAATTGATTTTGAGTAAAATTATAAACCAGAAATAATAGTTGGTATTTAATCACATGATGCTATTTCCAGTATACTTTATTTCTGTGCAGATAAAATTTTAATTAAATATTAATTTACTTCTGCACAAATAATTTTATTTAACATCTTTTGCAATAAATTGTATCAAAAATTTTTGTTTCTACATTGGTATTTTTCTTTTTAGTACTCTAGAGAGAAAAATTCAATAAATTTTGAATTTTACCATTTCTGATATGATTATTTGCTTGAATTTTAATGTTTGAAAATTTTATTTTTTCTCCTAATTTCTTGGTTTTGTCTTTACCACTGGGAATTAGCGATTTCCTCATGGGTATATTGAAGTGCTTCTTTTAAGACCTTTTTCTGCTTAAGGTTTGCCATATTTCTGGGATCTGTAGATTTCATTTTCTATCACATTTAGAAACAAGTTTTGCTACGATTTATTGAATTCTTTTCACGTTTTCTATTTTTTCAATGATTTAGTTCCACACAATGACACTTAATATTACCCTACAAGTCAAATTACTTTATTTTTGTCTTTTTCCTGATTGTGTTCCATTTATATAGTTTCTATTATTATGCTTTTAAGTTATTTGATATTTTTATATACATAGTCTGATTAACTGCTAATCTTTTATATATTAGTTTCATTTTTGAATTTATATTATTATCAGTATACATGTTGGCTGCGTGCAAGGCAAATGCCCTACCGCTGTGCTATCGCTCAGGTAAGGTGTTTGCCTTGCACGCAGCCAACATGGCCGACCCGAGTTCGATTCCTCCGCCCCTCTTGGAGAGCCTGGCAAGCTACCGAGAGTATCTCGCCCGCACAGCAGAGCCTGGCAAGCTACCCGTGATGTATTCGATATGCCAAACACAGTAACAACAAAAGTCTCCAATGGAGATGTTACTGGGCCCACTTGAGCAAATCGATGAACAATGGGAGGACAGTGACAGTGACAGTGATCAGTATACATATAACATGACAATTTTACATATATATCATTGACTTATAATAGTCATCCTTCTTTTAGTATGCTTGAACATATGGAATAGATATTTAAAATACCAGTTATTTGCTTGCTCCATATTTTATTTATTTATTTATTTATTTATTTATTTATTTATATTTTGCTCCATCATTTCTATTATTTCTTGGCCTGTTTATACTGACAGAGAAGGAGCACTTTCCTGTTTTCTGTGAAGACCACGAATTTTGACTGATTGTGTATTTTGTATTTTTATAGACTGGATTTTATTATATTAATCTTTTAAATGATACTAATTTAATATTAATAATACTAATATTTTTCCTGGAGTTAGCTAAATTATCCCTTTTTTTCAAAAGAAGGTTCAGTTCAAGCATTTTGAAATTTGATATCTTATTTAGGTTAGATTTAGAGCAGACAGTATTGTAAAGTTAATTTAATTCACTTTCTTACTTCCTCCCTTCTTCCCTTCCTTCCTTCTTCCCTTCCTCCCTTCTTCCCTTCCTCCTTCCTTCCTCTGTTCCTTCCTTCCTTCCTTCCTTCCTTCCTTCCTTCCTTCCTTCCTTCCTTCCTTCCTTCCTTCCTTCCCTCTTCCCTCTTCCCTCTTCCCTCTTTTCTTCCTTCCTCTCTCCCTCCCTTTCTTACTTCCCTCCTTTCTTACCCACTCTCTCTCACTCACCCTTTCTTTTTTTTCTTTCCTTCTTTCTTCTTCCCATTTTCAGGGGTCTCTTTGGAATAGCTTGTACATTCAACACAATTTCTTTGTCTCTAGTAGACTGAATTCAAGTTATAGCCAATCCTGTGTGACCTACAGAAATTATCTTATAGTTTCCAAGTAAAGTAATTGTTCTTTCTATGAAAGTGACTCTGATTCTTTCTTGTTGGTTTTTTCTCTCAAGTACAGGTGGGAATATATGATTTTTAAGTAATGACCTCAGGGTACCTGTATGCATATTTCTGACACCATTTCTCATTATAACTTCATCCTTTCAGGCATTCTTCTTTGCAATTATAGCTGCTTTAGCCTCCCCAAACTCCAGTTTCTCAACCTCAGGCAAGATTCTTGGGACTCTGTTTTCTTTCTCCCTGACCCACATTCAGAATTACCTTAGGCAGAAATGTTGTTATGTTTTTTTTTTTATGATCAAAATCCTCTATTGCTTGTTGTTCAATGCCTTAAAATAGTCACTTTTTATCTTTTGTCCAGTTTTCTGATTGTTTCTAGCAGGAAGGGAAGTATTTATTTTATTTTCTTATGTTTAGAAATGCGAAACATAAAAATACTCAGGAAACTCCGTCAGTATGTTTTTCATTTCGTCTTCCCTTTTTTTGTGTGTAATTGAGCCTTGAACTTCCCTTATAGTCACTGTGCTGGTATGTTTTAAAGTAAAATTTAAAACCTTAAATACATTTTCACAGGTGCTTTACTTTGTCAGTTTACTACTTGTCTTCTAGTCTATTGAGCTTGCTTTTCCCCCTAATGTTAGATTTCCTTGTTAGTTATTGTTATTCTCAAAGTATTTAATAATTCTTTTCTATTATAGTTTGAGTGATTGCTAAAATGTAATTAAACAGATGCAACAATTGTTTTTTTTATTTATTGTGATATTAATAAGATGCTATGTGTCTGCTTAATCACAAATTTTCCATTAATAAAGCAAATTTTCCATTAATAAAGCAGTCCTTACTAAGAAACAGGCCATTGGAGCTGGAGCAATAGTACAGTAGGTAGGTTTGCCTTGCACACAGCAGACCCAGGTTCAATTCTCAGGATCTCATATAGTCCCCTGAGCACCACCAGGAGTACTTCCTGAGTGCATGAGCTAGAAGAAACCCCTGTGCAATGCCAAAAAGAAAAAAAATAAAACAGGACAAGTGTAGGTCTGTGTGCCACATTCCCATAGATGTCATTGGTAAAAAGACAACGGGCCTTAGGGAGTTAGATGGATTTAAATTTAGATAGTGGGCACAGTGAGCTTTGTGTTCACAAGTCCTTCTTGCCTCCCTAGACCCATGGGGAGTGATGTGGAGTGGTTCAAGGTAGAATGCTATATATTCTACTGTACTACACCTAAGGAGACTAACTCCCAGGTTAAGGAAGCTAACTTCCATATTTTTGTTTTCATGTCACAGTTGTCTGTGCTCAGGACTTCTGACTATGCTCAGGGAAAACTCCTGGTCATGATTAGAGACCGTATGTATTTCTGGAGATTGAACCTGAATCAGTCACATGCAAGGGAAGTAGCTTATCTATATACCATCTCTCTGGTTCCCTAACTCCCATTCATTTTTTTTTTTGCTTTTTGGGTCACACCCAGCGATGCACAGGGGTTACTCCTGGTTTGTGTACTCAGGAATTACTCCTGGCCATGTACTCGTTGAGATGCTGGGAATCAAACTTGGGTCTGGCCACGTGGAAGGCAAACACCCTACCCACTGCGCTATCACTCCAGTCCCCTAACTCCCAGTCTTATCAAGGGTTTCTGACAATTTTTTTCAGCATCCCCTCTAGATGCATTGTTTTTGTTACCTTGATGTAATAAATCTATACTGAGGAGAGATGGGAGACTTTACTCTTCTGGAAAACTTCCTTATAGAATACTTCTTAAATTGACTGTAAAATGCCTTTACTCACACATGTAGAGCTGACAGAGATGCAGAGAATTGTCTCCAAAAAGAGGCATTTAAACCTTTTTATAAAATACGGTATATTTTCCTGTAATCTAGTGGTAGGGCAAAAATCACACATAGTTAAAATTGTTTATAAGTTATTCTTAAAGAAAGCATGAGTATCATATGAGGAAATTTTATATTAAAGTTCCAAATAGTAATGTATTTGTCAAATATATGAAGATAGATGAGTCTATGAGGCCAGATGTGGTCTGCATTTTGGTAACTGGCATTCTTCTTCACCTGTCACCATTAAGTTAATTTTTCTATTTTGTCTTCTATTATATTTGAGTAAGTTAAAATTATGCATATGTCAAAATGTTGATATCTATTAAATATGCTTACAATTTTTTATACAAAGATACTATAAAGGCCTTTTATAAGACATGGAATTTTCCTGAATTTCTGGTTTCTAGTTCGAGGTTTAATAACTAGATGCTGCAATTCATTTTATGATACTTATATTTAGTTCATGATCCCTAAGAAAAGCAGCTATTCTCTTTTATAACAACTCAAAAACTACATATATAAAACTTATCTTTTGTATTTTGTGGGGTATCTCCTTTAATTTCTTTGGCTTTTGATTCTGAGAAGAATTGTTTGTGTGGGTTGGCCAAAGTAAAGCCTTTAATCCTCAACAATATATAATGGTTGTCACTTTATGACAAATTTGCAAAGAAGTAATCATAGTATGAATTTGAGAACAAATGCCATAATGCAAGTTGGGGTCTGAGAAAATGTACCTTTACATAAAATTTTCATGGTTGAACTTCTCCAGTTAACAATTGAGACATCAGTCAATCTAAGCAGAAGAAAAAGTGAGACCATGCACTCTTATAGGATACTGAGGCACATTAATATTCTATCAATCAATGTATCTTTTAAGCAATTATCATGGTCTTCAGGTAATTGCACATTTTGTGAAAATCTTCTACCTTTAAGAGTGGTTTAAGTGCTGAAGACGTTTAGAAAAGGGAAAATATGTGGCAAGTTAAGTAACAGTCAAGTATTTGAATAATTCAAGACAGCAATAAAAGCATTGTCACAATGCATAATAGTCAATGAATTGCTCAGGCAATAATTTCTATCAAAGTTCAGATGCATAATGGCTTTGACTTCTAGCAAAAATAGTCTTGAAGATATTTATGGAGGAGATGGGATGTAGATGAATAGGAAAGGTGGTTAGGAAGATGTAGAATGGCCATTGTTAAAAGGGTAGTGGGAAGGAAGGATTAAATAGAGGAGATCTGACCGAATCAATTTGAGGTTATATGTTTTTGCGATTTTTTAAAAAAATATGAGTCAAAGTGATTTCCAATATTGTCAGTGACAGGATTTCTGGCATACAGCATTCCAACACCAAACCCTCCATGAGAGTGTGTCCCCCTTGACCACTGTTTGTCTGTTCTCTCTTATCCACCTTCTGTACCCCATGCCCCCTGCGCAAGTTCAGATCTGTAGTGTAGACTAGCTCCTGGGTTCTACTGTCTTTGGTTATTTGTTGCTCCTTTGCTATGTTCTTACTTCTCACAATGAGAGAGATTTGATTAAAAAATTGTGGTAGGTATACTCTATGGAGTACTACTTGGTAAAAGAAAATATGAAATCATGTGGTTTGCCACTTTGTGGATAGTAACAGGCTAATCAAAGTAAGTCAGGAAAGTTACAGGTATAGAATGATCTCTTTCTTATGTGACAGTTGGTTTTAAAGTTTACTAAATGGAGAAAGTCTGCAGTCAAATTGCATAGGGCCCTACATACAAGGTAAGGAGGTATGGAACATAAGTCAACAGACTAACAGGGATTTTTTTATTAGGGAGTGGAAAGGGGAAAATGTGAGTGATTAAAGTTAATGACTTTTGTCTTATCATGATTCAGAAAGATTCAGTGAATACTGTCAAGAAGAAATCTCCAGAAGAAATATCTATCTCTGGACTCAAGGAAGTTCTTTAATCAAAACATCATCTGGTACAGAATTTCCTAAATACTTGGCTCCTGGGAGTCTAGTCCAGAAGATACACAGGTTGTAGAATTAGCCAACATATTAACGGTCTTTGAAGTTTATCTTGTATTAATTAAAAGTCTTTGAAGTTTATCTTGTATTGATTCTCTAGAAGTCACTGCTCAGAGTTTGAAAGATTGTTTTGTATAGGCAGGAGTAAAGCAATGCAATGTATATTCAGCCATTAGGATTGTAGTCTCTGTTAGAAATAAAGTAAAGATGACTGTCAGGAGGTATAATAATTTTAGATAAAGCTGTCAGGAAGACTTCACTAAGAAGTCTTGCTCTTGAAGGACAGAATGTGAGGGAACAGCTCCAAGACATATCTAAGGTGGAAGAACAAGGACAAAGATCCAGAGCAAGAGTTAACTTGTCTCTTTTGGGAGATAGTTTGAAGACCAATATTGAAGGTGCTGACTGCACAGGTGAGAAGTGTGTTCATAGAATATGGTATATAAGGATTTGGGAGAGTCCCAAATGAAAAGTCTTAATAATGGCTTTAATGTGAAGAGGTGATGTTGGAGTGGAGGATTATGACAGAGATGGCTTAACATATTATTGTATTTTACTGCATCCCGTTAGAGAGGATGGGGTGGGGTATAAATAAAAAACCTCTCCCTTAATTTTAGCAGTAAAATTCATGTTCAGGGGTGGAGATTTGACATGTCAATAAAAAAGAGTGACATCAGGGCTTGATTCCACTCTGGGCTCACATACCCAAACAGGATATCAACTCTGGATACTATGAGCGGGCTGGGGACAGGGAAGGCACATTTCCACTTGTTGGGCTTATGAGTGAGAGAGTCTTGCAAAATCAAGCTTCCCTCCTAGCAAACTTCCTTTATGTTCAGCACAAAGAATTTAGTGTTGTTTAAGTAAACCTTGGGCTGGAGCCATAGCACAGTGGTAGGGCTTTTGACTTGCGCGCAGCCAGCCCGGCAGAGCCGGGTTCAATTCCTCCGCCCCTCTCAGAGAGCCCGGCAAGCTACTGAGAGTATCTCGACCACACGACAAAGCCTGGCAAGTTACCCGTGATGTATTCAATATGCCAAACACAATAACAACAAGTCTCAAAATGGAGATGTTACTGGGCCCGCATGAGCAAATCGATGAACAACGGGAGGACAGTGCTACGTAAAACTTGCCTGTGCTCATTTCCTCTCCAATTTTCATGTGAGAAATACAGTGGTGGTACTTAACAGTCTAACAAAATCAGGATGAGATTTATACAGATATTTGATGTGCACATGAGTTGTACTCTGTATTCTGGAGCCAATGTTATGGCTAGAAAAATAAAGTCATCAGTATAAGTCAACATATAAAAGTCGAATTATCCCATAATTTGCAAAGATTTGGCAGGAAATTCCTTGTCATTTCCATCAACTCTTTGTTTTTGGGTCCTCATGCAGCTGTGCACGGGGCTTATTCCTAGCTCTACACTCAGGAATTACTCTTTGCATTGGGGGTGCCAGGAATATAATATGGGTTGGCTGCATGCAATATCCATAATACCATTGCTCCCCTATATGAGCTTTTTTTAACTACTTGTTTACTTGGGGCTTAATCCCAGAGGTCCCTGGGGAACTATGCAGTCAGGATTAAAGCCAGGTTGACCATATGCAAGGCAAGTGCCTTAACCTTTGTGCTCTCTCTCTAGTCAAGATTGGGTCTTACAAAGTGTGGTCCATCAATGGCGGAGGGAAGGTGACAGTGGTGGTGGGATTCATGTCAGAATATCAAATATCTGTAAGAAATTAATCATGAACAACTTTATAGACTTTGGTGTTTAAATAAAGGTTTGGTACGTGTACCCTTCATTAACAGTATGCAAAGAAATAAACACAGAAAGAGACAATAAGTATTTAGAAAATTACAGAACACTAAAAGAACAATGTTATATCTGTTCATTATAGTAATCATAAAAATTGGACTTGTATTTCATGTATGTCATTTTATTTTTTAATATTCACCTGTGATAGATAAGTCTCCATGTCTCCATACTAGTGGCTCTAAGATTGTTTTACTTACCATAGTCTACTTTCTAAGGTTCAAATTGTTCTAGACAAGAAATTAACATGCAGATTTGAAATTTAATAAATGAAAAATAAATTTAGAAAAATGTTAGATAAAAGGTTAAGGATTACTTGATAGAAGACTGGGACTTACTATTGATACTGTGATTTTCAGACTTGCAGTGTTGGCATAATTTGGGAGCTCAAAAGAAAGGCAGCAAGTCTACTTACTGAATCAGAACCTGTATTTTAATAAAATCTCAAGTAACCCATGAGCACACTTAATGTGTGTGAGCCATTGACTTCGAGATAAAAGATTATGACCAATTATAAAAGCCACATGAGTTATATGGTATAATTAATGCATCTAGAAATTAATAGAAGAGAGAAATTCTCAGTGGTGGTTAAGGTGGCAGTCTAGAGGAGATGAAACACCAGCAATATCAGATAGAGGACCTGCTGACAAGTTCTCAGTGAGAATCTTTCCCACCCTGTGCTAAAATTTTAGGACTCAAACTCCTTCTCATTGCTGTTCACCTAGATTTTTAGTTAACAGGATCCTTGTCATACTTAGTTTGGCATTTGACAAATTTAAATGTGAGATATCTTAGCCTTCTTCATTGTTTTCTTAGCATTTCTCTGCAGAAGGAGACAGCAGGTTTTTTTTTTTAAATGTTCTCCATGTTATTAAAGCAATGTGTTTGGTCATTAGAGGTGGAGGGCAAAATTTCTCTAATATTTGATAATTCTTGAGAATTTTAATATTTTGTCTCAAATGTCATTCACTAGAATGCTCTATTAATTACTTTTACTCTTATGAAAGAGATAAATTTTGTTGTTGTCATTTTGTTTTTAGTGGTATGTGTTTTACAAAAATTTTAAATAATGGCAAGGAAAGAATTGGACATAAAATAGTGAATTTGGGCACTATTTCCCACTAACTAGCTTTATAGCCATTAGATACTTACTCTCTTGTATTAACATTTGTAATATAAATTAAATTATATGATATCTGAAATTTGTATTGACATTATACAATTTTTTTTATGTGAAGATCACCAACTTCTCTTTTTGAAGGCAATAATTTGTTCCTACGAGAGTCTTTTTGTCTGATTAAACACCAGAATCACTGAATGGTCAAAAGATGTATTGGACTTTGAGACAGTTGGCTTGTAATTTATGATAATTTATTATACTGATGAAAAGACACAAGTTTCTATGTGAGATCATCGTGACTGGGTCTAAACTAAACCTTCTAAAGGGAAGAGATAAATTTTCATTTCCAAGAGAGTGAGGAAATTGCTTCAGAATAACCCTATAGTATTTTTTGGAGGGGATTGTGGATTTTGAGTGTCATTCCCGGCACTGCCTAGTGCTTACTTCTGGCTCTGTGCTCAGGGATTTCTCCTGTAGGAACTTGGGGGATAATATGTGGTGCCAGAAATCAAAACAGGGTTGTTTGCATGAAAGGCAAGTGTCTTATCCCCTGTACTATCTCTCCACCCCCTTAATTATCTTTAGGCAAACATTTTGTTTCAGTGAATGCAGATTTATGTCTCTGAGGAGATGATAATGTGACAACTAAATGAAATTCAAATAAATGTATTAAGTAATCATACATGCCAGAATAACAGTCTCTTAATAATAATAATAGCACCTTATTCACAGTGCTTAGGAAAACAAGAATGTCTCAGTCAGTAGAATAGTCCAGTCAGATTTGTTCCACTGCAGCATGATTATTGTAATCAGATGAGCACTTAGAGCCCGAGGTCTGGAAAGGACAGAAGCCCACACAGAGCCCATTCACTCCCTGTACCTCTAGATATAACCTGCATGAAAAAAAAGTAAAAAAAATAAAAACAGAATGAATCAAGGCTCTAAGAAACCAAGAAGATATTATTCTCTGCCACAAAAGGGAAGTTCTGTTGGTTCTCAGGCAAATGGAACCACTGGGAAAGTATTCAGTGGCTTCACACAATTCTCTTCTAAGGGAAATGCTGGAAATCATGGGAGCCAAGAGATTTAAAGCATGGCAGTGTGGTGGAACAAGAGAGAAAAAGAAGGAAGAAGGTAAGAAGGAGGTAGACATGTGTGTGTGTGAGAGAGAGAGAGAGTGAGAGAAATACAGAGAGACAGAGAGACAGAGAGAGGGAGACAGAGGAGGGAGAGAGAGAGGAGAGAGAGAGAGAGACTGCTCCACATGAAATAATTTCCATATTCACAGATGATGACACCTGGGGTTTCTAAGGGAGTCTGCTAAACTAAGTGAAGTTTTTAGTATTTCTCTGCCTCAGGGACTACTCCCACCCATCACCAAAGCTCCAGGGGTCTTTCTCATACATCACAGCAATTTCTCCTGTTGAGAAAGGCCATCAGGCAACAGGGTATACTGAAGATGGAGGCTTGATTGAGGAGGAACTAGAAGTGGAAAACCTCTGCATATCACATTCCTTATTTTCCTTATTTAATATTTTTTAAAATTTTATAAGGTAGTTCACAATATTTTATTACATTTCATATTCAAACATCAATCCTACCACCATTACACCTTCCTACCACCAAATTTGGGATATTTCCATCCCAAGCCCCAATCCCTGTCCCAAAGCACAACCTAATCAATATAGTTTGTATTGCAGGTTATGAAAAACTGCTGAAAATGCTACAAAAAAGTATCAATAGAGGAAACAGTGTAAAAACTGTTCTATTTTGTCAGGGGCCATTAAGACATTCCTTAGGATATCACTAACATGTTGTTAAAAGTTGAGTGATCTGAGCTTTTGTATATATATCTAAAATATGTATATGCATATCACTGTCTTAATAAACAAAGATGCCATTTGTGACTGTAGTAACTAAATTGTACTGCCAGGACTTTACTACATATCAGTATCCTTTCAGTCTTTCTCATTATTCTTACGGATTAGAAAAAAAATTATTTGGTGGTAAGAGCTTCCAAATGATGCTCAGGGGCTTCCTGGAGTCTCTTCTGGTGACACTGGGCCAACAAGGTGGCATTCAGTACAATGAGCATGCCAGTTGCTTCAGCCCTTTAGTGCCAGGGATGATCTTAGCCACAGTAGCAGTGCTCAGGAATCTGCAGAGCATTGGGTGTACTGGGGATTGAATTCCATCAGCAAAAGTAAAGCATGAACCCTAACTGCAGCACTACCTCCCTGACCTCAGAAAAGAGTGTAAATCTATCTAAAGAAAAATTTAACTAAACTAATATTGTCTAACCTCCAGACAAAGATAGGGAAGGATTCTAATAAAAGATGGAGAGGTAATATTGAGAGCCAGAGAGGAGATACTTAACATCCTTGGAGAAAAATGCCCAAACAAGCTAACTCCACACTTGTGGAGTAGACAGAAGAAAAATAATTATGCAGTCCAATAAGTGTAGATGTTATGATTTTAAAGAATTTGGTGGGGAAGGAAGAATTTTGAAAAATGGAAAAGTTGAAAGAGCAAAGTAAGATGAGAATTGTGATTTAGGCAAGAGGAAAGAAACTGGATAGGTTAGCTAATGACCATGAATGCATTGATGGAGGATTTTTCCCCAGTGAATTCATAATTGAAAGGAGACATAAAGTGGGAAAGGAAACCGGATCAACAAGGAATGAGAAAGAAGTTCTTCGAGTTCTCCCATAGGTGCAATAACAACCTAAAAAAAAAGTGGCAGATTCCTCATGCCTACAGAACTTGATCACAGTGTGGAAACTTTTCTATTTGTACTGCAAAGTGATGGTTTCTGACAACGTTTTGGGGAATTCTGTTGAGAAACTTACCTACCAATATCCTTCAGACAAAGGAATAGGATTGGAGGCTGAAAGTTAGGAATGAAAAATAGGGAGGAAGAACGTCTCAAGATGATTCCCACTTAGAAGATCTTTCCAGGTGAGAAAACTAAGAGATTCATCAGTCTTATAACAAAGTACAAAAAGAAAACAAAGCAATTAACAAATAAGAATTCTGGAGTTGCAAGAACAATTTGAGTTAAAATATTACATAAGCATATTATTTATGAGCTAAACAAGATTTATAACTAAAAGTTAACAACAAAAGTTGTAGAAAATAGTATAAATCCAATGACATATTAATATCCTATTCTCAAAGAAAAGAATAATAGGATCTTTTATATAATCCACAAACATGTAAAATATTCCTAAGCTCCCTATTTCAGATAAAGTATCAGAACACATGTACATGTAATTTTTTATATATACAAATATTAAAAGAAATCAAATATGGAAGATGCGTGGTTGATTGTGGAAATGTAAGCCTTCATGAAACCAAGGAAGCATGTGATCTTGTTGGTTAGACAAGACACACTTTATAATTTCTACCACCATACTTTTCAAAGATGACCCCATTGAAGAAGATTTTTCAAAAATTAAGTTCTGCATGAGGAATATTTTGGCTGATCCTTCAAACCACAAACATTTAGTAGGTATTTTTAATGATTCTTTTGCAACTATTATACCTACAGATTGTCATAGTTATTTTATGAATATGTGTATATACTGTGAACAGAGGAAAGTGTGTGAACCATTATAAATGAAGCTATAAGTAAATATTTTTTGTGTTAACTAAGTATCTTGTTTACTATATATGCAATAAAATAATTTTTTAAAAGTAAGTAGAACTCTTTTATGAACAGAGGGAAGAATTTCCTAGAGTGTATAAAACATGAGATGTGAAAGGAGACGTGAAAATGAAGATGATGGTTGTCATTTTTTCTTTACTTTTAGTCTTCTAGAGGAAATTAACAGTGAAACTTTGCTGCCATAGTTGTAGCACACCCAGTGGAATTGTAGGAGAGAAGGCTGGAAACTGAACTTATGGTGACAATGTCTACAGATTCAGAATCCTACTTGAAACATCTCTAGGTTTCAAATTAGGTCTTGGTCACCTAATACCCATCTGCCCTTGAGCACATGCCATTAACTCCTATACTCAGTTTTCCCTGACTGTAAAATAGAGTTACTAATGATTCCTAAAAGTAAATCCTGTATCATAATTTCTTTAAAATGTTGAAAGAGGTATTATATTTAACTGAGTAACTCATTTAGCTTTTGTATTTATTTATTTATTAGTTTGCTTATTTATTTATTTATTTATTTTTGCTTTTTGGGTCACACTCAGTGATGCACAGAGGTTGCTCCTGGCCCATGCACTCAGGAATTACTCTTGGCAGCACTCGGGGGACCATTTGGAATGCTAGGAATCGAACCCAGGTTGGCCGCGTGCAAGGCAAACGCCCTACCAGCTGTGCAATAGTGCTCCAGTCATTGTTTTATTTTTGTTGTTACTAAAAGTGAAACCAGAGTGAGTTATGTTTCCTACAACCAAATCTAGTGACATGGCAACAATTTTATCATCGCAGGGATGTTAAGACTGCAGGGACATTACAAACTCAGTTTCCTTTGCAGTTCTCATGTTGGATAGATGATGGACACCAAGTCAATCTCATATTTCATTTGCTTCATGAATTTTCTATGGTAGGTATGCTACTGCAACGTGACATGTGATTCTATTGACTCAGGGAAAGTGCTTTAAAAGGGTGACTGTAAATGTTGGGACCCTGTTTGTTTATTTATTTATTGTCTATATTCTCTGGGGAGTGCCCCTTGATAAGTGCAAACCATCAGCATTATTTCTGGACGAATGGTAAATGTTTTCATCTTTGTGGCCTGGTTCTGATGGGGAACAGATCAAACAAATCTCCCTCTCTGCTTGCAAAAGAATAAATAGCACAAAAGCAAATGAAAAGCACTTAAGCTGTACTTCCTGAGTGAATGCTCCCAAGAAACATGGGAATGATTTTTCTTCAGAAAGATTAACTTGGGAATTTGAAACTTTTATATAACAAGACAAATGGCTCAGACAGGAGATTAACACTGTCTCTAAAATGAGGAAGGTTACAAGTTCATTGCTGAGGTCAACAAAATGAAACTGCGTCTTTAGAAAACATGTCAGTAGAAGCTTGACTATTTTTGCAGTACCCTGGATAGAAGGATTAGGGTAATCCTCCTGGTGATAGAGCAGAGATAGCTCATTTGATTAGTTTTTCTGAATGACTGTCCATGCTATTTCCACTCCCCTAGAATCATGTATTAGGGAGATTTAATATCCGAAATAAGGCCCTTATTCATTTAATCAGACATGATGTGCATTCTTGTTATAGTCTATTTCTGAAACTTGTCTATGCTTATCTGTGTTCACTTTCACTGACCTTTTGCTTAGATGTTCCCACCTCCAGATAACCATTTTGAATTCAGCCCTCTAAGACTGGGTTCTGTCTTCAGGACACTTGAAGCACTTCTATTGAGGCAATTATCACATTATTGCAGTTACAAATTTAAAATTTTTCTTTCCTAGGCAGTTAAAATTTATCTTTTCATTTGCTTCAGTGCAATTAAACTCAAGGAAGACAGGTGCTCTTGCTACTATGTTTGCAGCACCCACAATAATCATGTAGTTAGTGCTCAAAATTTTTTCTGAAAGATAGGAAAACAGAAAAAGAGAGAAAGTTTGGGACATGAAGGTTTAGTACTGAATTAGAGAATTTTCAGACAGGGTGTCATTAACCATGCTTCTTTTCAAAAATCATTTTGTTTTGGACACTTGTGTGTCCGCCTTTTCCCTGAATTCCCATCATTCTTCTGCTTTTCTTTTTTACCTGCATATGTTCGCACAGTGGGTCGGGCGTTTGCCTTGCAAGCGGCCAACATGGCCGACCAGAGCGCGATTCCTCCACTCCTCTCAGAGAGCCCAGCAAGCTACTGAGAATACCTCGCCAGCATGGCAAAGACTGACAAGCTATCCGTGACGTATTCGATATGCCAAACACAGTAATAATTGTCACAATGAGAAGTTACTGGGTCTGCTCGAGCAAATCGATGAACAACGGGAGGACAGGGACAGGGGTGTTCCTTCCACAATCTTCTTGATCTATCTCCTGTCCCAGTCCCCAACCTTCTGCATTCAATTCTCATCTCTAATGGTGTTCAAATTTTATCTCTTGCATCAATTTCCCTCTGGAACTTCAGAATCACAAATTCCATCTACCATCAGTTATCTCCATGCAGATGCTCTATAGAGATGCAAGCCCAACATGCTCACAATCATAACTCTTTCCCAAGAAACTGATCTAACTACTCATTAAGTCTCCAAGCAAAAGCTCCTTTTATAGTTGGAAAACTGCTTTGTTTTATTTTGTTTTGGGGCCACACCGAGGGATGATCAGAATTTACTCTTGGCTTTGTTCTCAGGTTTTACTCCTGTCAATGTTCAGGGAATCATATAGGATGCCTGGGACTGAATCCAGGTTGAACCCATGCAAGGCAAGTGCCCTACCCACAGCACTCTCTTACTAGCCCCTTTAAAACTGTTTATATCGTATCTCTATTTAATGAATCAAGGCCTCCAATTGATTCTGTCTTCCAAATTGTTCTTAAATTATCCATATCTTTATTTTAGCTTGCCAACTTTTCCTCTTATTTGAATTATTTCTTATCTTATTTGGTCTCTGCCTACAGTGTTGTTTTTCTCTAATAAAGGCACCAGATTAATTTCTAAGTAAATTATCATCAATGACTTTCAAATTTTCAATATTTCTACATTAGGGAAAAGCTTAGCCTCCTTATCACAGCATACACTCAGCCATCTCTTGCTAGTTCTTCTTAGTTTACTCTTTTCAAGTTGGAGAATTTTCTTCTGAGCAGTGTCCAGGAAACTGAGAAGGACTGGGTCTCTCTTCTGGTGATTTTGACCAAACTGAGTCAGTGGTTCAATACAAAGGCCCTATTATGCAGTGCTGCTTGAGCCCTGTGGTACATGAAAAACCGAGGTCATCTTGGCGTTGCTCGGGGTTGTACCTAAATAATACTCAGGGGACCATGAGGTACTAAAGATAGACATGAGTCAGCTGCATGCAAGGAATAATCCTTCACCCCTATACTATCTCTTGGGCTATTCTTTTAGCACTAAAAATATTAGATATAATTTTTATGATATCCATTAGTTTTGTATGCAACATATTTAATATATGTACATATTGCAAAGAGATTATCATTGTAAATATGCCTATATCAATTTTTGCATAAAGTTACAAATATTTTCTAGTGAGGAGAACTGAAAAAAATTTTATCTAGCTACCTTGTTTTATTCATTCATCATTCATCTCTGAATGCAACAGTTACATGTACCTAGGTCAAGAAGTCAACATGACTAATGACCTGACACCTGAGTTGCTCAGGAGGAAGAGAACAGCTTGGAATGCCTTCAAGAGCGTCAAAGAAATAGCTAAGAGGACAAAGAAGCTCTGGCTCTGGGCACATCTCTTAGATTCCACTGTTCTTCCTGCATTAACATATGCCTCAGAGACCTGGGCCCTATGAAAACAGGATGAGAATGCTATTTGGGTCTCCCAAAGAGGAATTGAAAAAGCTATGCTATTGTAAAGAGTGCTGCAATGAACAAACAAGTGCAGATGTCACTTCAATTATACAGTTTTGCCTCTATGGGATATATACCCAGGACTGGTAATGCTGGGTCAAATGGGAGCTCAATTTCTAATTTTTGGAGAATCGTACATACTGTTTTCCAAAAGGGCTGGATCAGTCGACATTCCTACCAACAGTGAAGGAGTGTCCCTTTTTTGCCACATCCGTGACAGCATCAGTTGCTTTTGTTCTTTTGGATATGGGCCAGTCTCTGAGGTGTGAGATGGTATCTCATTATGGTTTTGATCTGCATCTCCCTGATGATTAATGATGTAGAGCATTTTCTCATGTGCCTTTTTGCCATTCAGATTTCTTCTTTGAAAAAATTTCTATTCATTTCATTGCCCTATTTTTTATGGGGTTGAATGTTTTCTTCTTGTGGAGTTCAACCAGTACTTTATATATCTTTGATATCAACCCCTTATCAGATATGTATTCGGCAAATATCCTTTCCCATTCTGTAGACTGTCTTTGTATTTTGGTCACTGTTTCTTTGGAGGTGCAGAAGCTTCTTAGTTTAAGATAGTCCCATTTATCTATCTCTGTTTTCACTTGCTTGGCCAGTGGCGTGACATCTTTGAAGATACCATTAAAACTTCAGAATCTGGAAAAAACCTGAGTGCTGAGAACAGACGACTGGTTAAAGAAACTTTGGGGCATCTCACAATGGAACACTATGTAGCTGTTAGAAAAGATGAAGTCATGAAATTTACATACAAGTGGTACTACATAGAAAGTATCATGTTAAGAGAAATGAGTCAGAAAGAGAGGGATAGACATAAAAAGATTGCATTCATCTGGGGGACATAATGTAACAAAATAGGAGATTAATACCCAAGAATAGCCGAGATCCGTACCAGGAGGGTTACTCCATGGCTTAGAGGTCAGCCAGGCATTCTAGGGGAAAGGACAGCTCAGATAGAGAAGGGAGCACCAAATAAAGGGTGTTTGGAGGATCCTCCCAGGATGGGAGATGCATGTTGAAAGTAGACTATGGACCGAACATGATTGCCACTCAATGCCTCTTTTGCAGACCACAATACCCACAAGGGAGAGAGAACAAAAGGGAATGCCCTGCCACAGAGGCAGGGTGGGATGGGGGTATGGGGGTGGGAGGGATATTGGGATCCGTGTTGGTGGAAAATGTGCACTGGTGGAGGGATGGGTATTTGATCATTGTATAATCGAAACCAAAGCACAAAAATTTGTAAGTCTACAACTGTACCTCATGGTGTTTCACTAATAAAAATTTAAAAAAAAGAAAAGGAAAAAAAGAAAGAGCTATGTTTGGAGTATCAAGTTTCACTCAAATGAGAGAAAGAATCCGGAGTTCTGACCTCTGTCAGTGGTCAAGAATCAGGGACACTGTCTTGTTTGCCAAGGCGTTGAAAATCAGATGGGCTGGACATGTAATGAGATTTGGAGATGACCACTTACTAGAGCTGTTACTGACTGGATTCCACAGGACATCAAAGGACTGCATGGCCGCCCACCTACGAGATGGTCAGACTACTTCATCAAGACCATGAACTATTGGTTTGAGGTTCTTCATATTCCTAGAATGAGCAGATGCCATTGGGCTACACTAGCACACAACAGGGATGAATGGAGACGTTACTGGTGCCCATTGAGCAAATCAATGAGTAATGGGAAGTTAAGTGATCAAGTGATCAAGTGACATTGGTTTATTATACTGATAATGACAGAATATTATGCATAGAACATTCTGGCGCTACAGCCTCCACCAGAATGTCAGCTTCCCTTTACTATTGTCCCAGGGTTTCCCTATCCTTCTCTGTCACCTCTGTCTGCAGTCTGCAGTGAAATCCTTCCTAATAAAGACCAGTTCTCAGTTCTCAAATATCTTTGGGCATTTGGTGAGAACATTTAAGATCTACTTGTCTTTACCACTGTAAATATAGTATTATTATCGATCCCACTATTCTGCATATTCCACTCCAGAAAATGTGTATAATTTTTTTATGATACTGTCCATCTTGAATAGTACGTAGGGTGGCACTCACAGAGATGCAGGGCCTGGCAGTGTGGGGTTGACAGTCCCAGCAAAACTTGAAGGAGGTTTGTACTTGTACAATCTTCATTGATCTCTACTCTTATTTCCATTCCCCCCTGCCCCCCCCCCCCCCACACACACACCCCAGGGAACCTCTGGCAATCACAAGTTTCTTAGACCTTATTAGATCAATTTTGTTTGGATTGTATGCTTAATGAGATAATAGGTTTTTGTCTTTCTTTTATCTTTTTTTTCCCCTTAACACTATGCTTGTAGGATCTACAGCTGGCAAGACTTCATTCTTTTAAATGGCCGAATAATCTCTTGTTTGTATCTGTTACCTTTTCTTATCTGATTAAATCCAAATCTCAGCTGCTGTAAATAATGTTAAAACAAGGAGGTATAGATATCTTTTCAAGTTAGTGGTTTTATTTTTGTAGGATTAATACCTACTTGCAGAAAAACCAGATTTAATGGAAAATCTATTTTTAAATTCTAAAACTGCCACCCTGGTTTCCCCGTGTTTAAAACAACTCACTTTCACAACAATGCGGAATACCGATAAGACATGGATGCTCACACCCTGTTGGCCATACACAGTCGTCTTCAAGCTGCACTTGAGAGCCACTTGGTTTGCTCCTCAGGGGAATAGTCCCCACCACCAAGCTGTGTGGAACCGTAGACTCAGGCCGAATGCTTTCCCTTACAGGAAAGGGAAAGTGAGTCCTATCCTCTGCTCAGGTTTTCCAGGAATCCTGTAAGAAAAGAATTTCAGAAAGGAGATGAAATAATGGTGTAGAATAAATTTCCTTGGTAAATGAGGGGATAGAAAGATAATTTCACCTACAAGAGAGATCATGGGCTTTTCCCAAGCAGAGAGCCCTGCACATATCTCAAGTACCCAAAATGCAGAATTTGTGCTATAAAGTAAGAAAGGACACTGTCAGAGATGCTGGCCACTTTCCCAGATAAAAGAATGAAGGCTTTTCCCTTTGACAAGTTAGTTTATTTAGTTTCCCCAAAATGCCCTCACCACCCCAAAGTTTTGCTGGAGAAGTTGTCAAGGGGAGAACCGTAACCGTTGATGGTTTTCTTGGATATTATCATGACCTTTGTGTCAACCTTTTGGTTTCTGCTCCCAGGGCCATACACTATGCCTGCAATTCTGCATCTCAAAAGTTTCCTGAGCTCTTTAGATTGGTCCAAGTCTCAAAGGTCTTCATGCCTTTGGGTTGGTTTATTATAAACAGCTTTTATTCCATTAAAATTACCAGGTTCCCCCTTATCTCTCTGCATGCAGCATTATTAAAGTAGTTGATATTTCTGGAGTAAGTCATGGTCACACTCTTTTAGATTCTCTCTGGCTCTCCCTGTCTGTCTTTTATTCTCTTTTTTACTTACTGTTTTTCATTCTAGAGTCCTTCTGAGAAGCATTCTTAAGCATACTCTCCAAAGAGGACTTATAGATCCTTATTTATGTCTCAGAGAACTTTCTATTTCTCCCCTTTGAATGAGTTATAACACTACTATTGCCTACTTATTTTTTTCCCCAAAACTATGAACCCTTTGAAGACACAGATTGTTGCCACTATGCCTTCTCCACTTAGAACAATATCAGGTACATAAATGGGTCTCAAAATTATTTCTGAAAGAAGGAAAAAGGAGAATAAGTTTTCAAAAAAGAATAAGTTCTAAGTAACTAAATGTTGAGATGACATAAATTATATTTCTTTTGAGCTTCCAACTGTGTTTAATTTCTTTCATGCTATGTTTAGCACAAAATTAGTTATAAGCATAAAAATTAATAAAATTTTGTTATTCAAATTATTTAATTGCTTGATTCATTTTCACATGCAAATTTCATCTCTTACCTAGTTTATTTCTAGATTTTTAGATACCTGTGATGTCAATAGCCCTGGCATGACTTAGGTGAAGCAGAGAGGAGAGAAATGGGCACTTTCTCCGGATCAATCTCTGCCACTCTGGGACCTGCTGAGAAGCCTAGGACTGATAATCTGTGATGAGCCCCTGCACTGCACGGACCTCAAGTCCTGCCAGCTCCACTAGACAGAAGTCAAGCTACACCTACATCTACTTGTTCTGCCTGACATGGGAGTTGATCCCCACTACCTGATTTATTGGGGAACTGTGGACTTAGCAGGAGTGAGGAATCACTCTCTGCAGGAAAGGAAAGTCAGTCCCAGGCCTTGGCAAGTCCTTTTGGGTCTTTGCCTCCTCACAGAAAAGAATTTCAGTAGGAGAGGAGCAGTGAAGCAAAAATAGATAAAACAGATTTTATTTGGTGGTTTGAGGAAGGAGGAAGGAGGAAGAGAGAAAGGGAGAGAGAGAGAGAGAGAGAGACTGAGACAGAGGCAGAGGCAGAGACAGTGACAGAGACAGAGAGAGACAGAGAGACAGACAGAGACAGAGAGAGAGAGTAACACGATCAAGAGAAAGCAAGGGTTTCTCTAAAGATGGAAAGAACCCCAATACTTATCCCAGCATTAGATATGACAGCATGAAAGTCACATCTCAAGAGGGGAGATGTATGTGACACGTGTACTCAGGTATCACCTGTTCTTGGCCATGGCACATGATTAGCAGTACATGGGCTTGGGCAGCATATGTGCATGCTTCCTTTGTTCAAATTGGCTTTTATAGGATTTTCCCCACCTGCCACATGTGGTACTTTTTACCTAGATAAGAATCCATTGCTAGGGCAGTTGCCAATGGGGTAGAGTTGGAAGTCATTGATAGTATTCTTTGAAACTCCTTTTTAAAAAATCTTTGTTCCTGCTGGATATTCTCTCGGGGGGGCGGGGTGTGTGGAGATTCTCTCGGAGGGGGGGAGTGTCCAGGCTTCTCTTGTCTGTGTTGACTCCAGATAAAGGTCATATCAGACCTTGTGCCCACAAGGTGGGTACTGACAGCCTTAGGGCGAGTTGGTTATTACTTCTCAGGAATTCTATTGCCATGGGGGCCCTTCATTATCTAACTGCCAGGCCTTACAAATTTCTCTTGAAATATGAGTCTGTGTTTATAGTTTGTTTTCCAATATAAGCAAAGACTTTTAAGCAAAGACCACCCTTTATAAAGAACTTACTCATAGGCTTCAAGCTTCCGTGTTATGCAATGAATACATTAAAATTTTTACTGGACTTGAGAGATAGATCAAAGATCTGGAGTGCAAAGTTTTGTATGTTGAAGGTCTCAGTTCTATACCTAGAATCACCAGGAGTGAACTCCGTGCACCTAACTGAGAGTATCCCCTTTAAGGTTATCTTGGAACTATGACGTTTTGGGAACATATCCCTCAAGACTTAATTAATAATATATCAGAAATCCAAAATTGTGCAGCCTCTATCTTGTCCCCACAACATCATATGGTCTTCATAACCAGCCTTAGAAAAAAAATTATTTCACAATGCCTTTTCAGCAAATCTGACGGGGTGAAATTCCCAATAAAATGGTGCATCTTTTTTTGTAATAATGTAATCAAACTATAGAGAGAGATAAGTGGAAATCATCACCCTCGAAGACATGGGGAGGGTTGTGGGATGGGGGATATATTGGGGTTCTTGGTGTGAAGGGATTGATGTTTGATCATTGTATGACCGAGACTTAAACCTGAAAGCTTTGTAACTGTTCTCACGGTGATTCAATGAATAAATTTTTTAAAAAAGTAAAAGGCCATCAATCTTAGAGGGAAATATATTATTACAGATATATATATTAATATACATGTATATATAAAAGCACATAAAGTTCAACCTTTACAAAATGGCAGTAATCTTTTATAAAAGGGCTTAATGGTTCCTTGGTGAAATACAACAATCTTCATGCACTTTCCTCTAAGGCATCTTTTTGGATCACTTTCAGCTCTTTTTCATAACAAACAATACAAAATATATTATTTCGGTTCTGTTTTGTAGCAGGGGTTGGTGCTCGGGCTGGAAACTCTCAAAATATGGTGGTGGGAATTTGCAATGGTTGTTGGGATTGGTTGTTCAAATATTGAATGCAATCAAATATTTTGAACTACTTTATTAAAAATATGAAAAAATAAATAAAAATGGAAACAATAAACAAAAAAAAAAAAGGTTATATTACCAAAATGCAGAAAGGAGCTACTGGTTCCTAAAATCTTCATCAGTATATTATGTCTCCGAATATTCATGGCATGTATCTTCTGTCATCAAATACACATGTCTTATTAGGATTATGAGTGTACTAGCCAACGCTTGCTCATGGGTTCAATGAAAATGACATCATCAATGAACCAGAAAAGTGTACTTTCCCTGAATTTAAGGCTGCAGTTTTCTTTGAAAAATGTAGAATCTTTATACAACTAATATTCATCAGAATATTAAATATACATACTATACATACTTAATATGTTTCAGAAAGCATTCTTCAGTTACCCATACCTTCTGTTCTCATTTAGCCAATTCACGCATGTGAACTATTTACCCACTCATACTTTCAGGTTCCATTCAGGAATTGAATCCAGAGTTCCTATTTACTGTAGTGATGGCTGTGATACTATCTGTGATGTGTCCCCAAAAAGAGAACCACTGAACACAATCTTTTCAAGAGCAAATGCAGGTTTGGCGATAGGGGGATAGAGGATATACTTGGCTTAATATATTATTCATAGGAGAGATTTTAGACTTTCCTTCCTGATTAATATTGCCTGATTATCCTACTTTTAGTAGGACAAAAGTCTGGTTCTGATATGAGTCATATGCGGCTGCCCTGTAGGGTTCGCTGAAATCTCTTCAGTGCACAATTCTGTAATTCAGGAGATTCAATTCTGACTCAAACTCTGACATAGATCTCTACCTCTTCCCATCCCCCAGGCAGAAATTGCAGGGGGGTTTTCCTTACAAGTGAAGTATTATCCACAGTGTCCAAAACCAGTTACTATCTCTGTATATTCTCAACACCAGTGAAAGTTTGGCACCTGCCCACATGAAGCATCAGGCTTGCTGGTCACTGTATTCCAGATTCTCTTCCATCTACACCTTTCTCTCTAAAAACCTCTCTATCTGTTTAGGTGGCACAGAGTCATACTGGAAGGTGATTTAGTAATTCAATGTTTAAATGAAAAACAAAATTTGAGTGACTGCTATTCAGAACTTTTTGCTTTTCCCAAATGATCCTCTAGGATGTTCTGTTCCTTGGATTCCCATTGGAGAGAGAAGGTAATAAAACTTGATGAGTGTTGTATTCATCCAAAAGGTGTTTGACAACCTACTTATTCCCTTAAATTATATTCTTGCAAAACCTTGTCATGAGATGCTCTTTCTATATTGAAGCCTCTTCGTTCACTTGGCTCAAAAATGTGTCAATCTGGTTGCTCGCTGCTCTTGACCTTCAAATGTGAGATTCTAAGTTTTCCCTTTGGTTCTGTGCCTTAGTCATTATCCCAGGAAGATAACTCATTCTTCTTAAAAACATATATATCCAGGGACTGTGACACAGGGGTACATGACCAAGGGTGCATGCCATATGCAGGAACTCATGGTTAATTCTCAGGGCATCTGTGGAAATAGATGTCTGTGACCTTCAACATTTCCTAGGTCCTTGCAGCACTGCCTAGCTGAGTCTGAACTGTCCTGTTTGGTTGTCTGAGTGTCATTGGAAGTAGCCCTAGGAGCCCTGAGAACTACTTGGAAGTCCCTTCCTCCAAAAATATATTGAAAAACATTTTGTGGCCATCATAAATCTCCTATAAAGGACATGTCTTCTATGCTGAACTTCATATTAGTTATATTATGGATGATTAGAGACACAAATTAGAAAGTTAAATGATATCCATATGATATTTCTATAATGTAGTTAATGGTCTTATATATAAATGATCTTACAGAAGATGATAAAATAAAAGTGACAGAGGATCAAAGAACTCATTTGACTTTTCATATATGGCTGGGTATATTTACTTCTCATGAGATCCAAAAGAAAGAGTAGTACAAGGATTTATCCATGGTTAATGCCATGTTACTTGAGATCTTCTCCTCTTCCTAAGGAGTCCTAGATTTGGTCAAATTTTTCCCTTTTTAAATTCAAACTGCTCTTAAACACATTATTTATCTTCACTGGGGAGTGAAGTTACTCTGAATTTAGTACTGATTTCTAAACTTGGAGGTCAACATTAGTCATGGTTCACTTCAGTTGCCTGCTGTACTTTGAGCTAGCACTTGATCTTCTCCAAGGCATAAGTTAGAATAAAAATTCTTTATATATTGTCACTGTTACCAGATCTGACTCACATGTGACATCTTTCTTTTCTGAAGTAGTAACACTTCTGATTCTCTTGTCAAAGGAATTTATGGTCCTGTATTTCAGATTTCTGAGACCATAGAGATAACTTGTGTATAAATTGAGATAATAAAATGATATGATGTGCTAGTTTACTTCCCTCTTTCCTGGGAGACCAATAAAAAGGAAAAGCAGGGTCCCAAACTAACAAATAAATATCTAGTTGTATTTGGCCAAATTAAAGCAAACTCTAATTCAGTGTAGGCTTAGAAATCTTTACAATTGCCACCCCATCTAAAGGGAACTATTTTATATTTTGTGTCTTAATGATATTATCTTTTTCAATTCCTATTTTTTTCGGATTGCCTGCATCAGCCCTGAAACAGTATCTAGATATTCCAATTTCATATTCTGGGCTGAATGTCAACATCGTAAACAGGTTAAATGTTATACTGGGTTATTGACCTAACATTGGAAAGAAATCAAAACATTCCTCAGGCTCGAAAATAAAATTTAAGCTCTAAAAATAGCAAGGATACATTGATTTTTGTATTGAATGTCAGCAACTAAATACTTTACAATAATTGTATTGATTAATCTTCAGAGTCAGCTCTATAAGGTAGATTCTATTATTATCTCCATTTCATGGATGAAAAACTTGGGAGTAAAGGGGCCAGAGAGATAGAAGAGCAGGAGAAGTGATTGCTTTATACATGTCCAACCCAGGTTCAAACCAGAAAAGTGTATTGTCTCTCAAGAACTGCCATGAGTAATTCCTGAGTGCAGAGCAGGACTAACCCCTGAGCATCAGCAGGCGTGAACTTAAAACCAAAAAAGAAAAAAACAATAAGAGTAAGAGACACTTTTGTGCAAAGTCATACAGTGAATAGATATGGATGAGAAACTGTATCTAGGCCTGTCTGAGGTGAAGTTCATCTACAATATATGGGACTTGATTTATAGTTACTTAATTCAGGAGTTTTCAAATTCCTGATGGCGTGAAAGCGATATGCATTCAATAGATAACTATACTTTGATTTTTGATATTTTCCTGGGATATAAATACATTATTCTTTATTGATTCTAGGAGAGGAATGCTGGCTGGCAGAGACATAATCGTTAGGGCAAACAATCAATACTCTACAATGTACTATGCTGCTATTTTAATATTGAACTTTTAATATTGAAAGTAATGTGTTCATCTTCCACCAAGTTTGTTTTCCTCTTTCAGTACAATATGCAACAAATTGCATGCGATATTCTATACTTTATCATAAAACAACTTTGTTAGACGATTTTGCCTAACTATAATCTAATGCAAGTGCTCTAAGCACATTTAAGTAGCTTAGGCTAAATTCTGATGCTTTAATGGTTATGCATATAAATGCACTTTTAATTTATAATAGATTCATCTCTAAATGGGTTATTGGGATATAACATCTTTGTAAAAAAAAGGAAGACATGTATTATGTTTCTTCATGGAATTATGATAAAACTGTTGTCTTTGTTCTTTTGGGAGACCATTTTAATGCATCAGCACCTCTAACAAATATGGGCATAACAGAGTTGTTAAAGAACCTAACCACACTTCAGCTTACATGCTTAGTGAATAGTTTAATCACCTAGAGATTCAGTCCTCAATATTTCTCCCAACCTCTTGAAGTATAATCCTTTCATCTAGGATAATAAAGTAATCCTTGTTAGGAGAGTTTACAATTTTGTAGTTAACCATTTTATTTTATCATGACTTCCAAAACAATCCAGTTTTTTTTTTTTATAAAAAAGATAAATACTGATGGTATTCTTTTGGATGGGTGGAGTCACACCTGGTGTGTATCCAGGGTTAGTTCTGGCTCTGGACTCAGAAATCATTTCTGGAAGGCTCAAGGGACCATATGGGATGCTGGGATAGAACCTGGGTTGGCCACATGCAAATCAAGTGCCCACCTGCTGTACTATGGTTCTGGTCCACTGAAAAGATTTTTAACTTTATCACTTGCAAATTCTATGATCCAGGCACTTGGAACATGAAAGGTCTTCATGTTTGTATTTCTGGATCTATCAAGCTCTCTACAGTTTGATTATGACTCTTCCTTACTGACTTTGGAGCAGGAAACTCCAGCCTTTTGTATTGCCTCTTTGTGGACATGACTGCTACACGAGTTCCTTGGTTTATTATATTCATTTTATTTTCTAAAATGGTTTGTTTATTTTTCTTGTGTCATATTTAAGTCAGACTGTCACAAATCACTGTCACTGTCACTGTCCTCCTGTTGTTCATCAATTTTCTCGAGTGGGCCCAGTAAGGTCTCCATTGTGAGACTTTATTGTTACTGTGTTTGGCATATTGAATACGTCATGGGTAGCCTTCCAGGCTCTGCCGTGTGGGCGAGATACTCTCGGTAGCTTGCTGGGCTCTCTGAGAGGGGCGGAGGAATCGAACTCGGGTTGGCCATGTTGGCTGTGTGCAAGGCAAACACCCTACCACTGTGCTATCGCTCCAGCTCCATCACAAATCACATCCATATTATGTGGAAATGCTAGGTTGTCAATATTTTTAGCTTTCTCTGTTAGCCTTCATCCTTACTTAGAAAAAGAAAATGTATCTCTCATTTACTTACTTTCAACTGAAAAAAATCTCTTTGGGACAATAGTCCCATCCAAGTATCATCATATCAATTATTGTTCACAATTCTTTTGGTACACCTTCTGTTCTGTTCCCTATGAAGTATTTTTTATTCTATTATTATTGTAATGATTGCTTAACAGACAACGTTTAATACTTTGTATTGTTTTACTAGCTTTTACTTTATACTCAGAAAACATGCACATTTTATTGTCTTAGAGAAGTAATTATAGCATTACCTGTCAGACTGCTTTCTTGATATGTTTCATAATAGGTCTACTGGGTCACTATTCCAAGACATCAGCAGAGTTTTGCCTCCCCCTTGCTTATAGGATATAACCCACAGGAATTTGCTTCTGGCAAACAACTATTTTATTCTTCCCTTCTCTCCTTTCCATACCCCTAAACAAGAATTCTCCACCTACTAGTTCAAAAATAAAAACCTTTAGGAATTTTCCAGTAGCAATGTATTAATAAGTAAAAATTTTTCATCCGTGTCATGTTGGTTATTGCTTATAGCAGCCTGCAGTGCTCACCAAGCTGCTCAAAACTTATTTTTTTATGGGTCGCACTTGGAGATTTCCAAGTTTTGACAGAAAAATAAAGAACAAGAGTGCAAAATTTGGGACTATTTTGCTTCTGGCTTTGGGCTTTGTCGCTGTCAGGATAGCTAGGTCTTTCTGTGAAAACAATAAAAAACAAAGAAAGGTGAAGTTCAGAGGCATGAAACAATGAAGTCTCATTTCTTAATGTTCTGCTCATGCAAGGGGAGAAGGCAACTGGAATAGAGAAGGGATCACTAAGAAAATGATGGCTTGAGGAACCGGTTGGGAAGAGAGATGTGTGCAGAAAGTAGGACCAAACATGATAACCTCTTAGTGTCTGTATTGCAACCATAAAGCCCCAAAGTAGAGAGAGAGTATGGGGAATATTGTCTATCATGGAGGCAGGGGGAGGGTGGGAAACGGGGGTATACAAGGGATATAGGTGGTGGGGAATGTGCACTGGTGGAAGGATGGGTGTTTGATCATTGTGTGATTGTAATCCAAACATGAAAGCTTGTAACATGGTGATTCAATACAATTTTTAAAAAATTTAAAAATTATTTACTTATCATTGATTGAAAAAGAAAAAAAATGTTCTGCTCATGGGCTCCAGGATAATAGAGCAGCCAATCTCTTGATAAAACCATGCATGTCTCAGAGGGAAAGTGCATGGGAGATGCACCCTGGTTTTTACAGCTCCTAGCAGAAATGATGCTCACATTTCAAATTCAGCTACATGATTACTCCCAAACTCAGGGTGAGGGAAGCTTTGTTACTTCGTCCACTGAAGAACCAGGAGTATTTTGGTGAGTACCACTTCATAGGATGTGTCTTTGGTCCTAATCAGCTTTTACTATATGTTTAGTTTCACAAGTTTTAGCCAGAACAAAGGTTATTGCTACATTTTGAATTCAGATTCCTTTATGTCTCGTAAACTGATGGAGTCATTTGTGAAGTACAGGAAGTTTTCTTTTTTTTTTTTTTTTTGGTACTTCTGTCCTCCAGTCTTCTCCTGGTCATTGATCCAGATCCGTAGCTGGCTGAGTTTCACTTTATGGACCAAGCAGAAAAGGAATCTACATTTAAGTAAAATGCTACCAAAGGAACATTTTTCTTCTTGCAGCCTAGTCCAGATGCAATAGAAGCATCATTGTTAGCTCTTTCTTTGTTAGGAAACTACCTGCACCATTCTGATTTATCACAACTTTCCAGCTAGATGGAGAAAGAAGAGAATCCAAAAGTAAAAAATACAAAGCAATGCTGGAATGAATCATTATTTTATGCTGCTTTGCTGTAACTCTAAAAATGCCATAAAAGATCTAAACAGAAAGGATTTTGCATTTCTTCTCCCCATCCTTAGAATCCCAGGGGAACATGGTGCTTGTATTCCCTCTAAAAAGCAGCAAGAATTCGGGCAAAGATCCAGTTTTACCCATTTTTTAGGTGTTGTATAGAAGTCGCTGGCAAACACTGACTTTCTATCTTCCCAGCCAACAGAAACAAACAAAAGCACAAAATAGAAACAAAAGAACAACAAAAAAGGAAAAACTGCAGCTGCTCCATTTTCCTCTTTTGTATTTTAATCTCTCTCATTTCCCTGGCTATCAACTGTGGCGTGGCCCCTGCAAGTGATCAGTTTCCAAGCTGACACAGCCCTCCTGAGACCTAGTGCTCTGCTGGAGATTCCATCATTCCCACCTAATACTTTCCATATCCTTTTTAGTCGCCAATAGCTCATGTCTGTCAAGATCTGATCTTTTACACAGATTTTATCAAGATGTAACCAATTTACCGATCACCAAGAGGCCAATGAACTTTGAAATCGTTAATGGATTTTTAGATCATACCCGGTGCTGCTCATCATTTACCCATCAGAGCTTATAGGGGTTACTCCTGGTAATGCTTTGGGGTCCCTGTGGTGCTGGAGATGGTACCTGGATCTCCTGCATGCAAAGCACATGTGCTTGTGCCATAGGTAGTTTCCCCAGTCTCCCTTGCTCATTTTATTTTATTTTATTTTGCTTTTTGGGTCACACCTGGCGATGCTCAGGGGTTACTCCTGGCTCTGCACTCAGGAATGACTCTTGGCAGTGCCCAGGGGACCATATGGGATGCTGGGAATTGAACCTGGGTCGGCCGCGTGCAAGGCAAACGCCCTACCCTCTGTGTTATCACTCCAGCCCCAATTTTTTTTTGCTTTTCTGGGGGTCACACCCGGCTATGCTCAGGGGTTACCCCTGGCTCATGCACTCAGGAATTACTCCTGGCAGTGCTCAGGGGACCCTATAGGATGCTGGGAATCGAACCCCGGTCAGCCACGTTGGCTGCATGCAAGGCAAACACACTATCTGCTGTGCTATCACTCCCTCCCTTGCTCATTTTAAATAACACTATATTCTTCCAGTATTCTCAGCAGAATATTTCCTCTTGAAAAGGTTATTAAACTATAAACCTAGACACAAATATTCATGGCTTATCATATATTTATTTATTAATAAGCAACTCTCTCTTATGCTGGTATTCATGGATTATAGTTCCCCTTTAAACACTTGAAAATTTTTTTTTTACCATTTAAACTTTCAACACAAAAATCATTTAAAAGTCCAACACTAGCTTTACTAGTCTTTGAGTTCAGTATTATTGATCTTATGATCAGTGTGGTGCTACAACGTTCCTTAACACAACCTGTACTCAACTACTTCAGCTGATGAAAAATACGGCTAAAGGGTGGATTTGGAGCAATCTCTGTTTTAAGAGACATTGAAAACACATTTTTATCTCATGGGCAGTGACATATTTAGTCCCTGGAGCACACAATGTCCTTTGATTTCTTCACCTTCTCTGTTTTCTGGTCTTTATGTTTTTGTGTAATATTATCTTTCTGACTGTGTCTATATTACTTTTCCCCTGTTTCTAGGCAACAGAATAAGGCAAATGTGATTTGTGATTAAGTTATTTGACAGAAGGTTCTGATTTGCTAGCAAAATTCCCTTGCTGACTCTGAAAAAGTAAGATCCCCAATACCCTTCAGTTTCATAAAACTGAAGGCTGCAAATAATTACGTGATCTGGAAATGGATGCTACTTGAGCTGAGCCTCCGGGTAAAATTCCCCTGTTCCACATCTTGACAGTTTATGAGACCTTAAATTGAGGATCTTCCTAAGCCATGTCCTAACCCAGAGAACCTGCTAGGCAATATAAAGACACTGCTCCATGCTGATAAATTTATGTGGGTTGGTTAGGCCATGCTGAAAACTAATGCAGTGTTTGCTTGAACCCTGATACAGTTCATGAACACTCAGAAAAACTTTTTTGGGGTCCATAAACATGCCTGTTCTGGAACACCAATTTTTAAGTATTACCCAACACTTAAACTGTTATTATATGACCCAAGAGCTAAAGTGTTCTCTATGAAACTTTACAAACCCAACTCTCTTTTTTGCAATCTGAGTGAGGAATCAGATGTCTGTGCATTCAGTTCCAGGAAGCTATCTAAACCTGTCACTTGAAAAGACCCTTTATGTCTTCTGTGTGTGGTAATGTACATTTGGGAAGAATTCAAAAAAAGTAATTATGTCACAATAGTGTCACAGAATCCTCCTCCTCAGGGGCTGAGAGATAGTGCAGTGGGTAAGGCACTTGCCTTGCACGCGGCCAACCAGGTTCAATTCCTAGCACCATATATGTTCTCCAAGCCTCAGGAATGATTCCTGAGTGCAAGATTACTGAGAAACACCAGGGAGGATCCCCAAAACTAAAAATAAAATCCCCAAACCCAATATTATCCTCCTCATTCTCACTTAGTCCTCCACTGGGTGAAGGACAGATTCTTGCAATGACTGCTGATACAAAATTTTCTATCTTGTATATCCCCACTGAACCATCAATACCTGGCTACAGGGTACTCAATCATGTCTTATTTTGATTGCATTTAGTTTCTTTTTGAACTATTCTATTTTTACTTCTTTCCCACTTATATATTGAACTTTACAATTGTTTCCTAAGACTTTTAACAGTATATAGATTTTTGTTGTACTTCTGCAATCATTTTTGGTTTTCTCCCAATAACACTTCATTTTCAGTGATACCACAGTAAATACACAAACACATTTCTCCCTTCTTTTGCTTCACTGCTGCTGTCCAACTGGCCAGAGCAGAAATGGAAGGGAATAACAGTTAGAATGTAGAGGTGATTGAAGGTACGAAAGAAAGAGTTCATGGATGAAAGGGATTATTTTTACTGCTTGTTATAGAACACCTGAATAAGTGTGGCTTAATTAAAAAAATAGGGTTAATTCATCATTGTTTAGAATTAATTCAGTACCACAAACATGTTCTCAAATACCCAAATGTTTTCCAGTTTCCTTTTCTACAATTGTTGGTCATGGTCATGGTCCTCCCGTTGTTCATTGATTTGCTCAAGCGGGCCCAGTAACGTCTCCATCGTGAGACTCATTGTTACTGTGTTTGGCATATCGAATACACCACGGGTAGCTTGCCGGGCTCTCTGAGAGGGGTGGAGGAATCGAAACTCATGGCAATTGTTGGTATGCAGATGGTATTTCTCTTTGTGGTTATAGTATGGCTGCCAATGCTCCAAATATTAGGTTATAGCCTCCTAGAGAAGATTCAAATATAAGGAGGTGCAACTCTGCTTCTGTGTTTCGTCTAATAAGCAAAACTAATATACTCAGAAGCCTGCTGCAGCCTTACTTTTTATTTTTCAGATTACTTGTGTTGATACTGATTCTAATGACAGTAAAGTAAATAATGAAAGAGACAGAGAACAATGAGAGTATCATTATTAGTATTGATCCCCTGGGACAGAAAGTCGTCATTTTCCTTGAACTCAGGGGATACTAGCCAAACAAATCTGGGATTCTGCCAGCAAGAAGTATATGGAGAGAAAGATAAACCTATTGGCTAACAATAGTATCTGCTCAGTATTAAGACATTGAGCAGTCCTGTGACTCCCTTTAATTATGTTGGAAATTAGTGACAGAGAAAGATCTAAAACTCTGGTCTCCTGTGACTTCAGCACCATGCATTCTCTCCTAGGTCATGTCTTTTCATTTATAAAAAGGATTTGGAATAGATTCTTGTGTTTAACTCCCTGGTGACATGTATCTATCATGAAAGCAAGAAAGAAGGAAGCAAGAAAGTAAGAAAGCAAGAAAGCAAGAAAGCAAGAGAGCAAGAGAGCAAGAGAGCAAGAGAGAAAGAAAGAAAGAAAGAAAGAAAGAAAGAAAGAAAGAGAAAAAGAAAGATGTAAAGGAACCAAACATGACAATGTCTTAGTATTGCAAACGATAATGCTCAAAAAGAGACAGAGAGTGAGTGAGAGACAGAGGAGAGAGGAAGAGAGAGAGGGAGAGAAGGGGAGAGGGAGAGAGAGAGGGAAGGAGAGAGCGTGAGCGAGAAAGAGAGAGAGAGAGGGAGACAGAGAGAGAGAAAGGAAAATTCCTGCCAGAAAAACATTCTTGGGGGTGGGGGAAGTGGTTGGGGAGGGAAACTGGCAACATTGGTGGTGGGAAATGTGCACTAGTCCAGTGATGGATGTTGGAACATTGTAGGACTGAAATCTGAGCATGAAGAGCCTTGTAACTGTATCTCAAGGCGGTGATTCAATAAAAAAAAGATTCAGCCAAAAAAAAGGAAAGAAAGAAAGAAGAAAGGAAGAAAGGGAGGACAGAGGGAAGGAAAGAAGTGAGGAGGGGCAGAGGGAGGAAGGGCGGAAAGAGGGAGGGAAAGAAGGCAGGCAGGCAGACAGGCTCACTTAAAGACTTAGTGCATGTGGAATAATGAAACAAGAACCCAGTGAGCCACAGTTCAATTTTCCAGCAGCTGCTCCTGAGCTGCAGTGAATACTGACTTCCGGCACAGCTCCGCAGGCCACTTCCATCCCCCACCTACAACCAACTGGTACACCTGTCTCATGCCTTCCCTCTTTGCTGACTCTGATGTACAGTCCCTGAGAGAAGGTGGTAAGAGAAAAAAGTTCTTTTGGAAGGTTTGTAGTGGAGACCAGCCATTCATTTGGCCCAGTGCATGTACTGAGTTGGTACACACAGTTCTTACCCTTGCGTGGAGAATTGGGATAAAGATCCTCCTCTTTGTTTCTTTAAAAAAAAAAAAACCAAACAAACCTGAGGCTTCTCTGGATTTAAGAACAATTCCTGAGATCCACTCACTATTCCAACTCTGTCTTTTGTTACCTAGATGTTTTGTGCATATTTTTAAAACATTTTATTTTTATGGGCAAAAGATAAAAGACGGGCTTGGTCCCACTCTATGGTTGGCTCTGGGGAATCTGGCATCATCTGAGAGAATAAGTGGGCGAGGGCGACCCAGAGAGGAGAGAGACTAAGCGCAGGCAAGGGCTGCAGAAGTCTGAGTCAGCATTTTCCCCTCCTGCAGTGCTAGCAGGTGTCTAGCCAAGGACACTGCAGGCAGAGCGAAGTAAGTGGTTGGGCTCAGAAAATGGAAGCTTTGGAAGCAGGCCGACATTTGCTTTTTAATTATCTCCTCTTGGCTTCTGAAGATAAATTTATTTTAGTGGCACAGAGCCAGGAAGAATAGAAAACGTCCTTTCTCGTTTCTACGGAATGAACCATGTCTGCGCTGTACATTAACCTTTGGCATTGAATAAGATAAATCCCTTTTCTGTCCTTCATTATACATTTACCTCTTGGTCCCAATTTGCTCATCCTCCCTCCCACCTTATGGACGCCGCTAATTGGCCTTTTAATCTACAAGTTTGTTCTTTTAAAAAATGTAGTTCATGTTTGTTTTCACTGGGGTGTGGGGGGAGGAATCATTTTAAACAATAAGGAAATTAAACAATAAGTAAAATGTTACTTCATTAAAAAAAGAAAGTCACAGGCAGTTTCAACATCCATTAAAAAAAAAAAACCCTGATAAGAATGTACTGTCTTTCATTCCAGTCCTTTTTAAAAGCAAGATTGTACCTCTGCAGAGCTAGTCTGTTGTTTCCTTTTTTGTTCTTACTCTAACAGTAATTCATATTCACGGCAAACCCTTCCTATAATGCAAACATGTTTGAAAGACAGAATCAAAATTAACACACACACAAGATAAATACCATTTCATAATTACCATGGTGCTTTTTGATTAAACTTGAATTAAGTAGCCGATCCTTGACAAGCTTTAATCCACCTCTTTGTTCTCACTCACCTCAGCTGTTCAAAATGGTACACAGATCCAATCAGCTAGCCTTAGTATAACCAAGACAAATGAGGGTCCTGAGGCTTGGGTTATTGCTCCTGTCTCCTGGGTGTTTACTCAAGCCCACCAGCTCGCCCTATGCTCAGACAGGCCGAAGGCAACTCTCTAACACACCACTACAACAGAAGTAATCACTAATGCAAGAGTAACCCAGATATCTTTCTGCTGAGGTTATCATGAAGAGAGCTTTGCGCATAACATAGACGAATTGATTGGGAAAGTAATTGTTTGGGGGAAAGTAATGTTTAAAATAGAATCACATCCATCATATGGGGGTATTAGATGATAATTCCTATAGTTTACTTACTTTTTTTTTTTTTGCTTTTTTGGGTCACACTCATTGATGCTCAGGGGTTACTCCTGGCTCTGCACTCAGGAATTGCTCCTGGTGGTGCTTGGGGGACCATATGGGATGCCAGGGATTGAACCTGGGTTGACCGCATGCAAGGCAAATGCCTTACTCACTGTACTATAGTTCTGGCCCCTTAATTAAAAAAGTTTTTTTTTTACAGAAAAATAGGCCAGAGAGTATAGCTCTTATCTTGTACACAACAAACTCAGGTTTGATCCCTGGTGCTACATAGGGTGCACCGAGCAAGGTCAAGAGTGATTGATCCCTGAGCAAGATTTAGGCCCTTTCCCATCCCCAATTTACAGAAAATTAACTTCTTATTGAAAACAGCACCTGCCTCCATGTCACAAGACTGAGTTTCTTGGGGGTGATGGAATTGACAGTCCCAGTACTGTGTTCTCAGCCAAAATGGTTCATGTCCTCAAGAAGTTTGAAATCTAAAATTCTGAGGCTAATTGTCATCTGGAAACAATGAAGCTGGGGATTTTCTTCATCTGCCCCTACCAACCGCATAGAAACTCCAGTGGATTCTGCTTGAAATAAATCTCAAGATTAGTTTTACAAGCGTTTAGATGTACAGAACTGAGATATCTCTCCCTCTCCTGACAGCAAACTGAACAGCTTCAGCAATAGAGATGAAAGCTTTGAAAAAGCAGCTCTTATCCTCCTTGCTGGCACTTTTTCTACGCTAAGAGAGAAAATGCACATGCCGATGCATGCCCCAAACCATGTCAGGATGTCAGGAGCAGACAGGCTCCCAGGGAATGAATGAATCCCAATTCTGGGGTTTGTTTGCTGTTAGAGTTAGCAGCTCTGTGGAATTGTTAACTTGAGTTTCCACAAGGAATAAGGGAGGTGACAGTTTGCACCTGTATCTTCTTCCTTTTAGGATTTCTCCTGGGTGCTGGATTTGTTTATTGATGGTTTTGCAACTACAGCTCCTCCGCCCCTCCCCCTTACTGCACAATGGAACTTCACTGAATACTGGAGAGCAAAGGTCAGTAAAATTGTTAAGTGGTATTGAAATCCAGAGAGGCTCTCTCACTCTCCTCCTCCTGCCTCCAGCAGAAATTCAGCAATTCTTATTCAATGTTCTTTGCTTCCAGTTTCTGGCTTCCACTTCACCTCCCAGGCAGATGAAGTTTACTGCTGTGGAAGGTTTCAAAAAAGGACTGCAGGTGGCCTGGAGCAATTCTCTCAGGGGAAGGAATCCTGCACACCGTGTTTCCACTGGGAAGTAGTGCTGGAGAATCTCCAGGCCCTTTGGGGATAGGTACATCCGACCTAGAGGCTGCCATTTTGCTCTTAGAAAAAGACGTCTAACAATGAGTGAGAGAGCACTTTGTATTCACAGGGCTGGCCTCTTGCAGATGGATTTCATTATTAATTCACATTAACAATGAGGGTCAGAAAACCCTCATTTGCACAGACACAGCAGCTGTCTAACTAAAATTCCTCTCTCCCGAGGTTCCAAGATCATTGCAGAATAAATGGAGGATTGAAACTCCAAATGATGCACGTGGAGGCTGGCTGGCTCCCCCAGGAGAACTCCTTCCCACTCACCGTCTCTCCATCTCCAACCTCCTTCCATCCATCTCAGCTCCTTCTTCACTTTCTCTTCTCTTGCTTCATCACAGTCCTGCCACTTCTCCTATAGAAATTAAGTTCACCTTCCTGTCCAGGGACCATGCCTTACCTCCCACTGAAAATATAAGGATATCCATTCTCACTTTTCCACTGAAATGGTTTCTAAAATGACTTGACTTGAGAGATTTTTTTCCATGGCCTTTACAAACTGATCTGCAGAGAATCTGACTTAAAACATCCACAAGAAATACTGTATCAAAACATATCTACTGCAGTAATGGCCCCAATATCCTTTCCATTCAAAGTAAAAATCATGTCACCACCAAGAGTAATACTGTTTTGAATTATTTCTACTAACCTTTCAAAACCATTTTCAAATGCAAGAGTGACAGTAGGTCTGTGATAATTGAATGCAAGAGGAATTATCCCTGGCTAGAAATCTTTTCTTGTAAATCCTTTTTGGTACTCAGGCAGGAAACTTTCTACAGATCCTTATCTCTTTGACATGCTTTCAGTTGCTGGGATTCAAGTTGTCTCCATACTCTGGGCAGGATAGCTTGATTGTGTGTGTAAGCATTATTATAATATTTATTACATGTTGCAGAAATTTAATACCGTAAATTCTATCAGCCCCAATGTTTGAGGATATATTTCTAGGACTGATTTCCGAAGAAAATTTTTGGAGTTAGATATTTTAGATGTTATTATTTGTAATATCTAAATGAAACAAAACTAAAGGCTAGAAATCTGTAGTAGCAGAAAACAAATGGAAAGAAATCAGCATGGCACCCAGGCTCTTTCTTCAGCTGCCTTGCTATTCTTCACTCTTTGCTACAGGAAAATCCAAAGCCTTCAGGCTGGAGTTTCTGCTGTCACACCTTAAGATTTATCTCTACTTTACCCTATCAATATATTTTGATGTGCATTCCAATCCTTCTGAGCCAAGCATTTAATGAAGCTCATAAATGAACACTCTCATAGTGATCATTACCAATGCCTGGAGTCACAAGGGAATTTATCTCTATCAGACCGGAGGAAGGAAAACAGAATATCGACTCTGGTCTCAGTGTCTCAATGTGTGTGTGTGTGTGGGGGGGGGGTGGGGGGTGGGGAGGGGGAAGGCGGTTAGGATGCAAAATTTTAGAGCTAAATAGAAAGCTAATGTGCTTTTGTCCATTCACTATCTGCCTTCCAAGACCTTCGCATATGAGTAGTAATTTGACATTGAGTGAGATGGTGTCAGATTGCTAGAAGAAAAGAGACCCAGAGTGACAGAGTAGCAGGTAAGGTGCTTGCCTTACACTGACTCTGGGCGCCATCTATGGTCCTCCAGACTGGCCAGGAGTGATCTTGAGCACAGAGCCAGGAATAAGCCCAGAGCACAGCTGGGTGTGGCCCAACAACAACAACAACAACAACAACAACAACAACAACAACAAAATAAGCAAAAACCTACAAAAAAAGAAAAGAAAGAGAAGGTGTTTTAAAGGAGCCCTGTAGCTAAACCATATGTTGACTTTGTCTCTATCTTGAGATAGCTAATTAGTCAGCTGTTAGAAATGGAAGTATAAATAGTTGGGTTTTTTGGTGTGTATGTGCTCAGGCTTACTCCTGGCTCTGACTCAGGGGTCACTCCTGGAAGTGATCCGGGTACCATATGGCACGCCAGTGATGGAACCTGGATTGTGTGCAAGGCAAGTGTCCTATCAGCTGTTTTATTGCTCTGGTCCCATCAAATGTAAATAGATTTGGCAACCAATCATAATAGGAAAATATACTAACTGCACAGCTTCAATGAAAAAGAAGACTCTAACTCTATAAATAAAGATAATAGGCAAATGACACACTGACTAAAAGAAAAGAATAAAACATGGAAAAATAAAAATAAAAAGAAGATAAAAACTTAATAGTAAAAGAGTAGAATAAAAACAAATATCCAGTAAGCATGAGAAGTAACCAGATACTGAAAAAACAAAATATTTATTCTGTGAGTTTGCCAGTTTTTAAAATTTCTAATCAATATTAATACAGTTAGGAAAAGTAAGAACAAACTCAGTTAGTTGTAACAAGAATATCTGTTTAATTTAGTTTTTGTTAAAGATACAAATAATACTAATTTTATACTAATTTCTTAATGCAATTCATAATTTTAATAATTAAAAAATTCTGGTAATTACCACAAAATATTTAAAGTTGCAGACAAAGAATTAATAGGAAATGTTTTACAGTGATTTAGAATAGTCAAATATTAAAAAAAAATGTTGGTAAGAAACTGGCATTATTTTACTTTTTTTTAAAAATTTTACTTTTTGCTTTGTGTGTGTGTGTGTAACACCTGGAAGTGCTTAGGCTGCTCTTGACTCTGCACTCAGAAATTACTTCTGGCAGCTCAAGGGATCATGTGGGATTCCAGGGATCAAAGAGAGTTGGCTGTTTGCAAGGCAAGCTCCTACCTACTGTACTATCTCTCCATCCCAGTATAATTTTATTTTTAAAATAAGGGATGTAAGAATGAGTCAATGATGATCAATTCCATCATTTTATTCTGCCATGAAAACTAGAGGAAAATATATTTCTTCACATGGGGAAAGAAAACTAGTCAAAGGAGGCAACATTATACTTTAGCTGTATGTCTGAACTTCAGATGGTACAGATCATGTACAGGAACATTTTATTTTACCAGCTCAGGTTGCATGATCCAGAGAAGCAAATTTGTACTCTTTGTTGTTTCCTTTGGTATTCTCAGAATTTACTGCAAAGATCAGTCAAAAAAAATACCCATACTAAACAGAAGAAATGAACCATTAAGAAAGGAGGGAGAAAGAGAAAGAGAGCTCCAGACAGCGTTGGGCAAAGAGGGAGGCAGAGAGAGGCAGATAGAAAGACAGACACAGAGAAATATTTCTTGACTTCTACTAAACTATAAAATAATTACCTCTGGACTTCTGCTGTTTCCAGAGAAACTCATTGTTGGCCAGTGTGGCTTCAAGAGAGTGAAAATAGCAATGGCCACAGACATTGTATTTTCACCCTTTGAATTTTCAATGCTAGAAAAATAGTCTTAATCTATCATTCTTTACTTGAACAATAAGCCCTTTCTAAGAAATGTTAACTGTCTTATGTTGTTTTGTGAATCTTCCCAGAGAAGATTAAGAGAGAGAAAGAAAAGAACCTCAAGGTTACGGGAAAGCCAAAACTATCAATAAATTCCATAGGTCCTGGATATAAATTGATATGATATTGTGAGAAAAAGACAACTGAAAATTGCATGATGAGTGCAGTCATGAACAAAAGTGAGTGTAGTGAGAAGAATCTACCTACAGCATTTATGTCTGATTTTAATGATTAAGAATTGTGTATATTTATGGAAAAAAGACAATGTTATTATAATCATAGTGGATGTCCTCCAGAAGTGTGCTTAGTGATGAGTGATATTTTTATTCTTCCTAGGTTAAAAATATGGAAATAGTTACATAGATACTTTTTAAGGTATAAAATGTAATTCTACTTTCAGCAGGCTTTGCCTTTGGCCATAAACAACTAGAAAATCAAATATCTTTTTATGCAGCAACTATTTGCAGACATTTAATGCAAGTCAAAGAGAGGTGTATAAAGAAAAAAAATGGAACAGATAAAATTACCTTGACTTTATGCTTTGAAGCACTTTATAATTGTGATGGAGGGGAATGGAGAATTTGGTCTAACCCTGTCATTTTGTGAGTTTATGAAATGTCATCTTATACAGACTCACTTTAGTGGAGATTCCTCAGGGAACACTTCAAGTATTCTATATAGGGATTAGAAAGCTGATGCCTTCCTAATAAAACTGCTCTGACAGTGGTGTAAGGGCTACTCTGAGTTTTATAAAATATCAAAACAAATTTTAAAAGGATAAAATACTCAGAATGCTTTTACTGTCTGACTGGAGGGCGGGGTAAGGAAGGAAAAAAAGGAAAGAAGAGAAAAAAGAAAAAAATTTACATTAATTATACGTAGAATCCAGGTTCTTAGTACAGTAACATATACAAATCAATTTTAGTATCCTAAAAAACGTAGATTTTCAAAATTACAAGTATTGTGGTCAATAAACAGGAGGAAACTTAAGCAATAATAATAAACTTGGAAATGATAGAATTGGTTGATCAGGAACTATGAAGTAGCTACAATAAAAATTATTAAGGATTTTAAAATAATCAGGAGAGAAAATAAAGTTATAAAAAACTTTTCTAGCGTTGAACATACAAAATTTGAGATTAAAATTTTATTACAATGGCTAATATTTATTATATTATTATAATGGCTAGGTATCAAGAAAGAAATCAGAGATGAGCAAAGCAGTGCAATAAAATTACCCAAACCATAACATTGATATGATAAAGATTGTATACATTAAGAAACATTGACCTGTGAAATGATACCAAAGTATCATACGTGTAATGTTAGTATCAGAAAGAAAACATTGGAATCTAGGCTAGAGGCAGAAAAATGTTTAAAGAAGGAGTGGTTAACATTCTTTTTCCCCCAAATGGGGAAAATGTCCACTATGTAACCATGAATATTTTAAGTGGAATAGAAACAAGACATATCATAATCATATTTTTGAGAAAAATATCAAGATTAAAACAACTGAAAGAAGCCAGCTACATTACATTCTATTACATTCATGATAGTAAAACCAAAAATAAATAAAAATGTATTGTCAGAAACAATGAATTAGAAGACAATAGAATATGATCTCTAAAGAGCTATAAGGTAGATGGCAACTCAAAGTTATATAATAAAATTTTCTTCAAAACTAAAGTTAATACTTTTGCAAAAGAAAGATCAAGAAAATTTAATGCCACGAGATTGGCACAAAAATATATGATGTTCTTTGGGATGATAAAATGTGAAACCAGATGGAAGCTTGGATTTATGCAAAGGAATGAATATCACTGCAAATTATGAACATGTTAGCCTAAGTATATATGTAATGTATACAACAATAATGACATTCACAGTTTTTTTGTTTTGGTTTTTGTTTTGGGCCACACCAATTGGAACATAGGGTTTATTCTTTACTCCTAGCAGGGCTTGGGGGACCATATGGTGTGTCAAGATCCAACCCAGGTTGACCATATGTAAGGCAACTGTGCTATTCCAGCCCCTCATTCATAGTTTAAAGTAAATCTAATGGTGATGGATATTGTAATTATATAGAAACAAAATTTATGATAGCAATAATATCGTGTACAGCGGAGATAAAATAAATGTTTGTTTTATTGCAATATTTTACATTAAATATCAGTGGGTAGGATGTTTGTTTGCCTTGCAAGCAGCTGGCCTGAGTTCCATTCCTCCATCCCTCTCAGAGAGCCTGGCAAGCTACCGAGAGTATCCCACCCGCAAGGCAGAACCTGGCAAGCTCTTTGTCACGTATTCAATATGCCAAATACAGTAACAACAAGTCTCACAATGGAGATGTTACTGGTGCTCGTTCGAGCAAATTGATGAACAACCAGACAACAGTGACAATGACAGTGACATATATATTTGAAATAACAATTTTAGTTGAGTGTAGAAAATGATAAGTTAAACAGTACTGGAGATTCTAGAATAGTTACAAAAAAAAGAAGAAAAATTGTAAAGATAATAGACTGGTAGTGGAGATAAAAAAGGAACTTTACAAATACTCATTTAAACCAAATGTCAGGGAAATGAAAGAAAAGTAAAATGAGATGAACTAAAAACAAATAATAACTGGTATATTTAAATCCAAGCATATAATTACATTAAATATAAATGGTGTGAACACTCAAAGCAAAAGGTAGAGTTTAACAAAATTGAAACAGCAAGACCCAGCAATAAGTTGTGTACCACAAAACTGTATATAATAACACAAATATGTTACAAATAAAACCACAGTAAAGAATATGCCATGTAACCAGCAATTTAAAACAGGATGTGCACACAGATTAGGTAGAATTTAGAACAAAGAATATTATCATACAGAAAAGGTGACTGAATAATAAGACGCCAAATTACTTATATATCAGTATTGAAATTAAAGTATACAAATACTCAAAAAAATTATCAATTTCACCACTCCTTTTTAAAACAGTTGATTATAATTAGTAACTTAAAATCTCAAAGGCTAGAATAACATTGCACAGGCATTATATAATTGAAATTTTAAAATTTGATTTGTTTTTACATTAAATAATTATAAGCTGTAATTTATAATACTATTCATAACTGGGTTTCATGCATATAATGTCCCAACATTACACTCTCCACCAGTGTATTTGCTTCCATTCACCAATGTTCTAAAAGTAGCACTGTAGCACCGTCTTCCTGTTGTTCATCAATTTGCTCGAGCAGGCACCAGTCATGTCTCCATTGTGAGACTTGTGCCAAATGACATTTACAAATATATTCAACAACAGAAAAATATAGTTTCCTTAAAAATATGCTTAAAGTAATCACAGATATAAAACATAGATAGGCCCATAAAATGTTTCTCAATAAAGTTTTTAAAAATATCTGGAGTGTGTTCTTTTAGAACAATGTAATTAAATTGGAATTTGATAACAAAAATGTATCAGGTAAATCCATCAAATATTTGGAAAATAACTACTTTAGAATACCTATAAATTAAAGTACCATTGTAGTCCCATTTTTCATTGATTTTTTCGAGGGACACCAGTAACGTCTCCATTGTGAGACTTCTTGTTACTGTTTTTGGCATGTCGGATACGCCATGGGAGCTTGCCAGGCTCTGCCGTGCGGGAGGGATACTCTTGGTAGCTTGCCAGACTCTCCGAGAGGGACGGAGAAATAGAACCTGGGTCGGCCACATGCAAGGCAAACACCCTACCCACTATACTATCGTTCCAGCCCATAAATTAAAGTATTAGCATCCCTTACAATCTCCTAAGACATGCCAGCAGGGACTCCTGATCACAGAGTCAGCCAGGAGTAAGTCCACCCCCCAAAATAACTGGTATAATTTGCCTTATTAATTTACAGAATAAGTGAGACAGCATTAAAACATGTAACAGAATCAGGTAAAGTATTTAACAAAATTAAATTTTGAAATTTAATTTTAATACTCATGATTGAAATTTTCATAAAACTAGAAATAGATAAAATATTCCCAACCTGGTATAGGGCATTCATGAAAAAGCCACAGATGCAGTGCAGGTTGTGCTTAGGGCAATGAAATCATTTTCTATATATTGATAAACATGTCATCATATGTTTGTGAACACCAAGAGAATGTACAACACAGTGAATCCTAATCAATGTGTGGACTTGAATGTGCCTAAATTGTCTCAATTTTAAAAAATGTGCCGCAATCATTGCTGGAATGATAGTAGAATGGATAGAGCATGCTGGGAGTGATCACTAAGCACAGAGCCAGGTTAATCTCACCTCACCCCCCAAAAAACTCGTATAATTTACCTTATTAATTTAAAAATAAGTGAGATAAAATTAGAACATGTCTATAGATGCAGATAAAGTATTTCACAAAATTTCAAACTCATGTTTAAAAGTTTCACTAAAAAAATATCCTCAACCTGATATAGGACACTCATGAAAAAGCCACAGTTGATATATTTAATGGTAAAAACTTGCTCCCTTAAGATGAAAATCAGTTTGGATATTTGTCACCACTTTTCAAGAGTTTATTGAAGACCCAAGCCACCACAATAAAGTATGAAAGAGACAAAGCAAATAGTATTTTAGGGGGAGTTTGGGCTCCCAAGAAGTGCTCAGGAGGATTTTTTTTGACAGAACAATTTTCTGCCAATCAATCTGGTGGTCCAATGCAAGCATCAAAGACTTCAATGCTGCTGAGTCCTGAACATAAAGTTCTGGGGGCCTCTTGGATTACAAATTAAATTCTCCAGAGACTGCTGTTGCCAGGAATTGAACCCAGGTCTGATGCAATGGCTATAATATCTTAAAGCAGTACACATATAATTGGAAATGAAAATACAAACAACGAGATATCATCTCACACCAGTGAGAATGGTGTACATAATAATACTGGAAACAACCAGTGTTAATAGGGATGTGGTTTATAAGGAACCCTCATTCACTATTGGTGGTGGGAATATTGTCTTTTAACCTCCATAGAAAACAGTAGAGAATGTCCTAAATATAGAAATAAAATTTCTATGTAACTCAGCAACTAAATTTTTTGCTATCTGTCCCTCAAACACACACATACATATACAAAAGCCCATTAATTGAAAATATATGTCTACTTCTATAATTGTTGTAAGGCTTAGTACAATAGTCAGCATATGAAACAACCCAGCAAGAGACAAATAGATCAAGAACTTGTGGTACATATGCACAATGAAATACTATGCACCTTTAAAATAAGATGGGTATTGGAACACAGTATGACTGAAACTGATTTTATAGCCTGTTATTTTGCTGTATTAGTTTACTATTTTTAGAAGTTTTTGTGGAATCTTTAAGGTATTCTCTATATATTACTATGCTATCTGTGAATAGTGGTGGCTTGACTTGTCTAATTTTCATTTTAGATCATTTTTATTTCTTTTTATTGCCTGATTGCTTAGGAAGGACTTCCAAAATCATATTGAATAGTAGCAGAGAAGTTGGGCATCTTTGTATCTATCTGATTTCAGAGAAAAGACTGAATTTTTCTCCATTGAAAATGATGTTTTCTGTATATGGATGTTACTATCTTGAGGTATATTCCTTCTTTCCATATTTTGTTGAAAGGCTTTTATCATGAATCGATGGTAAATTCTTTTGTTGTTTTATGGACCATACACAATTATGGTTAGGGCTTATACCTGGCTCTGGTGATCACCTCTTGCAGAGCTCAGGAGACCATAACCTGGGGAATGAACCTGGGTCAGTCACATACAAGGCAGTCCATTGTACTATCTCTCTCAGTCCTGATGGTCAATTGATTTTCAACAATAATACCAAGTTAGTTTATTGGAGTTGACTGAGAAAGAATAGGTAAAATATTCTAAAATTTCTAGAAAATTGTTAGCCAGAAAAATAGTACAGCAGGTCAGGTGCTCACGTAACATAGCTGACCTGTGTTTGATCCCTGGAATCCCTTATGGTCCCCTGAGAACTGTCAGGAGTGATCACTAAGCATGGACCTAGTAGTAAGCAATGAACATAGCCTGGTGTGGTCCCCAAACAAACAGGCACCTACCAAAAATATCTCAAAAACTTCCAAAGTTCTAAAATTGTAATGAAGTAGCTTTTTATCTAAATAGAAAAGTAATGAGCCCTAAACATTACTTCATGTATATTACAAAGGAAACTGGAAGGTTGGGGACATGGCATGAAAGTTAAGGCACTTGCTAGGTAGGCAGTTGATGCAGGCCAGAGTCACAGAGTCAGAAGTAGCCCCTGAGCACCACTGGGCATGACTTGATCTTTGTCAGACCAAAAAACTAACTTAAAAATGGGATCAGATAATAGAACATGAAGGTTAAATTTATTTGACATTCAGACAAATACACAATTGAAAAACTATTTACTGGGGTATGGTGGTGCTCCCAGCAGGTCATTCTGTACCTGTGAGGCGAGTGAATCAGCAGCCTGATGGCACCATCCGACTTTCAGATACCCATAAATTAGTGCTGTGCCTTTGGCGAGACCCCAAAAACTTGGGGCAAAGTTTACCAAGAAAGTAAATGGCCAAAAGTTAGGTATGTGGGAAACACACCCATAAACCACCTCTGGCCCAGCTATATAATTCGAGACGTGGCCTCTCTGGTTCCTGATTGAACTGCTTAATGGCCATGATCCCAGAGACTCAGAAAGGAATCTCGGAACCCAAAGGCTTTTGGCGGAAATGCGTCCTGTTCCTGCAGTAGGTTACTGGCGCTGGGCCACTCCAGGTGGGAATAGGTTTTGTTCTCCCTGGTGACCCAGTGACTGCCATCCTCCAGAGGCCACTGGACAGTCAGGTTTGGGCCTGCAGTGATGAGACACGCGGGGCCTCCGCAAATGGGGTTGGAACCGGCCCTTTCCTCCCCATCCCAATGAGACCCTGAGTCACCGCCTACAAATGGCCTCTCTGGCTCCTGATCAAGCTGCTTAATGGCCATGATCCCAGAAACTCAGAAACAAATTTCGAAACCCAGTGGCTTTTGGCAGAAATGCATCCGGACCGCATACAAGGTGGCCACCCTCTCAGAGCTTATTGAGACGGCAACTGCAGTCTCATGGGAAGTGAGGTGGTACCGGCTCGTCCTTCACACCCTTCCTAGGTTACCCCCATGAGCGGCTTTCCGGCACAGCCATGGCTCCAGAGGCAAAAGGACTTAGTCCAGAGCCCGGCAGCTTGCGGCAGAAAAGTGAATTGACCATGCATTAAACTACGTCTCCCCGGGAGGGAAAGGGTGTTGCTCCCTTCCACCTTTTTCCCACCTGGCAGCAAGGTGGCCACCGCCTCAGAGTTTATAGGAAAGCCAAGTATGAGCCAGCAGTGACAGGGCAACTGCAGTCTCATGGGAGGGGGGGCAGTATTGGCTCGTCCTTCACGACCTACCAAGGTCACAAGTTGCCCCCCACGAGTGGCTCTCCAGCACAGCCATAACACCAGATGCACAAAAACCAATCTCGTAATTATCTGGCTCTTTGCAGAAATCTAAAATAATTATATGATTCTCATAACCAACTATAGAAAACAAAGTATTTCACAATGCCTTTTCAGCAACTCTGATTGTTGGGGGGGGGGAAATTCTGAACAATAATGGTGCATCTTTTGTCAAAATAATGAATGTGATCAATAGAGAGAAGAGTTAAGTAGAAATCATCTGCATCACAGGCATTGGGAAGGGGGGGTATATTAGGGTTCTTGGTGGTGAAAAATGAGTACTGGTGAAGAGAAAGGTGTTTGATCATTGTATGAGACTTACACCTGAAAGCTTTGTAACTTATCCCACAGTTATTTAATAGATAAATATAAGAAAAAAAATAAAATTATTTAAAAAAAAGTAAGGTGGAGTTTATGCCCAATTCAAGCAGCTAATCAGTGGCTGAATAAGTAGCAGTACTCCTACATAGAAAAAAGAAAAAGAAAAACTATTTACATCATTAATGCAAGATTATCTTTGGTTATGTAAAAAATTACCTACGGTGAGTTTAAAGAACTGTTTATACTTTTGCTGATGGATTTGAAATTTGGTCAGGATGATTAATCTCTCCTTCACATATCAGTCTTGGATCACTCAAGCTGAAGTATTTTCTTTCCCAACGACTGAGTAGTTGATAAATATCATAGGAAACTAAGCCAGAATGGTCACTGTTTCACTCTAGTGATGTCCCACAAGACTATGTCAACTTTCTTATGATATAGCAGATGGGTTTCAAATTCAAAGAGAAAGAAGTGGATGCTAAAATTCTCTTAAGGTTAGAGTCATCAAATTGACAGACCATAACTTCTGCCATATACAAGCTGTCATGGAGCTGTTGGGATTCAAAAGGAGGGAGTTGAGTCTTGCCAAAGAATTTGTTCATAAATGAGGCACAAAAGACATCAATGGTAAGGAAATTTACCATTAAGAAAATCAGGGGGTCGATCAAATCTGGAAGTGAACATTCAAAATTTATATATTTAATCAAATATTTTTAACTAAAATTATAATAAATTCATAGCTAAATGCTATCAAATAACAACAGAGTTCATAAAATACTATTATAGAAATGGCCAATAAGGTCAGGAAATATGGTTAGATCACTAGGCATCAGGAAATGAAAATTAAAACCACAATTTGATATAACTGCACATTAACCATAGCATTGTAGCACTGTTCTCCCTTTGTTCATCGATTTGATCTAGCGGGCACCAGTAAAGTCTCCATTGTGAGACTTGTTGTTACTGTTTTTGGCATATCAAATATGCCACGGCAAGTTTGTCAGGCTCTGCTGTGCGGGCGGGATACTCTCAGTAGCTTGCCGGGCTGGGTAACATTAAAATACTGACAATAAATGTTTTTGAAGATGGGTAGCAACTGGGACACTTACAATTACGAATGAAAGTGTATAATGACACAACTGTTCAGAAATAATAAAAATCGCAAACCCATCAAAGAAAATGTCATTTATATAACCTATTTAAAATAGTTTTTAGGGGCTGGAGCAATAGTATAGACAGTAGAGCACTTGTCCTGCATGCCGATTGCCTGGGTTCAACCCTTTCATCCCATACTATCTCCTGAGCCAGCCAGGAGTGATCCTTGAGTGCAAAGTCAGGAATAAGACCTGAGATAAGACCTGAGCATCTCCTAGTATGACCCCCCAATTTTTTTTTTTTTTAGTGAAAGAGGAGAGTACATAGTTGAAGACAGGAAGGCAAAAAAAAATCAGTATTGTGTGTCTGTAAAGGGCCTTGTAGGAAGTTTAGGAGGAGCAAATTTTACCATATGATTCTAAGTTTCTATTGTTAATAAATATGATCCTCATCCCTATATCAATAAGGACTCTGCTTCAAAATCAGTATCTTTTTTCTCTCTCTGGACTAACATCCAGTTACTAATAATTTCAAAATACAATTTCTTCTGTGACACTGATGAATCATATCTTATATAGAGAAGGATAATTTAATAATATTAATGGTTAGTAATGAGTAAATGTGTTCCCTGAATTTAACCAGATGATTTGATTAATCCATAAAACATGTTTTCAATGTAAATTTTCAGTAAATGTTGCAAATCTGTGCTGGAAGATGTGTTGGCATTGATTGTGTTGGTGGATTTAAAATCTTACTGATATTTCTTTTTTGTTATGAAATTGAGCAATTATCTATGCAGTTACTTCAGAGAGTTATCATATTATAAAATCTCACAATGAGAAAGAACCACTTGAACCTGGAGTTTGGGAAAAGTAGAACATCACAAGAAGGCTCAAGGACAATGAACCATGCTAAGTAAAGGACAATGCTAAGTAAACCATGCTTCAGATCAACTCTAACTCATTCAAGTGATTTTGAATTAAAATCAAGTTCTTAGAACAAAAGAATTTGGGATTCTATTCTCCCATATCTCCATACTCTAACCTATCTCCTGTTCAAAAGTTACACAGTCTTGTGAATTTTGTAATTTTCATTTTGGGGACAGTTTGTAATCAGTCTTTTCAACTCATGCTATTATTTGGGTAGGTTGGGAAACTGAAGAATCAACCTGTGTACATCATTAGTATATAAATGCATGTAGGATTCTAAGATACTGAACTTTTTTGTTATTTTTATTATTATTTTCCCATACTCCGTTGTGTTGAGGAATTATTCCTGAATGTCCACTTAGGGTTCTCTCCTGGTGGTGCTCAGGGGACAATATAGGGTTCAGGAAATCAAACTCCTATTTGCCACATGCAAATCAAGTAACCTTCATTCAGAGATCACTCCTGGCAGGGTTTGGTTGACAATACAGTGTGCTGGAGATTGAACCCATTGTTCCAAAAACATATGTTCTGTGATTGGCTTTAAGACAGGAAGCGCTGAAGATTTAGTATCACTAGGGAGATTACGACTTCAAAAACGGTACTCACTTAGAGTTGTCTTGCTTAAATGCTGAACTATATTGTGAAATCACAGAAATAGATTTTAAAAAGAAATCGTCAATCACACCTTTAGAAAAGGTAGTGATGTCAGAAGAGGATTGTCTGATACTATCAGAGGACGCTATTGAAGGGCAGAGCAAGAACTCAGATAAAGACTGAGCACCCAGAGCCATGAAACTTGATTCAGAAGCATCTCACTGGTCCCCAGTGAGCTCTCTGATTTTTGCAGAAAAGTTACACTAACCTTCAGTGGTTCATATTTCTTGTACAATGAGAAAATAATTTCCACTTATGAATTTAATATTTGAAGAATGAAATGGTCAAACTTGGAGTTGATCAGGCTGGAGCTTGGACCTCTATGATTTGCTTCCTAGAGGAGTAAGATCCCACAGACTAATTCAATTTTGACATCATGTCTTAGTAAAAAAAATGCACATTATGTGTATTTTACATAATATATGAATGATGAATTAATTTTATATGGAATATATTGTAAACTGTTACTTTATATGCATGTATAACTTTAGTAATATGACAAAAAATTCTCCTGCAAATTTGATGAGAAGATTTAGTGCTATTGGCAGACAATAGATGTTACTTCATTATGTAAATCATTTTAACTTTACCCTAATCATCTAAAAGACAAATTGCTATCTCTTGATATTACTTCATTATTAATAAGTTAACCTCAACCTTGATGAGATAAGTTAGTGTCAATTCTAAGACATTGAAGAAAAAGTGAAAGTACATGGAACCCATTGAAATTCATACTTTGTCTATTTATAAACTCAGTGCAAAATTCAGCAGACACTTAAACTTCAGATACATTTAGTTCATCTAACTTAGGCATGGTTAGTAGGATAAAAATAAAATGTGTTGTAATAATGTTAGCAACAGCTGTGGGTAGACTTTTATATCCACTTGGCTCTGTATTGGATATCAGAAAGCATACATAACATTAAGATCATATAAAAATATATTGGATTAAGATAGTGAGCATGAAAGTCCAATTCTAAGTTGTTCTTGCATGTGTTTTGTTGCCACTTCTTTTCATTTTTCTGTCTCTTTCTCTTCTTATTATTCTATTTTTTCTCTTCCTCTTTCTTCTGCATTGTTTTTCAGTGCGAGTAGAAAATATTATTTGCTGTAGTCATGGACTTAATATTTGATGTTAGCAAGAGTACGTTGTAGCTGAAGGCCAAACTGAAATTTCAGTTTTACTAAGAATTCCTGTACCCAGGAATACAGAAAGAATGGAATATTTAGCATTTTTAGGTGATAGATGTTATAGCTTATAAGAAAACACATTTTTCATTTTACACAGAGGTCTTCAAGGTGATTAGACTGCTCATTGACACATAGCTAGTAAGTGCCAGTATATCAGAGATAAAATGTTATGCTGTCCAATTTTGAGACTTGTACATTGTCCTTATAGTACATTCAGTAATTGGCTGCACCTGCAAATGCCAGACCCCATCTGTTGAGAGTGGTGAAAAACTTCTGATTAAAAAGAATCTATGTAGAGAGAGTCAGTGCCCATTGCAAGGACTTATGCCTGTAGCTGCTATGAAATACAAGAGAGGATCAAGGTGAGAATGTCTACACAAACCACATGCATTACATGTGAAGAACACAGTTGAGTTGTTTCAGTATCACTGGTTTTTAATCTGTGGGCCAGTCCTCTGATAAGTAACCATAATCAATTTCATTTAAACACCTGTGTATATCACTGTATCACTGTCATCCTGTTGTTCATCAATTTCCTCGAGCAGCCACCAGTAATTTCTCCTTCGCCCTGAGATTTTAGAAAGTGCCACATTCGAGGTTCTTTCAGGGTCAGGAGAATGGAATCCATCATTATTACTGGTTTTTGGCATTTTGAACACACCACGGGGAGTTTGCCAGACTCTACCTTACAGGCAAGACACTTTTGGTTCTCCTGAGTAAGAACTAGATAACAAGATGTTGCATGGCCACACTTGTGGCCGTGAGCTTCCCGGAGCTGGGTTTTATAGTCCCTGGGTCTAGGCCGTTGATGGGATTACACGGCGTGGAGGGTAGTTGGTGGGTGTAACACCTACATAGTGGAAGATGGGAGATCTGGGTGGAGGAGGCCCAGTCCCAATCTGAGCAGGCTTGGAGATCTATGCCCCGGGTTCCGCACACCTGGGCACCTCTGCCTGTTCCTTCATGTGTGAGGCTCGTCTGAACGTGTGGAGAGTGGTCTTGAGCTTGGCTATGGCTGGAACCAGAGGTCTTCAGCTGACAGGGCTCTGGGAGGGGTGGGGAGTAAAACTCAACCCACCCTCCTCCAAAGGGCCCCGATTAGGTCAGCTAGGCATGGAGGCAGGAGACTCTGTGCTGTTCTTTTCTGGGAGCTGGAAAATAAACCTATGTATGTATTACACATTTTATATGGCAGAGCCTGGTAATCTCCCCGTGGCATAGTCGATATGCCAAAAACAGTAACAATAATGGGTCTCATTCCCCTGAGCCTGAAAGAACATCTAACATGGCAGCGTTGGGAAAGATGAATAAGAAGAGGCTGCTAAAATCTTAGGACTGGGAAAATGGAGAGTTTCATTGCTCAAGTGAATTGGTGAACAACAGGGATGACAGTGATATAGTGATACAGTGATACATTTTATAATTTACTGAATCACCATGAGTCACAAAGTTACCAAGTTATTCAGGATTGACCAAGTTATTCAGTAACCAAATTAGGCATACAATGTTCCAACACTAATCCTTTTATCAGTGTCCCCATTTACCCTCCCACTCTCCAACCCCCCCCCCCACACACACACCTCTAACCCACTTCTATGGTAGGAATTTTATACCTCATTTCAGCACTCTTTTTGCCTCCAGAGTGATCATGACCCTTCACCAATGCCGTAGTGTACCCTTCCCTGACTATTGCCTTTGAGCATTTGTTTTTTCCTTACTATCTTTCTTTATATCTCACATATGAGAGACATCATTCTGTGTCTGTCCCTCTGACTAATATTACTCATCATGATACTTTACAGATCTATTTATGTAGCAGTAAATGTACTGGGAACTCTTTGGCACTATTGCGGCAACATGGGAAGATGCCATTGTTGACAACATTGACGAGGAATACGATCGACTGGTTCAGCACCTCCATGAATGTGCGAGGAACGCCAAGAGAGAGATAGCCACAAAAAATCGCCTATCTTCGAAAACTCTTGAGCTAATTCGCCAGCGTGGTTTGGTGCATGCCTCAGGCAACTGCAAGCTAACGTCCAAGCTCGCAAAGCAGTGCAGAGATGCGATCAAGGAAGACCTCAAAGAGAGAAGAGCAGAAGTACTAGTAGATGCAGCAGAAGCCGGGAAAGTATTCGTTACACTCGCCTGTCCTTCGCCAACTACAAGACCAAGATGACTGCCCTCCAACGTCCTGATGGATCCATCACATCCTCCAGAACGGCAATGGAGAAGATTACCCATGACTTCTACTCAAATCTCTTCGATAGCCATGTCCACTTGCCGACATACCAAATTCCACAGGATGGATATGTCGTTCCCAACGTTCTCCCTTCCGAAATCCGACACGCCATTTCGTCGGTAAAGAAACAAATAGCACCCGGCCCAGACAAGGTCAGACCTGAACATCTGAAGAACCTGCCATCAGTACTCATCAATACACTGGCTCGGCTCTTCACTCGCTACCTGTCTGAATGCAAGGTTCCGTCCCAATGGAAAACCAGCAGGACCGTACTACTGTTCAAGAAGGGAGACATCCATGACATTGGCAACTATCGCCCGATCTGCCTATTGTCTGTCATCTACAAGTTGTTCACTCGAGTCATCCTAAATAGGATTGGCAGAACACTAGATGAAGGACAACCATGCGAGCAAGCCGGGTTCCGCAAAGGATTCAGCACCATTGACCATATCCACATGATAAACAAGCTCATTGAGGTTTCTCGGGAGTTCAAGATGCCGCTCTGTTTAACGTTCATTGATTTAAAGAAGGCCTTTGATTCTGTTGAGATGGAAGCGGTCATTGAAGCCCTAGCCAATCAGGGCATTCAAGCCCAATACATCAGGATCCTCCGTGAGCTGTATTGCGGATTCACTACCAGGATCTCACCATTCTACAAAGAAGTGATCGTTGATGTCAAGAGAGGGGTGCGGCAGGGTGATACCATTTCACCGAAACTCTTCAGTGCCACCCTCGAGAACATCATGCGACGACTGGAATGGGAAGGAATGGGAGTAAAGATAGATGGTCGACAATTGCACCACCTCTGCTTTACTGATGACATCGTTCTAATAACACCAAATATTAGCCAAGCAGCACAAATGCTGGCCAACTTCGACTGTGAGTGTGGAAAGGTCGTACCCCAGCTGAATCTCATGAAAACAAGGTTTATGAGAAATGGTCTCATTTCTGACGTTCCGTTCACTCTCAATGGAACGAACATCTCCAAATGCAACAGTTATATATACCTAGGTAGAGAAGTCAACATGACGAATGACCTGGCACCTGAGTTGCACAGGAGGAAGAGAGCGACTTGGAGTGTCTTCAAGAGCGTCGAAGAAATAGCTAAGAGGACAAAGAACCTCCGGCTCTGGGAACATCTCTTCGATTCCACTGTTCTTCCTGCATTAACATATGCCTCAGAGACCTGGGCCCTACACAAACAAGATGAGAACGCTATTCAGGTCTCCCAAAGAAGAATAGAAAGAGTTATGCTTGGAATATCACGTTTCACTCAAATGAGAGAAAGAATCAGGAGTTCTGACATCCGTCGACGATCAAGAATCAGAGACGCTATCTCATTTGCCAAGGTGTCAAAAGTCAGATGGGCTGGTCACATAATGAGATTTAAAGACGACCGCTGGACTAGAGCTGTTACTGACTGGATTCCACGGGATGTCAAAAGACCCCGTGGCCACCCACCTACTATACGGTCAGACTTCTTCGTCAAGATCATGAACGATCGGTTTGAGGCTCTTCATGTTCCCAAAGCGAACAGATGCCATTGGGCTACACTAGCACGCAACAGGGACAAATGGAGACGTTACTGGTGCCGCTCGAGCAAATCGACGACTAATGGGAAGTTAAGTGATTAAGTTAAGTGATTAAATGTATAACAGTTTATATGAGGCACCATTATATGTTTCTGTTGATTTGCAGTAAATTTCTGCAGAACAGTTATTGAAAATTACTATAATAGGCTAAGCTTCATTGTATGAGGTGGGGCTTCTATATATGTGTGTGTGTATATAATGTAACTTTTAAAGGTATTTTTATATTTATTTTATTTTAATATAAGTCAAAATGCATAAGTAGAGTAAATTTATTTAATTTTTAATCTGAGAAAAATATTGAAGTCCAGAAGGTTATGCTGCTAATTAGCAGATTTTTGTTACTTCTATGCGAGCAATTTCAGTAGCATCATGTAATGCTTGTCCTCAAGGTTTGACTATTTAGTGGAAATTGACCTTGCTCCTTTTCACATGTTTTGAGTTATGAAAAGTTGGTTCAGATGTTCTTTGATCTAAATAAGTATTTTTAGTCAACACACGTTTCTTATGTTTTATTTTACCCAGCTACCAAAATAATCAGACTTGTCGATTCCTCCATCCCTCTCAGAGAACCTGGCAAGCTACTGAGAGTATCCCACCCACATGGAGAGCCTGGCAAGCTACCCGTGGCGTATTCGATATGCCAAACACAGTAACAACTAGTCTCTTAATGGAGACGATACTGGTGCCCGCTTGAGTAATTAATTGAACAATGAGACGACAGTGCTACAGTGCAGTTTGTTCTTGGATTGTCTTCATTAGTAACAGAAAATAATAATTTGAGTCAGAAAGCATATAGACATTACTTTAAAATAAATGCTTAAAGGAAATATTATGAGAAGGAAATGGCAATATGTTGAATCATTACTTTATTAGGAGTCTTACAATTGCTACCTTACTTAACTTCCACAATTAGTGTTTCACAGACCAGTGATTTATATCTGTTACTCCATTTTATGAATTTAAGATGAAGGTTCTGAGGGTTTAAGTAATACACTAACATGTATCTTGAGGTCACAGGACAAAAAATTAGACTCATATTTCACTGCCATCAAAGCTTCTGATCTTTCCAGATTAGTTTGGAATTTGGATAAATTCATGTTATGTTTCTCTTTTTCCCTGATCTTCTACTTTTGAATCTCACTCTCAGTTTACATTAACTTCTCAATGTCTTTTAAATTGCTTTGAGCTTTCTTGTATTTCCATGGACATATTTTATTGCCCTGAAATATACTCCCTGCCTGTTGAAACCCCATCTGTCTTTGAAGTTTAGCTGAAATTTCATCTCTTTGGAATAAATCATGAGAAAATTGAAACTGGAAGTAATCTTTGCTTTCTCTATAGCACAACTTGATTGCAGCATCCAGTGTCATTTTTTGGTTTTTTACCTGTTGCTTTTACTTGGGGTGTCACTTTTTAATTTCTCCATTTAGCTTCATATTTTCATCCCTAGGAAGGCACTATACTTTTCAAATATTACTTCAAAAATATATAGTCATACATAGCATATATTCATATGTTCAACAAATACCTTGAGAGGTATTTAGTTAACAATTAGACTGAGATAATCAGCAAGATTTTAAGAGATCATATTTTTAAAGCATTAACAACAACATCAACATCTTGCTGAACTAACAAGATCACCAGAAGGATGTTTCCAAGTTCTGCTTTTGTACCATAATACTAATGACCTGTATTAGATTGCCAAATGTATTTTATGTATGGATATTAATAGAGACCTCCAAAATTTTGAAGCAAGTGTGCTTTTTGCTGTCCTACTTTTATTCATGGTATTTTTTGCTCACCATATTTTCAATAGAGAACTGAAGTAGATGCTAGCTCAATTTATATAAAAAATAATCACAAGTGTGCCTGATATCAACAAATAAGCTTTTATTGTGTCTGCAAATCCTCTTGGTGCAACTTAAGCCAAGCATATTTTAGGCATTGTTGCATAGGAAATAGAAACTTGTCTTGTAAGCTTAAAGCTGAGAATTGAATTTTCTGCAAACAAATAAAGATAAGATCTTTATCATCATCCTAAAGCCAGCTCTCAGAATGGGACATAGAATATTTGTCTAAAATATGTTTATAATGTGAAATGTAGTAACCAAAGATTTATAAATGGCCAACTGAAGGTGACATCTCAAAAGCATGAAAGTGTCCTCTAAGACTTTTTCTACTTTTACTTTCTTTTTAAAAATTTTTATTAGTGAGACATCATGAGGAATAGTTGTAGACTTACAAATTTTTGTGCTTGGGTTTCAATTATACAATGCTCAAATACCCATATTTCCACCAGTGCCCATTTCCCACCAACATGGATCCCAGTATCCCTCCCACCACCCATCCCCCCATCCCACCCTGCCTCTGTGGCAGGGCATTCTCTTTTGTTCTCTCTCTCTTATTGGGTGTTGTGGTTTGCAAATGAGGCAATGGGTGGATGGGAGAAGCATGCTGAATGTAGACTATAGACTTCTTTTTTTTTTATAAGCAGTTCTTAACTATGACACTAAGGGCAGAAGAATCACAGCTCACTTTGGAGAGACCCATCTAGATGCATGGAATGAAGCCAGTGACTCAATTACCAAAGTGGAAATATTTCTGATTAGCCTTGTTTGATGTTCAGGATCTTCAATTATCTTAGATGACTTATGATATAACTTTAGTCTGAAATTCAGTGTTTCCAAAGGTTAAAAGCACTGATGATGTCACATGAAAACTGCTTATGTTTTAAAAATTGAATAATATAAAAATTAAGTTTCCTCTAACAATTCAGTGGTATGAATTTGTGAATTGTGCTGAGAAAGCTAATATAAGACTGCCAATGATCAGGAGTGTTGGAGTGATAGTACAGAAAGGAGGGCATTTCCCTTGCATGGGGTGGACCCCATCACCCTATATTGTCCCTTGAACACTTCCAGGAGTAATTCCTGAGTGAACAGCCAGAAGTAAGCTCTGAAAACCTCCAGGCATGTCCCAAACCACAAAAAAATAAAAGAAAAAAAAGAGGGGCTGGAGTGATAGCACAGCAGGTAGGGTGTTTGCCTTGCATGCAGCCGACCTGGGTTCTATTCCCAGCATCCAATATGGTCCCCCGAACACTGCCAGGAATAATTTCTGAGTGCATGAGCCAGAAGTAACCCCTGTGCATCTCTGGGTGTGTCCCAAAAAAGCAAGAAAAAAAAAGGTTGTCATGACCTTAAGTCAAATTAAAAACTAAAATCTGAGGTACCAAAAGAAAGCTCTAGGGACTGGAGTACATGCTTTACTTGGGCGAGTGCCCTAATTTGATCCTAAGTACAACACAGTTCCCTTTGAGCACCACGTCAGTGGGAGAAGCATTGAACTGTCTGAAGGAAATGTCGCCCAAGACTCCTGTGCTATGCTTGAGATGCCCCACTCGAAAAATTGAATCTGAGTATTTTGGGGAAAGAAATATGGAATTTACAGGTTAAAGTAAGAAGATATAAAAACAGAGAATTGTATTGAATTTGTTCTTGATCCTAGAAAGAAAAATTTTTATGTAATACTGGGTAATTTTATATTTGCATACCAATTTTATACTTATCATTTCAACTTAATGTAACTAAATGTTAGATCTCACTTATTATGTAAACATAAGATAATATTTTTTGCTATTATAAAATCAAATTTTAAGCAACATATTAAATAAAAATGATCAATATATTATTGTCATGAAAAGTATTGAAAATTATAAAAGTAATTAAAAGAAAATTAAAAAGGAGGGAAAGAATTCTTTGCAGGATGGGAAGAGGAGGTCAATGTTGAGATAAGAATTAAATATTAGCTCAGCATAAGAAGTCACAAGAGTTTATGTCAAGTTGATGAATCAAGAACTAGAGTAGAAAAAAAGGAGAATTTAAAGATCTAACATAGAAATATAATTTTAAAGGTTAAAGAATTCATTTCAGAAATCTAGAGATTGGGAAATATGGGACAAAGGAGTTTTAATAGCTCCATTTGATTTGATTTTTAATTTTCAATAAAGAAATTTTATTAAAAGGAGGAGAAAAGAAAGTGCACTCAAGGGAGAACATAGGGAAAATCTGCCAAGCTGTCGAGTTATCCCAGGCAGATCGATCTCTGGGCTGTAAACTCTGAGGCCTTCTCAGAATGGGGCCAGACACTTTCCTCTCCCTTCCAGAGAAAGTAAAAGTAACCCTCCCACCTGACCTCCTCCAACGTATAAAGGGCCCAGACCCAGAGCGGCTGGAGTGCAGAACTTCATACCTCCTCCCTATTTCACAGTGCTAACAGCCCAGTAGGAACACTGAGAATTTGATGAGAAAGTTGTGTAGAAGCTCAGCAAGCTCAATGGATGAGAACAATAAAACAAAAGATTCCACTAGAACCAACCAGCTCAGTAAATCCTCAGACAATGGCATTAGTAAACACTATTTTGAGAAATAACAAGTATCACAAGTTGACATTTAAGGATATATTTCCTGATAATTGTATTTTCCATTCTATTGCAACAAACATTATGAAGTAAATTTGTTTGTGTCTGCTAAGGGGGCAGACTTGGGAGTGGGTAAGGGGGCATTTTGGTGGAGGGAATGGTGAGAGCATAGGCTTCTCCAGAGAGAAGAGAGAGGCTTAAGAATCAAAAGAAAGGAATTATACACCCCCTGTTGGGATGTTGGGATGTGGGTGATTCCAGAGTGGAATGTCTCATTTTATATTTTAAAAATATTATTATTTTAAAATTTGAAACACCATGGCTTACACTACTAATGACCAAGTATTCTGTGCCTTGCTCAGATCTCATATCTCAGTTCTGTGGACCAATTCACCAGTTCTGTTGACTGAGTTGATTCTTTTTCAAGTCATGATATTGTTGAAGCAGTGAAATGACAAATTTAACAGCTCTAAAATTATGGAATCACTTTTCTAGGATATCTTGCTGTAGATGATATTTTCCTCTGTTAAGCTTTTTTTTGGTGAAGCAAAATATTGAAATACAGAGAGAGAGAAGGAGAGAGAGACAGAGAGAGTGAGAGAGAGAGAATAGGGGAAAGAGAACATGGACCTCTCCAGCTGGAAAAAACTGAGAAGAGGCAGAAGAAAAAAATATGTGAAGAGAGAACAGGCTTAGAAGGAAAGCTTGTTAAGCTATTTTGTGTTTGACCTTCACCTGTTAATGTATATCACTGAGATCAACCAATTTATGAGTGTGAAATGTAAAGGTGATTAGATATATAGGTGTATGATGTTGCTTTTTAGAAGTATGGAGTATATGTAAAGGTCAGGGTACTTCAACTCCGAACAATATAGATGTAACATATCTACTTAGATAATCTGGTTCCGGGGCCAAGATCTCCAAGCCTACTCGGATTTGGGCCGAGCATCCTCCACCCAGATCCTCCAAATTCCAGTAGGCGGGGGTCACACCCACCAACTGGCCCCCTGGCGCCGTGAAATCCCATCAACGGCTAAGACTCAGAGACTATAAAAACCAGCTCCCGGAACTGCGCGGCCGCATTCACGGCCGCGTGACATCCTATTATGACATCTTATTATCTCATTCCTACTTTGGACAAACTGGCAGGCTACCGAATGTAGCCTGCCCACACGGCAGAGTCTGGCAAACTCCCTGTGGCGTACCCAATATGCCAAATACCAGTAACAATGATGGGTCTCATTCTCCTAAAGATCCTTGAATATAATCTCAGGGTTAGGATGAAGGAGACATTACTGGGGCCTGCTCGAGGCAATCGATGATTAACAGGATGATTTGTGATTGTGATTGTGATATCTACTTATATCTACATAAATTACAGCTTTATATACATCTAACATATTTATCTGTAGCTATAAAGATGCATTAAGATTAAAATTTACTTAACAAGACTATCTAGAAAGGAGACATTGGCCACATATTATAATTTGAGTCTTAGAAATTAATTTTTTCACTCATTATTTCATTAAAATTCTTGTGACAACTCTGAGAGTGTTACTATGATTAAGGAAGCCGCCAATGGTTAGATTAAATTAATGAAGACAGCATTTGACAGCAGAATTTGGAAGCAGATTTTGTCAACCTCTACTGGAATCTGCTAATGATTAGACCACAGCTGACTCTGAGAAAAGTTTTCTCAAAGATTTCACAAGCTCAAAAACTCACATATGTTTTCAAGCTGCCTTAAAATTCATTTACCACTACTCAGCTTAGAAATCTATCCATATTTGTATACAGGGGCACAAGGTGGTGAAACTGAAAAGAAAAAAGTACTTGTTAAAAATAATTTTTTTTCTCTTTGAATCACAGTGCTCAGGGCTTATTCCTGGATCTTTTCTTGTGGTGCTTGAGAGACTATCCATGGTACTGGGACTGCACCTGGGCTGGCTATGTGCAAAGGCCCTACCTGCTATATTATCTATCTGGCCCATAAGGGTAAGTTTTTGCTGAGAATATTTATAGAAGCCATGAGGCATTTCTGACTTGTCCAATGATCTTTTCTTATACTTTGATATTTGATATTGTTATCAATGTGAATCAGAGACTCAGACAAATTTTGAGGAGTTTATTAGCCTGCAACTACACAGTGTCCCAGACTCAAATCATACAGCCCTGATCATAGTTTTTTTCTAGTCTTTCAAAGGGTTTTGCACATCCATCTATCAGGAAGTCAGGCAATCCGGTAGCAGATGTACAGAAGCAGATAAGCGATTTGGTTGGCATTACAATTTGGTCATAATTGCTCACAATTAGTCCCACTTATTTTCTACAGTCAGCAATTAGGAAATTTCTGTCTCTGGTTTTAACCAATAAAGTGATTATTTTTGCAGTCCATTGTCTTAGGAAACCCCTCACACTGGTCTTAAAGATTATTAAACTGTTACAGTTTTAGTGATAGTTCTTGGGAAATATCAGTCACTGGTTATAGTCACAGGACATGTTTGGAAGGCACAATTTCTGGGGTCTGCTCTAAGGCAAAAAAAGTGAAAACACAACATGGTGGTTCGAAAACAGGATGGTTTTCTGTTGCCAAACTACTACAATACTCCTAATAGGTCATAATCAGTATCTTTGGTATTCTAGACAAAGTTCAAAAACTTAGATAATGTAATGTTTTTCTTATTCAAAGTGCATCAAATTTCTGGTATCAGCTAAGCAGGCATCATGCACGGAATGTTAGAAGACCATAAAAAGATGATCAGGGAATATTTGGGAAGAACTCTAGTCCTCTGGGTCATTACCCACTCCCCGCCCCCAATCCACAACTTTCAGAGAGCCAGTTCCAACACTTCGGCCAGAGGAACAATAAGGGATCATTCCCCCAAAGGCCCCATAAGACTCTGAATATAGAAGACCACCCAAACTCAAAGTCATTTTCATGACAATGCCTACCTGGGGATTCTTATTGGCATAGTCAGCTCCAAGCCTGGGCTCTTTGAAGAGGTATTTAAAATTAGCTTTGCAAAGGTCACTGCTCACACTCTTTTCTGGCACCCACATCTCCTAACTCAGGGAGTATAATTTTGCAGGATTCTCCCTTTGCCTTCTCCTTTCTCCAGAGAAGCTTTCTCTCTTGAAGATATTTCTTTTTCCTCATTCCCTCTTTCCTCTCATTTTTTCTACAGAAAGAGTTTTACTTCACTATTTTTGCTCTGAAGTTCCTTTCTTTATTTTTTTTAATTTTTAAAAATGAATGACCGTGAGATACAGTTACAGATTTACAAACTTTTGTGATTACATTTCAGTCATACAATGATCAAGTACCCATCCCTCTACCAGTGCCCATTCTCTACCACCAATGTTCCCAGGATCCCTCCCCACCCTCCACCCCCACCCCCAGCCCCCACCTTTGTGAAAGGCACATTCTCTTTTATTTCTCTCTTCTTTTGGGCGTTATGGTTTGCAATATGTATATTAAGTGACCATCATGTTAGGTACATAGTTTACTTTCAGCACACATCTCCCATCCCGAGCAAGCCCTCCAAACATCATTTACTTGGTGGTCCCTTCTCTATCTCAGCTGTCTTTCTCCCCCAGCATTTGAGACCAGCCTCCAAGCCACGGAGAAATCCTCCTGGTCCTTGTCTCTACTATCCTTGGGTCTCCCATTATGTTACTTTATATTTCACAAATGAGGCTGCTGTTAGAAAAGGTGAAGTCATAAAATTTTAATATAACGAGATCAACATGGAGAGTATCATGCTAAATGAAACGAGTCAGAGAGAGAGGCAGACATAGAATGGCTGCACTCATTTGTGAAGTTCCTTTCTTTGAAAAGAGACAATGAACTTAGGAAAGTGGGTGAAACTTGGAACTGCCTTCTTTCTTTCTTTCTTTCTTTCTTTTCCTGGGAAGTCTATAACCTCACCTCATCTGTAGAACCAGAACTCTCCAAGGATCCAGGTATTAAGCACGATTCCCACTCCTCAAAAACAAAGTGGTTCAGTTTAACAATTGACTTTGTGGGGCTGGCAAAAATTTAACAGTCATGCAGAGTGGGAGCCAGCATAGATATTTATGAGTCTGGTCTTAAAACCTAGTGCTTCTCTGGCAAGGTCGTGCTATGCTAAGCAGAAGGATATTAAAATTCTCTTTACTATAGAAGTTTCTATATTGAGGTTCCCTTCTTACACCCTGCAGCTGCCCACATACTCATCCAGCAGCAACAGGAGTAACTCTGAGGCAGGCAGACAGGCAGGTAGGGAGCTCTTGGCAGTGAGTTTAGGAAAATAATACACCCAAGATATGAGCAAGGAAGGAAATTACTCGATAACCAGCATTTTGCCATTACCCACACTGCAGACTGGGCCATTTAAGAAGAGGAATTAATGCCTGATAAGACTCTGAAGCAGAACCAGCCCAGGGCATACTGGTTCCCAGAGGAGAGAAAATACTTCAGTAGGAACTAAAGTTGGAGAGGAAACTGGAAAGAAGACCACTGAAAGATTGAAGTCCTTTTCCCTTGACAGAGTTCTAGCTATACGCCTAGATGATATTTTTTAAATGTAAGAGTATTGATTGCTATTTATTCAGCCATTGTTTAAGCTGATTGAGTTGGGCATGAACTCCACATTACTTAAAATTTTTTTAATTGAATATCTGTGAGATAGACAATTGAACAAAGCTGTTCATAATTTGGTTTCAGTCATACAATGATCCAACACTCATCCCTCCACCAGCATACATTTCCCACCACCAATGTCCCCTGTTTCCTATAACCACTCTCCAACATCCCACACCTGCCCCTCCCAACCTGGAGCCTCCCTCTATGGGAGGTACTTTCCTTCTTTCTCTCTCTTTCCTTTCCCTTTTTTGCATTATGGTTTGCAATACAGATGCTAAGAGGTCATGGCATTTGTTCAGGGCATACGGTATTTTTATTGAGATGGTAAGACTGAAGTAGCTTCTCCACTGGGTGGCCGCTTTGGGGTGTGAATATGACTGCAGAGGCTTCCGCAAGTACAGGGTGGTCGGGTTGGGAGGTAGCCCATCCCGACCCCTAGAAATCCCAGACATTTCAGTCACAGAACCCACATACCTGAATTTTCAGCAGATTATGTCTTGCTGAGGTCCGTCTTGAGATGGTGGAGTCAGTCTGGGGGTATGGCGGTGATACTGGATTGTGAAAGCAAAGGAGGGCTCTCCTTGGGCAGGCTTCTGGCCAACCCACTCCACCCCAATTTATCCCAGTCTGTTCAGCCATGCGCAGGTCCGAGATTAACTGCAGCTTTTGGAGATTTATGGATCTCTGAAATAAGGCCAATAAATGAGCTTGCATAGCTGAGCTGGAGGTGGTTTGTGGGTGTGGCGCCCACAGACCTAACTTTTGGCTATTTAAATTCTTGATAAACTTGGTCCCAAGTTGTTGGGTCCAGCCAAAGGCATGGCAGCAATTTTGGAGTAAGCCCGAAGACACCATCACACTGCTGATGCACGTGCCTCGCAGGTGCAGGTTGATCTGCTGGCAACACAATATTCCCAAAGCCTAGACAATTTGGGGAAACAAAAAACCCTTTAAAATGACATTTGCAAAAGCACATTTGATTCTGGAATCATCCACATTCTAGTTTTGGATGAATAATTTCTTTATCTTACTCCGCATGATTCCTCTCCCCTCTGCCCCTATGCCCTTCTCTCTCTTCCACAGCATGAAGGTACAGCAAAGGAAAAGACACCATCTAAGAATCAGAAAGCAAGCTACTACTGATACATAATCTGATCTTGATTTTATACATCCCAGATTCCAGAATTAGGAAAACATATATTTATTTTATACATAAACTACTAAGCCAATAAAGGCTGCAATAGCATAGCGGTAGGGCGTTCGCCTTACAAGCGGCCAACATGGCCGACCCGAGTTCAATTCCTCCGCCCCTCTCGGAGAGCCCGGCAAGCTACCGAGAGTATTCGATATGCCAGACACAGTAACAACAAAGTCTCCAATGGAGACGTTACTGGGCCCGCTCGAGCAAATCGACGATCAACGGGAGGGCCTTTACCTTTACCTTTTTTTACTAAGCCAATGGAATTTTTGAATAGCAGTCTAAAGAATCTAAGTCTATTTTAAAACAACCAAGTTATCCAAGACTATGATTTGGACACAGACAGAGAGAAACAGCATATATATTTTTTTGTCCCAGAGTGAACTTATATTAGCTCATAAATTTTTATTATTTAGGAAGAGAGGAATAAGATAATGATGGAAATAGTAATATAAGCATTTCCTGATTTAAAAAATCTTATTCTTACCACTTTGCTTTTATAAAAGACCTCCATTCATATAAGCATTTGCGAACCAAAGAAATCCAAAGAGATTTTTTGAGCTTTACAACAAAAGGTTGAACATAGCAATTCAGTGCTTGTTTTTCAGCTGCCGCTCCAGGGCTGTACTTTGCCTAAGTAACAACATTCGCCTCACGAAGCTTCTTCCCTGCAGGCTGGACAGTGAACATATGATTCCTGATTTTCCTACATGTTAGTGTGGACTTAGGTTTGGTATGATTTAGTAATATTTAAAGTCTGGGGGATGGAGCGATAGCACAGTGGTAGGGCGTTTGCCTTCCACGCGCCAACATGGCCAACCCGAGTTCGATTCCCCCGCCCCTCTCGGAGAGCCCAGCAAGCTACCGAGAGTATCTCGCCCGCAGGGCAGAGCCTGGCAAGCCACCCGTGATGTATTCGATATGCCAAACACAGTAACAACAAAAATCTCCAATGGAGATGTTACTGGGCCCGCTCGAGCAGATCGATGAACAACGGGAGGGCCTTTACCTTTACCTTTTATTTAAAGTCTGGAAATGACAAAAATGTTTTCATGTAAATTGGTAGCATTTGCTTTTCTGCTTGTGAAATAATTTATAGGGACACTCCACATTCTGTAACTGGGAGAAGACTATGTAGCTAAAATATATATAAATCAACTGATGTGATGAACTAAGAAAAATTACTTGATCACTTGACATCCCTTTACTCATCTATTTGTTCAAGTGGGTGCCAGTAACGTCTCCATTTGTCTCTGTTACATGCTCGTGTAGTCCAATGGTGTCTGCTCATTCTAGGAACATGAAGAGCCTCAAATCGATCGTTCAGGGTCTTGACAAAGAAGTCTGACCATCTTGTAGGTGGGCTGCCAGACGATCTTTTGACGTCCTGTGGAATTCAGCTGGTAACAGCTCTAGTCCAGTGGTCATCTCCAAGTTTCATTACGTGTCCAGCGCATCTGATTTTCGATGCCTTGGCAAATGAGACAGTGTCCCTGATTCTTGATCGCCAACAGAGGTCAGAACTCTGGATTCTTTCTCTCACTTGAGTGATACTCCAAGAATAGCTCTTTGGATTCCTCTTTGAGAGACCCGAATAACATTCTCATTCTGTTTTCATAGGGCCCAGGTCTCTGAGGCATATGTTAATGCAGGAAGAACAGTGGAATCGAAGAGATGTTCCCAGAGCCGGAGGTTCTTTGTCCTCTTAGCTATTTCTTCAACGCTCTTGAAGACATTCCAAGCCGCTCTCTTCCTCCTGTGCAGCTCGGGTGCCAGGTCATTTGTTATGTTGACTTCTTGACCTAGGTACACATAGCTGTTGCATTTGGAGATGTTCGTTCCATTGAGAGTGAATGGAACATCAGAAATGAGACTGTTTCTCATAAACCTTGTTTTCATGAGATTCAGCTGGGGTCCGACCTTTCCACACTCACAGTCGAAGTTGGCCAGCATTTGTGCTGCTTGGCTAATATTTGGTGTTATTAGAACGATGTCATCAGCAAAGCAGAGGTGGTGCAATTGCCGACCTTCTATCTTCACTCCCATTCCTTCCCGTTCTAGTCGTTGCATGACTCTCTCGAGGGTGGCACTGAAGAGTTTCAGTGAAATGGTATTGCCCTGATAAACCCCTCTCCTGACATGGATGATAACTTCCTTGTAGAATGGTGAGATCCTAGCAGTCAATCTGTAATACAGTTTATGAAGGATCATGATTTATTGAGTTTTAAGGCCCTGTTTGGCTAAGGCTTCGATGACGACTTCTGTCTCAACATAATCAAAGACCTTCTTTAAATCAAATAACATTAGACAGACTGGCATCTTGAATTCCCGAGAAACCTCATTGAGCTTGGTTATTGTGTGGATATGGTCGACTGTGCTGAATCCTTTTCAGAACCCAGTTTGCTTGTATGCTTGTCCTTCATCTAGTGTTCTGCCAATCCTATTCAGGATGACTTAAGGGAACAGCTTATAGAAGGCAGACAACAGGCAGATCGGGCGATAGTTGCCAATGTCGTGGATGTCTCCCTTCTTGTACAGTAGTACAGTCCTGCTGGTTTTCCACTGGGATGGAAGCTTGCATTCAGACAGGTAGTGTGTGAAGAGCCGAGCCAATATATTGATGAGTACTGATGGCAAGTTCTTCAGGTGTTCAGGTCTGACCTTGTCTGGGCCAGGTGCTATTCGCTTCTTTACCGAAGAAATGGCATGTTGGATTTTGCAAAAGAGAACATTGGGAATGACATATCCATCCTGTGGAATTTGGTATGTGGGCAGGTGGACCTGGCTATTGAAGAGATCTGAGTAGAAGTTAGGATAGTCTTCTCTATTGCCCTTCTGAACGATGTGATAGATCCATCAGGACATTGGAGGGCAGTCATCTTGGTTTTGTAGTTGCCGAAGGACAGGTGGGTGTAGTGAATGCTTTCCCCAGCTTCTACCGCATCTGTGAGCACTGCTGCTCTTCTCTCTTTGAGGTCTTCCTTGATAGCTTCTCTGCACTGTTTTGCAAGCTTGGACGTTTGCTTGCAGTTGCCTGAGGCTTGCGCCAAACCACGTTGGCAAATAAGCTCAAGAGTTTTAGAGGACAGGCGTCTTTTTCTGTCTATCTCTCTCTTGGTGTTCCTTGCACAATCATGGAGGTGCTGAACCAGTCAATCGTATTCCTCATCAACACTGTCAATGACGGCATCTTCCCATGTTGCTGCAATAGTGCCAAAGAGCTCCCAGTTGGTGGAGTTCTTAAAATAATTCCCATTAATATAAAATGTCCTTAAAATTCCTCATACTACTTATTTTAAAGGATTATGTAAGTTAATCATCAAAATGTTTCATGATTAAAAGCTATCATCTCAGAATACATTTTAACTTATTCAAATATATATATTCACCTGACCCTGAAGGCTTCACCGACATGGCAGCACTGAGAAGGATGAGAAAGGAGAGGCCGACAAAATCTCAAGGCCGACCTAGGCTGCCACAACGAAGGAAGACAAAAATGATCGTCTGTACTTTCAATGCACGTACGCTAGCATCAGATGCATCCATCGAGGACCTGATGGTACAAGCGCGAATGATCAAGTACGACATCATTGGTCTGACCGAGACAAGAAGACAAGAAGACACGAATCTCACCATGCCGTTTTCGACACTGGAGAAGAATTGTTCCTCGGAACATGCGATAAAAGAGGTGTTGGAGGCGTCGGTGTCCTTATCAACACAAACTTGGCCAAGAGCATTGATTCATTCGAATGCCTAACAACCCGAATCGGATGTTTACATTTGAATAGATGTGGCTCACTGCCTGCAGTTTCTATCTTCGTTGTCTACGCACCAACATCTCATTATGATGAAAGAGAAATCGAGAAGTTCTACATGGAGCTAGAGAAATTCTATAAAGAAGACCACACCTTCTACAAGATCATTGTGGGTGATTTTAATGCCAAGATAGGACCGAGAAGATCAGCTGAAGAACTTCACATCGGAACCCATGGCCTAGAATGGAACGAACAGGGTGAGAGACTGTCTGAGTTCATCATGTCGACCAAGACCATTCATGGTAACTCACAGTTCCAGAAGGCAGAATCTAAACGATGGACATGGGAGTCTCCCGGTGGACGATTCCACAACGAAATAGACCACATCATATTCAATCGACGGTTTTGCCTGACTGATGTCGCTGTTGTCACAAAATTTCGAACGGGATCGGACCACCGTCTCCTTCGTGCAAAATTCTACTTCACAGAGCGGGGAGAAAGGGCTGCAAAGTTCAAAAAGAGAACTCCCAGAACGACCACCAACTGGGAACTCTTCGGTACTATTGCGGCAACATGGGAAGATGCCATTGTTGACAACATTGACGAGGAATACGATCGACTGGTTCAGCACCTCCATGAATGTGCGAGGAACGCCAAGAGAGAGATAGCCACAAAAAGTCGCCTATCTTCGAAAACTCTTGAGCTAATTCGCCAGCGTGGTTTGGCGCATGCCTCAGGCAACCGCAAGCTAACGTCCGAGCTTGCAAAGCAGTGCAGAGATGCGATCAAGGAAGACCTCAAAGAGAGAAGAGCAGAAGTACTGGTAGATGCGGCAGAAGCCGGGAAAAGTATTCGTAACGCCCGCCTGTCCTTCGCCAACTATAAGACCAAGATGACTGCCCTCCGACGTCCTGATGGATCCATCACATCCTCCAGAACGGCAATGGAGAAGATTATCCATGACTTCTACTCAAATCTCTTCGATAGCCATGTCCACTTGCCGACATACCAAATTCCACAGGATGGGTATGTCGTTCCCAACGTTCTCCCTTCCGAAATCCGACACGCCATTTCGTCAGTAAAGAAGCAAACAGCACCCGGCCCAGACAAGGTCAGACCTGAACACCTGAAGAACCTGCCGTCAGTACTCATCAATACACTGGCTCGGCTCTTCACTCGCTACCTGTCTGAATGCAAGGTTCCATCTCAATGGAAAACCAGCAGGACCGTACTACTGTTCAAGAAGGGAGACATCCATGACATTGGCAACTATCGCCCGATCTGCCTATTGTCTGTCATCTACAAGTTGTTCACTCGAGTCATCCTGAATAGGATTGGCAGAACACTAGATGAAGGACAACCATGTGAGCAAGCAGGGTTCCGCAAAGGATTCAGCACCATCGACCATATCCACACGATAATCAAACTCATTGAGGTTTCTCGGGAGTTCAAGATGCCGCTCTGCTTAACGTTCATTGATTTAAAGAAGGCCTTTGATTCTGTTGAGATGGAAGCGGTCATTGAAGCCCTAGCCAATCAGGGCATTCAAGCCCAATACATCAGGATCCTCCGTGAGCTGTATTGCGGATTCACTACCAGGATCTCACCATTCTACAAAGAAGTGATCGTTGATGTCAAGAGAGGGGTGCGGCAGGGTGATACCATTTCACCAAAACTCTTCAGTGCCACCCTCGAGAACATCATGCGACGACTGGAATGGGAAGGAATGGGAGTGAAGATAGATGGTCGGCAACTACACCACCTCCGCTTTGCTGATGACATTGTTTTAATAACACCAAACATCAGCCAAGCGGCACAAATGCTGGCCGACTTTGACCGTGAGTGTGGAAAGGTAGGACTACAGCTGAATCTTACGAAGACAATGTTTATGAGAAACAGCCTTGTTCCTGACGCCCCATTCGCTCTCAATGGAACGACCATCTCCGAATGCAACAGCTATGTGTACCTAGGTCGAGAGGTCAACATGACAAATGACCTGGCACCCGAGCTGCGCAGGAGGAAGAGAGCGGCTTGGAACGCCTTCAAGAACGTCGAAGAAATAGCTAAGAGGACGAAGAACCTCCGGCTCCGGGCACATCTCTTTGATTCCACTGTTCTTCCTGCATTAACATATGCCTCAGAGACCTGGGCCCTACGCAAACAAGATGAGAACGCCATTCAGGTCTCCCAAAGAAGAATAGAAAGAGCTATGCTTGGAATATCACGTTTCACTCAAATGAGAGAACGAATCCGGAGTTCTGACATCCGTCGACGATCAAGGATCAGGGACGCTGTCTCATTTGCCAAGGTGTCGAAAATCAGATGGGCTGGTCACGTAATGAGATTTAAAGACGACCGTTGGACTAGAGCTGTTACTGGTTGGATTCCACGGGATGTCAAGAGACCGCGTGGCCGCCCACCTACCAGATGGTCAGACTTCTTTGTCAAGGTCATGAACGATCGGTTTGAGGCCCTCCATGTTCCCGGAGCGAAGAGATGCCATTGGGCTACACTAGCACGCGACAGGGACAAATGGAGACGTTACTGGCGCCCGCTCGAGCAAATCGACGACTAACGGGAAGATAAGTGATTAAGTGATATATTTAGTAAGTATTTATCTTAATTGTGCCCAATTCTATCTAGGTACTGCAAGGAAAGCAAGATAAATGCAAGTAATTGATTTTTTTTAAGAATAATTGCATATCATACGTGCAGTAATAAGAGCAAACAAGAGCAACTGCTATGATCAAGAGCTCCACTGTATAAAATAATTCCCAGTACTGTTAGTGTTTCATTCATGGAAGCATCAAATGAGTAAGGATCTCTTTTAGCATGATGACATCATGAAGGAAACAGAATCCAATCTTTTGGTCTTATACTTTGATTTATTAGGGCCAGTCAAGACAAGTAAATGGAAAACTACTTATTTCTTTCATAAGATATTCAAATATTTGAAGTATAGTGATTTTTCAAAATCCATTAATTTTAGAGTATGCTTATTTAATGTTGAGGAATTGAGACAGAAAAGTTTTCCAAGGGAGACCTGGAAATAGAGAGAAAAAAGACCTTTTCCATGACCTGAAGGGAATTTTCTGTTTGTTCCCCTTCAAAAAAATGATTAAGATGGAATTTACTTAATAACAGCAAATCAAAGGCTAATTTTACATTGCAATTTCCTAAAGCTCTACTGTGTAATTAACCCAAGGTCTCTCTGCATTTAAATGTCAAATTTGGTACAGATGAGGTGTTAACTGGCTCACAGAGAAGTGTACCGATCATTTTTGTGAAAGTTTTCAAATCAATACCTGCCCTACTATTTATCTGTGCTTAACCACTAAGGTAAAGAAAGCTGGGAAAGAGGGAGAATGGTAGGCAATTTTTATAACAGGAGACCTAGGGAATGCGCTCGACATCACTCAGTCAACCAGACGGGTGATTCTTCTTGTTTTGAAGGATATGGTGCTGTTTGGGCCCCTCCATACCAGGAACCACCAGGACCATTCTCATGCTACTTAAAGTGTAGAGTGAGTTTCCAGAGCTATACCTGGTAATGCCGGTGAAACAGCATATGTTGGTGGGGATCTAACCTATGTGGGAGCATGATAGCTACATAGTCTAAAAGCTGTATTAAGTGCTATATGTATCCTAATTGTGATCATTGTCCCCCAGTATTTTGATTTCTGATTTATCAAAAACCAAAAATGGGACCTAGTGTATTTCCTGATACTATTAACCTCGGAAAGCTTTTGTATGAGATTCTCAGGAAATGACTTTCCTTCTTTGCAGGGTTAGCATTAACCTAGACTTTCCACTACTCAGTACTCCCTGAATTTTGAGTCTTTTTGTCTTATTTTTTCTATTGAATTATGTGTGCTGTGGGACAGGAACACTTCTTATATGGTTACCTGCCCTAATTTTTCAACATCCTAGGGACCCCTACTACAATTTAGAAATTAGATGGGCTTTTATAAAACTAATGGATGGTATAAAAGCAAGTTTACATGCCTTTGGGGGAAATATCTATCTACATATAGTTAATGGTGTATAAATAATTGATCATAAGTGAGATACAAGAAGTCAATAATTTCCACCTAGAAATCTGTTCCCAAGATATATTGTTCTATGATTGTTCTTTTAAGTCATGAGGGATGAACCCCACTGTTTTAGGTGGTGATGGATTTTCTCCTAAAGGAATGAGATATTCCCACAGGCAGTCATCCTAAAATTGGGCAAGTTATGAGCAAGAGCTTGGGCTGGAAAGAGGCAAGGAGTTATATCTACTTTTTCTTCTGAATTCTGATTCTTATCTGTGGATGTTGCCAGGCAATATTTGTGAAGATGTTTCTAAAAGAAACTAATATTTGAATTTCAGAGGGTCATTTGAATTTCAGTAAAGATCCAATGTGATTAAGTATGATCCAATCCACCAACAATAAAAGAGATGGAAGAAAGGTGAATCAAGCTAGGTTTTTTACTTTCTACCCTGACACATTGAAAGTTCTGGTTCTCAGACTTCCGACCTGGACAGCGTTATATCAACTTCCTTGGTTTTTAGGTGTTCAGAACAGGGCTGAACCATACCACTGGCTTTTCTGGTTTTCCAGCTACAGAGAGCATATTCAGGCTTTTCTCAGCCCTTAAGTTATATGACATGATTCCCATAATAAATCTTCATATTTATATAAACTATATCAGTCTATCCTATTGGCTCTGTTTCTGTGGAATCTTCCTAATACAGAGTTACATCTTTTAGCCTATTGAATTTCAATTCTGATACAACTCTAAAAGTGACACAAAGGAGCTGGAAAGATAATACAGGGATAAGGTGCCTGCTCTGCATGAAGTTAACCCCAGTTCATTCCAAGTACCACATGGTCCACAAAGCACTGTCAGGAGTAGAGCACAGTCAGGAATAGACTAGGTGTAGCTCAACATGCTGCCCTCCGCCCATACCTCAGCAAGTACTATAAATTGCTACTGGTCTTTATTCCTCAAGGGACCATGAGAGTTTGGGTTACTCAGTAAACCCAAATTTTGAGATGGAGAGAAGAATAAGCAAGACTAAAAGACAGCATATGTAGCAGTAGTAATGGATATTTCAATCATACATTCAGGACTGCTTGGTTTTTTCCCCTAAGAAACTATCCTTTATTAAGGTTGTGATTTCTCTATAGCTTTCACTTTATTAGGAGTAATGAACTTTACACGCAGCCGTTCTAAATCTATTGGTACCTACTGCCTTAAGTGGAGAGATTTTTTTCATATGTAATTTGGGATTTTGTATTCCCTGTGCATGCTAAGGATTTCATTATGCTTCTAAGAACATGCTATTTAGGGCATTTGCCACTGTGATTTTTCTTTAGGTAAAATGTAGAATGAACTGATATTTTACTCTCAGATTGATGGCACAGTGGAATGCATTCCAATTTGTATAAATACCTCAGGTTGCATTTTGTGGATCCCAAAGTAATTTTTGGGGGACGTTGACTTACTCATGTGTGGATCATTTGATTTCTAAAACCATCTGGCTTATGGTTGCAGGACGATGCAGCAGCTTTTCCATTGTCCTCACATCTCCCATTCTTGAAGAGGCCACGCCATTTAATTTCAGAAATGGAGACATTTTGACTGGCTGCCAAGTATAAGCTTTCAGTGCAGTTTTTATAGTTCCATTTACACACCCTCCCTGAGACCAGCATTGTATGAAGATGGTTTATGGTCTTTTTGCTTTTGACTTCAGTGGTAAAACAAATGAAGTTGCACTAAATATATATATCTGCTCAACCTAGATGTTATACTATTATTCCTCCCAATTTTCAAAATAGGATTAAATGCAGCATAAATCAGATATTCCTTAGGTAGTTTATTGGATTCAAGATCAATATTCATTTTTCTTTATTTTTCTTGCTATCTCTTCATGCCACCTATGTTTATATATATTTCTTGGTTTAGACTTTTTTATTTGTTCTGACTTGGGCTCTGTATTGTTCGGTAAGATTGGAAAATTATTTCAACTTGTCATCTAAATAGCTAGAGGAAAAACTTGTACAGTTTGTCTGAATTATACACAACAAAGTTGGGCAGATATAGAAAAATATATTATTTTTAAAAAGTGTCTTGATGTTTGACAATTCTTTTTGACAATTCTAGTTAGTTTGTATAGAAAACTTGATATCAGTTACACTATATTTTTAATAGGAAGAAAATGGTTGTTTAAGATTTATTTCAGGATCTGATTTTGTGTATAATGTTCCACCCCTGAAATGAAGATTTCCTAGAATTGCTAATCTTATTTATTGCAATTTTCTCCTGATCTTTGTGTTTCTATAAAACAAAACGACATCCTTTCCACTTTCCACAGAAGTATATTTCCACTTCTCTGCCTTCCACACCTTCTTGGTTGTTGCTTCTACTTCCTTTGTCTAGTCCCTCTAAAAGACTACTTCTCATTTCTGTTCTAATTTTTTCTTATCTCTTCTGCACCTTCATAATTATTTTCCACTAGGAGGCTTTTCTTTACCTTCCATAGCTCTTTCTTCTATTTTTTCTTATTTTTTATGTTCTTTTTCTGTCACTCTTCCTCCGCATCTCTCTATGTAGTATATGCAATGTATAATATATTCAAATGTATTATTTTGTGTCCTGTTTCCTACCTAATGCTTATCTACCTACTTGGTATATCTATATAGCTTTACATTCTCTAGCAGTTCTAAACTCTGCATACTCTGCCATACTTTTGTATTCTTTTTTTTTGGGGGGGGGTGGGGTTTGGAGCCACACCTGGCAATACTCAGTGGGGGGTTACTGTATGCAGCTGACCTGGCTACCTGGAGTTCGATTCCTCCACCCCTCTTGGATAACCCAGCAAGCTACTGAGAGTATCTCGCCCACACGGCAAAGCCTGGCAAGCTACTCATGATGTACTTGATATGCCAAACACAGTAACAACAAGTCTCACAATGGAGATGTTACTGGTACCCGCTTGAGCAAATCGATGAACAATGGGAGGACAGTGCTACAGTGTGCTACAATTCTTTTGTTTGTTTTTATGGGCCATACCCTGTGGTGCTCAGCACTTACTCTTTTTAAAAAAAATTTTATTAGTGAAACATCATGAAGTACAGTTGTAGACTTACAAATTTTTGTGCTTGGGTTTCAATTATACAATAATCACGTACCCATCCCTCCACCAGTGCCCAATTTTCCCCACCACGGATCTAAGTATCCTTCCCATCCCCTATCCTTGCTTAACTGGGATATTTTGGTTCATAAATATAGCTTTTATATTTGCAACACTACTATACAACACCCCCCATCTCTTGAGTGCCCGAGAACAGATTACTGGTTAAAGAAACTTTGGCACATCTACACAGTGGAGTACTATGTTCCTGTTAGAAAAGATGAAATCATAAAATTCACATACAAGTGGTACTACATGGAAAGTATCATGCTAAGCAAAATGAGTCAGAAAGAGAGGGACAGACATAGAAAGATTGCATTTATCTAGGGAACATAAAGTATCAGCACTTACTCTTGACTCTACATTTAAGGACCACTCCTGGAGAGACTCAGGAGACAACATACTTATATGTAGTGCTGAGGATTGAACCTGGGTCGGCTGTGTGCAAGCAAGCTTACATGCTGTACTATCATTCCAGTCCCCTGAATCAATTGCTTAACTGGGATATTTTGGTTCATAAATATAGCTTTTATATTTGCAACACTACTATACAACACCCTACACCCAAAATATCAACATCTCTCCACCATTGTCTCTAGGACCCTCTCCCCTAAAACCATCAGTTCTCAGTTTTATAGGTAATATATCAGTTTGTTTCCATGAAGCATGGTCTATTCCATTCATTGCTTTGTTTTATACACCCCACAGAGTGAGGCCATGTAGCAGTTATCTTTCTATTTCTGGCTCACTGCACTCGGCATGACATTCTCCATCTTTATCCAAGTTATAGCAAACTGCATGGTTTAATATATTTTTTTATATATGAGTAGTATTATGTACCTATAGCACTATTTCTTTATCCATTCATCATTGAACAGTGCTACAATGAGCAGAGGTATGCATATATCTTAAAAATGAATGGGTATTTTTTTGTTGTTCTTGTATTCTTGGAATGGATTTTAAGGAATGAAATCTAGGTCATATAGAAGTTTTATTTTTAAGTTTTATAAGAAACATCCACAATGTTTTCTATAGAGGCTGAATCTTAGGACAAACCAACCAATAAAGACAGAGTGTTTCTTTCTCACCACATCTCCACAGTGTCTAGTAATGGTTTCTGAAGTTTTTGATATATATCACTCTCCCCAGTGAGAGACAATATCTTATTGCTGTTTTAATTTTGCATTTTCCTGGTAATCAGTGATTTTAAACAGTCTTTCCTTTGCCTGTTGGCCATCTGTCTATTACCTTTGTGAAAGTATGCTTCTCTGCCTAATTTTTGATGGGGTGTTTTATTTATTTTTTTGTTAAGGTGGTTTAATGCTCAGGAGGTAGCTTGCAGGCCCTTTTCTGTGATTCTCCATTCTATGGGCTGGTAGTTTAATGAAAACACCTGAGTATATGTGCTATTTGGGCATTGTGGTGTTGACAACACCTGGGTGATCCTGTGTTGCTTAGCGACCTACTGGGCTGCAGTAGTAATGATGGGGTACCACGTGGTACCAGGGATTGAACCACCAGCTCTGCAGCATGAAAGGCAAGCATATTAAATGCTGTAATAACTCTCAAGCACCTTATTTTTTTATTGTTAGACTTATGCTTTATGTATCTTAGATACTAGCTTTTTGTTCAATGTGTTATATGAAAATATTTTTTCCCATTCAGTAGTTTGCCTTTTGGTTTTGGTGATTGTTCCTTTTGCATTTCAGAGCTTTTTCACTTTGATGTAGTACTGTTTATTTCTGCTTATATATTCTCAGTCAATGGAATTAACTCATTGCAGACTGCTCTGAGACCAATATTATGCAGAGTGATGGCTATGTTTTTCTTAATACATCTTCTAGATTCAGGTATCGTTACAATGTCTTTAGACCATTTAAAAATTTTCTTTATGTAGGGTGTGAGGCAGGGATCAGGAATTTAATTTTCGTTATCTTTTCCTTCCTTCCTTCCTTCCTTCCTTCCTTCCTTCTTTCTTTCTTTCTGTCTTTCTTTCTTTCTTTCTTTTATTTGCATAGGGATCAGTTTCACAGTTCCACTGAAGAGGTTCTCCTTGCTCTACTTTGTGCATCTAATCCCTTTGTCACATATTAACTGCCCAAACGTCCAAGAGTTTATTTCTATTTCATTGGTCTGGGAGTCTGTCTTTGTGTCAATATTAGAAAGTTTTAATAATTATAAATTCATAGTATAATTTAAAGTAAGGGAATATTATGCCTTCCGTATTTTTCTCAGAATTTCTTTGTCTCTTTTGGGAGTTTTATGATTCTATACAAATTTTGGGAGCAACTATTCTATGTCCTTGAAAAATATCATAAAATTTTTATGGGGATGACATTAAATCTGTATAATGCTTTGGATAGCGTGTTCATTTCAATGATATTATTCCAGCACATGAAAAAGAAATACATTTTCATTTCCTATGTCTTTTACTACATTTAGTAGTAATATATAGTTTCCACTGTATTTTATTTCCTTATTGATTTCTAGGTACTTGATTCTTTTGAGGAAAATTGTAAATTAGATTGCGTTTTTCTTTTTATTTGCTTTAGTTTACTAAATATATAGTGATTTTCTGTTCTCATTATATTTTTAATTGTAATATCTTAGTTTATAATAGCAAAGAAGTTGCGATTTCACAGTTGCCGAGCACTACACCAATCCCTTCACCTTCTAACCATCACCCCACCTCTACCCCACCACCTCCAGTTCCCAGTTCTATTGATCATGTCTCAGGATTTTTTCCAATGGGTAGGATTGTTCTTTTAAAATTCTTTTTCTTCTACATAATTGTTTCCAAATGAGAATGCTACAGACTTCTCTGTGTTGATTATGTTGTTTCTGGGAAGTCTTTTTAGTTTTAGGTATTTCTTAAAATTTAAATAAGAGGTTAATTCTCTTTGCAGTTGTATTTCTCAACACTCTGTAACTTTTTCAAATTACTTCTGACATAATTTGCTCTGCATCTTTAACTGCATGCCATTAAATTTGAAAAGGACATCGAAAAGCTTTCAAGAGTAATTGTAAGTTATTTTGTTATACAGAGATATTTTGTGGGGGAGCAAGGTGGCATTGATTTCAATAGTGGTGATCAGATAATCAAGCTGCCAAGTTGCCAAATCGTTCCAGGTAGATCTATCTCTGGGCTGAAAACTGTTGCCTTCTCTGTACAGGAATTGGCAGATTCCCAACCTTTCTGAATAGGTCCAGCAGTTGCTACAGCTGACCAAATACATACATACATATATATATATATACATACATATATATATATGTATATAATAGTCCACAGAATTAACAGTTTAGTAGAAGAACAGTGAATTTGATGAGAAAGTTGTGTGGAGATCCACTAAGCTCAATAACAAAAACAGTAGCCCAGTAACTAAAAAGTCTCAACCAGTACCAATCAGCTCAGTAAATTCTCAGACACTAACTTTAGTAATACCATTGTAAAAATTGACTTTTTGGGATCTATTTTCTGATAACTCCATTTTCCATTTTTTTTTAAAAAAACAAGCAATATGAAGTACATTTGTTTGTGTCTGCTAAGGGGGCAGCTTTGGGGATTGGGAGGGAAACTGGGGACAAGGGTGGAGGGAAGGTCACACTGGTGGTCAGATTGGTATTGAGACATTGGATGCCTGAAACAGCAGTATTATGAATAACTTTGTAAATCATGGCGTTTAAATTAAGAAATGATTAAAAATGGGGTGGTTGCAATCATGAAATGTCATGGTTTCTCTCTAAAAGCTATTATATATCTAACACTAACAATATTTGCAATCTTCCCCAAAGAAGTTCTCTTTCCAGTTTGTAAAATTTTGAAATAAATGAGTGCTATAATTTTAGGGTTCAATTAAGTCTATTTGAAAAACACTGATTTATGCAGATTGCATTGTTCTGGTTTTAAATTCATGAATTTTATAGCTATTGCCTAAATGTATATTCTTATGCTGGTTGTACTTTGCGGCGGACTCTAGAGATAGATATAAGTGTCATAAGATTGCAATGTCCTGTATGCTGTGAGCAACGTGGGAGAGACCATACTGTAAAAAAGTAAGTGCTGAATATCCAGATAAATTTCTGCATTAGACATCAAGGTCAATCTACTATCTTAAATAGAGAAGAAACCTCAGTGAATGAGAAAGGCTACACTTCTTTCTAAGCCAGTGACCAGTTTAATATATTAAAAAGTAGATTTTGTTCTTGTGGATGTGGGCCAGTCTCTATGGTGTGAAATGATATCTCACTGTAGTTTTGATCTGCATCTACCTGATGGCGCAGATGTGGCGAGAAAGGGACCCTCCTTCACTGCTGGTGGGAATGCTGACTGGTTCAGCCCTTTTGGAAAACAGTATGGACAATTATCAAAAAATTAGAAATTGAGCTCCCATTTGACCCAGCAATACCACTCCTGGGAATATATCCCAGAGAGGCAAAAAAGAATAGTTGAAGTGACATCTGCACTTGTTTGTTCATTGCAGCACTCTTTACAATAGAGTGGTACAACATTTTCAACAGAATCTGGAAAAAACCTGAGTGCCTGAGAACAGATGACTGGTTAAAGAAACTTTGGTACATCTACACAATGAAGTACTATGTAGCTGTTAGAAGAGATGAAGTCATGAAATTTTCATACAAGTGGCACTACATGGAAAGTGTCATGTTAAGTGAAATGAGTCAGAAAGTGAGGGATAGACACAGAAACACTGCATTCATCTGGGGAACATAAAGTAACAAAATAGGAGACTAACACCCAAGAATGGCGGAGATTAGTACCAGGAATTTTGCTCCATGGCTTGGAGGCCAGCCACACATGCTAGGGGAAAAGGGAGCTCAGATAGAGAAGAGGGCACCAAATAAAGGGTGTTGGGATGATCCTCCCAGGATGGGAGAAGCATGCTGAAAGTAGACTATGGACCGAACATGATTGCCACTCAATACCTCTTTTGCAAACCACAACACCCAAAAGGAGAGAGAGAACAAAGGGGAATGCCCTTTCACAGAGGCAGTATAGGATGGGGGTTGGGGGTGGGGGTGGGAGGGATACTGGGATCCGTGGTGGTAGAAAATGGGCACTGGTGGAGGGATGGGTATTTGATCATTGTATAATTGAAACCCAAGCACAAAATTTGTAAGTCTACAACTGTACATCATGGTGTCTCACTAATAAAAATTTAAAAAAACAGTAGATTTTGATAGGTTAGAAAGAATGGTTCTTGCTTTGAAATTTCTGGATGGTTCTAACATTTACAGTTAGTACTGATAAGATCTTTAGTATAGTGAATTTTGTGTGAGATAGGAAAAGTAGCAGAGGATAGGTAAATATTACTACTGGAATTTCTTTAGATAGTGACAACTAAACATAGAAAAACAAGATCAGAACCTTTAATGTCAGCCTCTTTTGCCCACCTCATTATATGTAAATGCTGCTAGTCATTCATTCATTCACACTAACATTTACTGAGCACTAACTATGGGTCCATTAGCCACTTTAGATATTGGGGATATAAAGATGAAGAGAATACAATACTACTTCTTTGGTCATAGGAGTTTATGTTTAGAGAATATTATTGCTTACACATCACCATTTTTATCTTATCTGTATATGAGTGAACTGCCTCAAGACTTAGAATCTAATTTAAAAAATAATCTATTTCTCTGCACCCTGATTTAGAGTTTGGCAATGTCATTTACTTTTATCAATGATATTTTAGAAGGTATGACACCTGAGACTTAAAGGAATTTTTATTTTAGTATAGAAAATGGCTTTCAGTTTTCTCATGGTTTAATAAAGTTCACTAGTAAAGCCAGGTGGTATAAAACTTTTGTCTGAGTTAAGCCTGGCAAGCTACCCATGACGTATTCGATATGCCAAACACAGTAACAGGTGTCACAATGGAGACATTACTAGGCCTGATCAAGCAAATCGATGAACAACAGGAGGACAGTGACAGTGACAGTGATTGTATTATAATTTTTTAAATGCAATTTTAATTTCCATACTTTGATCAGTTGATTTAGATTTTCTTTTTCTTTGTTGTTCAGTCTGTTTAGGTTGTCCACTGTCCTGTCCTCCCGTTGTTCATCGATTTGCTCGAGCGGGCCCAGTAACGTCTCCATTGTGAGATTTCTTGTTACTGTGTTTAGCATATTGAATACTCTCAGTAACTTGCCAGGCTCTCTGAGAGGGGCAGAGGAATCGAACCCGGCTTGGCAGGGCTTGCTGCACGCAAGGTAAACGCCCTACCACTGTGCTATCACTCTAGCCCGTTTAGGTTGAAATTACCTAAAAATTAGCCATTTTTTTCTGGGTTATAGAGTTTATTGGCATATAACTATTCACAGTAGATTCTTACAGTTCTTTGCATTTATAGGGTATCTATATTTTTTCTTTTTAATTTTTGATTTTTCTAAGCTCAACTAAATATTGATATCATTTACTTTTGAAAATAAACAGATAATTTCATTATTTTTTATTTAAAAATTTTCTATTGCATTTATTTTCACTCTGCATTATGGCACTGTCCTCCCATTGTTCATCAATTTGCTCGAGTGGGCACCAGTAATGTCTCCATTGTGAGACTTGTTATTACTGCTTTTTAATTTTTGTTATTACTGTTTTTGGCATATCGAATACACCACAGGACGTTTGCCAGTCACTGCCGTGCAGGATACTCTCTGTAGCTTGCCGGGCTCTCTGAGAGGGGCAGACAAATCGAACTCTGGTTGACTGCATGCAAGGCAAACACCCTACTCACTGTGCTATTGATCCAGTCCGTTTTCAATCTATGTTTTATAATTTTATTCTTTCAATTGACTTTGAGTTTCTTGTCCTTTGCTTGCTAGTTTCTTAACGTGTAAGGTTATATTATTTAATTGAGTCTTTGTTCTTGTTTTCTGCTTTATTGCATTATTGCAAATTTACCTTACAATAATTTGTTTTTTCCTATGTATTTATGCCGTTCTCTAATCCTTTAGCCGTTGAAATATAATGCAGCTGGATCATGCTGTTATAGCCAATGCCCAGGTACTGAGTCTGGATGCCCCTAGAAAATTCCTTGTCACAGACACCCACAATTCTGGAACCCTGGTAATTGCCCAGGTCTGTAGGAACACAGAATCCCAATATCCATTAAGACCCTGTTAGAGCTTCAGAAAAAAAATCATACGTAACGTCTATATACATATCTAGAATATGTATCCCTAAATCTCTGGGGGACTTACAAGGGAATGGCAAAGTACCCAGTTGAAAAACACAACCCTATATTCTTTCCTAAGTTCAATTTTCTTGTTATACTATCGGTATGCTACTTTGGACATTACTTATTGGCTAATTATTTAGAAGCATAGATTACTTCTCTTATCTTACTTCTTACACATATATACACACACACACACACACCCCGCTACCTTACCTTCTTTTCCCAATCAAAAGATAATTTTGATTATTAAAGTATTTTGTATTACTAATATTAGTATATTAGGTTTTCTTTTTATTGCTACGGTGACAAATTGCCACAAACTACTACCGTAAATTAACAAATTCATTACCTTAATGAATTCTGTAGGTCAGAAGTTAGTTAAAATTAGTGTCCCTGGATAAAATTGATCCGTGAATATGTATAGGCTATATAGCCATAGTCAAGCCACTTGGCACATGGCTAGCTGATGATCGGTCCAGGCTTCTTGCTAGACATGATTCAACAAAATATATGTAACAGCCTGCAACCACTGGTGAGCATGTGCCAATGTTAAAGAATGAGTGGGTTCACTCCCCTTTGTTTTATCAGACTGACCCAAACTCATGGGTGCTCTGGCGGTGGCAGGAATAAAGATATCTATCTCAGGCATACCCATGACTTTTTCTTTTTCAGACTGACCAACTTACAAATGTTGGTGCCTGACAGAGCAGGTACCTGACAGCAGCCTGATTTCTTGCTGATGTTCTGGGGATGAGTCTGTGTCCCTGTATTGTCCAATTTCAAGGAGACAGCAGATTTCCCCTTTCAAGACCTCTGGATTTTTTCTCCAAGCCAGCAGCGCAGCATCAGGACCTTTGATGGGGTTGCTTTGGCCCCAGCTGTCATGATCCTCTCTCTTCTAAGAACCTTGTAGGAAAGCATCATGTTAAGTGAAATGAGTCAGAAAGCGAGGGATAGACATAGAAAGATTGCATTTATCTGGGGCACATAAAGTAACAAAATAGGAGACTAACATCCAAAAGTGGCCGAGATTAGTACCAGGAATTTTGCTCCATGGCTTGGAGGCCAGCCACACATGCTACGGGAAAAGGGAGCTCAGATAGAGAAGGGGGCACCAAATAAAGGGTGTTGGGAGGATCCTCCCAGGATGGGAGAAGCATGCTGAAAGTAGACTATAGACCAAACATGATTGCCACACAATGCCTCTTTTGCAAACCACAACATCCAAAAGGAGAGAGAGAACAAAAGGGAATGCCCTGCCACAGAGGCAAGGTGGGATGGGAGGGATGGGGGTTGGGGTGGGAGGGAGACTGGGACCCGTGATGGTGGAAGATGGGCACTGGTGAAGGGATGGGTACTTGATCATTGTATAACTGAAGCCCAAGCACAAAAATTTTAAGTCTATAACTGTACCTCATGGTGTTTCACTAATAAAAAAAAAAGATAAGAACCTTGTAGTTAGTTGGGCTTATCTGGTAATTGCCCAACTCACGATCATGATCACGACCATCCTGTTATTCGTCGATTGCCTCGAGCAACTCAATAACCTTAATAATCGCACTTGTAAGTCCCTTTGCCAAGTTCTTAACACAGTCTTATGTTCAGGAATTCGGCTGTGGGAATTTGTGAACTTAACACTTGAGCATTAACACAAGTAAATTTTGATTAAGGCAGATTATGCTTCTTAATGTGGGTGAGTAGGCCCCATTCAATTAACTGAAGTCTTAATAGAAGAAAAAAAATCCGGGGCTGGAGCAATAGCATTGCGGGTAGGGTGTTTGCCTTGCACACGGCCAACCCAGGTTTGAATCCCAGCATCCCATATTGTCCGCTGAGCACCCCCAGGAGTAATTCCTGAGTGCAGAGCCAGGAGCAACCCCAGTGCATTGCTGGGTGTGACACAAAAAGGAAAAAAACCCCAAAAAACTCGTCTTCCCTGAACGTAGGAATTCTCTCAGCAATTGCTTTTGAACTCATGTTACCCCAGTTCTGTGTTTTCAACCTAAAATTCTACCCTGTAGGCTTGGGATGTTCTGGGACCGAAATCATTAAAATTCATTCTTTGATGTTCTCTTTCTCCCTTACACACACACACACACACACACACACACACATACACACACACACACACACACACACACACACACACACACACCTTTTAACTTTTCTCCCTTCTCAGTTTGTTTTAATGAGCAAAGATTTAAATTTTAGAACATACCTGATACTCTGATTTTCCCAGTGTTACCCTCATAATTGCTTTCTGCTAGCTTCTGTTTCATCTCATGGCAGTTCTCAAACCAAGATTTCTTAGTGGTCGTTTGAGGGATAGTTCACTCAGTAGAGGATATTGAGTTGCAACAGAAATAGAAACTCCTCTAGCCATTAGAGACCAGTGATTAAAAGATAGATTAACAGTAACTTGACATTAAGCATTAAGATGCATAGTCAGAATTTATCAGTATTTACAGCTTATACTGAAAACCAACACTGAGATCTAGCAGGGTTTATTTCTAGCTCCTTCTCCCTTCTCTGCATCTAGGCTGTCATCTGGGTGGTGGGTTTCTGTTATTAACATATTTACAACTCATATTTCTTAGGCTATTTTATTTCTTTGCTTAACCTTCAACGTCTCTCCTATGATTTTGCTCCTTTTCCCTCTTGGAGTATATCTACACCAGAATATGGTGTTATTCTGCTTATCTCTTTTTCATCCATTGAACCTATCTTTTTCATGTAATTTTACTGTCTTGTTTTATTTTGGGAGGCCAGACCTGGTGGTGCTTAGGGCTGAATCCTGACTCTGTTCAGAGTTAATCACTCCTGGCAGGGCTCAGGGACCAGATAGGGTGCTGGGAATTGAACCTGGGTTGGTCGGGTGCTAAGCAACCACCCTACCTGCTGTGCTATCTTTTTGGATCTTTATCATGAAATCTTAAAAAATATAGATATTCCAAAACTGTTGCTTTGATTTTTAAAATATTAGTTTACTTCCTGTCTGAATAAATTATTCTCTCTCTCTATACTGCATTGCACCCAGGAGCTCTACTCTTTGCTTCTTTCACCTCTTTTTCAGTTCTCTTTCACAATATGATCAATGCCGTATGACTGGACTAATACCTTAACATAGTTTGGAAATCCCCTTTATTCCATTAAAGACTATGATCAGTGATGCTACAATCCTGCTCTTTAATGAAGTGGAGTGGAATGGGATCTTGGATGAAATGCAGTGTGATTTCTGTGATGATGGATGTAAGTGCTGAGTTAGAAATGAGTCTTCTGTTTCTAGATTTATTCATCCTGGTCTATTGTTCAGGTTAAGTTGTTCCCAAACATGGTCACATCACTTAAATCATAATCTTTAGGAAAAAGAGCTTAGATAACAGTATTTCTTTAAAAATAAGCATTTATTATGCAATTTTATAATTTTACATCTATGTTCACTATACTATAGTCACCACCAAAAGTCTACCTACTATCCTTTAACCTCTCAGAGATCCTAAAAGGTCCTACTATGCAGGTGTCTTGAGAGTCAATGATAAAGTAATCACTGTAGGTGACTGTGATTGGACTTCTAACAACCAATGCAGCAGAAACTTCTGCTCTGGATGGCTTTCTTTAGGCATTTTAGTGGCTTATATAAACTTGCTATTTAGTGTTGTCAGAAGTGGCATTAAGTGGTATTCTCCTTTTTTACCTCACACCCTCCATTTGTCTTTACATTTTTTCTTCAAATAGCTATATCTTCAGAAGAGTTTACAAAGGTCTTTTCCACTTGCCATCTGAGGCACCATACCACTGTCTGCTTTTGGGAATTTATAGGTTAGTTATTTCTAATTGTATGTAATGCTTTTTCCCCTTTTTCCATTGATAACATTGTACCCTTTATGTTTTTTATGCAAAGCCTAGCAAGCTACCCGTGATGTATTCTATATGCCAAACACAGAAACAAGTGTCACAATGAAGACATTACTGGGCCTGCTTGAGCAAATCGTTGAACAACAGGACAGTGACAGTGACCGTGAATAATAAAGTATAATGAAGAAAGATGCTTATGTCATAATAACAGTAATAGCTGTAACTGGTGAGTACATAGTGTTATTAGATACCAAAGTTATAGCCATATGTGATTTTTACGAGAATTTTGAATAAATAACTCTGGTTATCCTAACCTGGAAATGTTCAGCTGAACTTTGAAAAGTGATAAAAGCCCTGCTACATTAGGATCATAATGGGTTCAGAGGAAAAATAGAGGGTGGAGAGAAGTGTGTTTTTCACTATTCTGTACACGACCCCTGCCTTCCTGCTTTAAAACACATTTAAAATTTTTTTTTTTATTTTATAGGATTGTGAAACTGCAGTCAGTAGAAATCTTATTTGGCTTTTTAAATTTTGATCCTTTCCCAGACTATACTTTGCAGGATGATATTCTTACACTCTGGACAGAGGAAGCAAACCATGATAGGCCCTCACCAGTCACCCCTCTGAAAGCAAACCATCAGTACATTATATTTGCTACCAGAATATTCTTATATTTTTGTTTTATGTGTTTGCTTTCTAGTATGTCTATAAAATGCCAGTATGTTTCTGAGACATTTAACCCTTTATTGTAAATTAAACCTGTGCTAGATGATTTTGCAACAAGCATGTTTAGGGTGAGTTAAGCTAAGCTTTGATATTTGGTGATGTATGAAAATTAATTTCATTTTAACTTATTGAAATTTTCATTTCTAATGGTTTATCTGGATATTATCCCATCATAAATCCAGGAATATCTACGTTGTCATTTCAGACCTAATCAGGACTGAACTGAATGAGAATCAACACTATAGACAAAACCAAAAAACCATCCTACAATAGATGTTATGTGCAATTAGTTCAATTAGCCCAGTTAGTTTTATTCCTTCAATAGTAGTTCCCATCACTCAAGGACCAGGGAATAAAAAAAAAGATTTGAAATTATTGCCCACGTAAAAATTGAAATTTAAGCAACTGAATTGCCTTTTATCATGTGTGGAATAATTTGTTTAAGTGGTCATGAACTTCATGGAACCTAGGCTATACCCTTGATTCCCTTTTGGAAATACAGTCTCATTTTGAATACGTCGAAGTTGGTTATGGTTCATAATCTTTTGTTTGTTTTTGCATTTTGACCATTTCTGGTATTATCAAGAACTGTTTCTGACTTTATACTTGGGGGTTCACTTTTGCTTGAGTTTAGGGATTATATATAGTGTTGGGAATTTGAACTAGGGTTGGCTGCACACAGGCAAGGGCCTCATCCTCTCTATATTTAAACTTAGATTAGTTTATTTGCCTGCTAAGAATAGTTTTGCCTCAAAGTCTTAGTATGGTCTTATTGCATTCTCTTTGATTACCTGGTTTATTCAATTTTTTTTTGCTGTTATTATTCATTTATCTTATTCACTTGCTTCTATTTAATTGTTCTATTTCCTTCAGGGTGGATATGTTTTTGATGCAGAGTTTAACCAGTATCTTATATTGTGCTGATAAACATCTGCTTTCTTTTCCTTTGAAATAAGTCATTCCCCATGTTTAGTGTCCAGAAAGAATTGCTTCAGACACTTGTGTTTATATAACTTAGGTTTTTCATCATTGTTTCTGCAAGAATGCTTTATTCCTAAATGCAGCTGAAATTTACTGAAAATGTCCTAGATATTTTTTCCTCCTTCTGTCATTTAGTTGCAAAAATTTTAGAGAAATGCAAAACAGTTTATAGTCAAATATTTTCTAATTTGAAAAGGAGAAATCATAAGTATAACCAAGGGCTGCTTATATATGCCTCTGAAGTCAGAAGAGTTTAAGTTTATGAGTTTAAGTTCTTTGGAGAATGAAGAGGTTCTACCTTAGATTCATTGCAATGAGGGACTATTTGGGGTTGGCATTCGGATCCTTGGTCAGAAGTATTAAGCTGCTATTCATTTTTAATCTTTTTGTATCTATCTCCTGAATGTCAAAGGTTTGAAGTATGTGGATGAGCCAACTCTATTCTCTCTCAGTCTTATCTCACCAGAGAGTCTCACCCAGGTGTTCAAAAATGTCAGTCTTTGAAATTTCAGCAGTGTTGCAGAGAGGCAGCACTTAACTGATGAATTGCTTGGACACTTTGAAAAGAAGGTCAGGTTGGTGAAGAGTGCACCTCCAGAGCGGGCCAGTACTGAGACAGGGAGTGTTTGGAAAGGTTTATTTTGAGCTCTGGGCTGACTTTATTCTCATAATGTGCAAAGATCAGTAGAGGAAAGAGCTTACACCTTGATAATGTGTGGTGTCAACTCTTCCCCCAAACACTTGTCTTTTCAGGTGTTTGCTAAGCCCTGGCATGAAAACTAGCCTTCATGCTGTGATAGGTGACACCATCCAGTAACAAAGCAATTTTCTCACTTGGATTCTAGCAGAAAATTGTCCTTGCCCTGAAGACATAGAGGTGGAGGCCTTTGGGAGGAAGATACAAAAAGGGCTTAAGCAGAAGGTCATTTCAATTACTGTGGCCCTTGGTGTACTGTTTCAGTTTCTATTTTTCACTCTCAATTAAAATATAAGACCCCCTTTTCTTCTTTCCAAGAAACATTTGATCAACTCATTGGTGCCCATTCATTATTTCTATGGTTTATTTATCTATTAGTTTTTGAATGAGCTTATTCTTTGCTGGTTAATTTTTTTAATTTTTTAATCAGGTCATATTATAACTAATACTTTATAGCTGTAGTGAACGGCACTAGTAGAATAATTCCATATTAAAAATGATAGTCTTTTGGGTGAAAATTGACCATGCCTTAATGATATATGTTATTAATACACTATTAGTATTGCTTAATAAACTTTTGCTTTACTGCTTTTCTTCTTCTGAAATACTTTTCTGTGAAAAAAGATAAGGGCATGGACCCAGAGTAGTAGTTGGAATCAACTTTTTCTTCTGTGAAAAGAAGTCCTGTGAAGGGCATAACCTTGCCTCAGCTCAAGAAAATTCCTCCAGAATCTAGATAAGGACGGATTAACTCCCAAGTCATATAATCCAAAGGATCTTGGGCAAAGCCTATGGTTGCCTTAGTGAGACTGGCAGGGCCATATGAGTATGTCAATCAGGAACATATGTAGAATTTACCAGTCTTGAGCTCCCTAGTGCACATGAAATCCCACTGATGCTATTAAAATGTGAAGTAGATGTTCCCTTTATAATACCAAGTCATCTATAATGAAGCTAATACAAAATTAACGCGGTAGCATAGAAAAGGAAATAGTATTTCTAAAATTTAACACTAGTAGTAGAAAGAAAAAAACAATTTCTGAATGTATAAAATATGTTGGACTGGAGCAATAGCATAGTGAGTAGGACGTTTGCCTTGCATGTGGCCAACTGGGTTTGATTCCTCCATTTCTCTCGAAAAGCTGAGCAAGCTACTGAGAGCATCCCATCTGCATGGCAGATCCTGGCAAGCTCCCTGTGGCGTATTCGATATGCCAAAAACAGTAACAACAAGTCTCACAAGGGAGACATTACTGGTGAAGACTTGAGCTAATCGATGAACAATGGGAGGACAGTGCAGTGCAGTGCTATAAATTATGTTAGAATAGACTTCATGCTCGCTCCCTTTTCTAAGTATCACAATAAGTGTATGAAATATGACATAGTAACTAGGTAAGTTATTCAAGGTTGTACACCTAAAAATGGCAGAGCCTGATTTGAAATTTATGATTGCTTGATTTTATTGTTCTCTTTTGTATCCATTGTATAATTCTTACACATAACACAGAAGTACCTACTAAAACTGGAAGGCATGTTTTACTTTAAAATTTAAGATAATCACTCAAGTAGGCTGATATTTAGTATTTGAACATTTTGTGACCATCGCTATGCTAAAAATCTGCTGAATTTTGTTAAAATGTCAGGAGAAGTAGAAGAATATACTCATGCCAGAGAGCTAGGTCTAGGACTTATTATATGTGTAACATAATTATTTTATTAATTTTTAAGAGGCATTTAAAATTTTGCTTATGGGACCACACTTCACAGTACTTAGGGCTTACATCTGCCTCTGCACTCAGGAGTCACTCCTGGTCTTGCTCAGAGAACCTTATGTAGTTCAGGGGATAGTAGTGCAGGGAATCATACCTTGGTCAGCTTCTTGCAAGGAAATTGCATTATTTTCTGTACTATCTCAACAACAAGATGCAATATTTTTTAAAGTACCTAATATATGCCAGGTGTTCTTAAGACACAATCACTGAATTTCACCATAGCTTTTCCTGGTATTTTTCTATCCATATAAATTCGACTCATGACCCTGAGAGATAACTCAAAGAGTGAGCACAGGCTCAATCCCCAATGCCATAAGTTTCCCCCAAAACAGATATGGTAACAGTATAAGCAACACAGGCACTTCCAGGTCTGGTTAAACCCCTACTCTTCTCAAAGAAAAAAAAGCACTACACAGTAACACTGTCCTCCCATTGTTCATGATTTGTTCGAGCGGGCACTAGTAACGTCTCCATTGTGAAACATGTTGTTACTGTTTTTGGCATATCCAATATGTCACGGGTAGCTTGCCAGGCTTTGTCGTGGGGGTGGAATATTCTTGGAAGCTTGCTGGGCTCTTTGAGAGGGGTGGAGGAATCTAAATTGGGTCGGCCTCATGCAAGGCAGATGTTCTACTCGCTATGCGATTGCTCCACCCCCCAAAATAAAAGAAAAAAAGAAAAGAAAAAGGAGAGAAAGAAAATAAAGAAAAAGAAAAATGGAAAATATAATAAAGAAAATAGATACAGAGATATGGAAAAAATCTAGTCAAAGCATTTGAGCACAAAACTATGTGTATGTATTTGTGTACAGAGATGAAATAGAGAGAAGAAAGGGAAGATTGAGAAAAACAATTAACAGAAAGAAAATGAGAAAACAATTTCTAAGCTCAGTTATATCAGAAAGAGAAAAAAATCAAATGCTTTATTCACTAGTGTGTTCATTAATTATCTGATCATTTTTTGTGTAAGCCATATTTTTTGGGAGTATGAGATGAATACAAAGGACAAATCAGCAAATTGTCTGAGTTTCAGAGGGATCAGTGATACAATATTGCTGAATATGTCAGTCTTTGTCTAGACCAAGTTTTTTTAGTGCTGGCATTTTAGATACTGTGACTGTCACTGTCCTCCCGGTGTTCATTGATTTGCTCCAGTGGGTCCAGTAACATCTCCATTGTGACAATTGTTACTGTGTTTGGCATATTGAATACGTCATGGGTAGCTTGTCAGGCTTTGCCATGCGGGCGAGATACTCTTGGTAGCTTGCCGGGCTCTCCGAGAGGAGTGGAGGAATCGAACTCGGGTCGTCCATGTTGTCTGCATGCAAGGCAAATGCCCTACCCACTGTGCTATTGCTCCAGTCCATTTTAGATACTAGGCTTGACAATTCTTTGTAGTAGGGGCTTGTACTGTGTATTTTAGAATGCTTTAAGCATCCTTTCTCTATATGAACTCAGTGTTAGTAGTAGATTAAGTAGATTCATGTTGCAATCAAAATTTTCACCAGACATTATCATTTCTGCCCCAAGATTGGCAAAAATAAGAAATAACAAAGTGTAAAACTACTACTGGTTGAGAACACCAACTTAAACTAAAGGTTGAGTTTGGAATGAAAAAAGTGAATAATGTAGAATATTAAGAAGGATAAGAAACACAGGGCAATGTAGAATGTTAACAGTGATGAGAAATGTATGTTACTGCAGAATACTAGTGATAACCAATATAGAATTCTGTAGGAAACATTTTACTGCAAATTATTACCATTGTGTAATCATTGCACTGTTATTTTTTTAGTAATGCTGGCACAATGTTTACAAAGCTTCACACTGTGGTCACATTCTACTTTTTCTGCAGAAATATTAGCATAAAATATGTAATGATTATGTAGTAAAAGATATTAGCAGTGACTATCTTTTGCAATAATAATTAGTTTAATTTTTTTATTTGCTTCTACATTTTAATGTTGGTAACAGTCTGTTAAAGTATTTATGTGACAGCTGTTAATCTATATGGACAGTCTTTCTGCAGAGGAACAACTCCACACACTCTTCTCCACAAATCATTGCTATCTAACTGCTTTTATTTTAGAATTGCTGTCTAACTTGCATCATTAACTAACTGCTTTAGCCTCAAGCCAAGGAAAAAGAGTTTGTTTAAATAAAGTGAAACAGTAGTTTTCAAACACTGCCATTCTAGCAATCTCTCTCAGTTCACCCCAGACAACCAGACAGCAGAAAAGGTCACCGCTAAGTTCTGTGTCACTCCTGGATGTTACGTGAGCCAGGAGGTGACGTAAGATTGGTGCAGAGGACTTTTGAGAACTCAACCATGTCCTTGGAGATAATCCCTGGATTTCTCTCACTAGAACAAGTTTTAATTTTTATTTCAAAGTTATTTTATTGTATTTTAGGTAACATGGGTACCATAGTATTAACTTCCGTGGTTTTGATGTAGTTACCATACCTTCACCATCACCAAAGTGCCCAGTACTCCTTATTATTGTCTTAGGCCCTCTCTAGTCCAATTCTTCCTATCCCTGTCCCAAATGTCTGGGTATTTCAGTTTTGTAATCAAATGTCAAGGATTTGTCATAGTCTGATGCAGACCATTCCCTTGTTTAAACCTCTACCACAGAGAGAAATCATCCAGTATTTGCCCTCGTTTGGACTTTCTTTTTTTTTTCTCCCCTGAATGTGATGCCCTCTAGCTCCAAGTTGCAGCAAATTGTGTGATTTCATCTTTCCTTACAGCTGCAGAGTATTTCATTGCTTATGTACACAAATACTTTAGTCTATTATTTTTTTAAACTCCATGGTGTGGACAAATAAAATCAGCTTTCAAAGTTCAGCCCTTTCACATGAAGCTTTTCCTGACCAGAGTGAGAAGCCTTTAACTGGGATAGTACCTTGTTTATATATATTTTTAAAAAGCCCTCTGGAGAATATGTATTACTTGTGTCAACAGTGAAAAAGAACAATTGATGATGGCCTTCAAAGTACATATACTCATTAATTTTATAGTGTTCTGGTGAGTGGTGATGCTTTCTATGGTAACAAGAATTTGTGGTGTTTTAAGGAGATGAAGGTAAAATAAAAATTAGATGAGTAAAACTAGGAAATTCCTGAAATAGGATAGAGGAAGAGGAAAAAGAATCAGTAAACAAATGAATTTCTTAAGAATTAGGACTGCTTTACTCTGGATGAGCAGGGCATTAAACTCCCAGGGACTGAATTATGAAAGAGTCTTGTGTGTGATATGAAAGTGTATTTGATTGTGTTTTATATATGAATGTATTAAGAAAAGACATTAGCAGATATTAATGGTGCATCTATTTTTTATCTTTTTGTTGTTTAGACAACTATTACAAAGCAGTGAGATGCCTAGGGGGACTCCCTTAAACTGAGAAAATTCCTATATACCAGAGTGAGAAGAAAAATAAAAATATTAAACATTTTGTTTGGATGATGGCTATTTAGAATATAGGCTTCTTTCCTTCATTTCTATCAAATTTTGGTTAAAATGAGATTAAAGTTTTTGAACATGGTTCTGTTATCTGAGGGGAATGGATAGTAGCTACCTTTGAAATATGTTATCTAAAATAATTTAAATGTTATGTATTATTATTTACTTTCAAGTAACATTTGTTTCACAAACCTTTTAAAATATCTATTCTGAACCATACCACTTTGCTAGTATTTTATACAAATTACAATATCATATGTTCTTTTACCATACAACTAGCTATAAGTATCACTATAACTTCCATTTAGTCAGACCAGTTTCTCAAAATATTCTCAAGAATCAAGTTACCTTATGACTGTATTTTTTTCAAGTTAGTAGATGATTGACTTGGAGAGGGGGAAAAGATGAGCAAGGTCCTAAAACATGAAAGTTTCTTATGCTGCCATCAATTTTAATGCATGTGTTTTCTTCCATTCTACCATGTAATTGATTCAGTCAATCCACAAACTGTCTTTCCTCCCAACCCCATAACCAGATTGTCAACATTGCTTCTGAATTATTACCTGGAAGTTAGAGACTGCAATGACACCCATCACTAATTTTCTTGAACTCACAAAATTATTTTACTTTAGGTTAAATAGGTTACTGCTTTACTTAAAAGCTTATACTAACTCCGAGCAGCTGAATGGAAGAGATGCATAGAGCTAAGTATGGGCAAGGGTACAGAGCTTTGCCTTTTCCAGGAAAGAGACTTTCCAGTACCTCCATGTGATCCCAAACCTGGAAGCTCTGCAAGCTCACTTCTATTGCTTCTGTGTCTTGTTAGGAATGAGCTCAATGTCTAGTTCCTGTCCACTTCCAGAGGCTGGAAGGAATAGGACTGAAAAGTTTCAACCTTCTAATCTTGAATTTGATTTCTCTTGGTGAACAGCCCCCATCCATAAGAGACCTGGGGTGTTTCCAGAAGTCACCTTATTAATATAACAAGAGATAACTTTTCAATCACAATACTTGGGCATTTTTAAGAACTTTACAAGATTTATACTGGAAATGAGGATGAAGAAAATTATGTTATATATATATATATATATATGATAGCACTGTCCTCCTGTTCATAGATTTGCTCAAGCAGGTACCAGTAACATCTTACAACAAATTGTGAGACTTGTTACTGGTTTTGGTGTATCGAATATGCCACAGGGAGCTTTCCAGGCTTTGCCATTCAGTTGAGTGACTCTCGGTAGCTTGCCAGGCTCTCCAAGAGAGACAGAGGAATCGAACCTGGGTCAGCCACGTGCAAGGCAAATGCCCTAACCACTGTGCTATAGCTCTCTCTCTATATATATATATATTTAATAAATGATAATATCACAAAGGTCATTGCACAAAAGTCAAAAGAATGGAGAGAGCAAGAAGATACTAATACCCATCTTTCCATTTATATTTTTGTTTTAAAATAGTTTTTTGTTGTTTTCCAGGCCACTCCCAGGGATGTTCAGAGGCTATTTCTGGGTTTGTGCTCAGGAATGTTTCTTGGTAGTGCTCAGGGGTCATGTGGTGCTGAACATCAGACTAGGGTCAACCAGGCTCAAGGCAAGTGTGTTACCTTTCTACTGTTACTCCGCTGATTTTTCCATTTAAACAGCCAATTGATGGAGCAGGAGGCTTAAATTCAAAGAAGCTAAGAAATAGTTCCAAGTCATGATACTTCACTGAACCTGGGATCTCCTGTGCAACTAAGGGGTTCTAGTCATGGGTTTAGGAAAGAAATAGATGTGTGCTTGAGCTCAGGCTCCATCACTTGCAGGCTGCATTTCTTTTGGGAAGTCTCCTAAAAAGTCAGACCCTGTGTCTTCACTCATAAAGTGGGAGTAACAATAAAATGTCACTAGAAGTATGTGTAAATGGTTTACAAACCGCTCTTTCTGGAGCAAAAACGAAAATGGCATATTGTATTGTTGCATCCTACACAAGTGATTTTAAATAAATAGTTTCACCACAGCTAATTTCAAGCTACCTGTGTTACTGAATGTAGGTCTGGAAAGAGATGTAAATAACTAATTGATAATCTGATTGTACTGGTACAACTGGCTCCAACACCCCATTGTCTTCACAGAGGTTGTTGGATGGATTGAACAAATCCTAATAGCAAAGTGCTTAGCATGGTTTCTGGCATATCTCAGGTGCTCAATAATGTTTGCAGGTACTTCCTGCTGCTCCTGACTTTGCCCTTTCCACACAATAAGGCTGCTGTTCTAGGATGCTGCATGCAATCCAATGAATCAAATCTGCAGCGGGGCTGTGAATGCATTGATTAATGTAAGTGCAGTGTTACTTGTCCCAGATGCTTCCAGGACCCACTTAATTCATTGCTGTTGTTTTGAATTCACAGTTAAAATCATTTATCAAAGTCAGACTCCCTTAGAGTTTACTACCTACTTAAATGGCATCACCTCATTCTTTATCTCTTTATACTACAAGGTCAGCCCTTGGGTCTACCCCCTTCTTGGAAGGTTGCAATAATTTTTGACAAGAAACATCTGCTCCTTCTCCTCTAGTTCTAGAGATTTCTGCAGACATTGCTTCCTAAGGACTGGAAGTTTGCCTGAGCATGCTGGGGTGATTCCGGAAGGCCTGTATTTATAGTCATATACTATCTCTCTCCTTGTTAAACAAGAGAAAATATTTTCATTTTCTATTTTTTGTTCATCTCGTACATTTCAGATTTTGAGACAGAACCTTTTGAAAATATCTTCTCTGGTTGAGACAGCCTGTAATTTTCTGCTTCCTTAGTCTCTAAATCAGTGTTTTTTTCTCAGTGCAAGCCTCCAGGATAGTCATAGGAACCGGGGGGAGGGGGGGTGGGGTGGGAATCACATTAATGGATTTGTGGCATGATTTTAGGGGGTCAATTGGTAGTACAGGGGCTTACAGCAAGGAAACTCGGTCAAAAAGGGGTCAAGGTCAGAAAATGAGGAGCAATGCTATAAGTCACGTTAAATTCAATCAACTAAAATTCAATTCATTAAACTAAATTAAAATGTATTTAAATTTTAGTGAGGAAGATAATTTGTCTGTACCCACTTCTTTAATTTATATCTCTTGTCTTTTAAAATACATGCTTTGGTGCCAGAAAGATAGTTCAGAGGGTAAGGTGCTTGGCTTTCCTGTTGCCATCCCTGGTTTGATACCCAGAGTACCTCTAGGAGTGGTTCGTGAGTCAGAAGTAAGCCCTGAGTACAGCTGGGTTTGACCCCCAGATAAAAAATCAATAAAATGATAAAATAAATGATTACTTTTTAATGTAATCTGTTCAAAGCCTTAATGCTGATTTTCTATGTTTTTCTCATTTTTTTTTCAGGTTTCTATCAACTGACAGAAGATAGTTCTGAGTTAATAAGATAAAATTATTTGTGTGGAATTTTGACCCCTAAGTGCAATTTCTGTCAGCCTATACAATTTAAGTTTATATGTACATCAATAAGAGTCCCAAGGGATGGTATTATTTCCTATTGACAATCTCAAAAATCATGACAGGTATATGCAGAATTGTGAGGGGTATGCTCAACTGCAGGGAGGGTATTTTGAGGTACAGATTGTTCTAGAATAGTGCAAGGTAGGCATGATAAGAATAAATAAAACATTTTTCTACCTCCAGATATGATTGTTACTGCAGTACAATAGAACCCAGACCATGATTTTCTAAAAGTATCTCAAATGTTTAATTTAAAATGATAAAATATTTATCTCACTTAATATGTAGAATTTAATTGTGGAGTTTTTGGGGAATTTTTCTTAGTTTAAGTATAGTAAGAGTAGTCTGGAAAATATTGTTTTTTTTCTGACATAACAGAACTATTTGAGCAAATTACAATATGCCAAGTGAATAATAATAATTGCTATGAGTTTGGGAACATTAAGTGACAAGACTATCTTTTGTGTAGTCTTAGATTTTTCTTGATAAATAGAATTTTGTGCCTCATTACTATTGTTTATGTCAACTAGTTCATGGGTCCTTTGTCACTAGATTTACATATTTTTAAGGGCTACTTTGATTTTGGATATAACATATCATTTGTTTCTTGCACTGTCTCTTGAATGTCTCACTTGACTCAGAAAAGACATTTGCAATTGCACATTCTGTGAATATTGTGCTGAATCTGTGTTATTGGGGCTATTCCAAGCCATAGATATTTTATATGGACACCTTCACTTGCCAAATATATCAACCAAGGATATTGATTAAGCACCTCCTTTTATAGGGCAGCTGGCTGGGTCAGTTCCAAAAACAATAATGCATTATATATCTGTCAAGGGCCTCTTTGCCAAAGGAAAATTCTGAGCACATAATCTTATTCTAGTCTCTCAGAGAGAGATTAATGAAAGATAGATTTCATTCCATTCCTTGCATTTATTCATAGGAGTACCAAGATAGTTCATAACTTGCTCAAGGTTATACAGAGAATGGGTGACAAACTGACATCTTATGTCATTATCAAAAAGGCAATTAAGTGGTCACCGAAGACTTTCAAGTCACTGATCAGTGTGTTACCTAGGATTTCTTTTCTGCGTATGCTTGAGAGCTCATTTCAGGATAGAACAGGTTCTGTAGGAGGTAATCTGATTATTGACACTATCAATCTTCAGAATGCAGGATCAGCATTGACTTGGCCAATCTTTACAGCTGGGCAAGGTAAGCATATTTAGGCAAATTTCAACTGTTTTCCTTGTTCAATTTGTGCTTATGTACATGGGTTCTTCAAATACAACAAACTGCTGTCTCAAACCCTCTCAAGCATGTCATCATTTTCACTTCTCAGGGCTAAAATGGTTGGATTAAGACTTGACAAGAACAACTTTGACCTTGAGTCTCATGTAGGGAAAATATATGTTTACATTTATTTTTAAAATGCTGAAATAGCAGCATTGAATTGACAGCATCCATTGACCTTGAAAAAAATGTTGAGATCTTATCAGGAAAAATATAAGTTCTTGCAATTCCTCATGAAGTAGCTGGCTTTTGTGTTCCTTCTTAAAGGAGAGGTCTTAAGTCATTAAAAACAAAGTTGAGGTCATAACTCAAAAAAATCATTGAGTTATTTATCTTGGATAAGAATGAATGCCTGTTGTCATATTTAAAGGGGAGAGGCCTGTCTAGTGAGAAGGGGAGAGGGAGCATTCTTCACCATCCCCTTATGGGCTATATTTTTCTGCCTTCTTGCCTGACTACTGACTTTTGACTGAATGTCACTTTGAATTTTACCTTGTTGGGTGCTGGATATTTTTAATTGATTTCTATTTGTTACCTTTTTTTTTACATGTGAATTAAGTGACTTGAAAACAGTTTAATCCTTTGGAGTCTTGCCTTAAAGATTTGTTATCCAAAATCAGAACTGAATCATTCCTCACTAGTAGGGTGAAATGATTCTGAGTACCCTACCTGCTGACCTTGAAGTGTGCAGCTTTTAGTTTATTTGGACTAACAATTCTTCTCAGACTCCAAAAGCCTCTATAAGCTGCTTTCTTTGTTCCTCCAATAGTTCTTCTATCCTTGTATAATTTCTGCACATATTATGGATTCTCTAAGAACCCAGTAGAACTCTCTGTAGATCTTTGGAGTTTGCTATTCTCCCTTTAAAAAGCTGGTAATGCTCTCATGGACTCTTATTATTAACTCAGGAAAAGCAGATATGAGGCCGTCATCAAGCTGATTGCAACAGTTTCCCATCCCTCAGAGATGTATGTGCAGTCTGTAGAAACCTGTTTCTGGTATGATACATATAATGCTGGGGATCAAACCTGGGTCTCATGCATACTGTGTTCTATCACATGAGTCATAACTCTAGCCAGAAATCAGAGCTTTTGTGTTTACCTTAAAGTGGCAATACTTATCATTTATCACCAATATTATTCATCTAATTATTAATATAGTATTATTATAAGATATAATTGTTAAACTGCTATTCTTAATTTAGGGTAACTTCTTTTTAAAAATATCTAATGTAGGAAAACAGATACCTGTAAGTGCATTTTTCTGTTTAAAGCAGAAAATTCAAGGTAAAATCTGTGTGTAATTGCTCTATATTTACTTTACTTTTTCCAGAATGTGATCCTGATAACTTCGGAATATATATCAAAGATTTTGTTAGCTTTGGGTCACATCTTTTAAAAAATTAAGTTATCTCAAATTTACATGAAATATTTTGATGCTATGTCGTTTGGTATTTAAACCTTTAAGGATGCTAAGTGAATTTACTCCTATACTACTCTAAAATTACTCTGATTCTGGTAATTCATTTTGAAGTCTATTTTATATATTAATACAGTCACTTATGTTTTCCTTTAATGTCTTCATACTACATTTTTTTAATATTATCACTTTCAATCTACTATGTGATATTTGAGATTATCTTATAGATAACATATAATGGATTCATATTATGATTTTAATGTTTTTATTTTATTTATTTTGAAAGAGGGTTTGGGTCACCAACTAGCAGTGCTTGGTGGCTCCTTTCAACTCCAGGGTCACTCCCAGCAGTGCTCACGGGATCATGCAATGCAGGGGATCAAACGAGTGTAGCTGCAAGCAAGACTAGTGCTTTAATTCCGATACTGTCTCTCTAGTCCTGACTTATATTCTCAGATCAATTTTGACAATCTCTGTTGTTTAACTGTACATTGTAGCACTGTCTGGTCCTCCCATTCATTGCTCATCAATTTGCTCGAGTGGGCCCAATAATGTCTCCATTGTGAGACTTGTTGTTAGCACAGCAGTAGGGTGTTTGCCTTGCATGCGGCCAGCGTGGCTGACCCAGGTTTGATTCCTCCCCACCCTCGGAGATCCTGGCAAGCTACCGAGAGTATCTCACCCGCATGGCAAATCCTGGCAAGCTCCCCACGATGTATTCGATGTGCCAAATACAGTAACAACTCTACATTAACTATTGATAATTAGTTGATTATTGATACATCTGTCATTTTATTATTTGTTTTTGCTTTCTCTAAAGTTCATCTCTGATCTATTGTGTTCTCTTTGGGTTTTTTGAACTATTTTTCAGAATACCGTTTTATGTTTTATATATATACACACACTCACAAACATATAATATGTATACTATATATTGGTTTTGGACCACACCTATCTTTGCTCATGCTTACTCCTGACTCTGTACTCAGGGATTTTTACTGTTGATCTTGAGGAACTAACTGTATCGGGTGCTAGAGATCAAACTTGGATCTGTAGCATGCAAGCAGGCAGGCACCATACCCACTGTACTCCAGCCCCTGGTTTTGGTTTTTAGTCCATACCCAACAGTGTTCAGGGCTTCTTTCTGTAGGGACTAGGTGGTGTTGGGGATTGAATGCAAGCTGGCTCCATGCAATGTCTTAAATATTTTTCAGTGTGTGTTGGGCAATATATTTTATTCAGTTATCAATGATAGATTTAAAACAGTCTGGAGATTAGGGGATTTGGAATACAGGTCCTGAGTAGACAGCTTGCTTTGCAAGTGAGGTTCTTGTTTCTATTTCCTGACAACACGAAGAAATAAATAAAAGAAATCAAGAGGTAGAACAAGATAATATTTTATTACCTTTATTTTATTTTTTTTTCCCCTTTATTTTATTTTATTTTTTTTAAAGTTGTAGATTTACAATTTTTTGTGCTTTGGTTTCAATTATACAATGATCAGATACCCATCCCTCCACCAGTGCCCATTTTCCACCACCATGGATAATATCCCTCCCACCCCCATCCCCCCATCCCCCCGTCTCTGTGGCAGGGCAATCCCCTGTGTTCTCTCTCTCCTTTTGGGTGTTGTGGTCTGCAAAAGAGGCATTGAGTGGCAAACATGTTCAGTCCATAGTCTACTTTCGACATGCATCTCCCCTCCTGGGAGGATCCTCCAAACATCCTTTATTTGGTGCTCCCTTCTCTATCTGAATAGCCCTTTCCTCTAGGATACCCGGCTGGCCTCTAAGTTATGGAGTAATCCTCCTGGTGCTGATCTCAGCTATTCTTGGGTATTAATCTCATACTTTGTTACTTTATATCCCCCAGATGAATGCAATCTTTCTATGTCTATCCCTCTCTTTCTGACTCATTTCGCTTAGCATGATACTTTCCATATTGTACCACTTGTATGTAAATTTCATGACTTCATCTTTTCTAAGAGCTACATAGTACTCCATTGTGTAGATGTACCAAAGTTTCTTTAACCAGTCATCTGTTCTTGGGCATTCAGGTTTCTTCCAGTTTCTGGCTATTGTAAAGAGGGCTACAATGAACAAACAAGTGCAGATGTCACTTCGACTATACATTTTTGCCTCTCTGGGATATATTCCCAGGAGTGGTATTGCTGGGTCAAATGGGAGCTCAATTTCTAATTTTTTGAGAATCGTCCATACTGTTTTCCAGAAGGGCTGAACCAGTGGACATTCCCACCAACAGTGAAGGAGTGTCCCTTTCTCGCCACATCCACGCCAGCATCGGTTGCTTTTGTTCTTTTGAATGTGGGCCAGTCTCTGAGGTGTGAGATGGTATCTCATTGTGGTTTTGATCTGCATCTCCCTGATGATTAATGATGAAGAGCATTTTCTCATGTGCTTTTTTGCCATTCGGATTTCTTCTTTGAGAAAGTTTCTGTTCATTTCATTGCCCCATTTTTGGATGGGGTTGGATGTTTTCTTCTTGTGGAGTTTAACCAGTATTTTGTATATCCTGGATATCAACCCCTTGTCAGATGTGTATTCGGTGAATATCCTTTCCCATTCTGTAGACTGTCTTTGTATTTTGGTCACTGTTTCTTTGGAGGTGCAGAAGCTTCTTAGATTAAGATAGTCCCATTTATCTATCTCTGTTTTCACTTGCTCGGCCAGTGGCGTGGCATCTTTGAAGATACCATTAGCTTCAATGTCATGGAGGGTTTTGCCAACTTTATCTTCAATGTACCTTATGGTTTCTGGTCTGATGTTGAGGTCTTTAATCCATTTTGATCTTACTTTTGTACATGGTGTTAGGCAGAGTTCTGAGCCTATTTTTTTGCATGTAGCCGTCCAGTGATGCCAACACAATTTATTAAAGAGGCTTTCCTTACTCCACTTTACATTACTTGCACCTTTATCAAAGATTAGATGAGCATATGATTGAGGAGAGATGTCAGTGTATTCAACCCTGTTCCATTGGTCTGCAGTTCTGCCTTTGTTCCAGTACCATGCTGTTTTAATTATTACTGCTTTGTAGTACAGTTTGAAGTTCGGGAGGTTGATTCCTCCCATTTTCTTTTTCCCAAGAATTGCTTTAGCTATTCGTGGGGGCTTATTGTTCCATATAAATTTCAAGAGTGTTTGCTCCATTTCTTTGAAGAATGTCATGGGTATCCTTATAGGGATTGCATTGAATTTATACAATGCTTTCGGTAGTATTGCCATTTTGACAATGTTAAGTCTCCCGATCCATGAGCAGGGGATATCTTTCCATTTCCTCATGTCCTCTTTTATTTCCTGAAGTAGCGTTTTGTAGTTTTCTTTGTACAGGTCCTTTACTTCCTTAGTTAAGCTGATTCCTAGGTACTTGATTTTCTGGGGCACAATTGTGAATGGGATTGTTTTTTTCATGTTGTTTTCTTCTCTCTCACTGTTTGCGTATAGGAAAGCCATGGACTTTTGGGTATTGATTTTATAACCTGCAACTTTACTATACGAGTCTATTGTTTCTAAGAGTTTTTTGGTGGAAGTTATTGGGTTCTCTAAGTAGAGTATCATATCATCTGCGAATAGTGAGAGCTTGATTTCTTCCTTTCCTACCTGAATGCCCTTAATATCTTTTTCCTGCCTAATCGCTATTGCAAGTACTTCCAGTACTATATTGAACAGCAGTGGAGAGAGTGGGCATCCCTGTCTCGTCCCTGATCTTAGAGGGAAGGCTCTCAGTTTTTCCCCATTGAGGATGATGCTTGATGTAGGCTTGTGGTAGATGGCTTTAATTATGTTGAGGAAGGTCCCCTCTATACCCATTTTGGCTAGGGTTTTCATCATAAAGGGGTGCTGGATCTTATCAAATGCTTTCTCTGCATCTATTGATATGATCATATGCTTTTTATCTTTTCTTTTGTTGATATGGTGGATTATGTTGATTGATTTCCGAATGTTGAACCATCCTTGCATCCCTGGGATGAATCCTACTTGGTCATGGTGTATGATCTTTTTGATGAGTAGTTGGATTCTATTTGCTAGTAGTTTGTTGAGGATCTTTGCATCTGTGTTCATCAGGGATATCAGCCTGTAATTCTCTTTCTTTGTGGTATCTCTGTCTGCTTTTGGTATCAGTGTGATATTTGCTTCGTAGAAACTGTTTGGAAGTGTTTTTGATATTTCAATTTCGTGGAAAAGCTTAAAGAGCATTGGGAGTAAGTCCTCTTTAAAGATTTGGAAGAATTCACTAGTGAATCCATCCGGGCCAGGACTTTTGTGCTTGGGGAGACTTTTTATTACCATTTCAATTTCCTTGATGGTGATAGGTCTGTTCAGGTATTCCAGGTCTTCTTGGTTCAGCCTTGGGTGTCTGTAGGAGTCTAAGAATTTATCCATTTCCTCGAGGTTTTGATGTTCCGTGGCATAAAGCTTCTCAAAGTACTCCCTGAGGATCCTCTGAATTTCTGTGGTTTCTGTTGTAATGACCCCCTTTTCATTTCTGATTCGGTTTATTAGGGTTTTCTCTCTCCCTTTCTTTGTGAGTTTTGCTAGAGGCTTATCGATCTTGTTAATTTTCTCAAAGAACCAGCTCTTGGTTTCATTGATCTTTCGGATTGTTTTTTGGGTTTCCATCTCGTTAATCTCTGCTCTGAGTTTTATTATTTCCTTTCTCCTGTTCGGGTTGTGCTCCTTTTTTTGGTCCTTCTCCAAGCTCTTAAGCTGTGAGGTTAGGTTACTTATGTGTGCTCGCTCCTCCTTCCTGAGGAATGCTTGTAGAGCTATAAACTTTCCTCTTAACACAGCCTTTGCTGTGTCCCATAAGTTTTGGTAACTCGTGTTCTCATTTTCATTCGTTTCAAGGAATCTTTTGATTTCCTCTTTGATTTCCTGTCTAATCCACTCGTTGTTCAATAGTGCACTGTTTAATTTCCAGGTGTTTGATTTAGTTTTCTGTTTTTGTGTTTGATTTACTTCTAATTTCAGCGCATTATGGTCTGAGAAGATTGTTGATACAATCTCTACCTTCTTAATTTTATGGAGGCATGTTTTGTGGCTCAGCATGTGGTCTATCTTGGAGAATGTTCCATGTACGCTTGAGAAGAATGTGTATTCAGCTTTTTGTGGATGAAGTGTCCTGTATATATCTACTAAGTCCCTTTCTTCCATTGTTTCCCTCAAATGAAGTATGTCCTTGCTAAGCTTGAGTCTGGTTGATCTATCAAGAGGTGACAGAGCAGTGTTGAAGTCTCCCACTAGTATTGTGTTGCTATTGATGTCTTTTTCCAAATCTATGAGTAGTTGTTTTAAGTACTTTGCTGGTCTCTCATTAGGTGCATATACATTTATTATTGTAAGTTCTTCCTGTTGTACAGATCCTCTGATCAATAAGTAATGGCCTTCACTGTCTCTTATGACCTTCCTCACTCTGAAATCAATGTGGTCTGATATAAGGATGGCTACCCCAGCTTTTTTATGGGAGCTGTTTGCCTGTAGGATTGTTTTCCAGCCTTTGACCCTGAGTCTGTGTTTGCTTTGACTATTGAGATGCGTTTCTTGCAGGCAGCAGAATGTTGGGTTCAATTTTCTAATCCATCCTGCCACTCTATGTCTTTTAATTGGTGCGTTTAGCCCATTGACATTGAGAGAGATTATTGTTATGGGATTTTGTCCCATTGTTATGTTAAAATTGGGTGTATTTGAGGGGCCTTTCTTGCCTTAAAGTAGCCCATTTAGTTGTTCTTGTAACCATGGTTTTGAATCTATGAAGTTCCTGAGCTGTTGTTTGTCTGTGAAACTGTGTGTTGTTCCTTCTATTATGAATGAGAGTCTTGCTGGGAAAAGTATTTTTGGGGAGGCATTTATTTCATTGAGATTTTTTACTATGTCCCACCACTGTTTTCGGGCCATGAGGGTTTCATCCGAAAAATCAGCTGTGAATTTTAAGGATGCTCCTTTGTAAGAGATTTCTTTCTTCGATCTTGCTGCTTTCAGAATTTTGTCTCTGTCTAAGGTTTTGGTCATTTTGATCAGAATGTGTCTTGGGGTATTTTTATTCGGATTTCTTCTAGCTGGTACCCTTCGGGCCTCCTGAATGTGGTCACAAGTTTTCTTCAGCTCTGGAAATGTTGTAGCAATGATGTCTTTGACAGTTTCTTCTTCATCGAGGTTTTCTTCCTGTCCCTCTGGGACTCCAATAATTCTTATGTTACCCCTCTTGGCTTCATCACGATCTTCTCTTGCCATCTGTTCCCGAATTGTGAGTCTCTTTTCCATTTTCTGCTCTTTTCGGGAGAGTCTCTGAACTTCATCTTCGAGCTCACTGATTCTGTTCTCAGCCGCTGTTACTCTGCTGCTGAGGCCTTCCACTGAGCTTTTCAATTCGCCTACGAGATTTTTCAGGTCTGACATTTCTGATTGCATTTTCCTCATTTCTGCCTTCAGATCCTCTTGTCTTCTATTGGCATTGGTTTCCATTGTTTCTTTTAATTCCCTAAGCATCCTAAGTAGCTCCCTTCTGAATTCCTTGTCAGAGAGGTTGTCTAACACTACAGTACTGTTGGTGTCATCTGGGCTAGACTCTTCAATATGAAAGTTTGGTGGGCTTTTGCGTTGCTTTACCATTGTGAGAGGTGTGGTTTAGTCCTTCACGTTCAGTGTTACTATTCTGCTTGATATGCAGTGTGAGTTAAGATAGGCTTATGAGTTATTGGCAACTGTATTTCTAGTGGCTGAGCTAAACTAGAGAAGTTTCCATCTAAGAAGTTAGCTTATGGTTCCTATGGCATATGTAGTGGGAAAATATTTCGCGGCCGCGTTAGCGGCCGCAGCTCCGGAAAGAGTCCCTGGCACTGGGCGAGGAGTTGGGAATGTCTCCTGTTTGGAATTGGAGCCGTTCAGCTTTGTTGCCCAGAGCTGGGCCTCTGTGCCCGTCCCACGCGGATCAGGGGTTGAAAACCGGCTGTCTCGGGGCTGTTTCTAGCTGCGCGTGCCCAGAGAGGAACCCAGGCCCTTGGGGGTGGGCTGTACCTGTTGGAATTGGAGCCGTTCAGCTTTGTTGCCCAGAGCTGGGCCTCTGTGCCTGTCCCACGCGGATCAGGGGTTGAAAACCGGCTGTCTCGGGGCTGTTTCTAGCTGCGCGTGCCCAGAGAGGAACCCAGGCCCTTGGGGGCGGGCTGTACCTGTTGGAATTGGAGCCGTTCAGCTTTGTTGCCCAGAGCTGGGCCTCTGTGCCCGTCCCACGCGGATCAGGGGTTGAAAACCGGCTGTCTCGGGGCTGTTTCTAGCTGCGCGTGCCCAGAGAGGAACCCAGGCCCTTGGGGGTGGGCTGTACCTGTTGGAATTGGAGCCGTTCAGCTTTGTTGCCCAGAGCTGGGCCTCTGTGCCCGTCCCACGCGGATCAGGGGTTGAAAACCGGCTGTCTCGGGGCTGTTTCTAGCTGCGCGTGCCTATTACCTTTATTTTTATCCATCTGATTGGACTTTGTTTTCAAATATAATATTCTGTTATACTTTGTTTCTTTTTTTTTTTGAGGGGGATACACCTGGTAATGCTCAGGATTTACTCCTGGCTCTGTGATCAGGAAGTATGCCTAGTAGTGCTTGGGAGACCATATTGAATGCAGGGGATTGAACCCCGGTAGGCCACATGCAAGACAAGTACCTTACCCACTGCACTAACACTACCTGTTATACTTGTTTCCACAGAGAAATTTCTAAAGTTTTTTCTTCCATTTTCTAACAAAAAATTCTCTTAGCTTTTCTTTATCTAAGAGAAAGAGAATATTTATAACCTTCATTGCCCAAAATCCAGTTTTTAAAAATTGAATCACTGTGAGAAACACATTTATAAAGCTGTTAATGATCCAGTTTCAGTCATACAATGTTCCAACACCTCCACCATATGCATTTACCATCACCAATTTCCCCACTCCCCCACATACTACCTCTATGGCAGACACAAAAAATGTTTTTATCTGGATATAAAATTCAAAATTAGCAGTTGTTTTTTTATCAGCACTAAATAAATATTGTACCTCTCCCTCTTACTGAATCTTTTGTTATTACTGTCCCACAGATTTCTAAGACAGTATTTATATATGTTTCTTCATTTATTTTCCAGCCCACCTTTTGTTATGCTATAGAAGTTGGATGATTTCTCATACATAGCAAAGTAGTGTTTATATCTGGGACTCTGATTTTATCAGGTAGGTTATCTAGGATTTTTCAAATTCCTCTTTTAATGATAACTTTAAAGCATAAGAGTTAGGGAAGTTAGGAGGGAAGTAATGGGCCCACTAAACAAGGCAGTTATATGGGTTTCTCAGTGCTAATTTTTTATCTGGTTTTTGGCTGATAGTTAACATTGTGTAGCTGGTAATGCTTATTCAAGATGGATATCTTTTTAAATTGATGCCCATGCACTCAAATGCTTACTGTCAGGACACTCCAAATCTGAACAAACTCCATGCTGTGATTCAATTTAAAAACCTCTGGTTTATTTATGCTGGTCAGTTTCATGTTTGGTTTGAACAACATGACAAAATTTTAGGAAGCTTTTATACAGACCTCTCTTCTCTTAGGTCCTTCCTTCAGGCACTCATTTGGTGGATCATGGGAGCTGACGAATGGTCCTGAGCGGGGCTGGGTATCCATACTTGTCTCTCTGTTACTAAACTAAAAGAATCAGAGGCACTGCTGTGGATCACCTGCTGGATGGACTATGAGATATCCAGACTTATGCCCCATCTCCACCGACACCCACATCCAAGATGTAGAACTGGCCTGCGCACTCTCTTCTGGTAATAAGAAGAAATGGTTTTCCTGGACTGCAAGTTCACCCCTAGAAGAAGAGATCATGGGACTTTGTGATGTTTGTCTAGCGGGGAGTTTATCTTCTAAAATAGATTTCTGTGGTGTGCAAGAGAGGCATTGAGTGGCAATCATGTTTGGTCTATAGTCTACTTTCAGCATGCTTCTCCCATCCTGGGAAGAACACCCTTTATTTGGTGCTCCCTTCTCTATCTGAGCTTCCTTTTCCCGCACGTGTGGCTGGCCTCCAAAAGGAGAGAGAGAGAGAGAGAGAGAGAGAGGGAGAGAGAGAGAGAGAGAGAGAGAGAGAGAGAGAGAGAGAGAGAGAGAGAACAAAAGGGACTGCCCTGCCACAGAGGCAGGATGCTGGGACCCTTGGTGGTGGAGGATGGGTGCTGGTGGAGGGATGGGTACTTGATCATTGTATAACCAAAACCCAAGCACAAAAATTTGTAAGTCTACAACTGTACCTCATGGTGTTTCACTAATTAAAAATACATAAAAATAAAACAAAATAAAATAAAATTTCCTTAGATTAAAAAATATAGATTCCTGCCTCTAAGCCACCACCCCTACTTTTTTTTTCTCTTTGGGTCACACCTGACGATACACAGGGGTTACTCCTGTCTCTGTACTCAGGAATTACTTCTGGCAGTGCTCAGAGGACCATATGAGATGATGGGAATCGAACCTGGGTCAGCCACGTGCAAGGGAAATCGTCCTACCCTCTATGTTATCACTCCAGCCCCCCAACACTCCTACTTTTCTCCCCCAACTCATCTTGACTAGAGAGAAAAGGCTTTTCTCGGTGCATTCTTTGGTCTCTGTCTGCTCTACATTCTGGCTTAAAAACCTCTTCAATACTAAGTCTGGAACTTTTGAAAGATAAAAGAAAACCTAAGAAACTTTCTTCTATTCTAAATATCCTGGCATCTTTAAATATGCTGCCTTCCTCTTTTTATGGCTGCCCATTTAATTATTGCCAGGTCTTTAGTTTTACTTAGAGGAAAAGAGCAGCGGAATCAGTTTATATGTCTTTTCCCAGAACTGGAAGCCTCATTAAGGTCCTTTGACGTTTTAGTTTAGTATAATTCTCATTTTCCCCTTTCTATTATTCTAAGACCTATGATTTAACTGTTCACTTAAAGGCATAGCCTGTAGGGAGGATTTCTAATTTTGTTAAACAAAGAGTTATGACACACACTGTGTGTGCACCAGACATAATGCAACAGAGAATTTAACATTTAATAGGGAAAATATCATATTCCAGGGGCTGGGGAGATAGTATATTGGATAAGATGGTTGCTTTGAAAGCAGCCCATTTAAGCTCTATTGCAAAAACTGCCGGCAGTGATCCCTAGCTTAAAGCCTGGAGTAAGCCCTAAGCACAGCTGAATGTGGCCCCCAAATTAAAACAAGCAAACAAAAAATCTCATTCTAGTCACAGAGAAAAACATGGCAGCAAATAATTCCAGTTTGCTGAGTAGGAGAAATTATCAAGTGTGACAAGCAAATAATAGATAGGGTCAGGATAAGCAGAGACACCGAGAGCAACCCCGAATGAACAAAATGTGTGCTCATAGGGATATGTAGGGATCTTTGGGCAATAAAACTAGGATTATCACTTGGGCAGAATATTTAGCATAATCCAAAATTTAGAACATGATGCTCTTTGGCCGTGTGTGTGTGTGGGGGGGGGGGAATCATAAAACAGATATAATGAAAAAAAATTAAACAATGCTGAAAGTGTAAAAATAAAACAAAAACAACCCTATTCCCTTTCTTCTTGTTAATCCACACTTCTCTGGATATTTCCAGAAGAGATCTCATATCTGTACCTATCTGTAAAAGCATGTGTACATACGCAAACATACAGAAAAACAGTCGTCTTACATTATTCTACTTTGTGTGGTCTTCAGGTTGTATTAATTATCCCCCTCAGCTTATGTTATTCTGCCATTATCACTGTACCATTTAGTGGTACATTTAATCTTTTACATTGTTCTATTCTCACCGTTGCATTCCTGCTTTTAGTTTTTGTTTGTGTGTGTATGTGTGTTTGTTAATTTTGTGGTCACTCCCAGCAATGCTCAGGGCTTACTCTTGGCTCTACACTCAGGAATTACTCCTAGGATGCATGGGATCAAACTCATGCTAGAGGCATGAAAGACAAATGCCCTACCCTCTGTACTATGACTCTGCCCCAAATTCCTGCTTTTCCTACTTCTCTATAATCATATGCACTAAGGTCTGGTACATGGATTTTAAATTAGTGTGCACTTTTCCCCCAACATTTAGTGTAGTATTTCATGTTATAAACTTACAGCAAAACTTCCTTGTAAATTTTCTGATATTGAATTACATATGTGCATAAAGCTTGTATTTTTTAAAACAATGGCATAGAATTTCACAGAATGTGTTTATCTCATTTTATTTTATTATTGCTTGCAGGCCACACATAACAATTCTCAAAGCACCCTGGATGGTGCTTGGAGGTTGCTCTTGATGGTGCTTGGAAAACTGTGGGGAATCAAACACTGAGAGTTCCCAGACAAAGCTTGTCAAACTCTCTTCAGTCCTTTTAGCCATCTCCGAAACCTCTGTCTAGTGGTGGGTACCTAGATTTTCTTCAACTCCTTACAGTAACCAATACTGGGGTAATTCCTTTCATGTCCATTTCTTTATTGACTTACACAAGAATTTTCCAAGACAAGTATGTCTGGCAGTTCATGTACAAAAATATTCAATTTCACAAAGATTGCCTGTTTATAGAAATGGCTATTCTGGTTTATGTTTTGCCTTGTAGTCTGGAAGATTTCTGTGTAACTTGCCAACATTTAGTGTTATATAATGGAGCTAAGGGTTGTTTTATTTTCCATTTCTTTGCTTGTGAATTTGAAAAATTCTTCTCAACCCTTAAGACAAGACAAATAATGTAAAAAAAAATAGATGATTCATACAAAAATAAACAAATGGGACTACATCAAATTAAAGATTAAAATTAAATTTTTGCATGGCAAAAATGGGCTAAAACTAAAAGATAGCTAACTGAATGAGAGAAAATATCTGTGGTCAATTTATCAGATGAAGGATTGATCACTTGATCGCTTGATCACTTGACATCCCGTTACTCATTGATTTGCTCGAGTGGGCACCAGTAATGTCTCCATTTATCCCTGTCACGTGCTAGTGAAGCCCAAAGGCGTCTGCCCATTCTAGGAACAAGAAGATCCTCAAACCAATCATTCAGGGTCTTGACAAAGAAGTCTGACCATCTTGTAGGTGGGTGGCTTCATGATCTTTTGACATCCTGTTGAATCCAGTCAGTAATGGCTCGAGTCCAGTGGTCATCTCCAAATCTCATTACGTGTCCAGCCCATCTGATTTTCGACACCTTGGCAAATGAGACATTGTCCCTGATTCTTGACCATCAACAGAGGTTGGAACTCTGTATTCTTTCTCTCATTTGAGTGAAGCATGATACTCCAAGCATAGCTCTTTTGATTCCTCTTTGGGAGGCCCAAATAGCATTCTTATCCTGTTTTGTAGGGTGTCTGAGGTGTATGATAATGCAGGACAAACAGTGGAATTGAAGAGTTGTACCCGGAGTCGGAGGTTCTTCGTCCTCTTAGCTATTTCTTCCATGCTCTTGAAGGTAATTGATGCTGCTCTCTTCCTCCTGTGCAACTCAGGTCATTCATCATGTTGACTTCTTGATCTAGGTACACATAGCAGTTGCATTCAAAGATGTTTGTTTCACTGAGAGCAAATGAAACGTCAGGAACGAGACCGTTTCTTATAAAGATTGTCTTCATGAGATTCAGCTGTAATCTGACCTTTCCACACTCACAGTCGAAGTTGGCCAGCATTTGTGCCTCTTGGCTAATGTTTGGTGTTATTAGAATAATGTCATCAGCAAAGTGGAGGTGGTGTAGTTGCGGAGCGTATATCTTCACTCCCATTCCTTCCCATTCCAGTCGTCTCATGGCATTCTTGAGGGTGGCACTGAAGAGTTTTGGTGAAATGGTATCACCCAAGGCCCTGTTTGGTTAGGGCTTTGATGACAGCTTCCGTCTCAACAGAATCAAAGGCCTTCTTTAAATCAATGATTGTTAGAAAGAGAGGCATCTTGAACTCTGAGAAACCTCAACGAGCTTGGTTGTTGTGTGGATATGGTTTATCGTGCTGAATCCTTTTCAGAACCTGGCTTGCTCACATGGTTGTCCTTATCTAGTGTTCTGCCAATCCTATTCAGGATGACTTGGAGTGAACAGCTTGTAGATGACGGACAATAGGCCGATCAGGCTATAGTTGCCAACGTAGTGGAGGGTTGATATCCAGGATATATTAAATGCTCACAAAAGTCAGCAACAAAAAATAAAAATAAACCCATCAAAAATGGGGAGAGGAAATGAGCAAGGATTTTTCTGAGGAAGACCTGTAGATGGTCAATAGGCACATGAAGAAACACTCACCATCACTTATTATTTGGGAAACACAGATCAAGACAACAATGAGATACCATCTCATACCAGTGGATATGGCACATATCAAAAGTTTTCAGAACAATTTGTGTTGGTGGGGTGTGGTGAAAAAGGAACTCTCATCCACTGCTTTTGTGAATGTAGTCTAGTTCAACCCCTCTCGAAAACAGATGGAAGGTTCTCAGTAAACTTAAAATTGAACTACCATACAACCCTGCATTGCACTTTTTGGGTATCAATCCACAGAACCAAAAAACATTCATTCAAGAGGACATAAACAAAGCATTATTCATTTATTGTAGCACTCAGTACAATAGCTAAGATATGGAATCAATCCAGATATCCAACAAGAGATCAGTAAATCAGGAGGATGTGGCATATTTACACAAAGGAATTCTATGTAGTTGTAAGGAATGATGAAATAATGCAATGTGATGCAACATGAATGGAACTGAAAGACATCATGTTAAATAAAGTAATCCAGAAGAAGAACAAACATGCTGGTATCACTTATATGTGATACTTAGTCACTGGATGGGGAAATTCAATGGTTTAAAGGGAGATGCCTTGGCCCCAGAGTTCAGGAGGAGAAAGAAAGAAATAGAATGAAGGGGAGAGGAGAAGAAATAGATGAGAAGCAATGGGGACAGGGGTCAAGGCCATTCAGGTACATTGGAGGTGTTAAGGCATGGTAGAGATAAATATCCAAACCACAGAGTCAACAATACTGAAATTAAGAGACCCAAACTTTAATAATAAAACATAAAAGATGCCTGTCGAAATGACAGGCTGGGGCTGGGGTGGAGAGGGTAGGAGAAGTAATCTGGGAACATTTGTGGAGGGAAGTTGACACTGGTGGTGGGATCTGTGGTGGAACATTGTATGTCAAAACCTAACTATCTGTAAAAACTCAGGGTGCTTTAATACCATAAACTTTGGGAGAAAAAGGAAAAGTTGATTCACTTATTTGAATCCCTAAGGCATGATTGTTTTACCTACTTCATCCTCACTATAATATGTGCTGACCTCATTATGATGTTCTTAATACTGAGCTGAGGAAGCCAAGGTTTTGATGATTATGTCACCAACCCTAAATTCACACAGAGCTTCACTTGTCATGTGGCTCATCTGACTCCAGTACTCCTGGTCTTTTCAGCCTATATTGATGAGTGTCTTATGAAGAAGTTAAATCATAATTATGTTATCTTACAGAGTAAAGAGATCAGTTAGGAGAGACAAAAGCAGCCTCTTAGTTTTTGCCACTTCATCCCCTAAGTAAGAGAAATTGCCTGTGATTATAAGGGCAGGTTTTTGATCAGGTTGGTACCTCGCATCTGAGTTCTTAGTCATTAAGCTTCACTAACAAACACTCTTCACATCTGTTGTATGCATGGTATTAACTACAAAAATTGTGAGAAATGGACAAATAAATTTGAGATGAACTGTGATTTCAAGAAACCTTTATCCAGCAGGCGATTAAATACAACATAGTGGTAAATAGAATTCAGGAAGATAGAGGTACTGACCAATACATTTCTGTAGAAACCACACATTTTTACCCAATGTATAAGACCAGCTGAAGGTCAACTTCAGCTATCAGCATTATTTTTAGCATGGTTCCTGCTGAAATAAACTTTTTGTTGTAAGAAACATAATGCAACTTATATTGGAGAGGTTGAAACTTTAATGATTATTTTAATGAAAATTCTAAAGCCTCTGGTGCTGAAAATGCATTTAAACCTCCCACATATATTTCATATATTTAATGCTAGCTTAAGGCAACAAAACAAAACTCAATAGCCTAAAAGGTTATTTGGAACTCAGCATGCTGTTCTAACCCAGCTTGGATGAATATTTTCAATAACCTGAAACTGAGTGAGTCTAACTGAAAAAGTCTAACTTCTCCTTGAGTTTCCTTCTGTTCTACCTCCCTATCTCATCCGGGTGCTCTGTATGAAGCCCAGTTGATCTGTTGCAGGTGTGGGCCACCCAGGATATGATTTTGAAGATCGAACATCTAACATATTAGTGAGCTGTTCTGAATTTCAAGTCCAGCTCCTTCTTACTTCCTTCCCAATGACTCTTAGAGGTGTCAAAGCAGTAGTCAAAGAAAAAAATAAATAACAGAGGCAGTTTCAAAAGTTTCTAATACTCAATTGCTTTTATTAGCCATTTCTATTTGCAGTGTTGCAAAAGTGCCCAACACTAGTGATAGTGTGTATACTCATTATGCAATGTAGCTATCACTCAACTCAGGAAGGTGGATTTTATTATTATTATTATTATTATTATTTATTATTTATAGGCAAGACAACTAAGGCTTAGACAGCTAAGCTCTTGATTGCATTCATCAAGAAAATTGACACACTTAGCTTTTGCTCAAGGGCAGCTTAAATTGACACCCCAGGTTTTTATTTATTTATTTGCTTACAAAAGAAGCATATTCAATGCTGTGCTGCTATTTGAGTAATACAATATCCCAGGAAACCCTCTGGATGAGTTTCAGTTTAATCCAAGAAAATTATTAAGTTTTTGCTAGTGGATATTTGGACTTATCACTGAAAACAGGGCTGCAGTGATAGGGCAGTGGCTAGGGCATTTGCTTTGCCTGCAGCTAAGTCAGGTTTGATCCCTGCACCACATATGGTCCCCTGAACCCTGCTAGTGATCCTTGAGTGTAGAACAAGGAATAAGCCCTATACACTGTCAGATGTGGCCCCCAGATACTGAGAAACAGATCAAAAAGAAATTCTTGCCTTGAGAAAAAAAAAGTGATCATGGCATATCTGGCTTTGAGAAAAACAGAACCACCCCTAATCTTTAATATAATTGTAACCACTCCCAATTATTTGCATTTTAAAAATACAAATATTTTAAGCACATCATTTTAATATGGCATGTGGAATAAAAGAGATCTTTGAACATCATTTCACTGCAGTGTTTATGAGTGATCTAACCCAGAAAAATATATAAAGTCATCCACGAAAAAAAAAGTAGTAAAAATAAACCAAAAATAAAAGCAAGGCATATCACAAAGGAGAGCATTCCCCCCACCCTACTTCTGTTTTTCTCAAGGCTTTAATAAATCGCTCAGTTTTGGTACAGATGGATTTTCTATTCTAGGGAAACCAAAGAAAGGGCTGGTTAAAAAAGTACTATTAAATTAAAGAAGGAAATACACCGCAGTCCTAAAGAGTTTTCATCATTTTGTTATTTATGAATACACTAAGGCTATATATTTCTAGCGCCTCAACACAAGGTTTGTTGCTAGGAACATGGGTGTCTTGGGTCAGCCTGGTAATGGCTTTGGGTGTTTCTAAACCAATCCATTTCTACTCTGGAATGACATTTATAGGAAAGTTACACAAACATTTGGCCCAGTTGAAACAAACTCTCAAAGCAGAAAATATTGCTTAAATATATAGCTGCAAGGGAAACTGAAAGCCAGTTACTACGGTGCACAAATAGCATCCCGGTTGGTGTTGGTGTTGGGTGGAGAACTGAAAAGAAAATAAGTTGGACTCCACTGGTTAGGCTCTTTAGAAGTAGAGTTGTCAGTGTTTTCAGGAGAATAGAGGATTCCTGCAGATCTAGAGAAAATAGAACAGGAAGACTATATTGCGTCATTTTGTTGATGAAGTCAATGAAAACTGAAAATAGGAAGAAAAGAGCAGGACAGGTAAAGAGCATAAGGATTACAGCTGTAGTCAGCAAAAGTGTGAAATAAACTGCAATAGAAGTCTGTCTCCAAGACATGAAGTATTGGAATAAGTGGAATGTTTGCATACATCAATCTCTAGACATAATAAATGGTAATAAAAAGAGGATGATGCAGACTTTTGGACATAAACCAGCTTCTGTTTTAATCAGTTAAGTGTCTCTTTTGGACAGGAGTGGAGGAGTGGGAAGCTGGGTTTCTTTCCTGTGTAAGAGGAGCCCTTCACAATGCATTTTCTTCTCCTCTGATTTTATTCTTTTCTCCCTCTTACTTCTAGATTTTATTTACTTCCATTTCAAATGTGATTTTACTCTTCTTTTCAGTTTGATTTTATAGAGACCACTCCAAGTTGTGCTGAGGAACTGGGGGCAGTCCAAGGACTGCCTAGTTCAGCGGTGTAGACCTAATGGTTCAGCTCAGTAGTTTGGGACCATTGGGTCACCTCCCAAATGCCTAGTGATGTTACCAGGGATTAAACTTGATGCCTTACACATGTAAGACCTGTGCTATACCATTTTTAAAAGTCTACAGCCTCCTGTTTTTAATTTTTAAGATTTGATGTAACAATATTTATTTCATTGTATATATTTGAGGAGTGCTATTCCTGAACATCTTTAAAAGTAAGATGTTACACTCTGCTGAAGAATTGATGATACATTCAGATTACTAAATTAGCCTCTTTACATTTCATGCATCTGAATGGAGAAGATTTAAACGATTATAGTGAGCTCAGAGTTCTTTTCTTCAGGCAATCAAAATTGAAGGCAGAGGAATGGAGATAAGATGAAGAGAAGCAAGGAAAGTGGGGGAGGGTAGGAAGAGAGGTCAGTGAAGAGAAGGAAGGGAATATGGAACATGTGATATCCTTAAATAGGATGCCCTGCAAAGCTAAAAAAAACAATTTTACATTTTCTTAACAAGGGGAGTGGATGAGCTTTTTTCATTGGGTTTAAGATACCAAAGATGGTAAGATGAAGTGGTTGGGGAAGAGTTGGATGTTAGCTATAATTGTCTTCTGCTTAGCATGAAATCATTCTTTTTTTTTAATGTAGGAGTACTGCTATTTATTCAGCCACTGATTAGTTGATTGAAATGGCATAAACTCCAACCTTACTATTTTTTCCATTATTTTATAATTTTATTTACTGAATCACCGTGAGAGCAGTTACAAAGCTTTCGGGTTTAAGTCTCGGTCATACAATGAAACACCTGTACCTTCCCCAGTGCCCATTTTCCACCACCAAAAACCCCAGTATGCCCCCATCCCACACCCTCCCCCGACCTGTGGGGTAGATGATTTCCACATTACTCTCTTTCTACTTTGAACACATTCAATATTTTGACACCAGACCCACCATTATTATTTGGTATTTTACCCCAACACTCAGATCTGCGGAAAAGCCAACAGTAGACAATTTGTTTTCTATTGCTGGTTAAGAATAACATCTGATGTTGTGTGGCTGCAGCAGTGGCCACACGGTTTTGAAATTCTGAAGTTTTTTTCTTCTTATATTTATTTATTGGATCACTGTGGGAAATGTTACAAAGCTTTCAGGTTTAAGTCTCAGTCATACAATGATCAAGCACCTTTCCCTTCACCAGTACTTATTTTTCACCACTAGAACCCTGATATACCCCCCTAACACCCCTCCCAATGCCTGTGAGGCAGATGATTTCTATTTAACTCTCTCTCTCTCTCTACTTTGATTACATTTGTTGTTTCGACAATAGATGCACCATTATTGTTTAGAATTTTCCCCCACCAATAAGAATTGCTGAAAAGGCATTGTGAAATAATTTGATTTCTATAGCTGGTTATGAGAACCATATGATGTCACTCGGCTACTTTGTGGCCACACGATTTTGGATTTCTGATATTTTACTAGGTAAGTCTGAAGGGATTTCTGCAAAGAGCCAGAATAATTACGAGATTGGTTTCTGTGTGTCTGGTGTTACGGCCGTGATGGAGAGCCACTTGTGGGGGGGAATCTGTGACCTCGGTCGGGCGTGAAGGACGAGCTGGTATCGACCCTCTTCCCATGAGACTGCAGTTGCCCTGTCACCACCAGCTCATACCTGGCTTTCCAATAAGCTCTGAGGCAGCAGCCACCTTGCTACTGGGTAGTGGGGGGGGGGGGGGAGGAGTGGGAGGTGGAGGGGAGCAACATCCTTTCCCTCCTGGGGAGGCATAGTGCCGTAGGTTAACACATGGTCCATTCACTTTTCTGCCACAAGCTTCTGGGCTCTGGAATAAGTCCTTTTGCCTCTGGAGCCATGGCCCTGCTGGAGAGCCGCTTGTGAGGGGCAACTCTTGACCTCGGTAGGGCATGAAGGACGAGCCAGTACTATCCCTCTTTCCATGAGATGAAATTTCGAAGTTTTAACACTTAAATCTGGAGGGATTTCTGCCAAAACCTGCTGGGTTACAAGATTTGTTACTAAGTCTCTGGGTTCATGGCTGTTAAACAACTTGATCAGGAGCCAGAGAGGCCATTCATGGGTGGTGACTTGGGGTCTCGTTGCCCAGGGAGGAAAGGACCAGCTCCACCCCCATCCCATGAGGCCCCACGTGTCTCATCTCTGGGGGTCCAAACCTGACTGTCCAGTGGCCTCTGGAGGATGGTGGCCACCGGGATGCTAAGGGGAACAGGCCAAGGCACAAAATCTATTCCCACCTGGGTTGGCCCAGCACCAGTAACCTACTGCAGGGACCAGATGCGTTTCTGCCAAAAGCCGTTGGGTTTCAAGATTTGTTTCTGAGTCCCTGGGATCATAGCTGTTAAGCAGTTCGATCAGGAACCAGAGAGGCCATGCCTCCAATTGTATAGCTGAGCCCGAGGTGGTCTGTGGGTGTGTCTCCCACATACCCAACGTTTGGCTGTTTACTTTCTTGTTAAAATTTGCCCCAAGTTTTTGGGGTCTGACCAAAGGCACAGCAGCAATTTTGGGGTTTCTGGAAGTCTGATGCACCATCAGGCTGCTGATGCACTCACCTCACAGGTACAGATTGACCTGCTGGCAGCACCATACCCCCAGCATGTAATCCTTCTTAAGAATGTTTCTCTGGGATCATTTTCTTTTAGTCTCATCATGCATATTTCCCTTCTGTTCCTATATTGCTCTTTCCAGACTAGGCATTATATAAAACAACTTTGCTTAATATGGACAAAGGGAGAATGAAATATGTCTCTTCTTTGTTTGGTCTCTCTCCCCTCTTTCACCTCTTCTTTTTCCTGTACCCCTTCCCTTTACTCATTTAATCTTCTCTCTCTTCCTTCCTTCCTTCCTTCCTTCCTTCCTTCCTTCCTTCCTTCCTTCCTTCCTCTTCCTCCTCTGTCTTCTTACCTCTTTTCTTCTGTGTTTGGCACAAAGTTATAGTTTCTAAAATAAAAAAATTACAACAATAGGATCTAAGAACTGGTGTGAAAAACTGAGCTTATCATGGTGGAGAAAAAAGTGAAGGTAAGTTGGGGGAGGGGGACTCTGGTAGAGGGTGTGGGTTTGGAACATTGCATGAATGAAACACTATCATTAACAAGATTATAAACCATGGTGCCTAAATAAAAACAACAACAAAAGCATATGTTCAGTAGACAGAGAAATTCAAGCCAAGATCATGAGTCATGAAAAATTCTATAATTAGAGGAATGTACAAGTTATGTGGAAACATAGGGAAGGAAAGATAATTCTTACTTGAGGGTAAAACAGTGTTTAAAATAAGAAATGTAACTTTGTACTGAAATGCATGGTTCATATATATAAAATATTGAGTTGATTCTCTGACACTCATCCAAAAATAAAGACACTTTTCATAACAGCAGGGAAAGCAAAAGCAAACTGGCTACATTAAACTGAAAGGATTTTTTATAGGAAAAGAACCTATAAGCAAGTGATGTTCTAATAAATGGGAGAAACTATTTTCTTGTCATACATCTATCAAGGGGCTAATAACAAATATATGTATATATACATATATGTTGGATATTCCCAGCTTCTGCCACATCTGCCAGCACTGCTGCTCTTCTCTCTTTGAGGTCTTCCTTTATCGCTTCTTTGCACTGCTTTGCAAGCTAGGACATTCGCTTGTGGTTGCCTGATGCTTGCGCCAAGCCACGGTGATGAATGAGCTCAAGAGTTTTCGAAGACAGGCATCTTTTTGTGGCTATCTCTCTCTTGGTGTTCCTCACACAATCATGGAGTGCTGAACCAGTTGATCATATTCCTTGTCAATGTTGTCAATGACACATCTTCCCATGTTGCCGCAATAGTGCCAAAGAGCTCCCAGTTGGTGGTCATTCTGGGAGTTCTCTTCTTAAACTTTGCAGCCCTATCTCCCCACTTTATGAAGCAGAATTTTGCATGAAAGAGATGGTGGTCCGATCTCATTTGCAATTTAGGGACAACAGCGACATCGGTCAGACAAGACCATTGATTGAATATGACGTGGTCAATTTCGTTGTGGAACTGTCCACTGGGAGACTTTCATGTCTAATATTTAGATTCGTCCTTCTGGAATTGAGTTACCATGCATGGTCTTGGTCGACACAATGTACTCAGACAGTCTCTCACCTTGTTTGTTCCTTTCTAGGCCATGATTCCCTATGTGGAGTTCTTCGGCTGATCTTCTCAGTCCTATCTTGGCATTAAAATTGCCGACAATGATCTTGTAGAAGGTGTGGTCTTCTTTATAGAACTTCTCCAGCTCCATGTAGAACTTCTCAATTTCTCCTTCATCATAATTGGATGTTGGTGTGTAGACAACAAATATAGAAAGTGCCTGCAGTGGTCACAACTATTCAAGTGTAATCATCCAATTCGGGTTGTTAGGCATTAGAATGAATCAATGTTTATGGCCAAGTTCGTGTTGACAAGGACACTGACACCACTGATGCCTCTTCTGTTGCATGTTCCAAGGAATAGTTCTTCTCCAGTGTTGAAAACTGTGTAATGTGATTGATGCCTTCTTGTCTCAGTCAGACCAATGATGTTGTACTTGATCTTTCGCCCTTGCACCAACAGGTCCTTGATGGATGCATCTGATGCCAGCATATGTGCATTGAAAGTAGACAGTCATTTTTGTCCTTCTTCATTTTGGCAGCCTAGTTCGGCCCTGGGATTTTATCAGACTCTCCTTCCTCATCCTCCTTAGCACTGCCGTATTGGTGGCTCTTTCAGGTCAGGAGAATGAGACACATTGTATTTACTGGTTTTGACATATGGAGTACACAACAGATAGCTTGTCAGGCTCTGCTGTGCATGTAGGACAGTCTCGGTAGCTTGCCAGGCTCTCTGAGAGGGATTAGAGGCCAATAGGGTGGCCTCTAATGATTCTTGCAGGTGTTCCCATGGTTCCAACCATATTTGAACCCATCAGATATGGTGCAGCAATCTTGTATTAATTGTTTTATGATGTGAGGTCCAGAAAGCATCCTGGAGCATGGAGGCGGCTGTGTAGTGGAGATAGTGGAGGTAGTGGAGGTCTGCTGGGCTGCTGGGAACATGCAGATGATCTCTGTTCCTGGGTCCATTGAGACTAGAGTCCAAGGTCACAGAGTTCCGCTTTCCTGTTTCTGTGGGGTTTCACTCGTGCGTGAGTCTCGGCCCGAGTGTCTGGAAAGTGTCCTGGAGTGTGGCAGTGGTTGGATAGTGGAGGTAGTGGAGGTAGTGGAGGTCTGCCTGGCTGCTGGGAGCAGACAGAGGATCTCTTCAATAGCCATGTTTACCTGCCCACATACCAAATTCCACAGAATGGATTTGTTTTTCCCAGTGTTCTCCCTTCCAAAATCCGACATGCCATTTCATACATAAAGAAGCGAACAGCACCCGGCCCAGACAAAGTCAGACTCGAACACCTGAAGAACCTGACATCAGTACTCATAATTACACTGGCTTGGCTCTTCACATGCTACCTGTCTGAATGCAAAGTTCCATCCCAATGAAAAAGCAGCAGGACTGTACTACTGTACAAGAAGGGAGACATCCACGACATTGGCAACTATCGCCCAATATGCATGTTGTCTGTCGTCTACAAGCTGTTCACTCGAGTCATCATGAATAGTATTGGCAGAACACTAGATAAAGGACAACCATGAGAACAAGCTGGGTTCCAAAAAGGACTCAGCACGATCAACCATATCCACACAATAACCAAGTTTATTGAGGTTTCTCGGGAGTTCAAGATGCCGCTCTGTCTAACGTTCATTGATTTAAAGAAGGCCTTTGATTCTGTTGAGACCAAAGTGGTCATCGAAGCCCTAGCCAAACAAGGTGTTCAACCTCAATATATCAGGATCCTCTGTGAGCTCTATTGCGGATTCACTACCAGGATCTCACCATTCTACAGGGAGGTGATCATTGACCTCAAGAGAGTTCAACAGGGTGATACCATTTCACCGAAACTCTTCAGTGTCACCCTAGAGAATGTCATACGATGACTGGAATGGGAAGGAATGAGAGTGAAGATAGATGGTTGGCAACTATACCACCTCCACTTTGCTGATGACATCGTTCTAATAACACCAAACATCAGCCAATTGGCACAAATGCTGGCCGACTTCAACCATGAGAGTGGAAAGGTTGGACTACAGCTAAATCTCACAAAGACAATGTTTATGAGAAACGGTCTCATTCCTCACATTCCATTCACTCTCAATGGGACAAACATCTCCAAATGCAACAGTTATGTGTACCTAGGTCAAGAAGTCACCACGACAAATGACCTGGCACTTGAGTTGCGCAGGAGAAAGAAAGTAGCTTGGAACTCTTTCAAGAGCCTCGAAGAAATAGCTAAGAGTACAAAGAACCTCCAACTCTGGGCACATCTCATCAATTCCACTGTTCTTCCTGCATTAACATACGCCTCAGAGACCTGGGCCCTACAAAAACAGGATGAGAACTCTATTCAGGTCTCCCAAAGAAGAATCAAAAGAGCTATGTTCGGAGTATCACGCTTCACTCAAATGAGAGAAAGAATCCGGAGTTCCGACCTCCGTCGATGGTCAAGAATCAGGGACACTGTCTCATTTGTCAAGGCGTTGAAAATCAGATGGGCTGGACACTCTGGACTAGAGCCATTACTGATTGGATTTCACGGGACGTCAAAAGATCTCATGGCCGACCACCCACGAGATGGTCAGACTTCTTTGTCAATACCCTGAGCTATCGGTTTGAAGCTGCTCGTGTTCCTAGAATGAGCAGATGCCATCAGGCTACACTAGCATGTGACAGGGATGGATGAAGACATTACTGTTGTCTGCTCAAGGAAATCTATGAGTAACAGGATGTCAAGTGATCAAGTGATGTTGAATATTAATTCTAAGTGTTTAGGCTTCATCAGTGAATTTCTCCTTTTCTTCCTCCCAGAGAAACTTATTGTGCTCTTGCTTGCATCCCTAATTTAGTTCAAGTTTATCTTTACCTTTTCTTTGTTTTTTACCTCTCATTGTCACAGTTCCCCAAGTTAGTCTTGGTTTACTTATAAGCCAAAACTGTCTGTTAATTCTAGATTTTGTAATAGTAGTGAATTACTTTCTTTTCTATTGTCCCTATAGCCGTTTTTATATTTTACTAAAGAGCAATGTTCTTTAATTAAACACAGAAAGGCCATTAATACTATGCTCCTAAAATTTGAGAGTTGATTGACTCTGAAATATATCTATTCCTGGGCGTTGGTCATAAATAGTTGACTCAGGCTTCAACTGCTGTAGTTCCTAACACCGTAAAAGAGAGGTCCTGCCATGGAACTGGAATGAACCTGGGGTGAGTGGGAAAGCTACACTGGCATCAAAATGGGACAGTCTATAAAGCATAAAAGCATGGTCTTTATGCAAGCTGTTATGACTTAAGAGACAGGATACCCACAGGGAAGGGCAAGATGAACCGGCCTGCGGAGACTTAGTCTGGGATTTACAGTAAAAGCCTTGCTTGCTCTCAGAGCCCAGAAAACTCAGTTTCGGGATCTTTGTCTCTTACTGTGTTTATCCAAACAACTGCAAGTATTGATAAGAAGTAAACTTAATTGTTTAACACACATACAACTAGAAGGAAAGAAAAAAACATTGTAGATGACCTGGGAGACAGAATGTTTCCTTGAGTTAATCTCCCCAAGAGAATTGCCTTTGCCAAATGTTTTATCTCTGTAAATGATCACACTTATACCTTAACCCCCACCCCCCTCAGATGTTCTATAAGTATGCTGGCAGCTCTGCATTAAATGCGCCATTTTCAGCATCAGTTTGTGGCCCCCCAACTCTCTGTCTCTCTGTCTCTCTACTGGGGAAGACTTGGGAAAATGGGAACTGGCCCTTGGCCACTGAATGCATGTTTCACGTAGTACTCACATAGTTTTTGAACTCATATATATGTACATATATATATATATGATAGATACTTATCTGAAAAATATAGGTGGCCAATAGGTACATAAATATGTTTATCATTGGGGATTGGGGGGGATATTCTCATTATCACTTAATATTAGGAAAATTCAAGTCAAAACTACAATGAGATACCATATTATGTCTGTGAGTATAATCCATCATATTAGTTATACTGTCACATTAGAAATAATAAATGTGGACAAGATTGTACTGTTGTCTTCAAGTATCTTTGAGTTGAACAGTTTTTCTTTTTTTTTAATCATTAAATACATCAGAGTCATAAAGTTTACATTGTGAATGTCTATATCATTACGGATTTTACTTTGCTAATAGTCTATACTTTTTTTTATACTTTCTTTAAAAGTTGACCTAATTTCTACTTTCCTCTGTCATTTATTTGTAACAGTGATTTTCAACTATTTGGTGGATTTAAATTTGGGGAATTTTTCATTTTACTTCAATTACTGAAAACAGTAATAATAATAATTTTCACTTGAGGAGCCCTGGGGTGGGTGATTGAGAACCCTCCCCACCCCAAGGGACCCAGCCCCGGCAGCCGACCTCCACTACCCAATTGCTGCCACTCTCCAGGCTGCTTTCCAAAAGGTCAGGCCGAGCCTTACACACAAATGAAGTCCCACGGAACCCAGGTAATGTGGAACTTTGTGACCTTAGACTCTGTGCTCAATGGGACCCAGGAGCAGAGATCCTCTTCCTGCTTCCCCAGTCTCCGGCAACCCAGGGGTCACACCCATAAGCCGCTCCCTGCCAGAGCCAGATAATCTCCCCATTGGCCACCATCCAGAATTTATCGGCTGCTTCTCCCAGAAGGAAGCATAAAATGAGGCTCCCATAATCCTGTCACTAGATTCTGAGCCAGGCTGTTTTCACTTGGGGTGACCCAGAGTGGGGCAGGTGATGGCCCTCCCTGCCCCAAGGGTCCCAGCCCTGGCAGCCGACCTCCACTACACAAATGCCACCATGCTCTAGGCCGCTTTCCAGACCACACGGCACAAAGTGGCCACGCAACATATCATAAGACACTCTCTACCCATCTTCCATAATTTCCACACCATATTTGATGGGGTTCAGACATTAGGCAACAAATCATAGGTAGATAGATAGATAGATAGATAGATAGATAGATAGATAGATATCTCTCAGAGAACCCAGCAAGCTACCGAGATTATCCTACTTGCATGGGCAGATCCTGGCAAACTCCCTGTGGCATAATCGATATACCAAAATCAATAATAATAACAGGTCTCAGCAGGTATGAGCCGGGGGTGTGGGGGCGACTAAAACCTCATGGGAAGGGGGGCGTTCCGGTCCATCCTTCATGCCCTACCGAGGTCACCAGTTGCCCCCCACTAGCGGCTCTCCAGCACGGCCACGGCCTCAGAAGCACAAGGACTTAATGCAGAACCCAGCAGCTTGGAGCAGAAAAGTGAACGGACTATGCGTTAATCCAGGCCATCATGTCTGCCCGGAGGGGAAAGGGTGTTGCCCTATTCACCCTCTCCTCTCTGGAAAGAAAGATGGTGGCCGCATGGGAGCCTTGTGGAGAGCAGGTATGAGCCGGGGATGTGGGGGTGACTAAAACCTCATGGGAAGGGGGGGCATTCTGGTCCGTCCTTCACGCCCTACCGAGGTCACCAGTTGTCCCCCACAAGAGGCTCTCCGGCACGGCCACGACTCCAGAGCACAGGAACCAATCTCTTAATTATCTGACTTTCAGTAGAAATACTTCCAGGGTTAATAAGTAAAATAGCGGAAATCTAAAACCAACATTTAATTCTTGAACCCAGCTGTAGAAAGCAAATCATTTCACAATGCTTTTTCAGCATGTCTCCTTTTTTGGGGGGTAAACTCTAAATAATAGTGGTACATCTTTTATTGAAACAATGAATCTAATCAAAGCAGATAGAGTGTTAACTAGAATTCATCTACCTCGCAGGCATTGGGAGGGGTGGGGGGTGGGGTTTTATTGGGGTTCTTCGTGGTAAAAAATAAGTATTGGTAAAGGGAAATGTGTTTGATATTTGCATGACTGAGATCTAAACCTGAAAGCTTTGTAACTTTTCCCACAGTGATTCAATAAATAAATAAATTATTAAAAAAATAATAACAGGTCTCATTCCCCTAACCCTAAAAGAGTCTCCAATCAGAAAGACGAGTAAGGAGAGGCTGCTAAAATCTCAGAGATGGGACGAATAGAGATGTTACTGGCACCTGCTCGAGTAAATCGACAAACAATGGGATAACAGTGATACAGTGACAGTGATACTTTAATTATTATTAGAGTATATTATGTTGGTGTATTCTATTTATGGAATATACTATTCATATTATTTTATGTTATACTTGCTAATTATATTTTTACAAAATTTGACATAAGTAATTTCTTTCTCTAGAAATGTATTGAAACAATCTCAAATGCTTTCCCCAAAGTATGTGTGACATATGATAAATTTGTGTAATGTGTAAAAGTTCTAATGTGTACAACACTTTTTGTTTTGCTTATTTAGGCTGCCCCCAGTCACATTTATGATTGGGGATAGCTTTGCCTACATTTAGACCATTAATTTTTTTAATCTCTAACTTTTTTTTGGTGGGGAGATGATTGGGCCACATCCAGCAATGCTCAGGGCTTATTCCTGGCTTCACACTCAGGCATCAGTTCTGTAATGCTGGGGAACTGCATGTGGTGCTGGCAATGGAACCCAAGGTCAGCCACGTGCAAGGCAGGCACTCTACCTACTGGTTTAATGCTCTGAATCCTAATCACTTGTATCACTTGTCAACCCGTTGTTCATCGATTTGCTGAGTGGGCACCAGTAACATCTCCATTCATCCCTGTCACATGATAGTGTAGCCCTATGGCGTATTGGGAGCTCTTTCAGGATCAGGGGAATGAAACACGTTATTGTTACTGTTTTTTTGCATATTGAATAGACCACGGGTAGCTTGTCAGGCTCTGCTGTGAGGGCAGTATACTCTCAGTAGCTTGCCGGGCTCTGAGAGGGATGAAGGCTTTTGTTGTTTTATAATCTCTGGATCTTGGCCATTGATGAGATTACATGGTGCTGGGGGCATTTTGTGGGCATGGCTCCCAAGCTACTGGAAAACTAAGGGTCTGGGTGGAGGAAGCCCAGCCGCTGTCTGAGAAGGCTTGGGGATCTCAGCCACGGGTCCTGCATACCTGGGTTCCTTTGCCGGTTCCTTTATGTGTGAGGCTTGTCCGAGCATGTGGAGAGTGGCCTTGAGCATGGTTGTGACTGGGTTCTGGAGGTTTTCGGCTGCCAGGGTTCTGCGTGGGGTGGGGAGGGAGACTCAACCCACCCCACTCCGAGGGGCCCTGGTGAAGACAGCCTGGCACAGGGGTAGGAGATTCTGAACCCTAACACTTGACTTTTTGTTAAGGTAGCATTGTGTTACAGGAGTTTGTAAGACAAACTTTCTATAAAGTGTAGCACTGTAGCACTGTCCTCCCGTTGTACATAGATTTTCTCTAGAGGCCCAGTAGCATTGTGAGACTTATTGTTACTGTTTGGCATATCGAATATGTCACAGGTAGCTTGCCAGGTTTTGCCGTGCGGGTGAGATACTCTTGATAGCTTGCCGGGCTCTCCCAGAGGGGCGGAGGAATCGAATTTGGGTTGACCGGGTCAGACTCATGCAAGGCAAACACCCTACCTGTTGTGCTATCGCTCCAGCCCTCTATAATGTTTAATGCATTAAATTGCAGATAACACAAGTAGCTTAGCTAATTTTCATAAAATGAACACATATCTTAAAAAATAGTCTGTTTCCAGCTCTCTGTACCCCCCACTCCTGCTCTTTCTAAAACTTTGCCATATAGAGGTAACAATTATACTGTTCTAAAATCTTTTCTATTGCATATTGCTAGTTTTTCAAATGTAGAAGACTATGTTCTCTTTGGTAAAGGACTTATCTATTGAATGATAATTTTTCGAGAATTTCACAGTTGTTAAATAATTTAATCCTTTATATTTCAATACATAATAACATTCATTTTATTTGTATATTTTACTCTCCATAGACTTTTTGGCATCTACAGTTTATGTCTATTATGTATAGCAGCTCTAATTAATAATTGGTAAATAATTAAATAAATAATTATGAGTTAATTTCATATTAATAAAAAAGAGACATTTGAGAGTTTTAATTACTCTTTAAGTCTCTTTAAGCTAATATAATCCATCTGCCTTGAAACGTGGCAGGAATGGTCCCTGAGCATAGAGCCAGGAGTAAGCCTTGAGTACTTTCAGGTGTGGTCCCCAAACATAAATTTGTGCTATTCTTTCAACAAAATAATAGTTTTTTTTGTATTAATACAAATTATTTTCTTTGCATTAAAATTTACTTGGAAATAAATAATTGCATTAAAATACAAACGTTATAAAAACCATATCTTCAATTTCAAGAGAGTCTATAAATTTAGTACTGTTCATAGGCTAGAGTGATAGCACAGCGGTAGGGCATTTGCACTGCGTGCAGCCAGCCCGGCCTAGCTGGGTTCGATTCCTCTGCCCCTCTCAGAGAGCTGGCAAGCTACCGAGAGTATCACCCGCACGGCAAAGCCTGGCAAGCTCCCCGTGACCTATTCAATATGCCAAATACAGTAACAACAAGTCTCACAATGGAGACATTACTGGGCCCACTAGAGCAACTCAATGAACAACTAGAGGACAGTGTTACAGTGGTACATAGGGCTGAGTAGATTTTAGCTATTAAAAATTTGACATGGAATAACAATAAAATTTTGTTTTTCAATTTTAATTGCCTATGAGCTCCATGATTAGAGTGATGAATATGTACACTTCTAGTAACTTTGATAGTTACTAGAGATAAAAAGATACACAGCTCTTTAAGATATGCACTTCTTAAAGAGATAAAAGCTGCAGGTTTCAGATTTTTATCTATTGTATGTTGATATGCACACAAATTTCCATGTTCTTACACAAATTTATAATATTTCTCTCTTTCTCATATTATCTATAAACATAGTTCAGTGAAGACTTTTTCAGAATCTCCCTCTTATTTTTTTCTTTATAATAATGAGGATAACACTTTTTAAAACTCTTGTACTATATAAAATTCTGCTCAGGGCTCACTCCTGGCTCTGTGCTCAGGGACCTCTCCTGGCAGTAATCAGGGGCCCATATGTGGTGCCAGTGATCAAACATAGGCAGACTGCATGCAAGTCAAGCATCTTACCCACTGTACTATCTCTTCTGCCCTTACGGAAGTAACTCTTACTAGTTGTAATAACAACAAAAACCAGTTGTCTTTAAGACTGAGATCTGCCTCAGGTCAGGGTAGACATTGAGCAAGACCTGCATTGGTAGGATTGTGCTCAGAGCATGTGCCTCTCCCATCTTCATCAACTTTCCTGGGAGGCTCCAGGAAGCAGGGGAGAAAGAGCAGGTTTTACCAATGGAAGCACTTGGGCTTTATTCTTTATATTTCTACTTTTTAGATGTGGGTTTTGGAAAATTTATTTTCTTATGAACCTCAAAAATATACAGTGAAAACAGAGATAGACAAATGGGACTATCTTAAACTAAGAAGTTTCTGCACCTCCAAAGAAACAGTGACCAAAATACAAAGAGAGTCTACAGAATGGGAAAGGATATTTGTCCAATACACATCTGATAAGGGGTTGATATCAAGGAAATACAAAGCACTGGTCGAACTCAACAAGAAGGAAACATCCAATCTCATCAAAAAATGGGGCAACGAAAGTTTAGATGCTCAAATAAAAATTGTTATCTTTTGAGCACACGAGTAAGTACAAGTTGCTGAATATCACCTACTCTGGGTCTTATACACATTAGGCATGTGCTCTACCAAGCGTGCTATCTCCCAAACCCAGATTTTTGTTTTCTGACCAAAGAAAGTGATTTGTAGATTCTTGACTTCTTAATTGGTTGAGATGATCATTCTTTGAACTACTATACAGTTTATTTAATCCTACCTATAGAAAAAAGTCAGCATATGGCCTACACAGCTCCCTCTCCCTATGATAGGGAAGTATCTAAGCTTTTATTTGTGCAAAACAAGGAGAAATTTGGCCCACATTCCCAAATGTTGGCTGTGTTTTTAGGCCTTAGAAGCTATCACCAAGGTCTTTCCTATACTTTCACATCTCTGCTGCCACTTTGGTTCCTGTGGGACATCCCAGAGCTCCAGAAAGATAAAATGATAGGCGGATAGCGAGATTGCAGATCAGCCTCCCCACCTGGCTCCATAACTGCTCCATCTGTTCATTGTTCCAGGTGGTTGAAGAGTTCAAGATTTCAAGGATCCATTTAAGCCTGCTTGGAGTTGTTCTTTTCTTTTCAAAGACTGGATATTTCTGGCAAGGAAGAGGGGATCAGAGCCAAGTTTTCCTCAGCCCTGCAGCTCACGGTGTACGGGGTTAGCAGTCACAGGTCCCATGCTGTGAATTGAGTAAGAATTACTGAGAAAAAAATATGTTCACTTCACCTTTTCTTACTGATCATCTGTATGGTATGAAATAATGTTTATAAATTTAAGAGTCAATCAAGCATAAAATTATTATAGGACAGCTTTTCAGTAATTGCAGAGATAAGAGAAAGAAGTTTGTCTAGAAAAAAAAAGTTTTCTAGCTAATTTGGTAAGAAAACTTCAGGAGTATGGGAAGTTAGTAAAATGAATTCAGAAAATATTATTTCTGAAGAACTGGGAGGAAGATTTAGTAGTGCCTACTGACAATATGTAAAGCTCATGAGCTTGAATTGGTTTTGGCAATTTTTGTGGTCTGTTGTATCAGAATTATTGGTTAAAGTCAGGCCTCAACTGACATGGAGTGGGGAAGGGGTGACCTACCCCCACTTCCTGTGTTCCTGGTAGAATGGTAATCATACTTGTGAACTGCCTCTGGCACCTGATAATCTCATTAATGGTCATGATCCAGAGACTCAGAAAAGCAGCTCTTGAAAGAGAGCAACATAGAACTGCATGCTGCAGAAATGCCTGTAGACTCTGTTTCAGACAGGAAACTCTGGAGGGGCGGGAGTGGATGAATACCCATCCCCACCCCAACAGAGCCTTGGTAGCCAAAAGCCTCCAGAATTCAATTGCCATGTTCGTGGCTGCTCTCCATAGACTCGAACAAGCCTTACCTATGAGTGAATCTGCTGTATAACCATATTTTAAAGGTTAGAATTCCTGGATATATAAGTACACAGAGCTCAGCCTTTAACAACATGTTAGTAATTTCTTAAAGAAAGGCTTAATGACTCCAGGGTGTAATACAACAATTTTCACACACTTTCCTCTAAGAACACTTTTTTGGATAATTTTTAGTGGATTATTCATAACAAGCAATACAAAAGAAATTATTTCAAGTCTGCTTTGGGGACAGGGTTTGGGTTTCGGGGTGGAAACATTTGAAATATGGTGGTGGGAAGGAATAATGGTGATGTTTGTATATTAAATTATTGTGAAAAACTTAATGAAAATAAAATTAAATAAAAGAAGACAGGTCTGGAAATAGACATTATGTAATGTTTTCAGATGAACTAATTTCTGGAGTAACTAAAGGATATGGCACTCCCAGAATCAGGACAAAGAATAATTTACTATAAAATACCTGGTTTGGTGACGACCTGTTCTACATTTATATATTGTATTCACTAGGAATCAGCTATAGTGAATATTTTCTTGATCTTGTCAATGAACTATGGTTTCCTATACCCAAATGTCTATCACTTTGTTTTCCAAAGTGAGTGTGTGTGATACATGTCTTCTGGAAGCACAGGAAAAATCAAGGGAATGCTAGTATCCATAGATTTAATTCGAGGGTGATTTATGTTTTTCCCTTGGAAAAAGGTAGATGTCCAAGGGATGCTGAAGATTTATTTTTGAAAAAGAAAAAACAGTTTGAATAAGTTTAGAAACCTCCATTGTAACATTTACAATTCAATACCTTAAAGATTGATACCCAAACTCAACACATTCAAACTATTCAGTCTTTCCAAAAACCACTGAAACTTTTTAAAGATGTTTTTAGTAGAAAGTACCATTACCTGATTATTTCTACAATATTTATTTCTTTTATTAATATTTTTCAATGCCGACATATAACATTAAATATACTGTAGGTTTTACTGCAACAAGTCTTTTAAATCCATTGGCTATTTTCTTATTTCACTGATAAATCTCAAGTTCTGTTATTATTTCCTGATTAAGCTACTTAAGTGTTATCCTTATCCCATCATTCTTGCTTCTGGCTTCCTTCAATCTCTTCCACATACTGAGTCATGGTATTCTTTGTTGTAATTTAAATTGATCAAAAACCCTAAGGTATTTTAATTTTTATAATAAGGACTAGCATCATTAATTATTTTAAATGTATATAAATATATAAGTGAAGTAGAATATATGAAGTACATGGAATATGTGAATATGTGGACTATATGAAGTGGGATACATATGCATATATGAAGTGCATATATGAAGGTGATATGGGAGTTTCCTCTGATTGAGAAGTCTCTTTACTGCTTTCCACAGAGGCTGAACCAGACATAAACACCAACAGAGTATGAAGATTCCTTTATTACCGCATTCCCACCAATATTGATTGTTTCTGGTCTTTTTTTTAAATAATTCAACATTGTAAAACAGTTCTTAAAGTTTTGTGGTATTTTTTGCTTTTTTGAGCTACAACTGGCATGCTCAGTGGTTGGAAATTGATGGGGTTGGTGTGCAAGAGGCAGTAGGGAGCCTCTCAAACAATGAAGGAAGCCCAGGGGCCCACTCATGGTGATACTCAGCCAACCAGGTGTTACCTTTCAGTGCTCAGTCCAGCAATGCTGGGGTAACTAGAATACCCTCTCCCCATTGACTCTGGTGTGTGATGTGGTGCTGGTGTTTGAAGTCAGATCCCTTTGCATGAAATTCATATACCTCTGACAGCTGAACTATCTCCTTAACTACCCTGAACTTTTATTTCTTAAAAGTTAGACATGGTGTATTGAATATAGGAATTGAGATAATATGCCTAGAAGATGAGAAGGTTTAAAATTTACCATAGCTAGAGATGCCAGAGGCTACTAATTCCTTTAGTGTCTTTTTTGTTCTTTGCCTTTCATATTGTCTTTATGCCTCTTCAATTCTTTAATAGAGGTTGTGTAAACTATTTTTTTTCTTCTGGGTAACTCTCAAGAGGTGCAGGGGTAACACCCAGTAATTCTTAGCCAACCAGACCAATAATTCAACATCACCTCTGGAGATGATGCTTGGGCTCTACGAGGTGCTGGGGATTAAAGCCAAATCATAGACACACTAGGCTTATTCCTTAACTCTTATAATATCTTCCAGCTCCTCTTGAAGTTTTCAAAAACTGTTATATACTGCTCTTATGGGGGCTGTGACAATGTGATTACCAGGTATGGGTGTTCTCATTTTGTAATCTTATGATTGAACTTCAGTTTCTTAGTGTTTCTGTAACCCCCAGTCTGCGGTCTTCACAAGTATTTTTTTTGGTTTATCTATTAATTTTTATTTTATTGAATCACTTTGAGATAAAGCATTACCAAGATGTTTATGATTGGGTTTCAGTTATACAATGTTCCAACACCAATCCCTCTACTAGTGTAATTTCCCAGCACCAAGGACTCCCACCTCCGCACTCCCCAAACCGCTGCCCACTCCCACCTGACTCTACGGCAGGCACCTCTTTTCTCTATATATATTTCTCTTTCTCTCTCATTTTAGGTATTATGGTTTGCAATACAGATGCTGAAAGGTTGTCATGTATATCCCTTTACCTACTGTCTCACTTGGTTCTTGTCCAGAATAATTATTTTCAAGTATTGTTATCATAATGGACCCTCCTCTATTTTAACTACCCTTCACCTCCCACACCCTTATGGTAATTTCCAACCGTTGACCAGTCCTTCTCACCCATTTTCCCTGGCCTTTGATATTAGTTTCATACTATTTTTTTAAATATCCCCAAAATGAATGCTGTTCTTATATGTCTGCCCATCTCCCTCTCATTTCACTCCAACTCCATCCACTTAAAGGCAAGTTTCATGACCTCATTTTTCCTAACAGCTTTCAATGAGCGTTTTCTTCTCTTTCCCCAGCCCCACCTGAGACAAGCTTGACTTGATTGGAATGGGTAAATGTCTTTCCCAAAGGTAAGGCCACCAAGAGAATAGGTCGTTCTGCTAAAAAATTATCTTGGTTTATCTCAAAATGTTTCTTTTCCCGCTTTACTTGTTTCCCTTTCTCCCATTGGGAAAATCTAGTAGGTTCCAGGAAGCAAATATGAAAGTTTGGACTGCAGTAATACTTCCTCCCCGGCAACAATATTCCCACTGGAGTTTCTTACTCTCAGATTAATCCACATTCAGTCACCAACAATTGTTCAAATGACTGTTTAGTTATTTCTACTAGTGACTTCTTCCCCAATCCCTTTTTTAAAAAAATCAGTTGCTCTAAGATTTTTAAAATTTATCTATTTGATTAGAAAACCTAAATCTACAGACTATTGACAGTTGTGTTTTAGGCATATAATATTCCAACATCACTTCCACCACCGGCATCAATTTCCTTCCACCATCCCATCAGTGTTCCAGTGCTCCATCTCACCTCACACACTGTTTACTAGTGACAAAGCAGAGACACACATAATGCGGAGAGTATGTGCTACAACAACCTTGCCTTTCTTTGATTCTTCAGTTAGCAGTTTTCTGTATGATTTTTTTGGGGTTTAGTGATTCTCAGTTTGTACAGCTTCTTGTTGTAAGGATGGAGATGGTGACTTTCAAACTTTTTATGGATAGAAAACTGTCCCTGTGTTTGTTATTTATTTGATAACCAAATTTAATTTATATTTAAAGACTTTCCTATTGCTTCTTGTAAAGAAAATGCTTGGTTTGCAGTAAATAAATATGCTAACTAATGTGCATAACAATGAGATTTCAAATTAAAGATTTAACTATATAAATCCATTAATTGGGGACCATTAAAATAAATCATCTAAGCAACTGTGAAAATACGTGAGATAGATTTTCACATTGATAAGAAACAATCTCATACTTAAGTAAAAAAGATAAAGATATGGTAGTATAATTGGATCACACTTGTGTATTATGAGGAAAATGTGTACAATATTACAAATATGTTTTGGAATATTAAAGAAGAAAATAACCATGGGAATTGCTTTCAAGTAAAAACGGAGGAATCAGAAATTTAAATTTGGATGGAGCCTTTCTTTATGGTTCGGTTTCAATAGAACTCTATTAAAAATCAGAAATAACAGAAGCATTACAAAATACAACTTTCCTAAGATTTTTCTGTTTCTGTGCATAATGTCCACTTGGTCAATGAAACTGCATCCATTTAAGAGAGAAAAAAGGGAGAGCATCTGCAAAGTGTTAAGAGAGAACATGACCAGTATTTATTCACAGATGAATAAAGGAGAAAAGAAGTAGCTGCTCTTTCAAACACACACACACACACACACACGCACACACACACACACGTATGTGTGTATATACATACAGAGAGAGAGAATGGTTTTGAGCTCTCCGTTCTTATTTAATTACCTACAAAATGTATGCTTTCCTGAAACAAAGCATTATTGATTATAGCAACTGCAGTAAAAACTAGCTTGTAGGAATAGGTGTTAAGTGACAAGTATAATTAATTAGTTTCCCAGTGTTTTTACTTTTTTACAATGACTGTAGTACATTGCTGTTACTAGTTATTACTTGATTGCAGCGGTAGTTTTTCATTTCCATTTTCCACAATGTTTGTAAACTTTACTCTTCATTGACAACAGAGGTAATGAGAGGTAAAATCTGGTATTATAATTAAAATAAAAACATTTGTAATAACTGTATCAAAGATTCAAGGGGCTTTTGACATAGCCTCAGTTATACATTATCTACTCTAAAACCTGAAACTTTGCAGCTAACAGAGTTGGATTCTATTCACAATCTCTTTAAAACATAAACTTTAATGAGTAATATTATAAAACAAGACATGACCCATGATTTCAGCATGGCATAGTAGAAAACAGAATTCTATGAGCTTGAAATAACCTGTGAGAAAAGAAAGTTGCATTCATTTGCATTTGTAGATATGGAAAGAAGAAATAAAAGTCTTAGGAGATCCCAAAACCAAAAAAGAGAGAGAGAGAGAGAGAGAGAGAGAGAGAGAGAGAGAGAGAGAGAGAGAGAGAGAGAGAGAAAGAAAGAGATTCTATCAGGGCTGGAGCTACAGTACACTCACCTTGCACATGGCTGAGTAGGGTGTGATCCTTGACATCCTGTATGGTACTCTGAGACCACCAGTAGTGATCCCTGAGCACAGAGCCAGGAGTAAGCCCGGAGCACCGATGGATATAACCCAATATCCCAAAAAGAATAAACAAAGAGATTCCATCAAAACAGGAGAGTAGAGACCAATTCATCAGACATAGTGATTCTCAGAAAGAGAATTTCAACTCTAATTGACAAAATACATGTGCTAAGAAAAACAATTCCCCTTGAACATATACTTCTTTCATCACCACAAATCTGTGACTGCCAAAGAGATTTTGCACGTTTAATTAGGGTTAAGAATTTGAAATAGGAGAGATTATCCTGGATAACCTGAGAGACCCACTGTGAATACATTTGTCCACAGCGTTTAATAGCTATTTATTTAATTTATCATTATTTGATTATTTTTGGGCCAAAATAACAAAAATTCTCCCCTGAGCAGATGATCTCCAAGACATGCTATTTTGCCCTCCTGCTCTTTAGAAAAAGATAAGGGAAATATTCCCACTACTTCCAACCATCCCTTCCCAGACAGGTTTTCTGGTTTCCGTGCTAAATTTAGTTCTTAACCTCTTTGGGCTGGTTTCTGCAAAACATTGCATTAGGTTTTTATGTAAATTTCAGATGTGCACTGGTGAAAAATAGAATGAGCATATGCTACATTAATTTTACCACCAAAAGTCCAGTTGTATCTTTCTTTTTATTTTTATCTCTTCTGACCTTGTTTACCCAGTCCTTTTCCTTCTTCCACTATGGTAGTCAGCAATAAATTTTGTAGTCTAAAAGCTCATTTTTGTTTTACCTAATCTATCTACTTTTTTGTATCTACTTATGCTGTATATAAATAAAATCATATTATTATTTGACTTTCTCTCCTTTTTTCCACTTATTAGCCTAGAGGTCCATCCATGTTATTGTAAATGGTGGGATTTTATATTTTGAGCAGTTTTATTATTGAGCAGTATTCCATTGTGTGTATCACTGTCTTCCCGTTGTTCATTGATTTGCTCGAGCAGGCCCAGTAACATCTCCATTTTGAGACTTGTTGTTACTGTGTTTGGCATATTGAATACTCTCGGTAGCTTTCCGGGCTCTTCGAGAGGGGCGGAGGAATCGAACCCAGCTCGACCGGGCTGGCTGCGTCCAAGGCAAACGCTCTACTGCTGTACTATCACTCCAGCCATGTATACACTGTGTTTATTTAGTGGTTGGTGGATATTTTGGTTGTTTTTAGTTCTTTTTATGAGGGGGTGAAAATTCGTCACACTGGGAAACGCTCAGGATTACTCCTGGCTCTGTGTTCAGGACTAATCCTGAACTCTTGGAGATACATACAGGGTGGCGAGGGCATATGTGGTTTGAAAGTGATGAAAGGAATTTGATTCTGGGAAGGCCTACTACAAGACAGATGCCATATCTCTGGTGCTATCTTTCCAGCCTCTGTTTCCAGCTCTTTAATTTCTAGATAATTTTGAAAGAAATGTGGGATTGCTTATAATTATTTAATTACTTTTGTAAGGTAAAGGTAAAGGTAAAGGCCCTCCCGTTGTTCATCGATTTGCTCGAGCGGGCCCAGTAACGTCTCCATTGGAGATTTTGTTGTTACCGTGTTTGGCATATCGAATACATCACGGGTGGCTTGCCAGGCTCTGCCATGCGGGCGAGATACTCTCGGTAGCTTGCCGGGCTCTCCGAGAGGGGCGGAGGAATCGAATTCGGGTCGGCCATGTTGGCTGCATGCAAGGCAAACGCCCTACCGCTGTACTATCGCTCCAGTAAATACAAAAGTATTTACAAAAAAAAGTGGGATACGTGAATCTTATGAAATTCTCTTTTTAATATTTTGAGGAATAAGGCTACTGATTTCCATAATACCAGATCAATTTACATTCTCAATCAACATCTTAATACTAGTTATTTTTGTAAGGACACAGTAAGAGATACATTGAGGCCTATAGGGTAGCTCTCCTGGGAACATCTTGCCACAGACTCAGACTACAGTGCTCAGGCCAGATTAATCATTCTTAACCCTAGCAGGGTTCGACTCTAATTATTACTTTTTCGATCATGACAGAATTTGCCCCTGACCATGCGCTTAATTTATAGTTAGGCATTTGGCACCATGGCCAGGCCCATCTCGATGCCAGGATAGCACATAGCTCACGTGCTTGCCCTGGATCCATCCAGTCCCTCACCGGGACCCTGCTTTTGGGGATGTTAGAAGTAAGAGCAACTGAGGCTTAAGTTGAGAGAACAGATGCCCAGGAGTTAAATATCATTGAGTCAATTAACTTCTACCCTACAAAAGCATAGCATTTGCTGTCTTCTTGTGTCCATACAAAAAGGACATTGCTCTGAATTAATTAACTATGCAAAGGACTTAAGGAGAAGAGAAAAACAATATTTACAAGTTAACAGAGCAAAAAGAAAGAAGTTACAAATAACAGAGAAATGGGAGCACTGTGTTGGGAGTAACCCAATAAACCTAAATTACCTGAGGCTATGCAAGAAGAACAAATCAATGTTATCCTACAGATGCACAATGAAGTAAAACAGGGTTTTTACAAGCTTCTCCCCTGACACCATTGTGGGACTTTCTAGCTAGATAAGAGTTCACAGCTAGGATTGTTGTTAAGTGTGTAAAGTTGGGAGTGGGCTTCTTTGAAACTCCTTTTCTTGACCTTTGTTCCTGATGGAATTTTTTTCTGTGAAGGTGGGTTCAGCCTTTTCTGGTCTGGGTTAGCTGAGGGTTAATCAGATTCAAGGAAGGAATTGAAGTTTCTCGAGTAATTTCCTCCAGGTCCTCTCTGTAGGAAGGGATCCAGTCTGCAGTGTCTGTTGCTGGAGAAGGTCTTATCAGGTCTTGCTTTCTGTATCCACAAGGTGGGTCAGACTTAGGACCAGTGGCTTTCTTATTTCCCTGAAATTTCATTGCCATGATGGGGTGGATGTGGGGGTGTCTTCCATAATCTACCTGCCTACAGCAATCTCAGTGTAAGAAATAAATTTTAACAAAAATACACTTTTAAACTTTAACACTTTATTGCAGTATCTTGTTGTAGTTTAATATACTAATATAAGAAATATCTTGAATGGTGTTATAAAGAAAACCAAATGAATAAACTCTAGTACGTCCATACTATAGAGTAGTCATAGATGCTATAAAATAATAATAAAGTTTGCTGTGATAAGAAATAGAATGTTTTTCAGGAAACAAAAAATTTATTTATACTATGTTAAAGTTTGGTAAAGGAAAGGATGAAAATATTATGCACACATTTGTGTATTTTACAAAAAGATTCACAAGAAGGGAACATTGAATTAAAATTAACTTATCAACTTAAAAGTAAGGATGGTAATGAGGTAGAAAGTACAGCATGAGAATGGCAATTTTCTTTTCTTTACATTTTTTTAATATTTATTTTTATTTAGTCACTATGAAGTTACAGAGTTATTTATGACTGAGTTTCAGGAATACAAAGTTTCAATGTTGATTTCTTCACCAGTGTCCCATTTCCCTGCACCAATCACTCAGTCCATTTGCTTCCCACCCATCAGTCAGCTTCGTTTAGTTTCAACAATGAATCTTTACCATGAGAAAGGCTGCAGGAAGGACATAAATAATGAGATTCAGTCTTATCAGGAATAGTAAAGATGGGAAGAGACAGGAAAAGAAATTTGGTAGAGAGAAGTTGACACTGGTAGTGGACTCTATGATGAAACATTGTATGACTAAAACTGAACTATGAATCATTTTGTAAATCATGGTGTCTTAATAAAATAAAATTTGGGGGAAAAATTTAGAGAGGTAGAATAAATTAGGTCGCCTTAACAATCAACAGAATGACTATTTTTATTCTAGAAACACTGATGAAATAATTTGAATAATGATTATAATCACCTCGCCTTTGAAATATTTTTCTTGAAATAGGAAGGAATATGAAGTATTGCCCATAAATAATAGCTTTATCTAATGCTGATTCATCCTTACTGTGTGTCTTTGGTTTGGGTATTCTTAGTTACATAGGTGATACTGAGGTAGGTTCATATACTTGTATTACTTAACAAAAAAATTCCTTTTGATAACTGGCTGCTATAGCACAGCGGGTAGGGCGTTCACCTTACACACGGCCAACATGGCCGACCCGAGTTCAATTCCTCCGCCCCTCTCTGAGAGCCCGGCAAGCTACCGAGAGTATTCGATATGCCAGACACAATAAAACAAAGTCTCCAATGGAGACGTTACTGGGCCCGCTCGAGCAAATCGATGATCAACGGGAGGGCCTTTACCTTACCTTTACCTTTTGATAACTCAGTGAAAGTTATGTGAACATTAGAGAGGATAAAATCATAATAAGGGAATAAACTTCAAAGACAAAAGCAAGCAAAGGGATGAGATGGAAAGGAAAAGGAAATAAGTAAAATGAGTTGTTCCATTAATATGCATAGTTGAATTTCCTTTACTCTTAAAAATTTTAAGTCAGTGCACAATACATTATGCACATTAATATCAGTTTACTTTGATTCATAAAGTTGATTGTACAGAGAATAGCACTCATCTTATTTTGATTTGCGTGTCATCCTTGCGCAGGGGCCATGCTAATCTTCTCTGTATGGTTCCAATTTTAGTATATGTGCTGCCGAAGCAGAGCGATAGCACAGCGGGTAGGGCGTTCGCCTTACACACGGCCAACATGGCCGACCCGAGTTCGATTCCTCCGCCCCTCTCGGAGAGCCCGGCAAGCTACCGAGAGTATTCGATATGCCAGACACAGTAACAACAAAGTCTCCAATGGAGACGTTACTGGGCCCGCTAGAGCAAATCGATGATCAACGGGAGGGCCTTTACCTTTACCTTTTTTATTTTGATTTATCAGCGTTTTGGTATTTGCTTGGTGGGGAGTTCAAATACCAGTGCAATGAACCAAGCCTGAGAGCTCTGCTGTTTGGATCTTCAGCAAGAAGTGCCTGGAAGATGGTTTTTTGTTTTTAAAAAAGTGTAACATGTGAAGAAATCATGTAAATATTGAAAACTGTGGTTAATTATGTTGTTACCAATTTTTTGTTGTTGTTTACTTTCCACCAAAATATCTTTACTGATATGGGCTTTGGTGTCTTTATTGTCTAAGTTTGTGCTGGTCATTTATTTCTATAGAATTAATATTAAGTAATAAAGAGCTTGAAGATTGGACATGCTTAAAAATTAAATAGACAGTTTCAGTTTATCTATGTCAACAACTATTCCATACCTTGTGTGTAAGCACTTGAGTTTCTTTACTGGACAAAGTAATACTTGATTTTTCATTAAATTTTGAACTGTATCATTTAATCATACTATTAAAACAATTATAGTCTCAGACACTTAAATCTTAATATATTTTCTATGAAAATTTATTTTTTATTACAAGGAAATTATAAAAAAATCAAATAAAAGTCTTATTTGACTAACAGGATATTTAAAACTTCAATGAAACAAGCAAGTATTTCTAATGATCAAATCTTCATTGATTTTTCTGTAGGAGAATTTTAGTTTTCGGAGTTAAAAAAGAAAAAGATTTCTTACAATTTTCAAATTGTCTTTAGGCTATTTTTTTTGCTTATTTTTTTTGTGACTCTACTGTGTAGAAAATGTAATTTTGTCCTATTGTGTGTTTATCAGTAAAATGGAGAAAAAGCTATTTGTGGAAAGTTTAGCTTTGCTGGTTATAAATGCATATTTTCATATCAAAATGCTTCAAGTAAAAGACCAGGAATTTAATGCAGGGCACCTTACATCTCTTCATCCCTGTCACTACATGACCTTCTGAGCATTATGCCATTATAGTTCTGAGGTCCACCATTAGTCCTGGTGGTTCCTAGCACTCGAGGCCTGAAAAGCATTATTGAGTTTTAGCACTCAAATACTAGTTGGGCTACAATAGTATCACAGGGAGTGGTCCATGTGCTCCCTGATCATTGCTTTAAATGATTAAAAAGGAAAGAAGTTCTGCCTACATTTTCCTCAGTGTACCTTGTAGTTTCTGGTCAGATTTTCAGATCTTTCTTCCACTTTGAATTGATTTTTGTGTGATATGTAAGATATGGATCCAGCTTTGGTTTCTTATGTGTAGTTACCCAATTTTCCCATTACTGTTTGTTGGAGAGACTGTCTTTACTTTCTTTCATGTTCTCAGCTCCTTTATTGAAAATTAACTGCCCAATATTTATGGGGTTTTATCATAAGGTATTTGATTCCGACCCATTGATCAAAGGATCTGTCTTTATCCCAGGACCATGCAGTTTTCAAAACATGAGATCTAAGTGGCAACCACTGAAACTTTGTAATGTGACTGTCAAATTGACAGGTGGGATTGGAGTGGAGTTGGAATGGGGAGGAAATCTGGGAAAACACTGTTGGAGGGTTGTTGGCACTGGTGGAGGGATTGGTATTGAATTATTGTATGCTTAAAATACAACTATCTGTAACGTTGTAAATCATGGTTCTTTAATAAAAATGTTTTTTAAAATGACAAAAGAAAGCAGGAGATCATGGAGTGCTTCAAATACATAGGAGAAATCCATTGAGTTCCACTGTCTGTGATGACCATGGAGGGGAAAAAAATAAACCCCACACTGCCTATAAGTGGTTTAGGGTTAAGGGGAGACCGCATGACTTACTAGGGACAGTAGAGCAGGTTAAAACTTGATGTGATTTTCTCTTTGAGTTCGCCTGACTTTTCCTTTTATTGTTTTTTGAGGGGGTGCTCTATTTTATTTTTTTTGCTTTTTGGGTCACACTCGGCAATGCACTGGGGTTACTCCTGGCTCTGCACTCTGCACTCAGGAATTACTCCTGGTGGTGCTCAGGGGACCATATGGAATGCTGGAAATCGAACCCGGGTCGGCCGTGGGCAAGGCAAACCCCCTACCCGCTGTGCTACCACTCCAACCTGAGGGGGTGCTCTTAAATGCTGAGGGCTACTTGGGGACATTCTCTCCAGTACTCAGCAGCCTGGCTATGGAGTGCTGGTATGACGGGGCAGTGATTTGCTTGATGTTGCAGCTCCAGGTTTCTTTCTTGCTGCTCCTGAAACACTTCAGTTTGAGTGAACAAGCCTCCTGGGAGACCAGAGACAACAGTGCAAAGAAACTAGTGGATCTGACTATCCCAAGAGTTGATGTAAACTAACCAGCTTCAGGCACCCTACTAGCTGAACATAAAACAAAGTGAAGCAGTCTGCAGAAATCAGTCTGCTGCAGATCAGAAGTACCTAGCTGATTACAACTTAAATTGCTAATATGTAAACATTTGTGTTCAAATAACTTTTTATAACTTCCAATTTTGGGAGATAATCTATTAGATAAAAAACAATTAATTGAACCCATTACGAATCAATTATTTCTTCTTTGGAGCCATAGCACAGCGGGTATGGCGTTTGCCTTGCACTCGGCCAACCAGGCTCACCCGAGTTGGATCCGTCCACCCCTCTTGGAGAGCCCGGCAAGCTACCTAGAGTATCTTGCCCATAGGGCAAAGCCTGGCAAGCTACCAGTGACATATTCGATATGCCAAACACAGTAACAATTGTCACAATGGAGACGTTATGGGCCTGCTAGAGCATATCAATGAACAATGGGAGGAATGTGCTACAGTGCAGTGCTAATTTTTTGAGAACTACAAATGTCATATAATTCTCTTACTCTTGGCTATTTCTTCAGTTTCTTGCTCATTATAATTTTTTTTTTCTGGGTGAATGAAGCATTGGGCCAGTCTGATAGTGCTCAGAGGAAACCCTTGGCTCTCTGCTCAGGAGTGACCTCTGCAGGTGCTTGGGAAATCATATAGATTTGGGGTGGCAGATATCAAATTGGGCTCAGTTACATGCCAGGCAAGAGCTTTGCCCTCGGTACTATTTTGTGGATAAACACATTATAATATTAAACTTAGTATTCTAGAATTTTTGTGTTAGATTCCAAAGTATTAGCATAATCTCAGTATCATCCATTGTATTAAATCCATTATGTCCATTATATAGTTAAAACTTGGGCTGGAGCGATAGCACAGCGGTAGGGCGTTTGCCTTGCACCCAACCAGCCTGGCCAAGCTGGGTTTGATTCCTCTGCCTCTCTCGGAGAGTCCGGCAAGCTACTGAGAGTATCTTGCCCACACAACAGAGCCTGGCAAGCTACCCGTGACATATTCAATATGCCAAACACAGTAACAACAAGTCTCAAAATGGTGACGTTACTGGGCCCGCTTGAGTAAATCGATGAACAACAGGAGGACAGTGACAGTTAAAACTAAAATTTAGAAAGAACTTTCTGCCAGCTTCACAAATCCAGTTCTTGGGCATTTGAATTCTATTTATCGACACTAAAATATGTACTTCATCCCAATAAGGACTTATTTTCTACACTAAGTTGAACATATTGGATATAAGTAAGTACTTACCCTATGTAAGTAACTGTGATTCTGTTGAGTGTTCTAATGTTATCCATTTTTTTTAGAAATAATCTTTGTAGAAGCTACTTGACATTTCCTAGTGAAACTTTTACTCAGAGCTATTGGAATGAGTCATGGCTGAGTTCATGAAGGTTGATGCTGAATGACAGGTTTTAAGGGATGTAAATTATTGTGTGTAAAAGAAAATAGAGAGTAGTAAGTCTATAGAAATTTATCATTCTATGAATTTCCCCTACTGGTTTTCATCTGAGAAGTCCTCAAACTCCTATTTCACTTATTTACTACAGTGCATCTCCAGAAGGATTCTGTATGTAATGCATTCCTACTGGAGAAACATGAGGACCATTTTAGATGAGATTAAAACTCAAACCCTGGCATACACACTCGTACACACACCACACCACACCACACCACAGCACACCACAGCACACCACATGACACCACACCACACCACACCACACCACACTTACTCACACATGTAGTACACAACCCTTGACCTCGAGAATCATGACCATCAATGGGCAAAGAGTGATATAATTGCAGGGAGAGATCTGTGATCTGGTAAATGATAAGTATCTGTGTGACGGGTAAATCTTTCAGGATATATTCATCCAATAGCCTTTGCCAGTAGACAACACACGCCTTCAAACGCTGATTATTTATATATTATTGATAGTCTAGAGAAGAAATAAGTATTTTAAGAAAGTAATCTGTGATACATTTTCTATTTATTCCTTGGATCTAACTTTTATCTGACTGAGGTCATCTCATCAGAAGACTATTTTTAAACATTATGCTGAATTGTCTTTACATAATTGTATCTTAATGTCTTATCCATTGAATTTTAGATGTCAAAGTAGGGCCTTATTCTAGCTCTGTTAAGTATTGACTGAGATTTTGGGAGAGTTATTGAAACCTTTTAAACTTTCACTTATTATATTGGGAAATGTCATAATAAATTGTTCAGAACTTTTTTGTGAGACTTCAATGATACTGGCATATAAAAATAATAGAATTCCTATGTCTTTGAAGAAAATAGAACTCTGATTCCTTTAAGAAATTTGCATTTAAAAAAAGCATACACAATTCCTTCTGGTGTATTCACTATAAAATCTGTTGTAAAATCTGCTGTCAAAGTCTTTGCCAGCATTCAATGATGACTATAAAGAATTCCATTTGTATTTTACAACCAGGTTAAAAAGAATTTTACCTTCTGACTAAGTAGCATTTCCTCGTAGCTACACCAGTAGTGGGAATGAGCTAATTTCTCACGACTGTTTTTCTCCCCGGTCTTCAGAGAAACTCAGTATTTTATTTGTACTGCAGAGTAAGTAGATCAGCTTGTTTGTTTCTATTATTTATGTCCTCCATTTGTTGGCTGTAATTTAAAATTTTTATTAGACTCTCATTTGTGCTTAATGTCTTATTTTATGCCATCTTGAATGTGTTTGACCAGAAGACCAATCTTAATTAAGTTCAAAATGTCACTTAGACTTTCAAGGTTTCCATTTCCCCATATGACAGATGCCTTGCTTATGTGGGAGCATTGGCAAAATCAAATGGTATAGTTGTGTGCATTTTAGAAATCCAGATACACTGTACAAAAAATTAGCTCTATCCATCCAGAACCCTCAGACAAGTACCCATGTGACCTGAATGCATTTGAAATGCATTGGAAAGCCCACAATCTTCACTTCTTGTTGTTGTTGTTGTTGTTGTTGTTGTCATTGTTATTTCTTTTTGGGTCCACACCCAGCAATGCACAGGGGTTGCTCCTGGCTCATGCACTCATACACACCCCCTGACGGTGCTTGGGAGGACCATATGGGATGCTGGAATCCAAACCGGGGTCAGTCACGTGCAAGGCAAATGTCCTACCTTCTGTGCTATCACTCCAACCCCTACAACCCTCATTCGTGAGCTCTGAATTCATTCTGTAACACACTTTGAAAAGGAATTTAGGCCTAGAATGATGCATACCAGCCCTGAGTCTCAATGACTTTAGATGGAAGAAATGATCACCTAGATTGGGATTCTGACAGTAGTAATAATTTCTGAATCTAGCAAGAATTTGCTAAATCTTTGCTAACAAGCATGAGGAAAGTGAAGGAGAATTCTCTGGGCCTCCAGATGTGGCCTTTGTTGACACATTTCCCTGTAAATCAAATGGTCCTCTTCCACTGGACCTGCCCACACATACTGTCCCTCTTAATTTAATTTTTTAATTAAAAAATTCTTAAATTTCATGTTAGTTACTCTGATGGACAACACTGTCATTGATAGGGTTCCATGCATGCAATTTCCAATACCACGTCCTCCATCAGAGTGTCGGTTTTCTTCCTCTATTGTCACAGGGTCCCCACCTCAATCTTCACTATCATCTTCCCACTACGATAAGCTTAGTTTTATAGAACAGTTGCTCTTGGCCATCTGTTATTCCCTTAATAGGCTTCTTTTACTCCCACATGAGACAGTGTCTTTTCCTCTTCTTCTAGCTGACTTCACTCAGAATGATAGCCTCCAGTCACACCTACATAATAGAAAATCACATATTTTTAACCTTAAAACTGAGTCCATTGTGTATATATACTGTAGTTCCAATAGTCATCAGTTCTTGGACATGTGTTGTTTCTAGGTTTTGTCTATTGTTAATAGTGCTGCAATAAACATAGGGTTGCAAGTATCTTTTCCAACTAGCATTTTTAAAACCTTATGATATATTTCCAAAAGTAGAATTGATAGGTCATATGAAACCTCAATTCTTAGGTTTTACGTAATTTTTCTTGCATTTCGTATGTTTTCCGAAACTGTGAACAAGCTGATATTTCCACTAGCAGTGGATGAGTGTTCTTTCTTTCCCACATTCACTCTAAGACAGTTTTTGTTGTTGTTATTCTTTTTTGATGTTTGCCCATCTCCCTGGTGTTAAGTGCTATCTCATTTCTCTTTTGATTTGCATTTTTCTGATGATTAGTGTTGCCGAACATTTTTTCATACAGATGCTGATCATCTACATGTCATCCTTGAGAAAGTTTCTTTTGATCTCTTCCCATTTTTGGTTGATTATATTTTTTTGTTACTTTCATCATTTTATCATTTTATAGTTAATTTAATTTATATTTTAATATAGCTTGACTTGTTTTCAATTTGTATGTCCTTATTGTCTCTTTCTTGTGTAACAGCTATGGTTAGGACTCTCAATATTACATTGAATAATAGTCTAAGTTTATCTGTTTATCTTCCAGGAGATCTTAGAGGGAAGGCTTTTTTTTTTCTTGGTGGAATTTGATATTAGTTGTGGGTTCATGCCAGATAACTTTAACTGAATTGAGTAAACGTAATGTCTTATGCCCATTTTATTTTTTTTAAAGTCATGAATGGGTTTGAAATACTTTCTCTGCATTTATTAATATATTATGGTTTTTGTTTTACCTTGTATTGAATGGTGTATCATACTGATTGGCATATATATATATATATATACACATATATATATATTCATCCTTATATCCTAAGATAAATCCTATTTGGTCATGATGTATGATTCTTTCATTTAGGTATTTGAATTTTGGGCCATAATCCGTGATCAGGGCTTACTCCTGGCACTGGGCTTAGGGATTAGGACTGTTAGGGCTTGGGACCATATATGATGCCAAAGCTGGGTTTTCTGTGTACAAGCAAGGCAAGCTTCTTGCTTGCTTTACTATCTTTCCAGCCCCAATATTTGATCTTTTTGATGTTTTGTATTATTGGATTCAGTATGTAATGTTTTTAAAGGATCTTTGTATCTTTATTAACCAAAGGTATAGATCTATATTTTCCTGGTTGTTGTTTTTATTTTTCTTTTTTTTTCTTTTTGATATAAGGTAATGTTTGTCCCATAATAACTGTTTGGGAGACTTTCTCTTTTTTGACATCTTCAAGAAGCCTGCAAAGGATTGGATTTAGTTCTTCTTTATTTTTTTCCCTATTTTTTTGTATGTCCTGAGTACACACTTAGCTGTGCTCAGGACATACTTCTGGCTCTGCACTTCGACATTACTCCTGGTGGGCTTAGACTAAGGAGTGCCGGGATTCTGTACTATCATTCTGACTCTGAAGCAGATCTTTGTTAAAGGGTTGAAATAGCCATGCAGTTAAACTCATATGGGCCCATGCTTTTGTCTTTGGGAAGACTTTTGGTTATCATTTCTATTTTATTGATTGAAGAAAATTCTTTGACTGGTGTATTCAGGTGTTCTGATTCCCTTTTCATTTAGCACGGGAAGGTTATGAACATCCCCAAATGTATTGGTTTCTTCTAGGTTTTCCATTTTTATGGCATAAATATTTTCATAGTAGTTCAACAAAAGAAAACTAAAGTCAGAAGAAGGGAGGAAACGATAAATCTTATACCAAAATTAATGTAAACTAAAAGCATTGTAGCACTGTAGCACTGTCCTCCTGTTGTTCATCAATTTGCTTGAGCAGGCACCAGTAAGATCTCCATTGTGAGACTTGTTGTTACTATTTTTGGCATATTGAATACGACACAGGGAGCTTGCCAGGCTCTGCCGTGCAGGTTGGATACTCTTGGTAGTTTGCCGGGCTCTCAGAGAGGGACAGAGGATTTGAACCCAGGTCGACTGCGTGCAAGGAAAATTCCCTACCTGCTGTGCTATTGCTTCAGCCATAACTAAGAGAAAACTTAAAAAATGAAGAGAACAAGAGCTGATTCTTTGCTTGAGGCTGACCTGGATTGGATCCCTGACACCCCATTTGGTCCCTTGAGCTCCAGCAGGAGTAATCCCTAAGAGCAGAGCCAAGAGTAAATCCCGAACACTACTATGTGTTACCCAATCCCCAATAAACACAAAAACCAAAAAAAAAAAGTACTTAACCATTGCAAGTATTTAAATACATAAATACATTGAAGCACTGGCCTTGAACTGATCTTCTTTCATTTCTCTATCTTGAACCAATAGTACTCTTTATGCAAGTCAGGACTCAGGTAAGTAGAGCAAATGTACACACTGGAAACATCTTTTGCAAAGTGCAAACCGAATTGGATTCCTGATTAGACAAATGTGAGTGGAGAAAGCAAGTGTGGTACCAGTTTCTGTGTGCAAATTTAAATTCTGCTGTTTTTGTCTACTAAACTCAAAGGGTAAGTCCTTTAAACAAGCTGCCTCATAATGAAACTGGTGCAATTCTTTAACTCTGCAAAAGAAATTATGTTTGGTAAGAAATACTTTGCCAGGGAACATTCCTGTGCCCTTTATCTTGGAAATTGCATAAACCTTTCCCTCTGGATGAAAGAGTTTTCTATGCACAACTCACCACCTTCCCCAGGGAACTAGATTTCCAGCCTGCATGCAGTGAGAGAGAAATCAGCACCCTAGATTCAGTCTTGACTTGTCCTGTCTCAGAGTGATTTTGGCAGCTCTAGCCAAAAGAAGCTGAAGGTAAATGGGAGAAAATTTAAAACTGCTGACAGAACACAATCAAAATAGATTCTTTTTCCTGCTGATGGAGCTAACATTGTTGACTGCAGAAGAGTGAATAGAATTGACATTGCACCTCAGTGTGTATCAATGAGGAACTTGTATATTGCTCATGAGAGAAGCTAAGGATGGAGAAAACCCATTCTCTTCAGGAAGATAATTTAAAAATCTGAGGATTAGTCAGTTGGTGAGATGGTATGTTGTGGTCAGACCAGGAATCAAAGAGACTGCTTGGTCCAAGGACATCCCCTGTGATTTCCTAAATTTAAGTACTTTTTGATCTTAGCCAAAAGGCACATTGATAGCACAGCGGTAGGGCATTTGCATTGCATGCGGCTGGCTGGTCCCACCTACTTGAGTTCGATTCCTCTGCCCCTCTCAGAAAGCCCGGCAAACTACTGAGAGTATCTCGCCCTGCACAGCAAAGCCTGGCCAGCTACCCATGAGGTATCTGTTATGCCAAACACAGTAGCAACAAAGTCTCACAATGGAGACGTTACTGGGTCCGCTGGAGCAAATCAATGAACAACGGGAGGACAGTGCTACAGACAGTGCTACTCAAAGTACTTTTTAAGTCCTCTGTCTCCCTGCTCCTCTAAGTCTGACAAATAACTGTCACTTTTAGAGGCATAGGAGACAGCAATTGGATCAGCTCTATGCATTCACTCATTTAATTTTATTGTTTTTTCCATCTACACATCTACATTTTTGCTAAGCATATTTAATACCTCCTTTGGAAATTTCATACTGGATCAAGTATGTGTTCTGCCTTCCAGGAGTTCACAGTATAAAGAAGGAGATTTAAATATCAATCACGACAATAAAAATTATCAATAAGTCTATATCGAAGAAGCAGAGATAGGGTGCCTAACTCTCAACAATAATTGAAATTAACAGCTAACTAACAGCCATTTAAGATCTAAGGAAATCCCCTCTATCCTGAAGGGATAAAGGGTCTCTGTCTTCCCTCTCACCTACAGATTCTCCAGGCTGCACATTCCCTGGGTGAATATACCATAATTCCAAACCCCTCTGCATCAGCAGCCCATCTTTAAGAAATTCAAGGAAAATTAGAGTACTCAAGGAAACGGGAAGCTCTGTGGCATATTCTGATGAAGACGATTGTGTTGGTTGCTGGAATATACTGAAGGTTATTTGCTTCTCTCATTTTATTAATTTTTGATGAGCCTGCAATTGTTTATGAAGGAAACAGATAGGACTACAGGACACAGAGAAAGATTTCTTTTCTTTCCTCTACCTCTTGCCTGCTACTGTGTAGACTCTGAACAACCTGCCAGTAGGTAACCGGATAGGATAGGATTTACACGTCAGGCAGGCCCAGGTGGGAGCTGCCTCAGCAGAGTCTGTGAATGGAATAAACCCAGCGGGAGGCATTGTGACTTGGGCCAGCAGGAGCAGCAAGCTGACTCCAGAGCTGGTGACAGGGGACAATGAGTCCGAGAAGAAGGCACCCTCCTGACTCAGGAGCTGAAGTCAGAAAGCACCAGAAGGCCACCTCCAGAGCCTTCCCCTGCAGGACCAAGGGACTGCAGCAGCTGCCAGCACGGCTTCCTCATCTCCAGCAGGCAAGTCAGGACAAAGGGTATTGTGGCTACTAAGGAAAGGAGCAAGTTCTGCATAGAGCAGTGCTGTTGAACTGCATCTGGCATTTGAGGTTATTGTTGGCCCATTACAATATAAGGGAGCTTAAACAACTACTAGGGATCTGCCTTCATTCCAAATGATTTCAATCTGAATTTTTGGGGTTGAATTTGGCAACTGGTGACTACTAAACATCCCCCTTCCCCTACCCCACAAAGGGTTGCTAATGAATAAAAAAACAGAGAAACATGAGGTCATGGAGAGGATTCATGTCTAGAATAGCTAATAGGTGATAATCTGGAGACTATTTAAGTTGTCTCCTTTATTCACTAAGCACAGCATCTTATGCTTTTTCTCTCATTTGTAGAACTTCTTACAAAAATAATTAAATTTAATCTCTACACCATGCTACAGGGAAGTGGAGAAATTATTAACACTCTCTTATTCCCAAAGGTGTAACTGTCCAGAATCAGCAGGTGATTTGAAGAGACAGTCAACCCTATATTTATGGTTCACAAGACAGTGCTCCTCCTCATCTCTTACCTAAAACTTCTTTTCTGAAGACAATGAGTGCCTGATCCACTGTGGTGCTTTCTTCTGCTCTACCTGTCTACTCCCACATCTATTCTCAAACTATAAAAGGATTACTCAGGAAAGGGAATAATGATCTATAAAGTCTAATGTGGGTAAGCTTGGGTTATCTCATAGAGTAATGAGGTATTTTTGAGATAGAGTAGGGTAGTCTGTGAATTACTTCCACCCTTCCCTACTCTCAAAACCCTCTGTTTTGCTTATTACCTCAAAAAATGCTGAGGTACAAGTTCTTGACAAGCAGATCTCAAAGAAATGTAGAGACAGAAAATTATAGAAAAGAGGAGTTGGGTAGAATAAACCACGTTAGATAGATCAAATTGAGGTCCCAGTGAATATTTTTCCCCTATTTTAATTCTAAAGATCTCTCTTAGAAGTATATATTTAAAATAATAATAATAATAATAATAATAAGATATGTTTAGTGAAATGTATACTGATTTCTACACATACCTCTTCAACTCCTCAGGCCTAGACATTATTTCTTTCTCGCTTCTGTCCCTTTGCAAACTTTCCCAGTCTTTGTTCAGAAAGCCAGCCAAGACACACTGTCCTAGGCTGTTCCCTTGTGTACAAGCTTGCAAACAATAAATGCAGCTTAAATGACTCCTTGGCTTTGCGTCCAGTTCTGTTTATGCTGAGAATCTTGGGCTTCTCATTTTTGAAAAATATCATTTGCTTCTTTTCTCCTAAAGTTTATGGAATGGTCCCTCTGAGTTTTAAAAACACTTACAAGCTTTATATAGAAAGAATTAAATCAGAATCACTGGGGACAGTTATTAGCTCCAGTCCTTTGAGGTATCTCCTGGACCAGCCACTATAGGTATTTTTAAAGCTTTGCTGTAATTCCAATGTTCAACCAGTATTAAAACAAACAAACAAAAACACTTTCTCAGAACTTTATTCTTAAGGAAAAAAGTAAAATTTTAACATTGGTGGAGTACATTTCTCTAAAATTTATCCAGATGCTGCTCTAGTATTGCATATAGGGTGGTACATATACTTTTCCAGGTAGTTTTATAATTTCCATAAAATTTTTATTATTCCTAAATTGACATGACGTTTTCTGCCCTCCTTGATTGGCTGGTACCTCACTTGTTATATTTTCTTTGATGCAGGTTACTTTCTCTTAGGGATGCCTTCATTTGCAAATAACAGATAATCTAGTTCAAAACCTCATAAACAATAAGGAACACATTCATAAGTTTCAGAACTCGTGTTAGTTTATGAGTAGTCAATTCAGTATACATTATGAGATACCAGTTTCTTGCTTCTTTTTTAGCATATAGTTTTAATTTTTAATTCTTTTCTTTTTGCAAAGGGCAAGGAATTTTATTGATAGCTTGAGCTAGGGTCCAAGTCCTCACTGATGAGCGGCCAAAGGACCAATTTTTAATTTTTTAAAACTTTTACACTTTTATTTTAGTTTTTCTTTTAATAGTATTTTTATTTATTTTTTAAATTGAATCACAGTGATATACACAGTTACAAAGTTACTCATGATTTGGTTTCAGTCGTATAGTGTTCCAACACCTATTCTTTCACACCAGTGTACATTTCTTACCACCAATGTCCCCAGTTTTTCTACAGCCCTCCACCTCTATGGCAGACACTTTACTTCCCCACCACTCATCCCCTATCTTTCTCTGAAGGGCAGTGAGGATAGGGAAGGGACCAGTATGACAGTAAAAGAAATGATCACTCTGGATAAGAACTGAGTGTTGAAAGTACATAAAAGTATAGATATAGATATCATATATTTTAGCATCTGTATTGTAAATTTTAATTTTAAAAAATGTTTTTGGCCACAACAGTTGTGGTCTGGGATAACTCTTTGTAAATATTTGAGAAATAATATGCAGTGCCGGGGGTTAAATCAGGGTCAGCTCCATGCAAAGAAAGCACTTTGTTACTATCTCTCCAATGCATGTTCTGTATGGCTTTATTCTTGGACTAGAAAAACAGAGTAAAATTATAGTTGCACTCATTCATAACATTATGAAAATGTAGGGGCATGGTGCCGCCAGCAGGTTAATCAGTACCTGTGAGGCGAGTGCATCAGCAGCCTGATGGCGCCCTCAGACTTCCAGATAGCCCCAAATTGCTGCTGTGCCTTTGGCCAGACCCCCAAAACTTGGGGCAAAGTTACCAAGAAAGTAAACTGCCAAAAATTAGGTATGTGGGAGACACACGCACAAACCACCTCTGGCTCAGCTATATAATTGGAGGCAAGTCCTCTCTGGTTCCTGATCAAACTGCTTAACAGCCATGGTCCCAGAGACTCAGAGACAAATCTCAGAACCCAGTGGCTTTTGGCAGAGATGCGTCCTGTCCTGCAATGGGTTACCAGTACCGGACCACCCCAAGGGGGAAAGGTTGTTGTCCCTCTGCTCGTTGGCCGCCATCCTCTAGAGGCCATTGGATGGTTGAGTTTGGGCCCACAGTGACGAGACACACTGGGCCTCATGGGATGGGAGTGGAGCCGGCCCTTTCCTCCCCACCCCAATGAGACTTCGAGTCGCAGCCCACGAACTGCCTCTCTGGCTCCTGATCAAGCTGCTTAACAGCCATGATCCAAGAGACTCAGGAACAAATCTCGGAACCCAGCAGGTTTTACCAGTAATCCCTCCAGATTTAATTGTTAAAATTTCAAAATTCCAAAATTGCATGGCCACTACTGCGGCCGTGCAACATCATATGTTATTCATAACTAACAATAGAAAACAAATTGTCTATTGTTGCCTTTTCAGCAAATTTGAGTGTTGGGGTAAAATCCCAAATAATAATGGTGGGTTTGGTGTTGAAATATTAATGTAATCAAAGTAGAGAGAGAGTAATGTGGAAATCATCTGCCCCACAAGTAGGGAAAGGGTGTAGGATAGGGGGTATACTGGGGTTTTTGGTGGTGGAAAATGGGCACTGGTGAAGGGACAGGTGTTTCATTGTATGACCGAAACTTAAACCCGAAAGCTTTGTAACTGCTCTCATGGTGATTCAATAAATAAATTTATAAAAAAGAAAAAAAAAGTAAGGTGGAGTTCATGCCTAATCAATGGCTGAATAACTAGCAATACTCCTACATAAAAAATAAAATGTATAATCAGAAATAATATCATTGCTTCTTTTTTTCTTTAAAGGCAAAGGGAGCTTATTTTTTAATTTTTTTTATTTCTATAAATTACTCCGCCCCTCTCGGAGAGCCCGGCAAGCTACCGAGAGGGCCCAGTAACATTGTAAGACTTGTTACTGTGTTTGGCATATCAAATACATCATGGGTAGCTTGCCAGGTGTTGCCGTGTATATATATATATTTCCATCTACGATTTGTTGCCTACTGTCTGAACCCCATCAAATATGGTGTGGTAAGTATGGAAAATAGGTGGGGAGTGTCTTATGTGATGTGCCCAGGAATATGTTCACTCATATATGAAGCTCTGCCCGAGTATGTGGAAAGCAGCCTGGAGTGTGTTGGCAGTTGGGTTGTAGAGGTCGGCTGCTGGGTCTGCGACCCTTGGGAGGGGGAGGGCTCTCACCTGCCCCCCTCTGGGGTGCCTCAAGTTGAAAACAGCCTAGAGCAAAGTCCGGTGGCATGGTTATGGGGGCCTCATTTTATTCTCCCTTTCGGGAGAAGCAGCCATGAGTTCTGGAGGTTGGCCGATGAGGAGATTATTTCTCAATGCTTCTTTTTTAAACCACCCTTTTACTAGAAAATTTTCCATAATCCTTTCAATAGTCTCACTAAGCAGAAGGAGATCACATACATACCCCTGGAAGCCAATAAACAAGGTATCTGGGTTTTGATTATGTGTCATAGATTCATCTAAAATAAAATCTTTTACGAACAAATGAACCCCTGACTGAAATGTGTTGTGCTGTTCAGAAAGAAGAAAGGGGTGTTGGTTAAAAAGGCAATCACATCATATAAGTGAATTAAATTTGTGCTTAGAAGTAAAATTGTAGGACTTTTGGTGAGTGATGTTGGATAAATAAGACTTTCTCAGGTGTGGTTCTCTCAATTGTCAATTGTGGAGCATAGTTCTTACAAGACAGTATTGTGAGCATAACATGTATGATGTGCCAGAAACCACTATAGAGCACTGCTACTAATTACACAACAGTGTTAATACACTTCAGCCATTCTTTCTTCTCTTGAATTTCCTTCCAGTGCTCTTCTCCAGTTTAAATGTAGTCATGTTTATTACCAACTCCAAGTTGAATAGTAAGCTAAGTCTAAGGTAGTAGGAAATTCTTGCTGGACAAAACAATAGGAAAAAAAACTAGAGGGAGCAATGTGAGAAGAATGTCCAAAATATGCTAATTTGTAATAATTTCTTTTATCACTTTCCTTGGCTGTTTCACCTCTGTGTTTTGTTTTAAACTTTTTGTAGGATAGGTAGAACTTCTTAGTCTGCTATGTTTTTTCATGCATGGTTATAGTCTATTTGATAATTTTAGCAATTTTTAGAAACAAATACTCCAAAGTTTGATAACTATAAATAAAATTGAGTTTGATTCTGCCCATCTCTTCAAGGGAGCTAATAGCTTATTTATACATACATGTAAACAGAAATGCTAAACGATTCTTTGGATTTTCTGTTGCATTCATGTATCTATCACTGCACAGAAGTAGAAGAAAATATTACTGGAAATATGCACAGCCTAATCCCAAAGCACTGAAATTTATTCATGATTCATCCACGAGTCTCTGCTTATAAGAGGTAAATGTAATTGAAATTCATTTACAGAAATTTATCCTACAAGCATCTTATGTCCTCTCTCTGATAATTATTGCCTTCATTTATTTACTAAAATTAAAATCATAAGCTTCAATATAGTCTTAAGAACATGTGATTAATCTGTAAGGCAGAACTGGGAAGCATTTTTCAAACATTCCATCTGCCCCCTTCACACTTCTCTTATGAGTCATTCCTGCTGCTTCACTTGCTTCTTAATCATTCATTTTGCACCCTTATTGGGGAAAGAATCTCTTACTAATCATTTGGGATTGAGTAGACATGTAAGTTTGTGTTACATTAGTTCCCATAGAAATTCTAATTTTGTGCTTTAGTTATTATTTTATATGTAGAGGAATACCTGTAACATTTCTTGAGGAAAAATATAAAAGGTCACCCGATTGGTAGTAATCATTTCAGCTTATCTATTAGTCAAATATTGCCTTTAAAGGAAAAGTTCCTGTAGGGTGAAACTCTGGAATTGAAAAATCTGATGCCAGGGATGGTGGTAGAAAGTTGGCATCTTTTGAGGGATTCCTGGATTAAGAATGTAGCAGAGTGTAACAAATGTATTATAATAAACTCTAAGTCGGTGTCAATAAAAAATAAGTTTGGATGATGGATGTTACATGACGTGCAGTTAAAAAAAAGTTCTGGATTAAATAAGGAGGAAATAGATATTCAAATATATTGATTGAAGTCCAAAAGCAAAGCTATACTAGTTATATTTCACTCTATATAAATACTTTGAAGGTCCCCTCTTTTCCATGTTATTGAATTTTATTTCTGGATCACACCTGACATTGTTCAGAATTTACTTCTGGCTTTGTGCTTAGGGATCATTCCTGGCAATGTTTAGGAAACCGTATGTGGTACTAGAGATCAAACCATACTTGGCTATGGCAAGGCAAATGCCTCAAGCCTGTGCCCTCTCTGCCTCTTCTTTTGACTGCCTTAATTGCTGAGCTCAGCAAACATTGACATCAGAGTTCTTAATCTGACAGTTCTTATGCACCATCCAGTATGTATTTCAATATTTTCCTAAAGAAGGCTGGTCTTCTAAGTAGCTGGTATTTTATATTGAGCACTGAGCCTTATATTTATAAGCACCTTTAGGAAAACTAAAAGATAAGAAAGAGAAACTAAAAATTGAATGCAGGTGATGCTTACATGAACACAATAGAAATTATAGAATATATTAACTATTTACTCCAATAATTATCAACTCTTTTATTAGTGACTTCCACTAAGATAAAACACATCCTCAAGAGACACAGTGAAATCAACCTTTATGATAGAAAAGACCAGTTAATTACATCTACGCCTTCCTGACCTATCTGATCATTCTCATTGTATGTTCCATGATATCTCTCCAACTTGCTGCAGTACAGTTGCAAAGAGAGAGGTATAAAATATGCATTTCAAAAAGGATCCCTGGGGGCCAGAAAGAAAGTACCCTGGGTAAGTTTCTTGCCTTGCACTTGACCAACCCAGGTTCTATCACTACTCTCATAAGCTCCCCTGAGCCCTCCCAGAGGCAATTTCTAAGTGCAAAACCAGGAATAGCCCCTGAACATCACTGGGAGGGCCTCCCTCCCAAAAAACAGAACAAAAAATGGATAGGATTTCTGCTAATTCCTAAGTTCAGGCTAATTTTAAAACTATTCTTTAAGCCTTATTGAGGTCTAGAGAGAGACTGCTTCCCAAATAGTGTGAATTCTGTAAATCTGATAAGTAATCTGCTTGTCCTTTTTTCTAGTTGCATTGAGAAAAAAAAAACTTCTGACGTTTTCTTTATTTCTTCCATTACTCCATTCAGACTTCCATTTTAACTTATGTGTCTGAAATTTCACTACTTGAAATATCCTAGTAAATTTGGGAATGCCATGCTTAAATTGCAAAGACAATAGCAAAAAAAATATTTTTAACACTATTTAGTCATTAACCTAAGTATATTGATCATAGTATAAGTTAGGTAAAAACGAACTATTAGAGGATTTGAAATAGAAGCTTCTAGAATTGGTAGTATGCTTTATTAGTGTACCAGATATATAGAAAGAGACTGGTGGGAATTTTGTATAATTTCCAAAATTTAGATAATTACCATTCATCTTATAGTTTTTAATGATCAATTCTATAATTAGAGCAGATATATCTGCAAAACACTTGACCAAAGTCATAAATAAATTTATAAGCATGTTTATTCTTCTTTACAGAATGCTTTGTACATCACAGGCATTATTCAGTCAAGCAATACTTCAGTCACCTGGCTTTTCATTAGCAGATTAATATAAAAGCAATCTTTGAAAAATCTTGAAGAATTTTAATGACTATGTCAATATCAAAATTTTTATTAATGCAACTGGAATACATTACTCTGAATTATGGAACTGATTCTGAATGTTAATCAAATAGCAAAACGCATATTGGCAGGGCTCTAAGATATTAGCATAAATTAATTTCTTCCTGTAACTTGCTTACTTTTGGTCTGAGGAAAATGGGTAAGTGACTCCCTCTAGAGTGATTTTTATGCCATTATGACATGTAAAACCAGCAAAGCAGCTGCTTCATAATGGCAAAACTAAATTTAAAAAAAAGAAGGGCATAAAATAGCAAAGAAAGGGGAAAAAAAGAAAAACAATTTCGTGTCTTATGCTCAAAATCATAGACTATCCGCATAGGTTTTTGCTGTGTTTTTATTTCAAACCACACCCAGGGGCACTCAGGGGTTACTTTCGGCTTGGTGATGAAGGGATCTTTCCTGATCGTATTCAAAGTTGTACTCAGGCCTCTGAACACAATCTTCAGTCTGTTGAATTATCTCTCCAGTCTCAAAGTCTCTTTCATTTTAATATTTACAAACATAGTTGATGATATGGAATAACAATTTTGTTTCATAATTACTTTTATTGATTAAAGCTTTTTATTATTCTGAATACATTTCCTTTGGGAAAGACAGGTCAATTCATAATTATTTTCCCTTGATTACCACTGTTCAGAATAAGGGTAGAATTTACACCTCCAAAGGATGGAAAAATATAATTGTTTATAAAGAAGTTTTTTAAATTTTAAAGCAAGAAAGTTGTATATTTGATCACACTGAAGCACCCTAGATTTTTATAGGCTCCAAATTACATGAACTATAATTTTGGAAATAAATCACAGATGGAAGAACATAGATCTGGAGCCAAAACTGATAGTATTCACACCTTAGATCTGTTTCTTATTAGATCTGTGGTCACAGGAACAATGCTTTATGTCTGCCAAGCTGAGAAGATGATAATAATGTTTTAACTTCATTTCATTAACATGGGAAGCACTATCCTCCCACCCCCCCAGACACACACTTCCCCCGCCAGAAAAAAAATTAAATAAAACAAAATAAACAAACCAAAACAACACTAGGAAAGTAGCTCGGTAGTGAGTGCTGTTGCTTAGGGACTGTCATATAGCACAAGTACATGATGAATTCTTAAATTCCAAGCTATCTAGTCATTTTTGTCAGTAAAAATTAAGTGGCAGCTCCTGTGACTAGCACCTTGCAGCAGTAGGAAATATAAAACAGTATTTTTTGAATGCTGTTAAAATTTGTAGGTAACTTGTTGGAAAGAGTACAGCAGGTAAGGAACTTGCCTTACATGCAGCCAACCAGGGTTTGTTCCCTGGCACTGCATGTGGCCCCTGAGCTATCCCTGAATAATCTCTGAGTGCAGTATCATGAGTAAACCTTGAGCACAACCATGTGTGGTCTAGAAAAACAGACAAACTTTTTTTTTGTAGGAAATGATGCTGTTAACATAAAAAAAAATGGACTCTATCAGACTGCAGGCAAAACTTGGAAATGGAAAGCAAAGATTTAGGTTGGGAAAGCCACTCGACTAGTTAAAATTTATTTTCAGGAAGCAAGTGTGCAATAGAATGTTTAGTAACAAAAATTTTTTTGTACTGTTATGTGTTAATTTTCTTGCCTTTTAGGTAATTTTAATTTTAATTAGTTTAATTTTCTTGCCTTTTAGGTAACATTTAATAATTACAAAAATATAGGTGAGTTATCATCTTCAACACTTGTATATGGGAGATAAGTAATTCTGTAATATTTATATAGCTCTGAAAGTTCTATGTTTGTATAGACAAAATGTACATAATAACATAATTAACATGGAAACTATATGAATATTAAATTCCAGTTCATTTTGTCAATGTTCCTTTTGTTTGTTTTTGGGCCAACAACACAGTGCTTAGGACTTTCTCTTCTCTGGTTTCAAGGATATCTCCTGAGGGTGGGGGATCACATGGGGTGCTGGGGATTGAATCCGTGTCAACAGCATGCAAGACAGTGCATACTATCTCTCTGGAAACTTATTTTTTGTTAACTTTATTTATCTCTTCCCTGCCATGTTGTTGTTGTGACAGCTGGGAGTTACATCTACATACCTGGTTGTGGTGATTGCCCATTGAGTCATTGAATAGTGGCATATACAAGGTATCTCACAACAGTTTGTGGCACTTGCACACTGGGCTGTGGTATTTATTGGGAAAAATATTTATCTAGTTTTAGTTCTTATACACATTCTGGATGCAGTGCTTCCCAAGGGTCACTTGTGGTACTCATGCACATTTTCCTCATATTACACTTCCTGGCCATGGTGCTTCAACACCCTGTAGTTCTGTTGGAATATACCTATTATTTCTGGAAATTGCATGTAGTGCCAGTGAGAAGAAATCTCAGAGCTGCCAATACTGTGCTCTGTGCATATTACATCAACAAGGAATTGAATCTTGATCTCAAACTTGCATGCCAGTGCCACAAGTCACTGAGCTTTGGAACCTAGGAACTTTGCTTACTTATTTTTTATGCATTTACTTTTTGTGGTGCCAGATATCAAATCCAGGGTTTCACATATGCAAGATGTGTGCTCTACCATAAGTCAAAATGGATTTTTCAAGTAGTTTTATTTTTATAATATAGGATGAAATTTAAGTAAATTTTAAGGATACTTCTTAGAAATTATTGTTATATAATATGACATATTCAAAATGCCAAAAACTGTAATAAGTCTCACAATGGAGTTGTTACTGGTGCCTGTTTGAGCAAATTGATGAACAACGGGATGACAGTGCTACAGTGCTATATGAATATACATGCTTATAGTTTGTATTAAAGTTAAATTTTAATAGATGATTCTGAATATATATTAATTTAGACACTGATTTACAAAGTTTGCAATAAGGTGTTCAGCTATATACTATTTCTACTTCCAATTCCATCATCCCATGACCCCTTCCTTACACCAATGATTGAAGATTCCCTCCCACCCCAACCTGACTCTTTGACAAATACGTTTTACACTTGTCACACTGTGAGTAGTATTGGATGTAGAGGTTTAGCTATATACAGATAGCTTGCTTCCATACCAGAGATAAGCCCAAGGTCCCTGATCCTTGCACCCATGTCACATTCATATATATATATATTTAAATCACTGAAAACCATAAACATTTAAAATTTATATTTCTACATTATTTTTGTTTTAGATATTTTTCAGGAGAGTGAAAGGCTTGTATCACAGGAGTGCCATGATAATAATGAACTAACTTGCTCCTTACTCTGGTGGGGGGTCTTTTAATGTTCAGAGTATCAAAGAATGTGAGCTGGAAGTGTGTAAGCAGGGTGCCACCGCAACTAAGTCAAATAATTTATTTATTTATTTATTTATTGGCTTAAACAGCAGAAATTTATTATCTTTTTTTTTTTATTAGTGAAACACCATGAGGTACAGTTGTAGATTTACAAATTTTTGTGCTTGGATCCTGCTCATACCACGATCAAATACCCATCCCTCCACCAGTGCCCATCTTCCACCACCAGGATAATATCCCTCCCCCCCATCCCCCATCCCCCCATCCCCTCCTGCCACTGTGGCAGGGCATTCCCTTTTGTTCTCTCTCTCCTTTTGGGTGTTGTGTTCAGCAAAAGAGGCATTGAGTGGCGAACATTTTCAGTCCAGTCTACTTTCAACCTGCATCTCCCCTCCTGGGAGGATCCTCCAAACACCCTCCACTTGGTGTTCCCCTTTCTATCTGAATTGTCCTTTCCCCTAGAATACCCGGCTGGCCTCTAAGTTATGGAGTAATTCTCCTGGTGTTGCTCTCAGCTATTCTTGGGTATTAATCTCATATTTTATTATTTTATATCCCCCAGATGAATGCAATCTTTCTATGTCTATCCCTCTCTTTCTGACTCATTTCGCTTAGCATGATACTTTCCATATTGTACCACTTGTATGTAAAGTTCATGACTTCATCTTTTCTAAGAGCTACATAGTACTCCATTGTGTAGATGTACCAAAGTTTCTTTAACCAGTCATCTGTTCTTGGGCACTCAGGTCTCTTCCAGTTTCTGGCTACTGTAAAGAGTGCTGCAATGAACAAACAAGTGCAGATGTCACTTCGGCTACACATTTTTGCCTCTCTGGGATATATTCCCAGGAGTGGTATTGCTGGGTCAAATGGGAGCTCAATTTCTAATTTTTTGAGGAACGTCCATACTGTTTTCCAAAAGGGCTGAACCAGTCGGCATTCCCACCAACAGTGAAGGAGTGTCCCTTTCTCACCATATCCGCGCCAGCAACGGTTGTTTTTGTTCTTTTGAATGTGGGCCAGTCTCTGAGGTGTGAGATGGTATCTCATTGTGGTTTTGATCTGCATCTCCCTGATGATTAATGATGTAGAGCATTTTCTCATGTGCTTTTTTTGCCATTCGGATTTCTTCTTTGAGAAAGTTTCTGTTATTATTATGTGAATTGTGGTTAGAGAAGTTTCAGGAAAAGGTAGCTATTCAAGAAATCGTCTTAAGCACAAATTTTCCCTCATATCAGAAATTTTATAGTTTGTTCTTTGTTTTATTTTATTTTACTTTAATTTGGGGGCCGCACCCAGTGATGCTCAGGAGTTACTCCTGACTCTGCACTCAGTTATTCCTCTTGGAGGTGCTTGGGACTGTATGGGATGCCTGGAATCCAACCTACTTTCTTCTCTCTCACTATTTGCGTATAGGAAAGCAATGGACTTTGGGGTATTGATTTTTATAGCCTGCAACTTTACTATACAAGTCTATTGTTTCTAGGAGTTTCTTGGTAGAAGTTTTAGGGTTCTCTAAGTATAGTATCATATCATCTGTGAATAGTGAGAGCTTGATTTCTTCCTTTCCTACCTGAATGCCCTTAATATCTTTTTTTGCCTGACCACTATTGCAAGTACTTCCAGTACTATATTGAACAGCAGTGGAGATAGTGAGTATCCTTATCTCATCCCTGATCTTAGAGGGAAGGCTCTCAGTTTTTCCCCATTGAGGATGATGCTTGCTGTATGCTTGTGGTAGATGGCTTTAGCTATATTGAGGAAAGTCCCCTCTACCTATTTTGGCAAGGGTTTTCATCATAAACAGATGCTGGATCTTGTCAAATGCTTTCTCTGCATCTATTGATATGATCATATGGTTTTTATCTTTTCTTTTGTAGATATGATGGATTATGTTGATTGATTTCTGAATATTAAACCATCCTTGCATCCCCAGGATGAATCCCACTTGGTCATGGTGTGTGATCTTTTTGATGAGTTGTTGAATTCTATTTGCTAGTACTTTGTTGAGAATCTTTGCATCTGTTTTCATCAGGAATATCGGCCTGTAGTTTTCTTTTCTTGTGGTGTCTTTGTTTCCTTTTGGTATTAGAGAGATATGGGCTTCATAGAAACTGTTTGGGAGAGTTTCTGTTTCTTCTATTTCCTGGAAAAGCTTGAGAAGACCTGGCAATAGGTCCTCTTTAAATGTTTGGTAGTGACACAAAGAAATAGTTACATTGATGCCATATTTACCTTCCAAGCAACTATTGCATTAAAAAATATGTTCAGTCTTGCACTCTATTTTTGAAAGGTGAAAAACCTGGGCAAATTTGTTATAAATTTAATATCTCACAGAAATTAAAGTTTGAGAGACTCCCGTCCATTAAATGTCGTAAAACCTTTTTGTTCAAACTACTCAAGATGCTATTTCCAAGAAGACCTTTAATATAAATAAAATTAAATAAGCAGTTTTGTATTACATATATAACTAATGAATAAATTAAGAACTGCTTTTAATACCTTTATTGATATTTTAGGAGTCTCCAGGATTAAATAAAAATGGAAAGATAATTAGTTTTTTTCACAATTTGCTGCAGAACTTTTGAAACGAAATGGTAAGGAGATATTAATAGGAACGAGAGAAGAGGAAATAATTGCCTTTCTTTGTCATTTTCACATATACTTGACTTTTTACCAATATAAAGATGAGATTAGTGAGTTACTGAAACAAAGATACTTAAGAGCAATGGTACAATTTTAAGATAGAGCAAATGTACCAGGAATTCTACATTGGATTACTTAATAGTAACCTGTATGTTTCATATAAGGTAGATACTGTTTTTCAATTTTATTTTATTTATGAGGTAACATTGATTTACAATGCTATTTATTTTAGGACTATAATTTCATACATTTTGAAACATGGTTATATCACGATATCTACAGCTGCTTTCTATTTCGATTTCAATATCTGCTTTCTATTATCCATTAAACCTATTTCACTCTTTGAGCCATTCCTCTTGCTTTTCTCCCCTTTGGTAATCTTAAAGATGCAGGCATATCAGGGGTTTGTTTTAATTTGATTTTATTTCCTTGAAAATCAAGTACCTTAAATTATTTTATATTTGCCTTTCTCCATTTGACATATTTCACCTTGTCTGACCCCTTCAAAGTTCTTCCATGTTGTCACAAAGGTCAAGATTTTAGACTTTCTTATAGTTAAGTAGTATTCCATAGCACACATGTATGTGTGTGTGTCAGAGAGAGAGAGAGAGAGAGAAAGAGAGAGAGAGAGGAATATATATTAGCTACTCATCTACCGTTGGGCAGTTGGGTTGTTAAAATAACAGAGTTTTACACATATGCTTTCATCTCAAATTTCACAACAATGGAACCAGAAAAATAGTATGGCAGGTAGGGTAGTTTTTTACATGCAGCTGATCTGGGTTCAGTCTCTGTCATTCCATATGATTCCCCAAGCTCTGTAAGGAGTGATTCCTGAGTGCAAAGCCAGAAATTGCTGGGTGTGGTCCAAAAACAAAAAATCAAAACTGAGTTAGATGGGTAAGAAATCAAGGCATAATATTTCTTTGCACAGACATTGCAAAGCTTGATAATTAAACCATTCTATTCTTTTATCTTTTTATTTATAAAAGACATTAATTTTTTAAAATTTTATAAAGTAGTTTACAATATTTGATTACATTAAATATTCAAACAACAACCCCACCAAATACCATTACACCTTTCCACCACCATATTTCAGATGTTTCCATCCTGAACCCCAACCCCTGCCCCAAAGCAGAACTGAAATAATTTATTTTGTATTTTTTGTTATGAAAAACAGCTGAAAATGCTTCACCCATGGGCCATTAAACTCTTCTAAAAGAGATCACTAACATGTTGTTAAAGATTGAGCGTGGTGTGATTATATATAAATCTCTGTAAAAAAAATTCCTTCTAAAATTGCTTGCTTCCTACATTAAAGGCCATCAAATTTGGTGTGGTACTCTGCGGGTCCCGGGGCTGAGATCTCCAAGCTTGTTCAGATTGGGGCTGAGCATTCTCCACCCAGATCCTCCATCTTCTGGTAGGCAGGGGTCACACCCACCAATTGGACCCCTGGCGCCTGTAATCCCATCAATGGCCAAGACCCAGAGACTATAAAACCCAGCTCTTGGAAGAGAACAGCACAGAATCTCCTGCCCCCGTGCCTGGCTGTCCTCACCAGGGCCACTTGGAGGAGGGCGGGTTGAGGTTCCCTCCCCGCCCTGAGCAGAGCTCTGGCAGCCGAAGACCTCCAGAACCAGCCACAACCATGATGAGAACACTGTCCACATGCATGAAGGTACCAGCAGAGGAACAAAGGCATGCAGGTCCTGGGGCTAAGATCTCCAAGCCTGCTCAGATCGGGGTTGAGCATCCTCCACCCAGATCCTCCATCTTCCAGTAGGCAGGGGTCACATCCACCAACTGGCCCCTTGGCGCCTTGTAATCCCATCAATGGCCAAGACCGAGAGACTATAAAACCCAGCTCCCGGAAGTGCGGGGCCGCATTTGGGGCCGCACAACATCTTATTATCTCATCCTTACTTTGGACAACCTGGCAGGCTACTGAATGTAGCCTGCCCACACGGCAGAGTCTGGCAAACTCCCTGTGGTGTACCCAATATGCCAAATACCAGTAACAATGACAGGTCTCATTCTCCTTACCCTGAAAGAGCCTTGAATATGGCACTTTTTTAAAATCTCAGGGCTAGGACTAAGGAGACTTTACTGGTGCCTGTTTGAGGCAATCAACAACCAACAGGATGATCATGATTGTGACCGTGACTCTGGGAGTATGGGTGATGTGAGGTATGAGTTTTCACAAGGCCACAAATGCAGCTGCTCTGTTCAGAAATACATTCATTTCTGGGTGAAGCTCAGCCCCAGCATGTGCGGGTAGTTGAGTTCTGGAGGTTTTCAGTTGCCCTGCCTGGGTCCCTTGGGGAGGGGAGGAGTCTCTCCCGCTCGTCTCCAGGGTGTTTCAAATGAAACAGCCTGGCGCGGGGTCCTGTGGCATGATTATGGTGTGTGTTGTGTTATACCCCCTTCCAGGAGAGAAGGACATGGGACTCTGGATCCTGGCTGATGATGAGATTATCTGGCACCAGACAGAGGTGGCTTATGGGCGTGACGGCTGAATTGCTGGAGACAGGGGGATACAGACAGAGAATTTCCGTTCCTGGTCCCATTGAACCAGAGTTCTCAGTCACAAAGTCCTGCATACCTGGTTTTTCGGGGGATTCACTTGCGGGTGAAGCTCTGCCCGAGCATGTGCAGAAGAGCAGTGAGCATGGCAACTAAAACATCCTTTTCTATCCATATGTAAATATCTACACACAAAATAGTAACTCTTGTAACATTTTTTTTCAACATTATCTCCACCTTCCTTCTTTGATTAATTCCCATATTTGATCAGTATTTTCTTACAAGTTTACTTACAATCCAGGAAGCCTGGTATGCCTCTGTCAACAGAAACAGTGAGTTAAAATGCTGGGCACTAAAAAGAGAGAAAAAAATTACAATATATAACTCAAATGTTTTTGCATCATGGCAAATCACAATGGAAATGGCAACTGTCAGGGACAACCAAATATAATTAAAATCTAGGTGGTACTACAGTAGAGTCATCACTAAAAATCCGAAATCCCAAGCATATTCCATTCCTTTTAAATTTATCTTATTTCTACACAGGTAAAACAGCTCTAGTCTTTACCAGCCTTTTTCTACAACAACTCAGAAGTATTAAATAACCTTCATTTTTAATTTATATTATTTCTCCAACTGCAGAGGTGATGCAGTTTTCTTCTTTGCATCTCTCGTTACACGTAGGAGCACATAACAGGGTTATGATAACCAGACATACATTTTTTCTGCAACAAGTTTTTCTGTTACGCAATTTACAAATAAAATTTTTACTTAGAAAGATTTGAATGATTTTTCATGTACCTTCTCTCGCTGACTGTGAAAACCAAAATCTGATGGTTTATATAAGGAGTAAGCACCATTCGCATGGCACAAAGAAAAGAAGGCAGGCAGGCAGACAGACAAGTAGGAAAAAAGAAATGAAGAAAAAAAGAAAAGAAGAAAGGAAAAAGTAAAGAGAGCAAGAATAAGAGAAAGCCAAGAGTCTTATAGATATATAAATTTATTAAATATATAAACTTTATAAAAAAATCTAATGTCTTATTTGTTGGGGCAACCTGGCCTGTTCTATTTTTATTTTATTTTATTTTTGCTTTTTGGGTCACACGTGGCCATGCACAGGGGTTATTTCTGGTTCTGCACTCAGGAATTACTCCTGGCGGTGCTCAGGGGACCATACGGGATGCTGGGAATCGAACCCGGGTCGGCCACGTGCAAGGCAAATTCCTTACCTACTGTGCTATTGCTCCATTCCCAACCTGGCCTGTTTTAACTAAGAAGAACCAAAAGGCAGTCATGAGATCTTGAAGGAGAAGCTAACTTATTTCACACCTGCCCCCCAGAGGAGAAAAATCTCCTGACTCTGAGACTGGAACCAAGAAGAGTATGTTTATTATGCATTGCTCCTTCCATGCATACAACAGGAAGGTTACAGGAGTATAAGATCTCAGGTGTTTACGCCAGCTAGCAAAATCCTAAGGCCCTGGTGCTTTCTCAATGGAAAAAAATTCACTCACTTCTTTAGGTAGGCCTTGTGCTCCTTGCTTCAACGCTCAGCTGTGATCTCTTCCCCAGCTGGTGGGCCTAACACCTCTGGAAAACAGGAACTTGAGAAATCTGTGCCAGGTAGGTCTAGCTGTGTTATTATGAACCTCTGCAGGTGAGTCTGTCAGCTGCTCCATGGCAGTGATTATTCCATAACATCCATCGATCAGTCAGTCCCTCAACTTCTCCCGTAGCAGTAACTATTACATAACAATATTATACTTTAAATATAAATGGAAAACACTATTTCTTAAATAAAAATTGAAGGATATCACATTAAATGTTATAAGATTTAAATGTGTGTACAACATCAAATATATAACAATATAGTATATATTAAATTTACAATGTAACTATACATTTATTAAATATATACATTTTAAATACATAACTTTAAAATATAGTGTGACATTAAATGTATCACTAAATATATAAGTGGTATAAAATTTCTTAGAAGAAAATAATAGTTTTTATTTAATATCCTTTATTTAAAATATCTTTTCATAATATGACCTTAAAAGCAATATCAAGCAAAAAGAACAATGAATTGAAAATAAACATATTTAATAGACTTCATATTTCTTTGTATCTTTCTTTAAAGTTAGTTCTGTTTGTTGGCTATCCTGTGCATATTGTAAATTAGAGTCAAAGGTTTGAGTATTAAAATGCTTAATAGAAATGGCTGTTTCTGCAATGGAAAGCAATGCCAATAGAAGACAAGAGGATCTAAAGGCAGAAATGAGGAAAATGCAATCAGAAATGTCAGACCTGAAAAATCTCGTAGGCGAATTGAAAAGCTCAGTGGAAGGCCTCAGCAGCAGAGTAACAGCGGCTGAGAACAGAATCAGTGAGCTCGAAGATGAAGTTCAGAGACTCTCCCGAAAAGAGCAGAAAATGGAAAAGAGACTCACAATTCGGGAACAGATGGCAAGAGAAGATCGTGATGAAGCCAAGAGGGGTAACATAAGAATTATTGGAGTCCCAGAGGGACAGGAAGAAAACCTCGATGAAGAAGAAACTGTCAAAGACATCATTGCTACAACATTTCCAGAGCTGAAGAAAACTTGTGACCACATTCAGGAGGCCCGAAGGGTACCAGCTAGAAGAAATCCGAATAAAAATACCCCAAGACACATTCTGATCAAAATGACCAAAACCTTAGACAGAGACAAAATTCTGAAAGCGGCAAGATCGAAGAAAGAAATCTCTTACAAAGGAGCATCCTTAAAATTCACAGCTGATTTTTCTGATGAAACCCTCATGGCCCGAAAACAGTGGTGGGACATAGTAAAAAAACTCAATGAAATAAATGCCTCCCCCAAAATACTTTTCCCAGCAAGACTCTCATTCATAATAGAAGGAACAACACACAGTTTCACAGACAAACAACAGCTCAGGAACTTCATAGACTCAAAACCATGGTTACAAGAACAACTAAATGGGCTACTTTAAGGCAAGAAAGGCCCCTCAAATATACCCAATTTTAACATAACAATGGGACAAAATCCCATAACAATAATCTCTCTCAATGTCAATGGGCTAAACGCACCAATTAAAAGACATAGAGTGGCAGGATGGATTAGAAAATTGAACCCAACTTTCTGCTGCCTGCAGGAAACGCATCTCAATAGTCAAAGCAAACACAGACTCAGAGTCAAAGGCTGGAAAACAATCCTACAGGCAAACAGCTCCCATAAAAAAGCTGGGGTAGCCATCCTTATATCAGACCACATTGATTTCAGAGTGAGGAAGGTCATAAGAGACAGTGAAGGCCATTACTTATTGATCAGAGGATCTGTACAACAGGAAGAACTTACAATAATAAATGTATATGCACCTAATGAGAGACCAGCAAAGTACTTAAAACAACTACTCATAGATTTGGAAAAAGACATCAATAGCAACACAATACTAGTGGGAGACTTCAACACTGCTTTGTCACCTCTTGATAGATCAACCAGACTCAAGCTTAGCAAGGACATACTTCATTTGAGGGAAACAATGGAAGAAAGGGACTTAGTAGATATATACAGGACACTTCATCCACAAAAAGCTGAATACACATTCTTCTCAAGCGTCCATGGAACATTCTCCAAGATAGACCACATGCTGAGCCACAAAACATGCCTCCATAAAATTAAGAAGGTAGAGATTGTATCAACAATCTTCTCAGACCATAATGCGCTGAAATTAGAAGTAAATCACACACAAAAACAGAAAACTAAATCAAACACCTGGAAATTAAACAGTGCACTATTGAACAACGAGTGGATTAGACAGGAAATCAAAGAGGAAATCAAAAGATTCCTAGAAACGAATGAAAATGAGAACACGAGTTACCAAAACTTATGGGACACAGCAAAGGCTGTGTTAAGAGGAAAGTTTATAGCTCTACAAGCATTCCTCAGGAAGGAGGAGCGAGCACACATAAGTAACCTAACCTCACAGCTTAAGAGCTTGGAGAAGGACCAAAAAAAGGAGCACAACCCGAACAGGAGAAAGGAAATAATAAAACTCAGAGCAGAGATTAACGAGATGGAAACCCAAAAAACAATCCGAAAGATCAATGAAACCAAGAGCTGGTTCTTTGAGAAAATTAACAAGATCGATAAGCCTCTAGCAAAACTCACAAAGAAAGGGAGAGAGAAAACCCTAATAAACCGAATCAGAAATGAAAAGGGGGTCATTACAACAGAAACCACAGAAATTCAGAGGATCCTCAGGGAGTACTTTGAGAAGCTTTATGCCACAGAACATCAAAACCTCGAGGAAATGGATAAATTCCTAGACTCCTACAGACTCCCAAGGCTGAACCAAGAAGACCTGGAATACCTGAACAGACCTATCACCATCAAGGAAATTGAAATGGTAATAAAAAGTCTCCCCAAGCACAAAAGTCCTGGCCCGGATGGATTCACTAGTGAATTCTTCCAAATCTTTAAAGAGGACTTACTCCCAATACTCTTTAAGCTTTTCCACGAAATTGAAATATCAAAAACACTTCCAAACAGTTTCTACGAAGCAAATATCACACTGATACCAAAAGCAGACAGAGATACCACAAAGAAAGAGAATTACAGGCCGATATCCCTGATGAACACAGATGCAAAGATCCTCAACAAACTACTAGCAAATAGAATCCAACTACTCATCAAAAAGATCATACACCATGACCAAGTAGGATTCATCCCAGGGATGCAAGGATGGTTCAACATTCGGAAATCAATCAACATAATCCACCATATCAACAAAAGAAAAGATAAAAAGCATATGATCATATCAATAGATGCAGAGAAAGCATTTGATAAGATCCAGCACCCCTTTATGATGAAAACCCTAGCCAAAATGGGTATAGAGGGGACCTTCCTCAACATAATTAAAGCCATCTACCACAAGCCTACAGCAAGCATCATCCTCAATGGGGAAAAACTGAGAGCCTTCCCTCTAAGATCAGGGACGAGACAGGGATGCCCACTCTCTCCACTGCTGTTCAATATAGTACTGGAAGTACTTGCAATAGCGATTAGGCAGGAAAAAGATATTAAGGGCATTCAGGTAGGAAAGGAAGAAATCAAGCTCTCACTATTCGCAGATGATATGATACTCTACTTAGAGAACCCAATAACTTCCACCAAAAAACTCTTAGAAACAATAGACTCGTATAGTAAAGTTGCAGGTTATAAAATCAATACCCAAAAGTCCATGGCTTTCCTATACGCAAACAGTGAGAGAGAAGAAAGCAACATGAAAAAAACAATCCCATTCACAAATGTGCCCCAGAAAATCAAGTACCTAGGAATCAGCTTAACTAAGGAAGTAAAGGACCTGTACAAAGAAAACTACAAAACGCTACTTCAGGAAATAAAAGAGGACATGAGGAAATGGAAAGATATCCCCTGCTCATGGGTCGGGAGACTTAACATTGTCAAAATGGCAATACTACCGAAAGCATTGTATAAATTCAATGCAATCCCTATAAGGATACCCATGACATTCTTCAAAGAAATGGAGCAAACACTCTTGAAATTTATATGGAACAATAAACCCCCACGAATAGCTAAAGCAATTCTTGGGAAAAAGAAAATGGGAGGAATCAACCTCCCGAACTTCAAACTGTACTACAAAGCAGTAATAATTAAAACAGCATGGTACTGGAACAAAGGCAGAACTGCAGACCAATGGAACAGGGTTGAATACACTGACATCTCTCCTCAATCATATGCTCATCTAATCTTTGATAAAGGTGCAAGTAATGTGAAGTGGAGTAAGGAAAGCCTCTTTAATAAATTGTGTTGGCATCACTGGACGGCTACATGCAAAAAAATAGGCTCAGAACTCTGCCTAACACCATGTACAAAAGTAAGATCAAAATGGATTAGAGACCTCAACGTCAGACCAGAAACCATAAGGTACATTGAAGATAAAGTTGGCAAAACCCTCCATGACATTGAAGCTAATGGTATCTTCAAAGATGCCACGCCACTGGCCGAGCAAGTGAAAACAGAGATAGATAAATGGGACTATCTTAAACTAAGAAGCTTCTGCACCTCCAAAGAAACAGTGACCAAAATACAAAGACAGTCTACAGAATGGGAAAGGATATTCACCGAATACACATCTGACAAGGGGTTGATATCCAGGATATACAAAATACTGGTTAAACTCCACAAGAAGAAAACATCCAACCCCATCCAAAAATGGGGCAATGAAATGAACAGAAACTTTCTCAAAGAAGAAATCCTAATGGCAAAAAAGCACATGAGAAAATGCTCTACATCATTAATCATCAGGGAGATGCAGATCAAAACCACAATGAGATACCATCTCACACCTCAGAGACTGGCCCAAATTCAAAAGAACAAAAGCAACCGATGCTGGCGTGGATGTGGCGAGAAAGGGACACTCCTTCACTGTTGGTGGGAATGTCCACTGGTTCAGCCCTTCTGGAAAACAGTATGGACGATTCTCAAAAAATTAGAAATTGAGCTCCCATTTGACCCAGCAATACCACTCCTGGGAATATATCCCAGAGAGGCAAAAATGTATACTCGAAGTGACATCTGCACTTGTTTGTTCATTGCAGCACTCTTTACAATAGCCAGAAACTGGAAGAAACCTGAATGCCCAAGAACAGATGACTGGTTAAAGAAACTTTGGTACATCTACACAATGGAGTACTATGTAGCTCTTAGAAAAGATGAAGTCATGAAATTTACATACAAGTGGTACAATATGGAAAGTATCATGCTAAGCGAAATGAGTCAGAAAGAGAGGGATAGACATAGAAAGATTGCATTCATCTGGGGGATATAAAGTAACAAAGTATGAGATTAATACCCAAGAATAGCTGAGATCAGCACCAGGAGGATTACTCCATAACTTAGAGGCCAGCCGGGTATCCTAGAGGAAAGGGCTATTCAGATAGAGAAGGGAGCACCAAATAAAGGATGTTTGGAGGATCCTCCCAGGAGGGAAGATGCATGTGGAAAGTAGACTATGGACTGAACATGTTTGCCACTCAATGCCTCTTTTGCAGACCACAACACCCAAAAGGAGAGAGAGAACACAGGGGATTGCCCTGCCACAGAGACGGGGGGATGGGGGGGATGGGGGTGGGAGGGATATTATCCATGGTGGTGGAAAATGGGCACTGGTGGAGGGATGGGTATCTGATCATTGTATAATTGAAACCAAAGCACAGAAAATTGTAAATCTACAACTTTAAAAAAAATAAAATAAAATAAAGGGGGAAAAAAAAAAAAGAAAAAAAAAATTAAAAAAAAAAAAAAAAAAAGAAATGGCTGTTTCTGGAACCCATCTTTGTCTCTATTTTCTTTTGTAACTATGGTATAATTAATGCGTTCTGTCTTTGTCTAGTAGACAAAAAAAATCAATGCGTGTCATTTACTGTTATAGCTTCTTGATTGCATGAGGAGCCTCACAATCTGGGGTTTGAGGGTTTATAATTTTTTTCTGATGCAAATGTAAGTCAGTGGATCACCTATTTCAGATATATGCACAATGCTGATCCTACACCTTATTAAACATTACAAGTCAATTGCTCCTTCAGGAGTTTCATGCAAAATGCAATTGTAAAGTTGAAGGGGGGGTGGGGTGGGGGGGGAAGGTTTTCCAGCACAGAGGAAATCATAAGTAACAGATACTTAAAATTAGCTAGTTAGTTGCTTCTGTGCAGGAGGTTATGCTGATTTTCTGTCATGCACTGTACTTACTATGGTGTCTGCCAAATTAAAGCAATGAGTTATTTCAATAACAAAGAGGACATATTTAAAAAAAATACAACTCTAGGAGGGGGAACCAGAAGAGTTCATTCATGGCATAAGCTATGTGCATCTCACAAAACTAACAATTGCATGTGTGACCTCTGGTGGACTTCGGCTTCAGTTACACAAGAGTGAGGAAGAAGGGGAGGTAACAGTGGCATCCCAGTGTTTGCTGATTAATGTAATGTGGATACTCTCTAGTCTGCCAAAAGCATTTAAAAGAAGGTTCTGAATATGAATGCTCACAGTAAGTTCTTTAGTGTGTCCACTCGTATTTGAAAGCATCAATCTTTCAATAATCAATACAAAATCTACGAACCCTCCAGAGAGATAATAGGGGATGAGTAAATAACTGGCCCAAATCCCAGATTTCTAAAAATTGGTCGTCCCTATAGCTTGATCACAGTATATGGAAACTTTAGAATGGATAACTTTCACAAATGACTGAAATTAGGGGTGATAAAGGTGAATTACAGTCCTGCCTCTGAGAACAAAGTTTGCAAGATTGTGGGGGGAATGATGTAGGGTTTGCAGAATGGTTGTTACAGATTTTCTTATTCTTGAGTAAGATGTTTGCATCCATACACCAAAGCTATCAGAGAACCTAGATTTCAGGTCACAGCCAAGCACAGCCAACAGTTTCTTCTCCACCACAAATAGAAAAACTAGATTCGTGGGGTAGTGCTTTATGCCTGCTGTTCTGTGCTAAACTGCAGATATCCTTGGATATTTTTTGCTATATGAGCAACTTGGCTCCCATTCTGAATATTTTATACATTCTATGCATGCTTGGCAGAATAAGGGTTTTCACCAAGCATGAATTTACAGTATACACATTGGCAGATTTCCTAAACTGTTTACTTCAATGACATCATTGCAATTATCCTTAAAGTCAAAATGTAAATGAAATCCACACACAAACAAGGCTTAGAATCAAATAATAACTGGAGGTAAGCCTAAAGAAGTCTGGCATAATTAGTCAGGACAATAGTTGAGAGAAAACTAATCAAGGAAGGAACATGAAGAACACTGGGTTCTTTCATCATGGCTTTGAAAAATTCTATACTGCCTAAGGCCCTAGGAAATATTGACACACAAAATGGAAAGAAGCAATCAATAGCTCCTTAGTCTATTGACATATTCACTAATTACCCAGGATCTATGCTAGCCAGATAAGGTACAAAAGGGAGGGAGAGCAGAAGAGCTGCTATCTTTGTAGTAGAAGTGATGCTTTTTTGATTCTATTAGTAATTCTATTAGTAAGTGATTAAGTGAATTTTTATTTGGGGGAACCTTCAAAGCAGTACTCAGGAGGCCAATGACCACTCTAGACAATTCTTGTCAACTGGCTTGGCAGTTTATGGGAAGATCCTGAGGATGAAGGATGTAATGTTACTAAAGCTCTGCAGTGCCAGGGATTATCTGGGCCACATTTATGGTAACTGGTGGCCACGAGAGCCACACCCAGTGATGCTCAGAGAGCCAAGAAGTTTCAAGGATCAAAATTGGGGTGTCTTATTCCCTGTACTATCTCTACAACTTCATAGGTATGATATTTAAAATGTAATCTTTTTTAATTTTTAGTGCATATATATTTGATTTTATTGATTCACTGTGAGATATATTTACAAGTTTTCATGTTTAAGTTACAATCACACAATGATCAAATACGCATCTCTCCACCAGTGCACATTCTCCACCACCATTATCTCCAGTATATCACCACCTTTCCCACCTTCCTGCTGGCTCCATGGCAGACAATATTCCCCATACTCTCTCTCTACTTTAGGGCATTATGGTTTACAATCAGATAATGAGAGGTTATCATGTTTGGTCCTTTATCTACTTTTGGCACACCTCTCCCATCCCGACCTATTCCTCCAACCATAATTTTTTAGTGTTCCCTTCTCTGTTCCAGCTGTCCTCTCCCTGCCCACTCATGAGACAGTCTTCTAACTATGGTGCAATCTTCCTGACCCTTATATCTACTGTCCTTGGGTGTCTGTCTCATGTTATGTTATTAAAAATGTAATCTATTTTAATTTTAAAAACATTCTGTAAGATAAAGTCTTAGGGTGGGGGTGAGGGACACACCTAGAAGTACTTAAGACTAACTCAGGGGTTTCTCTCAGCTCAGGGAACAAGTTAAGCTTTCTTAAGACAAAGTAAGTATGTGCTCAATCCATTGAGTTACCACTCTCCCTTCAGGCTGGGCTTTTATAGGTTAAGATTTTGCAGATGACAATGAGAAAGATAAATCAATGGTCTGAGTGCATCCTTTGCATGCTATAGAACCAGGTTTGATCGCTGGCACCATTAGTCCCCCTGAGTACTGCCAGGAGCTACTGGGGAGCAGAGTCAGAGACTGCTTCTAAACTCTGGTGGGTATGTCCCCACCCCACCCCAAAATTTTATTTTATTTTATTTTTTATTTTTTGTTTTGTTTTATTAGTGAAACACCATGAGGTACAGTTGTAGACTTACAAGTTGTTGTGCTTGGGTTTCAATTATACAATGATAGAGTACCCATCCCACCACCAGTGCCCATTCTCCACCCCCACCAATCCCAGTATCCCTCCCACCCCTCGATCGCCCATCCCACCCTGCCTCTATGGCAGGGCACTCCCTTTTGTTCTATCTCTCCTTTTGGGTGTTGCCCATCCCAAAATTTTATGGATGAAAAAAAAATCACTCAGCATATTAAAAATGATTCATAAAACCATACAATATGAGTGTTACTGAGAAGGGAACTCTATTTTTTGTGGAAATTCGAGAAACAGACTGATTACTGTCATGGAAGGATGATGTTGATATGGGTTAAAATAAAAGAGAAAGGCTTAATGACAAGTAGAAGAATAAATGTGGCACCCACCATAGAAAGATTTGAAAGACAAGCCAAGAAGATATGTTTGTAGGCAAAGAAAATTGTTTTGATATTTTATCAAAAGTTATTTTTGATGTTAAAAAGAAATACAGGGACTAGAGCAATATCACAGAGGGTAGGGCATTTTCCTTGCAAGCAACCGAAGCGGATTTAATTCCCAGCATCCCATTTGGTCCCCTGAGCACCGTCGGGAGTGATTCCTTAGTGCAGAGCCAGGAGTATCCCCTGTGTATCGCTGGGTGTGACCCCAAAAGAAAAAAAATACAAAGGGACAACAAGTGATCAAAACTGGGAGTGTGTGTGTGTGTGTGTGAGAGAGAGAGAGAGAGAGAGAGAGAGAGAGAGAGAGAGAGAGAGAGAGAGAGAGGGCAGTGGCTAGAAATTAGGTACTAGGTGATGAAGATGGAATGACACTGAGATGAGCTGAAAGGCTGAGGTGCAGGTGGGAGAATGTAGAGAAACATTTGGAGACGATATTCTCCCCAGACTTTTTTTTTTCTTTTTGGGTCACACCTGGCGATGCACAGGGGTTACTCCTGGCTCATACACTCAGAAATTACTTCTAGCGGTGCTCGGGGGATCATATGGGATGCTGGGAATCAAACCCGCATCGGCTGCATGCATGGCAAACGCCCTACCTGCTGTGCTATTACTCCAGCCCCCCACCCCCAGACTCTTTTTTCTTTTTAGTTGGGCCATACCCAATTGTGCTCAGGATTTACTCCTGACTGTACTTAGGGATTGCTGCCTGGGGAACCCTATTCAAGTGCTGGGGATCAAACCTCTGTGAGCTGCATACAAGGCAAGCATCTTATTTGCTGTACCATCTCTCAGGTCTGAGAATCAGAAAGTGTGAGCTCTACTTGGGAGGGCTATTTCTAAAACTGTACCAAAAAAGTAACTGACACAGCAGTAGCTAAAGAATCTGAAATGGAGAATGCTCATGTGGAGGAAAATATGTGTCTCTTCTGGGAACATTCAACAATTAGGGTTTGTTTCAGGGTTAAGATTAGGAAAATTACAATGCAATTAACTTTTTTCTGGAAAGAACTATCATTTATAAGGGTCCTTTGTATTGCCATAATTTCTTTTAAATTTAATCTTTGAAAAGATCTTGATACAGAAAAAGGGTGACTTTTACTCACTTTTTAGATGATAAAGTACTGAGATTTAATTACTGATTTAGGTTATGATTTAATTTTGATAAGAAATATATCCTTACACCCTTTTGTGTTCAATATGATTATCAGTATTTTGGAAAAGATTTTTATGACATTCTAGCCAAGGCAAAATTTATTGCTCTATTTTCTTTGTTATCACTGTACCCTAAGTAAGTATTTTGATAGCATTTATTGCATTGCCCAATCAATATTTCTTTATGTAGCTATTTTTGAGGGCAATCTTTATTCCTTATTGCCATTACCATTGCCTTTTGGTACAATACTTCATAGAGTCACCATAAATATTTGTTGAATGATCTGATGAATATAACTTTGGAAAGTCAGAAAGACTGGACCTGTGAATGTAGTTGGAATTAGCTTAGAAGTCTACAACAGAAGACTATCCAATTACTTATCTTATTAAGGTCAGTGGCCATGCTTGAGTGTGGACCTCTATGATTTTCCTAGATCAAGTAAGTCCATTTTGGAGAGAGAGAGAGAGAGAGAGAAGAGAGAGAGAGAGAGAGAGAGAGAGAGAGAGAGAGAGAGAGAGAGAGAGAGAGAGAGAGAGAAGGGAAAACAAGAGCCAAAGAATGTAGTGGAAAAGTGTGAGTATTTATGGATTGATGTCTTTTGTCAGGGCTGGAGCGATAACACAGTGGGTAGGGCGTTGCCTTGCACTCAGCCTACCTGGTCGACCTGAGTTCTGTTCCTCCGCCCCTCTCAGAGAGCCCGGCAAGGAAGACAGTGACAGTGACAGTGACTTTTGTCAAATAACAATCTCATTGATTAAGTGTGAATTTCTGGACTTCAGTTGTGAATTGTATGCAATTATTATCATTGATAGTAATTAACTTTAATGCTTTTCTTCATAGCCTTGAAATATTTAAAATATTTCATGTACTTCAGAAGGCTTTCTGCCTTGATTTAGGAGGCCAGTATCTAGATACTTGTTGAGAACAGCTTTAGAAGATCAATTGTATACTGAGACCTGGTCTTAGTAAAACAAGCTTTCTGTTGATAGTATAAACTCTGGAGTTAATTGTTCCTACATATAAAAATATATTAATATTTCATTGAATTCATCAATCCCTCCCAAAATAAAGCTTACTATCTTAAGGTCAATGATAATACATTCACAGTATAAACATTTATTCCAAAAAATTTCTTCACTTTGTACTGTTTTACATATTTCTGAGGCAAAAAGAGATTCTGACACATCTTACTCTTTTCTTGATGTTTCAGTGGGAGGCTGAGTTGCTTAGAGCTGCTTACTCTGCAATTTTGCTGGCATCATTTGTTTATCTGTTTTGTTTCTTTGATTTTGATGTAGGGTCTGTCGCTTACTGATCAATGAATACTAGAAAAAAATTTAACTTTCCTTGTACCTCCATGTTCATAATTATTTAAAGAAAATAATACTTCTAAGATAAATAGCAAGACTTTACAATGATAGTACATTTAAAAAATATGTAGTTAATAGATGGTATGTTATTATTAATTAATTAAATAAAAGTAATAAAGTGCTAATGAATATATTAACATAAGAAAATTTTTTCTAAAGATGATTATGATACAAAATACTCTACACTAAATTAGCTAATCATGTCTATCATAACACCTTGGACTCCATATTCCATATTATCTATATTAGTCATATCCAGAGAAAAATATAAGAGGCATCTCCTCTTGTTTAAAATTTTCAAAATTGAGCTCGCCAAAAATATGATCTTACTGAAGTGTTTCAGAGTCAGCAATTGCACTTCATTTCCTCTAGTGCTTCAAGTCACATGTCTTGGGGTTTTTCTTGACACTTATTTCTCTCACATCTGATCTTCAATTCTTCACTTTCATAACTCATTTGTATTACTGAGAGTTATCTAACTCCTCTGCTTGCCTCCATTTATAACCTATGACACTAAACTTTATTCTCCTCACAATCGCCAAGGTAATAGTTTTTAAAGAAAAATGAGATCATGACTCTCAAATACTTCCAACCCTCTGGTGGCTTCTTACCACACTGAGAATAAAACCTAGGCCTCACTAAAGCCAGTAAGAACCTGCGAGATTAAGGCTAACCCTATTGCACTCTCTGTTCTCATTATTCTAGCTCTTTTCCTATTTATTTAGTTCCAAAAGTTCCACTCATGCTATTCCTTCACACGGGAAGCATACTTTATTCACAGGACTCTTTGTGGTTACCTTTCTTCTTTTTCTAGAAAATTTTTCTCCCAGATATCTACTTGTCATGCTTTGTCTCCTTTTCCATATGCAGCTCAGGTGATAGGGTACCTTCCTGATTATTGTATTTGAAGCAGTATTCATTAGTCTCATCCTCCATCTTATTTTATATTTGGGCTGGAGCGATAGCACAGCAGGTAGGGCGTTCGCCTTACAAGTGGCCAACATGGCCGACCCGAGTTCGATTCCTCCGCCCCTCTTGGAGAGCCCGGCAAGCTACCGAGAGTATTCGATATGCCAGGCACAGTAACAACAAAGTCTCCAATGGAGACGTTACTGGGCCCGCTCGAGCAAATCGACGATCAACGGGAGGGCCTTTACCTTTACCTTTATTATAGCTTTATTCCTATAAAGTGATATTCATGTAAAAGTAAGATTTATTTTAATTCCTCTATAATCCAAGTTTTCATAAAATTGTCTGATACAATCTAGGCATTTATAAATTTCTGAATAAAGCAATGAATGAAATATTCTGAGAAGCTGAAGTAGCATAAAGGTAAAGGTAAAGGCCCTCCCGTTGTTCGTCGATTTGCTCGAGCGGGCCCAGTAACGTCTCCATTGGAGACTTTGTTGTTACTGTGTTTGGCATATCGAATACTTCATGGGGACCTTTCCAGGCTCTGCCATGCAGGCAAGATACTCTTGGTAGCTTGCCGGGCTCTCCGAGAGGGGCGGAGGAATCGAACTCGGGTCGGCCATGTTGGCTGAGCGCAAGGCAAACGCCCTTCCGCTGTGCTATCGCTCCAGCCTGAAGTAGCATACTAAACAGAAATAAAAATAGAAGTTGAAATGAGGCAAAATTTGATTTAACACCAGTTCTGTCATTTAGCAGCTGTATGATCCCAATTAGTGATTTAACCTTTCCAGAATTCAGTTTAAACAACATAAAGTGGACATTGTAATAGTTCAATGAAAAGTGAAGAATAAGCTTGATCATTAATCATGTTAAGTCCTTTGGTACAGTGTGTGGTAAATAATAAGTAGTTAATTCATTGCAGTTATTGCTTTGGAGATTGTTTCTTATACTCAAATAGGTAAACATTTATGAAAGTCTGTTCCTTATAGTGATAAATTTTGTCTGTAGAACTCAGAATTGCAGTACTGAAAATGCTTGGCTTCTGATTATATAAAAGATTGAATTCTACTAATTTTTTTAGTTTCTAGTGATTCTTTTCTCCTGCTTATTATCTTTCAAAAGTGTGGTGGATTTTGTTCCTGAGTCTGTGGAGAATTAAAAAAAGAATATGAAGGATAAAGTGACTGTTACTGAGCTGAAACTAAATTATTGAATGCTATGACCAATGGTCTGTAGCTTCATTAGTATGGTAGTTAAATTCTCAAAAATCTCAAAATTCTCAAAATTCTAGCTTTCTTAGAGAGTCTTTTTTTGTTATTTTGGGTTCACACCCAATTTTGCTCAGGAGTTACTTCTTGTTCTGCACTCAGGAATTATTACTGACAGTGTTAGGGGGACCGTGTGGGATGCCGAGAATCAAACCTAGATTCGCCACATGCAAGGCGAGAACCCTACCAGTTTTTCTATCACTCCAGCCCCCAAAATTACTAAGAATTTAGTAAAAGTCTTCAGCCAATCTTAAACTGTACTATGAATAATTTAATCTCAATAAACTCAAGGGAATTAGACAGATAGCATAAGTCATACCAGACACTCAACCTCATTACTTTATCATCACTGCTGCAGTGAATCAGTCTTTCACCAGAGAGACTATCATGTTATATCTAATTCCCGAGAAGCAAAATAGAGTTGCACGGATGATTACAGGACTATGTTGGTACACAGCCAGGTGAAAATTGCTGTAATTTGGTATTTGATTCTGCTGACATGATCCTTTTATCCTCAAATGAGTCATTCCTGCTTTTCCTTAGTGCTGAAGACCTTCCGTTCCCATGACATGTATTAAAGATCCCTCAGGAATCAGCATGAGAAAAGGTTCTGAGAAAACTGTTCAAAGATCTGACTTTGACATTAAATTTGCACTTAGGCAAAGAAAGAAATTCTAAACTAAATTTAAGAAACTGTAGAATTGGAAAGTTCATGAGTGTCTATTTTTCTTTTATAAGCAATAGTACATTTTCTGTGCAGCTGAGTAGTAATGGTGAAATCTAGGCAATGACTCTATAATTTGACAGCTGAATGCTTAATACCAATTCTTAATACTGTGTTACAGAGCACCTTCATGTTTTGTACTCAGTAAATATATTACCTGTACAGTGGCTTTTATGCTTGTAAGTACATAAAAGTACATAGGCTTCTTTGATTAGAAAGAGGAGCTATGATATCTATGGAGTCTTTACCTTTATAAAAAGACATATATCTAGTTGGCCATCAAAATATTAAAAGAGAAAGCAGTTGGAAACAAGAAGTGATAGGTGATGTGAAAAAAGTTGCTTCATAATTATTTTTCCTCACTTTTCCTCCTCCCCTCCTCCTCCTCCTCCTCCTATTCCTCCTCCTACCCCTCCTCCTCCTCCCCTCCCCCTCCTCCTCCCCTTCTTCCCCTTCTTCTTCTTCTTCTTCTTCTTCTTCTTCTTCTTCTTCTTCTTCTTCTTCTTCTTCTTCTTCTTCTTCTTCTTCTTCTGCTTCTTCTTCTTCTTCTTCTTCTTCTCCTCCTCCTCCTCCTTCTCCTCCTCCTCCTCCTCCTCCTCCTTCTTCTCCTTCCCCTCCTTCTCCTTCTCCTTTCTTCTCCTTCTCCTTCTCCTTCTCCTTCTCTTTCTCCTCCTTCTCCTTCTCCTCCTTCTTCTTCTTCTTGTTTTATTATTATTATTATTATTATTATTATTATTATATTACATCTTCTTTCTATTTGAACCACATCTCTGCTCTTTCTATTCTGAGATAGGTTCAAAGAGACTGAGCTCCTTCCTTCATATCCCTGTGGGGGGAAAATGGTATGGAAAACAAGGGATGCGCATCTGCTTTACATCTGAACCTAAACCTGAAATGAGAAAAAATAAATTGTAAATGCAAGCACAAAACACCTCACATCTTTCAGTGTCTTTTTTTATTTTTAGATTAAATAGAAAGTCAATGTAATAGTCTAACTGATTTTTTTCAGAGACATTGGCTATTTAAATAAAAACTATATTTAAAACCTGAACTTTGGGTTTTCACCATGTTTTAGTTAGGAAACAAAATTACTCCTATTTTTCGTAATAGTATAAAATATAATTTATTCCCTTAATAATAATATATTTCCTTTCAACTAGAAATAAAATAAAATGAAAACTTAGCAAAGTCATCACTTGCAAGTGGTAACAGCAATTTTAGAATTTCCTGTGATAAAAAGCCTTATTGCACCCCAAATTTCCCTGACCTTGTCAAAATGACTTTTCCAGTTCACAGGAAGTAGGCAGAGCAAAAAGAATGGTAAGAATGTTCTATGCACATCTCTTCAGCATTGTACTTTAGCAACAAGAAGAAGGAATACAAGATATAAAAATCCCTTATAACTAAAAATTCCTTTGGTTTCAAATTCAAACTTGTTCATTTGAAAAATGTTTGTTAGAGTAACTTCTTTAACTTTTAGAGTGGATTTGATACATATAGAAATATTCTCAGAGTTGCATATGGATGGTAAAAATTAGACTGACAATAAAAGAACCAGGAATGTAGCTCCAATGGTAAAGCCCTTAGCTGGCATGTATGAGGCTCAGGGTCTTTCCTTGGTACAGTCTGACTCTGGTCTATAGCAATCACAATAGCCAAAAAAAGGACCTATTTATTAATAGGAATAGATGCATTTTAATATTTTATATGACAAAACACTATTCACCAAAGAAAATTAAATAAAATGTTATGTTAAATGAGTGTATGAAGGATTATTAAAAATAATGCAAAAAAGAAGACAGATAAAAAAATGTGTCTTCAGAAAGATTGCATTCATCTGGAAAACATAAAGCAACAAAATGGGAGACTAACACCCAGGAGTGGCTGAGATTAGTACCAGGAATTTTTCTCCATGACTTGGAGGCCAGTCACACGTGCTAGGGGAAAAGGAAGCTCAGATAGAGAAGAGAGCACAAAATAAAGGGTGTCGGGAAGATCCTCCCAGGGTGGGAGAAGCATGCTGAAAGTAGACTATAGACCAAACATGACTGCCACCCATTGCCTCTTTTGCAAACCACAGGCCACAAAAGGAGAGAGAGAGAACAAAAGAGAATGCCCTGCCACAGAGGCAGGGTGGGATGGAGGGGCATGGAGGGGTGGGAGGGAGACTGGGACCTGTGGTGGTGGAGGATGGGCGCTGGTGGAGGGATGGGTACTTGATCATTGTATAACTCAAACCCAAGCACAAAAACTTGTAAGTCTATAACTGTACTTCATGGTGTTTCACTAATAAAAAGTGTCTTATTATTTAATTGCTACTTAATTATTACTTAATTGTTGTATAATTATAAGCATTTTTTGTATTGTATAATTGTATAATTTCTACGTATTCTATATAATTTTATCTAAATGTCAACTGTAGGACAAATGAATCTATATTATCATAAAAGGCAAGAGAAAATTTACCATAAAAATTAGTCAGGATGATGCTAGAAGACGGGACAGTCTTTTTATTAAAAATATTATGCTGAGTACTTTTGGGGAGCCAGTATTGTTTATTTTTTATCCTTGGATGTTGTTTAGAGGATGTATGCTTTGTAATGAATTATTAAATTGTTCATTCATATTTCATTCATTTCTGCCTATGTTTTATGTTTTATATTTCAAAATAAAAGTTTTTAAAAGGGTAGAAACTTGTTTCATTGAGAAAACATATTTGTTTGATGAGAGAATAGAAGGAATTTGAATACTTTCTGCTTCTCTCTGTGTACGCCCTCTTTTATTTGAAATGGATTTCGGGCCAAGCCACTGAAGCGTGCTATCTGCATTGACAGCAAGCAGAGTCATAACTAACTGGCCGAGGAAGTGCCTGAATCTTTTCTTCATGTAGAAGATTGCAGAAGACATCAAGATGATGTGGATAATGTTTAAATAGTCTTCTGAAGGAATAGAGGAGTAGTGAATCTTTTAGTGGGTTTTCTTTTGAATTCTGTAGTGTGTCTCAAAAAGAACCAAACTATTCAGACCATAAGGAGAAGATTGCTTTATTTTCAGCTGGCCCCTGAATATATGCAACTTTCATTCCATCAATAACCCCTGTTTTATATTGTGATGAGTTTGAACTGGGCAATAGCTTGAATGGAAAGACAGAGGCACAGGTGCAGAGACTAGGAAGGTAGATGTTCCAAGGAGGAGAATGTCCCAAAAGCCTGGCCTGGCTAGTCTAGGAAGAAAATATGACAATTGTATTGAAATTCAAAATGAGGTTGAGTGCATTTGAAGTAATGATTCAAGAGATACTTTAAGAGAAAAATATGGCAGAGTTTGGAGCCTGCACAATCTCCTTGATATCCTTGTGTCAGTAAACTCTTACAAAGGGGGCTGATCTCTGGTGATATTGAAGTACTCATTATTTAAAGTGAAGCCTTTATCTTTCTTAATATAGGTAACAAGGAGACCCCAAAATATGTGTTCATTCATCCAGGAGGAATCTAAAACTGAGTTCTAAGAAGGAAATTAAGGTTAGAAATTAGATTTCCTTTACATACAAGTGGTACTACATGGAAAGTATCATGCTAAGTGAAATGAGTCAGAAAGAAAGGGACAGGCATAGAAAGATTGCATTCATCTGGGGAACGTAAAGTAACAAAATAGGAGACTAACACCCAAGAATAGCCGAGATAAGTACCAGGAGGATTACTCCATGACTTGGAGGACAACCGCACACGCTAGGGGAAAAGGCAGTTCAGATAGACAAGGAAGCACCAAATAAAGGGTGTTGGGAGGATCCTCCCGGGATGGGAGAAGCATGCTGAAAGTTGACTATAGACTGAACATGATTGTCACTCAATGACTCTTTTGCAAACCACAACACCCAAAAGAAGAGAGAGAACAAAAGGGAATGCCTTGCCACAGAGGCAGGGTGGGATGGGGGGGATGAGGGGGTAGGAGGGATACTGGGATCTGTGGTGGTGGAAAATAGGCACTGGTGGAGGGATGGGTACTTGATCATTGTATAATTAAAACCCAAGCACAAAAATTTGTAAATTTACAACTGTACCTCATCGTGATTCACTAATAAAAATTTTTAAAAAAGGAAGTTAGATTTCCCTTATTTATATTTAGCCCATTCATCTATAATTGGGCTGACTTCTTAAATAAAGAAATAATGCTATCTCTCTGGCTATTAAATGGCCTCATAATTTTTTATGGTTAGTGGGTACTTTTTGTTTAAATATCATGTTCTAAAAAAGGTCACTTTCTCTTTTAAATTTACTGAGTCCCTTACATTCAAGCAGAAAAGATTGGGTCCTCCATCTTTTGTTACTGTCAGCAGATACTGATCAATCTAGCTGCTTGAAATTAAATAATTGCAATCTGAATCTAGTTTGGCAGGAAGTCATGAAAAAGCACACTCACTAGTTGTGTAACATTGAACAATGTCAGATTTTCTTGAGATCACACTCAATAATGAAAGGCATTCTGCCAAGATTTTCTCCAAATGTGGTAGTATTCAGTTAAAAAAAATCTCAGCTATTTGGGGCTAAAGAAATAGTACATTGAGTAGGGCATATGTCTTTCATCAGGCTGACCAGAGTTTGAGCCCCAGAGCCCCATGAGTTCTCAGAAGTCTGTCAGGAGTGATCCCTAGGTGCAAAGCTAGGAGTAAGCCCTGAGCACAGCCAAGTGTTGCCCCCAAACTAACCCCCATCCCCAAGAAAAATCTCAGTTACTGAATACAAAGTAACCATAATATTAGTTCACTTAATTTAATTTAATAAATACTAATTTAATTAAATGCTAACTTTAACTGATTCTTTGCATCTTAAGATCCATGATTTATGATAGATGAATTATTTTAAAGCAAAGTCTATAAGAATAATGTAAACATATTTAATATTTAAGTAGATCTCTTTTATTGAAATGTGCTCTTTTTATAATTTACCAAGGTAAAACATCTTTAATATCAATGTGTCTGAGAGCAGCATGTTGCTGCAATTGGGCAAGTTTGTGCTAGTTTTATAATTTAGTTTTTATTATCAATTGAAATATGAGCATCGTTTAAAGCAGTGTTTCTTATTTTTTTTCTCATCACAAGCTTCTTCTTTTTTCCTACTCTACTCTACATCCCTCCCTGACCTATCAGTTGATAGTCATGTTCATAGAGTACATTATTTACCTAATCCCTTGGAGTAGTATAGGTACCCACAGCAGGCTCTATGAGCCACCGGTTGAGAAATGCTGGTTTTGAAACCAGTTGTCCTATAAAGCTTTTAGGTAAAACTTGTCAGTAGCATTTTCCTGCTCACTCACTCATTGATTTGCACAGAGTATGTTGACTGATGTTAGTAATGCTTGCTTTAAACTTTAGTTACTGGATTTCTCCTTTACTCATTCTTGTTACACCCATGTAAACAGCCTGTCACTCTCTATGATCGAGATATCGTGCTTTAGTTATAATATTAATTCATAAACTTTCTTGTACAACAGAATCACCTTTACAACTTATCTAGATATGAATTCTATGTCTTTGCACCTTCTGATGCAGTAAGGAAAAAATAGAAAATTTGCATTTCCAACATGTTTCTAGGTAATGTTGATTACAGTATTTAACTGGTCTAGGAACCACATAAGGAGCCAGTAGAGGACATGCACTTCATGTTATAAATACACACTGTAACTGGCTCTTATATATATATGGTAGCTGCTTTAGCTCAGTATTCATGCTATTGTTTTTCCTGGAGTTAACAATGATCCTATCCCCATTTTATCAGAGTTTATAAACTTATTATACATAAGTTCAACTCTCTCTCTCTCTCTCTCAATTCTCCCAAGATGTTCATACTCCTAAAGTATCTTAAATATCCCTGGTCCTAAGAACTAAATATAGCAGATTATTTTATTTTTTCTTTTAGGCCACACCCAGTGGTGTTAGGGGCTATTTATTCCTCACTCTGTGGTCAGGAGTGATCTCTGGTGACCTCAAGCCATGTGGCGATTGAATCAGGTCTGCTGCATGTAAAACCCCTTGCTTCTTCCTGGCCCTTCCCAGATATTCTTGACCTGTGCCATCTGTGTGAGCTTGTAGTTCTGCAGAGTTGCCTTGGTGCACATCATACTTTCTAGATCTTGTACCTTTTAAAAATTTTTGCCTGATGGCATGAGTCTCAGAACACATCTTTTTTCTACTTTAATATTTGAATGTCACGGCATGATATGATTCTATGACAGAGCTGAATTCTTTTTGACTAAGCTGTCCCACAGCCTTCTGACATTCTGGTTGCTATTGCATGGTCTAATAATTCTTTATCTTTTGCAAGAAATCCAGTTTTCTCTCTGGAAGTTTTAGAATATATTTTTACTCTTTAGCTTTTTAGAAGGTTTTATCTTTTTGCCGAGTATGAAGTGGGGTCTTCAAACTAAAAACTTATAGTCTACAATTCTGAAAGACTTTCTAAAGTTATCTGATAATTTATTGTCTTCCATTTCCTCTCTTCCATTTTCTATGATTCCTGTATGCATTAATTGATGTTCTGTAAAGGTTGTTTAATCTTTTTCTTTATATTCCAAATTCCAGTAGAAGGGGGTCACACCCACCAACTGGCCCCCTGGCGCTATTTAATCCCATCAACGGCCAAGACCCAGAGACTATAAAAACCAGCTCCCCCACACGACATCTTATTATGACATCTTATTATCTCATTACTACTTTGGACAAACTGGCAGGCTACCGAATGTAGCCTGCCCACACGGCAGAGTCTCGCAAACTCCCTGGGCGTACCCAATATGCCAAATACCAGTAACGATGATGGGTCTCATTCTCCTAAAGAGCCTTGAATATAATCTTAGGGCTAGGATGAAGGAGACGTTACTGGGGCCTGCTCGAGGCAATCGACGAATAACAGGATGGTCGTGATTCGGTCGTGATATTTCCAATTCTTGATATTTTGGTTCTACTTTCGGAGTTATGGAGATTGCCTTTTATTTATTTATTTATTTTTTGATAGTCACTCACTTTATTGCCCAGTATACACATATTTTATAGAGGGTCTTGGCTTAAGAGGATGGTCCAGTCACATAAAGTTTAGTATTACTGAGCTATCACCTTTCTAACTCTGCTTTGTCCTGGCCCAATCTCACATAAGGCTAGATGCTGCAGTTTGGAATGCAGTTAGGTGATAATCCTTGGGGTATGGGATGGAGATTACCTTTTAAAGTTTAAAAAATTATGATGCTTTTTTCTTCTAACCCACTTGATCACTTGACTTCCTGTAACTCATCAATTTGCTCCAGCAGGCGCCAGTAATGTCTCCATCCGTCCCTGTTGCGTGCTAGTGTAGCCCAATGGCGTCTGTTGGTTCTAGGAACACGAAGAGCCTCAAACCGATTGTTCAGGGTCTTAACAAAGTCTGACCATCTTGTAGGTGGGCGACCACTCAATCTTTTGACATCCCGGGGAATCTAGTTGGTAACGGTTCTAGTCCAGTGGTCATCTCCAAATCTCATTATGTGTCCAGCCCATCTGATTTTCGATGCCTTTGCAAATGAGACAGTGTCCCTGATTATTGACCATTGACTGAGGTTGTCGGAACTCTGGATTATTTCTCTCATTTGAATGAAACTTGATACTCCAAGCATAGCTCTTTCAATTCCTCTTTGGGAGACCTGAATAGCATTCTCATCCTGTTTTTGTAGGGCCCAGGTCTCTGAGGCATATGTTAATGCAGGAAGAACAGTGAAATAGAGGAGATGTGCCTGGAACCAGAGGTTCTTTGTCCTCTTAGTTATTTCTTCGAAGCTCTTGAAGGCATTCCAAGCAGTTCTCTTCCTCCTGCACAACTCAGGTGCCAGGTCATTCGTCATGTTGACTTCTCGACCTAGGTATACATAACTGTTGCATTTAGAGATGGCCATTCCATTGAGAGCAAGTGGAATGTCAAGAATGAAACTGTTTCCCATAAACATTGTCTTCATGAGATTCAGCTAGAGTCTGACCTTTCCACACTCACGGTCGAAGTCGGCCAGCATTTGTGCCATTTGGTTAATGTTTGGTGTTTTTAGAATGATGTCATCAGTGATGTGGAGGTGGCTGACGTTTGTCGCATTCCCATTCCAGTTGTCGCATGATGTTCTCAAGGGTGGCACTCAAGAGTTTCGGTGACATGGTATCACCCTGCTGAACCCCTCTCTTGACATGGATGATCACTTCTTTGTAAAATGGTGAGATCCTGGTAGTGAATCCATAATACAGCTCACAGAGGATCCTGATGTATTGAATTTGAATGCCCTGATTGGCTAGGGGCTTCGATGATCCCTTTCGTCTCAACAGAATCAAAGGCCTTCTTTAAATCAATGGACGTTAGACAGAGCGGCATCTTGAACTCCTGAGAAACCTCAATGAGCTTGGTTATTGTGTGGATATGGTCGATGGTGCTGAATCCTTTTCGGAACCCTGCTTGCTCACATGGCTGTCCTTCATCTAGTGTTCTGCCAATTCTGTTCAGGATGACTCGTGTGAACAGCTTGTAGATGACAGACAACAGGCGGATCGGGTGATAGTTGCCAATGTTGTAGATGTCTCCCTTTTTGTTCAGTATTATAATCTTGCTGGTTTTCCATTGGGAAGGAACCTTGCATTCAGACAGGTAGCATGTGAAGAGCTGAGCCAGTGTTATGAGTACTGATGGCAGGTTCTTCAGGTGTTCGGGTATGACCTTGTTGGGCCTGGTGCTGTTCGCTTCTTTACTGACAAAATGACGTGTCAGATTTCGGAAGGGAGAACATTGGGAACGACATATTCATCCTGTGGAATTTGGTATGTGGGTAGGTGGACGTGGCTATCAAAGAAATCTAAGTAGAAGTCATGGATAATCTTCTCCATTGCCTTTCTGGAAGATGAGATAGATCCATCAGGACGTTGGAGGGCAGTCATCTTGTTCTTGTAGTTGGTGAAGGACAGGCGGGCGTTATGAATGCTTTTTCCAGCTTCTGCCGCTTCTACCAGCACTGCTGTTTTTCTCTTTGAGGTCTTCCTTTATCTCATCTCTGCACTGCTTTGCGAGCTTGGACGTTTGATTGTGGTTTCCTGAGGCATGTGCCAAGCCGCGTTGGCAAATAAGCTTAAAAGTTTTTGAAGACAGGCGTTTTTTTGCTTCTAGTCTTTGTAAAGCCTCTTATTTTTGCTTCATGGGTATAATGTCATTTCTTTTTCTTTGTAAGTTACAAATTTAAAACAGTTTTAAAATATTCTTTTCTGCATATTTCTTGTTGATTTTGTTATTAATTTGACTCCTGACTTTATAGAGAATTTTCTCTAATTATGTGGTAATTTTTTTTGCAAATTCTTATATGAAAGCTCAAGAAGAATAGGGTAGTGACTTCAAGTGACTTACAATGCCTTCCTTACTAGCATATGGTCACAAGTTCAAATCCCTGGTGTTCCACCTTCACCAATTATAATCTGATGGCTCTGAAGTGTGAGATCCTCAATACTGCAAGTGAGTTCTAACTACTCCACAGCCAAGTGTGTATTTAAGCACAATAAATATGGGATGTGATTCTTGACCAGCGCTCTGGCAAAGAGGATGTATAATCACCACACAGCTGGGAATTATGACCTCTGATAGCATATGTATGAACACCTCAGCTTTAATTGTACATCTCTTAGTGAACCTCACACATTCCAGCATAGTAAGGCCAGGCTTTTGTCTTTCCTAGAAAATATAATGTAAGTAATGGAAAAGAAATGCTAAAGGATTTAATTTATGAAGGTATGCATGTGGTGGCTTAGTCCCTTCCCTTTCCTTAAAAATTTTATTAGTTTGAGTTGACGTCTTGTGCCCTCATTATCAATTTGAATACTTAGAACGGCTCCTCTTGAATGTTATATATGTCATAAATATTTGTGAATGACTACCCCCTCAATTGAGAAGTGTACATAATAATATATTCCTCAATTAAGGGATAAAAATGAATTTAAATTCTCCTCAAATTTTAGAAGTCATTATTACAGAGAAACTAACATTTTTTGAACAAGTTCAGTCCTTCAAGCTGGCACTGTACTGGTCAGTTTCACCGTAAGTACATGCTCCACAATACCTGTGTAAATAAGGAAGCTGTGCTTCATGAAATCAGAAATAGTGTTGGAATATGTGAAGGTTTTCATAAAGGGAACTCTTTAGCACTATTGCTAGAAAGCCAAATGGGTGCAGCCACTGTAAAACACAATACGGAGTATCCTTATAAAGTTGAAATATTACTCCATATATGAATTTATTCCCAATAGATATTAAACAAGGTTATTAAAAGACATTTCGGTACTCTTATGTACCCTGCAGCATTATTCCTAGTAGCCAAGAGATGGAAACTACTAAGTGCTCATCAATAGATGGATAAAAGATATGTGATAAATACATGCAATGGAATGTTATGCAACAATAAGGAAGAAATTTTTTAATTTTTTTTTAATAAAAAAATTTTTAATAGTGAGACATCATGAGGTACAGTTGCAGACTTACACATTTTTGTGCTTGGGTTTCAATTATACAATGATCAAACACCCATCCCTCCACCAGTGCCCATTTCCCACCACCATGGATCCCAGTATCCCTCCCACCCCCCATCCCCCCCATCCCACCCTGTCTCTGTGGCAGGGCATTTCCCTCTATTCTCTCTCTCCTTTTGGGTGTTGTGGTTTGCAAAAGAAACATTGAGTGGCAATCATGTTTGGTCTATAGTCTATTTTCAGCATGCTTCTCCCATCCTGGGAGGATCCTCCCAACACCTTTATTTGGTGTTCCCCTCTTTATCTGAGCTCCCTTTTACCCTAGTATGTGTGGTTGGCCTCCAAGTCATAGAGTAAAATTCCTGGTACTAATTTCGGCTATTCTTGGGTGTTAGTTTCCTATTTTGTTACTTTATGTTCCCCAGATGAATGCAATCTTTCTATGTCTATCCCTTTCTTTCTGAGTCATTTCGCTTAACATAATACTTTCCATGTAGTATCACTTGTATGTAAATTTCGTGACTTCGTCTTTTCTAACAGCTACATAGTACTCCATTGTGTAAATGTACCAAAGTTTCTTTAACCAGTCATCTGTTCTCGGGCACTCAGGTTTTTTCCAGATTCTGGCTATTGTAAAGAGTGCTGCAATGAATAGACAATTGCAGATGTCACTTCGACTATACTTTTTTGCCTCTCTGGGATATATTCCCAGGAGTGGTATTGCTGGATCAAATGGGAGTTCAATTTCTAATTTTTTGAGAATCATCCATACTGTTTTCCAAAAGGGTTGAACCGGTTGGCATTCCCACCAACAGTGAAGGAGTGTCCCTTTCTCACGACATTCGTACCACCATGGGTTGCTTTTGATATTGTGGATATGGGCCAGTCTCTGTGGTGTGAAGTGATATCTCATTGTGGTTTTGATCTGCATCTCAATAAGGAAGAAAATTTTGACATTTGCTACAATATGGACAGAGTAGAGACTTTAGTGTTAAATGAAATGCTAGATAAAGAAAAACACTGCTTCTTATATATGTCACTTAAATATGTAATCTAAAAAAATTACCAAGCTAGTAAAAATAAATATTATAATAGTGATTTGGTTGTGAGAGTAGAGTGATATGAAGAAGCATTAAAGTTACACATTTGCAACTAGCAGATAAATTTTGGAGACTTAATGAATAGAACAGAGTTTGTAGGTTATATAGTTCTATGAACATAAAACTGCTGAGAAAATAGCTTTTAATTATTTGTATCACAAAAAATGTGATTAGATAGAGATGCTAGCTTATATTATAGTGAAATTCATATTGCAAAATATAAAGCATTACATCAACATTCAGTGGATATTAAAGTCGGAGTTATATGTCAAATATATTCAATAAAAATGAAAATATTTAGAAAGAAAATTTTCTTGTTGAAGAGCAGGCAGAATTCAATCATTTGTCTATTGAATTGTCCATGGGCCAGTATGCAGGACAGGAGCTGGTCTGCAGGTGTGAAAGGGTTCAAGAACATTGTTTTAGAGCTTAACAACAAAAAGGTATACTGCTTTCATAGCTGGAAGTTATAAGCAAAATTTTACAGTAATTTTGTAAAGAAAAATTCTATCTCAGGATTGATTATACCATAAGACAAAAAACACTATAATCTCTTTCTGGAAAAACTTAGCCATTACAGAATTATGTTTAAAGCCACAATGAATATTTCAAATGATACATTATGGACATAAAGACATAAATGTAATCACTTAGATTTACTTATATTTTACAAATATATATGCATATATATATTTCTGGTAAAGAAACCCAAAATAAATCCATCATGTATAAATGCTCAGATCTGATTCTGTCTTCAGAAAATGTAATAAGATAACTATTTTTGAAAGGTCAAAGTCTTCTTCCCTATGCTAGGGCTTTCTTCACTGATACCAGTCCGTTAGTTGATATTTTCTCGAAAAAATGACAGGCATTTGGGAGAATGTGGACAAGGAATATGATATGCTTCCAGTAAAGAGCAAGGTTTCTTCTTTGAATGGGATTTCTGCCCAGAAGACAGGTTGATTTGCATTTTATCTGCAGTGCATCTCTCATTTATGTGCAAAGCTGTAGCACTGCCAGCCTCTGCCTGGATACAGCCTTGTCCCCTGAGAAAAGCTGCATTCATTTGTAACCATCCAATGCTGTTTAGTTGACAAGCCAGCATTTTCATCCTCTTTTACCAGCCCCCAAGAACAGAAACTTGAAGATCTTTTGTCTTTCAAGGTCATTTAAGAAGGGAACTAAAAACAGACAATGATCACTATATTTTCCTTTGAGCAAGGATTCAAAGGATGAAATAAGCACTCTCGAACTCAAAAAGTAAAGGCTGGCAAAGGGCGTGGACCTACCTATGTAAAGGAGTAAATCTCACACTAACCTGGTATAATGGGACCCAGGTAATGGCTTATTGGCTTCAAAGTTGTCAGTAGCTATAGAAAACAAACTTTTATCCATGTACCCCTTACATGTTTAAGACAGTGAAATCTTTGGGGTATAATATTCCAGGTAGATGGGTAAGCTCTGGTAATATGATTTTCAAGAAATAAAACTAAGTAATTCTCTTAGTTTTTTAGCTGCAAAGTAGCCCCCAAACATGAAGATACCTTTGTCTCAAATACTGAGACCTTTGGAGGTAATGAACTACCAACCATATTTAAAAACTGAGGCGCTCCTCAGAGAAAAATGGACTCTCAGAAGAGAAGCTTCAAAGAGCATCTTAAGGTCACAGTAAGAATATGAAAGAACTACCTATATCCAATTTTTTTTGCCTTGACAATTACCAGCTATCTTCTTTCTATGCAGTGAACTCTAGGACAAGCCATTTGGATGAGCCATAGTATAAATCCAACTTTGGAAATTTATATGGGGCCCATTCTCCACCCTGGAGATTGAACTGCATCTCAGCCTGAGTTGTGTATACTCTATCTGGGAATTTTACCCCTTTTGTTTTCTATCTTGAACATATCTCTGTCTTTTCTTGCCTCAAGTTTCTCGAAGTAAATCTCTTATTTTATTTAAAAAAAAAACAGTGGAGACTTTAAAGACAAGCTATCTTTCAGGAGGTGTAAACCAACCAAGTTAGCAGCATCTTTCCCCTTCATATCTTTTGTTGAAATCCATGTTGAAATGGTTAGTTAGATAAGAAGTTATCTCACTTTGATGGCTTGGCCTTGTAACTTTTGCTGTTGTTCAACCCATTTGAATACTTTTTTCTCTATTTTTTTCTTGTCTTTTTTTTTTTAATTGAATCACCATGAGATGCAGTTACAAAACTTTCATGCTCAAGTTTCAGTTATACAGTGATCAATGATCTAAAACCCATCCCTCCCCCAGAGCACATTCTCTACCACCAATGTACTCAGTATACCCCCACTCATACCAATCTTCCCCCTGCCTCTGTGGCAGACAATTTCCCCCATACTCGCTCTCTCTCTCTCTCTCTCTCTCTCTCTCTCTCTCTCTCTCTCTCTCTTTCTCCCCCACCCCTTTAGGGAATTATGGTTTGCAATATAGATACTGAGAGGCTATCACATTTGGTCCTTTATCTACTTTCAGCACACATCTCCCATCCCCAACGATTCCTCCAACCATCATTGTCTTAGTGATCCCCTCTCTATTTCAGCTGCCTTCTCTTCCAGCTCATGAGATAGGCTACCAACCATCCCATCCAAGCACTTTGTAGAATGAATATTGTAGTAAAGGACTTATTCATTTATTATTGAATTTTTAAAAATTGAATCAGTGTGAGATAGACCCTTACAAAGCTGTTTTTGATAAGGTTTCAGTCATACAGTGTTCCAGTACCCATCCCTACACCAGTGTACATTTCCCAGCACTAGTTTCTCCAGTTTCCTTCCCATCCATCACCCTCCAGCTGGCTCTATGGTAAGTGCTTTCTTCTCTCTCTCTCTTTCTCTCTCTCTTCCCCCCCCCCTTTTGGGCATTGTGTTGTAAAGGGCTTTTTAATGTCTTAAAATTAAATTTGACGCTGGTGAGCTTCCGTGTGACTTTCATGAAGCAGAGAAGAGAAAGAAGGTCACTTTTTTTTAATCCACCTCTGCCACCCTGGGGCCAGCTGGGAAGGATATGACTGATAAAGTCTTCAGTGAGTCCCTGCAAAGTACAGACCTGAGTCCTGCCATCTCTACTAGGTAGCTGTCAGGTCACCCCTGATGTCTACTTGCTCTGCACACACAGGAGTTGATTCCCACCACCCAATTTCTCATGAACTTGTAAGGCTCAGGATGGAGTGAGGAATCACTCTATGCAAGAAAGGAAAGCCATACTAGGTCTTACCCAGGCTTTTTGGGTTCTTGCCTTCGCACAGCAAAGAATTTCAGTAGGAGAGGTGCAATGAAGTGAAACAGATTTTATTGGGAAGTTTTGAAGAAGAGAAAGAGAAAGAGAAAGAGAATAATATGCTCAAGAAAGAATGTGGGGAAAAAAAGAATGTGGGCTTCTCCAAAGATGGAGAGAGCCCTTGCACACATCCTAGCATAATATTTGAAAACATGAAAGTACACATCTCAAACGGGGAGATGTGGGCGATGCATGTACTCGGGCATCACATGTGCTTGGCCATGTGATCTCCACAACACATGGAAACAAGCCACACATGGGTTCAGGCAGCATATGAGTGCACTTCCTTTGTTCAAGTTGGCTTTCATAGGATTTGTCCAACTTGCTCCATGTGGGTTTTTTTTTTTTTTTTTTTTTTTTTTTTTTTTACCTAGATACGAATCTGCTGCTAGGGTGGTTGCCAAGTGGATAAAGTTGATTGTGGTTGATGTCTATGAGATTTCTCTCTTACTACAGTTTATCCTTCTCTGGTTCTATGCTGGTGCCAGATAAAGATCTCATCAGGCCTTAGTTCCTTGTCCTCAAGGTGGATCCTGATAGCCTTAAGGCTAATTGGTTGTTACTTCCCAGGAATTCTATTGCCATGGGGGTCCTTTCCTATTACTTGCCTGACTCAGTTTTCTACTGGTATTTTTGGGTTTTATTTTGGATGTGGCAAAAGTAAATTTATGCACAGGTGCCTGACGAACTCTGGTAGAACATTTCAAGAGCAATAACAAGGGTTCCCTGGGACAATGGACTCAGTCATCCTCATCTATCACCTAGATAGTCTCTTCCTATTCTGTGTTCTAATCACTATCTTGTGACAAAAAAAAAATTCTATTTTGTGGAGCGATAGCACAGCGGCAGGGCATTTGCCTTGCATGCGGCCAACATGGCTGACCCAAGTTCGATTCCTCCGCCCCTCTCGGAGAGTCTGGCAAGCTACCGGGAGTATCTTGTCCGCATGGCAGAGCTTGGTAAGCTCCCTGTGACGTATTCGATATGCCAAACACAGTAACAACAAAGTCTCCAATGGAGACGTTACTGGGCCCGCTCGAGCAAATCGACGAACAACGGGAGGACCAAATAGTGCTTTTAAATTTTAGAAACATACTTCTACTGTGAAATGTGTGCTGGTAGGTGAATGAATCAAATCAAGTAAAAACACGTTTTTTTGTGGTAAAGTCTGCTAGAGAATCTTACTTTTTTATTTTTTAAAATCTCTACTCAGTTTCCTTATATACACTCTAAGTGAAAAACAAATGGGATTCATAATTCAGCTCTATTATGAATCATAAGTTACCTAATAGCCCAACACAGAATTTAAACCAGCACACTGCTAAAACAAATTTTGGGGATGCAATTTAAACTTGGAGTGTCAGTAGAATTTACTATACCCTCTCTGGACATAACCTAAATATTCATATTAGATTCCTAGAACAATGACAAAGAACCTGCTCATAATGATTTGACCCAGACTACATTTCCACATGGGAGACTAGAAGCACAAAATCGGAAGAAGGAAGGAACCCCTTAGATTCTGAACTTGACTTTGCATTTGTCTTGCCTGACCTGCCCATTGACTATCTTCCCTCTACTGCCTAAGGAATTTCTACTGATCAATGTACGTAAAGTCAAACATAACCTTCTCTATGAAAATGTAGCACTATGTGAAGCTTAAGTATCCAGTGTGGTCCCATTTTATGTTGGACTCAATCCTGTGACCTCAGTTCTGAAATTTCAGCTCCATCCCGATATGCTTGCTCTTGTCCCAGTTCTGATGTTGAAATCCCACTATGCTAATAGCACTATGTTAGTTTCTTGAGGCTACGTGATAACAAACCAACACTTGCTTAGGAGTCTTATAAAGAAAATAGAAATTTATTCTCTCTCAGTACAGATGATCAAAAGTTTACAACAAAGTTGTTGGTAGCAATGTACTCCCTCTGACAACGCAATTAGAGAATTACTCCCAGTTTGTCACAGCTTCTGATGGTTCAAGATAATTTGGATTGTTGTAGCACCACAACAATCCCTGCCTCTGTCTTCACATGGTGTTCACCTTTCTCTGTACTTTCAGTTATTTTGTAAAAGCAATGATAAGGATTTAAGGAACCACAGAGTAATAAAATATTTAGTATCTGCAAAAAACATTTTCTAAATATGATATTCATTGGATCCGAGTATTAGAATGCTTATATGTATATAGAGATGCCACTCAATCTCCTATAATCATTTTCTCTTTTTTTCTCTTGTCTTTGCCAGGTAGAAACTATCAGCTGAACAGAATCTCTGTTATCTTTATATCTTCCTAACAGCATCTGTTTCTTCCTTTTCTGAACAGTCAATTACTTGCTTTCTTTGTTATAAATACTTTAAATGGCTATAGAAATATTATGATGACATACATCATTGCTAATATATTCTTTATTTATACACCTGGAGAAAATATTTTTTATGCTTTGTTTTCATGTGTACATCCACCAACATGCTGTGTAACATTTGTTATTTTTTCTTTTTTGTCCCCAAAGCTGGTTCATAACTAATTTCCCAAGTAATCAATAAATAGTAGATTACAATAATAAAGGAAAGTACGTTTAATTGATGAAGTATAAAGTGTGAATGAAATTATTGAAGTAAAGATGCCTGTGTCTTTCTACTAAACAGATTTATGTAAAAATAGAAAACATTGTGTGACCAGAGAAATTGGGTTCTATAAACCTGATATGGATAGATTAGATTAAGTGAGTCCAGCAGAAATTTATAACAATGATTTCCTACCACCAAAAGGTTCACTTGCAAGTTTCAGCATTCTGTGTTTATTGTTCCAAATTTCCTCTTTTGTAACCTTTGTTTAACTTTCTAACAATCTGCTTCTAAAGACCGCTAAAAGTTTTAGCTCAGAGTCTGTGTGTGTTCTTTACAGATATTCATTTTTGTGTGTATAGATATATCTGTCTTTTAGTATTTTAGAGGGCTGGAGCGATAGCACAGTGGTAGGGCGTTTGCCTTGCACGCAGCCAACATGGCCGACCCAAGTTCGATTCCTCCGCCCCTCTCAGAGAGCCCGGCAAGCTACCGAGAGTATCTCGCCTGCACGGCAGAGCCTGGCAAGCTACCCGTGATTGTACTCTATATGCCAAACACAGTAACAACAAAAGTCTCCAATGGAGATGTTACTGGGCCCGCTTGAGCAAATAGATGAACAACGGGAGGACAGTGAAACAGTGAAACTATAGTATTTTAGAATTATTTTACTTTCTTTGTGTTTATCACCTGATGCAAGTCTATACAGTCACACTATATCCCTTTCTGTACAACCAATTTAATAAGTAGAGTTAAATGAATAAACAATGATCAGTACTTGTAGCCCAAAAAACACTTAAGGCTTAGTAGTTAAACTTTATTTCATAATAAAGTTCTAACACTCCTTTGGAATAAATTTATTGTACCTCAACTGTTTACTCAGAGGGGAAAAAAAGGTCTACCTCACAGCATTTTGTGAAAAGAAAGAGAAGCAATATAGGTATGCAATAATACACAGTAAGTAAAATGTTTGTTGATAAAACAGAAATAAATTTCTATTAATGTTATTTGTCCTTTGTAAGGTTGGCTTTCATGAAGATATCAAGATGAAATGAGAGACATAACCAGCTCTATTGATATCAATGTCACAAAATTCACCACACCAGGGTAAAAATGCAGTCTTCACCTTTTACTCATTCATAATCTTGTGTCCAAAATATGTACCTACTGTATTATGTGGTGAATTATTATTATTATTACTAAGTGCTATTTTCATTTATTTTTATGTAGGTGTCTATTATATCTGTGAATACATATCAGATTGTTAAATTAATCAGGTAATTCTATCACTGGCTTTTAAGAATAATATTTCTATGATTTTTGTCTTTAATATTGCATTAAGCTTCCTCCCTGAATTTAGCTATCTTTATTTTTCTTTGAATGGCTCCAAATATATAAGCAAAATTTGGTCTTCTTCCTTCTCATTTTGTTTCTCTCAGTCTGTCCTCCATTTACTTTGTTGACTACCATGACTTACTACATAATTTCAAATACTCCCAATTTTGATATAATATTCCTTCAAGCAAGATCTTTAGCCAATAAAAATTTAAATTATAATAGTATCTCTAAGGAATTTTATTACATAATAGCACAGTGGTAGGGCATTTGCCTTGCACGCGGCCAACATGGCCGACCCGAGACCTGAGTTTGATTCCTATGCCCCTCTTGGAGAGCCCGGCAAGCTACCGAGAGTATCTCGCCCGCATGGCAAAGCCTGGCAAGCTACCCGTGATGCATTTGATATGCCAAACACAGTAACAACAAGTCTCACAATGGAGACTTTACTAGGCCCACTCAAGCAAATTGATGAACAACAGGAGGATAGTGACAGTGACAGTGACTATATCACTTTTGTTATCTTAACCAAGAAATTTTGAGTCTTTGCTATATTAACTTATGCAGTATTTTCAATCTCCTTTCCTCAATAAAAATAATAAAAAAAACTTGTTTAAGATATGAGAAATGACAGCTAGTTCTTATATAGGGTGAGCAGAAGTTGGGTTAGTGTGACCTGAAAGTTCAGAATTAAATTTCCTGACTACTCAGGGGCTTTTGAATATGGATTAGGTATACTCAGATATCATAACAAAGATGAACTTTATAAATATGTTACCAAGACAAAGTTTGGAGAATAATAGATGAAGAAATTTTTTTATAATTCCTTTTTAATTTAGTATTCAGAAAAAGAGTGTTATCTAGTTTTTTGTTTTGTTTTTTTTTTAATATAGGAACATACAAAACAGTACTATTTTGGTACTGTACTGTTTTCTAACTGGATATCTAAAAATTAGGGTTTAGTAATCTGGAGGGAGTTAATAAATTTGAAAACTGAATAGGATTGGGGGGGGTCACACCTGGCAGTGTTTTGGGCTTGCTCTTGGCTCTGTGCTTAAGGGTCACTCATGGCAATGCGTAGGGGATGATATGTAGTACTGAGGACTAAGTCAGAGTCAGCCTTAGCTAAGGCAAGTGACCTTTTTCTCTCACTCTTTCTCTTTAGTCCCCAAATAGCATGATTTCAAAAAAGATTTTTGCTACAAATATCTTAGAAAAAATCTTGGTAAAAATATCAATGATCTCAATTTAAATATTAGTGGCTAAACCATGTAAAATATGTCTCATTTACCATAATTTCAAGGAAGTGCTTGATAGTACATAGGAGATATTTTATGTGCTTGTAATTTCCTATAGATAGAAACAGTTCTTCAGTGATAAACTATGTAAGGACAAGAGTGAAGCGTTTTCTGTTCTGTCCTAATTTTTTTGTGATGTATCCACTGAAGGCTCTTTATGCCAATGGTCGGTTGAGGGTGAGAACTGGGAGAGGAGGGGAAGGGGAGATAGAAAATGAGACAGAGATATTAGCCAAGGACTTTCTTTTATCTGTTGTTATTGCTCACCCCCATCCATCTCATTATATATTCAGATGGATTCCTTTTCAGTGGGTGAGATTTAAATGGACCAACTAGATTCACCTGGCCCTCTACCCTTCCCCTCACACTTTATCAATTCTAGCATCAAAGAAGACTTTCCCACCTAAGCTTATTAACTGCTAAACTAAACATTCCAAATATCAACACTGGAAAGCAGACAACTTCAGTAACACTCACTAAAGCAACATAATATGGACACAGGACACAGGACCCTGAGGAAGACCTCATCAGTTCACAATGCTTATTCTCACTGGTGACTTAACCCTTATGAAGTTCACTTTTCATATGGACATTCCTCCAAAAACTAGATATTGAGCTTCCATATGACCCAGCAATACTCTTGGCAATATATCCTGGAGATGCAAACAAACGAACAAACAAACCAAAAAAAAAAAAAACAGTTGGAATGACATCTGCACTTGTATGTTTATTGCAGCACTGTTCACAATAGCCAGAATCTGGAAAAATATCCAAGTGCCCGAGAACAGATGACTGGGTTAAAGAAACTCTGGTACATCTACATAATGGAATACTATGCAGCTGTTAGAAGAGATGAAGTCATGATATTTTCATATAAGTGGATGGACATGGGGAGTATCATGCTTGAGTGAAATTGCTTAGAAAGAGAGAGACAGACTTTGAACGACTACACTCATTTGTGGAATATAAAGTAGCATAGTATGAGACTAACACCTAAGTACAATAGAGATAAGGAAGGATCATGCCTCAGTTTGGAAGCTGGTTCCACATGCTGGGGAAAAAGGCAATTGGGATGAAGGAACCACTAACTAAATGATGATTGGAGGGATCACCCGGGATGAGAAATATGTGCTGGAAGTAGACTTAAAACCAACATGATGGCCTCTTAGTATCTGTATTGCAAATCATAAGACTCCAAATTATGAGGCGAAGGATTGTACCTGCCACAGAGGGAGGGGGTGGGACGGGGTGGGAATGGCGGGAGGGACACTGACAACAATGGTGGTGGAAAATGTGCACTGGTGGAGGGATGGGTGCTGGAGCATTGTATGACTGAAATGTAATCATGCAAATTTGTAACTGTATCTCAACATGATTCAATAAAATTTATTTTTAAAAAAAAGATGAAAATAAAGTTTACTGTTTCATCCAGTGTCTGGTCATGAGAATATTTTTTTTCTCCATACCATTAGTTTGCATAACATTTTATGAAAATAGAAACAATTTGGACAAGTCACAAGTGGCTTGATAAAGTTGAGTTAGGGTGATAACCTGGAAGATAAAGTGCTCCCACCTTTTTGCTTGACCCACCTTGTCCACTTACGGAGATGCTGAGAGTGGGTCAAGACTGATAACGTCTGCTAAGAGCCGTGACACTACATGTAGGCTCATATGCCACCAGCCCCATGAGACAGTTGTCAAGCTGCACCGGGCATGCAATTGCATTGTATGGTATGGGAGGTGATCACTGCCACCTAATTTCTCAGGGACCCAGGGACTCAGGCTGGGGCCAGGAATTGCTCTTTAGAAGAAAGGAAAGTCAGTCCTAACCTGGACACAGGCAACACTCAAGGTTTTCCACCTTTTCTTGAAGAAAATAATTTCAGGAAAAAGTGAAATAGTGAAACAAGATGTTTTTATTGAATGAAATATACTTAGAATTAAGCGAGGGGAGAAAAAGAGGATTAAATGTTCAAGAGAGAAATGGGTGTTGAAAGAACAAACCCCAAATATCTTTCAGGAGGAAGTTGAATACAGTTCCTCCAGATAATTTCTTAGTTCCTGAAAATCTTGGCAAACATAAAAGTTAATCTGTAGGAAAATCCTCTAATTTTAATGACTGGTCATTTGTTTTTTTCATTCATTCATTCGTCATCCTGTTATTCGTCGATTGCCTCGAGCAGGCCCCAGTAACGTTTCTTTCATCCTAGCCCTGAGATTATATTCAAGGCTCTTTAAGAGAATGAGACCCATCATTGTTACTGGTATTTGGCATATTTGGTACGCCACGGGGAGTTTGCCAGACTCTGCCCTGTGGGCAGGCTACATTCGATAGCCTGCAAGTTTGTCCAAAGTAGGAATGAGATAATAAGATGTCATGAAAAGATGTCCTGATAAGATGTCGTGCGGCTGGAGGTCTTCAGCTGCCGGAGCCCTGGTCAGGGCGGGGAGGAAAGCTCAACCCGCTCCCCTCCAAGGGACCCCGGCGAGGAACAGCCAGGCGCAGGGGCAGGAGACTGCACTGGTCTCGTCCGGGAGCTGGATTTTATAGTCTCTGAGTCTTGGCCGTTGATGGGATTACACGGCACCAGGGGGCCAGGTGGTGGGTGTGACCTCTGCCTACTGGAATTTGGAGGATCTGGGTGGACGATGCTCGACTCCAATCAGAGTAGGCTTGGAGATCTCGGCCCCGGAACCCACGTGGCTTTGTCCCAGATCCTCCACCCAGATCCTCCACCCATTTGTTTTTAACCTAATTATTTTTCTTTTTCAAGCCCACATAAAAGACCAAAAAAAAAAAAAAGCACGTATACATGTATAGACCTAAGCTCCTGAAATTCCAACATATTGTAAATCAGTTAAGCTCATCTTTAAAAAAAAAAAAAAAAAACTTTCTTTTATAGGACTATGAAATTAAAAAAAATTCTATGCTAAAACATTCAAAATTACATTTGACTGGTAAATCCTATAAAAAAAAATTTTGTAAGAGAGGGCCTGGAGTGATAGTACAGTGGGTAGGGTGCTGGCCTTGCATGTGACAGAACTGGGTTTGATCCCAGGCAGCCTATATGGTCCCCCAGCGCCCCCTAGGTGTGATCCCTGAGTGCAGAGCCAGGAGTAAACCCTAAGCATACTGGGTGTGGCCAAAAATCTTCACAAATAAAAAGAAAATTATAACAGAAAGTTTGAAATAGACGATTTACAACAGGAAATTTAAAATAATAATCAAGTCTCTCTCCAAATGAAAGCACAGGAACTGTCTCAATCGTGAGTTCTAACAGACCTTAAAAGCCTGTCACCTACTCTAAATAGTCTATTATTTATTCCTCTCAAATTTTTCCAGAACACTTTAGAAGGACTTCTCCAACTGTATTTTATGAAGCCAAGTTGGCCTGAAATGAAAAGCAGACAAAGACATAGGTTTACATATCTATCAGCAGTTACTATGAATTCCTGCTCTTTCATTTTGTCAAATTGCTTTCCCTGCATCGATTCATCGATTAATTGGATTTTTCTTTTAGTCTATTGATACAATGGTTTACATTAACTGATTTTTAAGTGTTAAATGGGTTCTCATTCCTGAGATAAATTCCATGTGTAACTGACTTTTTAAATATTTTGTTGAGGACTTTTATCACTTTGTTCATGATCAAAAGAAATTTTTTAATGAAAATATCTTTGATATTGATACTAGAGTAACGCTGGCCCCATAGAATGAAGTAGGAAGTAGAACCAGTGTTCTGAAACTTAGGTAATTAATATAATTTTATTCTAAATATTTATACTCACCAGTAAATATATATGATGACTCTTTTTTAATAGAAGCTAGTATTTATTAGTTTAATTTATTACTTATAGGCCTATTTCAGGTAGTCTTTTTTTTTATTTTTGGCAACTGGTATCTCAAGAAATTGGTCCATTCCATTTAAGACTCCTTGCCTTGTTCCTAATCTTAACTGTGGGAGTGATTTTATCATCATTATGTATGGTCTTTTCTAGAGACATCACTGGATATTTTTGGTTGCTGTTGCTTTTTTATTTTTTTCTGTAGTCGACACGGCTGACCCGAGTTCAATTCCTCTGCCCCTCTCAGAGAGCCCGGCAAGCTACCAAGAGTGTCTCACCAGCACTGCAAAGCCTGGCAAACTACCCTGACGTATTTGATATGCCAAACACAGTAACAAGTCTCACAATGTTACTGGGCCTGATCCAGCAAATCGATGAACAATGGGAGGACAGTGACAGTGACAGTGACAGTGACAGTGACAGTGACAGTGGGTTATGCCTAGCAGTACTCAGGGCTTACTCCTGGTTCTGAGCTCAGAAACCACTTTGGGCAGGTTCAGGGGACCATATGGGGTGACAGGGCTTAAATTCCATCAGTATCATGCAAGGCAAATGCTCTAAATGATGTGCTATTGCCTTGGCCCCATATTTTAACTGGTTGGAGATTTATGGCTTTCTGATAACAACATGAGATTTCCTTTGGAGGAATGGATTTCAGCTGTCATTTAACAGGTAAATGATGAATAGTTATTAAGATTTTCAAAACAAGAGTTTCTTCTCCTGTTAAAAAAAGTAAAAGTTGTATGTTACAGACTGTATAACAAAATGCTAAACATATATGCATACATATGTTTGTTGAAATTCTTAATATATTAAATATTCAGCAAATATGCATCAAATGATAAGTCATTTTAAAAAGTAAAAAAATTTTCTGTTTCAAATAAACACAAGAAAACATTATCTATGAGGGGCTGCAGTGATAGTACAGCGGGTAGGGCATTTGCCTTGCATACAGCCGACCCAGGTTCAATTCTCAGCATCCCATATGGTCCCCCAGGTACCACCAGGAGTAATTCTGAGTGTATGAGCCAAAAGTAACCCCTGTGTATCGCTTTTTGAGTGTGATCCAAAAAGAAAAAAAAAATCTATGAGTTCAAAAATTATTTAAATATTATTTCCAATATGTATTTATTTAATAAAATAGGGCTCAAGTAATAATCTATTATCATAATTATTCTGGTAAATAAAAAATGGTTACCATACTTATTTACTTTTGTATTTTTATTCTACTATCAACTTAAAGCATACATTAACCATCTGAAGACCAACTAAAATTAGTTGGAAATAGATTCAAAAATAGTTTAAGAAAATAAAGTGAATGAGTAAAAGAGAATTAATTATTTTATTTAGTGTCTCATTCAAAAATGGAATTTTGCATATTATAGGACAAGCAACAACAAAATAATATGTATATTTGGAGTCAGAGGGACAAATTCTTGATTTATCCCCTACAAGACAGATTTAGCAGGTTTAAGTAACTTATTTTTTTAGAGTTATAAAGTTAGTTAATATTGAAAAGGTAAAAGTCTCCATTATTAAATTTGTATGTTTTAGTAAACAGTATATATATATATATATGTATATATATGCCTGTGGGGTCAGTGTGAATAAGGTTCAAGTTAATGCATGAAAATTCTCAGAAGACAGGTGAAAATATATAAGGCTTTACCTTTGTTTTAAATTTTGGAAGAACAGTCAAACTACCATGCATTAAGTTTCTCACATCATTCATTAAGTCAGCAATTTAAAGATTCTGTTTTTTGTAGTTAATCAAATTCATAGAACTGTCTAATTCTTTTTTGGTTAAAAGAAAACTCTAAGCATTGGCCAGTAACTTGTATAACTCTGTGTTGGTGAATTTTCATTAAGTCATGTCAGTTTCAATGATGGAAACAAAATTTAACTCCTAACATACTTGATGGTCTGTGATAAGATATTAACAGATGCAGAGTAAAACAGAAACACCATATTTAAGTAAATTGTATTTTAATGAGTCTAATCAGCTCTGTTGTACATTGTTCGTGTTTCCTAATTCAAAGTTATTGATTTCGAGGCTCCCAATTTAAAATGGAATCTAAGTAGTAACCCCTGATGAATCTTCGCTTTCCCACTAAAATACTTAGGAAGGTTGGAAAAACCTGAAGCACCTAAAGAATTTAAATTTAAGAATGAGAAGAAAATCCGATAGTTGTTTGAGGAATTAACTTGAAGCAAATTGAACCATAGTAAAGAAAGCATTCATGCAGAAGAAAGAACATTCAAATTATACAAACTCTTTGTATCACTGTCCTTCCCCCTGCTTCCTATAACACATAGTTTAACATGCAAAGTCTCTTTCAGTCACAACTGAATATCTTTGCATTAACAAACAAACACTATCCTCCCGTTGTTCATCGATTTGCTCGAGTGGGCCCAGTAATGTCTCCATTTTTGACACTTATTGTTACTGTGTTTGGCATATTGAATAGGAATACTCCAAGGGTGGATTGCCAGGCTTGTTTTTTTAAACATTCTGTTTATTATTTTGTTCCTTCTGTCTTAAGAGAATATTTTCATTTGGAGATCTTAGAAAATAACTTGCTAGAAAAAAAATTAGGATGGTTTACTACATTCATTTAGGAGTAAATACTCTAACATTTTAGGAGTTAGAGTTCTCATAAATAGCTCACTATTATATTTTACAAATAACCTGTTTAGGAATTTATAGATATAAAATCTATGTATAAATATATATTTAAGAAATAACTAATTTAATATAATAAAAATAAATTTAATTAATTTATAATACATTAAATACAATAATATAATATAACACAAATTAAATAAATAAATATATAATATATATTTTAGCCAGGTTAATGGAATTTAGAAACAAGACAGTAAAAACACTGTTTGCAGAGCAGTGCCTGTGTCCAGCTCTCCAGCTCCTAAACAAAAAAGAAAATTTACCTAGTAAGCCTGTGGAAGCTAGCAGGGATAAAGGTAATCAATGCATCCATTCTACTAATTGCAAATAAGCAAAAATAAGTTGATAAGCCTCACTGTTTTAAAAATTGAAGTGAGATTAGTCATGGTCTACTTGGAATATCATGATTTCCAATGTTGTCCTAATTTCCAGTATGTGTCTGTGTTTTCCTACTTGTTTTGCATTTTTCATTTATAGTGTAGTATTGTTATTAATACTGTCATAATAACTGCTGAACCGTGCTTTTAAGTTCTGATACAGCATTACTTACTAGGATATAAAAGGAACATGAAATCGGGAGAGTTCTCACTTGAATAAATGTGAAAGCCACTGCAGCCACTCTTTCCAGATTAAATTTTCCTCAGGTTTTTCTTTCAGAACAAATGCTGAAGATCTACTGATAAAATAAGTGATCTTGAAAGGGAGGGAGTATTGACAAGCACTTTCTTGTCTGTATAGTGGTGGGAAAATTCTCAAACTGCTGCTCTTATTGGCTAGAAGGTGTGTCAGTTCAATCCTGGGGAATGCTCTTTTTTTTTTCTTTTTGGGTCACACCCGGCAGATGATGCTCAGGGGTTATACCTGGTTCATGCACTCAGGAATTACTCCTGTTGGTACTTGGGGGATAATATGGGATGCTGAGAATCAAACCCTGGTCAGCTGCATGCACGATAAACTCCCTCTGTGCTATCGTTCCAGCCCCTGGGGAATACTCTGATCTACTTATTTTTATCTATGTTTATGCTCTTTTCTATTTATTTTTTCTGTTATATCTGTGACTGATTTTTTTGTTTGTTTTTAAATTTATTTTAGGACACTGTGACTAGAGTGGGACACTGGGCTGGAGCGATAGCAGAGCAGGTAGGGCATTTGCCTTGCATGCGGCTGACCAGGTTCGATTCCTCTGTGCTTCTCAGAGAGCCCAGCAAGCTACCCAGAGTATCCTGCTCACTTGGCAGAGCCTGGCAAGCTACCACAGCTTATTTGATATGCCAAAAATAGTAACAACAAGTCTCACTTGGTGTATCTGGAGCTAGCAGATGTCACTGGGCTACACTAACACTGACAGGGAAGAATGGAGACGTTACTGGTGCCCGCTCGAGCAAATCGATGAACAATGGCTGACAATGCTACAGTGCTATAGTGACTTACATAGATCTTAACAATAGGGTTTCAGGCATACAGAGTTCCCAACTCCTCCGACCAGCAGTGAACCCATACCTTCACCAATGACCCCATCCTCCCACCCCTCACAGTCACATCTTTCATTTAATTATTGTTGTTGGGTCGCCTGCAAACAGTAGTGTTGAGGCTAGGGGTTTAGATACTTTATCTTAACTGCAGATGAGCCCCAGGTCCCTGGCCTTTGCCCCTAGGCTTCCTCTTCCTTTCCCTTTTCCACTTTCATTCCTTTTGAAAGCGATGTTGTGTGATTTTTCCTCTAATAGCCCAAAAATATTTATTCAATCTTAGTAATTTTATATCTGCATTGAAACGTATATAAATTCCATAATTATTTTGTACAATTTTTTATAAATGTTAAAGTAAAATAAAGTAAAGTAAAGGCCCTCCCGTTGTTCATCGATTTGCTTGAGCGGACCCAGTAACGTCTCCATTGGAGATTTTGTTGTTACTGTTTTTGGCATATCGAATACATCACGGGTGGCTTGCCAGGCTCTGCCGTGCGGGCGAGATACTCTTGGTAGTTTGCCGGGCTCTCCGAGAGGGGCGGAGGAATCGAACTCGGGTCGGCCATGTTGGTTGCGTGCAAGGCAAACGCCCTACCGCTGTGCTATCGCTTTTATTTAAATTTGATGTTTGGTTTTTTGATACACCTAGTCCCAGGGCCAGAGAGGCAGTATAGTGGGTGAGGTGGTTACCTTGTGCACAGTCAGCTTGCATTTGATTCTCGATACCATGTATGATCCCTCGAGCCCCCACCCCACCCCCTGCCCAGGAGAATTCCTGAGCATGGAGTCAGGAGTAATTCCTGAGCACAGCTGAGTGAGGCCCAAGCTGCTTCCTTCCAAATCTTTCTATCTATCTATCTATCTATCTATCTATCTATCTATCTATCTATCTATCTCCTTTTATTGTTGTTTTGGGGCCTCATCCAGCTGTGCTCAGGGATTACTCTTGACTTTGCACTTGGAGGGTCACTCCTGAAAGGCTGGGGAAATTGTATGAGGTACTGGGGATCAAACTCAGTTGGTTGCTTGCAAGTCAAGTTCCTTATCTATTACACTATCTTTTCATCTGTATTATCTACACGGATACGATGCCCATATCTATACTATATCTATATACTTTTATTCCTTACTGGGTCTTTCTCAGTCATTAGTTGCTAAGAATTTTGTGCTATTGTGATTGTGGATTTGATTTTTTTCTCCTATTTATTTCAATCAAGTTTTTCTTTATGCATTTTGAAACAAAGATATTTAGCATATGAAGATTTAGATTGTCACATATTTTGATAGTTTTATCCTTTAGTTATTACCACTGAAGCACTGTAGCACTGTCCTCCCTTTGTTCATTGTTTTGCTCAAGCGGGCACCAGTAACATCCCAGAACAAACTGTGAGACTTGTTATTACTGTTTTCGGCATATTGAATATGTCACAGGGAGCTTGCCGGGCTCTGCTGTGAGGACGAGATACTCTCAGTAGCTTGCCAGGCTCTCCGAGAGGGGCAGAGGAATTGAACCCAGGACGGCCATGTTGGCCAAGTGCAAGGCAAACACCTTACCCATTGTGTTATCACTCCAGCCCAGTTATTACCAAATATCCTTTATTTTTATTAATCATTATTTTGTGTCTACTTTGTCTAATAGTTGTGTAGATAAAGCAACTCTCTTATATGACTATATGTAATCACTGTATCACTCTCATCCTGTTGTTCTTTGATTTACTCATGTGGGCACCAGTAATATTTCCTTTTGTCCCAGCCCTGAGATTTTAGCAGCCTCTCCTTACTCGTCTTTTCCAACATATTGGAGGCTCTTTCAGGGTTAGGAGAATCAGACCCATTATTATTACTGTTTTTGGCATATCAAATACACCAGGGCTAGCTTGCCAGGCTCTGCCATGCAGGCAGGATACTCTCAGTAGCTTGCCAGGCCCTTCAAGATATATATATATATATATATATATATATATATATAAAATATGGTGTGGTAATTATGGAAAATGGGTAAAGAGTGTCTTATGATGTGTCACGTGGCCACAAAAGCAGCAACACGGTCCAGAAATATGTTCACTCATATGTGAGGCTCGGCCGGAGCATGTGAATAGCAGCTTGGAGCGTGACGGTAGTTATGTACTGGAGGTCGGCTGCCAGGGCTGGGTCCCTTGGGGCAGGGAGGGCTCTCACCCGAATCCCCTATGGGGCGCCCTGAGTGAAAACAGCCTGGCGAGGAGTCGGGTGGCATGATTATGGGGGTCTCATTTTTACTTGTGGTTTACTTGTGGACTATGTGTAATACATGTATATTTTATTTTCAACCTTCTAAATTAAGTATAGTTTTCTTTTTATACAGACAGGTGGGGTGGGGTTGGTGGGAGGGTAACTGTGGTCATTGATGGTTGAAAATATACACAAGTGAAGGGACAGGTGTTGGAATAGTAAATGACTGAAGCCAAATCATAAATAACTTTTTAATTGTGTATCTCATGGTGATTCAATTAAAAAAATAATTAATAACAACAAAAGAAATATTCTCTTTTAGTGAGAATGTTTTGTGTTGTTTATATAGTTATTGTAATTTAATTCATTCTGTTAATTCTATTATTCCATTTGGATCATTGCCTATTTTGATTTAGTGAAATATTCACATAGTTGAGTTTTTAATATTTAATTACTTTTAATTTTCTATTTTATGCTTCTGCTTTGGACTGAAGCGATAGCATAATGAGTAGGGCGTTTGCCTTGAACACAGCAGACCTGGGTTTGAATCCTCCGTCTCTCTCAGAGAGCCCAGCTTGCTATCGACAGTATCCTGCCTGCACGGCAGAGCCTTGCAAGCTCCCCGTGGTGTATTTGCAAAGCCAGAAACATTAACAAGTCTCACAATGGAGATGTTACTGGTGCCTGCTCGAGCAAATTGATGAACAAGGGGAGGACAGTGCTACAGTGCTACATGCTTCTGCTTTACATTATTCTTAGCCACCTAATTTCTTGTTTTCTTTTAATCAGATAATTAATTTTATTCCATTTTTATTTATCAGCATGGAATAACTTTTTGTTTTTATAATGACTATACTGACCATAGTTTGAGATCCTTCAGTTAATCAGATATGCAAATTTCCATTTACCATGTAAGGTTACAAAGTTTTCAGATTTTGAAGATTTGTACATGAACATCTTTGTGTGAGGGAATTTTTAGCCAAAGGCAGGGCTTAGATTGGTTTTGTGGTCTTTACTGTTGTTGTTTAAATAGGCTCAGAATTCTAGTAAGGTGAATCCTAAGGTAAACTTAAGGAATTTTAGTATACATTTTTAGATCTTATGCTAGATTGGTTGAACAAATGTATGTATCATCAGCTCCTTGATTTCATTAATTTTAGAAAAATGGTAAGGATCCTAGGTATGATTAGAATAAACAGAACTTGAGTTTTTTGGTAGTAACTTAAGTTTGCTTAATGCAGCAAACCAAGTCTTGCTGCAGAAGAACCAGTTTTATTTCACAGTTGGCTGAGGTTAAGAAAAAATTCCTGAAACCTTTAACCTTATCAGGGTTTTAATAACACTTTTACAGAACACTTGTATGTCTATATGGCTTCTTCTCTATCATGTGACAGACAGTAAGTGTTGGGTTTGCAGCATGGTATCATAAGACAAGGAGCTGGGCATTTGCAGCAAAAGGGAGTTGTCTGACACCAGGGGTCTTGTGAATATCAAAAATTGCAGTTGACAGAGTTTCTCAAACTAATTTTCCACTAGTACAAACAAGTTCACAAGTTTGAAGGGTAAACATACAGAAAAACTATCTAAACTATGTAAAACTCAAAACTGCAGTGTTATAAATCGCATAACACATTCTCAAGTTTCTCAAATCGCATAAGTCTACTGCCTTCTCCAGCTCACTTTCTGTTTTGTTCTGTTCTGTCTCTGCTTTGGACATCTCCTTAAGTTATTTTTTTTACTTGAACTACTGTTAAAAAGAGAAAGTACATGTGTCTTTATGTGGTGAAAATTATGTGTTACTAGTGATAATCATGATGATGGTGATAATAATGACTTCCATGTGTTGAATGATTATTTTTAAAGCAATCTCTGATTAAAGACATATTGTTTCATCTCTTTCTAACCACTAACCTATGAGGTAAGTTTCATTATGGTCATTCCTTAAAATCTGAGCACATGAAAGTCACACAAAGAGTAATTAAGTAACCTGAGGACACATGGAGAGGAAATAGTAGAGCTGAGATTAAAAAAAGAGACTTCATTTTCAGTCCGCTTTCACAAAACTTTTCATGCACTGTTGCTCTGGAGTGCTTTGCTATGCATTGGCATCTTTCTTCCCTTGCAAATGTGGGATTTGTAAGTCGCATGTTGCTAGAATATCTTCCATTAAAGGTAAAGGTAAAAGGTAAAGGCCCTCCCGTTGATCATCGATTTGCTCGAGCAGGCCCAGTAACGTCTCCATTGGAGACTTTGTTGTTACTGTGCCTGGCATATCGAATACTCTCGGTAGCTTGCCGGGCTCTCCAAGAGGGGCGGAGGAATCGAACTTGGGTCAGCCATGTTGGCCGCTTGTAAGGCGAACGCCCTACCGCTGTGCTATCACTCCAGCCCATTAGTTCCTTTAAAATTACATTGCTTTTTAAGGAAGACTGATTACTTTGGTTCTGCCATGTGTCTGTTAGAGGTATCTCTGTTTGTACTGTATTAGCAGAATCTGAACTCATGTTTATAGGATGAGGAGAATAAGAATGATTTTTCTAGTTTTCTAAGCTGAAATATATTTTAATCACAATTTTGTGTTTTTGATTATTTCACTATATTTTGGGAAAATTACTTAGAAAATCTTTATTCAATATACAATTATTTTAGGAAATTACTTTAATCTTTCCTTGTTACAAATTCGTAGGTGTCCTAATGAGCAGTTCATCACATCCATTTTTTCCATTAAATTCTCAAATTGTTTAGAATCATCTTTCTTCCTTTGTATGGCATGATTTACATTAGCCAGCTGTTTTCAGGTTTTTTTTTCCATGTTTGGATTAGTAGATAAGCGGTATCAATTTGATTTGATACACAGAGGAAGTTTTTTTTTCTTTTGCTTTTTGGGTCACACCTGGCGATGCTCGGGGGTTGCTCCTGGCTTTGTGCTCAGGAATTACTCCTGGCAGTGCTCAGGGGACCATATGGGATGCTGGGAATCAAACCCAGGTCCCCGCGTGCAAGGCAAACGCCCTACCCACTGTGCTATCGCTCCAGCCCCCAGGGACAGATTTTTAATCAAATAAACAAAACACTTTATTGGATAAATATGTTCTTTGAAATTTTAAGATACCAAAACAATTGAAATAGATTTTCCACTTACACATTAGCCTCTAGGGAAAACAAATGGCAGTGTTTATTGTGGAAGGAGTTCAGGTGACCTTCACATTAACTGTGCCTCTGCTGTTACCTGCTTTTGTGGCATCAAGTCCCCTTTGTGTTTTTTTTCTTTTGTCTCCATAACATAAGATTGTTAAAAGAGACAATTTCTCTCTTCTTTAAAGTTACCTAATTTGGGGCTTGAGATATAGCACAGCGGGTAGGGCGGTTGCCTTGCACCCGGGCGACCCGGGTTTGATTCCCAGCATCCCACATGGTCCCCCCGAGCACCGCCAGGAGTAATTCCTGAGTACATGAGCCAGGAGTAACCCCTGTGCAAAGCCGGGTGTGACGCAAAAAAATAAATAAAAATAAATAAAATAAAGTTACCTAATTTTTTTGTTTGTTTGTTTTTGGGTCAGACCTGGAGATGCACAGGGGTTACTCCTGGCTCATGCACTCAGGAATTACTCCTGGCGGTGCTAAGAGGACCATATGGGATGCTGGGAATCGAACCCGGGTCGGCCGCATGCAAGACAAACACCCTACCCACTGTGTTATTGCTCCAAACCCATAAAGTTGCCTAATTTTTAAATCAAAAGAAAGTAAAGATTTATTTTCCCCAATCAAATGGAAATAAATTGGATAGAGTTTCTTCTTGGGGTAACAAAAACCAAATGAGAACAGTAGCTCCTGGAGAAATTTGACTATTTAAGGGCTGGAGCGATAGCACAGCGGTAGGGCGTTTGCCTTGCATGCAGGGCTGACCCAAGTTGAATTCCTCCGCCCTTCTCGGAGAGCCCGGCAAGCTACCAAGAGTATCACACCTGCACAGCAGAACCTGGCAAGCTACCGTGATGTATTCGATATGCCAAACACAGTAACAACAAGTCTCATGATAGAGACGTTACTGGGCCCACTCGAGCAAATCGATGAACAACGGGAGGAGGACCGTGAAGAAGGCAATTTAATTTTTTTTAATTGAATCATCGTGAGATACAGTTAAGAAAGCTTTCATGTTTGAGTTTTAGTCATACAATGGTCGAACATCCATCCATCCACCAGTGCACATTCTCCACCACCAATGTCCCCAGTATTCATCTCCCACCCCTATCCCAACCCTCCCCCTGCCTCCATAGCAGATGGTTTCCCCCCATACTCTATCTCTACTTTGGGGCATTATAGTTAAGAAGGCAATTTTCTAACCCAACATTTCACTTGAATGTCCTAGAATTTTGCCACAGGAAAAGTCTCTCTTCTGAATACCCATGACCTTTCAAGGATACAGGAGGCAAGAAGTGTCGTTCTGACAAACACAATTCATTAGCACTTCTCGAGTTTTTATTAATATAGCTTTTCATTTTCCCTAAGAGCCCTTAAAATCTTTGCAGCAGAAGATATTTAATTAGTCATAAAACACACAGAACTGATATAAAGGGACAAAGAGTCTAGGTGGAATTCAACTTATGTTGGAAACCTGAAATTTGTCATCAGCTCTTTTTAAAGATGAACACATTATAAATTTATGCATTGCATATGGCAAATAGGGCAAAACTGGAGGCCGTAGCAAGTCAGGCTTTCTAAACATAAGCATTTTCGTTTACTTTTTTGCAGACGAGATGAAAATGAAAATAAACAGAATTGAACAAAAGGCTCATAGTAAAAAGAAAAATGCTTGTTTTAAAATTTTATGATGAAATGAACATTAACTAAAATCTATTATATCCATAGTATTTTAGTTATTTGTATTTAAATCTACAAAATATTTTGAGGCCAATCTGGTGATTTCATGAGTTACATAAAATTAAAATCATTCTTAAATGTGTTCAAATTCTGCAAAACCTAGTATATAAGGTCTGAATCTATAAATGATAAAATGTGTGTATTAAATTAGAAAAAGATATATGAGAGAAAGAATAAAAAACATGAACTGGCAATTATATGTGGGTTCAGGAAAAGGTATTTATCATTAGTACCTCATAGTAATGAAAATAGGAAGTTGAGAGCTTCTGGGGACATTTGATACCTAAGGTCTTGCTGAGAATGCAGATACTGGCTCTATATATAGACATAACTTAGAGGCTGAGGGAATAAAAGCATACATACCATAGTAATGAGATTACTGGGACAGCTCCCAAATTGAGACAGCTGAGCCAAATCAATAAATGCATTTTTCTTCCTCTTAAAATCACGGAGCTCATTAGAAAGGCCAATAAACTTCATGGTCAGACCTCTGGAACTTAGAGACTGCATGTCAAGCTCCCTCTAGCATTTTGCAAATTAAAAATTTAAATGCAAGGATATTTTCAAAACTGGATCACATCATCAAAATTGCAGTTTACCTGGATTAAGCATTTCTTCTTCTTTTTTAAAAATTCCTTATGCCTTTTTGAGTATATGGATTGTACATAGTTTTCTACTAGTCAGTATTCTATGTATAACAAAGTGTTGAGATTTGTAGATCATACATATTGAAGATTAGAATCCCAACTGCTCTGTGCAATATCTGTATGATTTTTGTATATTTAGTCAAGTACAGACTAAAATAAAATTTGCACTTGTGTAAACTATAAATTCATACAAGAAAAATCTACAAAGAATTTTAATGAAATAATCATGTGGATAAAAAAATCTATTTGGATAAAATTTCTAATCCTTGCAGCATTGTTTTTATAACTGAAAATTAAGTAATAATAAAGGATGGCTTAAATAGTAATACATTTATATTAAACATTATTATATAACCTTCTTAATTATAATTAAAAAGTGATTCTATATTAGAAAGAGGCTCAAGGAATATTATGAAATTTTAAAAATAAAATTTACCTAGCATAGTTTGAGTATTCATTGTATGTGGGCCTATATGTGCATATACCAATACTATTTTACACACACTTAAATTCAGACATAGAAAGTGATATCTACCAAACTGCAGACAGTAGTTATAATAGGATGAAACTATTGATAGATATTTTTTCTCCTCATTACTTCCCTATATTATTACTAAGTTTTCTGTGATAAACTTAATTTCAAAAGAAAATCATTTTAAATAATGATTTAAAAATAATGAAGAAATAGACTCCACTACTTACACAGTAAAACAGTCTGTTTTCAGTGAGAAATGCTGAAGCACACATTATGAAGCCCCATATGTAAGAGATCATGACTTAAGCTGATCAGATTAAGTCAACAATGAACTTCAAAAATCCATCAAACCATAGAGAGATAGACAGTTTTATAACAACAAAGGAGATACTTTTGCCTGGGCTGTTATTTCAATAATTACACACATATCTTCAGCAGAACTAAATGGCCAAATGGCCAAGTGTGACATCCAATAAGTAGATAGGTCAGAGATCAATTTCTAGCTGTCCCATTTACTGGCCATGTGACCCTGGTCAATCGCACATCTCTGAAACCAGGTTTCTTCATCTGTTGAAAGGGAGTGATAAGAAGAATTATTCTCAATCCCAGTTAACATTTACTACATGCTATGTTTTATGCTCTGCTATATTCCACTAGATTGAAATTTGTCTATAAAGCAATGAGCACAATATCCAAGCACCAGCATGTGCCTAATTAAGGGCAGTTATCAATAAAGTTACAAGCACAGAAATGATATGATCAGTTTACCAGTTACCTATAAATCACTCAGCTTTTTATTATAAAACATGGAGGGAAAAAAAGATGCATTAAGACCATTGTCAAGGATTTTGCAATTTTTGTTAGAGCAGACAAAGTACCAAGATGATTGAGTTTGGGGATTATACTCCAGTTGTCAATTGTGTCTTTTTTGTATATGTGTGGTGGGGCACACACCCTGTGGTACTCAGTGCTGACTCCTGCCTGGTTCTGCCTCCAAAAATTACTCCAGGAAGGGCTCAGGGGACTATATGGGATGCCCACGATAGAACCATTTTTCAACCTTGCTCAAGGCAAGCATCCTACCCTCTGTACTATTGCTCCAGTTCTTCAGTGGTGTCATTTTCTTAAGATCTCAGAAAGGTATTTTTATAAACTAATTTTTTAGACAAATTTTCATATGGAAGAAATATAGCAAGTGTTTAACTCCTATTTTAAAGTTTATCATAGAATTTACACACAACTCAGTTAACTCAGTTGTATCTGGCAGGATTTCTTTTTTTTTTTTTTCTTTTTTTTTTTTTTTAAGTAATGTCTGCTGCTGCTGGAGCTGTAGTGATAGCACAGCGGGTAGGGCGTTTGTCTTGCACAGGGCCAACAGGACCAACCCAAGTTCGATTTCTCTGCCCCTCTCAGAGAGCCCGGCAAGCTACCAAGAGTATCTCGCCCTCACGGCAAAGCCTGGCAAGCTACCTGTGACGTATTCAATATGCCAAACACAGTAACAAGAAGTCTCACAATGGAGACGTTACTGGACCCGCTTGAGCAAATCGATGAACAATGGGAGGACAGTGACACTGACAGTCTGCTGCTGACAAGGTAACAATTTTTTCTGATTTTTTAAAATTTACTCTCTTAAAAAAACACGGTAGTCATTTGCCTTGTGTGCAGCCAGCCCAGCCAAGCCAGGTTCGATTCCTCTGCCCCTCTCGGAGAGCCTGGAAGCTACCGAGAGTATTCAATATGCCAAACACAGTAACAAGAAGTCTCACAATGGAGACGTTACTGGACCCGCTCGAGCAAATCAATGAAAAACAGGAGGACAGTGTTTGTTTGTTTGTCTTCTTAAAAAATATAAAACTTCAGGTCACTCTGTTTTAAAAAAGCACGTTCCTTTTTCAAACGTAAAATATTTATCTATAAATAAGCAAACTTGAAGTTTTAAAAAAGACAGTAACTTTTATTTGCATTGTCTTTTTTCTTTTCAGTTTATTTCTAGGGTTTTGAGTCTCAGCGATCTCATAAGGCAGCAAAACACAGTGTTATTAGCTCATTCTATTGATTATGAAAATGAGACATCAAATGGTTTTCTTAAAAGCCATAAGGTGGTAGATTCATGATTGATTCATGATTCAGGACTGATTGAGTCATATTATTTTATCTCCATAAAGACACTCTGCATATGGATGGTTTCCATGATTTTTCTATTGAAGATGCATAATTGAGAAGCTGCCTATGATTTTAGGTTGGTCAAGAGAATTTTTGTAAAGAAAACAAGCCATTCTGATATTCCATAAGCCTGCATTGTAGTCCATGCCCTCCCACCAATCTCCTCTTGAACTACAAGCACTGTCCTCTTCACTCATGTCCAGAGACATTAGTCAATACACAAAGGAAGATTTAAACAATTCACAGTGTTGTCTGGATGACAGGCTTGGGGAGGGAAGGTGTTAGGAGAGAGAACCTGGTAACACATGGTAGGCAGGAACAGTGCTAGAATATTGTGTGTCTAAAACCCAGCTATGAATAACTTTGTAAATAATTGTTTTAATAAAATAAATTTTAAAACAAATAATCAGATTTAAGGGGTTCCAAACAAGGATTTAAGAACAAATCACTCACTGGGCTAAACACATGCTTTGCATGCAGGAGGCTCAGGGTGGATTCCTGACACAGTAAGCGGTCAGGAGCTTCTCCTGAGCACAGATCCAGGAGTAGCTTGTAAAGGCTCAAAGAAAAGAAAACAGAAAGGAAAAAAATCACTAATAAACAATAAGCGTTCCTTTGCCAGTGTCTAAGGATTTACTTACTGGATCCTAAGATTCTTTTTTTCCCTAAAAACCAAGCTACTCTGTGTTTTCAAAATTCTAATCTTTATTGCAATAAATTTAATAGTTTTGTTATGACTCTACTCTAGGATTTTTTATATCTTTGCACCCTTTGTTAAGAAAATCTCATGACTGAGAGTTTTATTTTTCACCCAAATGTTTATTTTAAAAAAGTTTCTCTCATTCTTGAGTTTTTATTTCCTTTTTTTAAAAAATTGAATCACCTTGAGATGCAGATACACATTTACAAAGTTGTTCATGATTGGGTATCAGTCATACAAAGCTCTAACACCCGTCACTCGTCACTCCACCAGTCTACTAAATGACTATTTTAAATTATCTTCTCTAACCCAAATATTTTCTCTAAATTTTAAGTCCCAATAAATGACCAATAAATAAATACCTAATAAATAAACTACCTATAAATCTACCATTTGTATGTCATTTTGAATTTTATGTGAAAATAGGACTTGTTTTTTAAGCATATCTATACATTTTATGAAAAATTGAAAAAATATTAGTTATAGCAAAACAGGCAGTCTGTCATTTCTTAGGACAAGCAACAAAAAGATGAATTTTTATTTTGGGATAAAAACAATGCTATTACAACCCATTTCTTAAAGATTTATTTCTTGTGATTCAGTTTAGCTTCTCTCACAAAGAATACTAATTAACTTTCAAAGATACTCATCACATCACATTCCATTTAACCTATAAAATAAATATTTTCTGATGTTCCATAATCAAAGTTTCAATTCCTAATTAATGCCAAGGGTAGATTTAAAAGGTAAAGGCCTTTTAAATCTACCCTTGGCATTAATTTTATTCTTTTTGATTAGCAACATGTAAAATGCCTATATAGATATATAAATGGCCTGTTTTGTCACCAAAAAGAGGCAACAACATTTAAATTAAATTTTCCCTTAGTAATGTCTGCTGGTCATGTGTCCTATTTGGAACTTTGTATAATTCTGCAAAGTCAGATCCAAAATAAAAAAACATAAGCAGAACTTGATCACTATTCCCCATAACCTTGCTATTTCTCTGGGATCTCTCATGTCTGTTCATTACAGAACAATTTAATAAATAAAATACAAAGTCTGTATTAAGTAATTTTTTGAGATATTCGTTCTTCCATCATATTTAATGAATCACCGAGTCTTGCATATTCATTACCTCTCAAATTACATTGCTTGAAATCTCTGCCACACCTATTTATGTCACCTTGGCCTGACATATGATTATTGTATTTCCATCCAAACATATTTTCTTATTTTGCTTCTTGGCAATTTTGATTTTTTCTGTATATATTAGTTACTCTCTAATACAAAAATGGCCACACTCCTTCTAGCATTTCCTTATTTGAAGTTTCAGTGACAAATATTGGAGTTGCTAAAATGATTTATACATGGGTTTGCTACATAATTCATCATTTAAACTAACAAACACAGAAAAGTAAAGGGGCATTATTTTTAATGACACAGTAATTAGAGAAATAAAAATAAAGAATCTGAAGAATAAAGATTCAGGAAGAACCTGAAGCAAACCAGATGCTTGCATCTTCTCCGATTTATATTGAATAATGTATGAGATGCCTTAATGTCAGTCATGGTGGGAATATTTTCACCATGGAGTCGACAACCATTACTATTTATTGTCTTGTTGATGTCTAGACTTCAGGATATGATGGGAAAATATTAATAGGGCAGGGAACATTTAGTTCATCTTCTAGATTCTTGACTCAAAACATCATCACACTGATAGCTGAGAAAATAGTTCTCTGTAATTTAAAATTATTATCTGATTCAGCATAAATATCACTTACATCATTAAATAATGAATAAACATATGATATACATGTTCTCTGTGTCATTTTTCTTTTATTTGTTAACACAAAAAAAATCATCAACCATTAATCTTTTAAAACCAACCTGTCAATTGTAGAAGTAGGGAATGGATATAAGAGATTAGTAAAACATTTTAAAATTCTGTAATAGTATGTAAGACATATGAAATAACTAATATTTTTACTATTTAAAAATTAGGCTATATGCCTTTAGATAGTGTGAGTGTCTAAAGAAAAGCATCGGGGGCCCACTCAAGGACTCAAGCGTTTGGTGGCCGAGAACCCTTCCCCTGGCTGTCCCACAGCCATCGATGGATGAAGGACCAAGAGAAGAGAGAAACGGGGCCCCGGGCTGGTTGGCTGTCAGTTTATTTCTCTCTCCTTCCCAGCATACTTACAGCACAATCATAGTAGTTTTGTTTGTAATCCCAGTCATCATAGTTTTTTCATCCAAGTCTCGCAGACCTCAAAGTCCTCTGAATGTATTTATCCTCATCCTAGTTATTGTCTTCTTTCTAAGTACCTCTAGTCTCCAAAGTCCTCAAGTCCTCAAAGGGCTTTCTTTCCCCTTACAGCATAGTTATATAGAAATCATGAAAAGTAGTGAACACATAGGTGGGGTTGAACATTGTCATAACAACAAACTGAGATAAAGCCACTCCTTCATGATTCAGAGGAATTTCTAGATTAAGTCAAAGACAAAATCTCATCTGAGCATACAGCACTCTAAATTACTAGGAGATTCACTCAAGGGCAGGATTTCATCTAGAGTATATTCTTTATCGTTTCCTCAGCTAGTAATCCATCTAAACGATCACAGTAAATTTTACTTCTTAGAATATTTCTAGTCATTTTGTATGAACACAGTGAGGGATATATTAAGCTTAAAGGTTGGCTCTTCCTGGGGACATCTCGCTATATATCCAGACTATAGTCCTCAGGCTAGGTTATTCTTTCCTAACCCTAGCAGAGTCCTTATTCAATTACTTATTTTGGGGTTATGGCAGAATTGTCCCATGACCATGCTCTTAACTTGTACTTATTATGGCACTTAGCTTGTCACTTTCTGATGCCAGGGGAGTTTACTGCTTACCCCGGGTCCATCCAGTCCCTTCTGGATGACCCTGTTTTTGGAGCACTAGGAAGTAAGGGCAACTGAGGCTTAAGTCAAGTAAATATGAATGGATGACCAGAAGTAAATATTAGTTAGAGTCAATTAACTCGCATGTTACAGAAGCATAGCATTAACTCTCTTCCAGTGTCTGTACAAAAAGGCAAATGACATAAAAGAAAGAGAAAAGCAATATAGGATTATTAGTGCCCGATGGAATTGGGTGTGCTTCAGGGGTACTGTTATGGAAGTAGCTCAATAAACCTAAGCTCCCTGAGGGAGAAGCAAGGACAACCCAATGTTATCCAACAATATAGATACATATATTTACAACATTTATTTATTTATTTATTTTTAACTTTATTTAGACACCATGGTTCACAAAGCTGTTCATAATACAATTGTATGGGCTTTGGATGTCTGGTACCAATCCCATAAACTGACCATTTTGTACCGTTGTCCCCATTTTTCCAACCATTCCCCAAAGTCTACCCCCTAAGCAGGCACACACTGTATCACTGTTATCCTGTTGTTCATCGATTGCCTTGAGCAGGCACCAGTAACGTCTCTATCCTAGCCCTGAGATTTTAGAAAGTGCCACATTCGAGGCTCTTTCAGGGTCAGGGGAATGAGACCCATAATTGTTACTGGTTTTTGGCATATTGAATACGCCATGGGGAGTTCGCTAGACTCTGCTGTGTGGGCAGGATCCTTTGGTAGCTTGCCAGGGTCTCCAGAGTAAGAACTAGATAATAAGATGTCGCGCGGCCTTTGTGGCCGCACACACTTCCAGGAGCTGGGTTTTATAGTGTCTGGGTCTTGGGTGTTGATGAATTACATGACGCCGGGGGCAGTTGGTGGGTTAACACAGGCACACAACAATTTTTAATATTGTCTGTTACAACCAAATGAATAAAGTACCTATCAAAAATACTTCAGTAAAAGAAAACTTGTGAAAATTTATATATCTCATCAGGGCCTAATAAGCGTTTGTTTGAGGATTTACTATGTTGTTCATTGGTTGTTCATAAGCCTTCTGTGTACTCTTTTTGTTTGCTGAGTTTAGTTCTTGGAGGGACCTTGGCAGCCATGTTGACACCCAACTGCCCTGCTCTTCAGATTCCTGAATTAAATCTCTGAGGAAAGGCAAGCCTAGCAGATGAAATTTATGGATACACTGGTCCCTCAGGCTGAAAAATTTCAGGGACACTCTGGGGAGGGGAAAGGTCAAATCTCCACATTGCCGAAACCCAACAGTTATATCCAGGTCCCACTGCTGCCACCATGCCAATGCCTACAGTCTAACCCCACAGTTTCACCAAGAATCTCCATGGTCTTATCCTACTTCTAGCATATCAAAATAGCACAGTCCTCCCATTATTCATCTATTTGCTCGAGCAGGCACCAATAACGTCTCCATTGTGAGACTTGTAACTGTGTTTGGCATATCGAATATGTCACAGTTAGCTTGCCAGGCTTTTTCGTGTGGGCGAGATACTCTTGGTAGCTTGCCAGGCTCTCTAAGAGGGGCAGAGGAATCGAATTTGGGTCAGCCGCATGCAAGGCAAATGCCCTACCCACTGTGCTATCACTCCAGCCCATCAAAATAGATAACAAAGTAATTTTACAATATTTATATATATATATATATATATATATTTACAACATATTTTCAGAGAGTTGGCAATTAAATATTTATAAATACACCACTGTTGACAGGAGAAACTGTATCTCTCTTCTCTTCTGGTAGATCATATCTCTAATATGAAAGATAAAACATGAGAATGACTAGAAAAGTGAGGCTGTGAAGTACAGTGGTGGCATTGGCACCTTCGCATCTACCTGCTCTCAGTTGGCACCTAGGATTTGGAGATACTGGAGGATATCTAAGCTTTCTCACTCTCTACCCATTATGTCTCTTGATGAAAAGATGTTAGTTTTTTAAGAAACTCCTGAATGGAGTTTCTTCTGATTTAATTTGACATATCCTCTTTTTCAGTGTTGCAATTTTGTCTTGATTCTGGTATTAGGACATTCTAAATATTGGCATTGTTGGTCTTGTCAATACTTTTATTTTTACCTTACCTGCAAGTCTGAATAGTAAATAATGTTCCTAATGAATGCACAAACTTGTTATATATGTATATATACATATAAACATATATGTGAATGAATGAAATTTCTTATATATACATGTGTGTGTATATATATATAATACATTTAATACAATATAGTCACTGTCACTGTCCTGTCACTGTCCTCCCATTGTTCATCAATTTGCTCCAGCGGGCCCAGCAACGTCTCCTTTGTGAGACTTGTTGTTACTGTGTTTGACATATCGAATATGTCATGGGTAGCTTGCCAGGCTTTGCTGTGTGGGCGAGATACTCTTGGTAGCTTTCTGGGCTCTCCGAGAGAGGCAGAGGAGTTGAACCCGGCTTGGCTGGGCTGGCTGCATGCAAGGCAAACGCCCTACTGCTGTGCTATCGCTCCAGCCCATACAATATAGTAAAATGCTTGTTCTCATTTACATATGTAAGTTTTCAACTGTGAAATCTAAAATATATAACATTAAATTTTATTTTATACTTGGATCTTATTATAGTAATAATCACTTCTCACCTGTCATTAATAAAACTTTTAGAGCAATTCTGTGTTTTTTATATTGGGGAGCTTAACAAAATAGGTAAGGTCTACATATATAAAAATTTCCCCTAGAGTTTATATAAACAATGTGGTTCATAATGATTTGTTACAGGCATTTAATATTCCAACAGCAATCCCACTACCATTATACCTTCCTTCTACTATGTCTTCAATTTTCCCAACCACCCTTTAGCCTGCCCTCATAGTAGTCCTCAATATTTTATTTTATATTGCTTGTTCCCAATAATTTGCTAACAGATTGATAAGACAAAGTTTCCTTAAAAGAAAATTAGTGTAAATTGTATATGATGATATACATGTATATTAAGTCCTTGTATGAGAGATTTCCCAAAGATGTTGTTACAGGCTAAGTCTTCTGTGTTAATGCCTTCTACATGACATCTGATCCAATCTCATGTGATACTACTGATTTATTAGTGTTGTAGAATTTGAGATGTCATTCCAGGAAGTTCAGAATTTTCAACAGGGTCATACATGTGGAGTTAAATTTTTAACTTGATGGTGGCTTGGAGATGTGGACTTGACTGCTGGGGTTCCACATGTAAAGGGATGTGTGGGGAGGTAACCCATCCCGATTATGAGAAAGCCTGGAGATTTCAGTTACCAAACTCGCATACCTGAATTTTCATCTGGTTAGGTTTGTCCTAAGATGATGAAGTCCAGCAGGGAGCATGGAGGTGATTTTGGACTATGGGAGCAAGTGACTGTGTCAGGGCTCTCTTTGGGTGGTCACTGGGCTGACCCATCGCCTCTGGGGTGGCTTGGATATATTAGCCATGCATAGGTGTCCAGAAAATTTCCATTTGTTGACCTCTTTCAATATTTATTTATGTGTCTCTGGAGCAAGACTGGCAGATGAACTTAAATGGCAGCATTTGAGGTCACCACAGTTTCTTTATACGCTGATCTGTGGTTGGAAACTTGATGTACTTATAGGTCTGTTTATTGTAGAAACAAACAAACAAACAAACAAACTAAAAACACTGCAGTGAACATAGATATTCACATGTTCCTGTAGTTCCATTTCTACTTATTTGAAGACTGAACTTTGCAGTACTCGTGTGAATGTGGAGATAAAGAACTCTCATTCAATGTTTGTAGGATTGTAAAGCGGTTTAGCCTCTGTTGTAAAGATAATAGAAACAAGTTTTAAATTTTCTTTGCTTCTAATATTCTCTTAGAGACAGAAGCCATACAATGTTTTCTTTATGAAGATCTATTAAAATAGCAAACTAATAAACCAACCCCAGAATAATAGAAGCATTTAGAAATGTTGACTGTTCTCTAAGGACAAATAACTTATTGCTTTTCTCCAAAATTGTATTGTAGCAGCATTTTAGGTTGACATTTGGCTTTGATTGATGTGAGGCAGCTGTTATCATGAGCACATGGTACTTTCCCTTGACTAAAAGCAGAGTCCGATTTAAAGCATCCAAACAGAAAGAAATTGTAGTCTTTACTATGGATGGTCAAAAGATTGGTATGACATTGAGGCTATGTCCTCTGAGGATTATTGTCTTGGTTACTAGGTATTCAGGAGACTTTTCTAATGGAGAGCAAGTGTGTCACCCACCAGGGAGCAGCTGGGGTATTCTGATAAGGGCATGACCTGAGGCTGGAAATGAAAGATAAATCATCAGTCAGTATTGAAATAAAGGATCATCCATAAAGCTGCAGGGTTAAATTCTGTCTACTAGAATTTGCAAAGATAAATTTAGTAAAGGAAGCAAGGTAGACACCCACAGTGAGGTCAGCAACCAGAGAATATGCTGCAGTTCATCAATACAGAGGCGATTTAAAAAATGTTGTAAAAATTGCTCTTTACATATGTCACAGCAATTACATATGTTCCATTCAGTGAATCACAGATTCAACTCAGTGTGCTAATCTCAATTGCTTCCTTGACAGAATGGCCAATCAGACATTTAAGAGGTGCTTTAAGTTCTTGCTCATCCAATACAAATCAAAATTTGTAGACTAACTACAATTTCACTTTGGTGGTCTTGTATCAAATTTAACTTTTAAAATTTTATAAAGCCCATATCAAAATTTAACTGTATTTTCTGCTTTATTATGTACTTTTAAGGTTTTGGTTTATTTTGTCATTATAACAACATTTATGAATATGTATGGACATTTTCTTAATTTTTTACAGATGAGGAAATTAAACAACAAATATTAGCTAACATGTACAAGTTTTTGCAGGTTGTGAGTGAATGAAATGATATTTCCATCAGTTTCATAGTCATCTGGTACTGGAGCCTAGTTTAATCAAGAACCAAATCAATAGCTTTCAATACTACCATCATCCTATTTCCTGGTGCACATTTCAATTTTTTCCCACAGTCATTGCTTTAGCACAAACCTTTATCAACCTAGATTATTGCAATAAGTTTGCCAAGAATGTATAGACCCATGCATTAACTTGCTATTTAAGTGCTCTTCATAAATACATAAAATGTAATCCAATCAAGTTATTTCTCTGCTTCAAATCCTCCAATTTACAGCTCATGCATATATGATGAATTAAAGTCAAAACTTTAGCTTACTAACAACATTTTTTTCTACCTGATTATAATTTCTCATTGCTAATCTTATATCAAGCTTCTTTCCACGTTCCCTAAGAACACACATCCACTTTTTATGTGTTTGGAAGTTAAGCTCAAGGTATTAGAAGGCAGTAAGTAAGCTACCTTGCTAAGGGATAGGTGAGGAAGAAATTTTTTCTTCATTTTTTTAATCCCCCTTAAATCTTCTTAATCCAATGACTTTATTACTGCCTTCTCTATTTTAATTTAAACTTTCCCATGTGAATAAAATATTGTTAAATTCTGCTTAGTTTATCCCATTTTAAAAAAGCAAAGTGGGTGGAATACATATTGCTTTCCAAATAATTACTGTCAGGGACCACAAATGATAAAGTTGTAAGTAGGAGGTTCCCTTACACTTGAATAGTAGGAGGTCCTAAACACTTGAATATTGAGGACATGAAATGGCATCTTAATAAGTTTTTATAATTAGATCACTGAGGTTACTTACTCAGGAAAATAAGGCAATAGTCCAGAAGGTATTATCATTCTATAGAGTATTTCAATTTTATTTTGTTTTCAGAAACTGCTGAGTTATCTGAAAATGATTCATAAACTTTAAGTAAAATAAAACCATACCAAAAAGTGACACATTCTATTAAAACTGTTTTTATATCCATTTTCAGTTATCTGAAAATGATTCATAAACTTTAAGTAAAATAAAACCATACCAAAAAGTGACACATTCTATTTAAACTGTTTAGAAACTAGGTTTTTCTAAATATCATAATGCTTTGATCTTTACATAATACTTTATCGTTATAAGAGCAATTTTTTTTAGGAAGACAAATTTGTTTTTCTTTTTTTTTTCTGTACTGACAAATAAAGCAGAATATTTGAATAAAAGTAATCTAGATTTAATCCCTGGCACCACAGGAAAATAAAAATAAAATGCGAAGCGATAGCACAGTGGTAGGGCGTTTGCCTTGCACTCAGCCAACATGGCCGACCCGAGTTCGGTTCCTCCGCCCTTCTTGGAGAGCCCGGCAAGCTACTGAGAGTATCTCGCCCCCACGGCAGAGCCTGGCAAGCTCCCCGTAACGTATTTGATATGCCAAACACAGTAACAACAAAGTCTCCAATGGAGATGTTACTGGGCCCACTCAAGCAAATCGATGATCAATGGGAGGGCCTTTACTTACTTACTTACTATTAAGAAAACACCTACATCAGGTGAGGAATCAACCTCCCTAACTTCAAACCTTACTACAAAGCATAATAATTAAAACAGCATGGTACTGGAACAAAGCCAGGGCTGCAGACCAGTGGCACAGGGTTGAATATACTGACATCTCCCCTCAATCATATGATCATCTAATATTTGATAAATAAGCAAGAAATGTGAAGTGGAGTAAGGAAAGCCTCTTTAACAAATTGTGCTGGCAAAACTGGACGGCTACATGCCAAAAAATGGGCTCAGATGTCTGCCTAACACCATGTACAAAAATAAGATCAAAATGGATTAAAGACCTCAACATCAGACTGGAATCCATACAGTACATTGAAGACAAAGTTGGCAAAACCCTCCATGACATTGAAACTAATGGTATCTTCAAAGATGTCATGCCACTGGCCGAGCAAGTGAAAACAGAGATAGATAAATGGGACTATCTTAAACTAAGAAGCTTCTGCACCTCCAAAGAAACAGTGACCAAAATACAAAGACAGTCTACAGAATGGGTAAGGATATTCGCCAAATACACATCTGACAAGGGGTTGATATCAAGGATATATAAAGTATTGGTTGAACTCCACAAGAAGAAAACATCCAACCCCATCAAAAAATAGGGCAATGAAATGAACAGAAACTTTCTCGAAGAAGAAATCTGAATGGCTAAAAGGCACATGAGAAAATGCTCTATATCATTAATCATCAGGGAGATGCAGATCAAAACCACAATGAGATACCATGTCACACCTCGGAGACTGGCCCACATCCAAAAGAACAAAAGCAACCGATGCTGGCCCGGATGTGGCAAGAAAGGGACCCTCCTTCACTGCTGGTGGGAATGCCTGCTGGTTCAGCCCTTTTGGAAAACAGTATGGGCAATTCTCAAAAAATCAGAAATTGAGCTTCCATTTGACCCAGCAATACCACTCCTGGGAATATATCCCAGATAGGCAAAAATGTATAGTTGAAGTGACATCTGCACTTGTTTGTTCACTGCAGCACTTTTTACAATAGTCAGAATCTGGAAAAAACCTGAGTGCCCAAGAACAGATGACTGGTTAAAGAAACACTGGTACATCTACACAGTGGAGTACTATGTAGCTATTAGGAAAGATGAAGTCATGAAATTTACATACAAGTGGTACTACATAGAAAGTATCATGCTAAGCGAAATGACTCAGAAAGAGAGGGATAGACATAAAAAGATTGCATTCATCTGGGGGACATAAAGTAACAAAATAGGAGATTAATACCCAAAAATAGCCGAGACAAGTACCAGGAGTTTGACTCCATGGCTTAGAGGCCAGCCAGATATTCTAGGGGAAAGGGCAGCTCAGATAGAGAAGGGAGCACCAAATAAAGGGTGTTTGGAGGATCCTCACAGTATGTGAGATGCACAGTATGCGAGATCCTCACAGTATGCGAGATGCAAGTTGAAAGTAGACTATGAATTGAACATGATTGCCACTCAATGCCTCTTTTGCAGACCACAACACCCAAAAGGAGAGAGAGAACAAAAGGGAATGCCCTGCCACAGAGGCAGCGTGGGATGTGGGGGATGGGGGTGGGAGGGATACTGGGATCCATGGTGGTGGAAAATGGGCACTGGTGGAGGGTATTTGATAGGTATTTGATCATTGTATAATCAAAACCCAAGCACAAAAATTTGTAAGTCTACAACTGTACCTCATGGTGTTTCACTAATAAAAATTTAAAAAAATAAAAGAAAACACCTACATCAGTACACTTCCTATATAATCCCATGTAAATATGAACAGTTCACACCTAAATATAACATAAATATAAATAAATAAAAATAAATAAATTTTGTGCTCTAACATAAAACTAACGATGGAGATCAAATTTTTTAATGATTGCCAGAGGTTAGGATGGGGAAAGAAGTGTACTGACTATTAGAATGTAACTCAGAAGAGCTTGCAGTTATTACAAGATAGAGTTGAGTATTTTGATTTAGAGCACAGGTTTGAAAACTACACAAGCTGGTTTTGTGATGAATTGTTTAATTTTGTTTATCTCCAAATCTTTCTCTCTTCGGTTCTAAAGGTGAATCTGACTAAGTAGATCCTTTTATTCTGCACTTATTATGTTATTCTATATTGTGTCATTCTGTATCATGACTATATCATGTCACTCATTCCCATTCTTTGTTTTTCCAGATTATTGCTGAGATGTCTGCAGGTATCATGGCTCCCGGTATAAATTCCTATTTCCCCTAGATACCTGGAATACTGTTTCCTTCCTTCCTTCCTTCCTTCCTTCCTTCCTTCCTTCCTTCCTTCCTTCCTTCCTTCCTTCCTTTTTTCCACTTTTTGGGCCACACTCAGTGATACTCAGGGATTATTCCTAGCTCTGCACCTAGGGATTACTCCTGGTGGTGCTTGGGGGACCATATGGGATACTGGGGATCAAACTCAGGTTGGTTGTGTGCAAGACAAACACCCTACTTGCTGTCCTATCACTTCAGCCCTCAAAGAGTACTCTACTCTTATCTGTATCTGCTAACACTTCCATTGTAGTATATTTTGGGGTATGTCTGTTTGGGTTCAATTTGTTTGATTTTCTTTGAAACTCTTTTACTTGGGTACTTAGATTCCTTCCACTTAGAGACATTATAAGATATTATTTTTTGTATAACGAGCCATTTTCCCTCTTTCTTTTCCTATTTTTATTTCTAAGACATTAACATGAAAACATTTTTCCTCTTCATATTGTTCCTTGAGGATTTTCATCTTTTCCAATTTTTTTTCCTACTTTGCTATCTATTTTGGTATGTACTACTATCATGTGTTAGAAGAAACTACTCCCATTAGTTTGTTTGATATTAATCTCTGTAACATGTTCTTCAGTGATCTCTGTACTCTTTAAGTGCATTACTTCAGTTTGAAAGTTCTTTCTGTTTTTCTCTCTCCTTGTAATTCTCTAATTGTTACTCAATTGTTTCTACTTTGGTAAATCTTATAAAAGTCTGCTTAAAACTCTCCTACAGGTAATGTACCCAGCTCTATTACCTTTGAAGTTTTTCATCAAGCTTTTGTTTTAACCGATCATTGTGGTGAATTCCAATTTCTCCATTTTTAGACTATATGTTAGCTTCTCTTCACAGAACTCAATGGACATGACACATCATCCTGGGTTTCTTACCCAGTTTATAGTGGTATCTGTTGCTTTCCAGGCTGCCACCCTTGTGTCTGCTTAGATGACAGTGTCTTTCTGATACTAGAAGAAAGCCGTATGAAGCAGAGAGCTTGCAGTCCAAGTACCATAAATCTAAGCTTCCTGCCGGGCTGCAGATACTTGACCTGAGGTGGAGCAGATCTGCATCTGCTCTCTCCTCTAGGCTGGTTCCATGCTTGGGGCTCTCTCAGCTTATGCAGGAGTCTCCTTTCCAAATAACAGTCACAGCCATGCAAGGGGAGGGTATTTTTTAGTCCCTTGGGGCCTTCCTCAAAGCATTCATTGCTTATCTTACAGAACACGTTTTTCTCAGGTGCTCGAGCCTCTGACCAGAAACTGGAAGCACAGTAGGCTGTTAACACACTCCCCACAGTGACCCCAGCTAAGGATAGATAGATCAGGTGCTTTGATCAGTTGACTGGGGCGGGGAGTGAGGAGGAGGGAAGGTGGTCAGTGGTTGATGTTGCAAGTCACTGCCCTAGACAAGCGCTGAGCATGAGAACCAACTTGTGATTCCCAGTAACCTAACTTTCAAGTTGTGGAGGGGGCTTGACGGGAAAATTTCACCCTTCAACACTGGCTTCTTGCATCGTTCCTGACTGTGTGACATGCAGATTGACATTCTATCCAAGAGTTAACTTCGGCATCTTTACTTTATTGCTGGAATTGGTTGCTCCTGTTTATAACAGCTTAAAAGTTTTAAAAATTAGTGCATTTCTTTGATAGGTAAAGACATAATTTAAAAAACAACTAAGGTTGAAGTGAAATCTCAAAAAGATAACCTTCCCATTTCAGAGGACCTGCTCAGTTTTCAACACCTAAAAGTACTGGCGCTTTGTACCTGTGTGTGGTTTGGGTGACGTCGTACACGTTCTATATTAGTGACGGTTATAGGATCCACAAATTACGTTGGCTTTTTAAAAACATATTAGATTTAATATAGGACATTGGATACTTCCAAAATCACTGGAACCCTTGGAGAAGCATAAATTATGGGATATTGCTGAATGTTTAGGTCCAGCAAAATGGTTCCTGCTGCTCTCGCCTTGCTTTGGTTCTGTGGTGAGAAGCAAGGAGCCAGTGTTGCATTTTTGACCTGTGTTTAGTTGGAATGACTTCTGTTCACATTCTATGTTAGTTATGGTTCTAGGATACATAAATTACATTAGCTTTTTGAAGCCTATTGGATTTGATACAGGTAATTGGATACTCACAGAGTCATTGGGAGCCCTGGAGAAGCATAAATTAAGGGATATTAATGAATGCTTAGATCCAGCAAACTTGTGGATGTGATGGCTTTGGCATTGCCACTCAGCAGAATGTGACTAGGAAGTAGAAACACAGAGCAGCTCAGTACACACATTAATGTCTCTGGGAATTACCTGTCCCCTGTCACAGTTGCAGTTTTATGGTATTTGGCTCCCTTCTGCTTTCCAACTTCCTGAAATTCATCTCATGAACTGGACCTCCTTGGAACCCATATTCCACGGGACTTAAAGAAGAAATAGAATATTTAGATTTGCAGCTCCTGTGTTGCAAACCTGAACACAGAAGCAGATAGTGGATGGGTGGCCAGTGCAACATATATATATATAAATATTAGGATAATTTTTCTTTTAAGAATACAGACTACCCAAATAAGAATCCTTGCAATATTCACCTTGAAAACCCAGTGTTTCAGCAATTCTAGGCTAGGTGACTAAGTGCATAGAAGGGCTTCATTTATCTATTATTTTACTCCCTTTTTTTTTCCTTTTTGGGTCACACCCGGCGATGCACAGGGTTTACTCCTGGCTCATGCATTTAGGAATTACTCCTGGCAGTGCTCAGGGGATCATATGGAACTCAGGGAATCAAACCCGGGTCAGCTGCGTGCAAGGCAAATACCCTACCTGCTGTGCTATCGCTCCAGCCCCTATTATTTTACTCTCATCTTGCACATTGCCCATGTATAGCTCTCTTTGTTCTCTTTCCTAACCCAAGTCACAGCTCTACTTTCTCTCATATTTGTCCATTATGCCTTCTGTAATTAAACTTCATTCTATCTATTCATAATTAAATTAGCAGTAGAATTTACTGTTTTCGAAAATGATCTTTAAACCTTATTCTAGTTTTTATTCCACACCCCTATCAGTGACTTCCTTTATGCCTCTTATTCACTGAAACTTTATTATAGGTGTCAAACTCCTACTCTGTTTTGTTTCTTCCATATATCTCTACATAAAAAACTAACTTCTGAAACATGATAAATTCTTAGCTCTTGTTATATTGATCATTGCTTCAACATATGGTTATTCATGACTATACTCTTGCAGTATTCAACTTTTAAAATCTTAAATACAACATTCAACTTAATTATTATGGCATCTGTTTAGAATGTCTTAATGTTAACTAAATATTTTTGCATATACAGTTTATATATAAACTGTAGTGAACCTCGTTACTAGTTATAAACCTAGTTACCAGTCAACCTAGTTACTAGAACGTCCATTCTTTTCCAATTAGTTCTCTCTTGTCATTATTCTTTATTTAACTTTTAATTCATGACCATTCACATAAAATATTTGTGCACAAAAATCATCCACTTATTTTCATCATTCTTCTCCAGTTCTATCAATTGGTCACTGTTTTGGGAATTGTTAAGCACTGAGTTATACTAATTGATACCTTTATAAAATCAGGACTACAACTCTAAATGAGTCAATTCTTTTTAAGAAGATAATTGAATCACAGTGAGATACACAGTTACAGAGTTCTCCGTTACTTGGTTTTAGTTATATAATATTCGAATGCCCTATCCTTTACCAGTGTACATTTCCCACCACCAATGTCCCAAGAGTCTCTCCTGCCACGACACCCCATTAGTATGCCTCTATGGCAGACGATTCTGTCTCTCTCCCTCGATTCTCTCTCTTTCTCCCTTTATCTCTCCCCCTCCCTCTCTCTCCCTCCTCTCTCCTCGCTTTAAGCAGTATGGTTTGCAAAACAGGTACTGAAAAGTTATCATGTATATCAATTTATCTCCCTTCAGTACTCATGATAATTCATTTTCCCCAAATATCTTTTAGCTTTAAATTTTTTTAGAAATTACTTAAGCATTGTTCACTCTCTTCAAAACTTTTGCACCTTTTTATTATGTACATTCACTTCAAATTTAGAATAAAATATAAAATGTATTAGATGGGAAGGCTTATGCTTTAAATTTTCAATGTCCATGAATTCCAGATTCCTTCTTTCTGCCTATTCAAAGACAGCAAGGCAAATTTTTAGCCTATGTGTTATGTATCTTCAACATCTCTTATTAAGTCATCTGTTTGCCAAGTTTATCCCGTCTTTAAAGAATGATCATTCTTCTTTATTTCAATTTTTCCTTAGACTATTATTTTGTTTTTGTCTTTGGAGGGTAGTATTTTGGACTCACCCAGCTGTACTTGGAACTTTGCTCTTATCTTTTGCTCAGGAATCACTCCTGGTGGTAGTGATGTTAGGGATAACCAGGGATCAGCCCCAAATTAAGTTCTTTAGCCCTTATACTGTTGCTTCAGCCTACTTCTTTCTCTTTTATAACCATGACTTTTAAAAAGTGGGCAGCTTCCCAAAATTGCAGTAAATTAATACCTCAATTGTGAACTATAATCTCATAGATGGGGTCTTTATTAATTTTTGGACTCTCAACAGTTTGTTTTGCTACCTTGTTTGAAGGACACATAATGCAATTTGGAGACGAGTGCTGACCTAGAGCTGTTACCGACTGGATCCCATGGGATGTCAAAAGAAGGCCTGGCTGCCCACCTACAAGATGGGCAGACTTCTTCGTAAACACCCCGAATGAACAGTATCAAACCATTGTGTTTATCTTTGTGTTTATCCTGGAGCGAGCAGATGCCATTGAGCTACACTAGCATGTGATTAGCATGAATGGAGATGTTACTGGCGCCCACTCGAGCAAATCGATGAGCAACGGGATGACAAGTGATACAAGTGATACCTCATTTGAAAACATTTGTGAATATATTTTCTAAGAGACAATGAAGCTCATTGTGATTTATGTCTATTTTCTGCCTCCTCTTTGCAGGTCAATGTCCCACACAACTTTTGTGTTTGAAATTAGAAAGCTCAACTGGGATCTCATTCCATCTTACTCTTCCTTGAACATAAATCATCACAGAAAAGACCTAACCTGAAGAAAAACACCACTTTATATTTATAAACTATTTATTCTTACCATATTTTAATTATATTTTTAAAAATCACATGGCATTTTTTGAAAAGAATATCTATGGATTTAAAATTAGATGAGATACAAGCACGAAACTTTGTAAGTTTGCAACTGTACCTCATGGTGTTTCACTTATAAAAAAATAAAATAAAATTAGATGAGCTGCATAAAGTCATTACATAAATTAGAAAAGAGGATATGTGGACAAATTGAATCTGCTCAATTGTAATATGGTATTATCATTTATGAAATACAACTTCATCAATTGCCAAGGTGTTAAAAATAAAGTTATTCTTTAATGTATTTTTTGTTTCTTTTTGTTTATTCATGTTGTCAATTATATACACCGTAAATACTAGATTCTCAGAGTAAACAATTTTAAAATTGAAAAACTACTTCTCAGAAAAATAAAAATCCTTTTAAAAGACAGTTGCCTGTAATTTAAAATGGTATATTCTCAACTAATTAACTTTATTAAAATATTTCTGTTATATATTATAGCTACACATATTTTGATCGTATATGAAAGGACCTATGTTTTCGATCTCTGTTCCACAAAACCATGTATTGTTCAGTTAAAGTAATTTTATTATACTACCTTCTCTCTCTTCTAGTGCTGCATTTTTTTTACACTGAAAGCGTCCCAAACATTGATGGTGGGAAATATATACTGGTAGAAGATTGTGTGTTGGAACATTGTATGACTGAAATCTGACTATGAACAGTTTTGTAACCCTGTATCTCACAGTGATTCAATTTATAAAAAAATTAATATTTATATAAGTATTATTTTAGTGTGTGTGTGCACACCTGTGTGTGCATGTGTGTATGCGTGCATGCATGTGTGTGTGCATGCGTGTGTAGAAAATCATATTTTTATCCAATGATTTTTTTCTAGGATACTTCAGTTACATTGCTTCCAGATCTTGGTTACTATAAATAGCACTACAGTGAACACAAGTGTGTTTATATCTTTTCAAATCAATGTTTTTGTGTTATTTGGATAGATTTCTAAGAGTGAAATATCTGCATCATATGGTATTGCATTTTAGAGACCACCACACTATTTTCCATAGAGAATGTACTATTTTATAGTGCGACCAATGGTGAACAGACATTTATTTTTAATGGTCTTACTAGTGCATTTAGATGAGTGACTCCCAGTGTACATTGTACGTTTTTAAAAATTTATTTACTTATTGAATCACTGTGGGAAAAGTTAAAAAGCTTTCAGGTTTAGGTCTCGGTCATGCAAACATCAAACACATTTCCCTTTACCAATACTTATTTTTCACCACGAAGAACCCCAATAAACCCCCACCCCCCTTCCCATGAGGTTTTAGTCGCCCCACCACGACCAGCTCATACCTGGCTTTCCACAAAGCTCCTAAGCAGCTGCCATCTTTCTTTCCAGAGGCTACATTGTACATTTTAAGCTACAAGTATAACATTTTTCATTTTTTAAAAAATGCATGCCTTATACATGACACTTCAGCTTCTTTTAGCACACTTTGTTTTTGATAAAATAGGCAATATGGCATTTGCAGAAACAATTCTCAATGAATGACGTCATATCATCATAATATCAACCACAAATTCATTAAGGGTAGTTATTGCTATCCCGAAGTAGCTGGAGTTTATGAAAATATCAGATAATCTTAACATCCTGCAATGTTTGCAAACCAACAATCAGCAATTACAATACAAAGGCATTTGTAGGGGAGAGTCTGAATTTGAAACTGGGTTTTCCTAATGTATTCAAACTGTGATGGGGTTGGAAGAGGCAGGAAAGTCTAAGTTCTCTGAATTTTAATGTTAATAAGATTTGACTAGTGAATTTTGACAGATTGGCTGAACTGTTTATGTGTGAAATTATAAGTAATTTTGAAAAATTATGGCTACATGAAAACAAATAGGGAAGAACTAAAATATGAAAACTCTTCAATTCTGTGATGCTGATTAAATCCTTGCTGCAAGTTAATTTGACAGGTAATTTCAGATTCCAGCTGCTCTAACAGGTACTTGTTACAAATTTCAACAACAGCTGCTTCAAATTTCTTCTATTCAATATGTCCTACTTTCTGTTTTTGGAATATTTTTAATAAGTAACACACTATCTTATGATCTCTGGTGTGTCACTATAACTATTATCCCTGTTAAAACATTTCTTTGTAAGACATTTCTCCTAATCAACTCAGTTTCAGTTTGATTATTTATTTTGTCTTAGAGCTAAGACATCATATTATGGATTTGACAATCAACTTTATGATGGTTCCCATGTTCAATTTCTTATAGGATCTGCATTTTTACTGATGCTGAAAATGCTTCCCAGAAACAGAGAAATCATGGCATTGCAAAAGAATGTTCAGCCATTTGTGTGTATCATAGGCAGTAATTATATAATTATTAAGAGTTTATTCATTTTATAAACAAACTTCATAAACTCAGGATATCAATCAGTATAATAGACTAGTATAAATGTATGTTCTCTTATGATTTTATTAATAATCTTTTCTTTTATATAGCATACTTTATTGAAGCAATACATAATTTAATGAATATAATGTACAAACTTTATATTAACTGTTTATGTTATTGGCAAGGTTACAGATGAGTAGGAAACTTAGTGGTCAATTTGAATAGAGTAAAAAATGATATGTGGGCATTTAAGCCTTCAATTATGTGGACATTTATATGTTCTATCCATGGATTGTTGAAGAGTCAGTTATGTTCTACAACAAAAATGCTTTATTCCTAATGTGTGCTTTATGCAATTATACAATGTCAGTGCTCTTCTTGCCCCACAAAATTAGGATAATGATAAGGACTTGAATTGGCTTAGAGCTTTGGATTTCATTTAATTTAAAATTTTGATTTAGATTAAAAGATAGTTTTGTAACATGACCCAATTTTTTTTTAATGTAAGATAGAGGAGGGCATTTGGAATCACACCTAGATGTATTCAGGGCTTACTCCTGTCTCTAAGCTCAGAGATCACTCCTGTTGATGCTTTGGGGATTATACACAGTGCCAGGGATCAAACCAAGTTCATTCATGTGCAGGGCAGCACCCTACCTGCCTGCTTGAACACAATGTTATTATAAATGCATATATAAACACAACACAAATGTTATATGTGCCCATTTGAATGAAATATGCATATAAAATATATACTAATATACACATATGGTATAATACTCAAAATAATTTTCTTACTATTTGTGACAGTAATAATTGCCTTTAAAAAAATCATTTCTCAATCACACAGCATTTTCTCCTGGAAGGGAGCAACATGACGCCCATCAAAGCCATGCCACCGGACTCTGTGCCAAGCTGTTTCACTTGGGGTGCCCCAAAGGGGAGTGAAGAGGGCTCCAGCCCCTATGGATACTTTATTATAGCATTTTCAGCAGTTTTCCATAACAGACAATACAAAATATATCATTTTGGTTGTGCTTTGGAACAGGGATTGGGGCTTGGAATGGGAACATCCCAAATTTGGTGGTGGGGAAGTATAATGGTGGCAAGATTGGTGTTTCAATATTAACTGTAATAAAATAGTGTGAACTACCTTATAAAGTAAAAAAAAAATTAAAAATTTAAAAAATCATTTCTTGTTAAAGCAGTATTACTGAGGCCCAAAATAGTCATTGGATATAAATGAGCATAATTATTTAAAATTTGGTAAACTAAAAATAGGATGGCTACTTATACCTTTTGAGTAGCACGACAGCATTGTCCTTCAATTGTTCATCAATTTGTTCAAGTGGGCACCAATAATGTCTCCATTATGAGACTTGTTGTTACTGTTTCTGACATATCGAATAGCCATGGGGAGCTTGCCAGGCTCTGCCATGCAGGCAGGATATTCTCGGTAACTTGCTGGGCTCTCCAAGAAGGATGGAGGAATCAAACCCAGATACCCTTTGATTAGTAATATTGAAATAATTTTGAAACCATAACTGGGATCATTTTTTCATAATCACCTTCATAACACTTTTTATTACCACGTAAAATGAAGATTCAACACACAAAAAAATTAGCTTGCCACTTTTAGGTTCCTTATGCCAACTTTACAAGTAATATGTGAAGAAAAGTATTTTATTCCAAAGTACTATATACTTGCAATGCAGAGCTCTATTTTGTGTAAAAACAAATAGTAATTGGTAGTAAGTTTTAAGTGGTTTTACTACCCAAATGTTATCTATTTTGGACAACACCCCACCAAGATATTACTTTGCAACAGTTATTTCTTTGGACATACCTTTTTTCCAGTGCGGGAAAAGAGACATTAAAATGTTAATTGACTTTTCCACTATTATAGATTATTTTTATCAGGGACAGTTCTAGAACTTTGGTTCTCCATTTCTTGTTACATTATGTTGCCAATGTCTGGTCATTTTTCTCCCTGGGTTCTCAGCTTATTTCATTCAATTTGTTGTCAATGAGCAGGAAGAGAGAGCACAATGTGAAATATTTCTTTTTTAATTTAGTATGTATTTACTTCTAAAAAGCATGTACCAAAAGAATAGTAAAATTTTCTCAAAACACTGCTATTTTCTAAATATAAAGAAAGACTGGGGTTGACTAGAAAACATTCATGTATTGAATCTCTGTGGTTCTGTAATTGCTCTGTCATTATTCTGTGATCACACTTAGGGCTGCCTTACATTATGTCCTGAATTTCCCATCTCTTACTATATTTTCACAATGAAACTAAGAAGCACAAAGAATGTCTTAGAAGATGGAAATAATTTTCTTAATTAGCAGATAATTTTTATTTGTGGAAGAGATAAACACCCCGCCTCATTCTGCACAGAGTTCAGCAAGGAATTCAGGAAGTAATGTAGGAAAGCATGTCTAGAATCTCTTTTCTCAGCTGTTTTCTGAGACTCAGGACTTATAGACATATTTGGGTGCCACTAAAACAGTTTAATGGTCAGAGGGAGATTTTGGAAGGTAAGACTTGTGTGTGTGCAACCCAGTTTCAATCTCAGGCACTGCATGTGGTTCCTGGAGCTTCAACAGAACTAATACGTGGCCAGCGATACAAGAGAAAGTCCTGAGCTCTGCTGGAAGTGGTCCCCTAACCAAAACCAAACAGACATACAGACTAAAAAGCCCACCAAACAAAACCTAGTAGTCTTCAGCCACCTGTTCTAGAACCAGTGTTAGTCCACAAGTGTAGAAATATCGAAAACCAACATTCTATGTAGTGGTTATAAATGTTGGTCTTTGGACCAGAATGAAGGCTGGTGCGGGTTCTCGCTATAAAAATGTTGAAGAACATTGGTTGAAGAAACTTGAGGAAATAAAAACTAGTATTGGCTCAAAACTGTATTACTAGTGTATAACCATATTTACTAATTATGTGCCAGTAGTTTATTGGTTGAGGAAATGCTCACTGTTTTTTTTTTATTTTCTGCTCATCGAGGGACTAATAATCAGAGAGACCATCATTGAAGACACAATGAGATTGTAGCCATCCATAAGTCACACATAAGAAGCTTCAAAAGAAACCTACTCTGCTGATAGCTTTGATCTTGGACTTCCAGCTTCCAATAAACTATTACAGCTTCCAATAAACTATTTTAAAGAGATATTCGAGGAATTGCAGGTAGATAGAATCAGTGGGTAGCCCTTACCCTGTCCTCCAGAATAGGCTACAAGAAAGTAGATATCAAATGAAACTATCACACAACTGAATAGAAAATAGCACAAAATAATTCTGCAAACCTGTTCTGTAATTGCTCTTTTAAGAAATCTGATGCTTTTGTGCACAATTGGTTAATCAGGAAAATAATATCCTAGAGAGAAAGCTAGCTTACATTGCTCTTTGGTCAACAAAATCTTTTAAATGACTAAATATGACATCTTTATAATGAAAAAGTATATAATAACCTGATTATGTAAACACTTTCATTATACTGCATATTTTTGCAAGTTTCAGATCAAGGTTGAATGTGAAACATTTTGTACTATTTGTACTATTCTCACTGAAGTCTGAAGACTATTTATATAAATTTCGATCAAGTTTCATATCTCTTCAATGTTTCTAATTTCTCTAATGACTACACAGTTCCAAGAACAAAGAAATTAAGACTATGAGTGTGGGCTGAGTTTATTCAAAGATTTTTAGGGAAAAAAATCTTTCTATAACCATAGGCACATTTCAGCTCATGTATTTAGATTAGAATGCAAAAGCAACTGTTAATGATAATGGCTTCTCCATTTCCCTGACAGTTACCTACATACTCTACCACATTGATTTTTTAAATGTAACTTTATAGCTCATCAATATCAAGGCATTATACCAAAACTCAGTGTATTTCTTTTCTGAAAGAGCTAATGCCAAATATTAATTGTTGATGTATAATGTGTAAATCACCACTCTAGCATCTTACCATCAGTTCCTTTAGCATATTTTCAGAGGAAGTCTGGAAAGAATAAATCTTTGGCTCATTTGAGAACTGACTCTTAAACCAATGCTATCTATCAGTGGATGTTCCAAACTGTCAATGTCTTGCCAGCCTATGTATAAGAGAGCTTTTAGAAATTATATGAATTGTACTTGTGTCTTTATTTTCTAGATTTGCAAATAGAATCTTTTGTTAAAAGATAACATCGAGGTTTGTCAGTGATGGTGTTCTCCATGGCTCTCTTGCCTCATTATATAAGAAACAGCAATTGGCAGAATCAGTGAGAAATAGTCTCTTCTTGTCACTGAGGTACCTTTTCTAAAGCCAAAACATGCCCTATAATGAAAGTGTTGACAGAATTCGGTTAATTATACACTTTTTCATTATAAAGATACTCATATACTTAGTCATTTTTTGTGACTTGGTTTTCTTATCTATCCATCAATGTTGATGAGAACATCATTATTTACATCACCATTATATTCAGAGCCTGGGGGTTTCTTTGATTTGACTTCTGTTTTGTGATGCCTATGTTTATTTTGTGTCAGGAAACTTCAGGGTACTGTTAAAAGGCTAAAATTTATTGGACCTTCTAATATCCATGGCAGCACAATGGATTCTTATTATTGTGGCTAGTGCTACATTAAACACAGGACTTTATCTTTCTGAAATAAATATTTTTATTAATTTGGTTATATACCAATAAGTGGGATTTTCTTGATCATATGAGAGCTCTCTACCTATTTTCTGATCAATCTCTATGCCCTTTTTTTCATAATGCTTATACCACTTTACATTTTTTAGCAAAAGTATACAAGGGTATACTATTTTCTCTACATCCTCACCAACATTTACTGTCTTTAACTTTAATATCCTAACTAGAATAATATGAAATCCATAGATCTTGCCATTTTATCTTCAACAAGGCAATATTAGTCAGTCAACTTGATTCTTGCCCAATGTGTTTTTTATTCTTTTAGGCCCTTTCCATCATATTGGTTTTAGAATCAGTTTGCAAATTTCTAAAAATATATGTAGAGATTTGATAGAGATTATACTAGGAATTAAATCCACTAGGAGAAAATTACATTAGAAAACATTGAGTCTGCTTACTTATGGGCACTGTTTATCCCTTATGTCTTCAGATCTTTCTCTTCAAAGCATCCCATTGTTTTTGGAATACTGAAACACATTTTGTTAAATATTTTACTAATTGTACCTAAGCTTATTCCTTTAAATGTCTATACATATATATTTATACTTGTATGTATATGTGTCACAATAAGACTTGATATGTTAAATTTTTTTGAGGATCAATGTGTGTAATTTTTCTTTATCTTTAGCTCTATTCTTATGGCAATATGTCTTTCTGGTATTGCTATAAAGGTGATACAAACAATATTTTTCATTGCATTCCTTCACCATCAATAGTCTGATTGGGTAGGGTTTACATTTTTAACTTCTACACTCTTAGAAATAACCAGTGAAACCATATGTAAGTTTTCTATATGACTATATATGACAGTAAAAACTGGATTTATGGACTAGAGAGACTAATGTGGGTAAGGCACTAGCCTGCTTGTGCCCAACCCTGGGTTTTATCACCAGTACCACATAGAGTACTACAAGCCTCACAAAGAATGATCCCTAAGCACTGAATCAGTAGTAAACCATGAATACCACTAGATATGGACCACAATTCAAAAATGAATTTGATTTCTTCCTTAATATATTAAACTCTTCAGTTTTCAAACTTATCCCTGATGAACTTTTGTAGTTTGCATACAAAGGTATTTTTCCATTTTATTCAAACTTAAATTTGTTAATGTGAATATAATAGTCATTAATCTTTTAACAACATAGAATAGTGATTTTATCTCTGTGAACTTGATCACTTATATTATCTTTTTTCCTGATAAATCTGATTATAATTTATAAGTATTACTAAGTTTCTCACATAAGCATCTTTGGTTTTGTTCAATTTCCCTATTGTTTTATTGTTTTCTGTTTCATGTATTTCTGCTCTATTTTATTTTCTTTATTTTATCTATTTTTTATTAACTTACCCCCAATCAACTTTCAATTTAATCTACTTTTATATTTCTAAATCCCTAGATTGGCAAAAAAAGAACCAAGGAAGTTTTCCTTTCATACTTAAGTATTTAATGCTATAAAAATTCTCGTAGGTCCCATTGTAATATTTTGACCTTTCTTTTCTATTTTAAAGTAGTCAACAATGGGCTGGAAAAAATAAATAAATAAAATGGACTGGAGTGACAGCACAGCAGGTAAGGCATTTGCCTTGCACGCGGCCGACCTGGCCAACCCGGGTTCGATTCCTCTGCCCCTCTCGGAGAGCCCGGCAAGCTACCAAGACTATCTAGCCCTCTCGGCAAGGCCTGTCAAGCTCCCCGTGAAATGTTCAATATGCCAAAAACAGTAACAACAAGTCTCACAATTTGTTGTGAGACGTTACTGGTGCCTGCTCAAGCAACTCGATGAACAATGGGAGGACAGTGCTAACATAGTAAAAAATACTCTATCTTACTTTATTTGACTCATAAAATATTTATAAGGTTAATTCTTTATTTTAACACATTTAGGTATTTTGTAGAACGGTTTTTGTTGATTTGTGCTACCCAATTGTGACAATTTGACTTTTTGAGGATTGATTTAGACTTAGAGTATGATTTATTTTGACAATTGTCCTGTGTGCTCTTGAAAATATTGAGTTTTCTTCAGTATTTCAATAAAACACTTCATGCTGTCAATCACATCAGTAGGTTAAGAGTGTTATCCAGATTGCATTTCTTAATTTATATTCAGTCTTCTTGTTCTATAAATTATTGACAGAAGACTATTGTAGTCTTTGATCATAAGTGGAATTATATATTGTAGGAAGATTTATATATTGTAGGAAGATTTATATATTGTAGGAAGTTTTCTCCAATTTTGAATGCTTGTTATTATGTATATAATTCATTTTAATTTTGTCTTCATAAAGAATTAACTGGAAACTGGAGTGATATTACCAGAAGTAAAGTAATGCCTTGCACACACAACCAGTCCCTTTTACATATAGTCCCTTGAGCATAGAATCGGGAATAGCCTCTGAGTATTGCCAGGCATAGCCCACCTCACCCATAAAAAATGTTATATGATTCATTCAGATGCATAACATTTTCAGCAATTATCTTTTAAAGAGATTTAAAGAATAGGAAGGACACACATGGGTGTGTGTGTGTGTGTGTGTGTGTGTGTGTGTGTGTGTATGTGTGTGTGTGTCGTTATCTTTTTAAATATTTTACATTCTGTTGCATCGAAATTTCCATGTAGTAAACGTTCCCTCTTATCTAAGGGATCTGCTTGAGACAGGTAATATTTAGAGCCACATCTGATTATGTTCAGAATTTACTTCTAGCTTTTTGATCAGGAATCACTCCTGGAGATGTGAAGAGGACCATATGCGATCAGGAGAACAAATAAGGGCTGGTTCTATGCAAGGCAAATACTTTACTCCCTTACTCCTATACTTTCTCTTGGCCCTGTGAAGGATGATTTTAAAACTCTATTTTAAGGTAAGTCTATTTTTAATAAATTATTTTGGTTTCAATATGTCTAAGAATTCCTTAACTTTCGTTGTAAAGGATATTTTTTCAGGGTTTAGGATTCTAGTTTGACAAGATTAGTGTTTTGTAGATAGAATAATGATGTATCTTTCCCTTGCTTTGCTGTCTATGAGAAATTAAATGCTATTCTTGTCTTTGTTTACATTTGTAATGTGACTTATTCATATCATTTATATGAAAAAGCAATGGATCAAAACAAGGGAATAGAAAGTATTCAATAATGCTATATTGGCTTTAGATTACAAAACTGATAGCCAATAGTGGGAGGACGAGGTGGGTAAAAATGAAGATTAGGATAGAGTAGTAGAGGGTCATGGGAAATTTGGTGGTGATGGGGTGCAGTAAATTTGTACATAAATAGCACAAACTTTAATATTATTTTAACCATATTACCTAAACTATAGTAAAAATTTGAATTAACAAATAATCACCAAAATTATTTATATATTTGCCTTAAAGTTCCTGTTTTAAGTTAACTATAAGATTAGATATTACAGTTATTTTCACATTATGTTATAATAAAATTAATCTGAGGGTATGATAATACTTTTGAGTTCCTTTGGAAAACTAAGAGGGAACAAAGGGTTTATGTTAGAGAGTCTAAGTATGTACAGAGATTGGATTAGAAGCAAGGAAAGTATAAGACATTTGGATTGTCCAGTGACTGACTTAGGAGTAACATAAGCAATGTAAGCAGCGGAGTATTTTACCTAATAGGCTACCCACAATTTGTACTCCCTAAAATAAAATATAAATTTTTAAGCGGGAAAGCATCAAATAAGAATATTTACTTATGACTTTATTAGTGTTAAACATTTTCATGTAATCTGATGTAACAAGACAACTAATATTTCAACTTTTAATTTTTTAATTTTAATTATTTTTTATTTTTTTAGGTTGTTCCCAATATTTAATTACATTTACTATTCAAACACCAATCCTGTCAGCATTACACCTTCCCACCACCAAATTTGAGATGTTTCTATCCCAAGTCCCAATCCCTGTCCCAAAGCACAACTGAAATAACATGTTTTTTGTATTGTCTGTTATGAAAAACCACTGAAAATGCTACAAAAAAAGTATCCGTAGAGGAAAACAGTGTGAAGATTGCTCTATTTTGGTAGGCGCTATTAAGACATTCTTTAGGATATCACTAACATGTTGTTAAAGGTTGAGTGATGTGAGCTTTTGTATATATATCTAAAAATGTATATATGCATATATATGCATATATATATATATATTTCCCTCAATGATTAATTGCCTTTTATTTAAACCCTATCAAATGTGGTGTGTTACTTATGAAGAATGGGTAGGGAGTGTCTTACAATGTGTCATGTGGCAGTGAATGTGGCCGAACAGTTCAGAATACATTCACTCTTATGTGAGGGTCGGCCTGAGTGTGTGGGGAGCAGTCTTGAGCATGGCAGAGGTTGAGTTCTGGATGTTTTTGTCTGTCGGGGATGGGTCCCTTGGGGCGGGGAGGGTTCTCACCCACCCCCTCTGAGGCTCCTCGAGTAAAACAGCCTGGCGCAAAGTCTGGTGGCATGCCTATGGCGGGCATCATGTTGCTCCCTTCTGGGAGGAAAAAGCCGTGTCATTTGGATGGTGGCCAATGACAAGATTATCTGGCACTGGCAGGAGGTGGTTTATGGGCATGACTCCTGGGTCACTGGAGACTGGAGAAAATGGGTAGAGAATCTTTGCTCCTAGTCCCGTTGAGCCCGGAGTCCAAGGTCACAAAGTTCTGCTATTCCAACTTTTTAAAGAAATTTTTGCATCATCAATGTCCAGTCAATACAGGAATCTCAAGTGTTGCTGCTTTGGTCCTAAGATATACGCAAAGTCTCTGATATAGGAAAATTGTTAGCCTAGAATAACATGATGATTATTTCAAACTGCAAGAGCTTTCAAGAACTTTTATTTATGTTTTTCTTCCTTTTGTTTTATCTTTTTTTCTATCATACTCAGTAGTGCTCAGGCTCTACGCGTAGGGCGAAGCCGGTGTGCGGGGACTATACATTTTTTTTTTTATTAGTGAAACACCATGAGGTACAGTTGTAGATTTACAATTTTTTGTGCTTGGGTTTTGATTATACAATGATCAGAGACCCATCCCTCCACCAGTGCCCATTTTCCACCACCATGGATAATATCCCCCGCCCCCCCCCCCCCGCCTCTGTGGCAGGGCAATCCCCTGTGTTGTCTCTCTCCTTTTGGGTGTTGTGGTCTGCAAAAGGACTATACATTTTAATAGGATTCAAATCAGAATGTAAGAGGCAGCTGCATGTTTGTGAACATGTTAATCTTTATGCTATCTCTATGGCCTGTTTATTCTTTTATTTTCTCCTCTCCCATATGGGCATCTTCAGACATTGGCATCGAAGAATCTCCTAGGTGATGCAACAGCAATGATTGAGCTCAAGGCCTCATGTTTTTCCTGGGAGCTTTTTAAGATGCTGAATCATCTTCCAGGCCTTTCTTGCTGGGGGTCACAAATGTTATGGCATGTAAAAGGCTTTTGACCCTAGCAATTGCTTTAAGACACCGAGTCATCTTCTAGGCCCCTCAGAAACTGTATTTAGAGTTTAAGAAGTTTGATGCATGAAGGTAGCCAAATTGGTTTTCTCAATTTGCTTTGTCTGCACAAGCAAGGCGAGTTTACAATTAGGAATATTGCTTCAGTTAACGTTTTTTTTTTTAAATCAATCCAGATGATCACTTGGAATTTTTCCCAAACTTTGACATGTTAGTGTCACATTTATTTTCAAACTATTGAAGTGAACATAGTGCAATAAAATAAAGCTCTTAATATTTTAATGTAAAAGAAGTTAAAGATTAAATCAATTTAGAAAGAAATTCATTAAATAATTTGAAAAGTTTGGATCAGGAAAAAAATCCCGTGAAAAAAGAAAAGCAAGATAATGAACTATAATTTTCTGTTAAGCTTTCTCACTCAATGACAAAATGTCACTGTGACATTTTCTTCAGAGGACCACCACCCACACTATGATAAATGAGTTACTACTTGTAAAGGACTGTGCCCTTTGTAGACTTTAATAAGTCAGGCCTCCTGTAAAATTAAATAATTCAATAAGATATCACCACATACCTATAGATTGATATGCACAAAAAAGACAAAAAATAATCAGCATCAACAGGAATGTGATTCAAAAAGATTCCTTACCTGGTGGGACTGTTCTCTGGGTTCAGCCTCTATGGAAAACATACAGCAATTTCTCAAAAAATAGAATAACAAAGATCCCATATGATCCATCAATAATAACATCTTGACACCTATTCCCTAAACACAGTATTATTAATTCAAAAATATGTATTTGCATCAAAGTTTATTGTAGTGGTTAGTGCAATAGCCAGGATTGGGAAATAACCCAAGTGTCTAATTCAGAGGAATGGATAAATAACTTCTCTCTCTTTTTCCTTCTCTCTCTCTTTCTCTCTCTCTCCCTCTCTCTCTCTCTCTCTCTCTCTCTCTCACACACACACACACACACACACATACACACACACACCATGAAAAGCCATGCAGCAATGAGGGAAGAAATGAAATGTTGTTATTATCCACAGTTTAGATGGAACTAGAGGGCCCCATATTAAGCAAAATAAATCCAAGAAAGGACAAATATTAAACAGTTTTATGATAAATCATTAAAGAAATAAAATAAGACAATAGTGAAGAATGATATGCCCTGCCTTCCTTGTCCTTGAATTATAAGACTGAGATTTACCAAGCAGGGAGAGTGGATTGGGGTGGGAGGCAGTGAACATACAGATATACAATATAACTAGTGGAATGCAGAACTGAAGAATGATATTCCTTCTAAGTAAAATAGTAAATCAAATCCAATTGGGTCTTTTAGGTCTAAGCAATTAAAAAAATGATTTCTGCATGTCTCTGCTGGGCCAGTTGATTGACATGTGTCTTCTGTTCTCACTGTAACACCCTATTCCAGGGTTTGGACAGCATGGTGTCTCTCCCAATTATTCTACATAACAGGCTCTGGTGACCCTATTTTAACTCTTTGTGAACTCTTTCTGAAGCAAGCTTTTGTCTTGGCAACTGTTCTCTATACATGTCCAGCCCCTGGCGCTGAATAATATCAGGCATATCAAAAAGGCCGATGCACTGACTGTGGATCTAATCTTCCTGTGGGTCACCCCACATGGGCATTGCTAGATGGAGAGAGGCTGTTAATAACTGGGTTCAAATCTCTGTTTTTCACTTTTCTCTTTTTTCCAGGATTTTCCTTTCTTTAAAATTTACCATCTGTAACAAGATAATGCACATCTCTCACAATGTACTTTGAAGACCTAGATGATTTATGTGTGTAGTCATGCGGTCCGTAAAGCGCAGTTACTGCCACCGGACTGAAAATGTTTTGGTAGAGCACTTGACTCAGATGCATGACCGCTTTGGTTCCAGCCCTTGAAAAGTCCAACTGTTACTCATCTGTCCTCATGTTTATAGGTTGCTGAGAGGCAGGGGCTCTGCTCTTCCTTCTAGAAACACCCTTTACTTCTGTGGCTGCACACTTCCTTCCTGCAGTGTTATAAGGCTTTAGGGTTCATTCTTTGGTTTTCCCTTTGGGCTAAAGGTTATGGAGCAGCATTCACTTTGTACATATGGGTCAAATTGGGTCTTTTCCATCTAAGCAATCTTAAAAAAAAACAGATTGCCGCATTGCTAGGCCAACATAGATATGTTTTTATCTATAGGTCCATTTCGCATCTACTCTCAGCTACTCTTTTACCTACTAACATTGAAGACTTTGCCCAAGTCCTTATCTCTATGACATTAATAGCAAAAGTATCTCTCTAGACACCAAAGGGAGCATTATCATATTATTTTATACAGTTAATGTTTAAGCACTTAAAATTGCTTTCCATGTAATTTGGTATTTAAGTTAATTACAAGTAGGAACTATATATATAAAATTTTATTACTAAACTTTTGTAATTGCCAATACATCTTTTGTATTACCAACTCTTTCATTGATAATGTAGAGAGAAAAGGTAACTGAGAGGAAAGCAATTCTCTTCTAAAGCTATCATGAACTCAAAGAGTTGGTATAATATTGTGACATAAAAAGAATTGCTAATTTTCAGAATATATCTGTAGATACAACTGTTTAGCACTTTCAATTACAATAAGACTAAATAGGGATATCTTAAGATTTTAGAAATTGGTATTACTCCTAGAATTCCCAATTTTTATACTACTACTGAATTTATTTTAGATCTATGATGACTCTCCATTTTTATCATCACCGTACTAGTATAATGGTTTGGAAAGCTTCCTAACTGGCTTCCTTAATTTCATGAATTCATTTTCAGATTCCAAAGTCAATTTATAAAATCATACATAATTTATGAGTTTTCTTTGTGAATCAATAGTTGATTAGAATTCTAAAAATTTAAATCCCAGACTTTCTGCGTGCAATTTTCTTGCTCTTGAAAGTGCTAAAAATTGTCTTCATTCATTGTTATGTTTCATTCATTGTTGCTTTTCATTCATCTGGAAACTCATTTATTCAGCTCTTGATATACTGTTAAGTTATTGTTTATATGTTTTCTCTCTTTTCTTTGTTCTTAAATTCTTCTACCTCAGCTTCTACTTTTCTTGTATATAATCCTAATTTCTAACTTGAAATAATACTGAAAAATAAAAATAAAATGTTAGAACATTATTGTCAAATTTGTTTATGAACAGTATGGTTTTAATGAGCAAAATCCTTATCATCCATTATCTTCCAACAAACTATGTCTTAATTTTTCTTCTTTTGTCATTTTTTCAATAGTTTCACTTATTTCATTCTGACTGAAGGGACTTGCTAAGAGGTTAACTTAAAAAATCACCAAGAAATATGTTCCTACCACTTTTCTTCTTGAAAAATGAAATAAATTGGGTTGTTAAAAGTGAAGGTAAGTGCAATATATAAATTTAGAAACTAGGTCAGATCCTACTTTGGTGTCAGTGATAAAAAATGTAGCAAATTTCAGAGGGGGAATATTCAATAATTGACACAAAAAGAGAGATCCCTAAAGTCATAGTCATTTGTCATCTGGTTACAGAATTCAGGAACTCTAATCAACAGTATAAACTCCAGGGAAAGTAACTCCGATTTGTTCACTATAAAGTTTACAAGCTATATCATTTTTTTAGTATAATCAGTAAGAAGGATAAAGAAAAGAATGAGGTAAACAAATGGCAGGCAATATGGAGTAATGAGAAAATCACTGGATTAGAAATTGACTCTAATGAGTCTTCAGCAGTGTGACCAAGGAAGATACAATGTCTCCTTGTTGCTTAGAATCTATCATAAAATGTGAGATTGATAATAAAATATGCAATTTACCTTTTAAAAGTATAAACATAAAATTTTAACATTCTTATAACTGGCAACCCATTTTGACTTAGAGTGATATTGTTAATATATGTGACCATTTAATTTTAATTTTTTATGTTAAATAACTGTCACTATATGAAAGTGAAAGTATGGATAAGAATAAAATAATGTAAATTTTTATCTATTAAACCTTATAAATTTAGTAGGCATTTATAATCAGTTGATTTATATGCAAATAAATATTCTCAAAGTTGAATTTACTTTCAAAGAAAAATTAGTAGAATATGGTGATAGTTTCACAGATTGAAGTTTGAGGCTATTGTTCACTATTCTCTCACTTGTCCATGACTTAAGAAATCTCTAAATTGAGAAAGAAACAAGTAGAATAAGTTCTCTGTATATTATTTCTTAAAATAACTCAGGAATAAACAAAGCATTGTTAGTGAATAGGAAATATTATTAGAAAGTATTTAAAGCTTTCTTTTTATGATCTAACACCCACTTATCTAGTATCATTAAGATGCCATGTGGTTGATAATAAATAGATTGAGTAGGAAGGCTCCTGGGAACCCTCTTACCTCCAAGAATTTTTAATAGACTACAGTTTAATCATTACCTTCTGAGCCATTTCCCAAGTGGGAATGTTATATTTGGAATATCAGAGCATTAATGATCTACATCTCTGTTTTTTTCCACTTGCTCTTATCTCTGAAAAAAATATTCATTTATTTTTCACTCTTTGTACTTTTAAAACTACAAATATTATTCCTCAAATTAAGTCTTGACCTGTCCTTTTCATTTTGCATGTATATTTTATTTTCATTCTTCGCATAATCTGTTTATTACGGTCTCTGAAAATTTTGTATTGTCTGTTTTTATCTTTCCAGGGACTGTAAATACACAGAGTAAAACTTTGTCCAATTTTTTGCATGCTATGCTAGTTTCTTTATTAAAATAAGTAAATTAAAGTAAACAATGTGAAATTTGTAATAGGAATCTTGGTTTGATGCCTTATTCCATTCACCTTTAGTTGGCTTACTCAGGGGGAATCATCATATTTTCATTTCCTTAACTTTCAGATGAATGTAATTATAATTTTTATTATAAATATACTTATTTGTATGCAAATGTGAATTGTGTGTCATTATTTTGTAAGCAGAGGTGTTAAATTAATATCACCCCTGTGATTGTGTCACAAAAGGAAAGACAAAGAGTTAGGACAACTTGATCGTAGCATGCCAGAAAAACACAAGTCTCAGATATCTATATATTTTAAAAGTATCAAGTCTCTATATAAGCATTTTTCCAACTAAAATTGCATTCTGAAACACTGAAATATGAAAACAGCTTTTGAAAAATATTGTGGGAAAAGTGAATATTTGGAGTAGATAAAGAATAGAATGGAATTAAAATGCAAACTGGACAAAAGCAGTGATAGACAAAAGTGGAAATTTTGATTTTAAGAATTTTTAAATAAATTATATAATCGCTTCTCGACCTTTTGGCTAAGATCAAGTGTGATAAATTATTAGAACACACTCCTCTATAAAATTTATGAGTAAAACTCATCTTTTTTATGAATGATAAATGTGGATATGATGTTTTCTTGAAACCTAGTGTTTCTAAAAGTAGAGCTTCTGATAATGTCTTTACCTTTATTTACAAGACAAAAACTTCTCAGAAACCTTTGGAAAAGCCAAAATATATACAGATTTTCCTTTTTTAAATTTTTTTATTAGTGAAATACCATGAGGTACAGCTGTAGACTTTCAAATTTTCATGCTCAGGTTTCAGTTATACAATGATCAAGTACCCATCCCTCCACCAGTGCCCATTCTACACCACCACTAATCCCAGTAGCCCTCCCATTCCCTCCTCATTCCCCCATCCCATCCTGACTCTGTGGCAGGGCATTACCTTTTGCTCACTCTTCAAGATCTTGTAGTTTGCAATAGAGGTATTGAGTGGGAGTGGCCATCGTGCTCGGTCTATTGTCTATTTTCAGCACACATCTAGCATCCCGAGCGAGTCCTCCAAACATCCTTTACTTGGTGTTCCCTTCTCTATCTGAGATTCCTTTCCCCCCAGCATGTGCTGCCGACTTCCAAGCCCTGGAGCAGACCTCCTGGTCAGATTTTCCTATCTACTGAAATGAAATTAGTTTGTCATTTTTATTTATGAGTCAAGGAAGACCTTTAAAAAGTCACTAAATATGTATTCAGCATGTCTAAAAGAAATTCCATGCATAAATTTCTTAAAACATGAAGAGTGGCATTTTTTAAATTTCTATAAAGGGTCAAGTCAGGGTGTCTGCTTTGGGATGGGGGGAAGGATTACACGTTCCCATTGAGACCAACTAGGAAAAGCCAGGTAAAATATATGTTTTAGTAGATTTAATAGCATCAGATGACAGGAATATGAGAGCTACAAATTTTATATCTAGGGAGAGGAAACTTTTAGAAGGCAAAATTATAACTCTTTGGACATTATTTAATTCTGTTTAAGGAATAAGAGCAGTATGTCTAGGCTTAGGACTAGTTGTGAATTGGTTCTGGGGTGCAGAATATGGGACAGTGACTGTATCACTTACAATGAATTTGAGACAGAGAGTTGGTAGTATGAAACTCCTCAGCTATATGGCAAATTTACCCTTTAATAGATATACTAAACTGTTGAAAATAATCAAGGAAGAATGGGACAGAAAACATAAATTATCAAAAAAAAATTGAGGTCACCACAGACCTTACCAACACTGAAAAGCTAAGAGGATATTAGCTAATTAATCAAATTAGCAATGCTAATTAATTTGATTAATTTGAATGAAATAGAAAATTTCTTAGAAAAACTACATCATATAAACGGAATAGAATAAATACCTGCTGCTTAATAGCTTCTATAGAACTGTAACACTGTAGCACTGTCCTCCCATTATTTATTGATTTGCTCAAGCGGGCATCAGTAGTGTCTCCATTATAAGACTTGCTGTTACTATTTTTGACATAGCAAATATACCACGGGGAGCTTGCCAAACTCTGCCATGCGGCAGGATACTCTCGGTAGCTTGCCAGGCTCTCCAAGAGGGATGGAGAAATCGAAATAACTTCTATCCATAAAACAAACATATAACAGTATATACATATGTGCATATATGCACGTTCATACAACTCACCTTTTTTCAAATATTTAAGAAGGAATATGGATAAGGTGAATATTACCCTAATATTTTTATGAGATCAATATAATGTCCTCAAAACTTTGTGAGGACATTGCAAAACAATCTTTCCCATGAACATAGTTGTAAAAATGCTTAAGCAGATTTTAACCAGTAAATTCAGTAAAATTTATGTAAAAGATAATACATTTTGATAAAATTAGACATCCCAGGAATATCAGAGTCAAATGCTTTTGAAAAGTCAGCCATGTTATGATTCTTCATAGTAGCAGGAAAATTAGGGCCCTGGTTGTATAGAAAGACATTTGAGAAAACATAGTAGCATTCATGATAAAAATGAGAAAGAGGAGGAGAAAAAGGAGGAGAAAGAGGAGGAGGAGGAGGAGGAGGAGGAGGAGGAGGATAGAAGAAGAAAGAGGAAGAAGAAGTAGCAGAAGAAAAAGAAGGAGAAGGAGGAGGAGAAGGAGGAGAAGGAGGAGGAGAAGGAGGAGAAGGAGAAGGAGAAGGAGAAGGAGAAGGAGAAGGAGAAGGAGAAGGAGAAGGAGAAGGAGAAGGAGAAGGAGGAGAGGGCCTGATGGGACTGAGAGATAGTACAGAGTGCAGGAGTTGCCTGACATTCGCTAACAAAGTCCTAAGCACAACAACATGTGCATTCAAACCCAAACCAAAAGCAAACAAAACAACCAAACAAAAAGCTTCTTAGCAAATTAGAAATAGAAAAAGCATAAATAAATAACAGTGGGTCAAGTGTTTGTCTTCATGTGGCTGACTAAGATTTGATCCCTTGCAATACATATAGTCCCCCAAGCACTCCGAGGAGTGATCCTTTACAGAGTCAGGAGTGAGCCCTGAGCAAATTCAAGAGGGGCGGTCCAAAACAAACAAAAACAGAAGAGAAAGAAAGAAAGAAAGAAAGAAAGAAAGAAAGAAAGAAAGAAAGAAAGAGAGAGGGGGGGGGGAGGGAGGGAGGGAGGGACAGAGAAAGAAAGAAAAGACAGAGAAAGGAAGGAAGGAAGGAAGGAAGGGAGGGAGGGAGGAAGGAAGGAAGGAAGGAAAAGACAGACAAAGAAAGAAAGGAAAGAAAGAAAAGAAGGACGGAAGAAAGAGAGAAAAAGAAAGAAAAAGATGAAGAGGAGGGGGAAAGAGGAAAGAAATAAAGGAAGGAAGGAAGGAAGGAAGGAAGGAAGGAAGGAAGGAAGGAAGGAAGGAAGGGAGAGAGGGAGGGAGGGAGGAAGGGAGGGAGGGAGGGAGGGAGGGAGGGAGGGAGGGAGGAAGGAGCAAGCATTATTCTCTTCTGGTAAATATGGATCAATTTCTCATATCAAGATAAGACAAAGAGTTAAATACAATTATAATTATAAAATATAAAGCAAAAGTACTATAATATACACTGGAAAAGTTAGAATATTTTGTCTTAGTTGACTAAGATTGTCATAGCTACTGACCTTATGAATCAGATATCTTAAAAAACAGAAATTTATCCTGTTCTAGAAACTGCAAAGTCCAATATCAAGGTGTGGCAAGATAGTTTTATTCTGAAGTCTCCACTCTTATCCACATCTCATCAAATACTCACATGACCTCTTTGTAGTGTGTGTGTATGGAGAGATTAAAAAAAACTGTCCCTGGTGTTGCTTCCTATGAGGGCACTAATCCTGTGATGAGAAGAAACCCACCCTTATCTAACTATAATCACCTTCTAGGCCCATCTCCAGATATCACTTTGAGGACTAGAGCTCCAACATAAAAATTTTGAGGTGGGATTGGAGAAATAACAAAATAACTAGCTTGCATGGTTTGAAGGTTGGAGACCTGAAATCTACTCCTGGAGCAACATGGCCTACCAAATTGGAGGATCCCCAAGCACAAAGAAGGAAGTAGCTTTTACCTCAATGCCACAGGCAAATTTGAGAGAATATTTGCTTGAGGCCCTCCTGTTGTTCATCAATTTGCTCGAGCGGGCCCAGTAACGTCTCCAATGGAGATTTTGTTGTTACTGTGTTTGGCATATCGAATACAACACGGGTGGCTTGCCAGGCTCTGCTGTGCGGGCAAGATACTCTCAGTAGCTTGCCGGGATCTCTGAGAGGGGCGGAGGAATTGAACTCGGGTCGGCCATGTTGGCTGCGTGCAAGGCAAACGCCCTACCGCTGTGCTATCGCTCCAGCCCAGAGTGGCGTGGAGCAGAGTGGCGCAGCGGAAGCGTGCTGGGCCCATAACCCAGAGGCCGATGGATCGAAACCATCCTCTGCTAGCTTTGAGAGAATATATATTCAATTAATAAAATAAGTCATCAGTAGACAATATTGGTAGGAAGTGGACACAAAAACACTTCTGGGATATAATTTTCTAAACCGAAATCCCTGTAAACAGTTCTAGTCTTAAAGTCCTGTGCCTAGAGGTTAAGAAAGAGATGAGGCCCTTGTTCCTAAAATAATAGATGTTGGCCTGTAGCTAGAGAAATTTCTTTCCTATTTTGTAGAGGGTGACTCTTGAAATATTAGAATATTGAATTTTTGCTGTCCTATTTTTCAAACTTTTTTTTATAACTTTATAACGAAGACTGCTAAATAATTCTTCCAAACTGGAATTAAAATATAATGCAAAAGAGGCAATTTTCTTTTTTCTTAATGACTGCCCATGTGTTTAAATGAACCCAGTCTATTAATCACTAATCAGATTTTCAAATTATATTTGAAATATAATTTGACAGGTTGTCAAATTACATTTACCACTATATAAGTCCTACATATTGTGCAGATTCTCATTATTCTTTGGAGTAATAAAAATAATAATATAAAATTCCAAGCGTTTTCTTTTAGTTCATTGTTTTAACTCTTGAATTGCCTATGCACATTAACTGTAGTTGTCATGGATCAAGTCATTTATCTTCTCATAATTTTTCCTGTTTCTACCTTATAATTTACACCAAAATTGTCCAAAGTTTCTTAATTTGTCAGATTTGCTTTCCTCAGCTCAAGTTTCCCCTTTTTCCCCTGACACACCCATCTCCAGTTCTGTCTCTATACAATGCAAATCCTAGCATGCTGATCTTTCAGCTAAAATCCTTTGCATTGTCTTTTTGCTGTCAGGGGAAAATGCAGAGTTTGACTTGAAATATAAGATCATTCTTCACTTGGCCTTTGAACTGTTGCAAGGTAAATAACATCAGTTCATAATCTTTGCATCTTGGTCTCATTTGCAAAACAGGGGTAATAAAATTTTAACATCATTAGATCCCAATGAATATTAAATGATATTAGGCATTTAACAATCTAGGTGACATTCCAGTAAGCAAGACACTAGTTGTACTACTATTGCTATTCCTGTCTCAGTCAGGTTTATCACACACTTTCCTCATAACCCTAATGAACCATAATGGTTTATCATATCAAAAGAGTCTTATTGCCAGTGTAAGTAGTCATTAGTGGTTTTGATTGACTATGAAACAAAGGTTCTCAATGTCCTCACCTTGGAACAGATTGATTTCCTGAGTCACTGAACTCAGGAAATCAGTTTCTTCTCTAGATTACCAAATGAATAGATACATAGGACAAGGTCAGAGAATGTCTTGAACTGTAAAACTTCCTTTCTCCTGGAATTTTGTTTGATCACCATGTGAGAATCTGGATGAATTCACCCACTCATATTTCCTCTAAATTCCCATCCCCAAAACTCTGGGGGTTTTATGGAAGTTTTATTATAGTTGTGTGGATTAAATTTATTGAGCAGGGCATTTGATTAAGCTAATTTCCCCTTTCCTGAAGTAACTGTGGATGTAGGTCTGAAAATTCAACTCCCTAATTACAATGTCGGTTCCTATGGCAACCAGCTTCCCATCTGATTTCCAGAAGCTACTTTGTTAACATAACAATTTATACCTTTAAGATATTAAAGAAAATTTTAGGATTTTAGGAGCTTTGAATCAGTAGTGAGGCAGACTTTCTCTTTCTCCTATCTATCTATCTATCTATCTATCTATCTATCTATCTATCTATCTATCTATCTATCTGCACATATATGTTGGGGAACACTTTTCCCCCCAATGGGGCCTGGACACATTGTGCACTGGATCCGGGCAGAAATGGGGTGAAAGAGTAGGGGCGTGCAGAGAAACACCCTACAGAAGCAGCTGATGGCGGTTCACTTTATTGCCAAATACACACATATTATATAGAAGGTCTCGGCTTACAAGAAAGTCCAATCACATGAAGTTCAGCATTATTGGCCTATCACCACTGCTTCTCTACTATGCTCCGGTCCAGTCCCAGTCAATGCTGGATGCTGCAGTTAGAATAACTTGGTAAGCGTAAGTAAGTTTCTGTGACTAGGGCTCATGTAACTAGGTGATTGAGTGAGGCTCAGGGTGCTGGCTGACACCCTGTTCTTGCCAACTTTGCCCAGATACTCCCTCTTGTGAAGCTTTACTTCTAAGCTGCTTTGCAAGGTGGGGTCTTATCTGCATGAGAATCTGTCACCCTGCTCTCTCTCTCTCTCTCTCTCTCTCTCTATATATATATATATATATACATACACAGCGGGTAGGGCGTTTGCCTTACAAGCGGTCAACATGGCCGACCCGAGTTCGATTCCTCCGCCCCTCTCGGAGAGCCCGGCAAGCTACCGAGAGTATTCGATATGCCAGACACAGTAACAACCAAGTCTCCAATGGAGACGTTACTGGGCCCGCTCGAGCAAATCGACGATCAACGGGAGGGCCTTTACCTTTTTACCTTTACATATATATACACAGTGATATACTATTATATATATTATACTGTGATATATATACCTATATATAGACATATCACTGTGTCTCTCTTTATATAGATATATATCTAGATAACTTTTGAGTTTCAATTGAAGAATTATCTGCCTCACTAACATTCAACGAATAGTGAGTCAGCTGCATTCTTTCACTACACCTGCTCTATCTATTCTGCAGCATTTCTAATATGCTATCTGCAGGTTCTTCATGAGTATAAAAGGTGGGGGAAGTAATTCTAGTTTAAAAGTCTACCTTTCTTCTGGGATCCTGGCATTAACTTTTCTGTACTTAAAATTTTTATTATTTTGCATGGCATATCCATACTGTGTCTCCTTTTGGGATATGCAATGTTCCCAAATGTTTTTTCTCTCCATAACTTGACATAGCTCTGCTTCACTGTTAGTACTCAGAAAACACTCTGATGAACACACTCCTGAATGAGTCAGCGTTCTGTCTAGAGGAGCAGAGATGTTATTATTTTTTCTCAGTCTTTAGTTACTCATAGCTATACAACTGACTGGGCTAAGCCTTTGTATTGTTTATGGGACAGGTAGATTGCTCCATAGCTGGAAGCCTGCCTCATGAGCAAAGGGTGAAGATAGCTGGAATAGAGAAGGGATCACTAAGAAAATGATGGCCGGAGGAATCAGTTGGGATGGAAGATGTGTGCAGAAAGTAGATAAAGGACCAAACATGATAACCCCTCAGTGTCTGTATTGCAAACCATAATGCCCAAAAGTAGAGAGAGAGTATGGGGAATATTGTCTGCCATGGAGGTAGGGGAAGGGTGAGAAAGGAAGGGGTATACCAGGGATATTGGTGGTGGGGAATGTGCACTGGTGGAGGGATAGGTGTTTGATCCTTGTGTGATTGTGTTAGGGTAGAGAAGCTCGCCACCCATGAAGGAAGATTCCAAGAGACTTTCTCATGCAACACACACACAGGGTTTATTGTCCAAGCATGCTGGGGCTCACTACATGTCCCGAAAATAGGACAGAGCCAGAGAGCTCCGAACCAAAGCACAGTGAGTTTTTATAACAAAGAATAAACAAAGGAATCTTACAGTACAGCAATCTGCAGCTTTACCAAGAACAGGACACTTGCACAAGATTAACTTCTTCGGAACATCTGAACACATGTCCCCATATCTGGCCCAACCACAAGGTCATAGCAGGGTGTAGGTGGGAGCTACATTATAACTCTTTCGAGCCAGCTTTTGCAACTCTAGCTTTCACAGCTTCTGGTTAACTCTTTCCTACCACTTAACTCTTTGATGACTATTAGCCTGGGCGGCCGTTACATTTCTATCTCTGGCCTTACAATTATAACCCAAACATGAAAGCTTGTAACTATCTCACGGTGATTCAATAAAATTAATATATATATGTATATATATATGTATGAGTGAACTGAAACTATAAAACTAATTTTATGAGCCAATGAAAAATATATACCTATGTACATATATATATATATATATGTATATACATATTTATTTAACTTGCATTAAATTCTATTGCATGGTAAAAAAAATCCTTTGTATTGTCACTAAGGAGCTTTTCCACTAGGATTTTTAAGCTAAAAACTTGAAATAGTCACAGCAGGTTTTGATATCAATCTAAATTGTCCCTTGAGTAATGTGACAATGACAACAAACATCTTCAATAAGGCCCAAAGTGCTTGGTATTTTCAAGTCACAGAGGCAAGTTTAATTACTGCGGATAAAATAAATCAGGATGAACTCATTGGAAATGCAAGCATTCCAGACAGCCTTAACTGCAGTAGTCTCAGCCATCTGCCAACAAGGGTAATTTGTTCTAGCTTCAGAAAGAACAGACTGCTTAGTTCAAGGTGGGGAAATCAGAAGCCCCCGATTCTTGCACACCTCTATATTTAAGAAAGCAACCGATGCCTGGGATACAGTTCAGTGGCTGACATGCTGCCTTACAAGCAAACTACCAAGGAAATGCTGATATGGGTTTGTAATAAAAAGTGTGGATATCTAGTATCACCTGACACTTTTACATGGACATAGAAATATTGAACTTTATAACTTAGTTATTTCATGTAATTATAAAATAATTGTATTGGTCCCGGGGTTATAAGGTTACATTATAACCTTGTTTCCACGTGATAAGGTTATAACACATTTAATGAGCATAAAAAAGGGGAAGGGGGCTTGAGCGATAGTACAGTGGGTAGAGCATTTGCCTTGCACTCGGCCTACCAGAGTTCAATCCCCGGCATCCCATAAGGTCCCCCGCGCACTGCCAGTTGTAATTCCTGAGTGCAGAGCCAGGAGTAAGCCCTGAACATAGCTGGGTGTGACCCCAATAGCAAATAAATAAATAAATAAATAAATAAGGTGAAGGGAGGAATGGAATTTCTAAGGATGGAAGTTTAGGATACAGATTGGAAAACAGCAATGACGTTTGCAAGTTCCTTCATAGCTCTTTGTCTGCAAAGGGAGAGGGGTCTTCTTGAGTAAGATTCTCCTGCTGACGTCTATGGAGAAGGTTCAGGACCACACATACATCCCAGAAGTCATTTCCAATATGACCCAATTTGATGCCCAAATTTATACTATATTTCATAGGTTTATTACAAAGTTCATCCATTCATTTTAGTCAGGAGGAGCCTCTCGACTGTAAGGTACTCATTTATTCTCTCCTCTCTTATCATTGTATCACTGTCATCTGGTTGTTCATTGATTTATTTGAGCAGGCACCAGTAAGGTCTCCACTCATCCTAGCCCTGAGATTTTAGCAGACCCTCTTTACTCATCTTTCCCAACGGTGCCACATTGGAAGCTCTTTCAGGGTCAGGGAAATGAGACCCATCATTGTTACTGGGTTTTGGCATATCGAACATGCCACGGGAGTTTGCCAGGCTCTGCCCTGTGGGTAGGATACTCTGGACAGCCTGCCATGTTTTCTGAGAGCAAGAACTAGACAATAAAATCTTGGTTCTGGTTCTGGGAGCTTGGTTTTATAGTCTTTGTATCTTTGTATCTTTTATAGTCTCTGGATCTTGGCCATTGATGGAATTACACAGAGATAAAGAGATGGGATTACAAATTCCTTTCTTATGTCTGCTTTTGTTACTAACATAAGACACTTCTTACATCACTGAGGTGCTGCTCCTTCCAAGTGGTCCCCACTGTTGTTCCCTCCATGCCCAATCTAGTTTCTAGCTTCCGAGAACTATAATTTTCTTTGTTTGTAACTATTACATTCTTTGATAAAAGATATTTACAGATGGAATGACTCTTCTATTTGGAAGACTGCTCACTAACTTACTTGTCATCTGTGTATCTCTCTGGACAGGATTCAGTTCTTCTACATCTGCTGCACTGCACAGCCTACATGTCTGCCTTCTTACTAAACCTTAAGCAATTTGGCACATTTATTTTCATTATTGTGTACCAGAATTTGACCATACCTTAATCGTGTCTAAATCCCTCTAAACCAAAACTTGCAATGTCTTACACCACCCAGCACAAATTCATAACTACATTAGGAAAAATAACATATACTGGGAATTATCTTTTTTTGAGTGACTCTAACCACTATCTATACATTTTCTCCTTTAATCATCTCCACATTCAAGTGATTACCCTTTTTATGGCAAATAAATCCACACATATACAACATGTGACTGAAGAATTGCAAATATAGCAAATGGAGCATTTAGAAAAGTTTTTCAGTAATTAAAAAGATAGCTCTATAATTTGACATTGTATTGTACTTCAGATATATTAAAAACAGAGTAGAGTATCTATAAAAATTTATATTATATTAAATATAAATATTTATTATTGAATATAATATATTAAATACATAATATATAATATATTTATATTATATTAAAAGTTTAAAAGAACTCTTTTACATTATAAAAATAAGTAAAAGGCCCTCCCGTTGATCATCGATTTGCTCGAGCGGGCCCAGTAACGTCTCCATTGGAGACTTTGTTGTTACTGTGTCTGGCATATCGAATACTCTCAGTAGCTTGCCGGGCTCTCCGAGAGGGCCGGAGGAATCGGACTCGGGTCGGCCATGTTGGCTGCGTGCAAGGCAGACGCCCTACCCGCTGTGCTATCGCTCTTTTGTGTTATTCTCTTTTGTGTTATTTAATTGGGCTACACCAAGAATGCTCTGTGACCACTCACTTCTCTTTGGAATGTCTCATGGCTATGCTCAAGTGACCACATGGTGCTGGAGAGGGAACCTCGACTGGCCCATTCAGAGCAAACACATTAACTATTGTATATTATTTTTCAGGTCCAGATATATGTATTCTTGTTTTTTTTTTGTTTGTTTGTTTGTTTTCTGGGCGAGGTCTTACTCCTGGTTCTGTGGTCAGGTATAACTCCTGATGGGGTTTGGTGAAACTTGTGTGGTACTTGCAAAGCAAGCACCTTGCCACTATACTATCTCTCTGGTTGAGTTTTGAATTTTTAACCTATAAATCTGACATAATTTCTTTTGAGCATGCATACTAAGGATTTTTTTTAATGTTGTGGCTTCTTTCTTTGACAAAATTATTCCCACTTACTCCATTGCCAGGGGTAAAATGACCCTTGTAAAAGATATTAACATTTTTATGATTGTGTGATTTATAATTGTAATGTTTTATAACAAGTTACACACCGAAATTAAGTGCCAGATAAGCAGAATTTGCAATAGTTAATATCTAAGGATCTGGAATAATTTGTTTTGGGCTCATTAGCCACCTGTGCCACTGTTAATATCTGTGCTAAAGCATTTATTACTTACAATTCTGAGCACAGTTTCAAAAACATCAAGATGATGTGAAGTTCTTAAATGTTTTTGAGATTTCTCCCCCAGAGTGGTCAATGGCAACTTTCATTGCCATCTTTGTATCCTGGAGCCTTGTATGTAAAATATTACTCTATTTTCTCTTTATTGGATGTATGAGACCAAATTTTAGTTTTTGAAATGAGTCTGATCTCAAATACAATTTCCCAGTTAAATCTTTATTACTGCAACCATTTTTCTAATGGTCTATTACAGAGAGAAATAAACTGTAATTAGTGGATTAATGCAAATAAACACATTTCCAGAAGAAATAAGCTTACTCAATATTTTTAAATCTTTATGTTGTCAGAGAGAAAGAAAAGCAAACATATATGCACCAAAAGATATAATTTAGCAGATTGATGAAAGTCAGGATCAACTTTTAAAAGGGCACATTTCTTAAACCCGGAAAAAGCAAAACAAAACTTTAAATAGTAAGTTATTAAGGGGCTGGGGCAATAGCACAGCGGGTAGGGTGTTTAAAACTACACTTGTTCTCATTAATTTATTCCCACATAGAAAATATCTCTAATTAGTAATTTATTTACAACTTCAATCTTTTCCCATTAGTTCTACAATTATCCTCACTCAGTTTCATGATAAACCTATATTTAGATTTTTGTTAAAATCTTTTCTGCTGAGTACTTTTAAACACAAAATATTCAAGTAAATAATGTCTGGAAATGTCAAATGACTACAATTAAAGATCTTATACCAATTAAGAAAAATATTATTTAATTTTATGGCACATACTATTTTAAAATGACAAAAAATGATCAGAATATATCAACATTTTAGGAATTTTCACATAATTTAGAATATTCACATCAATATTCACATATATAAGAAAATTAAACATTGATTTTTACATTATGATCCTTCCCATGAAATTGCAACACACCAAATTGAGTGTTCTTTTAGAATTAAATTACAAAAGGAGAGAATGTATTTTTATGGAGCATCTCAGATTTCTCATATTTCTGTATTTTAATTAATCAAATACTTTGTTTATTCACTTATTAAATTGACTCACCATGAGATACATTCACAAAGTTGTTCGTGATTGGGTTTCAGTCACACGGTATTCTAAAACCCATTCTGTCTCTTCACAAGTGTACATTTCAAAACGCCAATGTCCACAATTTTCCTCCCACTCTCCAACCCCCACCCCAACCTGCCTTCATGTCAGGCACTTTTATTCTCTCTCTCTAGTGGATAGTACTAAATGATATCACTATCACTATCACTCCATTGTTCTTTAATTCTCTAGAGCGGGTCCAGTAATGTCTCCATTCGTCCCTTTCATGTGCAAGTGTAGCCATATGACAGACTGGGGACTCCTTCAGGGTCAGGGGAATGAAGACCATTCATTGTTACTGTTTTTGACATATCGAGTACACCAGGGATAGCTTGTCAGGCTCTGCCGTGCGGGCGGGATATTCTCGGTAGCTTGCCCAGCTCTCCAAGATGGATGGAGGCTTTTGGGGCAGCCTCTAATCACCGTTACAGGTGTTCCTAGTCAGGCATATAGGCAGGTGTGATACTCTCAGTAGCCTGATGGGTTCTCTGAGAGTGAGAAGTAGAGAATAAGAGTCTCCTGCCCCCGCACCTGGCTGTCCTCAATGGGACCTCTTGCAGGAGGGCGGGTTAAGTTTCCCTCTCCACCCTGAGCAGAGCCCCGACAGCTGAAGACCTCCGGGACCCAGCCAAAGCCATGCTGAGATCACTCTCTACACGCTTGGATGAGGAACCAGCAGAGGGACCCAGGTGTGCAGAAATGGGGGCTGAGATCTCCAACCTTGCTAGGTTCGAGACTGGGCCTCCTCCACCCAGCTCCCCCACCTTCCAGTAGCTAGACAGTTACACCCACCAACTGCTGGGTAACCCCATCAACAGCCATTCAGAGACTATAAAACCGAGTCCCTGAAGTACTAAATGATATGGTGCTGAGTAAAGTCAGTCAGAAAGAATGGGATACATACAGATTAACTTCACTCATATGTGTAATTTAAAGACAGTAAGGTAGCAAAAAGTGATCAAAAACAAAACAAGGGAAACTCAATGGTGTTGTGTCAGGGATTTGAAAGGAAAGGGCTTGGGGTTCTTGGCGCAGGGGGGTGGTTACACTACTGATGGATATTGTGTTTGAATTATTTACAAGGGAAATCCCCCATATGGTGATTGTACGTCACAGACCATCAATCAGTAAATACACACATACAAATTTTAACCTTTTCTAGCAAGAAATTTCCATTGAAATCTCTCTAGTTTCTCATAGAGCATTGGTAATTATATAAATAAAAGGGATCCAGTCAGGGAAAGATTGGGTATATAACGCTAAAGAAAGGAAATTTTTGGTATGGTATGTCATGATGAGTGGCCAAAGTATTGTCTTTCTCAGGCAGCTGGATGATGTAGGCCCTGCTGAAGAATCTAGACAGCAAAATAATATGGAATCTAGTCACCATAAAATAGCCATCTCAGTATCTTATCCCCCATTTTAATGGCTCACATTCTTGCAACATAAAAAAGGAATGCTTATCATGTCTCCACCTTTGTTAAAAAAAAGTATAGTAGGGTTAAAGCTTCTGTCATACATAATGCAAGTATTTAAAACCTTGTACTATCTCTCTGGGAATCAGAAAGCTTTTACTAAATCTGGAGACTATGGTAACTGACTTGTTTAATGCACTTCTTTTTTGTCATATAGAGGTAGATGCTTAGACACATACTTTCTTTTAGCATCTTCTTAGATTTCTGAGAACTGAAATTATTAGATAAATGCCATTGGTAAGTTAAATTATTAAAGAAGATAAATCTTACTTGTTATTAAGACATATGATCTTACCATCCTGTAAATACATAGTGGATCCAGAAAGATAGTAAGGGGCTAGGCACTTGCCTTACTTGTGGCCAACCATGGTTGAATTCCCAGAATCACATATGGCTCCTGCAAGACAAAACTAGGAACAATCCCTAAGTACAGAGGTAGGAGTAAGCCCCAAACTCCACCAAATATGACCCATTTCCCCAAATAGATGTACATGTACTACAATTTCATTTCTATTTTCGTTTGAATTATGAATGTAGCATTATGAATGTAGCTACCTCATATGAAAATATTTTGGAATGGTATTTCAAATTAGAATGTGAATGAACAATAAATTGGGTAAATAAAAATTTTAATGAAATAGAGTTTATTTCCTCATTTTCAAACTGTAAAAAATAAATGCTATTGATAAAAATGTAATTTAAGACATAAGAATAAAATAGTAGAAATTAGTGAATATTATCCTTTCTAAAGGTGACACTTTGTTACAAATGAAAGATAATTGTTTTTCTCTGATCACCATTCACAGTGACTGGGGTCCCCTGGTGCATTCAAGTACTGATCCCCATCCCCATGGCTGATGGATGAAGAAATGGGTCCACAGACTGATAACCAGTGGTGACTTTAGTCAAATCAATAAGGATTATTATGTAGGAAGGGTTGGGGGTCAGCAATTTCACAAAGGTGTAGTTGAATATGTAGGTGTAGGGTGATTAGAGGCCGCCCTAAAAGCCTCCATCTCTCTCAGAAAGCCTGGCAAGCTACTGAGAATATCCCACCCACACAGCAGAGCCTGACAGGCTATCCGTAGCGTATTCAATATGTCAAAACCAGTAAATGCAATGGGTCTCATTCCCCTGACCCTGAAAGAGCCACCAATATGGCAGCATTAAGAAAAATGAGGAAGGAGAGGCTGATAAAATCTCAAGGCCAAACTAGGCTGCCAAAACAAACGACAAAACTGACTGTCTGTACTTTCAATGCATGTATGCTGCCATTGGATGCAGCCATTGAGGACCTGACGGCACAAGCGCGAAAGATCAAGCACGACACTATTGGTCTGACTGAGATAAGAAGGCATCAATCACATCATGCCATTTTCGACACTGGTGAAAGACTGTACCTCGGAACATGCCACAAAAGAGGCTTCAGTGGTGTTGGTGTTCTTGTCAACATGAACTTGGCCATGAGCTTGATTCATTCGAATGCCTAACAACCCGAATCGAATGATTACACTTGAATATATGTGGCTCACTGCCAGCAGTTTCTATCTTCGTTGACTACACACCAACATCCAATTATGATGAAGGAGAAACTGAGTTCTACATGGAGCTGGAGAAGTTCTATAAAGAAGATCACACCTTCTACAAGATCATTGTCAGTGATTTTAATGCCAAGATAGGACCAAGAAGATCAGCTGAAGAACTCTACATTGGCACCCATGGCCTAGAATGGAACGAACAGGGTGAGAGGTCTGAGTTCATCATGTCAATCAAGACCATCCATGATAACTCACAGTTCCAGAAGGCCAAATCTAAACATTGGACATGGGAGTCTCCCAGTGGACAGTTCCACAAAGAAATAGGCCACATCATATAAAATCGACGGTTTTTCCTGACTGATATTTCTGTTGTCCCAAAATTCCAAACAGGATTAGACCACCATCTCCTTCATGCAACATTCTACTTCACTGAAAGGGCTGCAAAGTTTAAGAAGAGAACTCCGAGACCGAACACCAACTGGGAGCTCTTTGGCGCTATTGTGGCAACATGCGAAGATGCCATCATTGATAACACTGAGGAGGAATACCATCAACAGGTTCAACACCTCCATGATTGTGTAAGGAACACCGAGAGAGATAGCCACAAAAAGATGCCTGTGTTCGAAAACTCTTGATCTCATTTGCCAGTTTGGCTTGGCACAAGCCTCAGGGAACCACAAACAAATGTCCAAGCTTGCAAATAAGTGCAGAGAAGTGATCAAAGAAGACCTCAAATAGAGAAGAACAGCAGTGCTAGCAGGTATGGCAGAAGCCAGGAAAAGCATTCGCACCACCCGCCTGTCCTTTGCCAACTACAAGAGCAAGATGACTGCCCTCTGACATCCTGTTGGATCTATCACATCTTCCAGGGCCATGGAGAAGATTATCCATGACTTCTATTCGAATCTATTTGATAGCTATATCCACCTGCCCACATACCAAATTCCACAGGATAGATATGTTGTTCCCAACGTTCTCCCTTCCAAAATTCAACACATTATTTCATTGGTAAAGAAGTGAACAGCACCCAGCCCAGACAAGGTCAGACCTGAACACCTGAAGAACCTTCAGTCAGTACTCATCAGTACACTGGTTCAGCTCTTCACATGTTACCTGTCTGAAGGCAAGTTTCCATCCCAATGGAAAACCAGCAAGATTATACTACTGAACAAGAAGGGAGACATTCACAACATTGGTAACTATCACTCTATCTTCCTGTTGTCTGTCGTGTACAAGCTGTTCACTTGAATCATCCTGAATAGGATTGGTAGAACACTAGATGAAGGACAACCATGTGAGCAAGCTGGGTTCCAAAAAGGATTCAGCAACACTGACCATATCCGCATGATAACCAAGTTCACTGAGGTTTCTCAGGAGTTCAAGATGCTGCTCTAACATTCATTGATATAAAGAAGGCCTTTGATTCTGTTGAGACTAAAGAGGTCATCGAAGCCCTAGCCAAACAGGGTGTTCAAACTCAATACATCAGGATGCTCCATGAGCTGTATTATGGATTCACTACCAAGATTTCACCATTCTACAAAGAAGTGATCATCCATGTGAAGAGAGGGATTTGGCAGGGTTTCACCGAAATTCTTCAGTGCCACCCTCGAGAATGTCATGGGACGACTGGAATGGGAAGGAATTGGAGTGAAGATAGACAGACAGCAACTACACCACCTCCACTTCGCTGATGACATTGTTCTAATAACACCAAACATTAGCCAAATGGCACAAATACTGGCCAATTTTGACTGTGAGTGTGGAAAGGTCGGACTGCAGCTGAATCTCACAAAGACAATGTTTATGAGAAACGGTCTTGTTCTTGACATTCCATTCGCTCCCAATGAAACAAACATCTCTGAATGCAACAATTATGTGAACCTAGTTCGAAAAGTCAACATGATGAATGACCTGGCAACTGAGTTGCACAGGAAGAGAGCGGCTTGGAACGCCTTCAAGAGCGTCGAAGAAATAGAAGAACCTCTGGCTCCAGGTACATCTCTTTGATTCCACTGTTCTTCCTGTATTAACATACCCCTCAGAGACCTGGGCCCTATGAAAACAGGATGAGAACACTATTCGGGTCTCCCAAAGAAGAATTGAAAGAGCTATGCTTGGAGTATCATGCTTCACTCAAGTGAGAGACAGAATCCAGAGTTCCGACCTCCGTCGACAATCAAGACTCAGGGACACTGTCTCGTTTGCCAAGGTGTCTAAAATCAGATGGGCTAGACATATAATGAGACCACTGGACTAGAGCCATTTCCAACTGGATTCCATGGGATTCAAAAAATCTTGTGGTTAACCACCTACTAGATGACCAGACATCTTCGTCAAGACCCTGAACAATTGGTTTGAGACTCTTCATGTTCGTAGAATGAGCAGACACCAATGGGCTACACTAGCATGACGAATGGAGATGTTGCTGGCACCCATTCAAGGAAATCAATGAGTAATGGAATGTCAAGTGATCAAGTCATTAGGCTGGTTCAATTTTTGTATGATAAATAGTAGTGAGAGATAACTTCCTTGACTTGATCCTAATATTTGTATTTGGTATTTGATATTGTACAGCTATGCTAAATTATTATGTAAAGCACAGTTTTCTTTGCTATTCATTATCATTTTGAAGTTCTTTTTTGCACTCTTTATCAACTGAAATTATGTTTTTATCCTTTATTAACTGAATACATTTACATTAACAAGTTTCCAGATATTAAACCCATTCCAGTAGTAAATAACTCTGTCCTAGTGAGTAAACTTTCTCTATTTTAAGGATTTAAAATAAAAAAGGAGGCTAAATGATATATACAATATACTACTAGTAATAGTATAGTAAACCACAGTGCCTATTTAATCAACCAGCTTTTGACAAAGTGGGTCAAAGACACTCTTTTGAACAAATGGTACTGGAACAACTGAAATTCCAAATAAATTAATCTACACATAAAATTGGGTACACAGACATTGGAATATTTCTCAACACTAAAAATAACCAAACTCTAAACCATTAAAAAGACACGAGGAGACTTTAGATAAAACTTAATTTCACTAACATAATTACCACCATCTCCTTAACTACCTACATTTTCCTCCTAGAAATGTCATTCCTTAAATGTTTCAGGGTTCATGGTTGAAACTTCTCTAACTTTTCCTGCTGATAAATGGGCACAAGCTGCCTATGTAAGGGAGTGAAATCTCATACTAACTTATTATTAATGGGGCTCAAGCAATAGTTTATCAGGTTTTAGAACTGCCTGTCTGAAAGACTAAAACAGCTTTCTAAGAAGAAACACTGGACTCAGGAGGAGAAAAACTTTCCCTTTCCCAAGGTAGGCAGAGGGTTTAAGAAAAAAATCTTTAAAAACCTTTTGTATATGTATCTGTATAACCGGATAGATTAGATGGCTAAGTAGATAAGTATATAGAGAAATAGGTATAAGATAAATTTATTCATATGATAATAAATATTAGTTCTACTGTATTAACAATGATATAATTTTGAGTTGAGAAATTAAATTTATGTTAATTTTTATTTGAATCTTATTTTTCATAATTTTTGAAAAGATAAATTTATGATCTAGGGGGAAATTATACCTTCAGATGTACAATATTACCAACTAAATACTATTTAAGGTACTCAAGCTATTTGAACTTTGGAATTCTCGTGGGTTCCAGAAATACCCAGTTAAAGACCTGTCTTAAGAAATAACATGGTTCTATTATTGCTTTGCAGCTTTTTGATCTGTTTTTCTTGCATTTTACCAATTCATTTCAAACAGCTTTTCTTTCTAACTCAGAGAAGCTGATTGAGTACAGATTCACTCTGTGATGAAGGCTTTGGAGTTGAGTGCTGTATACTTTTACTTTCAAAGAATTCTGTATCCTTTTTAACTAATTATATCTAGTTAGCTTAAAATTTACAGTTGCTATTTTAACTGCTCTGAGAAAACCATTAGAGGGTTTTAACTAGCATGGCCTATGAATATTCATAGGCAGTCAGATTCTGCATATAAACGACTCCTTCCACTCTGCAGTATCTGCAGCATGAATAAAGACATCCTTTGGGATTCAGAAGAGCAATGTTAACACTTGACTCCAGACTGCATAGAGAATGCTCACAACTTGTTTTGTTCTATGGACTTAAAAATCTTTCTGATTTACGTTTTTTTTTAATCATGAAAATATTTTAGCTTCTTGTATATTCTTTGCATGGTTTGCTTACAATAAACCCTAATAAAATTAAAATTTTCAAAATTGATAAGTTACTATAAAAACATATACTATTTTATACTAGTTGAGGGTATATAGTGAAGCAACATTTTTCAGCTACATGTGGATATGAATGTAGAAAGTTTGTTACATATGTAGATAATTATGATGGTTCATGCTAAGCATCTGAAATAAGGCCATCATTTAACATTTTTAGGACTAGTGTATCAAATATACAAAAATCAATGTCACTGTCACTGTCACTGTCCTCCCGTTGTTCATCGATTTGCTCGAGCGGGCCCAGTAACGTATCCATTGGAGACTTTGTTGTTACTGTGTTTGGCATATTGAATACATCACGGGTAGCTTGCCAGGCTCTACCGTGCGGGCGAGATACTCTCAGTAGCTTGCTGGGCTCTCCAAGAGGGGCAGAGGAATCGAACTCGGGTCGGCCATGTTGGCTGCATGCAAGGCAAGCACCCTACTGCTGTGCTATGGGTAGGGCGTTTGCCTTGCACGCAGCCAACATGGCCGACAAAAGTCAATATATAATAAATATTAGTCATTTGAAGCTTACTGGTTAAACACATTACATATGTTTTATTTGTTTGTGTCACTTATTATGCCTGTATAACCATAACGTTTCATTTATCCAACCAAGAATAGAGAGTCATGCTAATGAGTATAGAAAATATTTCAGCAATAGGTCAGCAGGTTGGAAAATGATACACAACTACCTGTTCTGTCTAACCATAAGAAAAATTTTGTAGAAAAATAACAATGTTAGAAATGGTGGGTTGAAGGTAGGGGGGTCAGAGGGGCAAGTCCCCTGATACTCTCCATTGTGCCTGCAAAAAAATAGCATAAATAAATAAAACCACATTTCTGATTAAATGTTTAACCACCATGTTATCTTAAGAATAGGAAAAGGGTAACTCTGTTCATGAATTTGTTGAATCCTAATCTGAATTCAAATTTTAATTTCTTCTTCTTTTTAATTGCGTCACCATGAGATACAGAGTCACAAAGCTGTAACCCACATAGTCCAGTTTTGTCAAACAGCATTACAACATCCACCCCTCCACCAGTGTATTTTTCCAATCCCCAATGTCCCCAGTTTCTCTCCTGGCATACACCATCAGCTTTTAATTTCTTTGGGATCAGATTCATCTCTGTTCTGTTTCCCTCCCCACCCCAACCAGGGCTCCGGCAGTCAAAGGCCTCCAGAACCAGCCACCACCATGCTGAGACCACTCTACACACACATTGAAGGTACTGGCAGAGGAACAAAGGCATGCGGGTCCCAGGGCTGAGATCTCCAAGCCTGCTCAGATCGGGGCTGAATATCCTCCACCCAGATCCTCCATATTCCAGTACGCAGGGGTTACACCCACCAACTGGCCCCCTGGTGCTGTGTAATCCCATCAACGGCCAAGACCCAGACACTATAAAACCCAGCTACCGAAAGCGACATCTTATCATCTCATTCTTACTTTGGACAAACTGGCAGACTACCGAATGTAACCTACCCACATGGCAGAGTCTGGCAAACTCCCCGTGGTGTACCCAATATGCCAAATACCAGTAACAATGATGGGTCTCATTCTCCTAACCCTGAAAGAGCCTTGAATATGGCACTTTTTAAAAAATTCTCAGGGCTAGCATGAAGGAGACGTTGCTGGTGCCTGCTTGAGGCAATCGACGAACAGATTCATCTATACTACATAACTTCTGTACTGTTGAACCTTCCTCATCTATACTGTGAAACATAAGCTCACCTAGACAATAAAGAGCCTGTCCCACAGGTTTTATTTTTTCTTTTTAAAATTTTAGTTTTGTGGCCTACTCTCTCAGGGCTTACTCTGTTATATACACTGTTTTTGAATTGCAGAAAGCAGACAAAAGTAGAAATGATAGATTTTGAGAACTTCATTCAGCCCCCACCAATGACGTCTCTGAATTCACAGCATAAGGGCATCAATGAACTGTGATCTTGGCAATAAGTATGTAAAATAGAATATAGAACTTTAGATCTTCCTGTCATGTTTCTTTCATAAAGTTTTCTTTGATCCCCTTAAGCTTCAGCCTTTGTTCTTTGTTCTCCTTTACCTTTTTTTCTCCGTAGAGCTTCATTTTCTCTCCCTTTAATTTTCAAAAAAAAACTTAACAAAATTTTCCTACTTCAAATTTGCTTATCCCAATCTATCAATGTGCTCTCAAACATTAAGTTGCTCATTTGCGTAATGAACACTCTTTAAGAAACAGTTGGAAGTATATGACATGAAGCTCCTACTTCTTTTTTTTTCTAATTGGCTATCCAATGTTTTCTCAACTAGGTATTAGTGCACCCAGGATTCCATATTTTTATTGCCTTCTCATAGAGTGCTTTTCCTGACAGTCATTCCTTCTCCATTGTTTCAAACTCTCATTTCTATGCTGTGATATACAAAAGCCTGTCTCAACTTTCACCTCCTTCTGGGCTGCAAGCCCACACATGGACTACACACTGGGTGTCTAGATTTGGAAGTTCCTCATTTACCCTTATTCAACCTGTTCAAGGAAAATTGCTCTGTCACACAGACTGCTATTCCTTTTATTGCCCATTATATTTTTAGATGTCAACACCATCTTTACAAAGCACTCACTCTAGAAATCTGAGATTCATTGTTGAATTCTCTTTTTCTTTATAATTGACACTGAGTCAGTAATGGAAATTTATCTCCCATAAAATCTCTAGTTTCTATTCTTAGACCATTAGCTCTCCTGGAGACTTTCATTATTTGTTCTGCAAAGTTCTGGAAACTACCAAATGAATCTTGAACTATTTTCTGTTCTTAATGCAAACTATCTTCTTCCATTGTGACAAATCTTTCCGCACTTCAAGTAGCTTTTTTTGCTCCCTCTCCCCTTCATCTACAATGTTCAAACCTAAGTACTTAAAGTATTAATGAGTACCTTCTGATTTCTTTTAGATTTGGGTTTATGGGCTCAGACAGTACTCAGGAATTACTCCTGGCTCTGAGATCAGTGGTTCTTCTTGGTGGGCTCGTACAACCTTATAAGGTGCTGGAGTTTTGAAACCAAGTCAGATGTGATCAATGCAATCACCCTACCCACTCAATCTCTCTAACCCCAAAGAATAATATATTTTAGCAATCTGACCCCAGGCGGCAGTTGATTTTATTCATTTACATGCCTCAACAGAATCCCAATGCTAGATCTGATCTCTTCACATGTCAATGGATGTCAACACTATGTCAACACTATGTCAAAGCTCTCTCGCATTTGATGTTCTCTTTCTTTATTTATCCTTTTTAGAATTGTATTTGTTTTGAAAGAAAACTTTCTCAATCTTTTTCTCCTCCCATGCATGTCTCTCACCCTCACCCCATGCCCCCTTGATCTGAAAAATACCTTTACTCCAAGAATCAAATCAAAAGATTATTCCTATGGAAACTTCCTTGAACCCTGATCTTTTCCCCTCTGCCTAGCACTAAACACTATTCCCATTTCCCACTATGTTTCCACAGTACCTACATCCTCTTGAAGAACTGAACAGTGCTTTGATGATTAAATCATGTTTTGGTCTCACAAATCGTATAGCAGCTCTACTCAGGATTGCATCATATTCAGTTTTTTCCTCTTCAGACTATAGATATAACATGTATAGTAGATGCATGTTATTAAAAGCAAGTAATGGATAACTTCTATTTAAGTATTGAATTTTGGAAACAAATGTATGTCAGATGCTCTGTTTTATGTGGGATAATTTCTCCTTGATCAAACTTAAGTCAGGCTTCTCTTAGTCTTTTATTTGACTAGCCCAGGCCCTATTCTTGAACCCTCTTTTAAGTTTGTCCAGTTTTTACTGTTAAACTACTGCTAAGTTAGTTTAGTAAAACTCTACGGCCAAGCCAGGTTTGATTCCTCCGCCCCTTTTGGAGAGCCCAGCAAGCTACCAAGAGTATCTCGCCTGCACAGCAAAGCCTGGTAAACTACCTGTGACGTATTCAATATGCCAAACACAGTAACAACAAGTCTCACAATGGAGATGTTACTGGGCCTGCTCAAGCAAATTGATGAACAATGGGAGGACAGTGCTACAGTGCTACCTACTCTTAAATTTTAGTCAGTATTGATACCTTGTCAAATTCTTCATTCTCATCTTAGATGTGAAAGCCTTGCCTACCTTCAAAAAGAATCTCTACCTATTTAGCAAAAATCCTCCTCCCTCTCAGGATTTTCTATTCACTGACTGTCTCACTATTCCCTTTGGCTACAGATATGCAACTTTTATTTTTGTATGCAAAATGAAGTCCAATCTCTCAGTTCAGTAATCTTGAGAACGATTGCAATAGTATTGAGTAAAGTCTTCCTTACCACTGCAGTCACGGTCATGATCACGGTCCTCCCGTTGTTCATCGATTTGCTCGAGCGGGCCCAGTAACGTCTCCATCATGAGACTTGTTACTGTGTTTGGTATATCGAATACATCACGGGGAGCTTGCCAGGCTTTGCCGTGTGGGTGAGATACTCTCGGTAGCTTGCCGGGCTCTCCGAGAGGGGCGGAGGAATCGAACTTGGGTCGGCCATATTGGCCGCTTGTAAGGCAAATGCTCTCCCACTGCAATCGCTCCAGCCCACCACTGCAGTAAACATTAGAATGTATTTTTTCCTTTATGTATGCCATGATAATTCCTATGAGGCTACTTCCCTCTTCTGTCCGTTTAGTAAGGTCTCTGAAAAACTGGTTTTTTAGCCTATTTTTTTTTTTAATTTACATCATGAGATTAGTTATGTTCTTCCCAACTTCTGTAACTGTTATTATGTTAAAAAAGAAATTTACTCATAGATTAGAATTATATTGTCTCTACTTGGGGAACTCAATAAATATCTAATATTTGTTAACAAATAAATGCTTAACTATATGAACCACGGGTTTTACAATGACTGCAAAATATTTATCTCTATTGATCATTGTGACTGAGTTAAAAATCTAGAGAAAATCACCAAGTCCAAAATTTTTTTTATGTTATCCTATGATACTTTCCTTAATGAATATACTTTTTTGGTTGACAATTTTACCCCTCCTACTTCTTTTTTTTTTGTGGCGGGTTGCACACTCAACAATGCTCATTCTGAGCTCAGCAGTCCTGGCTCTACATTTGGCAGCATTCAGAGAATGGTATGAAAATGGAGCCTGGGTGAATCATGTGCGAGGAAAACAACTTCCCGGCTGTACTATTGTTTCCGTTGGGCCCCAGACACTTCGCCCATCTTTTCCCTTTGTTGTTGTTGCAGTGTCTGGCAGATGAACATATGCTGGTTCCAGTGGTTGAACGCATTCTGCCTGAGGTTGCTCTCATACTCCGACATAGCTTTTCTCAGGGTGGTTGTGGAGGCGAATCCCAGTCCTGGCTGTAGAACGTACACACTTTCCATTGCTACAATGGTAACAAATCAACCTTGATTCTTTGCTCCAGAGATAGGATATATTCTTTTATTAAAAAAATGAAAATTCGTCTCTAGTTTTCACCTGTGCATCGTGGTTCACAAATACTGTTAATAAGGGAGTTTCATAAATTCATGGTTCGAGCTCCACACCCATCACCAGCATGTCAGCATCCCTCCAACAATGTCTTAAGAGCCATATATGCTCCAACCCCCAACCTTCCCCCCTTGCTCCCCACTTGTCAGACTCAGTTCTGTAGGTTGATACTCAGGGACTGTTGCCATAAGCCGATTGTTGTTTTCCTTCTATATGTATCCCATATATGAGAGAAGTCATTCTGTATTTGTTTCCCTCTCACTGACTCCATTTAGCACCATACCCTTTAGTTTCATCTACATTGCAGTAAATTGCATGTTATATTTTTTCTTATAGCTGAGTATCTAAGGGTATATATATATATATATACACACACACACACACACACACACATATATATAGAGAGAGAGAGACCAATTTCTTTACTGATTATCTGTTTATAGATTTTAACTAGTGTGAAGAGCAGTGCAATGAACATAGGAAGAGATAGCACATTCCTATGTAATACCACAAATTTAGTTCATGCTTGCTAAAATGAAGATTGAACTGGTGTTGTTAAACCCGGCTGAGATATCCCCAGAGAAATCACATGAAGACAAGTTGTGATGCAATAAGCAAAGGGTTTTTATTAGCTACCTCAGTTAGCTTAAACTAGGGCCCTCATCCAGCTCACTGACATAGCTCACTGACACAGTGACAGCCTTCTCAGAATGAGTCACCCTGAGTCTCAGAAGTGAGGGGCTTTTATACCATACATTACATAACAGGGACTTTCCACAGACCCCCTTTTGGCCAGAGTCTGAGGGGCTTTCCATTACTTGTACTTAGCTTATTGGTTAGAAGTTGGAGTTACATAAGAGTTGCATAAGAGTTACATAAGGGTTATATTGGGGGGAGGAGGGTTTGCTACCTTTATCTGATTGGTAACCCTTAGTTGACCTCACCATGGATATCTCACTTCCAGAACTAAATTCATGACTAAATTCCAGATATCTGTGCTCAATTCCAGGAATTCTGGAACCAAAATCTAAGCCTAACTTATTCTGCTTTTTTTGTAAGTCTGTCTTGGTGCTGCCTTTGCCTCTATTATCTCTATGTCCCACCTTCATGCCCTCCTTAACTAAGTGTTAAAATAGCATCAGTATCATAGGGATAGCTCAATGGCTTGTCTTCAGAGACTCAGCAGGATCAATCCTCAAGCACTGAGCAGTAGATCTTGAGTATGGAGCATTGCCATGTGTAACTGCCAAACAAGATAAATACCAGCACTAGTCCTGAAGAGTTAATATTAAATATCTCTTTCACCTATAACTAAGAGAAAAGCCATAAGATCTTAGATCTAAGATCTTGAAAGGCCGGAGTACCTTAATATCTAAGCTGTTTTCCCTGAGGTTTATTTTTTATGTATTGTTTTTGGGTGGTTTTTTGTTGTTGTTGTTCTTGCTGTTTATTTGTTTATTTAAATAGAAGCCATTCCAAATGGCTCTGTTAGACTGGGTGACAGTGAGTTATCTAGCAAGGTGCTGAGACAAGAAATTCTAGGCAATATTTGCTTGTCAATATGTGTTGAATGTTTTGGTGCATGTTCCTGGTGCTGTATTTCTTGGGAGCCAGTACTTCCGGGTGTCATGTGATGCTGAGATCAACCTCAGGGCCTCTTGTGTGTTAAACATCTACTCTACTACTTCAAACTCTCTCTCTGGTCCTGGAAGTTTATATGTACTTCAAAATAATGATAAAAATATGTCTACCAAATGATGATAAGAATTAAGGAGGTATATATAGTCATATAAAATATAAGACTTGTGTGAAGAGCATAATTTTTTAAGGAGTGATTTGAGAAATCCTCTCAAAACAGTGGTAATAGAATAAAAATAGAGATAGAGATAAATAGAAAGCTAGTTGGAATGAAATCATCAACTGCAGAGAACACCCAATGAAGAGGAACAGTATGAGAATTTGGTGTGTCGTCCAGGGAGAAAAGTGGTGAGTTCATGTAAAACCTCTGGCTCTTGCTTTAGTGAGATGGAACCACGGGAAAGCTTAGAGCAGAGGTGTGACTAAGCTTATAGAGGCACCAGCATGAAAAGTACTTACAGAGGTTTTGGCAGTAATCTTGGGGAAAGAGAAATATTGAGTTCAGCCAAAGCTATAGTGAAATAATTAGTGGTAAGAGGCTAAATTGTGGCAATATTTTGAAGGTCAGACTATAGAATTTGCTTATAAATCATGGATGAGTACCCCCAAAATGAAGCAAGAATGACTCTCAAGTGTTTTGTTGAATAACATAATAAATAGAATTATTGATGACTACTATGGAAGAAGTGGTGATTTGGGAAGGTGTGAAGTAGTAGTACAAATAACAATAATTCTGATTTTAAATGTATTGGGCTGGAGCGATAGCATAGCGTTAGGGCATTTGCCTTGCACGAGGCCAACGTGGCCAATCTGAGTTCGATTCCTCTGCCCCTCTTGGAGAGCTGGCAAGCTATCAAGAGTATTTTGCACGCAGGGCAAAACCTGGAAAGCTACACATAATGTGTTCGATATGCTAAACACAGTAACAACAAGTCTCACAACGGAGATGTTACTGAGCCTGCTCGAGCAATTTGATGAACAACAGGAGGACAGTGCTACAGTGCTACAGTATTAAAGATAGATAACTAGCAGCATTTCCTATGAAAGAATCTAGTGAATTTTTATCTTGTCAAGATAGCAAAAGATGCAAATTTGCAGATGGGTTTCTGCAGTGGTTTGTCTAGCAAGGAGCTGAGGCATAACAAAGTGAAATAGGCTACCTGCCTCAGAGTCCAGAAGGCTTAGAAGATGGAAGGGAGATCTCCCAGTGTCACATGAAGCCTATCTTTTACAAAGATAAGATCAATATTATAGTTATATAACTAAGCTTTAAGGCAGTTTGGCTTAAAGAGAGCTCGTTCTGCCTCTTACTATTTAGCACTAAGGATAGGCTATATTCTCAGCTCTTAAGCTTCTTCTACATATGAGAAGAACTACTTCTAGCCAACAGACTTTCTGTGCTTGCACAATAAATGTTCTAACATTACCTAAAAATAGGGATTCATTAATTTGTCTTTCTTTGTATGATGGGCAATTCTGTAAGTAGGAGATGCTTGTCTCTCCTAATTACTTTGCTTACACGATATTTAATTCAATGACTTTGCAAAACTTTTGATGAAATGAAGACTAGAAAAGCTATTATTTATTATCAGCTAATAGATTAAAAGTCTAAAATAAGAATCAACTAATTCTAGAGGTAGTAAATTACAGCATTAAGAGTGAAGAGGTGATAGTGTCACAGCTAGGATAAAGAGCCAGATGCTTGAATTTTATTGAATTATTCCTATATAATAGTATACAAATATAATCACAGAATATTCAAGTCTCCATTTCTTAATATTTCATGTATATTTTCTCTTGGAACCAGCAGAAATCCCTGTAGTCTAGTTTGTGTATGATAGTTGGAAAGTAATTCAGAAGAGACTATTGGCAAGTTGAAGAGGGACTTACTTTTATTGAGCGATCATAAAATACCTTATATAAGCATTTGGAGGCCATCCAGTTCTTTCTGGTTGTAGGGAAACTTGTCCTCTAACTCCTGGAAACAGGAATGATAGACTCAGCCAATGAAGCTCAAGCAAACAGCATTACATCATCAAAAGAGTATTTCATTGGCTGTTCACTTTCCAAGTAGCTTTAAGACAGTTTCCAGTACTTTAAACTCTTGCGTTTATAAATCATTTTAGCAATACATCAGAGCTGACTCGTGATACTAAATATGATCTATGCAATATACATAAAATGTGCTTAAACTTAAAAAGTAAATGCTACTTATTTCTATTCAAAATATATAGAAATATATAAAAACTCATTTTGCTGAATCCTAATATTTTTATTTGCATGATGAGACTAGCAGTGCTGGAAAAGAAATTACAAGAACTGTAAAGTGAGGCTCTGCTATGTGTATCAAACTCTGAGGTTTCTAACATATACAGCGTTTCCAATGTAGTCTGTATCCTTACCTACTTGTCTTTGGCACATGGATGGCTTATACTGTATTTAAATATGGAAAAGAGGAGTAGTAAAAGTTTATTTGTAGTTGGGTAAAGTGCTGACTACAGCTAAGGATGTTGAGTAGCATTAATGTAACCAATGATAAAAGACACCCTGTTCGTCATGAACCGATAATTGCTCTTCTATTACAAGAAAGGCTTCTTCATCATCTCTTCTTAATGCCTCAGATTCTTTAGGCAAAAGTAAAATTTCACTTCTTCTATTTAAAGCAGCTCTAACTATTCTGATGTCACAATCCATTTCTCATGCCTTTTTATGACAGTTTTAAGTCACTATTATTGTGACTTAACATTACAATTTACAACATGAATTGTCCATCAGTTTATGTCTTGTGTTGCCAATTAGATTGTACTTAAGATTTAAGAATTATGAATTCTGTAGAAATTCATCTCTCTCAGAAACTAACATAACAAGGCATCTAAGAGTGGTTAATAAGGTGATGCAAAAAGGAATCAGAAGTAGCCATACTTGTAACAAAAGAGAACTCACTCCAGCAAAGAAGATGTGAGTTTCTTGCCAACTTTGCACTTCATAGACTTCTTCCTTCAAGTAAAGATTGTTGAAAGTAAAATAATCTTGGGAATTATAAAATTGTCTAGATTTGAAACTCTTTCTGTCACTATATGTGTTGTAATTTTGGATGAGCTATTTAAAGTCACAATTTATACTTTTCTTGTCTATAAAACAAAGAGGTATGCAATAATTCTGTCAGAATTTTTTAACATCAGTTTTGATCTAAGTATGTTTTAGCTTCATTTTGTATTGCACTTAGCCCAACATGACTCACCATTGAACCAGAATTATCCTTAAATGCTACCTAAACTATTTTTAGAAAAAGTATACTCAAGTAGATAGTTAAGAAAATGCTCCCAAAGGATTCAGCTGCTTTTTGAATAATTTGGATTATTTTGAAATATTTGGATAGTTTCTGAATTCTTAATCTGAAAGCTACAAACAAATCTGGAGAGTTGTTTATATTAAAAACAGAGATAGAGCCTTCACCCACACCTGCCATCTTGCTGCTAGAGAAATGGCCCAGCTCCACAAATAATCTTGCAAAGAATATGATGACACTAAATCTTCCCAAGTAGATTAGTCTAGGCTGAAAACTCTGAGGCCTTCTCAGAATGGCAGAAGACAAATTCCCTTTTCTGCCTGAAGGCACAGCAGCCCACAACCACACCTAGTATGCTATGACATAGAAATAGCTTTAGTCCACAACTGAAGCTCCTTAAAGTGCCAAGTCCTTATCAAATCACCCCAGCCCCGTTGCTCCTTGACTATATGGCTGTGTAACTACCTCCAAATTTCATGTTAATATCAGCCCAATAAGACCACAACAAATCTGATGGGGCAAATGACCACCAAGCTCAATGCACAAAAGCAGTAACAGAAACTAGCACTAATCATCCCAGTAAATCCTCAGACACTGGCTTCAGTAACACCACTGTGAGATACAACAATGATCACAAACTGACTTTTATTGATCTCTGTTTCAGCGATTCCATTTGCCTTTGTGTTGAACAACAATATGAAGAAAATGTATGCCTGCAAGGGGGCAGGCTGGGGTAGTGGATAAGAAACTGGGGACATTTATGGAGAGTTGTCAAACTGGTGGTGGGATAGGTGATGTAACATTTAATGATTGAAACAGCTGTATTATGAACAACTTGAAAAATCTAAGTTTTATAATTAAAAATCCAAAAAAAATAGATAAAATTGTAGAGTGTATACAGTAAAATACTCAAAATTATAACTAAGTAAAGTACTATAGTTGCCTAGAGAGGCCAGAGATGAAACAAAACAAATTTAATTCAGGACTGTGTCTTCTCTCCTTAAATGGTCTAATTTTAATATATGACTGATTTGTTATAGTTCTAATAAAGTTAATGGAAATGCTTGAATTCTTTCCAAGTATTTTGTGCTTTTATTTTAAAAATCAATACCAGGTTTCCATCAAATTACAATAAATCATGAAGTCAATATGTAGACTTTACAGAGTCGGCCAAAGTTTCTCTTTAAAATGACCTAATGCAAGGACAAATACCTTAGAGCCTCTCTGATACTCCACTTTCAGCTTAACCATAATAGAGACTACTTATGATAGTTATTTTTCTTTCTGATTAGACAATTATATGCTTCAGTCTAAATTTCAGTGACCTGGTTTAATTTTGTTTTCTGATTTCAGATTTTATATGTGAGGATGAGTCTACATCACAACTAGAATTGCAAATTAGTCTATAGGAACCCAACAAGAATTTTTTATAAGAACTTTACCTTCTTGACACATTAATTTCTTTATTGCATGGGGTTGGGGTTTTGTTTGTATTTTTATCTACTCTCTAGTCTCCATGATTCACATCCTACTGTTTTGTGCAATGTGAAAATTATTTCTGCAACAATTGTTTGTTGAACACTTAGAATATGCCAACCTGGAAGTACATTGAAATGGAACAAGGGTGAGATTATCCAACCTTCACAGAGTTTTCTGTTCATTGAGGTGATGCTATTTTAAGAAGACAGTACTATGAATTTTAATGACAATTAAAAAAATTAAGACCTGATTGTTAAAATTCTGATCCCTCCATCTCTATTTCCCCTTACTATGTAATTCTTTGTCAATACCAATGACTTCAAAATTGAGAGTTTTTGTCTAATAATATAATTTGTTTTCTTTTGAATGGCAATTTTGACATCAATTAAAAGTGATGTAATTGGAATTGATGACTTTTATCATTAATATCAATTGCATGATAAGATTATATCTTATTAATGCTTACATACTTTAGTAAGATCAATTAATAGACAAAATACTACCATCAAACATTTATTACACAAAAAATAACCAGAAGGAGTTATTGGGACATGCATCAAATTACTAATATAATTTTAACTGCTGAAGGACTTCTTTAAATTGAAAGAAAAGCAATATATGTGAGTAAGTATGATAACCCATGCAGCGAAGTACTGCGTGAGTGCATTAACAAATGAGTAATGGGAAATGTTTGATATTCAGTGCTTTATATTATTTGATCTTCCAAATAGATGCACAAGATTTACATTGATAGTACAATTCTGCAAATAAGAGATCATCACACAACACTGTCTTCCCGCTGTTCATTGATTTGCTTGAGCAGGCCCAGTAACGTCTACATTTTGAGACTTGCTGTTACTATGTTTGGCATATTGAATACATCACGGGTAGCTTGCCAGGCTTTGCCGTGTGGGCGAGATCCTCTCGGTAGCTTGCCGGGCTCTCCAAGAGGGGCGGAGGAATCGAACCGGCTCGGCCAGGCTGGCTGAGAGCACGGCAAACACCCTACACTGTGTTATCGCTCCACTCAAATAAGAGATAAAATACTAAAATACATATATAACATAAAAGCACACCACTAGAAACCACAATTTAGGTTTATATCATAAATAAGGGTCTTTTGGTGCCTGGGTCAGGTAGGATACTTGCCAACCTGGAGTCTATCCCCAGCACCACATATGGTTCCCTGAGCCCAGCAAGAGTGATCCATGGCACCAAATCAGGAGTAGGTATTGAGCACTGCTGGACGTGGCCAAAAAATAAAAATAAAATTTTTAATAAAGGTTTATTTTCTTTAGCTAAACAGAAGCTTTGGAAATAGAAACTTACAAGTTGTCACATCAACATTTACACAATTGGAAAACTTTTGAACGTGAAAAGGGATACAGTTCAAAATTACCTTGGAAAAACAGAAAATACTTGAAGAAACTAAGAGACATGGTTATTCAACCTATATTTCAACTATTCCTGGTGGGGGAGATGTCAGAACATTTTAGAACAGGATTAAAGCCAAGTGTCTCATAAACTTCTGATGGAATAGCCAGTGTTCTCTACTCTCTCAGCTGTGTTTTCAGATCTTCAGTGCTCAAATTTCATATTCTTAAGATGCGAGGTCTGGGTAGATTACAATGATTCTTCCCTCATAAATACATCAATTACCTACTTGAATATTGTAGTCAGTGATGTGTTGATGAGTTTAGGGTTGCAGGATTAATCCCCAAAGAAACCTGTAAAATTATCAGGCTACAAAACCTCAATAGTACTATATTATAAAACAAAGGGTTTAGGAGTATTCCACTGAGTGGCTCAGGTATGAATCTTCACTTCTCACTAAAGACCATGGTATTTAGCGAGTTACTTGCCTGTGCCTGAGCTGCCTTACCAGTAATAAGGGTATAATAATAATGGCCATCAAATAAGAAATTACTTCTAAAAATATTATCCAATTTAATAGTAGTATTAGATTACTAGAATTTCCATTCCTTTCCATCAAGAAGAGAACAGAATTAATAGCACAGTAAGAATGATATATTAAAACTTGACCTAGAAACTGTAGATATAGTTTTGAAGTTCTAAGTCTTGGGTTAAAATGTGAACTTTTCCAAAAAATGGTCTTGAGCAAGTCAAGTTTCTTTTCTAAATTTTAGTTTTTCATCTCTATCACTATCACGATCATGATCATCCTGTTGTTCGTCGATTTCCTCGAGCAGGCACCAGTAACATTGTTTTCTTTCTAGCCCTGAGATTTTAAAAGAGCCATTTAATTGCTCTTTCAGGATTAGGAGAATGAGACCCATCATTGTTACTGGTATTTTGCATATTGAATATGACGCGGGAAGTTTGCCAGACTCTGATGTGCGGGCAGGATACTTTTGGTAGCCTGCCAGATTCTCCAAAGAAAAAGTAAGATAATATGATGTTGTGTGGCCACAAATGCGGATGCGTGGTTCCAGGAGCTGGGTTTTATAGTCTCTGCGTCTTGGCCATTGATGGGACCAACCTGGCGCTGGCGCCAGCTGGCGGGTGTGACACCTACCTACTGGAAGATGGAGGGTCTAGGTGGAGAAGGCCCAGTCCCAATCCGAGTAGGCTTGGAGACCTCAGCCCCAGGACCCGCATGCCTGGATTCCTCTGTCAGTTTTTTCATGCATGAGGCCCATCCAGACGTGTGGAGAGTGGTCCCAGCATGGCCGTGGCTGGCTCTGGAGGTCCTCAGCTTCTGGGGCTCTGCTCGGGGCGGTGGGAGGAAGAGAAACTCAACCCTTTCCCCTCCAAGGGGCCCCGGTGAGGACAGCCAGGCGCGGGGGCAGGAGACTCGCTTTCATCTTTATAAACTACAACAAATGCCTATTTTCACAAAACGATGTTTAACTCACAGTTCATTGTACATATCAGAAAATATCTTATAGTCTGGAAAATTTCACGTAAAATAGCTAAAAGTTATAATTGCACTGTAGCACTGTCCTCCCATTGTTCATCGATTTGCTTGAGTGGGCACCAGTAACACCTCCATTGTGAGACTTGTTACTGTTTTTGGCATATCGAATATGCCACCAGGAGCTTGCCAGGCTCTGCCATGTGGGTGGGATATTCTCAGTAGCTTGCTGGGCTCTCTGAGAAGGCCAGAGGAATCAAACCCAGGCCAGCCACGTGCAAGATAAAGGACCTACCCACTGTGCTATCGCTCAGTATATTTTATTAGAAAATAGTTAATGATTTATTGAACAAAAATGCCTGGCATTTGAAACGTTACAAATAATTTTAAGAATAGAAATGTAGGGGTGAGAGAAGTAGGGAGTCTTTGGGACCTAGGTGGAGAAATATGGGTACTTTGGTGGTGAATGTGGTGTTGGAATGATGTATGCATGAAATCGTGATTAACAGTATTTCAAATCACAGTACCTCAATAAAGATTAAAAATAAATTTCTTATATAAAACTGCTCATAGCGTTTCCATTATAACTCAAAAGGTGAATTATTTTTGGCAGGTTTGGAGTAAGATCTGAAAAAATACCCTCCATAATTACCAGCTTTAGGTGAAGTAAATTTTAATTTTTTTTTTTTTGGTGGAACAAAAAGAATTTGTAGGCAAACGTTGTGAACAAGTTACTTATCATATAGTTTACAGCCTGGAGAACAACAAAATACATCCTCTTAAATACATGGTTAAAGTTGTGATATTTAAATGTAAATTAAGAATATAGGAATGAAAACATTGCAAGGGCAGGGGCCAGCTTTATTTGGAAGAAAACTTTGTTGTTCAGTGCAGACAAATATAAGTAGCAAATGCTAAATCCAATGAAGAAGTCAGCTTCAATTCCCACGTGTTATCTTGGTCGAGCAAATAAAGCGAGCAAGAGAAGGAGAGTTCAAAAGAGGGTCAAAAGAATCTCCCAGGAAAATTTTTCAGAGAAAGGTGGTCAATCAAGTATGAGAAAGAACTCCTTTTTGCGTTTCTCTAAAGTCAGATTAAATATGGACATTCCCATATGGAAATCTTGCGAAAGCAAGGAATCAGAAAATACATTTTGTGGAAAATCTATTTTAAAATAAATACTCACTGTCTAAAACAAGCAATCAGGAAATGCATCATTTATTAAAAAAACAAAGAAAAAACAAACCTGTATTTTTAAAAGAAATCGATAGATTAATATTCACTGTCCTTGAAAGAAATGTGTTTATTTCACTGTGTTCCCAGAGCATGTGAGAATTCTGAGTGCCTGATGCTGTAATGCAATTATCTTGTTCATTATTCCCATCAGGCAGGGACCATCCCATTTTCTAGTTGGATTGAGTTAACTGCCCTAAAGTCTGACCATTTCCAAAATGTTCTTTCTCTTTAGAATTGCTTGCCATTATTCAACTATGTGAAGCAAAAAAATATTCATAAAACCCACTTAAAACTTAAGTGGTTGAAAGAACGCAGAGTTGCCTAGCAACATAGCTCCCTGGCTAAGCCTTATGACACACTGAAGAGATCTCTAGAGAAGAGAGGAAACCTTGCTTCCAGCTGAGCTTTCTCACTAGTTAAGTGGGCAAAAGCATTTCCACCTTTTGGGAAACAGCTTAATAAGATAACAAGCTTGAAGTAAATGATGACTAGAATTTTTTTCACTATTCTTCTATGATTGAACTGTCAAGTTCAAGTCTTAACCTCTGAAACCTCATAGTACTTAGGTTTAGATTCTGATTTTATCACCGGTTTAATTATCTTGAACTTTCCCATTGAAGACCCTATTTACATAATTTTTATGTAAAGTACCACCCCATCTATCAATCTGCATGTACTTATTTTTAGATTTTACATGATTTACTGAAAGAACAGTGCTTCTTTTAAAATTAGTATGTACATATATATTTTATTTTAGGCACTGTGTTCTACACTATTGTTTAATGGCAGAGTTTCGCGCATAGGCTGTTCCAGCACCACATCTCTCATCAGAGTGACAACTGATATCGCTTGAGGGAATCCAGTGTATAAAGCACTTTACTTGAAGTTAATCACAAACTCTTTTAGGAACAGAAGTATCTTCAGAATTTGGACTGGCCTTCGAAAACACTGAACAAAGTGACTTATGTGACTCTCAGTGCTCCCTTAAAGTTGGAAGTTTTTTTTTTTATTGTTTTGTTTTGTTTTATAAAGTTGTGCTGTGGTGAGTCTGGACAATCCTATAGTATTCAGATTGTAGAAAAAACAGCAAATTGAGGCTTTACTTAATATTTACCCCAAATCACTCACAGATTTTAAGTGGCAAAGGTAAAGTTCAAACTCATGCCTTCTAAATACCTGTTTAGTATGTACAAGCAAATCAATTAGGTTGAGAGAATTATTGCCATACCAGAACTATAGCTACAAGTTTGACAAACATCTTCCCACACAATATTATTTAGGGAAAAATGGAAAATTGGCCAAGGTAAAACTAATGCACTACTTATAATTTCAGGAGTCTATATGTTAAGTAGCAAGAACTTATATGGTAAAAAACATATTTTTATGTTTTGATACCATTTCATTTTAAATATATATATACATTCATCAAAGTAGACAGACAATTTTGAGAATACTTTTTATATAGCAGTTGCAGCAAAACATTATCTGCTTCCTGCTAGATGCCCTCATATTCCTTTGCAGTCTTTTCCTTGGTCCCTACAGGTTAGACCTATTCCACTTAGCTTTACCTGCTTCTTCTCTTCATTTTCACATAATCATGCAGTACATTCTTTTACACACTTAGCTTCTTTTACTCAAAATTATATATAAATTCATCTTCAATTTGTCTTATATATAATTCTTTTATGTTTTTAGCCCTTGTAATATTTTCATATGATATAATGCACGTCAATTATGTATTCTGCTGTTCAGTGATCAAAATAAAAGTAATACTTGTCTTTAAATGTATATGTTTACATAATTTGGGGTAGGGTACTGGGGCCATACTTGGTGGATCTTAGGACTTGTTCCTGGCTCTGTGTTTCTGGATCACTCCTGGAAGTCTCAGGGGACCACATAGGGTGGCAGGAATTGATGCCAAGTTGGTCAAATGCAAGACAAGCACCTTGCCTGCTATACTGTTGCTCCAGCCCCACATATAATGCTAGTGGTCTAATAATCTGGGAGTATTATTTGTTGTCTATAATGTATAGTATACTTTTCTTTTATTAATTATTTTTGTAATGGTTTTCAAAACCATAAAATCATTTATCTTGCTACTTTTCCAGGCTTTTAATTTCTCTCTCAAATTTGTTAGTTTTATATGCAGAAAATTTTTCTTATATTTAATTATTTCTCATTTTTATTCCTAACAAGTTTTACTCAGTTATAAAATTATTACCTAATTTTTGCTAACTTAATAATCACCAATTTTTATTTCCATCACAATCTTAATTAACTATTGTGATCTATAAAATTCACATAGCAATAATAATTGACCCATAGACCACATAGATTTAATAATAAAAAGTGTTACTATCAATAAATAATATTACTTTATCTTCATGATCATACGTTTTTCTCCCTTTTACTTGCCTTTGAGGGGCATTTGTTACAATACTGAAATAAAATCATAATAAGATGCACCATTCACATTTATGATTTCAGAAGTTAAGTTTAGCAATTTTTATAATTACATATAAATTTTCCTTTAGGGTTTCTAGATGCTATAAATCATAGTAAAAATTCTTTTACTTCTTTAATAAGCTTTTTCATCAATGGATGTCAAATTTTATTAAATTATGTTCTGTATATATCAAGATGATTATATAATTTTTCTTCTTTAATCTTTTATATGATTATAATGATTAAATTTTAATGTTAAAGTAAACTTTTCTTCTTGAAAATCCAAACTTCATTGTGATGCATTGTACTTTTTTGTATGTTGTTTCACACTGTCTAAAATCAATTTACTTTTGCAGCTATAATTTTGATTGTTCCATAAATTTCCATTTTATGATATTCTTTTCAGATTTTGACATCAAACTTATTCCCATCTTACAAAATAAACGCAGGAAATTTTTTCATCTTATTTTCTGGAGAATACATCTTATTTTCTGGAGAATATGTATAATATTAAAGCAATTACTCAGTTAAACTTTTGATAAAATTAATTGATATAACAGCTGGTCCTGGTGAAGTTGGCTTTGTGAGATGTTTTTTCAAGTACAGTTTTATCATATAAGGATAGGTAAGCTTCTACAGATTTTCTACTTCTCGTGCAGGACTTTTTGTCCTAAATCTTTGGTATTTCATTCTGTTTTAGGAAGAGAGGATATAGAGGCCATGTTCCGGGACACTCTGAAGTACTGGTGTTCAATGAGGGGCAGGGTAAATAATCAATGACTAATCCAGAACTAACAGAGTCACAGATAAACATTGAATATTCATCTCTATGAACCTTTATAAATCTGAATGATATTATCCACAAAAAAACATATTTTCTTAATCAGGTCTTTTATTTAAACACAATGGAGTCTGAGCTGATCTTGGCATAAAAACATGAGAACTTAAGGATTAACCTATTTAAAAAGTTAGACTTTGTCTGGCAAAATTAACACTTGGATGCTAATACATTTGGTTTATGAAACTGAGCCAACAAGTCCAATCTCCAAAGCAAAAGCCAGTGAGACTGAAGTTGTTTGTCAGTGTCTTAACTAGCTGATTTGGGCTCTGGGACCAATTTTCAGTGCTATCAGGAAATTGAGTATAAATGGGGAAATGGAGACAGAAGTCTATGATGCCAACACTGATGGAAGACTTTAGTTCAGGACTACAGATCAATTGACAGGCAGATGACAGTGAATCATGACAAACACAGGTTCTAGCTTCCTTAAATAAGACCAATTTTCCATTCTGAGAGTAGCTGCCTGTTTCTTTATGAACATCTTTGATTTAATCTAAATTGTCTCAGAGCTGAGTATCCACATGATAGGCCCAAGAACTATAGCTTGGAATAAATGAAATGGCTAGAGTAAGAATGAAGCTAACATAACAACATTGCAAATGGTTTCAGTGATTTGTCTATACGGAGTTCACATTCTAAATACATTTTTTAAAGAAAAAAATTAGAAACTTTACTACCTTATTCCTTTGAAACAATTTCCTTTTCTCAATGGAATTTGAAATTGAGATAGGTAAACTTCTAAATTATGTGTACGATGTAGAATCAGAAATAGTACTTCACCAGTGGGACAGTAATGAGTATATGTGAGGAGGATGTGCAGAAAATTAATTGCAATTGGAATACATGGGGAGAAAGTGCCAGGCAATTAATGGCTTCAAAGACAAAGCTGTTATAAATATCTCATACTCAGGATCATTATAGTAAAAAAAAGAATGCAAGTTGTAGTGGTCTTTAAAAAAAATAAAAAGAAATTAGGAGCATGCATGTTTTTCTTTAATCATCTTGAAAAGATGTCTCTCATGCAACCACCTCCATGTTAACTCACCGATTGGCAGGCTCTAATGATTCATGACTAAATCTCTGCAATCTGGATTGCAGCTAAAATTCCTGGATGCACATGCTACCCCTAACTGAAAACTTTGTGGCACCCTCAGGAGAACGGCAAGCTGAGTCCCCAGCCTGCTGAAACCCTGGCACCTTCACTCACACCCAACTGTTACAGCCACATCAACAAATCAACTCCACTAATATTCTCTTCAGTCACCAAACTGTGAAAATTTTCAGGTACCCTGGTGCACAGGCTGAGAACTCAGGGGTCTCCTCTGAGTGAGGGCAGGCAGCCTACCATTTCATCCCTACTTCATACTTCAGGAAGCCACAGCAGCCACAACTACCTCCCACAGCTGCCACCATGCCAACTTATTGGCCCAGACCATAGATCATCAAGTCTCTGAACCTCACACAGCTGCACATGCCTCTTAATTCCTCAATACTAAAACTCCAGTAGGAACACACCAAACTAAATTGGAAAGTAAAAGCCAACCAAACTCAACAAACAGAAACAATAACACTGAAGGTTCAACTAACAACAAACAGTAAATCCTTAGACAACGACTAAATATATCTCATCTCCTGTGATGAGATAAAACAATTTTTATATAAAATTTATTTTATACTTATTGACTTTAATATTGAAACTTTGTTATCAAATCAATTTCAACTCTAGAATTGCAACAACAGTTGTGGTTTTTCTCTACAAATAATGACAAATATACAGAAAGAAAGAAAAGAGGGAAGGAAAAAGGAAAAGAAAGAAAGAAAGAAAGAAAGAAAGAAAGAAAGAAGAAAGGAAAGAAGAAAGGATGCCTTTCCTTTAAAAGTCCCTGAATTAACAATAAATTCACTATGTCATATGAAAGAGTGTTCTTTTTTTCCTGTTTTCCTTTTTTAAAACAATATTTTAATGAATCGCTGTGAGGTACTGTTACAGACTTACAAACTTTTGTGCTTACATTTCAGTCATACAATGATTGAGTACACATCCATCCACCAGTGCCCATCCTCCACCACCAATGTTCCCAGTATCCCTCCCACCACCCCCACCGAACCCTCTCTTCCTCTGTGGCAGGAAAATTCCCTTTTACTCTCTGTCTCTCCTTTTGGGTGTTATGATTTGCAATGAGAGTATTAAGTGGCCATCATGTTCGGTCTATAGTCTACTTTCAGCATGTATCTCCCATTCCAAGTGAGCCCTCCAAGCATTCTTTACTTGGTGGTCCCTCCTCTATCTCTGATGCCTGAAAGATTATTCTTAAAATGTTTTTTGGGGGATATTGGAAAATTTTATTGAAAAGTAGAAGAGAAAAGAAAAGGAACTCACCAATTGGGGACGATCTTAGCATAGGACTAATTTAAAATGTTTTCATTTGCTTGTCTTGTAAGAAATGAGAACAACCTGGGAAATCTAGGACGTGTAAACTATTTATTCTTATTACTTGATTATTAATCATTGAATTTTCCTTTCTCAGCTCTTCATTTATCATAGAATATTTATAAACATTTATTAGAATGCTGTGGATAGAAAAAATAAAACATCATAATAATGAAGTTACTTTGGGCTGGAGCGATAGCACAGCGGGTAGAGCGTTCGCCTTACAAGCGGCCAACATGGCCGACCCGAGTTCGATTCCTCCGCCCCTCTCGGAGAGCCCGGCAAGCTACTGAGAGTATTGGATATGCCAGACACAGTAACAACAAAGTCTCCAATGGAGACGTTACTGGGCCCGCTCGAGCAAATCGACGATCAACGGGAGGGCCTTTACCTTACCTTTAATGAAGTTACTTTAGCATGGCAATGAATACTATTATACATTGTAGGATAACACTGTTTTGTCCTTCCTGCATAGCCTCAGGTAGTTTAGGTTTATTGGGTTGCTCCCATCACAGTGCTCCCATTCCTCTGTGTTTATTTGTAACTTTCTTTGTGCTCTGTTGACTTATAAATAGTTTTTCTCTTCTCCCTAAGTCCTTTGCATAGTCTATTAAGAGCAATCTCCTTTTTGTATGAACACAAGAAGACATGCTTTTGTAATGTGACTCTCAGTAATATTTCCCTTCTGGGCATCTGTTCTCTCACCTAAGCCTCAATTTCCTTTACTCCCTAGCGCCCCCCCTACCCAAAGCAGGGTCCCTGCTAGGGACTGGATGGAACCAGGGCAAGCGGTAAGCTATGTGCTACCCTGGCATCGAGATGGGCCTGGCCAAAGTGCCATAATGCTTAACTATAAGTTAACAGCTTGGGCATGGACAAATGCAGTCATGATCCAAAAAGGTAATTACTAGATTTGGACCCTGTAGGGTTAGTAATGATTAATCTTGCCTGAGTGCTGTAGTCTGAATCTGTGGCAAGATGTTCCCAGGAGAGCTGCCCTACAAGTTTCATTGGTATCTCTTACAGTGTCCATACATAACTAGCTAGTATTGATATGTTGATAGTTAGCCAGGCAACTCGGAAAGCCCGGCAAGCTACTGAGAGTATCTCGCCCACATGGCAGAGCCTGGCAAGCTACCTGTGATGTATTCGATATGCCAAACGCAGTAACAACAAAGTCTCTAATGGAGACGTTACTGGGCCCCGCTCGAGCAAATCGAACAACTGGGAGGACAGTGTTTTGTTAATTGGACTGAGGAAAAGAGAAAAGTACCTTAGGAGGGCTGGAGCGATAGCACAGCGGGTAGGGCGTCTGCCTTGCACGCAGCCAACATGGCTGACCCGAGTTCGATTCCTCTGCCCCTCTCGGAGAGCCCGGCAAGCTACTGAGAGTATTCGATATGCCAGACACAGTAACAACAAAGTCTCTAATGGAGACGTTACTGGGCCCCGCTCGAGCAAATCGAACAACTGGGAGGACAGTGTTTTGTTAATTGGACTGAGGAAAAGAGAAAAGTACCTTAGGAGGGCTGGAGCGATAGCACAGCGGGTAGGGCGTCTGCCTTGCACGCAGCCAACATGGCTGACCCGAGTTCGATTCCTCTGCCCCTCTCGGAGAGCCCGGCAAGCTACTGAGAGTATTCGATATGCCAGACACAGTAACAACAAAGTCTCTAATGGAGACGTTACTGGGCCCGCTCCAGCAAATCGATGATCAATGGGAGGGCCTTTACTTACTTTACTTACTTACCTTAGGAGGTATTTTGCCTGGGGCAGTCAGGAAGGGCTTTAGAATACCTATTAGGTGGGCCCTCAGGAAGGGCTTTCTTATGTTAATTTGGCTACCTGACTGGGTGCAGTATCAGCCCAGACTGCAGGGTAGTCGGTGAGGCAAGAAAGCTGGAGAGGAGAGAGTGCAGGCAGGGTGGCAAGTTGGACTACGGAGAGGCTAGCCAGGGGGAACACATGCTGGAGAGAACCTGGGCCCTCCATAACATAAATTTCTTCTATGGGATAAACTTCCTTGTAGTAAACTGCTACTAAGATCAGCCAGCCTGGTCCTCGTCTCTTCCTTCATCTGCCCTTGGCCAACAGCCATCCCAATCCAGGACACACACAGTGACTCAAGAGCACAGAATGTGGGTGGTGAGACAGAGCTGTCCAGAGAGCCCGTGAACACACAACCTTCAACGTGCATAGTTTTTTACAATACATTACTATTTTCTATGTGAAAGTTTTGTCCTAATTTGTTTACATATATGAAAGATTTTATTCATTATAACAAGCAATGAGATGGGTACTCAGACTTAGGACATTTTAGAAGATTTTGTTCTTGAGGAATATAAGGCACAGAGAGATTATAGAATTTGTCCAGGTTTACTAAATTAAAATACAGATCTTCAAGACCCAAATTTTATATTCAACCACAATACTATAAATACATCTGGGTTTTTGTTTGTTTGCTGTTTTTGGCAGATTGTAAATTGGGATGACTCCCAAACTCTATGCATCTTGGTAGTCCCATTGGGTGATTGTCATCAATGGGGTTGTCATTTCTATGCATGAGCCCAAAGGAGCATTGTTGTGTGGTTTTACTACTGGGATTACCTATGTGATGTCACTTCTCAGTGCTCATGGTCCTTCATGATAGTGCCAAGCAATACTTGGGGAACTATGTGGTGTCGAGGACTGAACACAGGTCAGGTATATACTAGGTAGCATTGTATCATGGTCCTCCTATTGTTCATCAATTTGCTTGAGTGGGCACCAGTAATGTCTCTATTGTGAGACTTGTTACTATTTTTGGCATATCAAATACACCACATGGAGCTTGCCAGGTTCTGCTGTGCAGTGGGATACTCTCGGTAGCTTGCTGGGCTCTCCAAGAGGGACAGAGGAATTGAAACCAGTTCAACTGCATTCAAGGCAAACACCCTACTGCTGTGCTATCGCTCCAGCTCATACACTATACTAGGTATGTGTCCTAACTGCTATACCATCAACCAGTCCTCAATACCCTTAATGAGTGTAAATACTGCTGACAATATAAAGTCTAAGTTATAATTTTCCCAATAAAAAAAACATTATCTTCTATGAATTAAATATTGATGCCTTAGACAAGGTAAGACATGTCAGTACGGTAGAAAGATTCAGATTTTTCTAGCGTTTTATCCACACTTTATTTGTAACCAGCTGATTTTAGCTTGAATTTTTTACAGAAAATATTTTTGTGAAAGTGAACTTTTTCATAGCTGCTTGCAAAATTTCTTTATCATTCTTTTGTTTCCTGCTCATGATCTAAACCAACTTCTACAGTCTATTTCTATTGCTAGAAATAGGTGAAAGGTCTCCTTCCTGCATATTGGTTCAACCTTGCTGTAATCACATTTCATTTTTATTTTTTTCATCATCCTGTTATTCGTTGATTGCCTCGAGCAGGCCCCAGTAACGTCTCTTTCATCCTAGCCCTGAGATTATATTCAAGGCTACTTAGGAGAATGAGACCCATCATTGTTACTGGTATTTGGCATATTTGGTACGCCACGGGGAGTTTGCCAGACTCTGCCCTGTGGGCAGGCTACATTCGATAGCCTGCAAGTTTGTCCAAAGTAGGAATGAGACAATAAGATAACCACATTTTGTTTTAATTTATCACTTACAAACCAGCCCTAGAATATATGAAGCTGGAGTGTCTGAAGCATTGGTACTGCTAACTAGAGATCACTGCATTAGAAACAGACTGGCATCTCTGCTGTGTTTCTGTAAATCTCTACAAATAGTCAATACTGCAAGGAAAAGGAAGTGAAAGCAACCCTTGTTTCACTATTCCTTATAAATGTCATAACATAATGGCACCACCTCCTCCCCCCCCATGTACTTTTAATACAGTTTCTTATGCAAAGTAGTTTAAAGGCTCATTAGGTTGAAAACAGTCAGTGACATTTCAGTGGTAGGAATGAAACACAAAAATAAAAAATATAATCTCTATGCATTTCACTTCCATCTTTCTGTTGTTGCTCAGGGATTAACTGGCTCTGTCCTCAAGGGGTCACACCCAGTAGGGCTCCAAAGACCTTTTGGATGCTGGGAATCAAATCCATGCAAGACATATGCAAGGTAAGTACCCTACTCCATAGTGTTTGTACTATCACTCCAATCCCTAAATTTTGTTATTTTCTTAACCAAGAAATCTGAAACTAAGGAAAAGACATTACTTATGACCTAATAATTCTATGACAATTCAAGAGCTTGTAACTAAGGGATTATACATAGATAAAATGCAGAAAATTAACAGCTATAGTTGTACCCCTACTTTAGAGGTCTTCGAGTACCAGAGTCATCACTGCTCAGGTCCCCTAAGTCTTGCTTTTTATTGTTTTACCAAGATGACATGCAAAATTTGCTTGTAAAAGTTTTCTCTGGTGAGCAAACAATAAACAAAGATAAAAATATTTGAAAAACCCAAATGCTCTTTAATTTTAATTGCAGATCTGCCTATTTAAAAGTCAAGAAATGTGCATATATATGGTTACCTTGCATGGATTATTATTTTTGTATAATTTAGGGGCAGAAAGAGTTGGTGCACTAGATAGAAAACCTAGTGTAATATAAGGAATGTGGATTTGTATTTAAAGAGATCAGAATTCGTTTTAAACCTTGCGACTCACTAGTATGTGACTTGGATAGACTATCTCTCTGAGCTTCAGTCTAATCTACAAAATAAAGATAATCATACACAAGCACGTGCCTTCCCTTTATACATGTTTAAGAGCTGAATAAGATAACATACCCAGTAGAAACTTAGTTTTCCTAAGTTTTAAATGCTAAATCACCATATGGGGTAGGGCTGAGTGTAAGAGACAGACTAATAAGTGGTCCATCTTAGAAAATGCCACAATAGAAGAGGAAATCCTTTTGGCATAATTTTCTTTACCTCACCACAACTTCTTTGGTATAAAAATTAATATGAATCCAGTGTTGAATAAATTGATGGAACTCTTCTTGAGAATTTTTCATAATTAATAACTCTAAACCCAATAATGAGAGAGGCTTAAGTTGGAGATGGCATCAAAGACTCGTGGTACAGTGGAAGACGTTCAGGACACATGCATAGTGGTCAGGGGATCTAGTTCCATCTGGGTTATAAACAGCAAGTCACCTGGTACCTTGAGTCAGTTTCCTCACTTAAAAAATGAGAAATATAGCCCAGTGGTTTTGACAGCTGAGAAAATGGGTCAGCTGTTAAAGAACTGTGCACATTCAGAAAAGGTAGCTAGCAATCTGATTTCCTAAATGAGAACTTAACTAAACAATTCCTGGGTCATTGATAGTTATTATTATTATTATTATTATTATTATTATTATTTGTTTAATTAATTTATTTGTTTAATGTATCACCATCAGGTACAGTTACAGACTTACAAACTTTTGTGCTTACATTTCAGTCATACAATCACAATGATCGAGTATCCATTCCTCTACTAAGGCCCATTCTCCACCACCAATGACCCCAGTATCCCTCCCCCGCTGTACCCCTGCCCTCCCACCTCTGTGGAAGGTGCATTCCCTTTTGCTCGCTCTCCTCTTGGGTGTTGTGGTTTGCAATACAGGTATTAAGTGGCAATCATGTTTGGTCTATAGTCTCCTGGTGCACTGATTGTTGGTAGAGAAGTAGGCCCCATCACAAGGAACCAAGCACACATTACCTTATTCCATATTCCTTATAATCACCTTAATAAAATGACCTTATTCCTTATAAACAATGTGCCACAATAGACAAGGCATAGATCTAAAAAGTTATTAGAGTCATATGTTTCATAAAATGGAAATCAGAGAAACTTCTTTGGGTGGCAAGTGCTGTGGGTGTGTTTCTGGACACTTTGACAGATTTGCAGCTTCCAATTCAGTTCAAGGTCTCTATCTGTCATCTATCATCTGCTGAGCAGAGCTTGAGTGAAGTTAATCACTATTTATAGGACTCTCCTTAGTAAAGAGCTGAATATTTCCACATGGGCTATCATAAAAGACTTGACTTTCATTTCTTTAGATGTGGGGATCCCAGCATGTGTTTTAACAATACCACTCATTGAAGAGGTTTTATTGCTCGTTGTATGATTTGATCATTTGCCATAAATTTGATGAACATGTATGTAGAGACTGAGTTCTGAGCTCTTTGCTCCCTCTCTTTCATTGGACTATGTGTTTACTGCTGTCTAATATTTTAATACCATTTTTAATAAACTGACTTTGCTTTGTAGTATCATACAGAGTCAAAGAGCATGGTGCTTCACTTTGTCTCTTTTGTCTCAGGATTTCTTTAGGTACTTATTATGCTTTTCTATATTTCCACACAAATTTGTGAATTATTTTTTTTTATTGAAGCAAGTTTTTGTAGAAACATTTTTAGAAAGTCATGTGGAGAAAGAAGTAAGTGTTCAAGAGAGAACACAGGCTTCTACAAAGTGGAAATAAGCAAGCAAAGAAACATCAAAACAAGCAAGTGAGATATATGTTTAAGGCACAGCATGGACTTTTCTTTAATTTGCAAAATGTCACTGGGACTTCTATAGGGGTTGCAATAAATCTGTGAATTGTCTTAGGTAGTATGAACTTTGTAACAATATTAATTCTTTGAATTATGATCATATGTTTTTACTATTTTTCAATTTCTTTGTTTCTTCTATGTCTTTAAACAACATAATATAGTTTTCAGTGAGTATATGTTTTTTCCCCTTTGTTAAGTTCACTGCAGACTTTAAACAGCTTTGGTGTAAATGCATATGAGATGGTTTTCCTAATTTTTAAAGATGTATTTAATGTAGAAAAAAGCTACAAATGCTGATGCAATTTTAGGATTAATATTGATTTGATAAAATCAAAAGTATAAAAATTAATTCATGTGAAATTCTTATATTTGATCACTCCATTGTAAAGTTCTTATCTAAGAGTTTTTTAAGTTGCTTGTTGCTACTTGATCCATCTGTATTATTGTTTTGGTTGGCTTCTATGTTACTTTCCCATGTAATTTGGTATGCTCCTACTGGATTTCAATCCTGAGGAATTAGGAAGTGTTTTTCAGCTGTGCGTAGTCCAGAGTTTTCAGGGTCTTAGGTATGATCATGCCAATGGGTTGTCATGATAGTGGCTTTGGGAGGTGGGTGTGGCTGCCCAGGCTTTAGAAAGCATGAGGGGTTAGGGGAGTCTGGGTCAGAAAAACACCAGAGTCAGAAAAACACATGAGTCAGAAAAACACCAGAGTTCTCAGCCTAAGCATTAGGTACCTGAAATTATTCAGTTCGGTGTGTCTGTAGAGAATATTCATCAAGTGTTGGAGTTAAACCCTTGGCATGACTGCAGTGGTGGGGTGTGAGTGTGGTGGCTGGAGCTTCAGCTGGGCAGGTATTCAGCCCACCAGCCTCCTGAGAGCACCCTGGAGTTTTCAGCTACAGAGACCCATGATTTCATAAATTTTAGCTGCTTGGTGTGCATTTCCTGGGAGATTTATTGGGGAATCAGGAGAGCAGTGCAGGTGGATGAGTCAGCATTGCAGCAGTTCCGTTTTCTTAATTTTCATATCTAGTGTCTCATATATAAAAATGTGGTAGATTTTTGTATGTTTGTATAATTAATTTTTATATTGCAACTTCAGCACATTTATTTATAATTCCTAGCAGTTTGTTTTTCATGGAATATTTAGGGTTTTTATATGTATAATATATACATATATCTGTATATGTGTATATACATATTTCTGTATATGTATGTATATACACTGTCATCTACAAATGAGAACTTTATATCTTTTTTTTTTATTAGTGAAACACCATGAGGTACAGTTGTAGATTTGCAATTTTTTGTGCTTGGGTTTCTATTATACAATGATCAGATACCCATCCCTCCACCAGTGCCCATTTTCCACCACCATGGATAATATCCCCCCCACCCCCATACCCCCACCCCCCCTGCCTCTGTGGCAGGGCAATCCCCTGTGTTCTCTCTCTCCTTTTGGGTGTTGTGGTCTGCAAAAGAGGCATTGAGTGGCAAACATGTTCAGTCCATAGTCTACTTTCGACATGCATCTCCCCTCCTGGGAGGAAACTCCAAACACCCTTTATTTGGTGTTCCCTTTTCTATCTGAGCTGCCCTTTCCTCTAGAATGCCCAGCTGGCCACTAAGCTATGGAGTAATCCTCCTGGTGCTGATCTCAGCTATTCTTGGGTATTAATCTCATATTTTGTTACTTTATATCCCCCAAATGAATGCAATCTTTCTATGTCTATCCCTCTCTTTCTGACTCATTTCGCTTAGCATGATACTTTCCATGTTGTACCACTTGTATGTAAATTTCATGACTTCATCTTTTCTAACAGCTACATAGTACTCCATTGTGTAGATGTACCAAAGTTTCTTTAACCAGTCATCTGTTCTTGGGCATTCAGGTTTCTTCCAGTTTCTGGCTATTGTAAAGAGTGCTGCAATGAACAAACAAGTGCAGATGTCACTTCGACTATACATTTTTGCCTCTCTGGGATATATTCCCAGGAGTGGTATTGCTGGGTCAAATGGGAGCTCAATTTCTAATTTTTTGAGAATCGTCCATACTGTTTTCCAGAAGGGCTGAACCAGCCGACATTCCCACCAACAGTGAAGAAGTGTCCCTTTCTCGCCACATCCGCGCCAGCATTGGTTGCTTTCGTTCTTTTGGATGTGGGTCAGTCTCTGAGGTGTGAGATGGTATCTCATTGTGGTTTTGATCTGCATCTCCCTGATCATTAATGATGTAGAGCATTTTCTCATGTGCATTTTTGCCATTTGGATTTCTTCTTTGAGAAAGTTTCTGTTCATTTCATTGCCCATTTTTTGATGGGGTTGGATGTTTTCTTCTTGTGGAGTTCAACCAGTATTTTGTATATCCTCGATATCAACTCCTTGTCAGATGTGTATTCCGTGAATATCCTTTCCCATTCTGTAGACTGTCTTTGTATTTGGTCACTGATTCTTTTGAGGTGCAGAAGCTTCTTAGTTTAAGATAGTCCCATTTATCTATCTCTTTTCACTTGCTCGGCCAGTGGCATGGCATCTTTGAAGATACCATTAGCTTCAATGTCATGGAGGGTTTTGCCAACTTTGTCTTCAATGTACCTTATGGTTTCTGGTCTGATGTTGAGGTCTTTAATCCATTTTGATCTTACTTTTGTACATGGTGTTAGGCAGAGTTCTGAGCCCATTTTTTTTGCATGTCGCCGTCCAGTGATGCCAGCACAAGAATTTGTCAGAACTTCTTACTGTACAAAACCCTTTCATGAAACTAAACAACTCAATGCTGAGCAACAAATGGATCAGGAAAGAAGTCAAAGACGAAATCAAAAGGATACCTGGAAAGAAATGAGAATGAAGACAGGAGCTACGAGAATTTATGGGATGCAGCGAAAGCCGTATTAAGGGGAAAATTTATAGCTCTGCAAGCATGCATACCTCAAGATGGAAGAAAGTATGCACATAAACAACTTGACTTCATAGCTCAAGATCCTAGAAAAGGATAAACAGAATGAGCCCAAAGTAGGCAGAAGGAAAGAGATCATAACATTTAGAGCAGAAATCAAAGACATGGAAAGCAAAGAAAGAATCCGAAAGATCAATGAAACTAAGAGTTGGTTCTTTGAGCAAATAAATAAGATAGATAAACCACTAGCAACACTCACAAAGAAACAGAGAATCCTAATAAACCGAATAAGAAATGAGAATGGGGATATCATAACAGAAGCCAAAGAAATTCTAAAGATCATCGAGGCTACTTTGAAAGTCTGTATGCCACGAAACAAGAGAATCTAGAAGAAATGGATAAATTCCTGGATTCCTATGATCTCCCGAATCTGAATCAAGAAGATATAGAGTACCTGAATAGACATATTAACATCAAGGAAATTGAAACTGTAATCAAAAGTCTTCCCAAAAACAAAAGCGCAGGTCCAGATGGATTCACTAGCAAATTTTTCCAAACATTTAAAGTGGACCTATTACGAGTTCTTCTCAAGCTTTTCCAGAAAATTGTAAAAACAGAAATCCTCTCAAACATTTTCTATGAAGCCCATATTTCCCTAATACCAAAAAGAAAATAGACACCACAAAAAAAGAAAACTACAGGCCTATATCCCTGACGAACACGGATGTGAAGATTCTCAACAAAATACTAGCAAATGGAATTCAACAACTCATCAAAAAGATCCTACACTATGACCAAGTGGGATTCATACCAGCGATGTAAGGATGGTTTAACATTCAGAAATCAATCAACATAATCCATCACATCAACAAAAGAAAAGATAAAAACCATAAGATCATACCAATAGATGCAGAGAAAGCATTTGACAAGATCCAGCACCTGTTTATGATGAAAACCTTGCCAAATTGGGGATAGAGGGGACTTTCCTCAATATAGTTAAAGCCATCTACCACAAGCCTACAGCAAGCATCATCCTCAATGGGGAAAAACTAAGAGCCTTCCCCTTAAGATCAGGGACCAGACAAGGATGCCCACTCTCTCCACTACAATTCAATATGGTACTGGAAGTACTTGCAATAGCGATTAGGCAAGAAAAAGATATTAAGGGCATCCAAGTAGGAAAGAAAGAAATCAAGCTCTCACTATTCACAGATGAGATGATACTATACTTAGAGAACCCTAAAACCTCCACCAAGAAACTCCTAGAAACGATAGACTTGTATAGTAAAGTTGCAGGCTATAAAATCAATACCCAAAATTCCATGGCTTTCCTATATGCAAATAGTGAGAGAGAAGAAAACTACATGAAGAAAACAATTCCATTCACAACTGTGACCCAGAAATTCAACTACCTAGGAATTAGCTTAAGTAAAGAAGTAAAGGAGCTGTACAAAGAAAACTACAAAACACTGCTTCAGGAAATAAAAGAGGACACATGGAAATGGAAAAATATCCCCTGTTCATGGATCGGGAGGATTAACATTGTCAAAATGGAAATACTTCCCAAAGCACCGTACAAATTCAACGTAATCCCTATTAGGATATCCATTACATTCTTCAAAGAACTGGAGCAAACACTCCTAAAATTTATATGGAATGATAAGCTCCCACGTATAACTAAAGCAATTCTTGGGAAAAAGAAAATGGGAGAAATCAACCTCCCTAACTTCCAAATCTACTACAAGGCAGTAATAATTAAAACAGCATGGTACCAGAACAATGGCAGAACAGCAGACCAATGGAACAGAGTTGAATATACTGACACCCCCCCCCCCCAAACATATGATCACCTAATCTTTGATAAAGAAGGAAGAAATGTGAAGTGGAATAAGGAAAGCCTTTTTAACAAATGGTGCTGGCAAAACTGGACAGCTACATGCAAAAAACTGGGCTCAGATCTCTTCCTAATACCATGTACAAAAGTAAGATCAAAATGGATTAAAGACCTCAACATCAAACCGGAATCCATAAGTTACATTGAAGACAAAGTCAGCAACACCCTCCATGATATTGAAGCTAAGGGTGTCTTCAAATATGTCATGCCACTGGCTAAGCAAGTGAAAACAGAGATAGACAAATGGGACTATCTTAAACTAAGAAGCTTCTGTACCTCAAAAGAAACAATGACCAAAATACAAAGACAGCCGACAGAATGGGAAAGGATATTCGCCAAATACACATCAAACAAGGGGCTGATATCAAGGATATACAGAGTACTGGTTGAACTCCACAAGAAGAAAAAATCCAACACTATCAGAAATTCGGGCAATGAAATGAACAGAAACTTCATCAAAGATGAAATTCGAATGGCTAAAAAACAAATGAGAAAATGCTCTACATCATTAATCATCAGGGAGATGCAGATCAAAACAACAATGAGATATCATTTCACACCACAGAGACTGGCCCACATCCAAAAGAACAAAAGCAACTGGTGCTGGCGCGGACGTGGCAAGAAAGGGACCCTCCTTCACTGCTGGTGGGAATGCCGACTGGTTCAGCCCTTCTGGAAAACAGGATGGACGATTCTCAAAAAATTAGAAATTGAGCTCACATTTGACCCAGCAATTCCACTGCTGGGAATATATCCCAGAGAGGCAAAAATGTATAGTCGAAGCGACATCTGCAGTTATCAGTTCATTGCAGCACTGTTTACAATAGCTAGAATCTGGAAAAAACTGAGTGCCTGAGAACAGATGACTGATTAAAGAAGCTTTGGTATATCTACACAATGGAATACTCTGTAGCTGTCAGAAAGGATGATGTAATGAAATTTACATACAAGTGCTACTACATGGAAAGTATCATGCTAAGTGAAATGAGTCAGAAAGAGAGCGCTAGACATAGAAAGACTGCATTCATCCGGGGAACATAAAGTAACAAAATAGGAGACTAACACCCAAGAATAGCCGAGATAAGTACCAGGCGGATTACTCCATGGCTTTGAGGACAACCGCACACGCTAGGGAAAAAGGAAGCTTAGATAGAGAAGGGAGCACCAAATAAAGGGTGTTGGGAGGTTCCTCTCAAGATGGTAAATATGTGATGAGAGTAGACTATAGTCCGAACAAGATTCCCACTCAATGTCAATGTCAATGTCCCAAAAGGAGAGAGATAACAAAAGGGAATGCCCTGCAACAGAGGTAGGGTGGGATGGGGGGAGGGGGGTGGAAGGGATACTGGGACTGGTGGTGGTGGAGAATGGGCACTGGTGGAGGGATGGGTATTCGACCATTGTATAACTGAAACCCAAGCACAAAAATTTGTAAGTCTACAACTGTACCTCATGGTGTTTCACTAATAAAAATTTAAGAGAAAAAAAAACCCTCTCATTAATTATTCCCAAATGTGTTTATATATTAGAGAATTATTTCCCATAAGAAAATTAAATAAAATTAACAAACCTCTAGCCCCAGAGAGATTGTAATGTAAGTAGGGCACTTACTTTGTATGTGGGAAACCTGAGTTTGATCCTTAGCACCATATATGACCCCTAATCCCCACTTGGAGTGATCCCTGAGTGCAGAGACAAGAGTAAGCGCTGAGCACTGTAAGGTATGTTCCCACAAAATCAACTAACAAAATCTATGTGTGTAACACTGTATGATTTGGGGGTGGGGGTGGCATGTCACACAGCCAGTGGTGCTTTGGGGCTACTCCTGGCTCTTTACTCAGGGTCATTCCTGATGGTACTCATTTTACCAAGTTTAATTCTGGACATCAAACAGATTGAGGTCAACCATATCTAAGGCAGACATCTAAACCTCTGTAACAGCCCTTGGTTCCATGTTCCATGTTCATCACTTGAAATCAGAAATATACCTTTTATGTTCTGGAGGGATCATGCTTGGGAAGTACATCCGGTTTTGCTCAAGGGCACTTCCTGACTTGGTGCTCAGGGAACCAAATGAGGTGCTGGGAATCAAAGTTGGGCCACCTGCATGCAAAGCTTTCAAAATTTCAAGTTTTTTTTTAATATATATATGTGTGTATATATGGGCTGGCAATCCACTTAGCACAGCGATAAGGCGTTTGCCTTGCTTGCAGCTGACCCGGGTTTTATTCCTCCGTACCTCTCAGAGAGTCCAGCAAGCTACCCAGAGTATCCTTCCTGCTCAGCAGAGGTTCAGAAGCTGCCTGTGCACTTTGGCATGTTCGATATGCCAAAAACAGTAGCAACAAGTCTTACAATGAAAAAGTTACTGTTGTTCGCTCAAGAAAATCGATAAAAAAAAGGGAGGACAGTGTTACAGTGTGTGTGTGTGTGTATACACATAAAAATATACATAATTTATATGATAAGTTTTATGAGATGGTAATTTTCCCAACGTAAGGCTTCAAATTCATTTTCATGGTCTTTCTTTCTCCTTGCATATTATCTTTATTTTACAAATGACATATTTTTTGGTGTATAGTATCTCACTTTTGTTAAGTTTATTTGTAGGTTCATAAATTTTTAGATAAAATATAAATAAAATTATTTATTTAAAAATTTCTTTCATTTTTTCTTACATATAAATATGTAGGATATTTTAATATATTGATTTTATATCAAGCTACTTTACTATATTGGTTTATTTAAAATCAGCTTTTCAGTGGGGATGTTCAGAAGTTTTTAAAAAATAAATCTTTGAAAGCACTGATCTTTTTTTTTTTATAATTTATTTATTTATTGAATCACTGTGGGAAAAGTTACAGAGCTTTCGGGTTTAGGTCTCAGTCATGTAGATACCAAACACATTTCCCTTTACCAATACTCATTTTTAACCCCGAACCCCAATAGACCCCCACCTCCCACCCCTCCCAATTCTTGTGAGGCAGATGAGTTCTAGTTAATACTCTATCTACTTTGACTAGATAGATTATTTCGATAGAAGATGCACAATTATTGTTTAGAGTTTATGACCCACCCCCCACAATCAGACATGCTGAAACAGCGTTGTGAAATGATTTGCTTTCTACAACTTGGTTTAAGAATAAAATGATGTCGCGCGGCCGCTATTGTGGCCGCGCGGTTTTGAATTTCTGCTATTTTACTTATTGACCCTGGAAGAATTTCTATTAAAAGTTAGATAGTTAAGAGATTGGTTTCTGTGCTCTGGAGTCGTGGCCGTGCCGGAGAGCCGCTCGTGGGGGGCAGCTGGCGACCTCGGTGGGGCGTGGGGGACGGCCCACAAAGCCCCCCTTCCCATGAGGTCCCTGCCGCTCCCGCCAGCCCCGGCTCAAACCTGCTTTCCACAAGGCTCCCGTGCGGCCGCCATCTTTCTTTCCAGAGAGGAGCGGGCGGGCCGGTCAATGCCCTTTCCCCTCTGGGCTGGCTTGGTGGCGCGGTTTAACACAAGTCCATTTGCTTTTCTGCTCCAAGCGGCTGGTTCTCTGTGCTAAGTCCTTGTGCCTCCGGGGCCGTGGCCGTGCCGGAGAGCCGCTCGTGGGGGGCAGCTGGGAAAGCACTGATCATTTTAATTTTTCTTTATTGCCTAATTTATTTCTCTTTGCTACCTGATTTATTTGCCTTTAACTTCTAGATTTATGTTGAATTATAGTGGTGTGAATGATCATCCCTTCTTTTACCTGATGATAGGGGGAAATCTTCCAATTTTCACAACTGAATATGATTTAACTGTGGGTTTCTCAAATATAACATGTACTTTACTGAGATATGTTTCTTTAATCCCAAACTTAATGGGCTTTTCATTGTAAATGTTTACTGAATCTTATCCAATGTCCTAGGATTATGTAAAACATCATTTGATACATCTTTACTTGCCTTCCTATATTGCATCAATTAGTTTGTTTATATTTAACTTTCCTGTGTCCCTAGGACAAATCCTGAATCCTGCTGTTGATTCTGAATTTATTGTGGAATTCAGTTTGCTTTGATCATATATAATGCTTTATCACTTTCTCCTTTTCACCTCCTCCTCTCATTTTATTTTCCTTCCATTGCAGTTTTTGCCCCCTCCTTGTTCTATCTCCAAGTCCCCTCAGTTGTTATGTTTCCTTAGACTACCCATTATGTTCTTTGCTTCCACTTCCTTTGGAAGTGACGTTCATTATTGACATTCATTATTTTTGACATTCATTATTCCCCCATTATGTTTCCTTACACTCTGTATTGCACTCTGCATATGAGAGAGATCATTCAGTATCGGTACCTTTCTTTCTGATTAACTTCACTCAGCATGAAACTTTACAGTTCCCTCCATGTACAGCAAACTGCATTACTTTATGTATTTATGGCCAAGTAATATTACATTCTGTATCTGTACCATAGTTTCATTTTTCAATTATCTATTATTGGACACTTGGTTTGTTTCCACAATTGTTTTCTGGATAATGCTACAAGAAACAGAGGGGTGAAAATGCCTTTTCTCTATTTTGTTATTGGGCTCTTAGGGTATATTTCAAAAATTGGATTTGCTGAGTCAAATGTAATCCCAATTTGTAGATATTTTTAGGATCATCCATATGTTTTTTTCAAACAGGCTGGACCATTAGACATTACCACAAGCAGTGAATGAGAATCCCTTTCTCCCTACATCCATGCCAGCTTTGGTTGTATTCTTGTTATTTTGGATGTGTGTCCTTCTCCCAAAAAGAAAAAAAATGTTAAGAATTCCATATCCAAACCTCAGGTGTGTCATCATGTGATCCTTTAGGACATCATGCAGGTTTTGATGTACTAATTTTGCCCAGAGATTAGAAAATTTTTAGTACTTTTAGAAATATTTTATTATTATTCTAAACATACATTTAGGAAAAGTGTTGTGGGATTAGGAAAAGTGTTGTGGGTGGGGAGGAGGAGGGTGGTGGGGAGGTGGAGAATACAACAGAATTACACTGTTACAATTTTTGACATGGTGGGTCCATGTGACCGCTTAATAAAGGGGATAAAGGAGAGGTAGGACCTCAGTCCCCAGCTTGAATTATTTTCTGTTTCCACAGAATCCATTTGTATGATGACATAGTCAGCGGTCTCATGGCCTGTGGCCTTCTCGTCCAGTGGGGACTGGGATGATTTTCCTTTGCCTTCCATGTTCTTTAAGATCTCCTCAATCTCCTCTTCCGGTTGTTCTTGTAGAATGCATGAACCTTGCAGCTGGGGGAAGATCAAATGGGGTGTGTTGGTTGGGTGTCCTTGGGAAGGGCAGTCCCTTCCTGGCCCCTAATAGCATACATGGGTTTTCAAGGAGGTGTTGAGAAGAGGTGGCCCAGAATGTGCCATGGGAAAGTTGGGGGTTGAGAGAAATTGGAAGGGAAAACAAGAGTTAAGGAGGATTTCTCCCAGGGTCCCCTGAGGGCAGCAGTCAGTCTCACCGAGGTTGTGGTAAACACTGTGAAAGGCTCATTCTGAACATCAATGTCTGGTTCTGAAATTTGTAGGACTGCCACATTCTCCTTCACCTCCTCTTCCTCCTTCTCCTTTACAACCTCCTCCTCTTCCTTAACCTCCTCCTTCTTCACCTCCTCCTCCTCCTCCTTTTGGTCCTTCTCATTGTCCTCCTCCTGCTTTTCTTCCACCACTTTCTCCTCCTTTTGCTCCTGCTCAGCTCCATTTCCTGTGGGAGGATCCCCAGGGTCACCAAGAGCCAAAGACAGTGGAGCCACCTAGGGCAGATCTGGCTTGCTTCTGCCTCCCTGTGTAGCCCTACCCTCACCCCGCTGCCACCTCACCCAAAGCTAGCTTCTCCCTCCTGGGGTCCCTGTCACTTACTATTTGCATGTATTGTGAGAACTTTGAGCTGAGCCTTCAGATGAAGCGCATCTTCTTTGTTGTTTTTCACGAGTTTCTAAAGGAGAGGGAGGAAGGTGGTGAGGGAGTGAGGAAGGAAGCCTGCTTCAGGTTTTCCTGCTCAACTGTACAGGGCCCCTCTCTCACTTGAAGTTCTTTAACTTCAGACTCATGGTTTCTTTTCTCTCGGTCTAATTGCTCCAGGAGCTGCCGCTCCTTTTTGATGGCTGAGTCTTGGCATGTAGCCAGTTGTCTGTGCAGATTAGCAGAGCACTCTTGTAGATCTTGAAGGTAACAATCTTGTAGGATGAAGAGTGTCCAGAGTTCCTGGTTGCTCTTCCTCACCTGCGGGCATGAAGCTGGGATTAAGGATGGCCAGCAGGGGCAGCAAGCACAGGTGACTGTCACGCACAGACTCCCAGGCCCAAGGAAAGAGCATTTGCGACAGTGTGTTTCCCGCACAGGTCCTGATGTTCTTACTCTCAGGACTTAAGAGATCCCCCTCCACACACACACACACACACACACACACACACACACACACACACACACGCACACCACTACCAACACCACTCAGGCCCTTGCCTCCTTCCCTCCTCCAACCTCGCAGGAATCTTTGTACCTGGCTTTAAGCTCCTGAATCTTGCTAGTGTGTGGTGAAGTTTAGGCTTCAGCCCAGGGCTCAATCCCTCCTTTGTGCCCCTCCTCCCACACCCCTCCACCCCCCATTGTTTGGACTCTCTCTTGATACATACTTCAGCCTTGATTATAATTTCCAGGCCAGGCCCTAATTGACATAGAGGCCTTCCCACTGCCCTTCCCCCTTTCCCTCATGGGAACTGCCTTGGTTCTCTCTTACCCTGGCTCCCAGCAACTCCTCCCCCTTTCAGGCAGGAGCCGCACCCCAGCAGGAGCAGAGCTTACCTTATCAGTGATATCTGCTAATGTTTGCTCCAGAAATTCCATTTTTTCTCTCTCCGGGTCCTTAACATATTCTCCACTCTGGAAGACCCAAGTGAGTCGGTCAGTCAGCGCCACCCCAGCCCCTTACCTGAAAACCTCCTGCCCACCTCTACCCCCATCATCCAAGTAGGGCTCTGTGCTATCATTCCTGTTCCCTGCTTCCTGATGGAGAAGGAAGAGGGAAACAAATTCCAGAACATCCCAGTCAATCAAGCAGTAGAGAAAACATCCAGAACGGGCCAAGGGGGGAACAAGAGACACCCCGACAGTGGGAATGCAGCCAGCACCTCGTGCAGATCTGTCAGAGGGCATGGCACCTGGCATGCCACTTTTCCCATGGGATAGTATCTCCATTGCAGCAGTAAAGGTCACACTTCACCCCAGTCCTTAATCTAAAGGGAGCAAAGAGTACAGAGCAGACAAGGGCCAGGGAAAAGAGGGAGACAAACCGAGACCAGGTGTCCAGGGGTGGCAGGTCCCCTTGCAATGTGGCAGGAGAGAACAAAGTGGCCATAACAAATAGGGCCATTGGCCAGTACCACACATTTCCCTACCTGGAGGATTAGCCTGTCCCATTGCAAGGCTTTTTTTCACCGTGAATCCCTTTCATCAGGCCCATGAGGATGGGGTACGCACCCGAAGGGCTGCATCCCTCCACCTAAGCTTCTCCATTGTAAGAACTAGAACCAGATTTCTGATGAAGGGGCTCGCTTAAACAAAGGGGGCTACAGATAAATGATCATGGTTTGTGGCAGAGAAGAGAAACAAGAACCCTTTTTTTCTTAGGCTTCCCAGCATGCTGATACCTGAGAAACACTTCTTCCCGCCTTTCCCCCTCCCTTCCCCTCGTGTCCTAACTCAATCTCAAAGCCAAACTTGCCCATTTGAGTGAAACACTCCAGTTCAGGGCTGTGGGAGTGTGCCCCGTGTCAGTCCAAGCAGAGCACGAGCATGTGGGGAAGCAGCAACGTAGTTTCTGTGGGTACCCCCCTCATTCCACATTCCTAAACATCCCTGCAACACCCCTTGAGCACCTATCTCCTTGGGATGTCCTGTAGGGCAAGACTCACCCCATTCGGCAGTTGGCAGGGCCTGGAGGTGGCGGTGTTCCTGCCACTGTCTCCGCAGTTGTTCCTTTTCTTCCTCCTCTTGCCAGGGACTAAATCATTCTCCACTTCGAACTTTTTGAGCTGCAGAAAAGCAAAGCAACACCTGCTTGAGCCTGATTGTTCCCATCTCACTGACAAAAGTTCTCTTATACTCGTCTCCATGGGAGGAACCCATGGACAGGAGGATGGTGTTTGTCTCAAGGAGGGAAGCTCTAGGGGTTACTGGACTAGAGTCCCCAGGAGTCCCAGGAAGGCAGCAGTTGCTGGGTGAGGCTAGCTAAAGACTTGCGTGGGTCTGGAAAGGGCCCAGGGGTTCATCAGCCAGTTGCCACACACTGACCACTGATGGGTCATCATGGGCCTTGGGAAAGCTTCCCCCATGCTGGGAACCAGATCTCAGCACTTTTTTCTTACCATTTTTCTAGCTTTACCCAAGAGTAATTTAATGTCTTTATTATTCACATGGGTGTCCATTGGGAATAGGGGTTGGGGCCTCATCTCGTTACTCCATTGTCCACCAGAATTGCTCATCAATGGACAGAGGTGCTGAGAGAGGATGCCACAAGAGGCTGAGGTCACGCATTTATAGAGAGGGTTCATGGGTGTGGCCCAGGTTCTGCAACCCCATTGGCCAGTGAGAATTCCATGTCCCACAACCCTGTGCAGAGAACATGGACATCACAATGGAGGCTGCAGCCACTCCTGCTCATGCAGCAGTTAGGCCTGAGGGAAGCTCCCCAGCCCCACCCCAGGAACCCCAGAACTCCCCCTTCCCCAACATGGCTCTGAATGGCAAGACAGAGAGTGGGAATGGAGTGATCTCAGAGAGAAAGGCATGATTCTATGCCCTGACCCTTCCTGCCTTGACATAGTTTAGTGCACTACTTTCTCAATCCCAGAAATCATGTCAGAGATTCCTAACCTTAACCCCTATACTATATTCCTGCCCTCTCAATATGTGTTTCTAACATTTTCATTCTAATCTCTGCTGAAGAGATAAACCAGTATAAAGAACACTTACTGATAGGAGCTTTGCAGGTTTCTGAATCTGAAATATCAGCCCTGTCTCTCCCACTGTGGGCAGACAATAGTTCTTCTAATTGCATGATTGTTTTCAAGAGCAGCAGCATGTGGACATTCAAACTGTTAGGGTCTATGATATCAGGAACGGGTACAGGACAAATGGGAAAGTTCAACAGAGCTTTATTTCATTCCAAGCATAGCGTCAAGGTACTGATCGATCAATCAATCAGGATCTTCTCCCCAGAGAGAGAATGAAACCCTACATCTTTGAGCTTTTATATTCCGAACCCCAACTGTCAACAAACCTATTCCCTGATTGGTGGGCCTTGGGCAAATTAGGGACTTTGTGGTTCTGATTGACTGCCTTTCTGGGTCTGTTAATTCAGTGATTTTCTTCTCTCCCCTATTGGTCCAATTAACCGCTGAAGTTGGTAGTCATTCCAGCTAGGTGGTCTTACGTGGGCATTACTAAAAACATGGGGCCAGCATAGCTCCAAGGAAGCGAGTACAAGATTTGCCTACTGAAGGCCTGGATTTAATCCCTAGACACCTTGGTACCTGAAGCATCCCAGGAGCAACTCCTGAGCACCCTGCCTGGTGAAGCACCTGAGCACGGTTGGGTGTGAACATTAAGTAAAACACAACACAGAAAAAAGGACTGTTTTGGCCCTCTGATACAGCAAGAAGTAGGAAATCGGTGACTGTACACTGTGTACTTGTGGGTAGGCTTAAGGACGGTTGTAGCCACTCACCAGCTATCCAGCTACACTGGACCCTAAGAGAAATCCAACTCCCCCTGCACTACTGCAGTACTGGACTGTAGCTGGTTCTGGAAGTGGTTCCTCTCCTCAGACAGGTTGTTGGGAAAGTGGGAGGCAGGTGAAGCCTTGATTCTATGTAAACTTTGCCATGCTTATTTGCTAGTTTGTAATTAACTGAAGTAAATGACCCTAAAATTGATGGTATTTTTTGCAACCTATGAACCCCACAAGAAGGCTTGGCTCATCAAAATTCATGTGAAATCTCTTGATTGTTGAATTCTTAAACATTGTTTTTACCAGGTTGCAGGACTGTGCCACAAATGCTGGATTCTGGCTGCCCAGAGGTTCATTACACTAGTCTTAATATACTTTGACTTTTTTATTAGTGCAATATATTAAAATAATAATAACAATGTTGGTGACTGAAATAATGTAAGACAAATAATAAACAGCAAATTTTGGGGTTTTAAAAAATAAGTGGGAATGTATATATGGTTTGGGAACATCAACACAGAACTCCTTACTTCCAGATATGTCAAAGCATTTCTAAATAATGGGTATAAGTAGTCATGTCTATTCTGACTTTAAGCCAGTTTTTTATTCACTGAGGTATTCATTTGTAAGAATTATAAGTAGTTATTCTTCTAAATGCTAGGGTATTTCTCATTTTTTCCTAAATGCTGTTATTTATATCTTATTTTTATTTTTCTTAAACTCAGTAGGAAAGAGTTGTTTTCTAACAAGTTTCTTTGAAGTTTAATACCTCATGTATTTCCTAGCCTTTCCACTTCTCTAGTTTTTGTTCATATTCCCTTGCTCCCCAATGCACCTGTCTGAGTCTATGACTGGCTAATTATTATGGTTATTAATATAATTATCATTATTACTATTTTTGCAAATTTTAATTGGAATTTTTTTGAATTTTACTTCTGAAGTTGTCTTTTCTCAAAGAGTAATTTATTCAAGCAAATGGATCAGTATTGCATGAGATAGCTTGCAAGAGTCTATCCCCATCTGGAAGCAAGCCTGGGATTTAAGGTATTCTCCACTTCCATTAATATATAAAACTTCAAAAGCATGGGCAAAGTAGTTATTATAGCTGATAGTAATATGTTGTGTACTTAGTGTTACAAAGAGAAATAGGTTTTAAAAGTTATCACTGCAGACATTCAGTTGTAAATATTGGATGATGGGTGTGCTAATAAACCATGATGCATTATCAATTTTGTTTCTTGCATTTCTATTTTTGTTGTTTGTTTAATACCCTCCCCTCCTATGAGCAGGGGTTACTCTTGGCTTTGTGCTCAGGAATCACTCCTATTGGGCTTTGGAGTTCATATGTGGTGCCAGGGATGTAACCCTGGTTGTCTACTTGCAAGGCAAGTGCCTATCCACTAATTATCACTCCATTTTTGTCATGTTCTAAAAGGGATAAATTAGTTCCATTTGTCACAACTCTTCATGATTAAATGAAATTGACACTGACACTGACACTGTCCTCTCGTTAACGATTTGCTCTAGCGGGCCTAGTAACGTCTCCATTGGAGACTTTGTTGTTACTGTGTTTGGCATATTGAATACATCACAGGTAGCTTGCCAGGCTCTGCAGTGCGGGCAAGATACTCTCGGTAACTTGCCAGGCTCTCTGAGAGGGGTGGAGGAATCGAACTCGGGTCAGCCATCTTGGCTGCGTGCAAGGCAAACACCCTACCGCTGTGCTATCGCTCCAGCCCGAATCAAGCATAAAAAAATTATTTAGTTGGAATAGAATCTTACACTATGTAAGAGAATTAACTTAAAATAAGCTAGACCCTGATATTAGACCTGAAACCATAAAATGGAGAAAAAGATGTGTAAGCATGCCTTCATGATATTGATTTCAGAAGTTCCCAATGATTCAGCTCTACTGACAAAGAAAACAGACAAAAATAAACAAATTAGCATTACATTGAAAAGTTTTCTGGTATTTCTTCAGATGGTTGGTGATATTCCAGTGCCTAGAGGAAAGGCTGAGAGAGCAAATTATGTTTTATTGATAATAATATGTCATAAAATCCGAATTAAATTGTTTTCTTTAAAACCATAGTTTGCAAGAACTTACCAATAATGATGCTAGAGATTGAACCCGGGTTGTCCACCTCTAAGACAAGCACCTTACCTACTATACTCCCACACCAGTTCCTGAGCCTTGCCTGTAGAGCAGAAAAAAATAAGCAGAATTCATCAAACTACAATGGTTATGCATGGAGAAAGAAACTATCAGTAAACAAAAAGATGTTCTACTAAATAGAAAAAAAATATTCACACATCACACATCTGACATAGAACTAGCATCTAAATTACTACTATAAAGAACTCACAAAATTCAGCAATAAAACAAATAACCTCAGGGGCTGGAGTGATAGTACAGCGGGTAGGTTGTTTGCCTTGCACGTGTCCGACCCATGTTTGATTCCCAACATCCCATATGGCCCCCTGAGCACGGCCAGGAGTGATTCCTGAGTGCAAAGCCAGGAGAAACCCCTGTGCATTGCCGGGTGTGACCCAAAAACCAAACCAAACAAACAAACAAAAACAAATAACCTCATCCAAAGAGAGGGGAGAGGAGTTGGGCAAATATTATTCCATAAAAGATATAGAAATGACCAATAGGAACATAAAATGAAGTGTTAATTATCATCAGGAATTATCTAGGAAACGTAAATAAAAATGACAAAAATTTACATTACACCAGTGAGGATGGAACATATAAAGTCACCAAGTGCTGATGGAGTTGTAGAAGCATAAAGGAAAAAAAGAAAAGAAAAAAAAACCCCAAATCCTTCATTTTCTCTTGTTGTTTGCTGTTAGGGATGGAGAGCTCTCTTGGTGCTCAGGCCTACTATTGGCTATGTGCTCAGGAGTCAATCCTGGTGAGGCTTGGGTTGGGGGTTTGAGGGAGGACATAGATTGTGCAGGGGCTTGAACTGGTTTAAGTTGTTGGCAAGGCTAGTACCTTACCCCCTCTACCATTTCTCTGGCCCCAACCTTCTCTTTTTGAAGTGAAAAAATACTGGTTCAGCCTTCATGAAAATGCCCTGGAGATTTCTCAAAAAGATCTGCCATATGGTTCAGTGATTACACTCAGATCTCTAACCAAAAAATACAAAAACACAATTTGAAATGAGATATGCATACCTATGTTCATTGTGGTGCTTTTTTTTAACCACAATCTGAATACAACATAGTATTCAATTGCAGATGAGTAGAAAAAGAGAATGTGATAACATACATCAATGCAGTACCACTCAACTGTCAGAAATTTTGAAAATGTGCACTTTTCTTCAACATGGATGGAACCAGAGGGTGCCAATATGATCAAAATGAGTCAAAAAGAGAAAGTAGAATCTGCACGATATCACTCATTTCTGGTATATAAACCTACAAACCATGTGAATAGCAATTTTCAATGAAAATAAACCCTTATGCTTTGATGAAATAAATTTATTTGTCATGAGACTGTCCATTTATATTCAGGTGCAAAATCATCTATGTATAATATGAAGTCTGGCACCACTGGATATGCCATAAAATTATAGGTTTAGTACAGAATTATATCTTGTATATATTTACCTTTTAAAACAGTGATTTATAGTACTGTTAATTATATGGTTTCTTGCGTATAAAGTTTTAAGTCATATCCATCACCAGAGTGTCCATTTTCCTCCAACCCCTACCAAGAGAGAGAGAGAGAGAGAGAGAGAGAGAGAGAGAGAGAGAGAACTCTGACTTTATTTTTCACTTCTATTTCATTATTTTTTGGGGGGTCATACCCAATGGTGGTCAGTTCTTATTCCTTATTGGTTTTACACTGATCACTTGTAGTGGCCTCAGAAGAGCATATTGTGTGCATGGAATAATACCCAGTAAGCATGTCACCGACTGTACTATTGCTCAGGCCTCAAGTATTCTGACTTTAAGGTCACAATTTATGATGCTTTCTTACCTACGTGGAACTTAAATGTGCATAATCCAGAAATACATATAGCATTTCTTATTAAAATCCCAATCTCTACCTTTTACAAAACAACTATAACTGATTATTTCTCCTTTTAAAGCTACTTCATGAGCCTCTATAATTATTTTGTGGCTCGGAAGCACCTAAGACAATTGATTTCTTTTCCTTCATGTGTTTTTAGGCAGCTATCATGAAATACCATATGATTATATGTTTATATAGCATTAACCAGAACTATATCACAAAACCACACTCAGCTAAAAGTCATACTGGAAAAAAAATCGATCCTGATAAATCGATCCCAGTCACTGTCCTCTCATTGTTCATCGATTTGCTCTAGTGAGCCCAGTAACTTTGTGAGACTTATTACTGTGTTTGGCATATTTAATATTTCAAGGGTAGCTTGCCAGGCTTTGCCCTATGGGCGAGATAGTCTCAGTAGCTTGCTGGGCTCTCCGAGTGGGGCAGAGGAATCAAACTCAGATCTGCCGTGTCTGCATCATGCGAGTCAAAAGCCCTACTTGCTGTAATTCCAGCAAAATAGGTATATGTTTCAGAGGAGGAGAAATTGAAATTGGGAAGCATATTTCACAATTCTACCATATCAACTCAAAACAAAATAGCTGGGATTCATTTCTTCTTACCTTAACTACTAATAAGATCTTTAATATTTTTCACTAAAAGCTTTGGCTTTGTTAAGATCATTACCAAAAAACAGGGCCAGAAAGATAGTCTAGCAAGTAGGCACTTGCCTTAGATTATTTAGCATTCAGGCACTTACCTTGCATGTGGTTGATGTAGATTCAATCTCTTATACCCCACATATTCCCTAAGCACTGCCAGGCATCATCCCTGAGAGTAGAACCAGGCTTGAACCCTGAAAACCACTAGGTATGACCCCAAAACAAAAAATAAAAAATTATAAGGAAGAAAATAAGATGACTGGATGCTTTTACAAAATCTGTGGAGACCCACTGTAGGTGAATATGTGAGGCTTCCTTCAAAGAACAGGACAGTGCATATTGTTTGCTATTATGGGTTTTATCTCAAAATATCATCAGTACACCTCTTCGCTTTTTAATGTCGCACTTCTTTAGGCATGATATTCTCCCAGGGTGAGTACCAAAACTCACGGGTATCTGCAACGCTGTGCAACCTGGCAGAACACACTGCCAAGGACTGAGAGGCTGTGTCCGTGTTCAAAGGTGAGAGCTGAAAACCTGCATGCCCTACAGGTAGGAAGCAGCACGATGCAGGATTTTGTGCAAGCCGTCTCCAAGGTCCCTGCCATTTGCTCCACCCTCCCTTTGGACCTCACTAATGAAAGCAAAATCAAAGATAGCATGACCAAGAATTTCAGGAGGGCAGTCTCAGAGGCACACGACTGTTTCAGTCAACATGTTTAGATTGGACTTTTTTGGAGACGAACTGTAACGTGAATGTTCCTGTGAAAAGTGTCCACGGGAAGTATTGGCAGAAAGCCTCATAGGAAAATAAAGAAGCGAAGTGGGAAAATAAAAGGAATGACATGACATCCTAAACATTTTTGGAAGAACCTTGCCCCGCTATGTTCAGTTGATCTCTTAAGTCAGTTGGTTATACCTCCATGGTAGCACTGCGCTGTCCTCCCATTGTTCATTGATTTGCTCGAGCGGGCCCAGTTATGTCTCTATTGTGAGACTTTTTGTTACTGTGTTTGGCATATCAAATACATCACTGATAGTTTGCCAGGCTTTGCCGTATGGGCAAAATATTCTTGGTAGCTTGCCAGCTCCCCGGGCTCTCCGAGAAACGCGGAGGAATTGAACCTGGCTCTGACAGGCCGACAGCTTGCAAGGCAAATTCCCTACCTTTGTGCTATCCTCACAAAAATGTGAAAGAGTTTGCTGGTCTTCAATTTAGGGATTGTGCATAAAAACATACATCTTCAGGTTTCCCAGCAGCATGCCAGTGTTCACTTGGACTGGCTGATAGCATTTTTGAGGAGGAGAAGGAAGTACTGGTTGTAGGAGAGAAAACAAAATCTGTACCATCATTGCACTAAAGATGGTAAAAGGTACAAGGGACTGCAGTTCAAATGCCTGTGATGCTAACAGTGCCATAAATATCCCACACTGAGAGGCTTCAGTTAGACTACTTTCCCCACCATAGGTATTTTCAGAGAGTTGGAAACACTGAAAAGTTACTTGATGGTTACATCTACACTGTGGATATTTGTACTTCTTCAAGGCAAAGATGAATAGTATCAATAAGAGAAAGAATTTCTATGAACTGACCAAAGAACAAATTTAATTGAACAAAACAAGATGACATTTCCATTCAAATATGCTATTCATGGGTCTTCAAGAAATTCAATTTTTTTTGTTCTGAGCCACATCTGGCAAAATTGATAATGGGGATATGAAGTAAGGATGATGGAAGACACTGCATGCATATGTACATGTGCAATTTTCTGTAGAGTAAATATAAATTTAATCAAGTTTTATGCAGTATTCCTCTGAGTATTATTATTCTGGGTTTGTATTCTTTTCTCTAATCCATTCTACTTAAAAGATATTAGCAAAACAGAACAATATTTAGATTAATCAAAAAGTTCAATATTGATATACATTTGTTTATTACCACACGCCTTATTTATTTATTCAAGAAATGAATATCTATTTAATATTTTGTGTCTGTGTTCTGGGAAAATGGATCAGTTATATGCTATATGGCTTCCGATACAAATATTTCCTTTACCCAATGTCTTATATTATCCAGAGATATTTCATTCATTGTTTCCATTGACATTCTGTTTAATCTTTATATATTCATTCACTATAACTTCCCCATCCCATTATTTAATGCCCAAAGAATGGGGTATACTGTTGTATTAGATAATACTCAAAGTCACTTGCAACTTCATATTATATATTGTTATAAAAAATAATTTTCTAAAGAATTAGCACCGTATTGAATCAAGTGGACCTTTGTCATAATGCTTATATATCATGATCTTCATCAGTAAAATTTTTCAAACAGTATCTAAATATTTATGTATTTAATTGATGGTGACTAGAAAGGAAGAAGAGATGGAATAAATGGTGTGGAGATGGATATAATTTCTCCTTTGGTGGTTTGCATGCTGTACTGCATACATTTGTCAAATTACATACTTAGCATCTGTAATATAGAATATTATAAACATATCACCTCAGTTAAATATTGAAGAGTTTGAAAAGATGAAACCTGCATTAGAAAGCGAGGTGGGTGAGACACCTTTAAGAGTTAATTTCAATTTCAAAAGTAGAAACCTAATATGAAAAATAATAAAGTAGAAATGAAAAGCAAAGAAAGGTGAATTACTTGGATTATTTCTTTATGGTCTAAAATGGGTCTATTAGGAAATTAATGGAGTAACAAAGCAAACCTGTGGTTCTGGATGGCAAGAGAACTGATTGGAAAAATCATTTTCAGAGAAAAACCTGGAGGTAAAAAGTGGAGATCTAAGTATTGCTAGTCAAATAAAAATTTAGACACATTGAAAAAAAAACCAATATATGGATTATGCTTGAACGTTTTTTGATCCCATGCCCTGCAATGCATCTTTGGTGCTTCATCTTTTATTTTTTTCTTATTACAGGGATTTTATATTTATTTACACAGTCTCATCCTAATTAGTGCTCAGAACAGGCAGATTCTTGGCTGGTGGTCTGCTGCTCTGGTCTCTTCATCTTCCTGTGGTTTAGGGTTTTCTGGCGCCTGCATCAATGGCTGGAGTTGCAGTGTAAGAATTTTTACACTACAAAATGTCGAGGTGGCTATTATCCTGGAGCTTTGTTTTGATTATTGTAGGTTTAGTTTTTTTCCCCAGTCCTCTCTAGGCTATCTTGAGTTAAGGGGACTAAAGCAGAATTGTGAACTTTTTCACCCCATATGTATTCTGTCTTACTGGTCTGTCTGCTCTCTTGCAACCTGGTGGTTAGAATCCTCTAATCCTTCTCCCTGCTCAGGTGGCATGGACGAATGTGAAGGAAGCCCTAGGGGCTCCACACGTGGTAAGGTGAGAACAAGTAGCAGCAGAAACCCTGCCTTCTAAGGCCTGGTCTTACTCTCTGCCTCTCACTGATCGTACAATTCATTTCTTCATTCTCACTGGTCTGGTAATTCTGCTGTAATTTCATGAAGGAGCACTTCAATGCAGACAGTGTCTGCAGTGATTACTATCACATCTGCTGCATATTTCTTGGTTTTCCCTGGAATTCCACCACGGGGAAGGGAATTGCAAAAGATTCTCTGGGGTATGTTTTCAGCTCCCACTGATCAAACTCAGCGATGATTTTGGATCCATCTCCTCCTATTGGGCTGGAGCGATAGCACAGCAGGTAGTGAGTTTGCCTTGCATGCAGCCAACATGGCCTACCCGAGTTCAATTCCTTCACCCCTCTCGGAGAGCCTGGCAAGCTACCGAGAGTATCCCACCTGCAAGGCAAAGCCTGGCAAGCTACCAGTGACGTATTATATTCAATATTCCAAACACAGTACAACAAAGTCTCATAATGGAGATGTTACTGGGCCTGCTCGAGAAAATAGATGAACAACGGGAGAACAGTGACAGTGACCTCTTCCTATTATCCTAATCGGGTTTCATATTCTGCCAGTGATAAGTCTAACTTTTCATCTCAAGTCAGGGAATAAGATAAATTGTTTAGAGTTAGAACTTTATGATATAAAATGTTGGGGGTGTGAAGCTAGAGAAATTGTCTAGCACATTGGGCACTTACCTTTTACATAGTCCACCAAGCTAATCGTCCAGTTTCTCAGATACTGGCTGAAGTGAGTGAGAGACAAAAATCTTAGGTATTCATGGCATGACAGGCAGAATGAGTTTCACTTGCCTTGGTTTCTAATTTTAAGTTTAATAGGAATAATGGAGAGCAGTTCAGATGACTGCTTTGCCTTTTATAGGTCTGTCACACATAGCCGAAAAATCCTGAGCTTGGGAAACCCTAATTCTTATGAGACTGTTGGCGAACATATGAAATTTTTGTACATAAAAAAAAGGTGTTTTGAGAGACACCATTTCTGATATACAAGGCTGTTGTCTGTATAAGCATCCTTAAAAGCTAATACCAGACACACACACACACACACACACACACACACACACACACACACACACACACAAAAAAATATCTGGATAAACCACAGAGAATCATCTTATAATATTGGTTTTAAAGTTTTAAAGGAGAAATATGATAGTGAGCATTATTTTTTGCCTTAACTTACTGTATGGGAATTAGACATATTTATGTGTGTATAAGTATCCATCTTGATAATATATAATCTTGATCATTATATGATTGCATATGTAATATGTATATTAATGCATTTACTTCCTGAATTACATTATTGGTCATAAAAATGAAAGTTCTTTGCATTTAGAGGAGGATATGTGGGTTAAAACACAACTGTCTTGGGGCGGGAGCGATAGCACCGTGGGTAGGGCGTTTGCCTTGCACACGGCAAACCTGAGTTCGATTTCCAGCATCTCATATGGTCCCCTGAGCACCACCAGGAGTAATTCCTGAGTGCATAACCAGGAGTAACCCTGTGTATCACCGAGTGTGACCCAAAAAGAAAAATAAAACACAACTGTCCTTTCCTCATCTAACCTCAAATTTCTCATTAGTTTGAAAACGATAATGCAAATTATCTCTAAATTCTATCTTGACTTTAAAGACTCAAATGGTTCTAATTTAAATCTAATTTGCTAAATCACAGAAACCTGAAACAAGTGCTTCTTTGGTACTTGTTAGTATCTGTTTGTATGTTTTCTGTTCTTTGTAAATCATGGGAGTCTCTTATAAGTAAGAAATTTTAAATACCTGTCATCAAATTTTAAACCATAGTAAAGTGTCTGACACATAATTAACTTGCAAATATTCCCTATGATTATGATAATGCAAATTTAGCACGTGTAGGAAAACATGAGTATGAAGTGTAATTTCTTTCTGCTAGGAAAGTACATTGCTAACATTTTGGTTTATCTCCCACTGAACATTTAAGCACATGAACACATATAATTGGAATATATTGTATTTTAAACTGTAAAGTCTTCTCTATATTAGATACATTTTTCAGGCTGACTCAATATTCCATAAAATACATACTTATTACTGACTACTCATTATTATACCATACAGATGCATTATAATTCAGCCAATATCCTGTTTCCATTTACAAATATATAAAATATATTTGTAATATATTTACATATATATGAGGTGCACATTATATGAAGAATAAAATCCAGGCAGTTGACTTAGAAAGTGAAAGGGATTGAAAATATTGAAATCTGAAGTGTCAGAGTGCCAAATTGACCTTTCGTGATGAGCAGAGTGTGAATGCCTCTCATTAAAAAAATAAATAATCATTCTGGGTGCTATGTAGAACTAGGGTGGAGTGAAGGAAGAGTGATATAGTTTGGAAAGATACTTATTAAATTTAATGTGTTTATATTCATGTCTGATACCAAAAAAACTCAGATTATAATTGAGCAGACCCTAGGAAGCTTGTGACCCTGCGTGTTCAGTTAATTCCCAACAACGGTGCTGCCTGTGTTTCTCATCCTTTGACTGTGTAGTGGTAGCATGGATCAAAAGTAAAAGCGTCATTGTCAGAGAGATGGTACAGGGCTTCTCAGGTGGTTTGAGAATTGTGAGGTATAACCCTGGTAGTGCCCAAGCACTACAGGGGTGGTCTTGGTGGTCCCCAGTGATACAAAAATATCAGCAAACCATATTGTTGGTTCTAGGACTGAGCTGTCCGGCTAGGTTGTCTGAGAATCGCCAGAAGTGGCTCTTGGAGGCCTTCTGAGCACTGCTTGGGAATCCCACCTCTAACAGCAAAAGTATATAAAATCTTGTAGGAAAGAATGTAAACCTAACACCATTAAACATATTTAATGGAGAGAGGGGGGAATGGGGAGAGGAAGTGGGCTACCCTGGTAATTATTTATAGAGAGGAACTTTAAATTAAGTTTTAAGGAAGACACTTCCAATGTTATGGTTGAGTAAGAATGAGATAAGAAAACTTAAGTAAAAATACAACTGAATTGACCTTATTATAAATGCAATGATAACCTATATGTACAGAGAAAAGTAGAGTCGTTGTGAATTTTTAATGTACAAATTAGTTGTGTAGTGAGTTGGTCCCTGAGAGGTCATTAAAAAGCAAACACATGCTAAGAACAAATTTTCCAGGATATAGTATATGAAGGGCTAGAGCGATAGCACAGTGGTAGGGCGTTTTCCTTGCAGGCAGCCAACATGGCTGACTTGAGTTCAATTCCTCCACCCCTCTCAGAGAGCCCAGCAAGCTACCGAGAGTATCCGACCTGCATGGCAAAGCCTGGCAAGCTACCCGTGACGTATTCAATATGCCAAACACAGTAAGAAGTGTCACAATGGAGACGTTACTCGGCCCACTCGAGCAAATTGATGAACAACGGGAGGACTGTGACCGTGATAGCATATGAAATAGACTAGAAAGGGATGGTCACTGGACCTTTTATGTCCTTTCTGCTCTTGCATTTTGGTAGACTTCTCAACAGAGTACCTAGGAGATGTATAAAAATTACATTGTAGGTGATTAGGTATACTTTTGTTATTCTTATTCAGTGTACCTCTAACTTTGTCAGTATAGTTTATTTTGATTTCTTCTTATTTAGTATTAAGTTTTCTCTGCATAGGATAAACTATTTGAGGTGTTATGCTCTTGAATTTTAATTTTGCTTTGTGAAATGAAGTAAATACTCCATAGGTTACATTGATATTCAGCATTGAAATTTATGAACTTATGGGCTGAACTCAAAAGGAATACCCACTAGATTTAAAGTATAATTAAAATTAGTAAAAATGTAGTTAATTTTGACCCAGCTATAGCACTCCTGGGAATATATCCCAGAGAGGCAAAAAGGTATAGTTGAAGTGACATCTGCAATTGTTTGTTCATTGCAGCACTCTTTACAATAGCCAGAATCTGGAAAAAACCTGAGTGCCCAAGAACAGATGACTGGTTAAAGAAACTCTGGTACATTTACACAATGGAGTACTATGTAGCTGTTAGAAAAGATGAAGTTATGAAATTTACATACAAGTGGTACTACATGGAAAGTATCATGTTAAGCGAAATGAGTCAGAAAGAGAGGGATAGACACAGAAAGATTGCATTCATCTGGGGAACATAAAGCAACAAAAAGGGAGAGTAACACCCAGGAATGGCTGAGATTAGTACCAGGAATTTTGCTCCATGAATGGAAGGCCAGCCACAGGCTCTAGGTGAAAAGGAAGCTCAGATAGAGAAGAGAGTACCAAATGAAGGGTGTTGTGAGGGTCCTCCCAGGGTGGGAGAAGCATGCTAAAAGTAGTCGATAGACCAAACATGATTGCCACTCAAAGCCTCTCTTGCAAAACACAGTACCCAAAAGAAGAGAGAGAGAACAAGGGGGAATACCCTGCCACAGAGGCAGGATGGGACGGGGGAGGGGATGTGGGTGGGGGGGGATGCTGGGACCCATGGGGATGGATGACGGGCACTGGTGGAGGGATGGGCACTTGATCATTGTATAACTGAAACCCAAGCACAAAATTTGTAAGCCTATAACTGTACCTCATGGTTTTTCACTAATAAAAAAAGGAGAAAAAATGTAGTTAATTTTACATATATTTTGGAGGTGTGTCACCAGGCAGTGTTAAGGGTTTACTCCTGACTCTGCACTCAGGAATCACTCCTGATCATGCTGGGGATATCATACAGAATATTGGGAATCAAGTCAGTTTAGGTACTATAAGACAAGCACCCTACCCATTGTACTAGCATTCCTTCCCCAAAGTATATTTTTAAACAATGTTTTATTATTTCTATGAAGAAATAAGAACTGTGTTGTCCTTAGATAACTAAGTAATATCACATTGACAAATAGTAAAATCTGGGATTATTTTCTTAAAATTAATTTAATTACCAAGGTATTATAATCCATATGTAACTATTTTATTTTGATTTTGTGAAAGCAAAGTAGAAAGAAAATATGTTAACCAATATAAGCTTTAGAGAGACACTTGAATCTACCTGGTATTACCTTGAAAAATATAATGGTTATAATGAAGAGCAAAATAGTACCATTTTCCTCAATATGCACTATAGATTCTAATTTGTGAAATGAGATTAGTTAATGAGACAAATAATTGCAAATATAAGAAAGCAGTTAACTGTCCACAGATTAACTTGTGTAACATAAATATTGGGAATCAAATAGTTAAGTTTCCTTTATGTTTAAGTGGTCAAGAATAAAATAATTAAAGGGCAGGAGCAAGTTTAGCAGGGTGGGTGTTTCCCTTGCACAGGTCTAACACATGTTGTATCCCCAGAACCACATATGGTCCCCTGAGCCCAAATCTCATCACTAAGTACAGTGCCATGAGTAAGCCCTGAGGACTTCTGGGTGTGACCCCCAAACAAAATATAACAATAAAATCATAAGTGATTTAAGTAGGTCTTGAAGGATTAAGGTGAGCTTATTCAATCAAAAATGACCGACAACAGTATTTCTAGAAGAGTTAAAATTATAATTATAGTCTTGCTCTTCTTTTTTCTTTCTTTCTGTTTTTTTAAATTGAAACACCGTGAGAGCAGTTACAAAGTTTTTGGTTTAAGTCTCAGTCATACAAGGATGAAACACCCAACCCTTCACCAGTGCACATTTTCCACCATCAAAAACCCCAGTATCACCCCCATCACACACACTCCCAGTCCCTGTGTGGCAGATGATTTCCACATTGCTCTCTCTCTAGTTTGATTACATTCAATATTTCGACACCATCCCACCATTATTATTTGGGATTTTATCCCAAGACTTGGGACGGAGCAATGGCACAGTGGGTAGGGCATTTGCCTTGTATGCAGCCGACCCGGATTCGGTTTCTACGACCCTCTCAGAGAGTCCAGCAAGTTACCAAGAGCATCTCACCCACACATCAAAGCCTGACAAGCTACCTGTGATGTATTAGATATGCCAAAAACAGTAACAACAAGTCTCACAATTTGTTGTGAGATGTTACTGGTGCCCGCTCAAGCAAAATTGATGAACAATGGGAGGACAGTGCTACAGTGCTTACCCCAACACTCTGATCTGCCAAAAAAGGCAACATTAGACAATTTGTTTTCTATTGCTGATTATGAATAGCATATGATGATGCGCGACCGCTTTTGAAATTTTGAAATTCTGACGTTTTAGTAATCTGGAGGAATTTCTGCCAAAAGCCGCTGGGTTCCGAGCTTTGATTCTGAGTTTCTGGGATCATGGCCGATAAGCAGCTTGATCAGCAGCCAGAGGGCTTATTCATTGGTGACAACTCGGGGTCTCATAGGAGTGGGATGAAGAGGGCACAGGGCGAGCTCTGCCTCCTTCCCATGAGGCCCCATATTCCTCGTCACTGTGGGTCCCTCCCTGGCTGTCTCTAGGCCTCTGGAAGATGGCAGCGGTGATCAAGCCACCAGGGGAAACAGGCCAAGGCACAAAATCCATTCCCACCTGGGGTGGTCCAGTGCTGGAAACCTAATGTGTAATTTAGATGCATTTCTGCCAAAAGCGATATGTTTTATATTTAGCAATACAATGATTGATCACCCATCCTTCCACCAGTTCCAATTTTCCATCACCAATATCCCCATTATCCCTTCCTTTTCCATTTCAGTCCTTATCCTGCCTCTATGGCAGATGCTCTTTCTATAGTTTTGGGCATTATATTATGCATGGATATATTTTGCACCGCCATTCAAGTCTACCTTCTAGAGACAGATTCTAGATCATCTATTTCCCATTGCTCACTTTGTCTATCAGGAAAGGTTCAGAGAAATAGTCCTGATTCCCACATACTGGACGGGGTGATATTGGCTCAGTTTGGGGCCCGGAGCATTCTTTGTTGTCCAGTGTTGTGGTGACTGCTGGCCAGGATTCTTCACTGCGGAGTGCCAGGCTTGCTCTTCAAGCCAGTGTTCTCCCTCCAGCACCTATCTCACTTGACTTTCCAGCACCTATCTCACTTGACTTTCCTTTTTTTTTCTTGCCAGTTTCTACTCTAGAAAATTCTGTTCTCTCTCTCTCTCTCTCTCTCTCTCTCTCTCTCTCTCTCTCTCTCTCTCCCTCCCCCCCCCCCTCTCCCTTTCCCCATCTCCCTCCCTCTCTCTTGTCTTAGACACAGTGGAACTTTACTCACCAGGAACATATATTTGCAAACATTCAGCAGATTTCTTCAACAAAATGAAGTCCTCTCAAGAGGTTGAATCCCACAGTATGACTTTATACTCTCAGATTCTCTGTGGTTTGCTCTGTTCCTTCCAGCAAAGATCCCATTCTCTCAACCCTTGCTAGCCACCTCTAAAATTTCTGGCAGAACTCAGATATTCAGGTTTCTCCATAACTCTCCTCAGCCTTGCCATTAAAATAAAGTTTTTTAATTGAATCACTGTGAGGTAAATCCTCAGAAAGCTGATCATAGGTTTCAGTCATATAGTGTTCTGACACCTATCCCTCCACCAGTGTAGATTTCTCAGCACCAGTGTCTCCAGTTCACCTGTGTTCCCCTTAAACACATACTTCTCTCTATGTCTCTTCACATCTTTTATAGCACAGTGGTAGGGCGTTCGCCTTACAAGCGGCCAACATGGCCGACCCGAGTTCGATTCCTCCACACCTCTCGGAGAGCCCGGCAAGCTACTGAGAGTATTCGATATGCCAAACACAGTAACAACAAAGTCTACAATGGAGACGTTACTGGGCCCGCTCTAGCAAATCGACGATCAACCGGAGGGCCTTTACCTTTTAAAGTAAGTCTTAATAAAATTTTGCTTCAAAAAACAAACAAATAAATAAATGCTTCTAACCGGAGGGGTCAGAAGGGCCAGAGAGCTAATGAAGTATTTAAGGTGTTGTTCTGTACATGGCCGACTTAGATTTCACTTCCAGCAACACAAGAACGGCCAGGAACAATCCTCAAGTAATTAACCAGAAATAAGCATTGATTACCGGTGGTGTGAGTCCCCCACCCCACATAAAATTGCATACCTGCACTTAACGTACCTATGTATGCTTTAAAAAATGTGACACTAGAGTAGAATTTGAATATTTTTGTGTCCATATGGGAATTAGTGTTAAATTTTTCAAAATTAAGTTAATATGTGTTCACAGAATGACAAATTTGGGGGAAAAAAGAAATACAAATCTAAGGAAACTAGAGAATGAATAAATGCAAAATGAATGTTAGTGAATGGAAGGAAATATTTTTTAAATAAGTTAACAAAACACATGGATAAAGACATTTCAAATGATTTAAGAAATAAGATCTAGTTCTTTGAAAAAGATTTAAAAATTAGAAACTCTTGACTAGATTCAAAGAAAGAGAAAACACACGTTTATATAAGATATGACAGAAATACAGAGGATCATAAGGGAATTTTTAACATTATAATCACAAATTGCATAACCCATTCAAAATTATAAATTAGAATCATTCCAACATCAAGACTGAATCAGAGTGGAGTAGAAAATCAGTAAAAATGAAGTAGAAAATAAGGATGGAAAGGAGTCAATAGACACTGTGAATAATGAGATCAAAAGTATAGTCAAAATTCTTCCAATAAAGGTAAATCACAGAACCAATTGCTTCTCTAGTGAATATTGGCAAAGGATCAAGAAATAATGACTATTCTTTATCATATTTAAAATTTTAAAGACAGGAAAATTTCAAAACTCATTTTGTGAAATCAACATTGCCCTGATTATAAAACCATGATTTCTTTTTATTTAACTAAGTATGTGGCAAACATTGTTTCCTGAGTTTTAAACTCTAACATAATATTATTATAAAATAATCTTATAATACTTATATCTAACTAATGTGCATTAGTATTCCATGTACTTCAATCTCTTTTAAACACATTTAAAAGATTTTCTTATCTGTAAGTTATTCGTGGTTTCCTTTTCTCTGAGATTTCTGCTTTCCTTGTTCAGATGATCAGATTTGTCTTTTTTCATTAGTTTAAGATAGTCCCATTTATCTATCTCTGTTTTCACTTGCTCAGCCAGTGGCGTGGCATCTTTGAAGATACCATTAGCTTCAATGTCATGGAGGGTTTTGCCAACTTTGTCTTCAATGTACCTTATGGTTTCTGATCTGATGTTGAGGTCTTTAATCCATTTTGATCTTACTTTTGTACATGGTGTTAGGCAGAGTTCTGAGCCCATTTTTTTGCATGTAGCTGTCCAGTGATGCCAGCACAAATTGTTAAAGAGGCTTTCCTTGCTCCACTTCACATTACTTGCACCTTTATCAAAGATTAGATGATCATATGATTGAGGGGAGATGTCAGTGTATTCAACCCTGTTCCATTGGTCTGCAGTTCTGACTTTGTTCCAGTACCATGCTGTTTTAATTATTACTGCGTTGTAGTACAGTTTGAAGTTCAGGAGGTTGATTCCTCCCATTTTCTTTCCCCAAGAATTGCTTTAGCTATTCGTGGGGGCTTATTGTTCCATATAAATTTCAGGAGTGTTTGCTCCATTTCTTTGAAGAATGTCATGGGTATCTTTATAGGGATTGCATTGAATTTATACAAAGCTTTCGGTAGTATTGCCATTTTGACAATGTTAAGTCTCCCGACCCATGAGCAGGGGATATCTTTCCATTTCCTCATGTCCTCTTTTATTTCCTGAAGTAGCGTTTTGTAGTTTTCTTTGTACAGGTCCTTTACTTCCTTAGTTAAGCTGATTTCTAAGTACTTGATTTTCTGGGGCACAATTGTGAACGGGATTGTTTTTTTCATGTCGCTTTCTTCTCTCTCACTGTTTGCATATAGGAAAGCCATGGACTTTTGGGTATTGATTTTATAGCCTGCAACTTTACTATACGAGTCTATAGTTTCTAGGAGTTTTTTGGTGGAGGTTATTGGGTTCTCTAAGTACAGTATCATATCATCTGCGAATAGTGAGAGCTTGATTTCTTCCTTTCCTACCTGAATGCCCTTAATATCTTTTTCTTGCCTAATCGCTATTGCAAGTACTTCCAGTACTATATTGAACAGCAGTGGAGAGAGTGGGCATCCTTGTCTCGTCCCTGATCTTAGAGGGAAGGCTCTCAGTTTTTCCCAATTGAGGATGATGCTTGCTGTAGGCTTGTGGTAGATGGCTTTAATTATGTTGAGGAAGGTCCCCTCTATACCCATTTTGGCTAGGGTTTTCATCATAAAGGGGTGCTGGATCTTGTCAAATGCTTTCTCTGCATCTATTGATATAATCATATGCTTTTTATCTTTTCTTTTGTTGATATGATGGATTATGTTGATTGATTTCTGAATGTTAAACCATCCTTGCATCCCTGGGATGAATCCTACTTGGTCATGGTGTATGATGTTTTTGATGAGTAGTTGGATTCTATTTGCTAGTAGTTTGTTGAGGATCTCTGCATCTGTGTTCATCAGGGATATTGGTCTGTAATTCTCTTTCTTTGTGGTATCTCTGTCTGCTTTTGGTATCAGTGTGATATTTGCTTCGTAGAAACTGTTTGGAAGTGTTTTTGATATTTCAATTTCGTGGAAAAGCTTAAAGAGGATTGGGAGTAAGTCTTCTTTAAAGATTTGGAAGAATTCACTGGTGAATCCATCCGGGCCAGGGTTTTTGTGCTTGCGGAGACTTTTTATTACCATTTCAATTTCCTTGATGGTGATAGATCTGTTCAGGTATTCCAGGTCTTCCTGGTTCAGCCTTGGGAGTCTGTAGGATTCTAGGAATTTATCCATTTCCTCGAGGTTTTGATATTCCGTGGCATAAAGCTTTTCAAAGTATTCCCTGAGGATCCTTTGAATTTCTGTAGTTTCTGTTGTAATGATCCCCTTTTAATTTCTGATTCGGTTTTTAGGGTTTTCTCTCCCCCTTTCTTTGTGAGTTTTGCTAGGGGCTTATCGATCTTGTTAATTTTCTCAAAGAACCAGCTCTTGGTTTCATTGTTCTTTCGGATTGTTTTTTCGGTTTCCATCTCGTTAATCTCTGCTCTGAGTTTTATTATTTCCTTCCTCCTGTTCGGGTTGTGCTCCTTTTGTTGGTCCTTCTCCAAGCTCTTAAGCTGTGAGGTTAGTTTATTTATGTGGGCTCGCTCCTCCTTTCTGAGGAATGCTTGTAGAGCTATAAACTTTCCTCTTAACATAGCTTTTGCTGTGTCCCATAAGTTTTGGTAACTCGTGTTCTCATTTTCATTCGTTTCTAGGAATCTTTTGATTTCCTCTTTGATTTCCTGTCTAATCCACTCGTTGTTCAATAGTGCACTGTTTAATTTCCAGGTGTTTGATTTAGTTTTCTGTTTTTGTGTGTGATTTACTTCTAATTTCAGCGCATTATGGTCTGAGAAGATTGTTGATATAATCTCTATCTTTTTAATTTTATGGAGGCATGTTTTGTGGCTCAGCATGTGGTCTATCTTGGAGAATGTTCCATGTACGCTTGAGAAGAATGTGTATTCAGCTTTTTGTGGATGAAGTGTCCTGTATATATCTACTAAGTCCCTTTCTTCCATTGTTTCCCTCAGATGAAGTATGTCCTTGCTAAGCTTGAGTCTGGTTGATCTATCAAGAGGTGACAAAGCGGTGTTGAAGTCTCCCACTAGTATTGTGTTGCTATTGATGTCTTTTTCCAAATCTATGAGTAGTTGTTTTAAGTACTTTGCTGGTCTCTCATTAGGTGCATAGACATTTATTATTGTACCTTCTTCCTGTTGTACAGATCCTTTGATCAATAAGAAGTGGCCTTCACTGTCTCTTATGACCTTCTTCACTCTGAAATCGATGTGGTCTGATATTAGGATGGCTCCCCCAGCTTTTTTCTGGGAGCTGTTTGCCTGTAGGATTGTTTTCCAGCCTTTGACTCTGAGTCTGTGTTTGCTTTGACTATTGAGATGTGTTTCTTGCAGGCAGCAGAATGTTGGGTTCACTTTTCTAATCCATCCTGCCACTCTATGTCTTTTAATTGTTGCGTTTAAACCATTGACATTGAGAGAGATTATTGTTATGGGATTTTGTCCCATTGTTCTGTTGAAATTTGGTGTATTTGAGGGGCCTTTCTTGCCTTAAAGTAGCCCATTTAGTTGTCCTTGTAACCATGATTTTGAGTCTATGAAGTTCCTGAGCTGTTGTTTGTCTGTGAAACTGTGTGTTGTTCCTTCTATTTTGAATGAGAGTCTCGCTGGGTAAAGTATTTTTGGGGAGGCATTTGTTTCATTGAGTTTTTTCACTATGTCCCACCACTGTTTTCGGGCCATGAGGGTTTCATCAGAAAAATCAGCTGTGAATTTTACTGATGCTCCTTTGTAAGAGATTTCTTTCTTCGATCTTGCTGCTTTCAGAATTTTGTCTCTGTGTAAGGTTTTGGTCATTTTGATCAGAATGTGTCTTGGGGTATTTTTATTCGGATTTCTTCTAGCTGGTACCCTTCGGGCCTCCTGAATGTGGTCACAAGTTTTCTTCAGCTCTGGAAACGTTGTATCAATGATGTCTTTGACAGTTTCTTCTTCATCAAGGTTTTCTTCCTGTACCTCTGGGACTCCAATAATTCTTATGTTACCCCTCTTGGCTTCATCACGATCTTCTCTTGCCATCTGTTCCCGAACTGTGAGTCTCTTTTCCATTTTCTGCTCTTTTCTGGATAGTCTCTGAACTTCATCTTCGAGCTCACTGATTCTGTTCTCAGCAGCTGTTACTCTGCTGCTGAGGCCTTCTACTGAGTTTTTCAATTCGCCTATGAGATTTTTCAGATCTGACGTTTCCGATTGCATTTTCCTCATTTCTGCCTTCAAATCCTCTTGTCTTCTATTGGCATTGCTTTCCATTGTTTCTTTTAGTTCCCTAAGCATCCTAAGTGAGAGCTTTATATCTTATGTTCTAGTTAGATACCTTTCATAGTTTTATTTCCAGATTAATTGCTGTTGTTCATCCTTCTAAAGCGAGGTTGAGCAGTAATGATAAGAATATAAATCCTTGTCTTGTTCCTGACCTTAAGTAAAACTATTCAGTTATTCATAATTGAATACATTGTTAGTTGGTTTGTCATACATGGACTTTTATTTTATTGAACCATGTTCTCTATTTCTAATTTCTTGATAATTATTATCATTATAGTATACTGAATACTGTCAAATATTTTTCCAGCATCTATTGATATTATTATTTTATTTTATCTGTCCTGCGTAGATTAGACATATTAAGTTATTTTTAATATTTTATACTCCTGGAAAGAATCTCAGTTGGTTTTAATGTTGGATTCTTTTGTTATATTACTAAGTTTAATTTCTTGAAATTTTGTTTGAGACTTTTGCATCATTCATCAGAGAATTCAGTTTATATTATTCTTAATATATGCTACCCTTCTCTGGTCTGGCTTTTGTAGTAATGCTAGTCTATTACAATAAATTTGGAAAACATTTTTTTCTTTTTAACTCTTTCAAAGAGTTAAAAATGATAGATATTTGAGAGTTTTAAAGGGCTAGAGTTACAGAGAGAAACTATATTAGGTAAACTATATTAGGTAAAGTGTTTGTGTTGTATGTAGTTGACCCTGATTTGAATTCCTGGCATCATATATGATCTCCTCAGCAGAGCCAAAAGTGATCCCTGGGGAAACAAGCAAAATATATCACACTTGTAGTTTAGTAGAATTTATTAGTGAATATAACTTATTATTGTCTTTATTTTTTCTTTAGAGAAAATTTTGATTACTGTTTTGATTTTCAAAGTGTGATTGGCTTGTTTGAGCTGTAGATTTTTTCCCAAGTCAATCTTGGAAGGTCATTAAGTAAGAAGTTAAGTCCTGGAAGAATATGTTGGAAGCATAAGGGTGTGGATTAAAGAGGGGGGCACTCCAGTGGCAGGTGTGGTAGCAAACATCGTATACGGTAAACTCTATCATTAATAGTATTATAAATCATAATGTGATTGAGTATAGACTTCTAGTTTGAAAAATGTTTGATCTCTTCCTTTAAAAGTAGGCATCAATTTTACCACAACCTCCTTTCTCCTTGAGAAGTACATATACCTCTTATTCATAATCTACTTCTTATTGCATATATTCTCTTTCTGAAGGTTTTGATTTCTTCTCTAGAGAAACGGTGATTTAAAACTTTACTATAATTTTTAAGATATTTACCTTATGCCTGGGAACAAAGAGGTTTTAGTTTTGATATCTATTGGTCTTGCTTTTTATGTCCCTCTGTTTCCACTCACATAAAATATTTAGCAATATTTTATTTAGAGTGACTACCATCTTCTTTTGGACTACTGTTAGTTTTAAATATTAATTATTAGATATATTTAATTCCACTGATTTCAATTTTTTTATTGTTTCTTTATTTTTTCTTTTCCTGGTTAACAGCAGTAGGGCATTTGCCTTGGTTGAGGCCAGCCTGGCTGAGCCGGGTTCAATTCCTCCACCCCTCTTGGAGAGCCTGGCAAGCTACCAAGAGTATCTCACCCGCAGGGCAAAGACTGGCAAGCTACCTGTGATGTATTCGATATGCCAAAACACAGTAACAACAAGTCTCAAAATGGAGATGTTACTGGGCCCGCTTGAGCAAATTGATGAACAATGGGAGGACAGTGCTACAGTGCTACAGTGCTATGTTTTGACTCAGATTTAACTAATTGTCACTTCCAGTTTAACCTGCTTCTTTCCCTTACACTCTCTCTGAGAATCCTATCAATATAAAGCAAACAAATGTAAGTTTCCCCTCTATTTTATATCTACCCCCTACTCAATTAACGGAACTGATCGGGATGGGAGATGTGTGCTGAAAGTAGATAATGGACCAAACATGATAACCTCTCAGTATCTGCATTGCAAACTATAATGCCCCAAAGTAGAAAGAAAGTATGGGGAATATTGCCTGCCATGGAGGCAGGGCAAGGGTGGGAAAGGGGGATATACCTGGAATATTGGTGGTGGGGAATGTGCAGTGGTGGAGAGAGGGATGGGTGTTTGATCATTGTGTGATTTGTAACCCAAACATGAAAGCTTGTAACTATTTCACAGTGATTCAATAAAATTTAAAAAAATTTTTTTTTAAAAAAGAGGAAAGATCCAAGTGCGGGTTCAGAAGCAGGGTGGGATGGGGGGAGATGGGGGGCGGGAGGGACCTGTGGTAGTGGAGGATGGGCGCTGGTGGAGGGATAGGTACTTGATCATTCTATAACTGAAACCCAAGGACAAAAATTTGTAAGTCTATAACTGTACCTCATAGTGTTTCACTAATAAAATAATAATAATAATAATAAAACACAGTAAAATACCTTAAAAAAGAGGAAAGCTTTGTGAAGCCATCCTCTTTCCTCTCTTTTCTTCATAAAGAAACAACTGTGAACTTAACAGACCCATCCCCGCAGTCTTAGACCCTGCTGGCTTTGTCACACTTCCAGGTGAGATTAACCTCCATGCTCACATCCCCAAAGGGTGCTTTGGAATTGAAATTGGGTTCCCTTTCTTTCTAGCATGTTCTGGCATGCCTGCCTCCTGCCATCTCCAGGAGTCCCACGTCCACATTTCACAGCTCTCCTCATAACACATCGCACTGGTGACACTCATATCTCCTGTCACTGGGTGAAGACAAGTGGGAAAAGAAAAGAATAACACCCAGACTAATCCAGTAACAATCCTCAGGGAGACCAGCTACAAAGATTAGCCCGCAGCACAGCAGAAGCACAGAAAACATAAATGGGGGAAAAAAAACTGGTAGAAACCCGTCAAGCTCAATGAGTAAAATAATAACTTGAAAATCTTTCCCAGGAAAATCAACTCTGTAAGCTCAGAGAATGACTTTAATGATCCCAGGTGTTGTTGTTTAATGAGCCCAAAGAAATGATGACAAAGGTAGTCAGCAAAGATTAAACAAAAATATGAAGAGAGGAAATGAGAAAACTGACAGAAATGAGAATAGCAGAATAGCAGCAGCTGAGGAAAATACCAAGTAGCTCCAAGAAGAGATGCAGAAAACCTCTATCAAGCAACAGAAGGTGGAAAGAAGCCTGCAAAGAAATGACCAGTACACCAAAGAACTAAGGGATGAGTTCAAAAGAAACAATAGAAGAATTATCAGAGTTCCTGAAGATTCTGAAGGCAAATTTTATGAAGAATCTCTATATAAATACTAGATGAGGATTTCCCAGAGTTGAGTGAAAATACCAAGATCCAAGCAGCCTGAAGGTCCGAGTGAAAAGTTCACGAGAAACAATTAGAAACATCCAGGATACATTACTATCAGAATGACAAAAACCAAAGACAGAGACAGAGTATTAGGAATAGCAAGATTGAAAAAAAATGGTGTGGGACTTATATACAAAAGAAAGATTTATCAGATAAGACTTTATGGGTCAAAAGTGAATGGTGATATAGTAAAAAAATAAAATAACAGATTAAAACATCAATGACGTGAGCCTCACCAAGAGTGTTCACTATATTATCATCTGGGTTTGAGGGAACGATACAGGTCTTGGACAGGCAAGAGCTTCAATACTTCATAACCTTAAAACCAGGTTTACAAGAAGCATTAGAGGAGTTTCTTTAAAAGACAAGTCAAAACCTCTCAGCACTTGCCCACTGAGTATGGCAATCATTCATGGTGTTTGTGGTTCCCTTCTATTAGATTAAAAAAGGTCTCTTTAGTTCTAACTTGCTACATTGTTTTATATTTTTAAAACAACAAATCAATGCTTCCATCATATTTAAGGTTCTATGTTTATTCAGATCATTTTTTACATCTATACTTTTATTAAAAGCTTTAGCTTATCATTAGAGATACATTTATATAATAATATGTTAACATAAAGTCAATATTCCTCCTTAAGTATAAAATACTTTTAGATGTTTATAGACCTATTCATTTTTCCCTTAAAATTTTCTGAGCTCTTTTCTCAGTCTTACTAAATAGGTGTGGGATGTACCTATTTCATGTAAATTTTGAAATTATTCAGCATAGAATTATTCAAACTATTAATTTCTTAAAAGGTCTATACCTGGAAAAAAGGAAACTATAGCTTTTGGGAAAAGTTTTTTCCAATTGATCATTGATTTATAATTTTGTGGAAGTTTGCTTTATTCATCTATATGTGTGTAGGTGTCACTATCTCCATAACAGATTTTTCAAAAAGTTTTTGCTCATATGAGGGATATAAAGTAACAAAGAAAGGGGACAAGGGGCACAGTGGGTAGGGCGTTTGCCTTGCACACAGCCAACGAGGTTGACACGAGTTCTATTCCTCCGCCCCTCTCAGAGAGCCCAGCAATCTACCGAGAGAATCTCGCCCACACGGCAAAGCCTGGCAACTTACCCATTAAGTAATCGATATGCCAAACTCAGTAACAAGTCTCATGATGGAGACATTACTGGACCCACTTGAGCAAATCGATGAACAGTGGGAGAACAGTGCTACAGTGCTACAGTGCTTTTTGGGTCACACCAGCATTGCACTGGGGTTACTCCTGGCTCTGCACTCAGAAATTACACCTAGAGGTGCTCAGGGGCCCCTATGGGATGCTGGAAATTGAACCTGGGTTGACCATGTGCAAGGCAAACGCCCTACCCTCTGTGCTATCACTCCAGCCCTGGAACAAAGCTTTTGTCTATTGAATTTAGCTTACGTGGGAGGGAGATGGTATGGAGGGGGACTTTTGAACACTGGTAGAAGAAAACAGGTAGAAGAAAACAGGCAAATAGATGGTAAGTGTGCTGTTTGAATAATGTACAGATGAAAAATATAATTAATGGTATGCAAATCCTGATCACTGTATCACTGTTACTATCATCCCATTGTTTGGCGATTTACTCGAGCGGGTGCCAGAAATGTCTCTATTCCTCCAAACCCTGAGATTTTAGCAGCTTCTTCTTACTTGTCTTTTCCCAACAATTGGAGGCTCTTTCAGGGTCAGGGGAATGAGACCTGTTGTCGTTACTGGTTTTGGCATATCGAATATGCCATGGGGAGCTTTCCAGGCTCTGCCTGTGCAAGTGCAATACTCTCCATAGCTTGCTGGGCTCTCCGAGAGGCATATATTTATATATTTCTCTCCATGATTTGTTGCCTACTGTCTGAGCCCCATCAAATATGGTGTGGTAATTATGCAAAAAGTGTAGGAAGTGTCTTACGATGTGTCACAAAGCAGTTGCACAGTCCAGAAAGTGTCCTGGAGTGTGGTGGCAGCTGGGTAGTAGAGGTTGACTGCTGGGGCTGGGTCCCTTGGGGTGGGTAGGGCTCTCACTCACCCTACTCTGGGGCACCCTGAGTGAAAACAGCCTGGCACAGAGTCTAGTGGCATGGTTATGGGGGCCTCATTTAATATTCCCGTCTGGGAGGAGCAGCTGTGAGTTCTGGAGGGTGACCAATGAGGAGATTATCTTGTGCTGGCAGGGTGTGGCTTTGGGTATGATCCCTGAGTCATCAGAGACTAGGAGAAGCAGCCAGAGGATCTCTGTTCTTGGGTCCCCATTGAGTCCAGAGCCCAAGGTCACAAAGTTCCTGCATTATCTGGGTTCCCTGGAACTTCATTCATACGTGAGGCTCGGTCTGAGCATCCAGAAAGTGGCCTGGAGCATGGCAGTGGTTGGGTAGTGGAGGTCAGCTGCTGGGGCTGGGTCATTTGGGACGGGGAGGGCTCTCACCCACCCCACTCTAGGACGCCTCAAGTTAAAACAGCCTGGTGTGGAGTCCTTATACTTGAATAAAAATGTTTATTTACAAAGAGAGAAACCCTATTTTTCATAAATATCTTCTTGCATAGTCTACTACTTTTCCCTTAGTAACACTTCAAAATCAACTTTCCCCTCCAAAACAAATTTCATCGTAGTATTTTAATCCCAAACCCCCTAGTTTAGTATAGTTTTTGTTTTTGTTTTGTATTTGGGTCACACCCAGCAGTGTTCAGGGCTTACTCCTGGCTCTGCTCTCAGATATCATGCCTGGCAGATTTGGGAGATCATATTTGATATCAGGGATTGAACCTTGGTTGGGTCAGTCACATGCAAAGCAAGCACACTACCCACTTTACTATCATTCCTGCTCCTTTGCTAAGTCTCATTGTATTTATTTTTTCTTTTGATTTGTATACTATTTTTTAAGCTTTTAAAAATTGATTAGGCTCTGTGATTTAAAAGAGCATGGCATATATATGAGCTAACTTCGATCCCCTTTCTATTCTACTTTTCTATATACCTTATAACTCAGCTACACTAAATATACACTGATAAATGTCCCCATTAGATTTTGATATGCATACACAGTTATTCTTCCTGAAAGCCTACGTTTCCTCATAAAAATATTTGCACATTTATTATATTCTTGATAATTTTTTTCTTCCTAAAGTCAACTCTATTCCATCAAATATATCTCTGCTTTCTCTGAGAATCACATACATTACTTTCACATATATTACTTTATCCTTTGTGTTAGAAGCCAGGTTTTATTTTCCATGAATATTTATTTTCTTTCTTTTCTTCTTCCTTCTTTCTCTCCTTTCTTTCCTCTTTTCTTTCTTTCCCTCCCTCCTTCCCTCCCTTGCTCCTTCTCCCTCTCTCTTTTTTCTCCTTCCTTCCTTCCTTCCTTCCTTCCTTCCTTCCTTCCTTCCTTCCTTCCTTCCCTCCCTCCCTCCCTCCCTCCCTCCCTCCCTCCCTCCCTCCTTCCTTCCTTCCTTCCTTCCTTCCTTCCTTCCTTCCTTCCTTCCCTCCTTCCTTCCCTCCTTCCTTCCCTCCTTCCTTCCTTCCCTCCTTCCTTCCTTCCTTCCTTCCTTCCTTCCTTCCTTCCCTCCCTCCTTCCTTCCTTCCTTCCTTCCTTCCTTCCTTCCTTCCTTCCTTCCCTCCTTCCTTCCCTCCTTCCCTCCTTCCCTCCTTCCCTCCCTCCCTCCCTCCCCCTTCCTTCCCTCCCTCCCTCCCTCCCTCCCCCTTCCTTCCTTCCTTCCTTCCTTCCTTCCTTCCTTCCTTTCTTCCTTCCTTCCATCCTTTCTTCCTTTCTTTTTTCTTCTTTCTTCCTTTCCATTTTTCCTTCTCTCTTTCTATTCTTCCTATTTATCTCTCTTTTCTTTCTTTTATTTTCTTTTTATTTTGCTTTTATGCCACACTCAGCTGTGATGAGGGACCTGTTATCCCTCCAGCTTGAGGAATGACTTCTTCAATGTTCATGTTCTTAAGAACAAAATCTTGAGTACTTTGAGTCTGTAATGAGTACACATCAAACAGTGGAGAAATTAATAAGTAAATAAGCAGTCTTAATAATATCAATCAATACATGTTATTTTGGGCTGGAGTGATAGCACTGCGGGTAGGGCATTTGCCTTGCAAGCGGCCAACATGGCCGACCTGAGTTCGATTCCTTCACCCCTCTCGGAGAGCCCGGCAAGCTACCGAGAGTATCTCGCCCGCACGGCAGAGCCTGGCAAGCTACCCGTGATGTATTCGATATGCCAAACACAGTAACAACAAGTCTCACGATGGAGACGTTACTGGGTCCGCTCGAGCAAATCGATGAACAACGGGAAGACAGTGACATGTTATTTTGTTCTTTTTAATGTCATTTTATCCTCTAAATCTATAAGAATAATTGGTTTATATGTTTCATCTGTTTGGCAGTCTATTTCGTTTATATATAGAAGAATCTCTTGAAGGCTTAAGAGAAGATCCTAGTTTTTGGTATTTTGTACCTGAATAATGATGTTCTATAGTTTCAATATTTGTCCTTTATAAAAGAGCAAAGCATTTTTTCTCTTGAAGATTCAATATCAGGGAACGATTTCAAATAAGATTGAACTTGTCTTTGATAGTTCATTTCTGAAATAGGAATGTTAAGTAGCAATGTCCAGTCTGTGGGTCTTTTGGTGTGGAATCTTGTTAAATTACCAATGAAACATTAACAGGATGAGATGAATTTATTTATGCCTCTCAAATTGCTTGGAAAACCTCAAGGTTGAAGTATCACTCTTGCTTGCAGTATCTATTGTGAGAGACATTTCTTCCTCCTCTCTGCTAGTCTAAAAACTACGGTATGCAGTGTTTTCTTACATGGTGTCCTTCTTCAGGAAAAGCTTAAAACACTTTCACAGAAGACAAAAATAATTTCCAGCTACTTTCTTTAGGAGACCTGACAAGGCACACCCAAGGACATAGCACTTATGAGTTGTTGTTTTATGGTGATGGTTTTATTTTACCATTTCTGTCACATAGACAAAAAATTGCTTTTTATCAAAAAAGACTGAAACTGATAACATGGGAGAAAGGAATTAATTACAGGATTAGAGTGATAAAAAATCTGGGGATTTGTCTAAAATCATTTTGATATTTCTATTCAGTATTTTATGTTTGAGTCTTAAAATTAATCACTAGAATGTTGAACATTTTCCTATAAAATGTGTGGCCTAGCATGGAGGAGTCATGCCACTGCTCTATGCTGACCAACTCACTCTAAATCAGAGCTCCCTTTCCCAGGAATAAACTCCTAGGTCACTCTGCGGCCATCTATGATATCATTGTATTGGTGTGTGATCAAAATGTTCTTCTGATATGCCTCATACAGGTGTGTATCTGGGGATCACTCATACTTAGATTTATGTCCGTAAAAAAATTTTTGCAGGATAGAGCAATAGTAAAGCAGGTAGGGTGCTTGCCTCACACATGGCTGACCCAAATTTGATCCAGCATCCCATATGGTGCCACTAGCACCACCAGCAGTAATTGATGATTACTGAACCAGGAGTAAACCCAAGCACCACTGGATGTGCCCCCCAAATTATATATATAGTAGCACTGTCCTCCCATTGTTCATCAATTTGCTTAAGTGGGCGCCAGTAAGGTCTCCATTGTGAGACTTGTTGTTACTGTTTCTGACATACCAAATACACCACGGGGAGCTTGCCAGGCTCTGCCATGCGGGTGGGATACTCTTGGTAGCTTGTTGGGCTCTCCAAGAGAGACAGAGGAATCAAACCCGGTTGGCTGCATGCAAGGCAAACACCCTACCCACTGTGCATATATATATATGTATATATATATATGTATATATGTATATTTTTGCGTATACACACTTATACACATCAAGTACATCAAGTGAAAAATATGAAAAAGATTAGTAGGTGCATGGAATATAAAAAGTATAACAGCATAGAACACTTTTGCTTTGGAGCGATAGCACAGTGGTAGGGCATTTGCCTTGCACGCAGCCAGCCTGGCCGAGTCAGGTTTGATTCCTCCGCCCCTCTCAGAGAGCCTGGAAAGCTGCTGAGAGTATCTTGCCCACATGGCAAAGCCTGGCAAGCTACCCGTGACGTATTCAATATGCCAAACACAGTAACAAGAAGTCTCAAAATGGAGATGTTACTGGGCCCGCTCAAGCAAATCGATGAACAACGGGAGGACCCATTAAAGGAACCACTTATCTTTTGCACTCATCATTGTATTAAAGCAAGAAAAAGATGTCAGAGGGTTGTATTGTTTATTGATTTCTGTCATCCCCAGTCCACTAGTTAATGCCAGCTGTCAATAATTTAGTAGATTTTACTCCCCTGAGCACAGACTGAGAGGCAGCAACAAATAGCCTTTTTCAAGCACACTAAGCTGAACAAAATCCTCAGCCAGGCAGAGTACTGTCCTATTGATAAAGCATCTTTCAGAGTCTGTGATTGTTTCAAAGCACAGAAAGGATTACAGGATCAAAAAGGACTATCAGCGTCCAGGAAAACAGTCTAGGATATCAACTCTTAGGTGCACCCTTCAGTGCAGCTAGACCTGCACAATGGCGTCTCAGTCAAGTTAGGCTATGTTGGAGTAACTGTTTCCTTCCTTATCATGTAAGCCAGGTGTCACTGCTATTGGGTCTGAGTAGGATAGGGAATTTAAAGGATGAAAACTGAGACTAGAATGAAGAGATATAAAATTCCTGAATGTAAGTCTGGATGCTTGGGGAAAAACTATTTTATCCCACTATGTAAATTATTGTTATACCTGCAGCATACCCTTTGGAGTTTGATTGCCTAAATTGATAGACTGATTATATTTCCTTGCTTTTGGCAAATTATTTGACTTTGGCCTTAATTTTCTCAAACTTATGTAAGAATCATAATTATAGTTAACCCATTAAAATGTTTTAAGCTAAGTAATAACTATGAAGTGTTTAGAATAGTACTTCATAAACACTGTATACTCAGTAAATGCTATTCTTGTAGCAAATTGCTTACCTCTTTAAGCAATAATTTGGTTTTTGAATTTACTTATCTAATAGTTTCTAAAATAGCTTTGCTATACTTTCTTCCCATCAAGAATTCCTATGATTCTGAAGGCTCCCTTTTTATACATTTTTGTCCCTAGGGATCCCTGAGGTTTAAAGTTATATGTATCTTTTTAAAAAAGCAATCAATATCCATTATAGATAGCTCAAAATTGCAGCTTTTTCCTGAAGAAAGATGTTAATGGAGCCTGTCAAGACCGCAAGACAACCACTTCCCTGCATAAACCACTCTTGAGTTTCCTAAAAGCATGGCCTTCAGTTAGAGGGTGATCAGGAAGCTTCCAATCAGCTCAGGAGTCTAATCAATATTTCTCACTCCTTGGTGATGATTAGTAGAAGGTCATCAATTGTCATCAATGGTCCGCCACACAGTCTGTGCTTTTCTTGACATTTACTATCCATTATCTATCCCTGGGGAAAAAGGGTTCTCGGGTTTCCATGGCAGCAGGGCTAATTTACTGACTTCTATAAACCAAATATTGATAATGCAAAACTGAAAAAGCAAACTAAAATAAGGCACTCAGAGTCATTTTCAGGATACCAGGTTATTTCAAGCTATTGAGAGATCACCTTTAGAAGACATTTAGAACTGATAGTAAATAATATATTTTGGTCTCAATTTAAATCTCCATTCACATATTCCTGGGTCAGCAGGGTTTTTTCTTTGTTAGGGGCCCCTCTATGTACCTCAATGCAACCATCAGAGAATTGGGGACTTGACAATTATGCCCCAGAATTGCATATTTTTACCACAAGTAAGAGTTTAGCATATGTCTTAGTATGTCCATTTAAAATCTAGATTTTGAAGGTCTAGGAATGTCTGACAAAAGGATAAATTCATCTGCAAGATTTCTGCTTATAGATTTAGTTTGCTATGTGGCCACCTAGTGCTCATTCCAGAAACTCCACAGATGTGCTGATGGGTTAGATAAAGACATGCCGCACATTTGAAAACTTAATAAAGACGTCATTAGCTTTCTTTAGATTCATTGCATTCATTGCATTACATAGTTATATGGCCAAACAATGTTTTGGGAAAGGGAAAGTACCTTTGTGAAATTGCTTGTTTGCAAATAATCTGTATTACTGAGAACATTGATTTGTTGTTCTCTTTTGTATCACGTTCACTGCATTTGGGCAGAATTGATGTAGGACTGTATTGGAGATTTCTTGCAATGGAAGCATGTAGACCATGTACTATTACAACTGGAGACTGGTGTATTTGAGTGGTTATAATGTAACTTGCCTAAACTTAAGTTGCAAATTCTATGGTCCAGCATCCAGAAACTGCAGTCTATTGTCACATGCCCTCCCTTGTCTAGTGCTGATTTCTCAGCTGAAGGGTCTATTTTTTTTTACATTTTTAAAAAATTTTTATTAGTTAAACACCATGAGGTACAGTTGTAGACTTACAAATTTTTGTGCTTGGATTTCGATTATACAATGATCAAATACCCTTCCCTCCACCAGTGCTCATTTTCCACCACCATGGATCCCAGTATCCCTCCCACCCCCAGCCCCCTCACCCCACCCTGCCTCTGTGGCAGGGCATTCTCTTTTGTTTTCTCTCTTCTTTTGGGTGTTGTGGTCTGCAAAAGAGGCATTGAGTGGCAATCATGTTCGGTTCATAGTCTACTTTCAACATGCATATCCCATCCTGGGAGGATCCTCCAAACACCCTTTATTTGGTGCTCCATTCTCTATCTGAGCAGCCCTTCCCCCTAGCATGCCTGGATGGCCTCTAAGCCATGGAGTAATCCTCCTGGTACTGATCTCAACTATTCTTGGGTATTAATCTCCTATTTTGTTACTTTATGTCCGAGAGGTCTATTTTTAATCATTATTCTTATATTTTCTACTGTTGTACATTTTTAAATATTGTATTATTGTTTTTGTGTGTGTGTGAATGTGTGTTTCTCAGGGTCTACATCATTCACTAGTCAGTAAATGAACAGAGGGTTTTTTACTTTTTTTTTTTTAATACAGAATTCTGTCAGCTGTGGATTTGCATGTGAGGGTTTAGGGATATGTTCAAAGCTGAGTCAATTTTTACTCCTCTCTTGGATCTTTCTTTCTGTGCTACTGTCTTGGATATACATTCCTATACATTCTTCTCTCAGATGACAAAAACTTCACCCCCGCATTCCTTTTCTCACTGTCCTCTTTACACCCCCACATTATGGACATCTTTAGCCTCATAAACATGCATCTTTGTTGTGTGTTTTTCTGTTGCATCATTTAATGTCTCCTCCCTAATCCAAATCCAGACCACTGATTGTCATTAATATACATATTATACAATCTAATATACAAAATTGTACACATAAGTAAAATTAGAAAGTGAGGAGCTCTGAAGCTTCCAGATGGATCTACCTATATCCATAAGACACATGGCTCAACAGTAAGGGGCCACTCAAAAAATATGAGTTTTGTTTTGTTTTGTTTTCTGGGCCACACCCAGCTGTCTTGATGAGATACTCCTGAACATGCAATCAGGGATCACTCATGGTGATGCTTGGGGAACCACTTGGGATAATAGGAACTGAACCCTCGCTGGTGGTGTGCAAGGCAATCAGTCTGCCCTCTTACTATCACTCGCATCTGTCCTCATCCAATGATATATTTTAAAGATATATCATAAAAATGCAGTAAGCTCAGTCTTAGTTTAGGCAAGTACTAGAACCAGGAAATTTCTGAAATCCGTGTACAGAGCAGGGAAACAAGAACTTTATAGGACTAAAGAACAGAGACAGGTGGTGAGCATTTATAGATCTTTCCATTCGCAGCAGGAGTCAACAATACAATCATTCACTGTTGGTCTAAGGGAAAGCATGCAAAGCCCAGGGGTGATATAAGCCATAAGATATTAGGGCTATAAATTCATAACTGGCTCTATGACCAGGGACAAATCTGAGCCTTGAAGACACCACTCACAAGGAGAAACTGCAAGTCTCCTCCCTAATCTGCAGACAATTATTGGAAGAAGATATCTAAGGAATCAGGCATTTGGAAGGAGTGTAAATACGAACCTGCCCCAAGTCTAAGAACAATGTGAGCAAACATGAAGAGCACCTGCCTGGAATTTGAAAAAGGGACTTAATTGCAGAACATTCTTGAAATTATCTGAAGATAAAGGATATATGCTATAGGGGGTCTATATAGGCACAAAACAATGAAGTGTGTTGGGGAGGTGGCTGGGGGGGTGGTGCGGGGAGAGAGTTGTGAAACCAGACAGTTTCAACTGAAAGAAGAAATCCGAAAAATAAAAATCACTGGGAATCAGCAGTTAGCTGAACATAGAGCCCAAGACGACAGATAAATTAATGTGGTGGTGTTTGTGAGGGGCTGGAGCAATAGCACAACTGGTAGACCATTTGCTTTGTGTGCAATCAACCCAGATTCGATTCCTCCATCCTTTTTAGAGAGCCAGGCAAACTACCACGAGTATCCCGTTCACATGGCGGTGCCTGGCAATCTCCCTGTGGCATATTCAATATGCCAAAAACAGTAACGAGTCTCACAATGGAGACATAATTGTTACCCTCTCGAGCAAATCAATGAGCAATGGGATGACAGTGCTACAGTGCTATAGTGACAATGTTTATGAGATTGTAGGAATAGATAGAAGAAAGGTAACAAAACTAAAGAAATAAAGGACTCCCATTTGTGTACTAAATAAAATATCACTGACATGTATAATTCTCATCAGAATATTTATTGTTCAGTTGAAAATGACCACATGATTGTCTCTTATTTTTTAGGCATCAAGAATTATTGTTTGCTTTAATGAGATCGGTATCATATGAAGTATTTCTCTTTTTGTAAAATGAAAATTATTGCATATGATAAAGCTCTCTCTCATTTTGGAGTTTACTTTTGGCTCTCTGTTCTCAGGGATCACTCCTGGTGGGCAGGGGACCATATAAAGTACTGGCGATGGAACCAGAGTGGGTCATGGGTAAGGCAAGGACCCTATGCACTGTACTATATTTTAGCTAGTTTACTTAAAATGCTTTCCCATTATTGTTTTTTGTTTTCAGCTCCCATTTATCAACATTCGTTTTTAAAAATATGAGTTTAGAAAGATGGCGGCCGCACGGGAGCCTTGTGGACAGCAGGTTTGAGCCGGGGGTGGTGGGAGCGGCAGGGACCTCATGGGAAGGGGGGCGTAATGGGCCGTCCTTCACGCCTGACCGAGGTCGCCAGCTGCCCCCCATGAGCGGCTCTCCGGCACGGCCACGACTCCAGGGCACAGAAACCAATCTCTTAACTATCTAACTTTTAAAAGAAATTCTTCCAGGGTCAATAAGTAAAATAGCAGAAATCCAAGTTGTAGAAAGCAAATCATTTCACAACGCTGTTTCAGCATGTCTGATTGGGGGGGGGGGGGCGTAAACTCTAAACAATAATTGTGCATCTTCCATCGAAACAATGTATCTAGTCAAAGTAGATAGAGTATTAACTAGAACTCATCTGCCTCACAGGAATTGGGAGGGGTGGGAGGTGGGGTTCTATTGGGGTTCGCGATTAAAAATAAGTATTGGTAAAGGGAAATGTGTTTGATATTGACATGACTGAGACCTAAACCCGAAAGCTCTGTAACTTTTCCCACAGTGATTCAATAAAGAAATAAATTATATAAAAAATATGAGTTTAATTAGGGCAACAAATTCTTTTTGAAAGCTGACTAGTACAAAGTGCTGAATCACTACTATCCTTGGCTGATCACACTCTCTCCTCTGGGAACAAACAGCAACTTAGTAGAGCCATAAAATTTTACCAGGAACAACCAGCTTTCTTCTTTGATTTGCAGCCTTTATTTAACTGAATTATAAAAATTACATATATCACTTGAAAACTTTATTTCAGTAGATGAAAAATTAATACCCATAGCCTTAACAGTTAACAAAAAGAAAAATCAAAAACACATGGTAGGAAACATTGATATGAGAAATTGCTATAAATCATTTCCAAGACAATCTCACATGCCACACCTGCACAACTTTTTGAAGAGAGGAGGATATGGCACAAAAATTACATCTCAAGTGCTCAATCTATACATTGTGAGGCTCTCATAGACCCTTCATAGAAATTATATTCTTTGAGTTGAAAGTTAGATTTTTGAAATACTTAAAATTCTATGACATCTCTATAATATTCTTAAATTTTTTAAATATATTTAGAAAATATCGCTTCTCGGCCTTTTGGCTAAGATCAAGCGTAGTATCTGTTCTTATCAGTTTAATATAGTTAGAAAATTTGGTTATATTTAAAATTTTTACAAATTTTTCATGTCCTCCTCTGCTCACAGCACAATGATAAGAATTGTTCCATAGTTAAGCTAACTATTTTTCTGCCTCCTTCACTGAACTTAAGTGAAAGGTTAGGGAATCTCTCTTTTAATTAAATTGGGTTTTAAGTGTCTCTCTGCACTAACGTTCTTGATACTTGAGCAGGAGAAAATTTGACTTTAACTAGAATAAATGGTAATTATGTCATGTCCACATTAAGAGAACTACTTTTATACTTCCAAAGAGAGAACCTTACTTTTGTAAGAATGTTCTGCTTCTTACCTCATTTATTTACCTCAAGATCTTGACTATATTTTGGGGGCTTGGGGTTCACACCCAGCAGTGTTCATCTAACTATCTCTGTGCTCAGGGATCACTTCTGATGGTGCTCAGGAGACCATATTATGTGGTACCAATGACCAAATCAAAGTTAGTCACAAGCAAGTCTTAACACTTACTTAACTACTTTCTACTATCTTGGCCCTCCAAATTTTTAGTATTTTATTAAGAAACTAGATTAACACTTTATAGGAAATACTAAACAAGGAGTTTATCTTTTCATATCAAGTAAAGAGCACTTGAAAAATTACAGTAATTTTTGAAGTATATGTATATGCTCAGGTTATGGATTCTATAAGAAATTATAAGAGAAAAAAATACTTTTTAAACTTTTCCTGTCTGGATAAAGAACATTTGAAAAATAGCTAGAAATTTGTGGAGCAAATATCCAGGGAAAGTTGTGAAGATCTTGCATTCAAAATCCTCAGCCTAGTCTTGCACAGCCATTTTGAATATCCAATTTCAAGCTCTAAATAGAAACAGGTAGTTAAAAGTTGTTTTCTGTAAACATTGCACAAGTGCTGCATTTCAGTTATTCCTTTATAGTTACTGATTAAAATGATCTTTTATGATTCCATTGTCCTGAGTTATTCACAGTTTTCCAGATCTCTTCAACTATGGCTAATTAAATAGATACTGTAAAATTAGTAGCCCATCACATAAGAAAGAAAGCAATTTTGTTTTCCATTAGGTGACAGCAGTTTGTTTGCACTAAGGATTGTCTCTACTCTTCAGTGTGAAACAGATTCATGACTCAAGTGAAGGAGCCATTTGATATATCCTTCCTTCTCCATTTCAACTATGAAAATACTCAACATGAAAATATTTGCGTGGAATAAAGATTCAACTAATCTAGTACATTTTAATAACTTCGTAATGGATACGTCATCCATTAGAGTAAATTTTTGAGTTTGTCCCCCAAATATTATGATTTTTAGATGAATTTTCTAATAGACAATAATTCCAAATACCTTAAAATTTTGTGAGAACCCAAGGATGTTTTTTCAGGTCAGGAAAAGTTTGAATCATGCCTTTGGTATGAGAGTGTGCCTAGTCCCTGCCCTATTAACCCCTGGCTGTTGCACCCACACCCCACTACTGCTTCCATGTCAACAGCCCAACTCCACCATCACCATAACCTCTTCAGAGACACCAAACTGCAAAAGTTCCAGATATGCTGCTGTGTAGGCTGAGAACTCTGGGGCCTTCTTGAAATGAACATGGGCATTCTACCCCCCACCCCATACTTCCAGAGCCCCATCAGCCATGCGCACTCCCACCTCCCTCCGCACCCATATCAACGCATTGGCTTAATTTTGCAGATTCTGAAGTTTCTGTACATCTCCTAGTTCCATGGTACTGAAACTCCAATTGGAGCACACCAAATTTGATGGCAAAGTAATGTAGAAGCTAACTAAGCTCGATAAACAAAAAGACTCAACTAGCAACCAACAAATTAAATTCTTAGACAAGGATTTTTGACAACCCCATAGTGAGATGTAACAATTTTCACAAATTTTCTTTTAATGAATTATTTTTGAGAATTCTATCAAGTATTTAGTTTTAACAAGCAATATAAAATATTGTGAGTCCATTTAGGGGACAGGCTTGGGGGTTGGTTGGGAAAATGGGAACAATGGTAGAGGGAAAGTCACTCTACTGGTGGGATTGGTACTGGAACACTGAAAGCTCATAACTTTATAAGTTCTCGTGTTTAAATAAATTATTTCATTAATGAAATAATTCTTAATAAAAGTGAGAAAATTTTTTTTAATTTTGAAAATGCATGAAAACTCTGGCTCTAACTTTGCTTGTTTATTTGTTCGAATGGAAAACTCTTGAACTAATGCTCTGCTGATTATTCATTAGAATTTTCAGTTTATCAGTGATGTCTATTTCAAATGTTGTATCCTATTCCTTAAAATAGAGAATATCTCAATGAGTTACTAATGTAAACAAAAGAAAACTAATATTTGAAACATTTAAGGGAAGTTTCAAGGGAACTTACAACTCTACCACCTTGATCGGGATCTGCCATTGCACTTGGATCTTTACTTCCAGGTTTCTGTAACAAATAAATTGTGTTGTATCTAGATCTGCACTACAAACACACACAATGACACACAAACCCCATGAGCACATATACATTTGCTCACATAAACCATCTCTTATTGATCCCTTACAAATCTAAGTTTGTAACTTACTATGGGTTAAAGAGGATGGGTATAGATCTAGTTAAATGAAGTATCTGAAAGCATTTTTGCTTGTAAACTATTTTGTGACTCTCTATAACAATGTAATTGCTAACAAAATTACAAACATTTTTCAAGTGTTAGAGCTTTCACTCAAGTAATCTCTTCTAAAATGCCAGTAAAACCCACAAAAATTATAGCACTGATTTAGTAAGATATGTTTATCTCTCTGGGAAGTGTACTTTCTGGAGACCCTTTTGAAATAGGAGTATTCTTGTAACCACAGAATAAATATTTCTTTAATTACATCACTTTCTTTAGCTATTAGTAATAAAAGCAACAAGAGAATTGCTGTTTTAGACATGTATTTAGCTTAGATTCTTGGTGCTTTGGGCACCTGGTTCTGAATAAGAAGGATTGCACTGTTTACTTTTCCTCGGTTTCCTAGTGGAAAGCCTTCAGATAACGCCAAACTTTTGGAAGCCATATTTAGAATCTGAACCAGGAGAACCAGGACTGTGATTAAAGGTGGGTGAGTGAAACATTCATTTCAGGGGAAGCATCTAATGGAGCCAATAAATTCAGTAATTATAATATGTAACATATGAATAAATTACTATAATAATCAAAGATAACTCACATGAATTTATAATGAATTCAATATTAGAATTTTTAATAACCTCAATTGATCGTGCACTTGCACAAAGTAGGAAATGTCTTATTTTCGCTTCAGTTGGAAAAGCTATAAAACATCATCAGACATTTCAAAATAAACAGTTATTAATTAGGGGATATTAAAAAAAACATTGAAACAGAACACAATAGAACATCCAAGAGTGAGGACAGATACAGGGATCATACCAGTGTGATGTAGTGAGGACTTGAAGAACTTGTTGAAGGTGTCTCCACAGACTCGGCACTTATTTGCTAGTGAAAAGAGATACTATTAATTTATTATTAGTTTCTAGCAAGAATTACAGCTTTCTGAGCTCTCAAAATAAAATTCTAACAACTTATGCAATATTAATAAATATAAAAGTACTAAAGGTAAGGTAAGGTAAAGGCCCTCCCGTTGATCGTCGATTTTCTCGAGTGGGCCCAGTAACGTCTCCATTGGAGATTTTGTTGTTACTGTGTTTGGCATATCGAATACTCTCGGTAGCTTGCCGGGCTCTCCGAGAGGGGCGGAGGAATTGAACTCGGGTTGGCCATGTTGGCTGCTTGTAAGGCGAACACCCTACCGCTGTGCTATGGAAAATTATATCGTAGGTGCTTTTCTTATCTTAGAGGAGTCTAAGACTTCATCAATAAAGCAACTGTAAATAAGACAAGAGTGGGAATTTCTCTCTGTATTATGAGTGGTACCCCTATAATCACAGCATCATTATTAACATTAGCCAAAACAATGAAGCAATGTAAACACTCAAAAAATGACAGAATAAAGAATCTGTGGTTTATATACATTATAAAAAGAGTAAAACCATGCCATTTGGGGGAAGAGGTACAGAACTTGAGGTAACTATGCTAAGCAAAATAAATCAGAAAGTGAAAGATGGTTTCACTATGTGTGTAACGTAAACAAACAAATCAAATGCAACAAAATAACTCATACTCTGTTAAAAAATAAAGGTTTTTACCAGAGGAAAAGTAAAAGGATACTTGGAGAAATGGTTTTATGAAAGCATTTTTTTAGTGTAATGACATTAGAACTTTCCCTGCCCTGCCAAAGGTTCAGCGTTGCATCTACCTACATTTGGCTCCTACCACTACCAGAAAAACAGTTCAGTTTCAGGGCTGAACTCTGAGAGGGCTGAGAGTTACCTAAAGTTCATTATTCTAGGTCTAAAGTCCCTGAAGCATGCAGCCACATATGTGGCCTTATAATATTCCCAAACTTCACAGAACTGAAAACAGCCCAGAAGAAACAAGAAAATTAGGTGATAAAATTCAGTATAAACTGGCTAAGTGATGAGTGAAAACAAAATACAGAAGGCACAATTCATACCCCATAGCTCAGTAAATCCTCAGTCACAACTTTACCAACACCATTATGAGATATATGTTGCAATAAGCAATATATAGTAAATTAATTAGTGCCTCCCAAGGCAGCAGGTTTTTGTGTGGGTGGGAAATGAGGGACATTGGTGGAGGTAAGGGTGCATTGGTGGTGAGGCTGGTGTTGGAATATAAAATACTTAAGACAATTGTACCGTGAACAACTTTGTAAGTCACACTGTTTAAATAAAGGGTAAGAAAGAACTTTGGTGGAATGTACTTAGATTTATACACATGTAAAAATGTACTTCTCCAAATTTGTATTATATAGGAACATTGGTAAATCACTAAAATTTGTTTAAAAATAAAAAATGTAAAAGATAGTATTGTATTTCATTATATTAACAAATATAAAAAGATAGTTTTATATATTTTCACATTATTTCTAAGTGTGTAGTGTGTATGGTATCACTTTTATGCTTAATTATATTGATAATCTCTGTGGGGTTAGACAGGTAGTACAATGGCCAAAATGCTTGCCTTGCATTCCATGACTAAGTTCCCCTGAGAACTGATGAGAGTGACCCCTGAACACAGAGCAAGGGATAAGCCCCTGAATACTTCTGGGTATTGCCCCAAAATGAAGGAAGGAAGGAAGGAAGGAAGGAAGGAGAAGGAAGGAAGGAAGAAAAAGAAACAAGGGAGGAAAGGAGAAAGGAAATATGTCTTTCAATCAAGAAAATCTCTTGGGAGGGATAGCTATAGATCTAAAAAATCATCTTTTGCTTTTACTTATTTTGTTTTATTATTTTCTAATTCTTTCTTTTTTTTCTTTTTGGGTCTCACCTGGCAATGCACAGAGGTTATTCCTGGCTCTGCACTCAGGAATTACTCCTAGCGGTGCTCAGGGGACCATATGGGATGCTGAGAATTGAACCCAGGCTGGCTGCGTACAAGGCAAATGCCCTACCCACTGTGCTATCACTCCAGCCCCTCTAATTCATTTTTGACCAATCTGACATTTATTTTTCTTTCTGGTTTGATTGATACTAGGCATGTTTTACTTTTATGGTTCTAGTTTGTTTCTTTCTTTCTTTTTTTTTTTTTTTTTAAAGCACAGCACTAGGAGTTTGCCTTGCCTGCAGCCGGCCAGGCCGAGCTGGGTTCAATTCCTCTGCCTCTCTCTGAGAGCCCAGCAAGTTACCAAGAGTATCTCACCTGCACGGCAGAGCCTGGCAAGCTACCCATGACGTATTCCATATGCCAAACACAGTAACAACAAGTCTCACAATGGAGATGTTACTGGGCCTGCTCGAGGGCCTTGATCAGAGAAATTTTAATGGGGTGAGTGATAGCACAGTGGGTAGGACATTTGCCTTGCACCCAGCTGACCCAGGTTTGATTCCTCTGCCCCTCTCAGAGATTCCAGCAAGCTACCAAGAGTATTCTACCCGCATAGCAGAGCATGGCAAGCTCCCCTTGACGTATTCAATATGCCAAAAACAGTAACAAGTCTCACAACGCAGATTTTACTGGTGCCTGCTGGAGCAAATCAATGAACAGTATCACATTGCTACAGCGCAGAGCTACATTTTAGTCAAGTAGTGATCTTGTCATTTTTTAAATATTTTGGTATATTTTAAAATACTTTCTAATTCCCCTTTGAAAATTTGTATTAAAGAACTGTGATTTACAAAGTTATTGATAGTTGAGTTTTAGGCATATAATATTTCAACACTAATTGCACCATCAGTATCCCCATATTCCCTCCCTACCTCAATCTTCACCCCATTTCCCCCTGTCGACTTGACAGGCATATCATAAAGCTTCAGTGGTAACAGCTTAGATCTCATGTTCTCAGTTTTGCTGAGTCAGTGTTTTAGAAATACGTTATACCACGCACTCATATCAATGGCATAATTGAAGCCCTGATGCCTCTTCACCCATACTTCCTATTCTCTTCTTCCACCTTGATTTCTTTCCTTCACTGTTAATCTCCTTTTTTATTTCTCCTTGTCTCATGGTTTCCTTTTGATTTGTTATCTGATATTCAACTTGGGGATTTTCCTCATCTTTTTCTATTTCTAATACAATTTTTAGAATATACTTTGTCTGGACCCAAGTTCTTTGAACTCAATTGAGGCTTGGTTTAGTGGATTGAAGTATGATTTATACCTGTAGTTCTTTCAATACCATACAAATTAGTTTTTATTTAAACAATTGTATTCTTTGAAATAATTTCTTGACTATTATTTAACTATTGGAAATGAAAACTTCTTACTTGGAGATGATGGATATCCAGTAAGATTGGCTCACTTCTTACCTGTGGTTCATCACCAAAATATGCTTTATTCTCCACTCCCAGAGTTTCTCTAGGTGGGCTATTAAAAAATGTGTTTTGACAAAAGTCTATGATAAGTTTATGTTTAATATTAAAGCATATAAGAAATATTTTCAAATTCTGATTTTTATCTTACAAAACAAATCTGATAGAGGAACAAAAATAGTGTGTGTGCCCTCCCCCCCCCCCACAGGAGCACATGCACGTGCACAATCTTGCAAGCCTAATGTGCAAAAATGTTTGTATAACCTATTTGTATAAGTATTTAAATGGAAGCAGAGCATATAAAAGCTTGATTTACTACTACTACTCTTACCTGGTCTCTAGAAAGAGGTTTATTCTCTATGGCAAGTCGTATATTGCTAGTGATTTTTATTTCTATAATCTCATAGATGGCCACCTGTAGCACAAAGAAAGTAAGACCTACCTCTGAACTTGCTTCAGTTTTTGGTGGCGAATTAAAAATGTAGTACCTCCAACACCAATTAAAACCAGGAAAAGCACAACAATCAAAATAGAGGTATCTGTAAATTTAAAAACATGAGCTTCAGCCAGAACATCAACTTTAGGACTATATTAAAATATTGATATATAGCTGAGCTATTAAATTTTTCTCCCTTCCAAGTACAAAACTAAGCTATTACATTCCTTTCCCCTTCCAGTACAAAATCATCCATCATCACAGAAACTGGCACTGCACTTATGATTATACTATGCTTAAGGTGACCCAAAACAGAAGGAATTTTCCCATTGATTATAAGATGTTAACTTATTAAGAAGAAGCCTTCTGTAATTCTAAAAATATTTATTCTAATTTTAACTATAAAAGATATATTAGTTCTAAAAAGTAATTACAATAAATTCAAATTTAGTTATTGAAACATAGAAAGTAATAGCAAAACAAGGGTATAGCACATGATATATTTGTAGTAAATTTGGAAAATTAAAATTCAAAATTATGATTCACCCACCCTGGGAGGATCCTCACAACACCCTTTATTTGATGCTCTCTTCTCTATCTGAGCTTCCTTATCCCCTAGCATGTGTGGCTGCCCTCTAAGTCACAGAGCAAAATTCCTGGTACTAATCTCAGCCACTCCTGGGTGTTATTCTCCCATTTTGTTGCTTTATGTTCCCCAGATGAATGCAATCTTTCTGTGTAGACTAAACATGATTGCCACTCGATGCCTCTCTTGCAAAACACAGGACCCAAAAGAAGAGAGAGAGAACAAGGGGGAATGCCCTGCCACAGAGGCAGGGTAGGATGGGGGGACGGGGGGTGGGAGGGATGCTGGGACCCATGGTGGTGGAGGATGGGCACTGGTGGAGGGATGGATTCTTGATCATTGTATAACTGAAACCCAAGCACAAAAATTTTTAAGTCTATAACTGTACCTCATGGTGTTTCACTAATAAAAAAAATCAAAATGTTTACTAGCCAGTCTATTTCTGTATTCAAAATATTACATTTTATGATACTCACTGGAAGCACTAAAAGTTTCTTCCCAAGATGCCTGTTCCTCCTCACACTGGCACTCTGGTGTATTGTCATCCTCCTGAAAGAAGAGTCAGTAATGTTATTGTATATAAAATTACAGTGAGGACAGTGATACACAGGACAGTGATAGAATAACAAACCAACATAAGCTGTGGTGTGTACCATATTTAGATTAGTGTTAGTTCTAGTTCAAACCATATGCATACTTTTTCTTGGTAGCACTGTAGCACTGTCTTCCTGTTGTTCATCAATTTGCTCAAGTAGGCCCAATAACGTCTCCATTGTGAGACTTGTTGTTACTGTGTTTGGCATATTGAATATGTCACAGGTAGCTTGCCAGGTTTTGCTGTGCAGGTGAAGTACTATCGGTAGCTTGCCGGGCTCTCCGAGAGGGGCAGATGAAATGAACCTGGGTTGGCAGGGTCCGCCGCTTGCAAGGCAAATGCCCTACCCACTGTGCTATCGCTCCAGCCCACTTTTTCTTGGTAAGTCAATTAAATTAGTTATTGGTAAATTAAGTGCACAGCATACCAAAAATAAACATTGGCAAAAATAGCAAATATAAAAAGAAAATATGTTTTTTGAATAAGTGAATTATTATGACAATCATATAATTTTTGACAAAAATTCAAAGCTAGATGAAGTTAACTTAATTTTCCAAAGGTACCACTATTATTAAATGAAAGTCTCTATTAGAATTGTAACTTTAATAGCCTAAGAACAGACTCTAACTTCATTTAGTAACAGTGAAACAATATTGATATAGGGCTAAAAAGTTATGGCATAAAGTTTACATTACAATCCATTACAGTGGTTAAAGATTTACACAGAGACTTGTTCATTTTTCTGTACTTAAATATTAACTTTTCCACTCACAAAACATTAGTATACTTAGATCTGAATCTATTAAAATAGTCTCAAGAAAAGTGCTAACACTTTAAGGTTATAATGAAGCATTTATAATGTGTAAATATGTAAGAAACTTGAAAGAACACACACACATAAATCTATATGTGCTACTAATCAATCAATCTTAGGAGGGATGTTATCTGAAAATGTAAGCTGCTAGAAATTGCTAGTATGGAAATTTTCACTGAGTGAAATAAAAAATCATATTTAAAACTTTTAGGCTAATATTTATATTTTAATTATAAATAATGATACAATCAATACATTTTTAAACTTTAAGTTAAACCTTAATCTGTATAATATCATTGGGTTTATAAATTACCTATCTGATAATAAAATTTGTATTTTCACTGTGGTCATATGCATATATCACACACAGATCAACTTTATTAGTCGTATATCAAAGTTTGAAATTCAATATGCATGTAATTGGACTCATGATTAAAGTTCTATTCAAAAAATGACATGTATGAAAGAGTAATTAAATCTTACAGCATTATCATGGCACTGAGAAGAGCAATTGACTAAATTGTAGAATTTTTCCATGTTCACACATTCACCATTGTTGCATACCTAGAAATAAGTTAAAGTGAAATGTATCAATAATTTAAATTATGAAAAATAGCATATGGTTTTTCATGGCAGAATAAATTCTCTATATCTAGTGCATATATTTCAAAAATATTGTTGAAACAAGCTTTGTTGTATACAAATTATTAAAAATATCTGTTTATGCTTACTTTTAAATGTTAATATATCATAGAATCTTCAATTATAACAGTTTCTTCAGTTATTTACATTATATTTTCATTTGCTTTTGATAAATATTAATACTTGTTTTTCATGACTGCTGGTTGGGTATTTTATTAATATCAGTTAATATCACTTATGTTTATTCTTCTTTAACTTTTTCTTACATTTTATAAACTTTTATAATGAGAATATTGCTATTTTACTTGCATTCTTACATTCTAGTTTACTATGGTCCACTTAACATTTTTTAAAGTATTTATTTATTTTTAAGACAGTGATTTACAATGTTATTTCTGACTGAATTTCAGGTATACAAAGTTCCACCACCAATCCCATCATCAGTGTTAATTTTCCCTTTCATGCTTCACTTCTGTATGTTTCTATGATTCAGGTACTTTAAAAACATTTAGGCACTGTGTTTTACAATACTGACAATTGATCATGTTCAATGCTCAACACATTCCAGCTCTATGCCGTTCAGTGGTGTGACCACATCCCTCCTCCATTGTCTCAGTGTCCTCTTTCTGTCATCCTGTTACCCAAATTTGCTCCCCTATGGTCTGCATTCTACTGAAGGTTCATTTTCAGTTTCTGTTGTCTTGGGTAATTGTTACTCACTACTATTTTTTGGTTATACTCCATGTATGAGAGAGATCATTATTTGTTGGCTCCCTCTTCTTCTGCCTCACTTTATTCAACATGATATTCTTCAGTTTCATTCAGGTAACAGATGTTGAAAGCAAATATATCTGGAGCATCTCAGAGATACCAGTCTCTCCCCACATTTTATGCTTTTGGTGCATTGTTAATTTCAAGTAGTGTATCTTTTTATTTTATAGAAATACTTTTAATATTTCTTGCAAAGGTGATTTAGTGAAGAAAAATTCACCCAGCTATTATGTGTACAAAGCTCTTTTTCATTCCTGCATCCTTAAGTAATAATTTAGCTGAGTAGAGCATTTCGGTTGAAAGTGGTTTTCATTCAGCATTTTGACATGGCATTCCCTTCAGTCATATAAGGTTCCTTTTCTACAATATTCTTATAGTCAAATGATGTGTCAAATATATGCATCTTTGTTTTTCTCTCCATACTTTTAAATTTCTTTATCTTTGACTTTAATTAAAGAGGGCTTCCCAGTGTTTTGTGGGGGCCTCAGAGCCCTTACTGTGGTACTCACTTAGGAAACAAAAGCCTTATAATTAGGTTCTTGGATCCATTAATGTGTTGCTCCTAGTGTCCAGTGGTTCTTGGAGGACACAAGGTCTCCAAATGGTTTTGCTCAGGGATCCATGCAGTGCCAATACCCAAAGTTGGGGTCTCCATTTGCAAAGCAGACATGTGCCTCTTTTAAACTATCTACAACATTCCTCTTTCACTTACCATTATGATTTTTACAATTATAACTATATACTTATAATCTGTCTAGATATGCAGCTATTTGAGTTTACTTAGTTTAGAATTCTAGTTTTTAACATACTGAATCTAGATACTTGTTTTTTATTCCCACTTTGAGAAAGTTCTAAGTAATTTTTTATTCAAATATAATTTCTGGTCCTAAAAGACCCAATGGTACTAACATTCCTTCTAAATCTTATATAAATCTCTTAATCTCTCTGATTTTCTTTATTTTTTTCTCTGCTAGTCTATTTAGATGCTTTGCACCCTGTCATCTTTCAATTCTCTAAATTAGCTCTTATTTTTATCCAGTTACTATTAACTCATGGCAACCTCAAAGTAAAAATACTTAGAAGACATAAAATTTTAAAAAATGAGCCTAAACAGTATATGAAAAGTATTTATCAAATACAAGTGAATAGAATAGCAACAAAATTTAGGTAAACTGCAAAACTACTTAAGAAGAAATAACTCTGAAATGAAATTCTAATAATAATTTTATAGTAAATTTCCTAAATATCAATTCCTAAATGCAGTGGCCTGAACTAATCATTAAAATGTCACAGAGTTGTAGGCAATATAGATTAGTAAAAGCAAACTTTTTGCTTTACCCAAGATACCCATTTGTTGTCCATAGATAAGCATAGATTTCATGCAAATTCTGGCTTAACTAGTAGAGACAGCCATATATCAGAAAAAATATATATTAAGATAAAAATGTCATTACACTACAACACATTACACTAGCTATTTACTATGCTAAAACTCAAAATTGCAAGTGCATACTGTTCTCTATTATACATGGTACTTTTTTGATTGTAGAACATGGGTCGGAATGCAAAACCTGTGTCACTATGTTCATAAAGAATGAAATGATGTAAAGTATCTTTTCTAATAATAAAAGATATAGTGAAACTAGATATCAACCATAAAATAAAATTGAAAAAAATCTTAATCATATGGAGACTAAGTAACATGATATGAAATAACCATTAAGTCAGCAAGAAAATCAAAGAATAATAAGAAAATTGGAAACAAAATTAGATACATAAAGACAAGAATTTACCAGAAACTATGGAATATAATTAGGCAGTACTAATAAGCACTGTAGCACTGTCCTCCCATTGTTCATCGATTTGCTTGAATGGGCCCAATAAGGTCTTTATTTTGAGACTTGTTACTGTGTTTGATATATTGAATACATCACGGGTAGCTTGCCAGGCTTGCCAGGCTTTGTCATGCGGGCAAGATACTATTGGCAGCTTGGTGGGCTCTCCGAGAGGGGTGGAGGAATTGAACCCGGCTCGGCTGGGCTGTCTGCATGCAAGGCAACTGCCCTACCACTGTGCTATTGCTCCAGCCCACTAATAAGGAAGTTAGTATAAAATTTAGGCATACACTAGAAAACAAAAATATCTTAAATATACAATCAAGCCACACACTCAAAAGATTTTTTTAAGAAAACAAAAGAGACATTAATGAAACATGTGTATAATCATAAAACTTTAAAAGAGAAAAAACAATTCGGAGTAAAAGAATGGAAGTATTATCCTTCCACTAAGTTACAATGAAAACTAAGTGCAATACAAACTAAGTTGTAATGCTCTAGTAATTAGAACAATATGAGATTGTATTAAATTAAATACAGGAATCAATGAAAAAATAGAAAAAATAACATAGAAGTAAATTGACATGTGGGCTATTAATTTTTGTCAAAATAGCCAAGAAAATAAAATCGAGATAAAAAAGTCTCTCCAAAACATGGTGTGTGTAGGCTAGTGTATAGAGTAGGTTGGGTGTAGGAAACCGAATAGCTACATGCAAAAGAATGAAACTGGACTACAATCTCATCTCATACATTTGAATTAAATAAATAGGGATTTAAAATGTGAATAAAATGTGAGTTTTATTTGCATATAAGACATAAAACTATAAAATATATAGAATAAAATATAGACAATTCATTCTACAATATTGATTTCAGTGGTGTCTTGGGCAAGAGTTGGAGAAAAAGGGAAAAAATAAAAGAACTTAACCGAATTAAAAGGATATTCATAGTGAAAGAAGCTGTCACTAAAACAAAAGTATATCTTTCTAAATAGACGATCCTGAATATATTTGACAAAGAAATAATATTTAAAATATAAAAAGAATTTATAAAACTCACCCAATTTTTTAAAAAGATGAAAAAATAAGCAAAAGAGGAATATATATTTCTTCAAAGAAGATAGCCAACACACATATGTAAAATCATTATTATTACTCATTTTTAGGAAATTTCAAGTCAAGTCTACAATAATATATATTTTCCATATCTTTGAGAATAACATAGATTAAAAAAATCAGAAGCAAAATTATTAGAAGTATTGTGGAGAAAAAAGAAGGCTCATATTCTTTGGGTGAAAAACTGGGGTGACCTATATGGGAAACAATATGGAGCTTTCTCAAAATATTAAAAATAAGACTATGATAGGACTCAGAATTCTTTTCACATAACCAAATAATATAAAATATAAATGCAAATAAACATATCTAACTTTTCATTTTTAGCTCTATTTATAATTAATAAAATAGCCTAAGTTCTCATAGATGGATGAATAGTTAAATTTTATTTGGTTAATAAATTAATGTTTTCCTGTAAATATATATATATATGATTGTGTGATTTTTTTATAACAATTGTACTATTTTGCTAAGTAAAATAATCACCCACTAACAAATGAGTAAAGAAAACATAGTATATGTGTTCAGTTTAAATCTGGTTGTTATTTGCAAAATCATTGGTGGAACTGGAGTGATTTATGCTAAGTGATATAAATAAGCTGAAGAAAGACAAATATTGGATGATTTCACTCACATATAGGGTTAGAAAGAAACAAAGTATAGAAACCAACAAAGCCCAGATCAACCAAATACTTGAAATTTTAACCACAATTATGGTTACTTGTGCAGAAATATTCATGGAGTACAGAAGTTAGAGGTGGTCCAATGAACTAGGGTGAATTGTTAAATATACTTAAGTTGTTGGAAGGTGTTATAATGTATATTCAAAAAGATGTGCACCTTATGCTTCATAATATACTGTGTTGTAAACCTGTGTTAACTCAAAAGATAACAATTTTAAATTATTAATCATATAATGATAAAAACACTTCTAGTGCATATTTCATTATTAGATAAATGATTTAGTAAAATTAAAGAATATAATCATATTAAATAATATATTTACTCTATAACTTAAGCTCTGATATGTTTAAGTATATTTTTATTTATATAATTTATGCCCTGTGCAATTACTGACAGCTGTGCTATCACTCCAGCCCCAAGGCCGAGCCAGGTTAGATTCCTCTCCCCTCTCAGAGAGCCCGGCAACTACTGAAGAGTATTTCGCCCGCACGGCAAGGCCTGGCAAGCTATCCATGATGTATTCAATATATCAAACACAGTAGCAACAAGTCTCACAATGGAGACATTACTGGGCCTGCTCGAGCAACTCTATGAACAATGGGAGGACAGTGCTACAGTGCTACTGACAACATATAAAATGTGCTCAACAAATATACACTAATGAAGAAGAATTTATGACAAATTATGGCTAACTTATAGTCAAATTAAAATTATGCCTATAATTTAATTAAATGTCTTCCATGAGTTGTTAATTAAACAAATTTAATATTTTATATAACAAAGATTAGACAAAGTTAACATTTATTATAGTGTCATTGTTATTCTAATTAAATCCAGTTGGCAATTATTGTCTACTTTCTCATATACAGGCCTTTGGAACAATTATAGGATTCAAAGACGTTTTAATGTGGCTAAATTCAGAATTATAATTAAACAAAGGGATTTTATCTTTACCTTTTCATTTCCACACTTTGTTCCTGGAGCAACTAAGCCTAAATCTCTAGAATTGTGGTATAAAAAGAAGGTTCTGCATTCAGTGGTTGTATTTTGTTTTTGAAAGTTCTTCAGATAGTAGATCTTTTCTTCTCCAAGACTAGATGGATGGTGCCCTCCAGTGCAGAATATCTTTCCACATTTGATATTTCTAAAGGAAAAGAAGAATACTTCAAGGAAGAATTTTAGAGACTAATCTGGCTATGGTCTTGTCACTTGTTTTTTTACTTATTTGTAGAGCTGTCTCACCAGCAGGCTGTGCAGAGACCAGAAGGAGCAGAGTAAGCAAGTAGAAAAGCATCCTCTCCTGAGCCTGAGAAGGGTAGATAAGGATGCAATGATTGTTTAACTATCTCTGTGATTATCATGAGTCAATATTATCTCATTTGCAGGATAATATCAATATCTTATCAATTATCTTCACTGGCATAACTTTATTATGGACACTAAGATTTCTTTATGCATTATAAAGGAAGATTGTCATCTGTTGATTCCCACAATAAGCTTATGAAGTTACTACTACTATAAAAACACAGTTTACAGATTAGAGGTGCTGTGGGAAGCTGGCTGTTTAACTGACCAAGGGCCTATGTGCCTGTGCTATGTATGGTCATCTTGACCTACGTGACCCGCGGCAGGGGGTCAAAGCCTGGGCTATGTATGATTATCTTGAGAAAACATCTGTCATGGCTGTCAGTAATAACAAGAAGTAACTGACAGTGATTAACCTGGTATGTGAAACGTATAAGCTTTGTAAATCATATATGGACATGACCCTTTGTGTAACTACCTTGTGCCTGGTATGTGAAACGTATAAACTTTGTAAATCATATATGGACATGACCCTTTTTGTAACTAACTCATGCCTGGTATGTGAAACATATAGACTTTGTAACTTTCCTAACCATACATGGACATGACTTTTTGTGTAACTGTCTTATGCTTTGTACTGATAGGTATATAAAGCCCCTGCTGCCCTGAATAAAGTCTGCCCTGTCCTATCCTGTCTGATGTCCTGTCTGCTCTGTCCTGTCCCTTTTTCTCTCTGTTTCTAAACTGCACTCTGTCTCTTGTGCTTTCTGTTCATTCTGTTGGTCCCTCCTTGCACCCACGGACCCTAGGGCCACCTCCACGGGCCGGAGGATTGGTCTGGCAGGGCCCCTCACAGAGGGCAATTAAAAGCAAGAGAAGTCAAGTCTTGGCCCCATTTTCACCTAGAATGTTTAGTAGCAGAGCTGAAACTTGTTTCTGTCAAAATTCTATTGAACACACGAAAAGCCCTCAGAATGTCAGTAAGAGAAGTATTGCTTAGCTCATCTTCATAAAATTCAAAAGAACTTTCAAGTCTTCTCTTTTAGGGTGAAGGATTCCCAAGCAGTGCTCAGAAGTTTGTCCAGAAAACTCCCAGTGATACTCAGTCAACTTCACTGGAGGGTTTTATGTATCACTGCAGGAGGGTCAGCATTAGGGGCCATCAGAGCAATTCCCGGTGGTTCTAGATGGCCATAAGGTGCTGGGAGTCATACTAGAAACCTGAGTATGCACTATGCACAAGTGCACCCTGATGGCACCCCAGTCTTTATTCTCAGCTCCTACTCTGTTTTCCAAATTGAGCTTCTACTTTCTTTTCATAGTTTCTGTTCCTTCTTCTTCTAGCCTCATTTCTAGTAATTTTCTCTATTACTATTTGCTGTGTTATTCTTTTGTGTTATTTTCTCCTCCATTCCTGACATCCTTGAATCTTCCCATTTTTGGAAACAATGATAGGATTCAAAGATGTTTTAATGTGGCTAAATCAAGAATCATATCCTTGAATCTCATAATGTTTGGTTAATAAGTACAATATATATTGAAGATAGCTCTATGGAGAATGTTGCTCTTTTACTGCCCATCCCCACTTCCCAATAACCTCTGTTTGAAAAATTCTCAGCGTGGGTTCAATTGGCTGCATCCCATATGTTCCCCTGAACATCGCCAGGAATAATTTCTGAGTACAGAACCAGAAGTAATCCCTGAGCATTGTTGAGTGTGACCCAAAAAACTAAAGAGAAAAAAAAATCATTAGTCAGAACAAGTAATATTCTTCTTTTGTAAAATACTCCTAGAAGATATTATTTTTCTTTATAAAATACTTACTTCTTTTCACAGGGAATTAAGCCACTTTCCTTGTTTTTGCAATATCCAAATACATTTCCTTTTTCATTTAGCTCATAACAGCTGTCAGGACCGTCTTTTGCTCCTGGAATCCAATATGGTATGACCAGAGTAAAACAATAAAAGCATGAACCATACAATATCTTATTTTTCTAATATAATTAAAATTAGCGTATCATGTAGTAGTAAAGTGGAATGGGAATAATAACATCTTAAAATGATCCAACAACTACTCTAGGAAACAATATGGATATAAACAAGTGATGAACATTCCTTACCCCACAACTAAGTTAATCTATCAATAATTGAGGTGTGACCCAAATAATATTAGTTCCAATTTCCTCTCAAATTCTTACAAAAGGGAACAGAGAAATAATGGTACTCTCTTTATGATCATTCACTGAAATCAATTCTCACCATCACTAAACAATTCCAGACACTGATCATCTCTGGTGGGACATTTTCCCATGAAGCAGTAGCCTTTTTCATTATTGCAAGAAACTCCATTTAGTTGGAATCGGTCCTTAGGACAACCAGAATAATGGCCAGTACACATTTCAGGAAAATCACATTCATCTTTCTTTGGTCTACATATGGAACCTGCCTTTTTCATCTGATGAAGACAAAGAAATTGAATCAAACAAAAAATTAATCCTGAACAGAAGCATTCAGAAAAATATCTGATCCCACCTACCCTTCATATACTTAGAGCAGGAAAATTTTTGTTAGCAGAAGATCTCACCTGACAAAATTCACAGCATTCTCCTTCTGCGCAAGCAGATCCTGGTGTCAACATACATTTATGTGCATCACAGCACGGATTAGTGCATTCCTGAAAATAATAAAAAATTAAAGATCAGAAACTGATTTACAGTTTATCTCCTATTTGAAGAGTAAATTAGCTGTGCTTCTGTGTAATTTAATATTGCATTTCAAAAGCAAGTACAAATGAATCATTCTTGGCTATGACACATATAAAGTAAATTTTTATAAAGTAAAAATTATCTGCATTCTGGTACATAATGAAGATATATTTCATGTGTTCAAATAAAACTGCAAAATAATTTCAAACAATGTACATTGGTAAAGGCATCAATTTGAAAAGTTAATAGTTTTTTTACATTTAAGATATTTGAGGACTAGATTTTGTAACTTCTGGACATGTCATTGTTCCTGCTGTCATGAATGGAGTCTCTTAATCACGATCCTATTAGACCTATTTTCAAATGTACAGTGTCTTGGCACTGGAGAGATAATACAGTGGGTAGGTTGCTTGCTTTGGATGTGGTCTATAGTTTAATCCCTAGCACTCCATATGGTCCCCTGCACTTCATATGGTCCCCTGCACTCCCTGACCATATGGAGTGCAATCCTGCAGGAGTGATCTCTGAATACAAAGCCAAGGAATAAACCCTGAACACTGGAAAGTATGGCTCCCTCCAGAGAGTATAGTATCTATAAAACAGATGATATAAATGTGGTTCTTGGATTAAAAACATCAGCATAACCTTCTAACGACCTTAATAGTGTCTTAAGATCTCAGTTCTATCCCAGAATTGCCAAATTAGAACATATGCTTTAATGACATTCCCTTGTGACTTATGTATACTTGATCACTTTGGAAGTAGTCTCCATTAAATACATTTCAGATGAGTTTATGGAAGTTTGTGTTTCGAAGTTGGAGATTAAGCATAGCACTGTAGCATTGTCCTCCCATTGTTCATCCATTTGCTCGAGCAAATCCAGTAATGTTCCCATTGTGAGACTTGTTACTGTTTTTGGCATATCGAATACATCACAGGTAGCTTTCCAGGCTTTGCTGTGTGGGTGAGATACTCTCAGTAGCTTTCTGGGCTCTCCAAGAGGGACAGAGGAATTGAAGTCGGGTCGGCTGCGTTAGCCGCACGCAAGGCAAATACCTATTAAAGTTAATCTTTTTCTCAAAGTTCAGAGACTAGGACAGCAGTAAATATGTGAAGACTTAGAAGATTTCTGCTCAAATTAGACAGAGCTTTCTAATAATGTTCCTCTATAAAGCACCATAAAAAACTTGATTGACTAGGAAGGGTTTGTAGAACATGTTCTACTCTGCATTAGAGATCAGACAACTGAGGACCATTCTCACAAGAGAAGCCAATTAGCCTATGAACTAGGCAGGCAAATGTGATTCTGTTGTTCTTTAGTGAGATGATTATACATAATTCATGATTTTATTTTTAAAAAACCTTGGAATGGACACTGGAGGAGGGATGGGTGTTGGAAAATTGTTTGCCTGAAATCCAATCATAAACAGCTTTGAAAAATTAAAAATTAAAAAATAATTTAAAGAAAAGTCTTGGCGTGAGGCTTTACCAATAGCCTATTTCCAAATGAGTAGGGAAGAAGCACCTTTTAAAAGTTTAATAATAAATTCCATGACAGACTGATTGGCTATGTATCTGCCTACATGTTGAGAACTAGATAGATAAAGGAAACAGGAAGACATGGGGCCTTTATGGGGCCTTTCAATAATGGAGTCAGAGAAAGAATGCTGCCCTGGATGCTGCCAAATGAGGGGCCAGTTCCTATTCTCTGTTTCCTCCCTTGGAAGAACTTCCTGCTGTGAAAGTCCTTCACAAAGACGATGATTATTATAATTTAAGGCCCTTGGGTGTGTAGAAGACTAAGATAATTAGTCATTAAACCAAAGAATGTTATTATCCTCCTTTTTGTGATTAGTGGTTCTAAGCAATAAATACTATGCAGGGAGGACAGTTGGGGTTCTCAGCCCACCAGGCTACTAGCCCCTGACCCTTTCCTTTATTCTCTGTGGTTTTTTTTGTCTCAATCCTAGCAGAATCCCTATTTCAAGCCTGTTCACCTGGGGCCAGACTCTGGCACCTACATTCTACTGGAGCATATACTTGTCATTTAAGGACAATATCATTTGAAAATACCTCAAAAGATCCACAGTCACATTCTTCCCCATCATCCAATTGGTTGTTTCCACAATATGGGGAATTACTTAATTGAGAAGAAAATGGAATGTTGAAAATGCATGCTGGTTTATAGTCCTTTAAATATTTCATCAACTGGATTCTGTTGCATTTACTAAATTTGAGTGCAGGAACACTAGAGATAGGATATAGGATGAGTTAAAAAATTATTTATATAAATGCACAATGGTAGAACAGCAATGAAATTTTATGAAGAACTTGAAAAAACTATATATAATCTATAAACTAAAAAATTTGATTTTTCTCACATTTCCCTTACTGTTACAGGAGACAAATAATTAGCTTTCTTTATAATAGAACACGTTCATTGAAACTAAGCAAACAAATATTACTTTGTTTTTGTGTTTTTGTTTTGGGGTGCAATCCTGATGCAGCAAACGAGGAATCATCTGATGAAGCTCAGGGCACCATATAATGTGGTGGGAATCAAATCTCAAATACCAGATCAGCTTGCAAGGCAACCTCTGTACCTTCTGTATTATCTTTCTGGGCCTAAGAAATGGTATTTTCACAAAATGCTTTGACTATATGTTCTCCAGAAAATTATCCTTAATGCCGCTCTTTAGACTGATTGTCCTTGTGTGATTACCTTGCAAGATTATAATCTGAGTTTCTGAATGTAGAAGTGTAGCATGTTAAAATTATTCTCTTAAGGGGCCAAAGTGACAGTACAGTGGGTAGAGCATTTGTCTTGCATGAACCAACCAGGGTTCAATCCCCAGTATCCCATGTGTTCCCCTGAGCACCTAGGAGTACTTTCTGAGTGTGTAGCCTCTGAGTTTTGCTGGACGTGGCCCCAAAACAAAAGATATTTTTTAAATAAGCGATTTTTTCTAACAGAGTGATTAATATAACATAGTTCTAATAAATATTTGCTAAAACTAACCATTTACTACACATTATCTTATACATTCTAGAAATGTAATTTTTTTCACCTGAACTTCATATCCTTTCCATTTTCTTCTGCTACTATTATTGACATAATAATACAAGATGGAGTCTTGAATACACTATATCAGGATAGTGATACCTTAAAAAATTGTACATTATGTAATATTGAACATCATGTATTTTGCAATGTGCCCATATGGTGTTTCAGAATTTTCCTCCTTTTATCACTAGAAGACACACTATTACTAACTAATATCATCTCTCAAGGGAAACTATGTCCCCTGCTTGGTTTTGTAATAGATCTTCCTGGGCATGTTAGGGAAATATATTTCACATGATAATATTTTATCCTGCATGTTCAGTTGTAACCAAAGCCACTCCCAACATATTTGTATATATTCTGTTTGGGCCTCACCTTCCTTCAGGATCCATCACACATCTTCCCAAAGTGCAGGTACAAGGGTATTCATCGTGAAGCATCCCAAGATTATGCCCCAGCTGATGTGCCATTTTGCTTGCAACTATAATTAAGTCAGGTAAAAAATCCTGATAGAAGAGAATATATATTTTATAATAATAATATATAATAATCATAATGCCATGGTGACATACAACAATACATATGCTTTGAACTGGGGGCTTGGAGACCTGTTTCTAATTTCTGAATAAACTACTCTGTGTAGCATAGCAACAGTTTAGCTGAGACACTATAGAAACTCATAACAAGATTGATATCTTCAAAAATTTGAGAGGGCATAGACACAATTACCTCACACTAACACACTTCAGTTTCTCTTTATTATGAATTTAGATAAACAAAAGATCTTTTGAATATTTCTAAATCCAATATCTAAATTATCAATTATTTTTATGACAGTATAGTCATTATTGTATTTATATAAAGAATTTTTTATATAAGTAGATAAAATTATTAAGTTAATATTCTATAAAGCAAATCTGATTGATTCCTACATACTAGATATTTAGAGGTAAAGTAAGATATATCAGGCTTATCTTTTCAATTAATAGCCATATTGTGCCTACAATTCTATGCAACTATTATAGAAAGAGTCTGAAGGGGAAACTATTTTAATAAATAAAATCTAAGTTAACTTTTAATTTTTTTAGAACTTCCTGTCATTTTTATTCCTTTAATGTTAAGAGCTAGCTTTCAAATACAGGTAGAGGTAGATATTAAATTACTGTCAAAGTAAAGCAAGCCTAACTTGGTGACTTTTGTTCTACTCATAGGAAGTTTTTAAAGTGTTCTGAATGAGTTGTAATGTTCTAATTGGGAATTGGTAAATGTTTGTATTAGATTTAATTCAAGGAAAATGATATTACTAATGTGCTATAATATATAATCACATAAAATCAATATAGAATGCCACGTAGTAATTTAAGAAGTACTAGTATTTTAGTTTAAGTATAATAACAACTAGATAGAGACACTAGAGAAAGTGTTAGAATTGGTATTTTCAAGAATTATAAAATTACATAGACAGTATTTGCTAACTTAGTAAATTCCTGAAAATGTGTTAGATAAATAAGTAAAGACAAGAGTTTATAGATGTCAATAACTTTCTAAAAAATAGATTCAAGTGTTTCTTGATTTGAAGTGAATTTTTTTATTTCTCAGTACAAAGACAATTATACTCATATGTCAAATCAGTCACTAAATTTTCTATACATTGCATAGCTACTTTTAATATGTAAAAGAACATTATTACTTTTGGTTCCTACATACTATATTCTTTAAAACTCTAAACTTCACTGCTTTACTTTCACTATTCATTTGTTAGTACTATAAAATGTTTCTTTTTCCATTTATTAAAGGAAATATAGCAATTTTATCATCAGCAGGGACACATAAAAAAGGGTATTCATGCTCAATTTCAATAGACACAGAAAGTTGTGGAAATTTGATTCTAAATGTTTGATTATGTAATGCAAATAAGTCATGACCTACCTTAACAACACTGGAGGAATAATAGGGTAGGCACATACCCTCTGGAAAAGAAGTTCCTTGTGTATGAGTGTTGATCCACTTACCACTGTAAACAAGATGCAAATGCAAGTTCAATAGAAGACACAAATTTAATTAGCACAAAAATGGGTAAATCCATACAATGTTGGTGCCTTAGCTACCAACGTTTGCTTTTTCCCCTAGGGTTTTAAAATTTAGGATGATCTTACTTGTTATAAAGCTATATTTAAATGTGTGGTGTAGCACTATAGCACTGTACTCCCATTGTTCATCGAGTTGCTCAAGCGGGCCCAGTAACATCTCCAATATGAGACTTGTTACTGTGTTTGGCATATTGAATACGTCAAGGGTAGCTTGCCAGGCTTTGCCATGCAGGCGAGATACTCTCAGTTGCTTGCCGGGCTCTCTGAGAGGAACGGAGGAACTGAACCCGTGTCAGCCGGATCAACCACGTGCAAGGCAAACATCCTTCCACTGTGCTATATTTGAGACAAAAGGGGAAATGTCTATGCACTCCTATTAAATTATAAAAACAAAGAAACAAACAAAAGCACATCTTTCTAAAAATCCCCTAAAAATACATTTTACTTTGATTTATCCTACTTTCACTTTTGGGGTAAAAATTACTTTAAAAATATAAAAGGTGTTTAGAGAGGGAAATGCATCATTGTAAATAGATTCAGTATCACAATTAATTAGTTGCATTAGAAAATATTCAAAAATTTTAATCAACTGAAGAAATCTGTTGAGGATTCTGTCACCTATAATTAAATATTCAACATTGTGTAAAAATAGAATTGTCCCAAAAATTAATTGTAAAAGTGTGCTATTTAAGATATATAAATTTTATAGGCTTTTGAAAAACACTCGAAGCTGTTTAAAAGAGCTACCACAAATAAATTTTCATACCTGGAGTGTAATAAAGAAGATTCAGATGCAAGAAAGGTGGTTAGACTATATTATACCTTTCAGTTTTTAATTTTTTTTATCAAGAATCAAATTCCACATCTTTCTGTACTCTAAATGTTTCTATACATTTATGTCTCAGTTCGTAACTAAGCATCTTAGAGATCTGGTATCCCTAGACTTTGGATACTTGGGAAAAACTACCTATGGAGATGAAACACTAGTAAAAAAAAGCCAATTTTATTATAAATTTTGTTCATGTTCATTTAAAATTAATATCAGAAATTTGAAAAGTCTTATCATTTCTAAGTTTATGTAACTGTATACAAGAACCCATCACATAAGAAGTCTAACAAATATTGCCCAGCTGAACCTAAAGTAGCATTTCTCTTGCTTCACTTGGAGAAACTGCTACTCATAATTTAAGAAACATTCATGGCAGCAAAGGCTTGGATTAGGGCTTTAGACATGTACTGTTTAGAACATTTCAAAATTAGTTCACTGGTATTTTAAATACATGTCTAGAGAATACACTAATCAGTTTAATCTTTCTTGCTACGAATGTTCTGGTGATGTTTACCTTACTACCTTCAATTTTTTTGCAGCTTTCTGCAAAAAATTATGACTCTACAAATATGTCATAATTATTCTCCTGTAGACATCTACTATTAGCCACCCGGGAGATGGAAATAAGAAATGATGTTACTTAGGAGGTCAGGTTCACTGTCATCAATCTACTAAAAATTGTTCCTAACTTCACATAGTCTTTGGAAATTTTGGGCTCAGAGTGATGGTTAACATTTAGAAAGCACAATTTTCAGACTCTGTTTCTAGTTATTAGGAGAAACAAATACTACAGGTAACAAAGTAGTATTATTCTTATGTTGTAGTCCATTCCCCACCACCATCAGGACCATCACTCTCCCTCCCCATCATCATCCCCAACCCCTTTAAAGGGGATATGAACCAGCGGGGCTATAAACATAATTGGATTAAGCTCATGAACTCATGTTTGCTAAGCAGGACCATGTAAGCTACTGAATTATCTTCTTGGACCTGTTATATAGTAGTCTTAAAGACAAACTAACAGTTGCTGTTGCTCCAAAAGTGTTCCCCCACCCATTAGAATTTTAGGATAAGAGGACTATTTGAAAGTTCAGGTTGAAGTCAGTTTTGCCTACAATTTTCTATTTTCTAGTAGGCTAAATAGGGTATTAAGTACTGTGAGTGATAAAAGTGATTTTAGTAATTAATGATTTATTATTTGTTATAATTCCAAGACTTTTGGAATTTTAAAACAACAACAGCATTCATTAATCAGATCAGTTATCTGTCTTCTTTAATGGAAAAGAAGATGCACTCCAAAGGTAGGTCACTGGATGGGAAAACTTTAATGAGGAAAAACTTGCAGAGAATGAGGTTATTTCTTCGAGAAATGTAGGTTTGGGTAGATTATTGGAATGACTGAGCATGAAAGTCTAGGGGTATTGTGTTGGACACTGATAAATAAAATAGTTTCTAAAGCTATTTCAATTACTTAATAAAATTTAAAACCCTGCCTAGAAGGATTAGAATATATATGTTTCTATTCTTCTGATTGCTTCTCCCAGAAGGGAGCTTAAAATGAGGCCCCCATAACCATGCCACCAGCCTCCGCTCCACTGTTTTCACTTGGGGCGCCCGAGAGGGGGTGGGTGAGAGCCCTCCCTACCCCAAGGGACCCAGCCCTGGCAGTTATCCTCCACTACCAACTGCCGCCACGCTCCAGGCCACTTTCCACATGCTTGGGTTGAGCTTCACATATGAGTGAACATATTTCTGGACCACGCGGCCATGAAAGACACATCATAAGACACTCCCTACCCATTTTTCATAATTACTACAACATATTTGATGGGGTTCAGACAGTAGGAAACAAATCATAGAGAGAAATCATAGAGATATATATATATATGCATATACATATATATATACATATGCATATGTATCTCACTGAATCACTGTATCGCTGTCATCCCATTGATCTTCAATTTACTCAAGTGGGCGCTAGTAACAGCTCTATTCCTTCCAGCCCTGAGATTTTAGCAGCCTCTTCTTACTCGTCTTTTCCCAATGATTGGAGTCTCTTTCAAGGTCAGGGGAATGAGACCTATTGTCATTACTGTATTTGCATGTTGAATACACCATGGGGAGCTTGCCAGGCTCTGCCCATGCGGGTGGGATACTCTCAGTAGTTTGCCAGACTCTCCAAGAGGCATAAATAAGAAGGAAGTGTATTATAATATGTCGCGTGGCTGCAAAGCAGTTCAGAAAGCAGCCTGGAGCATGGCGGTGGTTGGGCAGTGGAGGTTGGCTGCCGGGGCTGGGTCCCTTGGGGTGGGGATGGCTCTCATCCCCCACAGCTTGGCACGGAGTCTAGTGGCATGGTTCTGGGGGCCTCCTTTTATACTCCCGTTTGGGAGGAGCATCCATGAGTTCTGGAGGATGGCCAATGAGGAGATTATCTGGTGCCGGTAGGGTGTGGCTTGTGGGTGTGATCCCTGAGTCACCAGAGACTGGGGGAAGCAGGCAGAGGATCTCTGTTTCCATCCTGTTGAGTCCAGAATCCAAGGTCACACAGTTCCTCATTATCTGGGTTCTGTTGACTTCATTCATGTGTGAGGCTCGTCCTCAGCGTCTGGAAAGTGGCCTGGAGAGTGTCAGTGGTTGGGCAGTGGAGGTCAGCTGCATTTCGGAGAGCCCATCAAGCTACCGAGAATATCCTGCCCGCATGAGCAGAGCCTGGCAAGCTACTCATGATGTATTCTATATGCCAAAAGCAGTAATTTATTACTCATTCCCCTGACCCTGAAAGAGGCTCCAATACCGTTGGGAAAGACAAGGAAGGTGAGGCTGCTAAAATCTCAGGGTTGGGATGAACGGAGACATTACTGTGCCCACTAGAGTAAATCAATGAACAATGAGATGAAAGTGATACAGTGATACAGTGATTCTAGAATTAACCATCAATAAGAGAATATTATTTAAAATTTTTTCCGAGATTTTTTTTGCATCGCTAGATACAATATGTATCTCTATATACTATATGAAACTGATAGCTTAAAAAGTTTTCACATTGTCCTTTTTATTTTTCAAAATTTACCTGCCTAAGGCATAGGAGAAGATAGTTACATACCTGAGCAACAGAACATGGTCAAAATTCTTCCTTTTTTTAAGGGACATTTCTTGCCAAGTTGAAAACTGTAATAAGGTATTTTCTATATTTGGATATATTTCTATTTTATCTTCATTTGTCCATATTTCAAGGCCAACTAATGTCACATGAATGTCCAAAGTTTTATAAATCTGCTCAAAAGAAGAAATGTTTTTCACAAAATCATGTTTAAGATTGACCGCATGGAAGGTAAATGCCCTTCCCACTGTGCTATCACGCCAGCACAATGGGAGGACAGTGCTATAGTGCTACGTTTTAGGAGGATTCTTAGTATATCTTTTGCATTAAAATAATTTCAATGTGTAAGATATAGAAGTAAAAGTATCCATTTTTATTTTATAAATAACTTTACTGAAACAGTATCCTGGGTCAATCATCTTGATAGGGACAAAGTTCAGAATTTATCCAGAATAAAAGATTTATAAAAACTCTTAAATTGCAACTAACCTGAAAATTTTAATTTACTGAAAATGGAACAATTGAAATTCTCTTTATTCAATTTTTTTACTTTAGACCATTGGTTGATTATTTGGCAGATTGAAAAGTTAATATTGACTTTTAAAGTTCTGATATGTTTCATCAGTTTTGTTTTTTTAATCATTTTATGTTCTAATAAATCTTACTGGCAATTATTTAAAATTTGTTTTTAAAATTGTATCATATAAGATTTATCACTCACTTTCATTTATAAATACCTATTTAATAGTTTCTTTGATTCAATTATAAAAGAAGACAGAATTTGTGAAAATATTTGGAGAATTATGTGTAAAGATCTTTGTATTATATTAATTTTTTATTTTACAAAACAAATATACTCTACATTGCAAAAAACTGAATAATAATAAGGTTCAAAGAGACAGCATTGGGATATGTTGCTTGCCTTACACATGGTCGACCTTGAAGTGTTTAGTTATCATGGTTAATAGACAAACTTTCATGAAAAAAAATCTGATTCTTCTTTACAATAGAATACTTCACAACTAAGTAAATTAGTAAACCCTTGTGAAGTTATGGGGCTGGAGAGATAGTAAAAGGGTTAATCATTTGCCTTGCACACAATTGATCCCAGTTTTGTCCCTGGCATGACATCTGGTTTCTCAGGCACTTCCAAGAGTCATCCCTGAGCACAGAGTCCAAATTCCCAAAAGTATTAAAAATAGCTCTCACGAACTTAGACTTTTAGTCAAATAATGACTTCCATCTATAATGGAGTTTGTGATGACCATTACTTTTGTCCCTGACCTTATCCCTTATCATGCAGGAAGCCTGATGAGTCAAACCAAATAGAGACCTTTTTGTTTATTTGCTGGTTTTTTTTTTTTTGAATTGAGGCACTTTTAAAGCCTCAACATTTTTTTCCCTTTTTGGGTAACATGCGGTTACTCTTGGCTTTGTACTCAAGAATTACTCCTGGTTGTGCTCAAGGAACTATATGGGATGCTGGGAATCAAACCCGGGTTGGTCGTGTGCAAGGAACATACCCTACCCGCTGTGCTATCACTCCAGCCCCCTTGAGCTTCAACATTTATAGGTGGATTTTCATTTAAATTTAAAGTTGTGTGCAGGTGCAGATGTAAACAAAAAGTAACATCCTTTGGAAATATTAGTTTTTAATGTGAATGTACCCTGTAACATAAAGCTATGCTTTATTAATGGAATGCTTGGATGGTTTTGGTTACACACACTTGAAAGGTTAAGAGTACACATAACCTTTATATTGAGAAATTATTTTGAAAATTCTGACATAAAAGGAATGGAAATATAATAAAATTAAAATGAGACAGAATGAAGTGAAATGATGACTATGGATTCTGTTGAGCAAAGTGTCAGTGAGAAGTGGTATAATGGGGCAACTCAGGATATTTAGACTATTACTTTTTGTTTTCATGTGTCTTCCCAGCCTAAACAACAATTTATAGTAAATCTTATTTATGTACAACAACTAAATATTATGTTTACTTTCAAGCTGGATAGGAGGGGAGTGAGGGAGAGAGATACACACATTTATTTAAAGAAATTGGAATATAGTTAAAAAACTAGAGACAGACAAATTATCCTTCTCTTTATAAATTAGTAGTTACCGACATAGAGGTGATGTTTTATCATTTACTTTATGCCCTAAATTAAAGGAGCTACAGTAATTTAGAGATCAACATATAAAAGATGTGTACAAGTCATAATGCTGTCCTTTGAAAATATAATTCTAGCTTTGATAAATTAATCGTTTTAGTGAATCTTGTTTTTATTGAATCACAGTTACAAGGTTGTTCATGATTTTTTTGGCTTTTTAACCCCCAGCGAAGCTCAGGGGTTACTCCTGTTCTTTGTTCGGAATCACTCCTGGCGGTGCTCAGGGAACCATATGGGATGTCGAGGATAGAATCTGGGTTGGCTGTGTGCAAGGCAAATGCTCTACCTGCTGTACTGTCGCTCCGGCCCCCCTAGTGGAGCTTAGTGAAACATTGTCATTGATTTCTGTGCTATAATTTCTGAAAGTTTCTCTTCTATGTAAGGTCAATGGGACAGTGATTTAAAATAGAGGATTTGATTTGTGTATGATGGATAGGCAAATTGTGGAAAATCTTGTAAATAGTGACCAGCATCTGTAAGCTATTTAAATATTAAATGCTGTTATCTTGTAAATCAAAGATTAAGAACTGTAGTTAATTCATTGCTATAAATTTTTCAACAAAATTTTGCTACTTGGTTAACTTGCGAATGGTTTGTGATTTGAGTTAAATCAATATCAGAATTGAAACATAAATTCATCAAAAATCTATTGTGAAATATTTTAGCAATTAAAAAAACCTAATGAACATTAGTTCGGAGTGCATTAAGGGAGTAATTACATGTCCTTATTAAGTAAATACTTTTAGTTTGATTTGGACTACCAAATCTTACCATATTGACAAAATTGATCATTCCCCATACTCGATTCCTTAGTTTACTGTGAGGATAATTATTCCTGTGATACTGGAAATAGAAATATATCAACATTAGTAACAAACAATAAATAAAATAGAACAAAACACTTCGTACATGTGAGATCTTAAAAAAATTACTGACTTTTTCAAACATCTAAAATCTCAGCAACATACACAAAAGCACATTTCTTTTTACATAAAATTGCTAAGCAAAATGGTTTCTTTAAACATTCTTCAATTTAGCATCCTTAATGTCCCTTTTTTTGTATTACCTTACAATACACAGATGGACTATGCTGTTAGCTGTTCCTTAGAAATCATAACTATCACTATGATGAAAAAAACTTATTTAAAATCATTGTATGACAAACAACTGCAACTTTAGCAAATGTATCGGTCCTGTGTCAATGGTGACAGCAAATTGAGGAATATACATGAAGAATCACCAAGAAGTCTAATATATGCTGAAGACAGGCAAGAACCTTTCTCTAGGAAAAAGACCAAGAAAGCAAAACCCTTTCCTTGCCCCAGCCTTTAATCTTGTCTTAAGAACAGATTTTTATTTGATCTTTCTGGATCTTTTTTCTTAGTACTATCACTATAGACCTGATAAAAATGTATCTGATAATAGTAAGTATATTGTAGGCATAAATGTTTATTACTAGATTTCTTAAATATACTTTTTAAAATTATGCCCTTTCTGAATCCTGAGACTATCTACCATTACATTTATTTATTTATTCTTTTCTTTCACTGTTTAATTATTTTTACATACCTGGCTAAGGACTTACTCCTAAATTCATAATCAGGGATTACTCCAGGTGGTACTTGAGATCATTTAACTACACAAGTGCCAGACCTCTGTACTATATCTCTGGATGATTCTCCTTTCCTTCAAGAGTCTAAACAGAGATGACATTAGATTAGCTTTAATCTCCTATTTTACCCACTCCTCAATATAGTCCTTGTTAGTTTAACTGTAAAATAAGCTGAACTTTTTTTTTGAGAAGTTCATCAGTGTACTCTTAATTGTTAAATCACTAATAATTTTTTTCTCACCTTTCTAGATATTGATAATTTTCTCAGTCACAAATCACAAAATCACAACCATCCTGTTATTCGTCGATTGCCTCAAGCAGGCCCCAGTAACGTCTCCTTTGTCCTAACCCTGAGACTTTTTTAAAAAGTGCCACATTCAAGGCTCTTTCAGAGTTAGGAGAATGAGACTCTTGATTGTTACTGGTATTTGGCATATTGGGTATGCCACGGGGAGTTTGCCAGACTCTGCCATGTGGGCAGGTTACATTCGGTAGCCTGCCAGTTTGTCCAAAGTAGGAATGAGATAAGATGTCGCGCGGCCGCAAATGCGGCCGCGCACTTCTGGGAACTGAATTTTATAGTCTCTGAGTCTTGGCCATTGATGGGATTACACGGTGCCAGGGGGCCAGTTGGTGGGTGTGACCCCCGCCTACTGGAATTTGGAGGATCTTGGTGGAGGATGCTCAGCCCCGATCTGAGTAGGCTTGGAGATCTCAGCCCCGGGACCTGCGTGTCTTTCTTTCTCTGCTGGTACCTTCATGTGTGCGGAGAGTGGTCTCAGCATGGTGGTGGCTGGTTCTCAGTAAAAATATTTTTTTACTCAGGATAGGGAGATAGTTCAAAAGACTGGAACATATGTTTTGTATAGGTAATTTTTAAATAATTTTAAAGTTACTTTCAATTGATGGTTTTAAAATATGTAATTGCTATGTCCATCTCTTTTCTATGTTTATGCTTCTTGGTTGTGTTGTTTTTGGTTTGGAGCCACACCTAGCGGGGTCCAGAGACTTTATATGATGGTGAGGTTGAAGAATGCTTTAGAAGAATGCAAGACAAGCATCTTACCCTTTATACTATCTCTTCAGCCCTTCTGAATCTACTCTTAATAAATTCTTTTAATTTTTAAAATATTTTGCCAACTATTAATTTGAATTTTGAAAAATAAGTAAACTAAAGGATATTCTATCAAGAATGATACATATATTTATAATTTTGGATTTATTTATTTATTGTTGAATATTTTCCTCATTGACCAAAATTTTCGGGTATAAGGAAGCTAAAAACTATCTTTTCCAGCAGTCCTGACACTTTTTGTTGTACATGTTTTTAGTTAAGTTGGTAAACTGTGTAATGAGGACTATCACTTAATTGAAGGAAGAAAACTAAAATAGTGGAGTCCTCCAGAATGAAAGACCTCCTTTGCACATTCTTTTTTTTTTCTTTCTGGGTCACACTTGGCGATGCACAGAGGTTACTCCTGGCTCTGCACTCAGGAGTTACTCCTGGCAGTGCTCAGGGAACCATATGGGATTCTGGGAATCGAACTGAGGTCGGCCACGTGCAAGGCAAACGCCCTACCCATTGTGCTATCTCTCCAGCCCCTCCTTTGCACATTCTTGAATATTCATTTACTATATTCTTTTGCTGCTTAGGTAGTAAATTTCTGCTTTTCTATAGATTAGTTAATTTTGGCATTTTGGTGAGCAGAATATATGAAGCCAATGAGTTGTATATAGAAAGGTCGAGCTAATCATGAGAAAGAAGTAAGATGCATATAAAATATTTCATGCCAATCCCAGTAAGAGAATGACTAGATCTTTAACCACTTTAAATTCTAGGAATTTAACCACAGAACAAATGACAGTGGATGTTTGTTTTATCTAATGTCAGAATATAGAGGATTCTGGTCACAGCTGGCTGTATTAGTGAGAACTGTCCCAGTGTATGAGCCATTTTATATATGGAACTGAGTAAAGGATAGAATCTGAGTTTCATAGCTATACCACTTCATTAATTATCTACAATTAATTCTTGAAGAGATTTTCCTCATTTTTATTTAATTAGTAAACTCTTCCTCATATATTTAGTTGTATCTTTTATTATAAAATGTCTATGGACATTTTGCCTTCATAGTGTACGATGTTTCCAAACAGTTTTTCTATGCAAAGAAGTTTTCATATTTCTACATGTCAATAACATATACTATTCTAATATAATTAACATATAATTCTAACATCTGCATGGCCCAATTTAGATTTTTTTTTTGCTTTTCCAATGCATAATATTTTTCTGTTCATGGTCAGGCAGAAAGAGAACTTCCTTTGTATTAGTCAGCCTAGCCTAACAGGTTCTCTTTCCAGGGTGGGGCAGTTCTTCATGGCTTTGGGCATTATGCAGCATATTATAGTGCAATCTGAATATGTGGATCATCAAATCTTTGACTTTTACTTATTGTTATGACATTATCTTCTTCATTTCTGTTAGTTGGAGATATGCTATGTTTTGATTTTGTCTCAATTATAGGTTGAATATGTATTCCTTTTGTTTGTTTTTTTGGGGGGTGGCATACCCAATGGCTTTTAAAGCTTGTCTCTAGCTCTGTGTTCCAGGATTTATTTTGGAGGTCCTTGGAGGACTATGTAGTATCAGGAGTGGGGCCAAGGCCTTCTGCATACAAAGCATGTGCTCACCCCACTGATTTATCTCCCTGCTCCTATATTCAATTTTTATAGATTTAGCATTCTAATATTTTGTGGGGTATAGGGCCCACAAATTGCACTTAGGAGAATGCAAGGGCTCCCCTTGGTGATTCTCAGTCAACCATGCTAACAGTTGAATATGAGGATCGAAGTATGTGGTACTGTTTGGGTTCTGTGATGCTGGAGATTAACTGGACCATCCCAGGGATGCTCAGAGTTCACCATGGTCATAGTCTGCAGTCAGGGCCCTCCAAAGCTGTACTCATTGATGCCTGAGGGATCATATAGTGCCAAGGGATCTGTTTAGGGTTGGCAACATGCAAAGCATTCACCTTATCCCCTGTACTCTCTTCTTGGTATCACCCATATGTTTTTCAAAGGAGCAAAGGGTTCTATTTTGGCTTAATCTACTATACTAAAGAAAAATCTAATTTATTATATAAGTCATCTTGGGAATACTGAAAACAAAACTTTGAGACTATATGGAATCATTAAAATTCTTTGTTCATAATTCTTTGTTAGAATCAACCACAATATTATAAAGATGAAGAGTAATTTCATCTTTAAACTTACCAAATTCATATCAGCAACAATGAATAGTTCAACAAACTTTTCTTTATTGATATTCTGAAAATTTAATTAAAGTGTAGTTAATATTTGACATATTGATATTTCATAATGTATTCTAGGTATGAGATGGTATTTTGATACAGGAAGATGTGGTACAGAAGTAGATATAATAGTTCTAGGAATAGACCTAAACAAAATCTGCTTGCTCTTTATATGACTCAGTATTTAATATTTTACTAAATCCCAAAATATACAATGAATTTGATTTTTGTTTTCAGTTTCATGTATTGAGTTAAATGTGTATTTTGCAAGTATAAGCCTAAGGGATACTGTTCTCAGATTTGACAATGTTCAATAATTACACTTTCGCTTTAACTCTTTTGGGGATTAAGTAATCATTTAAAAGTTCATTTATTCAAACAAAAACTATCCACTTGGTGTTTCATCTACTGGTCATTGGATGTGTACATAATGAGTACTCACAGAGCTTAAAGACTAACATCTGTAGGAGTTTAGAAGGCATCAACTAGCTATGTAGAAAAGCCTAAAACACAGAGAATACTCATCATGTAATCACCAAGGTTAAATTTTAACTTGTTACTCTCGGAATTTTCCATAGCAATTTGAACACTCGGCCAAATTAAAGGGGAAAAAGAAAATAATCTAGATTGTTATAAATATCCTTAGTCAATAACAGGGGAGACAAGGGGACAGTTTTCTAGACACTGTGAATTTCCAGACATGGTAAATTTCATGATTCACAGTGAAAGCCCTACTGCTGTGTAACTATTGAGGGTTGGTAGCATCAAAGTTTTCTTTCCCCGTTCCCCCATTAATTTTTATAGATGGATTCTCTGGGTTTAGAAAAAAAATAAAAGACAGGCCAGGGGTTTGTTTAATAATTTGAGGCTGTGACAGCTTCGTCCTCAAAGATCCTTCCCTACTGCATTCTCTTGCTCTGATTAGGCCAGAGTCGAAGTTTAAGAACACTTTTGCACTGATAAGGACCATAGGCCCTTAAACAGACAGTACCAACTAGTGTAAACTGCAATAGAACCCATTAGACCTCTAGCCTCCTAGCACTTTATTGCCATATTATAAACACACCCCTGATGGCAATCCTCCACCATCTTCTGTACATGAGACGTATGTTTACTGTATGTTCCTCAATTGTGCATGTTCAATGATCTCCCTTGTGAATGCATCTGAGTTTATTGAAAATCTGCTATAATATGTATTAGTTGTTATGTCACTCTATCTCTGTTGGACTTAAATACCTTATTTTGAATTCAATATGACCAGTGCTGGTGAACAGCTAGTAAACATTCTTTTCAACTTAAGTTGTTTCATTGCTATTAAAGCCTCTCTTTTCTGTTCAGTTGTTTCTGCAATGTTCCTAATATGATGGTAGGTAGATTCTTTCTTGAAATAGATAGCAAAACTGAGATTTACTCTGGGGAAACTTTCTATATAGTTTCAACAATAAAATTTTGATATGTCAGCTTTAAAAATAATAAAGAGCAAAGACTCAGCAAATACTCCATCACAAACATAATCACATTAAAGATCTTAGAGGAAATAGAAGCATTTCACTTGAGGTAAAAAAATTTTAAAATGAAACACTCACGGCCATTTTGGGATCTTCAGTTGATTTAGTATTGTTCTCTAGAACAGCTGTTGTGGTAAAATTCGGCTCTGTACAAGAATAATTGGCAGAAAACTTCACCCTTGGATTATATTTTAATATCAAATGTTCTCCATCCTCTGAATATTTCACTGGCTTAATGAGGTACCTGTGATCATTTATCCTGAAGAAACCCCTGTAGAAATTAAATATATATATATATATATACATATATATATACAAAGTTTATTCCATTTTACTGGAGCGATAGCACAGCGGGTAGGGCGTTCGCCTTACACGCGGCCAACATGGCCGACCCGAGTTCGATTCCTCCGCCCCTCTCGGAGAGCCCAGCAAGCTACCGAGAGTATTCGATATGCCAGACACAGTAACAACAAAGTCTCCAATGGAGACGTTACTGGGCCTGCTCGAGCAAATCGACGATCAACGGGAGGGCCTTTATTTATTTATTATTTATTACTGCTGTATAAGTACATGATATTATTCTATTGTATTAGTATTGATTTTGCCATCTTAAGGAATGAAAAGTTAAGGTCAAGCTTTGTGATCATGCAACCAGGTATACTAAGTGATAAGCACTGTAGCACTGTCCTCCCGTTGTTCATCGATTTGCTCGAGCGGGCCCAGTAACATCTCCATTGTGAGACTTGTTGTTACTGTGTTTGGAATATTGAACATGTCACGGCTAGCTTGCCAGGCTTTGCCGTGCGGCGAAATACTCTCGGTAGCTTGCCAGGCTCTCCGAGAGGGGCGGAGGAATTGAACCTGCCTCAGCCATACCGGCTGTGCTCAAGGCAAATACCCTACCACTGTGCTATCTCTCCAGCCCACTGAGTGATAAAAAGTGATAAAAAATTAAATAACATGTGACAACTGGTCTCAGTAACAATAAATTAATTTGTGTCAATTTATGTGAATTTTTTATATGTTCACCAGCGTAATAACTACTTGAAAATATGTAGAGTAGCAATTACCCTCTGGGGTTGAATCCTCTGGGATGCAAACCCTCTGGGATGTGAATACCTGAAAAGCATAAACTCTTGCAATTGTGTATTTCCTTTTTTTTTGTATGTGTGAATTTTTGCAACCATCATGCAGCTAATAGAAAATTACGTGGTAATTTTTTCACTAACTGGGTTCTCCTCTTGGAGAATTGAAGTTACTCACATTTTAAATAAAAACTTTCTAGTTACTACTTATTTTGACCCTTTGCCTCTCTGTGTTTTCCTCTGTCCTTGAACCCAACACCTAATGATGACTGATATAGTTATTAATTTTGACCTTCTGGCATATAGAGAATGTAACAGTCTGATTTTGTAAAAAATTGTCCATCATTGAAATGTGGGAATTCACAAGATAAGAATTCAGTAGGTGTGTATTTTGGATCACTAATACAATGAGTGCTCAAGTGTAGTTTCTAATTTTATTGTCTTGATCTCTAACAAGTCAAATTACAAATTTTTCAGTATATATAATAAACAACTTGTTTTCAGAGATCTGGGTATATAATAAACAACTTGTTTTCAGAGATCTCTAACAAGTCAAATTACAAATTTTTCAGTATATATAATAAACAACTTGTTTTCAGAGATCTGGGTGTTAGAGACATGTTGACTTTTTTTTTTTGGTCAAAATGACCATAAAATATAGGCAGAAGTGGATACTGACACCAATAATATATAATAGAGTTTTTCATCATACGTTTCTCTATACTAGACTTTTAAAAAATATTGAAGCTAATGTCCTTGGAGATCCACAGATAAAAATCAAAATATACATAGAAAGAAATTAGGGGGGTACCTCAGACCATCACATGTGCTGATGCTGGCTGAAGAATCATGTTCATGTACAATTGTCCCTTGGTAAAAGCAATGATCCTAAAACAGATTTTAAAAGGCTGATGGTATAAATGAACATATTTATGTTATTTTCTATTATTCCTAATAAATATTATTTCAGTGTAACAAATAATGCTTATATTCATTCAAGTTTTATTTAATTCTTTACCAATTTGGAAAATTGAGGAACTATTTTATAGAGTTTTTTTTAATTTCACAATTTCTTTTATAGAGCAATAGAGGATTTAGAATTCTTTTATAAGAATACCTAAAGGAAACCATATGAAGTGCTGGGGAATTAAACTTGGGTTGACTGCATGCAACCCTCTGGTCTGAATATAAATATATAAATATTCTTTCCTGAAAAATTTAGGAGCATATTAGTCTATGATACTAGACTCAAAAATGTGACACTTTTCTTTAAAATTAAACTTTTATTTGGGGCTGGAGAGATAGCACAGCGGGTAGGGCTTGCATGCAGCCAACCCGGGTTTGATTCCCAGCATCCCGTATGGTCCCCTGAGCACTGCCAGGAGTAACTCCTGAGTGCAGAACCAGGAGTAACCCCTGTGCATCGCCGGGTATGACCCAAAAAGAAAAAAATCTCTTTCATTCAATCTAAAATATCTACCATACTAAACAATGTTGGTGCATCATGACCATAAAATAGGATGTGAATCATAGGAGAATCAAAGAGATTGTGGTTTTAAGATTGCTTCATATACTTAGGTTTTATCTATTTTGTTTGATTATGTAGAAGGGAGTTTGGTAAAGAAATGCATTAACAATCATTGATTTTCTTGTTAGGCAGAAATCAATACACTTTGGGGGTCAAAGGATCATATTTTCTATTCCTGGATCACTGTGTGAAAGTAATTGATGCAGTGTTTATTTCTGTTGTTACACTTTTTGAAGCTGCTTGTAAATTAGAATTGAGCTTCAAAATAGCACAGGAAATAATAGTTTTAGAAAAGATAATGTCCCCTAGATTACCATAATCTCAGGATGCCTGGTGATCATCTCTCCATTTGGGGAGTATAATGTTTCACTATAATTTGAGGAGAGGAACTCCCTAAAAAAGAAGGTAAAAAGATATTGATACTTATTCATTGTAAAAAGTTAACAGATAAAGCCACTTAGGTTTGGGAGAAGTCTTAAGGTAACTTTCATATTGTAACAAGGTTATTTTATGCTCAAAGTTGTTGAGCTAAATCAGTCTTATTTACATAAAAATCCATTTGATCTAGATTGGCTATTTGGTAGACAGTAGGAGTGACATAAAAATATTATGGTTTTAATTTAACAACATCAAAAACATAAAGAAAATATTTCAAGATATTTTGCCTTAAATACCATAATTCACACAAGAATTTTGTCACATATATAAATGATTCATATTATGTACCATGTATTTATGTGTTAATACTTAATGTGTTAATATTAATATATATGCTAATATGTAATGCATGATTCATATTATGTATATTTAAGCTAAAATTAGACAAAAGTAACATGTATTAGTTATAATAAATTAGTAAACTTAGAAAAGAACAAAATAAATTATCCTAAAATTCTACAATAGAGAGAAACACTGCTATTAACATGTAATTTTTCTTTGTTTGTTTTTTGGGTCACACCAGTAATGCTGATATTTTGGGACTAGTTGCTCTTGGCTTGGTGTTTAGGGGATACTCCTAGTAGTGTTTGGAATGTAATGTGGTGCCCAATATTACACCTTGACTCCAGACATGCAAAACATGTGAAATAGTCCTTTGAGATATCTCCTTTATACAATATTGCATATCACAAAAATTGAGTGCTTGTACCTTATCTAAAGTGAGAGTCTTTTACAAAAAAACACCCCTAGTAATCACTACTAAGATAAATAAGAAAACCTACAAAGAAATAGCAGCACATCCTCTGTCTGTGAATCAGAAGGATTCCAATTTTAAAAAGATAATCTTACTAAAACCTCTATACAAATTTAATGCAGGCCTTATAAAAATTCCTGTAATATATTTTAGAGACATAAGCAAAATGCTGTTGAAATTTACATGAGTAATAATTCACCCAAATAGTCAAACAATCCAAAGAAAGACGAATATGGATGATTTCTCCTTGCTCAGCATCAAACCACACTCTAAAGTGTTAGAAATCAAGTTGAGTACTGGAATAAAGATGAGCATTTAGATTAATGAAATAGAATTAAAAGCCCAGAGACAAATTCTTAGGTATACATACAACAAATCTTTGATAAAAGAAAAAGGAGTATGAACCAGATCAAGGAAAACTTCAATAAATGATGTCAGGAAAACTCGTCTGTGATGTGTTTAAAAAAAAAAAGTGCCCATATCCTATCTCACACCAATCACAAAAGTCAATTCAAAATAAATTTGTGATCTCCATATAACATCTAAATTCAAAAGTCGCATTGAGGAAAACACAGGCAGAACTCTTCATGACATTGAATATATAGACTGCTTCAGTCACTGTCACTGTCCTCCCTTGTTCATCGATTTTATCGAGCAGGCACCAGTAACGTCTCCATGGTGAGACTTGTTACTATTTTTTTTTTGCATATTGATTACATCATGGGTAGCTTGCCAGGCTTTGCCGTGCTGGTGGAATATTCTCAGTAGCTTGCCGGGCTCTCTGAGAGGAGTGGACGAATCAAACCCTGGCTGGAGTGATAGCACAGTGGGTAGGGCGTTTGCTTTGCATGCTGCGGACCCGGGTTCGATTCCTAGCATCCCATATGGTCCCTTGAGCACTGCCAGGAGTAATTCCTGAGTGCAGAGCCAGGAGTAACCTCTGTGCATTCCTGGGTGTGACCCAAAAAGAAAAAAAAACTTCTTCAGTAACTCAATGAAACTGATCATGTAATTGAAGTAAAGATGAACAAATGCAATTACATCAAACTAAGAATTTTCTGCACCATAAGAGAAATCATGCATAGAATGAAAAGACTACTCCAAAGATTGGGAGAAAATGTTTGCCTACTACTTATCTCACAAAGATAAATAAAGCACTTTTACAATCAACAACAAAAATAAACTATCCCATCAAAAATGGGGAAAAGAGAGAGACACTTTCTCAAAAAGACATACATACAGATGAAGATGACCAATAGTTATCTGAAAATATTCTCTGTATTACGTATCATCAGAGAAGTGCAAATCAAAATACTATCATCTCACACCAGTAAGATTGGCATATATCACTTGATCACTTGACTTCCCATTAATCATTGATTTGCTCGAGTGGGTGCCACTAATGTCTCCATTTGTCCCTGTCACATGCTAGTGTAGCACAATGGCGCCTGTTCGTTCTAGGAACATAAAGAACCTCAAACCGGTAGTTTAAGATCTTGACGAAGAAGTCTGATCATCTGGTAGGGGGGCGGGCACATGGTCTTTTGATGTCCCCTGGAATCCAGTCGATAACGGCTCTAGTCCAGTGGTCTTCTCCAAATCTCATTACATATCCAGCCCATTTGATTTTCAACACCTTGGCAAATGAGACAGCGTCCCTGAGTCTTGACCGTCGACTGAGGTCGGAACTCCGGATTCTTTCTCTCATTTGAGTGAAACGCAATACTCCAAGCATGGATCTTTCGATTGCTCTTTGGGAGACCCGAATAGCGTTCTCATTCTGTTTTTGTAGGGCCCAGGTCTCTGAGATGTGTGCTAATGCAGAAAGAACAGTGGAATCGAAGAAATGTGCCCAGAGCCAGAGGTTCTTCATCCTCTTAGTTATTTCTTTGATGCTCTTGAAGGCATTCCAAACCGCTCTCTTCCTCCTGTGTAACTCAGATGCCAGGTCATTCGTCATGTTGGCTTCTTGAGCTAGGTACACAGAACTGTTGCATTCGGAGATGTTCATTCCATTGAGAGTGAATGGAACGTCAGGAACGAGACTGTTTCTCATAAACATTGTCTTTGTGAGATTCAGCTGTAGTCCGACCTTTCCACACTCTCGGTCGAAGTTGGTCAGCATTTGTGCCACTTGGCTAATGTTTGGTGTTATTAGAACGATGCCATCAGCAAAGCGGAGGTGGTGTAGTTGCCAACCGTCTTTCTTTACTCCCATTCCTTCCCATTCTAGTCGTTGCATGACGTTCTTGAGGGTGGTACTGAAGAGTTTTGGTGAGATAGTATCACCCTGACGAACCCCTCTCTTGACATGGATGATCACTTCTTTGTAGAATGATGAGATCCTGGTAGTGAATCTGTAATACAGCTCATGGAGGATCCTGATGTATTGAGTTTGAATGCCCTGATTGGCTAGGGGTTCAATGACCGCTTCCATCTCAACAGAATCAAAGGCCTTCTTTAGTCAATGAACGTTAGACAGAGCGGCATCTTGAACACCTGAGAAACCTCAATGAGCTTGGTTATCGTGTGGATATGGTTGATAGTGCTGAATTCTTTGACATATATGAAATAAAACAAAAACAACCAGAGTTAGGGTTGGAGAGGTAGTACAACTGGTAAGGCACTTGCCTTACCACAATTGACTGGGATTCATTCAGCAGCATCTCAACCCAGAGCACCACCAGGAGTGATTCTTGAGCGCAGAACTCATGGTAGCCCCTAAGCATTGCAGAGTGTGGCAACAAAATAAAACAGAAACCAAACAAAAAAACAATAACCAATGTGGTGCAGATGTGAGAATAAAGGAACCTTCACCCTCTAGTGGTGGGAATATCAGCTGTTTAATTTCTTTGCAGTACAATAGATATTTCTTGATATACATACATATATATATATAAACCTTCTATATGACTCAAAATTCCACTTCTAGTTATGTATCCAGGGTCCAAAATTTTATTCCGTAGAAAAATTTGACTTTTCTATGTTCATTTCAACAATATTTAGAGTAGTCAAGATCTAGGGAAAAAAACAGTCTCCAATAACAGATGATGGATAAAGAAACTGTAGTATAAAAATGCAATGAAATACTACCTGGCCATAAGAATAATTGAAATGAATTAATTTGGCATCATAATAATCTAACTGAACTATAACATGTTATGTAAGTTCATCTAGAAAGACTGTCACTTAATGATCTCTTTCATATGTGAGAAATAAAGGAATATTGACTCCAATATTGACTCTATGGTCCTCTAGAGGTCTGATTTCTGAGCACAGAGTCAACATTAAGTCCTGAGCCCTGCTGGCTGTGGCCTCCAAATAAAAAATAAATAATCAACAGAGTTATAATGAATTAAATAGTGCAAGTAGCCAAAGAATGCATGAAGACCAGAGGAACACAAAGTCAAACAGAAATTAAGTGTAAAGTTGACTGTTAATGAAAGAAAAATCAGAATGTTAGATCATCAGAATTAATTTAAAAATAAGAGACCATTCCTATAAATCTTATAAGTGATATATTTTAAATGTAAAGAAACAAAGTTTGGGGTAAATGAATAAAAATCAGTAAATTATGTAAATTGTGGAGAAATACCACAGCAGGTAGGGTATTTGCCTTGCATGTGGCCAACCAGGGTTCAATTCCTCTGCTCCTCTCAGAGAACCCTACAAGCTACCAAGAGTATCCCGCCCACATCACAAAGCCTGGCAAGCTCCCCGGGGCATATTAAAAAAACAGTAACAACGAGTCTCACAATGGAGATGTTACTGGTGCCCGCTCGAGCAAATCGATGAACAACAGGAGGACTGTTCTACAGATATTAGATATATAAAAAATGAGCAAAACTGTGGCTATCTCAAAGAGATAGAAAAAAATGCCTGTCTTCAAAAACTCTTGAGCTTATTCACCAACGTGGCTTGGTGCATGCCTCCGGCAACCACAAGCAAACATCCGAGCTTGCAAAGCAGTGCAGGGATGAGATAAAGGAAGCTCTCAAAGAGAGAATAGCAGCAGTGCTGGTAGATGCAGCAGAAGCCCGGAGAAGCATTCGCAATACCCGCCTGTCCTTCACCAACTACAAGACCAAGATGACTGCCCTCTGACATCCTGATGGATCTATCACATCTTCTAGATGGGCAATGGAGAAGATTATCCATGACTTCTACTCAGATCTCTTCAATAGCCTGTCCGCCTGCCCACATACCAAATTCCACAGGATTGATATGTCGTACATAAAGTTCTCCCTTCCAAAATCCAACATGCCATTTCGTCAGTAAAGAACAGCACTTGGCCCAGACAAGGTCAGACCTGAACATCTGAAGAACCTGTCATTTGTACTCATCAATACACTGGCTCAGCTATTCACATGGTACCTGTCCGAATGCAAGGTTCCGTTCCAGTGGAAAACCAGCAGGACTGTACTACTGTACAAGAAGGGAGACATCTATGACATCGGCAACTATCACCCGATCTGCTTGTTGTCTGTCGTCTACAAGCTGTTCACTCGAGTCATCCTGAATAGGATTGGCAGAACACTAGATGAAGGACAAGTATGCTAGCAAGCTGGGTTCCGCAAAGGATTCATCATGATCGACCATATCCACACGATAACCCAGCTCATTGAGGTTTCTCAGGAATTCAAGATGCCGCTCTGTCTAATGTTCATTGATTTAAAGAAGGCCTTTGATTCTGTTGAGATGGAAGCGGTCATTGAACCCCTAGCCAATCAGGGCATTCAAACTCAATACATCAGGATCCTCCATGAGCTGTATTACAGATTCACTACCAGGATCTCACCATTCTACAAAGAAGTGATCATCCATGTCAAGAGAGGGGTTCGTCAGGGTGATACCATCTCACCAAAACTCTTCAGTACCACCCTCAAGAACGTCATGAATGACTAGAATGGGAAGGAATGGGAGTAAAGAAAGACGGTTGGCAACTACACCACCTCCGCTTTGCTGATGGCATCGTTCTAATAACACCAAACATTAGCCAAGTGGCACAAATGCTGACCAACTTCGACCGTGAGTGTGGAAAGGTCGGACTACAGCTGAATCTCACAAAGACAATGTTTATGAGAAACAGTCTCGTTCCTGACGTTCCATTCACTCTCAATGGAATGACCATCTCCGAATGCAACAGTTCTGTGTACCTAGCTCAAGAAGCCAACATGACGAATGACCTGGCATCTGAGTTACACAGGAGGAAGAGAGCGGTTTGGAATGCCTTCAAGTGTGTCAAAGAAATAACTAAGAGGACGAAGAACCTCTGGCTCTGGGCACATTTCTTCGATTCCACTGTTCTTTCTGCATTAGCACACATCTCAGAGACCTGGGCCCTACAAAAACAGAATGAGAATGCTATTCGGGTCTCCCAAAGAGCAATTGAAAGATCCATGCTTGGAGTATTGCGTTTCACTCAAATGAGAGAAAGAATCCAGAGTTCCGACCTCAGTCGACGGTCAAGACTCAGGGACCCTGTCTCATTTGCCAAGGTATTGAAAATCAGATGGGCTGGTCAGGTAATGAGATTTGGAGATAACCGCTGGACAAGAGCCATTACCCACTGTATTCCATGGGACGTCAAACGACGGCGTGGCCGCCCACCTACAAGATGATCAAACTTCTTCATCAAGACCCTCAACAATCGGTTTGAGGCTCTTCATGTTCCTATAACAAGAAGACGCCATTGGGCTATACTAGCATGCGACAGGGATGGATGCAGACGTTACTGGCACCCGCTTGAGCAGATCGATGAGTAACGGGAAGTCAAGTGATAAATGATAAAATCTGTATTAATATCAGGGAAAGAAGACTTCCAGAAGAGAATTCCACAGGAAATAATTTTGAAAGAACTGATTTATAGAAGCAGTAGAAAACAATCTGAATAGGGCCTAATTGCCTAACAGTTTCTGACAACATGAATGAATATTTGCATATTTTTAAAAATATTTCACAGTTTTATTTATTTTTTGCTTTTTTTGTGACACACAGAGGTCTTCAAGCTTTAGTCCTGGCTCTGCAGTCTATCGAATGCGTTATAGAATGGGTAACAGAAAATAAACCCAAGTTGGCCTCATGCAAGGCAAGTGTCCTTCAGGCTGTATTGTGGCACTGGTACCAAATAATATTTATAGCTGAGAGCAGATATTCCAAAATTTAGATTTTTTTAGACTCTCAGAAGTTGAAACAATCTCTAGACCAGAAAAGTAAAATTAGAATATCTATATTACCCTGCCAATCACTTTGACGTTAATGTTTCTTTAGAATGCTCCAGCAAACAACTGTGAAATATTCTTATAAGTGAAATATTCTTATAAGTGAAGATGGCATTTTTAGCAAGTTAGAACATATATTTTGTTATAAAAATTGCAATTAATGTAGCAATGACATAATACAATTGAACTCTAAACAAAAATATAATTGAAGGAGAAAATTTTGACAGAGATTATATTTAAAAATCTCTCAGTTTTCTGAAGGGATGCAATTCGATCATTGTATAACTGAAAGTCAAGCACAAAAATTTGTAAGTCTATAACTGTACCTCATGGTGTTTCACTAATAAAAGTTTTTTAAAAAGTCTCTGGTTTCACACTCAAATTATCCATAAAAGATTAAACATGTTTTAATGTGATTGTTAATATTATAATGTATCTTTGCAATGCTTCTAATTAACATTTGAAAACACAGCTTTATATACTTAGAAAAGATAAGATATTGCATAAAAAGGTAAAAATAAACATTCAACAATAGAATGATGAGTTAATAAAAGATGATTGAATGAACAAGTGAAATAGACAAACAATAGTGACAATTAAAACAGAAAATTTTATATCAAATGTTCAATTGAAATCCAAGCACGAAAATTTGTAAGTCTACAACTGTACCTCCTGGTGTCTCACTAATAAAAATTAAAAAAAAAATAAAGAGGATGAAATCTTGCCAATAAAAAAAAGTTCGATAATTTTGATTGATCAAGAAAAAGAAAGAGGTATCAAAATCTCAAATTAAGAAATTATAGTGGAGTCAAAACTAAAGATACTATGAACATCAAGATAATAAGAACACTTATTACTATAAAGCACTCTATGTCAGGGACTGGAGCAATAGTATAGCTGGTAGAGCATTTGCCTTGCACATCTCTGACCCTGGTGTAATCTCTGACTTCCCGTATGGTTCCTTGAACACTACCAGTAGTAATTTCTGAGTGCAGAGCCATGCCAGGTGAACAGAAATAGCAAAAAAAAAAAAAAAAAAAAAAAAAAAAAAAAAGGGAAGCACTCTATGCCAAAAAATATTTAAACACTAGGTAACATAAACATTTTTCACCTCAAAATTACAATTTAAAAATAATTGAGCAAAATAGAAAATCTAAATAACTCTCTGTGAGTAAAGATTAACCATTAATAAATAACAAAAATACTGGAGCTGGAGAGGTAGTACAGAAGGTAAGATTCTTGCCTTGCATGTCCCCAACCTGAATATGGTCCTCATGGAATGATTCCTGGGCAAAGGGACATGAGTAAGCCCTGAGCTCAGTTGTTTGCTTTTGTTTTTAAGTTATTAACTGTTAGTAGATTTACAATAGTAAAGCAAAGATGACCTAGTCAATGTTTGCACTGGATGAATAAACAGTCTGATTCAACATGTTGGACCTATGAAGATTTGCTTTTTATTCCTAATACCTGATCAAATAAGTACCCTGGATGTTTATAACTTTAGTCAAAAAAAATTATAGGGTAAATACAAAACAAAGTAGTTGTCTTATGGCTGAGTAATACTCCGTTGCATACCATCGTTTCTTCATCCAGTTTCCTATTCTTGGACACACTTTAATTACAGATTTTAATTATTGTGAATAGAACCGCAAGGAACAGAGGGGTGCAAATGTCTTTTCTCCATTTTATTTTTGGGCCCTTGGAAAGTATTCTAAATAATAAAAGATAAAACCATGCAATTTGCTGCTATCAAAATAGATATGAAAAGTATAACACTTGTCAGCTAAAGAGAATGACACAGATCTCTCTCATGTAAGTGATAAAGAAACACTTATATGTTGGAGGCAAGAGAGTTGGAGAGAGGAGAGAGCAGGGCTGCAAGATGAACCGCAGAGAGACTAGCAAGGGGAACACGTTCTTGAGAGAACCTAGGCCCTCCATAACATAGATTTCTTCTACGGGATAAACTTCCTTGTAATAAACTGCTACTAAGACCGGCCAGCCTAGCCCTCTTCTCTTCCTTTGTCTGCCTTGGCCAACAGCCATCCCAATCCAGACTCATACACAGCTGCTCAAGAGCACTGAACGCAGGCGGTGAGACATAGCTGTCTGGAGAGCCCGCGAACACACAACCTTCAGCCATCAAGGTTACTGCCTTTTCATGATGTTTGGTGGCTATGAGACTATAGAAGACTACGAAGATGACCTCTACCATGAAGAATCATCAAGTGAACTTAGTGTTGACAGTGAGGTGGAATTTCAACTCTATAGACAAGTTCATTATGCCTAAGATCTGGATAATGTCATCAGGGAGGAAGCACAAGAAGAGATGCTCTCTGGGAATTCTGAATTGTCTAGTAAACCAAATCAGAACTTAATTATCCTTTCAGATAGTGAGGTTATCCAGTTACCAGATGGGTCAAAGGTCATCACTTTGTCTGATGAAGATAGTGTTTATAGATGTAAATGGAAGAATTTTAGAGTTCAAGCCAAAAAATAAAAGACCCGAGGTTCTCCTGCTTCTCTTTCTTCTAATGAGTTGGCTGATAAGAAAAGTAAGAAGAATATTAAGAAACCTCAAATCAGAGAGAGAACCAGTACAGTCCGAGAGGTCATGGTCATAGAGGTCAGTTCAAGTGAAGAAGAGAGTACCATTTCAGAAAGCGATAATGTGGAAAGTTGGATGCTCCTAGGATGTGAAGTTGATGATAAAGATGATGATATTCTTCTCAACCTTGTTTGATGTGAAAATTCTATTAATAAAGGTCACAAGTTGCCCCCTACGAGTGGCTCTCTGGCACGGCCATGGCTCCAGAGACACAAGGACTTAATGCAGAGCCCGGCAGCTTGCAGCAGAAAAGTGAATGGACTATGCATTAATCCATGGTACCATGCCTCCCCAGGAGAGAAGGGGTGTCGCTCCCTTCCACCTTTTTCCCCCTGGGCAGCAAGATGGCAGCCACCTCAGAGTTTTTTGGAAAGCCAGGAAGGAGCCAGCGGTGACTGGGCAACTGCAACCTCATGGGAAGGGGGCGTTCCTGGCTTGTTCTTCACGCCCTACGGAGATCATGAGTTGCCCTACACAAGCAGCTTTCCGGCACGACCATTGCTCCAGAGCCACAGAAACCAAACTCGTAATTATCTGGCTCTTGGCAGAAATCCCTCCAGGCTTAATAAGTAAAATATCAGAAATCCAAAGTAGTAGCTGCGTGACATCATATGGTTCTCATAACCAGCTGTAGAAAACAAATTATTTCACAATGCCTTTTCAACAATTCTGATTGTTGGGTGTAAACTCTAAACAATAACGGTGCATCTTTTGTCGAAATAATGAATGTATTCATTATTGAATTCATTATTGAATGTATTCAAAGTACATAGGAATTAAGTAGAATTCATCTGCCTCACAGGCATTGGGAGGGGTGGGAAGGGGGTTATTGGGGTTCTTGGTGCTGAAAAATAAGTACTGGTAAAGGAAAAGGTGTTTGATTATTGCATGACTGAGACTTAAACCTGAAATCTTTGTAACTTTTCCCACAGTGATTCAATAAATAAATATTTAAAAAAAGAAACATAATGGTGGAATAATAAATACACAAAGACAGTGGAAACAAAGATCTTGAGAACTGGTATTCAGTAGTAAACATGCCACTTGAGGGAAGGGAAGAGAGAGAGGGAGCAACAATGATGGTGGAAGGAAGTGTTCAACCAGGAGGAGTAGGTGGTGCTGAACGATGGTAAGGTGTTATGTCCGATTCCCTTTCAGTAACAGTACTCTAAAACACAGAGCAAAAACTTACATTAAAAATGCCTCTCATAGAGTCAAACTGATGAATGGGAGGAAAATGGGGGACAGGCCATTGATGGAGGGAGGTTGACACTGGTGACTGACGGGATGGATGTTGAAACATTGTATACCTGTGACCTAATCATGAATAACTTTGTGATTTTATGGTGACTAAAGAAAATGAAAAAATACACTTCTTCCTTTATTAAAATACTGTGGATTACAAAATTATTCATAGTTATGTTTTGGACAATGTTCCATCACCAATCCTACCACCAGTGTTTACTTCCCTCCACCAGGTTCTCAGGTTTTCTCCCCTACCTGTCCCCTACCCAGAGGTTACCTGCCATGTTGACATGCAACTTTTAAATTTGATTATTCAAGTTTAGACCTCGTGATTTCAGTGTTGTTGACTCTGGTTTGGAATTCTAGATCTATCATTCCTTAATTCGGCCAATATGCCTGAATTCCCTTGAGCCCTGTTCCCATTGCTTCTCATTTATCACTTTTTGCTCTTCCCTTCATTCATCCTATTTCTTTCCATTTCTACCATATACTCTGGGACCAAAGGTGATTAAGGCACCTCTTAAACCATTGTAATTCCTCATCCAGTTATTCTATATGTCACATATAAGTGATCATTTTATCACTGTCATCCCGTTGTTTGTCTATTTACTCAAGCAGGCGCCAGTAACGTCTCTATTTCTCCCAACCCTGAGATTTTAGCAGCCTCTTCTTACTCATCTTTTACCAATGATTGGAGGCTCTTTCAGGGTCAAGGGAACGAGACCTGTTATAGTTACTGGTTTTGACATATCAAATATGCCACGAGGAGCTTGCCAGGCTCCGCCTGTGCTGGTGGGATACTCTCGGTAGCTTGCCGGGCTCTCTGAGAGGCATATATTTATATATTTCTCTCTATTATTTGTTGCCTACTGTATGAACTCCATCAAATATGGTGTGGTAAATATCAAAAATGGGTAGAAAGTGTTTTAGTAGCCGTGTGGTCCGGAAAGCAGCTGGAGAGTGGTGGCAGTTGGGTAGTGGAGCTCAGATGCTGGGACTGTGTCTCTTGGGGCGGGGAGGGCTCTCTTGGGGGGGGTGCCCCCGAGGCACCTGGCCCTCAGCGTTACCATGGCCTAGCACCCAGCCCATGTGCCCCTCGCTGCTGGTCTCCTCCCTGCCCGCCACCCCTTTCCAAGTTAGCTTCCCCAGGAGAGCTCCTGGCCAGCAGATCAAGGTTGAGTTGGGGGCAGGGGGACATGTGTCAGAAACACAGGGTGGAGAGAGCCCTGATGTGCGCCCGGGAGGCAGTTCTGATAATGTTCCTGAATCATGCCAGAGACACCAGCCCGGAGCAGAGGCAGCGGGTCCGGCTGACCCACAGCCTGCCCACTGCTGCCCACCTCCTGCAGGGCGGCTGGAGAACACTAACTCCTCCTCAATAAAAGCCAGGGTGGGAACGCTGAAAAAAAAAACCCACTCCACTCTGGGTCGCCGCGAGTGAAAACAGCCTGGTGCAGAGTCTGGTTATATCCTATGTTTATTCTTCTTCCTCTGGTTTACTTCATTTAACATGATATCTACAAATTTCATCCATGATGCATAACTTCATCATCCCTTAAAGCTGTGTCATAGCAATTTATTATGTATATATACCACAATACACATTCTTCCTCCCTCTCTCCCTTCCTTTCTTCCTTCTCTTCCCCCTCTCTCTTCTTCTCTTTCTCTCTTTCTATTTCTATCTTCTTTGTGTCATTGATTGATGAATATTTTCCTAGAATGAAGCTGAAATAATACCAAGAACCCAAACATTTTAGCTGTTTGTGGAGAACATCACATAAAATTATTTAGTCATTGATAAGATGGACTTGTATTGAAGAGCAAGAATTTAGATTGTACCTAGACAACATTCACTTCACTGGCAGTTTTTATAAAAATTGGGATTCTGTAACCTGCTATTTATTATTAGATAAAAAGAGAACTCACCTTGATCTTATAAGATGAAGTATTAAGATTTTTTTATTTATCCTTAATTCATACAACAATTCATCTTCATAAATTTCCTGAAAACAATGTTTATGTGCTCAGTTAGTATGTGGGGCAAATAGTGAGGTAGATGGAGAGGAAATTTCAACTCTCATAGTCCACCCAGCAATACTCTAATTAATACTCTACAAAATACAAACTACTGAAAAAACTAAATTTTCAATTTTTAAATAAAATTTTTATGGGAATTTTTCTAATTATCACCGTATCACTGTCATCCCGTTGTTCATCAGTTTGCTAGAGCGGGCACCAGTAACGTCTCCATTCATCCCTTTTGCGTGCTAGTGTAGCCCAATGGTGTCTGCTAGTTCCAGGAGTACAAAGAACCTGAGATTTTGGCAGCCTCTCCTTACTCGTCCTTCCTAACGCTCCCACACTGGGGGCTCTTTCAGGGTCAGAGGAATGAGGTCCGTTATTGTTACTGTTTTTGGCATATCACGGGTAGCTTGAAGGCTTGCTGTGCAAGGGGAATACTCTTGGTAGCTTGCCGGGGCTCTCCGAGAGGAAAAACTGCATCACCCTTTTCCGGGAGCGTTGTTTTATAGTCTCTGGATCTTGGCTGTTGCTGAGATTACATGGTACGGGGTGGGGGGGGGGCGGGCAGTTTGTGAGTGTGACTGCCAAGCTACTGGAAAAAATTTCCAGTTTCTAATTATAAAATGTGAAAAATTAAAAATGTATATTTCCCTTATTTATCCTTGCAGTCTCTACCCTGAATGTTTGATTCATCTATCTTAAACAGTTTCTATATTGTTACATAGTCTACTTTTTCACATAAAATGTTAATGACATTTTTCTTTAAAATTTTTTTTCTATAACCATATGTTTTACCAAGTTTTTCATAATACAGTTGTTTCAGGCAATAAATGTCCCAACACCAATCCCACCACCAGCGTGACCTATCCTCCACCAATGTCCCCAGTACACCCTACCCGCAATCTGCCCACTGGCAAGCACAGTCAAATTTACTTCATATTGTTTGTTACAACACAAAGGCAAATTATTTGATAAAGTATTAGACCAATAGCCATCAACTTTTGATGATTATAATATCTAACATTGGTGTTACTCAAGTCATCTACTGTGCTAGTTAGTGATTTGATTCTTTTGTGTTATTGTTCAAGTTTATAATGATTGGTGGACTTCTATAAAATTTTCCAGTCAAATTGACTATGATACTACTGAGCTGTGAAAATCTGAAGGTTCTACAGCAGTGTATGTGGCCATGCAGTTAATGAGCTATCTGGAATAATTTGGTGGCCTGGGCATTTGATGAAGTTCTGTTGTGAAGCTGGGCTGTTTCTAAGCCAGGGGGTGTCAGGTATGACGTAGGTTGCTTGGCCTTCTGGCATAAAAGAGAGTCTTCCTGGCCCCATTCTCAGAAAAAGCGCAAGTTCTCAGTCTTCATCAGTCTACCTGGGAGGGTTGGGTAGTATCCTGTTGTCTTAAACTGGTGATACTGAGCCCTTTCTCTGCCAGAAAGATTGCAGTTACTGACATCTGGGTGATCGGGTCTTCATTGTAGTTAGAATGTCATTGTCAAGGGCATGGAAAATAATGATATCTATTATTAAATACTTCCAGGTAATTCTAAAGGGAAATATTAAAATTTAGTATTTTAACACAGTATATGGGGTTTGTTTTATTGTCTAAGTATTATAATTAATGCAAGTCTCTAAAGTAATTAAATGATATCTTAATGTAAAAAATGTCTCCTCTGATGGCAATTGCCATTGGAATTTTTTTATTTGTAATAAGTGAATTTATAATTTATGTATTGTCACTATATTTCTTTTGTGGAGTTTTATCTCTGTTTCATGAAAGTTGTTATTTACAAATGCATATATTTTGCATATTTAGTTAGTTTATGTTTGCTCATTTATTGCAAATGTAGAAATTAAATGGAAAATTCAGTGGGTGCAATATAGAGGTTCACTGAATTCATAGAAGTCACAACTCCCTATGAAGAAATTCAATTAACATATTGTATTAAATATAATATCTTTATAATACACTAAAATTTAACTTAATATATTATAAATATCATAACAGGAAAATGCAATTTATTTTCAAAAACGGGAGTATTAAAGGGAGAAATCAGAGTAAGGAACTACATTTACAAAAGTACTAAAGTAAGATGGAGCTTGATACATTTGACGAATGGTCAGAAGTTCAATAATTGCTGAAAATCAATTTTAAGTTGAATAGAGTGAGAACTGAAAAGATAGATAGGAACCAAATCATGTACACCTTTGTAGGATACTTAAAAGGATTTGGATTGAGACTAAAAGCAGAAAAGCAAAAGATTTTGCCAGCGAAGTGCAGAAGTATTTTAGATTACTTACTACTGGATAATAAAATAGTAGAAATCATTGCTTTAGGCAAGAAAATAATTTATACTGCTGATCTTATACACAACATTTGTGCAGGAGTGGCAGAAGGAATAAGGAGCATAGATCTTGTCAAGCTAGAACATACAAAGTGTGATGATTGAAGAGTAAAACCAAAGAAGTCAAGAGTTATTGCAGTTTATAATTTGTGACATTGCCAAAACGAGTCTCTCCTAAAGTAGAATTTTCAGGAAGGTTGGAAGGGGCATCTTGTATTTGTTGCATGTAAGCTGTTTATTACTTAGGAATTTTTTCTTATTATAATTCTCACGTAGAATTGGATGTTTATTTTAAGGACAGAGTTTGCATATAAAAACAGCTTTCAGTAATTTTTTTTTAAAAAAAGGGTTTCTCTTTACAGCACGATGAACTATATGAGCTCTCTCTGTGTGTGTACGTGTGTATGGTACATGTGTGTAACAGGAATAGTACAAATTTTGTGGAATTTGAATTAATGGCCCATTCGAGTTCGATTCCTCCGCTCCTCTCAGAGAGCCCGGCAAGCTACCGAGAGTATCTCGCCCGCACGGTAGAGCCTGGCAAGCTACCTGTGACGTACTCGATATGCCAAACACAGTAACAATAAGTCTCATGATGGAGACGTACTGGGCCCGCTCGAGCAAATCGATGAACAGGAGGACCGTGATGGGGAGGACTGTTGAATTAATGGAACTCTCACATTTTACTGGAAATTTTAAAGTGACACCCTTTATTTATTGTTGCTTTTTTCAGGGTTTGCAAAACCCGGCTGTACTCAGGCTGAGCTCAGGGATAATTCCTGGTGGGCTCCAGAGAACATAATGGTGCGTGGATCTAATCCAGACTAGTAGCATTCAAGGCAAGAGGTTTACCCAGTTTACAATCCTTCCAACTCCTAAAATGACCCTGTAAAATGTAAATTTCACTGAGTTTTGTTTTCTAATTTGTCAATGGCTTGCTTCCTCCACTTGCTTCTTATCCTCAATTGTGAGCCCAGGACCAACATGAACTGGAGTTTTCAGAAAAAAAATTTAAGCTCTTGTTTGCTTCTAACTGGAACCAGAACTTGCTTTACATGTGTCTTAATTATTACATCAAAATCGCTACCTGAATGTCATTGTCACGGATGTACTCAACATCTCGTTTATGAATCAGAGGAAGCCTTTTAGGAACAACCAGCTCTTGACTCTGCTCTCCAAGAATTACCTTTTCTGAAAGGAAACATAGGAAAGAAAATATAGCTGACATTAATAGCCACAGAGTGTGTGGATAACAGAATCATTCTCACAGAGTTCCATTGCTGTCAATTAAGTGCTCCATAAGATACTGACAAAAAGTGCTCTGAATTTATTGGCAAAGGAATTATCTAGACCAACATTTCATATTTAGGAAAACATAGCAAGTCTCCTTAAGTATGCAAAAAAGTCCAGAATCCTTTATCTTCTTTTCACTTCATCCTCTTATGTTTCTTATTTCTGCCTCTGGATTCTACCTTCTGTCAATGTCTATTCCTGTAAGAAACTGTTGCAAAGTAAGTTATTGATTTCTTCTTCTGAAAACATTTGAATTTGAAGTATTGACTTTAATAGTTAAATATAAGGATTTTAATCATTAATGGGATTTTAGATAGTATTGAATTCATGGTAAGCATAATAAATACATTTCTAATCACATTGTTGGCTATCTGAGGTTTTTTCTATTTATCTCATTAAAATGTGTTCTAGAGAAAACTGTAAGATTTTAGAATCTGCTTACATTAATAACTTTTTAAATCAGTTTATTATTTATATGACCACATTTAATCTCTATATCTTTATATATTAATCTCGGTTTTCTTATTAATAATGTGGAATTAAGTATGATGATTACAATGATTTTTGATGCCAGTGAACCCAGGGCCTTAATTCATATGTGACATGAATTCTATGGCTGAGATGCATCCCTTGCTTCATAAGCAATTTAATCTTGGTAATGGCTAACACGGTATTTGCTACATGAAAATTTTTAGTAATTCACATTTCTTTCTCTTTCTCACTATAAATCAGAGTACTTGAGAATCATATAGAACAACAGAATAGAACAGCTGATGATTTTGTCATTTTCATCATAAACTATGTGGCTAAAGAAAATACCACATAGCATCTTAAGAAAATCCCCAATAAAAGTTGAAGACATACCTTTAATCATAGAAATGAGTAAAATCATGAAAAATAAACTCCCAGGAAACATTTTGATTCTGATAGAAGAGTACTTGAAGAAAGATATTCAAGCTCTTTGTCCTTGCTTTCACAAGGATGAAAAACAAATAGACTTTGATCTAGCAGAAGGAAATGTTCCTTGACCATGTTACACAATTTGTGAGATGCTTGATCAAAAACTTGGACCGTGAACAACTTGTACCAATTAAACCAACCACAGAGGGGTGATGGCAAAGGTGGACTGAGCAAAGATAAGGTCAAATATATATAGACATATATAAATATTATTTCAGACATATGATAAATTAAAAAATTAAATTGCATTGCTTAGAAAAATGATTAAAACATTTTAGTAGAAAATATTCTATTTATGCAGATGTAATAATTGTTAAAGAAATTATAAAGGTAATAGATTAGACAGAAATATTGAAAAAACTTATGCCAGATATAATGAATTAATTTAGGTTATAAAAAACTTTTGGCAGTTAGGTGATAGTTCATACCTGAGTTTGACCCCATAACTCTATAGTTCCTTGGTAGAGTCAGGAGTAATCCCTTACCACAGAAATAGGAGTAAATCCTGAACACCACTTGGTATGCCCCTCCCCCTGCAACAAAATTAAATAAATTAAAAGAAAAAGTCCTGCAATGGAACAAATTTAACCAAAAAATGAGGGTAAATATTTCAATATAGAAATCATGCAAATTAATGAAACAAAACCAGATAGGAAAAATACAAAAAATATACAAAGAATTTATATAAAACTATATGATGCCTAATTTCTCTTGTTTTATTATAATGGGAAAATATTTGTTAAATATTTTTTATTCTCCCTATCTCATATTTTAGTATTCCCATAAACTGGAGCGATAGCACAGCGGGTAGGGCGTTCGCCTTACAAGCGGCCAACATGGCCGACCCGAGTTCGATTCCTCCGCCCCTCTCGGAGAGCCCGGCAAGCTACCGAGAGTATTTGATATGCCAGACACAGTAACAACAAAGTCTCCAATGGAGACGTTACTGGGCCCGCTCGAGCAAATCGATGATCAACGGGAGGGCCTTTTTTTAACTGGAATATTCCATATGTATTTTTATATTTATACATATTTTATATTTATATTTTGTCTTTAATATGTCTATTTATGTCTTTTCCCTTTAAAAATATTCTGTCTACCATAACTCTATTTGGCCTCTCTCCTTTATACTTTAACTAAACTTCTCAGTCTTATCTCTACATTTTGTGAATTTTATAATGTTCAACTCATACTGAACACATTCCATTCTGGTATCTCTGTAATTTTTAGAGCTTGATGAAACTTTTTTGTAATTGCTTCTACATTTTGTACTTAGCTAAAAATGGGTTTAAGTACAACATCTTTGCCATAGTGATAGTCTAAGTGTTAAACGACAGAACTGACAGTCAATCTTACTTTCTGTAGTTGATTTACTCTAGTTTTTAGTTGATTATTTCATAGTTTTAGAGTTGTCTCATCTCTCTAAATCTTTTTCCTTACTCTCAGATTATGACTTCTTTTTTTCACTGATAGAAATGAAACCATCAAATAAAATATCTCACCTTCTCCATCTAACTTGCTGTAAATTTCTATAGCTGTCCTTCACATCCCTCTAAAGTCTATGCCATTAATATTTTAGATTCCACTCCGTGATTCCTCACTGTTATCAATCTGGTAATAAGTTCCCTGTTTCATATACATCTGTAGCACTGTAGCACTGCCCTCCCATTGTTCATCAATTTACTCGAGTGGGCACCAGTAACGTCTCACAACAAATTGTGAGACTTGTTACTGTTTTTGGTATATCGAATACGTCACGGGTAGCTTGCCAGGCTTTGCCAGAGGGCGAGATACTCTTGGTAGCTTGCCGGGCTCTTGGAGAGGGGTGAAGGAATCGAACCCAGGTTGGCGGCTTGCAAGGCAAACCCCCTACTCATTGTGCTATCACTCCAGCCTTCATATACATTATCCCAATTAATATCTATCTCTTATATACTCCACTATATTAGTATCATAGTAGTCTATAATATATATAATTACTGAATGCTATACAATTCATACCTTTTGTGAGCTTCTTTCTTTGTTTTGCTTTAATTTACTTAGATTCTTTTCTCAACGTCTAAATACTCCAAATCTTTTACTTTAAATGCTGTTTTGTTTTGTTTTGGGGGTCACATTTAGCTGTTCGTGGGGCTTACTCATGGTTCTGGGCTCAAGGATCATTCCTGGAGGTGCTCAGGGAACCATATATAGTGTCAAGCATTTAACTAGGTTGGCTGTGTGCAAAGCAAGTGTTGTAAGCCCCTACCATCTCTTCATCCCCCTTTTACTTTTTTTTTTCCTAAAGAACATTTTAGTAGCAACAGGAGTGCAATGTAGGGAGACATGTTATGTCCAGTCATTTTTTTTTCAAAATATTTAAGATTGCCAAGTTCAAAGAGCCAGGACTTTGCACTGATGATTTGATTAGCCTGCTTAGTTCTTGTTGCCCCTCTGAGGGTACTCCTACATAGGTGGCTTGTCTTTCATCTTCCTACAGATTCAGATGAAGCATGCTTTTTAAGGTTGATTGGACAGAACTCAGTATAATTAATAATCATGGTCTTCATACCTTGCCTCCTATGACCTCCAATTTCTCAGTGAAAAACCATAACTTGTCTCTTTTCTAAACTCTCACATCCAGTAACGTATTATTTATGACACATGTTACTTCTATTGCTAAAACTGTTCCTTCCTAAAACCCTGCTAATCTCTGTCTATGCTGAAGCTTGATTTCTTTTGATTGTTCTGTGTCTATTTTTCACTTTTCTTCTTGCTATTGTGGGCTAGAAACATTAAAATCTGAGGTGTTCCATAACTTTGTTTATATCTTAGCAAGCGATTTCTCTTAAATATATGCATATACTCTACCTATTACTGTTTTCAATAACCAGTTGAACTAATTCAAAAACTTGTGCATTAGTATAAATTATTAGAAAAAAATATTTTATTTATTAAATATAGGCAAAACTTTTTAATACAAACACCAGGACTCACATTTATGTGTCCCCTACAGGTCTAATAGTATCAGCCTTAGCACATTCTTGGGACTCAACATAAAGTACTGTAAGTTGACTTACATAACTTTAATGTTTTATTCAGTTTACAGGATACATAATGAATATTATATATCTGTTTAACTAAAATATTTTCACTAAAACTCTCATTGCTCCAAAATGCAAACTTGTCTGAATGTGATAATATCTCAGTAGTCTAGCAGTTCAAACTCTAAATTGCTTTCCCCCCAATTGTGCTTTGATTAGTTTGATCTACATGTGCTGGTACAAGCAGTGCTTCATTAACCATGACACAAAAGCTGGATACAATGCTCAAATTTTTGCCAGAAACTTCCCATGATCAAAGCTGTTTCCTCATAAATAAGGAAGGGAATATTGGCACCAAGACATTCCTTAATTTAGAATGCAAAATCTTGAATTATGCTTGTTAACTCTTCTATTTCATAGTGAAATAATGTGCAGACCCAGGGTATTCATTTTGCTTTAATAAAATATTGCTTTAATAAAATAAATAAAATATTACTCAAATAGGAAATAAAACCACTAAATATCAAAAACAAAAGTCACCTACTAAAGGATAAGTCTGTTTCATGTCTATTCTCTTGAATAATTGATGAGACTTCCAACATTTTATTTTACCTCTTAATTCTGAGAGAAACATATTATTACAGCAGTGTTATTCTTTTAAAACGTCAAAATGTATTGAAGTGACAGTACAGCATGTAGGGTGCTTTCATTTTACAAGTTTGACAGATTTTGATCCCCAAATAACCGACAGGCTCCACCCTAGACTCACCAGTGGGCCTTGAGCACAGAACCAGGAGTAAACCCTGAGCACTAGGAGGTGTGATCCCAAAACTAACTTGATAAAATTAAAATAAATGTAAAAGTGATCAGCATCTGCACATGCAGTTTGAAATTAAGGAATGCAAACCCTTCAAATTCTTTGTAGATGTCATGAAAGATAAAGGCAACTTTTCTTCAGTGTCTTGGTTATATTGGGCCTTCTATCTACTTGTTCCAGGTTAAAAGTAGAAATAGAAATTCAAGTGTTTTCTCATCTTTTCTCACAAAAATTTCTTCTTTTAAGATCCATGCTTATTTATCTAAAATTATTAAGAGTAATTTACAAGCAAACTATTTTTTTCTCACTCCCTATGAAGCCAGGAATCATGCTTTTTGTTTTGTTTTGGGCTTGATAATCATTTTATGTTGGTTGATGTGGTTTGAACCCCTTCAGTCTAACTTCTACCATATACTTTTTTGAATTTACTGTTTTTTTCAACTGGCAACACATAGTTTTAGAGACTGCAATACACTTAACAGGGTCATTTGCCAGATATTAGCAGATGATGATTTTCCAGCATATTTGAACTATTTAGTGATATCATATTATTATGAATTAAAGTGAAATTATTTAAAAAGTCAAATGAAGTCAAATTTCTTAGAATTCTGATTTGTACAGGAAATTGGATTCTCAAAAAAAATGATAAAGGTCAAATAGAATGATGCAAATGATGATAGAATAGAATAGATAAAAAGGAAGTAAGGAGGTTATGGTGCCACCAGCATGTCAATCTGTACTTGTGAGGCAAGTGCATCAGCAACCTGATGGTGGCTTCAGACTTCCAGACACCCGCAAATTGCTGCTGTGCCTTTGGCCAGACCCCAATAACTGGGGGCAAAGTTTACTAAGAAAGTAAACAGACAAAAGTTAGATATGTGGTGGGAGGCACATCCACAAACCACCTCCGGCTCAGCTATATAATTCGAGGCATGACCTCTCTGGTTCCTGATCAGACTGCCTAACGGCCATGATCCCAGAGACTCAGAAACAAATCTCGAAACCCCATGGCTTTTGGCAGAAATGCGTCTGGTCCCTGCAGTAGGTTACTGGCGCTGGGCCAACCCAAGTGGGAATAGATTTCATGCCTTGACCTGTTCCCCCTGGCAGCCTGGTGACCGTCATCCTCCAGAGGACACTGGACAGTCAGGTTTGGGCCTGCAGTGACGAGACAAGCGGGAGTCTCACCAGATAGGGGTGGAACCGGCCCTTTCCTTCCCGTCCCAACAAGACCCTGAGTTGCCACCCACAAACGGACTCTCGGGCACCTGATCAAGCTGCTTAACGGCCATGATCCCAGAGATTCAGAAACAAATCTCGAAATGAGCAGCTTTTGGCAGAAATGCATTTGATCTCTGCAGTAGGTTACCGGCAATGGGTCACCCCAGGTGGGAATAGCTTTTCATGCCTTGGCCTGTTCCCCCTCGCGGCCCGGTGGCCATCATCCTCCAGAGGCCACTGGACAGTCACATTTGGGCCTGCAGTGAAAAGACATGCAGGACCTCACGGGATGGGGGTGGAACCGGCCCTTTCCTTCCCATCCCAACGAGACCCTGAGTCATCGCCTATGAATGGCCTCTCTGGCTCCTGATCAAGCCAATTAGTGGCCATGATCCCAGAGACTCAGAAACAAATCTCGGAACCCAACAGGTTTTGGCAGAAATGTGTCCGGTCCCTGCAGTAGGTTACCGGCAATGGGTCACCCCAGGTGGGAATAGCTTTTCATGCCTTGGCCAGTTCCCCCTGGCAGCCCGGTGCTGTCATCCTCCAGAGTCCACTGGACAGTCAGGTTTGGGCTTGCAGTGATGAGACACGCAGGGCCTCATGGGATAGGGGTGGAGCTGGCTCTTTCCTCCCTGTCCCAAAAAGACCCTGTCCATAAATGGCTTCTCTGGCTCCTGATCAAGCTGCTTAACAGCCATGACCCAAGAGACTCAGAAACAAATCTCGAAACCCAGCAGGTTTGGGCAGAAATCCCTCCAGATTTAATTGCTAAAATTTCAAACATTCAAAATCGCACAGCCACTACTGCAGCTGCATGACATCATATGTTATTCATAACCAGCAATAGAAAACAAATTGTCTACTGTTGCCTTTTTGGCAGATCTGAGTGTTGGGGTATAATCCCAAATAATAATGGTGGGTCTGGTGTCAAAATATTGAATTTTATCAAAGTAGAGAGAGAGTAATGTGAAGGTCATCTACACCACAGGTAGGGGGAGGGTGTGAGATGGGGGTATACTGGGGTTTTTGGTGGTGGAGAATGGGAACTGGTGAAGGTAAGGGTGTTTCATTGTATGACTGAGACTTAGGACCAAAAGCTTTGCAACTGCTCTCATAGTGATTCGATAAATAAAATTATAAAAAATAGAGTGGTCTCAGCATGGTGGTGGCTGGTTCTGGAGGTCTTCGGGTGCCAGAGCCCTGGTAGGGGTGGGGAGGAAAAATCAATCCGTTCCCATCCAAGGGTCCCCAGCGAACACAGCCAGGCACGGGGGCAGGAGAATCTGCGTTGTTCTCTTCCGGGAGCTGGGTTTTATAGTCTCTGAGTCTTGGCTGTTGATGGGATTACACGGCACCAGGGGGCCAGTTGGTGGGTGTGACCCCCACCTACTGGAATTTGGAGGATCTGGGTGGAGGATGCTCAGCTCCGATCCGAGTAGGCTTGGAGATCTCAGCCCCGGGAGCCGCATGTCTTTCTTCCTCTGCCAGTACCTTCATGCCTGTGGAAAGTGGTCTCAGCATAGTGGTGGCTGGTTCTGGAGGTCTTCGGCTGCCGGAGCCCTGGTTGGGGCAGGGAGGAAAACTCAACCCGCTCCCCTCCAAGGGGCCCCGGAGAGGACAGCCAGGCATGGGGGCAGGAGACTCTGCGCTGTTCTCTTCCGGGAGCTGGGTTTTATAGTCAGGGCTCCGGCAGCCGAAGACCTCCAAAACCAGCCACCACCATGCTGAGACCACTCTCCGCACATATGAAGGTACCAGCAGAGGAAGAAAGACATGCGGGTCCCTGGGCTGAGATCTCCAAGCCTACTCGGATCGGGGCTGAGAATCCTCCTCCCAGATCCTCCAAATTCCAATAGGCAGGGGTCACACCCACCAACTGGCCCCCTGGTACCATGTAATCCCATCAACAGCCAAGACTCAGAGACTATAAAACCCAGCTCCCGGAAGCGCGTGGCCACAGTTGCGGCAGCGCGACATCTTATCATCTCATTCCTACTTTGGACAAACTGACAGGCTACCGAATGTAACCTGCCCACATGGCAGAATCTGGCAAACTCCCCGTGGCGTACCCAATATGCCAAATACTAGTAACAATGAAGGGTCTCATTCTCCTAACTCTGAAAGAGCCTTGAATATGGCACTTTTTTAAAAGTCTCAGGGCTAGGATGAAGGAGACGTTACTGGGGCCTGCTCGAGGCAATCGATGAATAATAGGATGGTTCTGATTGTGATTGTGATAAAAAATAGAAAAAAAGAAATTAAATAGATAACAAGGTCAAATAGGACAATGAAAATGCCAAGTAGAGTGAATGAGGTTGGTTAAGTAGCTTTAGTATAATGAAGAAGAGGTCAGTTTGCTAGCCTAAGATGATAAAATGTGTTCTAAGGAAATATAGCTAACATTTTGGGGTTTTTTTGTTTCATTTTTATTATTTGAAGCATCATGATTTACACTACTGTTCAAGATGGGGTCTCAGAATATGACGTTCCAACCCATACACACCCCCAACAGAGTATCTGCTACCCTCCACTACTGCCTCAGGCCCCCCTCACAATACCCCCTGTGTGTTCCCTTGCCACCCCACTCTTGGAAAACCCAGTTCTATAAGGCAGAAAAAAATTTTTCTAAAAGCTTGACATGAATTTTTTAATTATTTTGAATCTTGCCAAACGACAATCAAGTGAGTTATATCTACTTGTCCTCTCATTCACAATCCGCATTGGTTATGTTCTTAGAAAACAATTTAAATCGAACCAATTCCAACGTAAATAAAACCAAGAAACTTGTAATCCTTGCATAAGGCTGCAATGATTTATTTACTTATTTATTTATTTATTTATTTAATTTTTATTAGTGAAACACCATGAGGTACAGTTGTAGACTTACAAGTTTTTGTGCTTGGGTTTCACTTATACAATTATCAAGTACCCATCCCTCCATCGTGCTCATTCTCCACCACCAATGCTCGAAAGTATCCCTCCCACCCCTCCTATACCCCCATTCCATCCTGCCTCTGTGGAAGGGCATTCCCTTTTGTTCTCTCTCTCCTTTTGGGTGCTGTGCTTTGAAAAAGAGGCACTGAGTGGCAATCATGTTGGTCTACAGTCTACTTTCAGCATGCATCTCCCATCCTGGGAGGATCCTCCCAACACCCTGTACTTGGTGTTTCCATCGCTATCTGAACTGCCTTTTCCCCTAGCACGTGCGGCTGGCCTTCAAATCATGGAGTGAATCTCCTAGTACTTGACTGGGCTGGAGTGATAGCACAGCGGTAGGGCATTTGCCTTGCACGCAGCCAACATGGCTGACCCGAGTTCGAGTCCTCCGCCCCTCTTGGAGAGCCCGGCAAGCTACAGAGAGTATCTCGCCTGCACGGAAGAGCCTGGCAAGCTCCCCATGACGTATTCGATATGCCAAACACAGTAACAACAAAAAGTCTCCAATGGAGACATTACTGGGCCTGCTCGAGCAAATCGATGATCAACAGGAGGGCCTTTATCCTTTATCTTTTATCTATCTCGACTAATCTTCGATGTTAGTCTCTATTTTGCTACTTTATATTCCCCAGATGAATGCAAACTTTCTATGTTTTTCCCTTTCTTTCTGACTCATTTCACTTAGCATGATACTTACCATGTAGTATCACTCGTATATAAATTTCATGACATCATCTTTTCTAACAGCTGCATAGTACCACATTGTGTATATGTACCAAATTTTCTTTAACAAGTCATCTGTTTTTGGACACTCGGGTTTTTTCCAGATTTTGGCTATTGTGAATAGTGCAGCAATGAACATAGAAGTGCAGATGTCATTTCGACTATATTTTTTTGCCTCTCCAGATATATTCCCAGGAATAGTATTGCTGGGTCATATGGGAGCTCAATTTATAATTTTTTGAGAATCATCCATACTGTTTTCCAAAAGGGCTGAACCAGTCAGCATTCCACCAGCAGTGAAGGAGAGTCCCTTTCTTGCCACATCCACGCCAACACTGGTTGCTTTTGTTTTTTTGGATGTCGGCCAGTCTCTGTGGTGTGAGATGATATCTCATTGTTGTTTTGATCTGTATCTACCTGATGATTTGTAATGCAGAGCATTTTTTCATGTGCCATTTTGACATTCAGATTTCTTCTTTCAGAAACTTTCTGTTCATTTCATCGCTCTATTTTTTGATGGGGTTGGATGTTTTCTTCTTGTGGAATTCAACCAGTCCTTTATATATCCTTGATATCAACCCCTTGTCGGATGGATATTGGACGAATATCCTTTCCCATACTGTAGACTGTCTTTGTATTTTGTTCACTGTTTCTTTTGTGATGAGAAAGCTTCTTAGTTTAAGATAGTCCCATTTGTCTATCTCTGCTTTAACTTGCTTGGCCATTGGTGTTTCTACTTTGAAGATACCATTAGCTTCAATGTCATGGAGAATTTTGCCAACCGTGTCTTCAATGCACCTTTTAGATTCCGGTCTGTTGTTGAGGTCTTTAATCCATTTTTATCTTACTTTTGTACATGGTGTTAGGTAGAGATGTGGCTGTCCAGTTTTGCCAGCATAATTTGTTAAAGAGGCTTTCCTTGCTCCACTTCACATTTCTTGTTCTCTTACCAAAGATTAGATGATCATATGTTTTGGGTGACATGTCAGTATATTCAACCCTTTTCCATTGGTCTGCAGCTCTCCCTTTGTTCCAGTACCATGCTGTTTTAATTATTACTGCTTTGTAGTACAGTTTGAAGTTAGGAAGGTTGATTCCTCCCATTTTCTTTTTCTCAAGAATTGCTTTAGCTATTCGTGGAGGCTTATTGTTCCATATGAATTTCAGGAGTGTTTGCTCCATTTTTTAAAGAATGTCATGAGTATCGTTATAGGGATCGCATTGAATTTGTACAATGCTTTGGGGAGTATTGCCATTTTGACAATGTTAATTCTCCCAATCGATGAGCAGGGGATATTTTTCCATTTCCTCATGTCCTCTTTTATTTCCTGAAGTAGCGTTTTCTAGTTTTCTTTGTACAGGTCCTTTATTTCCTTAATTAGGCTGATTCTTAGGTACTTGATTTTCTGGGGCTCAATTTTGAACTGGATTGTTTTTTTTTATGTCACATTATTCTCTCTCACTATTTGCATATAGGAAAGCCATGGACTATGGGGCATTGAATTTATAGCCTGAAACTTTACTATACAAGTCTATTGTTTCTAGGAGTTTCTTGGTAGAGGTTTTAGGGTGCTCTTAGTATAGTATCATATCATCTGCAAATAGTGAGAGCTTGATTTCTTCCTTTCCTACCTGAATGCTCTTAATATCTTTTTCTTGCCTAACCACTATTGCAAGTACTATATTGAACAGCAGTGGAGAGAGTGGGCATCCTTGTCTCGTTTTGTTTTGTTCTTGTTGATCTATCCAGAGGTGATAAGGCAATGTTGAGGTATACGGCTACTATTGTTTTGCTAGCAATATTTTCCTTAAGATTTGTTAGTAGTTGTTTTAAATATTTAGCTGTTCCCTCATTAGGTGCATATACATTTAAGATTGTGATTTCTTCCTTTTGTACGCATCCCTTGATGAGTAGAAAATGGCCTTTGCTGTTTCTTCTAATCTTTTTCAACCTGAAATTTATGTTTTCGGGTACTAGTATGGCCACTCCAGCTTTTTTGAGGGAGCTGTTTGCTTGCAGGATTGTTTTCCATCCTTTAACTTTGAGTCCATGTTTGTTCTGACTGTTCAGATGAGTTTCTTGTAGGCAGAAAAATGTTGGGTCCTGTCTCTTAATTCAGTTTGCCACTCTGTGTCTCTTAATTAGTGAATTTATACTATTGACGTTGAGAGAGATTATTGTTATGGGGTTTTGTGTCATCATTCTGTAAGGGTCTGTTGTGCTTGTAGGGTTTGTCTTGTCTTATAGTAGCCCCTGTAGCCCATCTTTTAGGTTTGGTTTTGAGTCTATGAAGTTCCTGAGGTGCTGTTTATCCACAAAATAGTGTACTGTTCCTTCGAGTTTGAGTGAGAATTTAGCCGGATAGAGTATTCTCGGTGAAGCGTTCATTTTAGTGGGTTTTTTCACTATATCCCACCATTGCTTTCGGGCCTGGAGGGTTTCTTCTGATATGTATGCTGTGAATGTAAGGGTGCTCCTTTGTATGTGATTTCCTTCTTTGACCTTGCTGCTTGCAGTACTGTGTCTCTATCAGTGGCATCCATCATTCTAACTATATGTCTTGGAGTATTTTTGTTAGGGTATCTTTTAGATGACACCTTTCGGGCTCCTTGAATCTTAATGGCTGCATTGTCAAGCTCTGGGAACTTTCCAGCAATGATTTGTTTAACCGTGGCTTTTTCATTGGGATTGTTTCTCTGATCTTCTGGTACTTCAATTATTCTAATGTGTTCTTCTTGGAATCATCTCCTAGGACTCTGATTAACTCTAGAGCTATTTTGAGGTCTCTTGTCATTGTTTTTTGTTGCCTGTAGGCTTGGTGCAGCTGATCTTCCAGCTCACTGATTCTGTCTTCAGCTGTGGCCATTCTACTGTCGAGGACACAGACTGAGTTTTTTATTTCATCTACTCAATATTTTATTCATGACATTTCTGTGCGTAGCTTTCAAATTCCTGCTCTCATTTCTTCCTGTAGTTTCTTGATTGTTTCTCTCATGTCCTCCTTTAATTTACTGGATATCTGTCTCACTGTTTCATTGAGTTCATTGAACATCTTCATTACTTCATATCTGAACTCTTTCTCAGAGAGGTCCCTTAGATGACTAGCACCTACTGAGTCTTCTGGACTCTTTTCATTGTCCTCCCCTTGTGGTGGGGATTTGTGTTGTTTCTTCATGTTGGTGTGGAGATATGCAGACTGAGATGTTACACGAGATTGCAGGGGATGGGTAAATTACCTTTGGCTGTGTGAGCAGCCACCGCCCCAAAATTAGGCCATGCACACTTCTACAGAGGCCATGCCCCCTATGGGTACCTGGTGTCTTGGTGGGTACAACCTGAGGGTGGAAGAAGACTGGGCACAATGATCGGGACGAACAGGAAGAGACTCAGGGATGGTGATCATCCTAGGGTCCTAGAGGACGCCTGGGGCACATTTATGGGGAAAGCAAAGTCCCAGGTTCGAGTGACTGACATGGGGGTGGAAGAAGACTGGGCACAGCATTGGGGACGAACAGGAAGAGGTTCAGAGATGGTGAGTGTCCCAGGGTCCTAGAGGACGCCTGGGATGCGTTCACGGGGAAAGCCCATGGCTAACATTTGAAACAGAAAAATAGTGTTGATGGATTTTTTCTTTCATATAAGAATATTTTGGATGATGAATTATAGTGGGGAAAGAAGAGAATAATTTTTATTGTGTCAGTCTTCTGACCAAGAAGGATAATTTTATCTTAATTTATTTCTCACTCACACTGACAAATTTTATTTTTATTCCTCAGATTGAAAAGTTTTATCTTTGGAACTTTACTTGCTAGACAAAGATAATCTCTACTGTAACTAATATTAGATATTAAGTATGAATATTCATAACCTTCTATTTGAAAGGTATATCTTTGATTTTTTTTCAAAACTGATAAAGAGGGTCATATCCTTTTTAAATCCAGAGATTATTATAGTATGATATATAAACCATCATTTTATTTTCTCTTTTTCTTTCTATAGCAATGTTGGGAATTGGACCTAAGTCTCATGAATATGACATACATTTTATCCTACTGACAACATCACTGACTTACAGTCAATTTTCTAAATAAGGCTTTATTGGAACATAGTCACACCTATTTGTTTATATGTGGCCTACTCTGTTTTCTTTTGGGGAGTGGCTGCCACACATGTATAAATATAAATACACATATATATGTCAGTATGTCATAATTCTATTTAGAAACATATTTTATGCTATATACTTACAAATGTTTATCAAATCCTTTTGCTTTAAGTTATTTCTAAAACAATGATACAACAGAAAAGAAATTTCAAACCGATCAAATGCCCCCAAATTAATATTCATCTTGACATATATTTATGAAATGCTGTATCTGGATTATTCTTTTGAGGGTAGATTCTCTATTAACTATGGAATTATATCTATTACTCATTTTATTTTATATTAGAAGGCAGAGAGGTGAAATGAAAGAATCATCTGAGCTCATCAGAATAGCTGAAATAGAATTCTGGATAAAGTAGTTGATTAAGGAGGCCAGCCGCACACACTAGGGGAAAAAGCAGCTCAAATAGAGAGGGGAAGACCAAATAAAGGGTGTTGGGAGGATCCTCCCAGGATGGGAGATGCGTGATGAGAGAAGACTTTAGACCAAACATGATTGCCATTCAATGCCTCTTTTGCAAACCACAGAACCCAAAAGGAGAGAGAGAGAAAGGGGAATGCCCTGCCACAGAGGCAGGGTGGGATGGGGGGTGGGGAGTGGGAGGGATACTGGGATCATTGGTGGAGGAGAATGGGCACTAATGGAGGGATGGGTACTTGATTATTGTATAACTGAAACCCAAGCACAAAAATGTGTAAGTCTACAACCATACCTCATGGTGTTTCGCTAATAAAAATCTAAAAAAAATTAATAATAAAATAAATAAAAGACAGACTTTCCAAGTAATTAAAGTAAAAGTAGTTAGTTGTAATGTACTGCGCATGTTCTCACACACAGATGAAAAGAAACTGAAAAAAATATGAAAAAAATAAATCTTTTGCTCACTGTTACCCATTGTTACATAGTTTGTTAGAGAAAAAAACAAGCCAAATAGTTTCTCAAAATATCTATTCTCAAGGCCACAGCTATAGTACAGCAGGTAGGGCACTTGCCTTTCATGTGACTGACCTAGTTCCCCGCCCCCCACCCTCCTTGCCTCCAGTACTCTATATGATACCTGAAGCATTGCAACAAGATATCCCTGAGTGCAGAGCCAGAATATGCCCAGAACACCATTGGGTGTGACCCAAAACAAAAGAAACAAAAAATTCTAGACTCACTATAAAGTTTGTAGGCATTCTTTAGGAACCATAATGGGGCTAAGTGGTATAGCATGTACAATTATGTGCCATGTCCTGAGGTTGATCCCAAACATCAATATGGGTACCCACTGGAGCATTACATTTTGTTTAAAGCATTTTGATGTTTCTGTCACTTTAAGTGATTGAGAAGAATGCAGTCTTCCACAATACTCTTAAGGAAACTTGCCAAGCTTGTCCCATGTTAACTTCCTGTTGGTGATTGAGATACTAAGATGAAAGTATTATTAAGAATAAGCATGCTGAGATAGTTCATCAGAGATTGTTAAAAGAGAAAATATACTATTTCTGCTTTCTAATTTTTTTCTTTTTTTTAATTTTTTGCTTTTCATGTAACACTGAGCGATGCAAAGGGGTTACTCCTGGATCATGAACTCGGTATTACTCCTGGCAGTGCTCAGGAGACCATATGGATGCTAGGAATCGAACCCGGTTGGTTGCATGCAAGTCAAATTGTGCTATCACTCCATCCCCTTTCTAATATCTTCTTTTGCTGAGTGCTGTTTACTCTATCTCAATTAAACTGCTATCAATTTATACTTTTCTATTACAATTCCAAGATATTGTAGCATATAACCATATTCACCATTTGTACATGTTGCATCTTCATACAAACTTTCAGGGGTAATGTTATACATAAAATAACAAAAATTTTATAATGGTAGTAATTGGTAAAGTAAGAATTGCAACCCAAGTTTATCTCTACAAAGTCAATGCTTTCCAAATTATTGTATTTACTCTAATGAAAGTAAACAAATTTTTCTTTAAGTCCACTCTCTTATAAGAAATGATTCCAAGCAGTCAAAAATAAAAAGGTAACTGGGGGGCCAGAGTGACAGTATAGCAGCCTCCTTACCTTGCACACTGCCAACCCAGGTTCAATCACTGGCATTTTATTTGGTCCCTTGAGTCCACCAGGAATGGTTACTGAGCACAGAGCCAGGAGTAAGCCCTGAGCAATGTAAGGTATAGCTCCAAAACAAAAGAAAAATGTAACTGGGAATGCATAATTCAGAAGAAGCAAATTTTTACTAAATTACAAATATGTATCAGAGATGCGCTTTTCTTAAATTAGAAATGTTTCATTAGTGCTGTTAGGTATTGAATTCATTAGTGTTTTTTAATTTTGAAATTCTCATCTATCTCTATAATGCTTTATTCCCAACAGAGTAAATTTATATTGAATACATACAAGGGTAAAAGCAATTTGTTTGAAAGAACAAAATGAATAAAAAAGCATTTTTGGTCAGTTTAATGATTTTATCTGATTTTATAGAAAAAATATTTGAATTATCTAATTCTTTAAAGTTTACTTTAAGTTTCCAACTTAAAAAAATAAAGAATAGTCACAATTCTTCAACTAAAGATGATGAACGTTTTCTGCATATTCATTTTTGTCTTTGTTTATAATAGAATTATATATTTATATAATTTACACTAAAGATAAAACAATTATCCTCAACTAGAGGATCTCTGGGATTTCATGGAAAATATATAATCTCAAGAATATTACCTACAGAGTGATAGTACAGCAGGTAGGGCACTTGCCTTGCACGTGGCTGATCTGGGTTCGATTTCCAGAATCCCATATGGTGCCCCAGCACCACCAGGAGTTATTCCTAAGTGTAGAGCCAGGAGTAAGTGCTGAGCATCTCTGGGTGTGACCCAAAGATAAATAAAAAAGCACTTTCAGGAATTTTAATTTCTTGTTTGAAATTAAGTAAGCACTCACTTATCTTTGGAAGCAAACACTGAAGACAAAATCTTTTCATTGTGTACACAGGGGCAAATGGTGGCAATAAAGCAGCAGTTTATAAAAGAACTAAATATATAAAGAGAAAAAGTCACATCAATAAATGATGCAGAGTAAACTAGATAGCTACATATAAAAAAGTAAAATTAACACCATCTCTACACCATTTATGAGTGTAAATTCAAAGCAGATTAAAGACCTTTGCATTAGGCCAAAATGAATCAAATACCTTGAATAAAATATAAGCTAAATTCCCCAGTAAATGGGCCTTAGAGTTGTCTTGAATGAGATGACCACAGAGACAAAGACAACAAAATCAAAAATAAACAAATAAGACTACAATAAATTTTAAAACTTCTGCATAGCAAACGAAACTCAAGCTAAAATAAAGTGATACCCTACTGAATAGGATTAGAGTTTACTCAGCATCATTTATTAAAAAGACTTTTTCTCTTTATAGTTCTCTGTTGCAGATTAACTGCCCATGAACCTGGAGTTTAATTTAGGACTCTTAATTCTGTTTTATTAGTCTGTAGATCTATCTTATTCCATTACCAAGCAATTCGGGTTATTATAGTTTTGTTGTACAATTCAATACTGGAAAATTCAACACCTCCCAATATTCTTCATTTTTTTTTTTTGCTTTTGGATCGCTTTGACTATTTGGGGAGTTTTATGTTTTCATACAAATTTTAGTAGAGATTATTACAAGTCCTTGAAGAATGTCATTTTTTTGTAATTTTAATTTGCATTGCACATAATATGCATCCTGTTTTGAGTAGAAAGGTCATTTTGATAATGTTAATTATTCAATATATGAACAGGAACTATTTTTGCCATTTTTCTTTTGCAGGCCTGTTTTTTATGGGTCCACACTCAGAAGTTCTCATGGCTTACTCCTGGCTATGCACTCAAGGATTACTTCTAGCAGGATTCAGGGACTATGTGGCGTATAGGGGATCAAACCCAGGTTGGCTGCATGCAAGGCAATCACCGTACCCAACTGTACTATTGCTCTGAATTTTATATTACTTCTGAGGCTTACTACTGCATTTTAAATAATGCTGTGCTATTTATAATAGCCAGAATCTGGGAATAACTCAAAGACCTGAGAATAGTTGAGTGGATAAAGAAATATGGTATATCCATACCGTGGAATACTATGCAACTCTTGGAAAAAATGAAGTCATGAAATTTAGTTGTATTTGATGGATATACTCAGTGAAATGAGTCAGAAGAAGAAGGATAGATATAGAATAATCACACTAATTTCTAGGATATTAAAATAATCATAGTATGAGAAGAATAACCTAAGACCGGAGAAATGAGGGCCAGAGGACTGGTCCATAGTAGGAAGTTTGCCACAAGTTGTTTGTGGGGAGTGAAGTTAGAACAGAGAAGAGACCACCATGACAGTGATAGTTGGGAATGATCACTCTGAGCAAAAACTGAATGCTGAAAGGAGACAAAGGAATATGCATGATACCCTTTCAGTAAGAGTATTGTAAAACACAGAGCCTAAAAGGAAAAGAAGGGGAACATAGAGAAACATAAGAAACGTGTCAGCCATGGAAGTAGGCTGGGGGAAGGGTTGTGGAGAAATGGAACACTGGTGGTGGAAAATGTATATTGAGTTCATGAAATCAATCATAAACAACTTTGTAACTTTGTGCCTCAGTGACTTAATTCCTTAACTGCTATTTGAAAGATTTTTTTTCATTGTTTCTTCGAGTTTTTTGATTCTTTGTTTGAATGTGACTTTGAAGGTTAATGTGATATTTGTCTAAAGACTTCATCAGGCATTTACACAGGTCTTATGGCACTGTAGGTTCTCCTGGACTTTTCTGCTACCCTATATTAATAGCTCTGTGTTGTTTTATTTTCCTATTGTCCCAGGTGCTATATTTCCTGGTGAATAGGTCGGGGTGGGATGATGTTATTTATGTGCAGACAGTACTCTAGGACTGGTACTGAAAATTGAAAGGTTTTTGGCAGGCCTGGGACCTTTGATTTACTGAAAAAGTGTGTCCTGATCCCATGTTTTAACAGCAGTAGTTGTGTTGATAAGTTGAGTCAACAATAAGCCACCAAGGAGTTCCAAAATGAACTTTGAGTTTATGAAGTGAATGGAGTAGAGTTGGTAGAGTTTCTGTGTGGAAACTTGTGGTTTGTGGGATGGCACAGGCAGGTGGAGCCAAAATACCCCTAAAATAGAGTCCACTGTCAGTTCTAGCTCAGGGAGCCCTCCTTTAACTTTGATAGGAGATGGGTCCAGGCCCTTGTTGTGTTTCTTAGATGTCACCCTCTGGCTCCTCAAGGACAGTGATGAATCAGTATTACATTGTTTCTCTAGTATTCGTCCCATAATTCTCTGATGCACTGTTAATTTATTTTCAATTTTTTACTGCTGTTTTCTAGCTATTTCCTGCATCTCATCTTGGAGCTGATTGATTTTTTTCTCCTCCACTATTGTTATTTGCTGCTGAGGTTTTCCACCGAGTTCTTTTTGTTTCATTACCATCCTCTCCAATTCTGTCACTTTTGATTATAGTTTTCTCATTTCTTCTTCCATACTTTCTTATACCTCTACCATTATGTCCTTAAGCACATTAAACAGCCTCATCGTGTTATCTCTAAATTCCTTCTATGAGATTTTACAGAGCTGGTTGGTATTAGTAGAGTCTTCCAGTTGTCCTGGCCTATTTAACTTGGTGGGCTTCTCCATGGCTTCCCATTGTATCTATGTGCTCTGAGATTGAATCTTTGTAGTTTGCCTCCATGATAGCTTTCCAGTGGGTTAGTCTGAGGCCTTCTCTTTTCCTTACTTGCTGGTGACTTTTTGCTATTTCTGGTTTGAGAGACCCAGTGTGGATTATGTGGTTACTTTCAGTGTCATCTTTGCCTTGCCTCTCCTCTACAGCTTCAGACTCTATGATTTCTTGCTACTACTACTACTGCCTAATAAAGGCTTTTCTATGGGATAAGTTGACAGAGCTAAGGAAAAGGTGATAATCGTATGAAGTCTTTGACAGCAACCAGGGTCACCCCTGAGACTGTGAGTTTAGCCCGGGATAAGTAAGCATGCTGTATAAGGTTCAGAATCTAGGGTGGACATGGGTGCTGAGATGTGATAGAAGAGGATGGGTGGAGTGGTAAGAAGTATCGTGATAAGCTGCAGGAAAATCCATTCTGCTGGGAAGACTGGGAGGTAGCATTTGGAGTCCAAGTGCAGAAAGTCTGCCTTAGGGTCAAAATAGGGCAAAGGAGAATGAGTGGAATGGGTTACTTAATCCCCTAAAAATAACTATAAAGACAGCATCAGAGACTGAAAAAAAATATGCAAGATGCTTGGGGTGAGCATAGGGACTGAAATGTAATGGAAAGAGGCAGATAGAGAGGTTAAGGGTCCCCAGTCAGGCTGTGGAGGAATTCTTGAAAGGCTGCTTCTGCCAGAAATGTTTGAAGGCAGAACCAAGAGTATGTTTCTATCCTAAAAAAATGATAAAAGATACGAGCTAGGAAAATATTAATGTCATGAAAATCTAAGAGGCTCAACATGTGAGTAAAGGAAACTAATTTTTATCAGGTTTTAGTTTCATTAAAAAAATGTCTTGGGTCATAGAGATAGAGGGTACAGAGATAGTTCAAGTAGTGGAGCAAGTCTCTGAGCTTCATTCCTGGTACCCAATGCCTCGCCCAAGCAATGCTGGGGATGGCCACTATTTTTAACATAAAATGTCTCTTTAAAACAAGCAGTATGTTTTTAATTTTATATAAAATATGTGGAATTGAATATGCACCAACAATAACATAATAGATTAAAAGAGAATAATAAAATGTACTGTCATGAGGTCCTTTCATTATGTATGAAACAGTCACATGTTTGAATGTGAAATGTCATAAAATTAAAACTGCACATTGTAACATATAAAGTAAACAGTAAGAGAAAAATATTAAAAGGTACATGGAATACAAGTCAAAAGGGAAATAAAATAGGATTTTAAACTATAACTTTAATCCATTAGAAAGAAACAGGAAACACAAAAAGAATGTTCCGAAAGCAAGCAAATTATTAACTTCAGCATTCCAATACTTTCAATGAATGCACTCAGAATGTTCAAAATTAAAGTCAGATGCTGTTCAATGTCTGCATCAATCAGCAACTTTGGGAAGACAAACCAGAGACTTAGAGCAGAGACAGGCATGCCCACAAAAAAACAAAGGAACAGAGAAAGATTCCCTTTGCTTAAAAAATAAAGAGAAAATTATATCCTTCTTAAAAAATTCAATTCATATCTATTTCTCATCATAGGACTTCTATTCAATACAATAGCCTATACTTCTGAATATGAGTAGTTACAAACCCATGGTAGTGGTGGAACTAGGAGAGGAAGGTTGGAAACTCCCACAACTTCTCAGACAAAGAGGTTGGAAGCTCTATAGTGCAAATTACAGACCAAGCAAAGGGAGAATTATGACAATGAAGGTGCCCATTTCCCCAGGACTTGAGAGAGACCCTGTGACTAGTCTCTAAACAATGGTGATTTTAGCAAACAAAGCACAATAAGCAGAGCCTCCAACAGCTATACATTTATCACCAGTGCTAAGAATTGAACAGTCAGGGGCTGGAGCAATAGTACAGAGAGTAGGGCACTGGCCCAGAATGCAGCCAATCAGGATTCAGTCTCCAACATCCCATGTGATCCTCTCTCTGAGCTCTCTATAAGAGATCCCTGATCACATAACCAAGAGTAAGCCTGAGCATTGCAGGTGGAACCCAAAGACTTTCTCCGTCATAAATTCTGCAGCAGGACACTGCCATTGCTTGGAATACTGATATATCCCTCCCCATTTCACTAGAAAAATAGTCAAATATATATATATATATATATATATATATATATATATATATATATGCTACTCTAGCTATAGCTGATTCTATCAGATACTGAGTTCAGAAAGAAATTAAGTTTCTACACAAGATGGACAACTTCATCAGGAATCTGAGGGGTTTGGTGAGATAACATAGCAGGCAGTGTCCTTGCCTGCCACAAAGCTGACCTGTGTGTGACATCGTTCCCTCAACCACTACCAGTAGTAACTCCTGAGTGCAGAGGCCCCTGAACATGACTGGGTATGGCCCCCAAACCAAAACCAACAAAACAACTTCCCAAACAACAACAAACCTACAAATGATTCTCTTCAACATTACAAGGCTCATTGCCTCATTGCACTCATGATCAGTGGTCAGCTTGTTTATAACCTACAAGTTCTAATTTCAGACCAGGAGGGTTATAGTGGCACTGTTCTCTCACTGGGTTGCAATGTGTAAATAGTTGAGCTTGAGCACAAAATTAAAAGACACCAGATTATTGTGAGTGGGCCTTCATGAGGTTCCAAGACTAAACACCTACAATGGAGCTATGATAAAATCACGAACTTTTTTTATGAGACATATTTCAGATCTAAGAACATACAGATTAAAGAAAAAGGGATGGAAAAGGTAGCCCTTACTAGTAAAGTCTTGTGGACATGCAGCACGGCTATCATACAAAATATGCCTTCTTTAAGTAAAGTCTTTTATGAGACACTTAATCCATATGAAAAAATTTCAGTTTAGCAAGAAGATGTGAAAATTCTGAACACAAGAACTTTACATAAGAGTTTCTATGTTTATAAAATAACTATTAAGAGAATTAGAGAGGCCAGGAACAGTTCAGTAATATTCCACTTTCAATAATAAATGCAATAGAAACTGGCCTAAAGAACTTAGGAGTTGAATTCAGTGGTAGAAACCAAGACAACTGTCTGGTTAGGAATGGTTGAAAGTGTTGAGCATATCTCCCTTATCTTTTTCTAAAGGAGACGAGGACAGAAATCTTGATCAGAAAACATTTTATTTGAAATCACATGGCAAGTGTATCTCTAAGTGAATTTTTTCATTACTTTGGTACTTACCAGTCTGTAACTCACCCTTCCTGAAACGTACTAATGTACTTCCCTGTTCACTTTTTCTGTAAGACTATTGCTTTATATACATATATATAATATACACACACATATATATGCACATGTTATATGTGTCATATGTATATTAACACACATATATGTTAAAATATATACATATGTTATATCTACCACATAATCTTATTATATATACATGTATATATGTAAACATTTTAAAACTATAATCTTGGGCTGGAGAGATAATACAGCAGGCAAGGCGTTCATCTGGCATGCAGACAATCCCCATACCTCATATGGTCTCCTGAATGCTGCCAAGGGTGATCTCTGAGCACTGTTCATTGACGTTGTACTCAAAATAGATACGCACTAAAATCGACGTACATGAACATGAAAGGTTAAATAGATTCAACAAATTATGGTGTGGGCATAAAATAGCACACTATGAAGTGATTATTAACAACCTGCCAGATCGCACATTAAACAAAAATACTTGTTTTAAAACAGGTTCACAATACTTCATCCAGCATTTAGTTGGACCTCTTCTTGAAGTGACCATAGTGCTGTAGGCAACAAAAGGCAATCAAAGGGAGAGTATGTAATCTCTGTAACAAGTTCAGAAAAAGGTCACACTGTTTCTGTCACACTGGCCCTATGACACTTCTGGAGACCAGACCTGCCCAGTAGTAACTCTCCTGACACTCAGGCCAGCGTGTATTGGAGCCTCAGAGAAGCAACCCTATGCTCAGGTGCATTCTAGGTCACATCAACCACCAGACATGAAAGACAACCACCCACCCACGATGCCAGCCTCTGGGCATTCAGTCACTCTCCCAGCCTTCAAGCTCAAGCTCCTGACATCAGGGACTGCCACCACTGTGCCCTGCTAAACAACTGAACCAGAAAGTCAGTGAACACATTGAAATGTTTCAGGCCACTAACGTTTGAAGTGGGTGGCTGTGCAGCGGTGGTGACCAGAACAACAGATAGATCGATTGTTCAAATGTGAAGCTAAGTGGAAAGTGCTGGGTACAAAGAAACTAGTAAAACACAAACTTCATGCATGGGCATAGAAAGTCAATGATTTCCTGGGATGGGGTGAGGTCAAAGTGAAGAAGGGCAGAGAACACTAACAACAAATCTCCTTCCGGTGATAGTGGTGACATGTGTTGAAATTCATTGAACTGGACACTTAAAATTAGAGTATCTATTTTAGGGCCCAGCTCAGAGGTTCTCAGTGGGTACTTTCTGCTTGGTACTCAGAATTCACTCCAAGCCCTGGGGAGCCAAGGTGCAGGGGGTTCAACTCTGGCTCCACCTGAAAAGCAGGAACTACGGCCCTTTGAGTCTCAGACCTGACTCTGCTCCAGAGTGTTTTACTGTCTATAAATTACCCCTTAATATATTTGTAATCTTTGAACTAGAAAAACGGACAGAGGAAGAAAACGGCCCTTTATATGCACCAAAGAAGAGACAACTACCTGCAAATACTGTCTATCAAACGTCACCGAATCTCTCCTTACCAAATGCATGGGAGGAGGGGGGAGAATATTGGAGAGAGACGTTGAGCCAGACCTTGGGCTGCTGACAATGTTCCATACAAGGTGCTGCCCTACTTAATCTCAACAATAAGGAAAGGCAGCTGCAGTTTTCTCATTTTCTTAGAAGCCTTGTGCTTGAGCAGAACCATTTATTTTCTATAAGAAAAGCCAGCTGGGACTGGAGAGTAAATTCTTTATTTCTGACAGCAGATGTCAGAATTGCCTAATAAAAGAGAAGCATCCTGTTGTGTTCTCAGAGCAAAAGAACAAAACCCTTATCACCTTAAAATACTTTCTTTCAGTTAGAATCTTTCACCCTGTTGGTAGAATTGACATGGTAATTAGTGTGCTTACTTTACAGTCACATACTGGTAAAGCCAAGGCATTGCTTTAATAATGGCAATTGAAAGAAAAAAAAAGGCATGAGAGAAAATTTATGTGTATTTACACATAGATACTTATCTACATATATAGATAAGACATATGGAAATATGTAGATCTATTACATATATGTAATATACATATTGTAATATACAGTAATACACTGTCCTCCCATTGTTCATCGATTTGCTCGAGCGGGCCCAGTAACGTCTCCACTTTGAGACTTGTTGTTACTGTGTTTGGCTTATCGAATATGTCACGGGTAGCTTGCCAGGCTTTGCCGTGAGGACGAGATACTCTCAGTCGCTTGCTAGGCTCTCCGAGAGGGGCGGAGGAATTGAACCCGCCTCGGCTGGGTTGGCTGCATGCAAGGCAAACACTCTACTGCTGTGCTATCGCTCCAGCCCATACAGTAATACATATTTTACATATAAACTTATGAAGTACATGCAGTATGTGCATTTACCTATGTATCTTTCTGTACAATGGTAAGTAAATACATACTTATATGCCCATCTTAAAGGACATATCCACTGCAATCAGTGGGTCCCAACTTTGGGAATGCTAAAATCTGAATAGATGGCAGCCTTAGCATCAAAAGAAAATGAACAAACAGCACAGATACTTCAGGCATCAGATGTACCCTCCTCTGTGAGATTTCCGAATGTTGCCCAGTTATACTCAAGGGAGACTACTTCTGGAGGATGCCAATTGAAAGGCGTGCTTCTGATGCTTGATGCCCCAGAAAACCATGGATCATCTATAGCAAGACCTGTGCATTCTCCCCCAAGCACTGAAATTAAGTGAGCTTGTTAGTAATGTGAGCTATCTCTGCACCCAATGCATGGCCTCTGGGCAGTGCAACAATAACAGTGAAGGGAGAGATGGGGGGAAGGTCAAGGGGACTCACATACACCATGTTTGTAAAGAAAGATGGAGCTAAATATTCAGACCACAGAGTCAGCAACACTGAAGTCACAAGACCCAAACTCTAATAATTAAACCTAAAAGATGCCAGTCAAGAAGACAGGCTGGGGCTGGCGTGTTGGGGTGTGAGAGAGGACCTGGAACATTGGTGGAGGAAAGTTGACACTGGTGGTGGGGTTGGTGATGGAACATCGTATGTCCAAAGGCCAACTATAAATAATTTTGCAATTCATCATGCTTTAATAAAATTTAAAAGATAAGGCAGAGAAAAAATGTAAATAAATAAAACTAATCAAAAGTAGAAATCCCTTGCTTATAAAGATCATAGATCTGTTGTCAGCAGGAAGATAAGAGGGAGGGAGAGAGGCGGGCCAAAGTGGCTGGTAAGGTATTTCCTGGAGCTCATAGTCTGGGACCTAAAAATCAGCCTAAAGGCATGAAGATCTTTAAGACAAAAGACCATTCCACCTTTGAGAGCAAGGCTAGGTCCTTGAGCAGAGAGGCAACAGGCTTGCTGGGAGGAAGGGCTCCAGGGATGCTGGGGCTCAGGAACAGATGGCACGAAATTCAATGCTTTCCCCCCTAGGAAATGCCCCATTTCCTATCTGTCTAAAGAACTTTGGACAAAGGAGATTGTGGAAAATATCCATACTTAACCTTCCCCACAAGTTACTCTGGCTCCTTTTTTCCATTTTTGGAGTCAAATGGAAAAAATCCCATTTCTAGATGAAAAATGAGATAAAACATTGACCACTAGAAGAAGGTAGGCTGGAGGGCACTGTCTCCTGGAACTTGAAACTTGAGCCCCATTTGCATCTCACACAGGTTTCTAAGGATAAAGGAGGCAGGAAACTGAAGCAGAGACACAGAAGCAGGTGTGCTTGGTACACTCTTGAACTCCCAGAAAACAGGTTTTGCACATGTCTCCATGTCAGGAGAAGCCTGTTTGCCTCCTTGAATTTTCCTAATAAACGTGTTTCACTTCACTGTTTGTCTTCTGAAGGAGACAGATCTCAAAAGCCTGGACAAGATTTAGGGCTGGCTCTCCTTTACTGCAGAGAGCAGTTCCTGGCTCCAATCTGAGTTCCAGGGTTCTGGGGACTCTGGGTGGCAGAGATCATTTCCTCATGCCGGTAGGACAAGTAGCCATGCAGAGTGTGATGGCTCTCTCCGGAGGGCTGCACAGTGCAGGGGCTCTCCCAGACTCTCATCAGTCTGAGGCTCCCAGGTACATCCCAGAGTGACTGAGGTTCATGGGAGGGGGGGAGGAAGGGGGGTACGACCTCTCTCCATCTGGGGGAACTCGAATCCTCCAACTGGTAGGGGGCACATCTCTCAACCTCCCACTGGCAACAGATAAGAGCTTTTCTCCCACCTTGGACGGAAGAACCACTCTCCAGAGAACAAATTGAAAGGTCTAGGGTTGGAATTGTATTACTGGGCTAATCAATGCTGCTAAGCTAAAAATAGTGATATAGGCAAGCAGACAGGGAAGGGTGCCCCGGGACAATGGAACTCCAAGGATGTTACAAAACCGCCTAGCCTTTAGGCCATCAGGGCCCACCTTGTGGGCAACAGGAACTGAGGCCTGATAAGACCTTCATCTAGCACCCAGAGATGCTAGATCCCTTTCGAAGAGAACAGCATGAACAAAAGGCCAGAAAAGGAATTATGAAGAAGATCATTGACTACTCCCAACCCTACGCCCTTGGCAATCTTCCCATCATCTGGCAACGGGCATTTACCTGGGTAGAGGCCCTGCATGAAGGGAGGTTCGAAAACCCCTCAAAAACCCACCTTGAACAAAGGAAGGGAGCACATATGCTGACAGAGCCCATGTGCTGTTTGTGCACACGTGGTTGAGCACATGTGTTGCCCGCATCTCCCCACTTGAGATGTGTACTTTCATGCTTTGGAGTCTAATCTGGGAGGTCTGCAGCAGCTCTCTCTGCCTTTGAGAAGCTGGGGGTTCCCTCAGGAGCTCTTTACTCTCTCTCACTTTCTCTCCCTCCTTCCCCTTCCTAAAACCCTTCAAATAAAATTTGTTTTTACCTCTACTCCTGCAAGATGAGTCAAGAACCCCAAAACCCTGGATCCCGGGGTGACAGAGGCGCATCTTCAGAAAGTGACCATCTCTCTCCTTCCTTAGAAGCTGGAGCGGAGCCTATGCACATTATGGCCACACGAGGGCGCCCCGAAACCTAGTCCTGTAAAGTCTCTGTCCACTAAGCAAGTCCTGCCCCAAGTCCCTCTTTGAAACGTCTAGACAGAATTCAATGCACAACTGCCGTCCTCCAGTCTTCTCAGTAGCAGTTCTCAGGCGGGCTAGTCACAGACGCCGCGACTCGGGAGAACAGTAGAAGAGGGTTGACACTGTCCTGCCCTGCCAGGCTGTTCAGGGCTGCTGGCTGAGGACATCTGCTTCCTGTTCCTGGTCACGGTTCACTCGCCTCCTGGGTTAATCATCCGTGGGCAAAAGTCTCCTGCAGAGAAGAAAGCAGGTTTCCCGGGAATTTACAGGAAGGGACCTTCTGATGGTTCAGTCTGGTATTTTTAAAGACTCACAAAGGGGCTGGAGCCATAGCATAGCCTGTAGGGCATTTGCCTGGCAGGAGGCCGGCCCGGGTTCAAGTCCCAGCATCCCAAATGGTGCCCTGAGCAACGCCAGGAGAAATTTCTGAGTGCAGAGCCAGGAGTAACACCTGTGCATTGCCGGATGTGACACCAAAAGCAAAATAAATAAATAAATACTCACAAAAAGCCATGAATCGAGTTAAATACACTCCATGGGGGCATGGGGGCGGGGGGAGGGGACTAGAAGAGAAGGGTGGCTGCTAGGTAAAGCATTAGAAATGTGCCAGTCCTTTGCAGGGGGGCAAGGTAGGGGGTGGAGTATGACATGGGTAGGGGAGCTTGGTCCCTGGGATGGGATGGTGGGCAGGGCAGGACAGTCAATAACACTGTAAACAAGTGGCCTCCACCCTAAAAAATGTAAATTTGAAAACCAAAACTGAACCTCCAAAACCATGGGGCCAGAGTGTGCTTCAAGCTTGGAGAAGAAAAGCGTACTTTGGAAGGTGACTCTACTCTACTTCTGTTTGCTCTCCAGAGGCTGTTGTACCCGGGTTTTCGGATCATGGTGTGAACGGACACAGAGTCAGAGAGACAGTAATGCAAGCACAAAGGAGTTTTATTCCAGTTAACTGGGGTCAACTCTTTCATCCACAAAGTGGTCTCTTGATAGTGACCCTCCAAGTGCAAGCAGTTTATATAGGTTCCAAGGTTGAGCAAGCGTTATGATAACAGTGATCAACAGTCCTCAGCGATTAGTCAACATTTGATAACAGTTTCTAGTTGTTCCAAAAAATGAACATAGTAACAGTTAGTCAGTTTGTGGTTATTCCAAAAAAAATGGACAGAGTGACCCCTCATGACCAATCAGATGATGTAACAGTTCCTTACCAGAAGTTTCAGGTTCAGTTTCTGGGAAACAGAAACAGGCCTAGTCAAAACTTAATGTTAGTTGTGGCCTGTCATGGCTGCAATCTGGCTCTAGGTCTGGCTTTTAGGTACTTAGCAAAACAAATTGGTTGTTGGCTATTACTAATCATGAGAAATACCAGACATGTTTATGTATTCATAACAGAAGAGGAATGATTGAGACTTCAATCTCTGTCGCCCCTGGTAGGACCCAAAACTAATTTTGCCACGAACCTCCTCCGAAAAAAATCCCTGTTGTTTTAATGTATCATAAAGGGTTTTTATTCCTTCAGATGCATATATATTTTTTAAATTTTTATTAGTGAAACACCATGAGGTACAGTTGTACACTTACAAATTTTTGTGCTTGGGTTTCAGTTATACAATGATGGAATACCCAACCGTCCACCAGTGCCCATTCTCCACCACCACTCATCCCAGTATCCCTCCACCCCCCATCCCCCCTATCCCACCCCGCCTCTGTGGCAGGGCATTCCCTTTTGTTCTCTCTCTCCTTTTGGATTCTGTGGTTTTCACAAGAGGCATTGAGTGGCAATCACAGTCTACTTTCAGCATGCATCTCCCATCTTTCAGATTCATATACTTGGGTGTTGTTTCTGTGTTGTGATTTTTTTTTTCCATGCCTGACTGTTCAGAGCTCACTCCTGGATCTCCTGGTGGGGCTCAGGACACCTTATGGGACAACAGGGATCAAGCTGGATTGGTCATGTACAAGGCAAGCACTTTACCTATTGGATTATAGCTCTGGCCACTAACATATGTATTCCTGGTCATGTAATTTGTTTATAAATACACAAAAATTTAGGTTTATGTAATTCAAAAATTAAAGTTCTGTCACTCTTGGGCTGTCACAAGATGATGGCTCAGGGATAAAGCTAAGAAGTTTCATGTCTCTTGGCAAGAGAGATAGTGCAATGGGTAGGGCACTTGCCTTGTATAAGCCAACTAGGTTTGATTCCTGACACCTTATATGGTCCTCTGAGTCCCATCAGGAGTTGAATCAGGAGGATTCCTGAGCACAGCTAGGGATTCTGGGGTGAAATCAGCAGGGAAGCAATCAAGAAAAAAGTTAACAGAAACAGCAGACAGATGGGAAAGAGTTGACAAAAGGCACAAAGAAAGGGCCTCTCCCTGCTGAAACAGCTCTGGGGAAAGCCCCGGAGCTCAGGGGTCAAGAGGACACCTGTAGAAAAGGTCAGAGACCAGAGGATGCCTCAGTGTGCCAGTGGGAGGAATGTGGAAATCAAAATTCCTTCGAGATATTTTGGTTCAGCTCAGTTCACAAGAGCAATGTTTGTAACGGAGGGAGAATGAGTTAATGCGGCCACTATGGAGGAAGACTGAAAAGGTCAATGTCAGGTTGGTAAAAGGGACATGAATAATAATGAAAGTCATGCTGAATTTATCATTATTATTAATTGAATCACCATGGGTTACACATTTATGAAGTTGTTCATGATTGTGCTTCAGTCACACATCCAACCCCTCCCTTCACCTCTGTACATTTCCTACCACCAATTTCCACAGTTTCCAACCGTCCACCACTCAGCCTACCTCTATGGCGTCTATGGCAGGCACTCCTCTCTCTCTCTCTCTCTCTCTCTCTCTCACTCTCCTTTTGGGCATTATGGTTTGCAATACTGTTACGGAAATCTTATCATGCATAACCCTTTACTTCCTTTCAGCACTCAGTTCTTATTCAGAGTGATCATTTCCAGCTAACATTGTTAGAGCTATCTCTTCTCTGTCCTGTCCTCCCCAGCTCTCTACTAGCTTCCAAACTTGGACCCCCTGGCCCTCATTTCTACAATCCTTGAGTATTAGTCTCATCTTATAGGGTGTGTGTGTCTGTGTGTGTGTCTGTGTGTGTTATACTATCCCACAAATGGATGTGATCCTGCTGTTTCTGTCCCTCTCTCTCTGATTCTCTCTGAGTCATTTCACTTTTGTGATACTCTTCATATTCATCCATTAATAAGTGAATTTCATGACTGGAAAGAACCTCCCTGCTACACTTAACATGAGCTTGTGATACTTATATAATACCTTTCACCAACTAGAGAAATGGTAGGTGATAATAGCAATGTATGGCGTGTTTAGCATTATAGAAGTTTGATCAGAAAGGTTGGGATAGAAAAAGAAAGCCTTGCAATACTGAAGGATAGATTCCCATCAGTGTGACAAAGCTAAGAATGAGAAAGCTAGATATGATGACAAGAAGGTCAGTGCCTGGGTGCCCATCACACCAGAAAAAGCAGCAGCAGGAGTGTGTGGGGAATGGGAGTTGATGGACAGGAAGACAGAAACAGTCATCAAAGGCAAATCCCAGCTTCACATCTTAGAAGGAAGTAAGTTATAACTACTGACTTTCAAGGCATTCTTGGCATGGTGAAGGATTGCTTCAAGGGTTGGGGTGACCTTGGGTCTCCTTGGTCTTTGGGAGAACTTTTGAGTGTGTGAAGTCAAAAAATGTCTAAGTGGTGATTTGTGTTGCTCTTAAGGAGAGTTAGAATATAAAATGCGAGAAAGATGAATCTAAACTAGATTCTTAACTGACACAGACAGAAGGTTGTTGGGAAGGTGGGGAGAACACAGAGAAGTGTGCTGGGATCTGAGATAAGGGAAAGTGACAGAGATGAAATAAATCTAGAAGCCAGAATGAAAGGTTGAGAGAAATCCTAACTCTCGATCCCTAACAAACGATCACAGGAAACCTGAGTTCCTTTTTGGGGAAAGCTGTAAGAGAAAAGGTTATGCCTGACCCCAAGCTGTCAATTGCAAGATTTTTTTTTAACCTGCTGCAATGTGTGAGTGAGAAGACCTCACAGCTCTCTTTTGGCTTTATTTTGGATTCACACCTGACTGTGTGTGTTAAGGACTTACTCCTGGCTCTCTGCTCAGGAATCACTCCTGGCAGTGCTCGGGGTCCATATCTGGTACCTGAACTTGGGTCAACCTCATGTAAGGCAATTTTTTGCTGCACATATATGCTGCACTATTAGCTCTTTGAACACATAGCTCCTTTTAAAAAAATATACCCACAGGTAAGGATCTGGAGAAAACTCTGCTGAGCCCATAAGAGCTGACCATATGCCCCACTTGCTGGCGTAGTTGATGGTGATCAGCCAATCTGACCTTTGCTGGTATTTCTCAGGGTTCATTCTTTTCATTGTTTCTGTTTTGTGTCTCTCCAAATCCATCCATTCTTAATTCTGGTTTCTTTTTCTTACTTCTGACAAACAATTTAACCTTCCATAGACTATATGGAATGTCATATAACAACAAAATATACAGCAAGTAGTGATCCCTGGAGCGATAACTCAGTGTGTAAGGCTGACCCGGCTGACGCGGCTGACCCGGGTTTGATTTCTCCACCCCTCTTGGAGAGCCCAGCAAGCTACCGAGAGTATCTCTCCTGTAAGGCAAAGCCTGGCAAGCTACCCATGACGTATTCAATATGCCAAAAACAGTGACAAGAAGTCTCATAATTTGATGTGAGATGTTACTGGTGCCTGCTTGAGCAAATCGATGAACAACGGGAGGACAGTGACAGTGACAGTGATAGTGATTCCTGAGTACAAAGCCAGTTAGTCCTAAACACTTTCCTGAGTACAAAGCCAGTTAGTCCTAAACACTTTTGATCTGACCACAAAACAAAACAAAACATCAAAATAAAAACAGACAGCAATCTCAGATCTGGGTACCTGGTTAGGTTCAGTCACCAGTTAAGCACTTGCTAACATAACAGCTTTCTTACACATGGGTGCAAATTAGTTCAATAAAGGTGCAAACAAGTTCCTTTTTATGGACCTTTATAGTTGAAGATCACCAAAGGAACATGTTATTTTTGTTCATGTAAACAAACTGTTACTGCACTGTGTTCTCACTCTTGAAAGTTGTCTCTACTATCAAAATATATCTCTCTAAAATCAAATGCACACTTATGCCACCAGGGGCTGCATTATTCCATCTGTTCTTCCATTTTTTTATCTTACTTTTTTGAAAATTCTGTCCAGCATTAATAAAATTCAATAATTACATATGTTTCATAATGTACTTATTTATTTGTTTGGTTTTTGGTTTGGGAGCCACACCCAGTGGGTCTCCAGGACTTTGCACATAGGAATAACGCCCGGTTGGTGCTTGGGGAACCATATGGATGCTGGGAAATGAGGCTGGGTTGGCTGCCATGCAAGCAAACTCTCTACCCACTGTGCTATCACTCCTGCCTCTCCCTACCCACTGTACTATCACTCTGCCCCCTCATGTATTTTTAATAGATTGATTCAGAGTTTAAAGATAAAATTAATTCAGCGTTTGAATGTATCATAAATACCCTTCAGAGATGTGTTTGTTTCTTTCTGGGATTATACATTTTGCTCATATATTCTTTGCTACTATTTTCTTATTCTTTTATGATTATACACAACTAACTTCTCTTCTCCTCTCCCTTTTATCCTCTTTTTCCCCTTTCTTCCCTCACTCTCTTCCTTTTTCTATTTTTATCTCTCTCTCTCTCTCTCTTTCTCTTCTGCTACCCTCCCTAGTTGTTGCAAAGACTCATTCCAGGCATGGAGCAGATGATGAATTTCTGCATACCTTTGCAATCTCTATACTTTCATTCTAATGAAAACATTCAAAAGACAAGGGAATTCGGGAATATTTTCTGTCAAGTTATTCCCTAATTCCCGTCTTGCACATCTTCCATACAGCAAGTATGTTCCCTCTGTGTTCCTTATCCACTCCACTCTGTTCCAGAAGGGAAGTCCTCCCAAACTTGCACATTCAAGGTATTGTTCGTTTGGTTTTCACGCCCTTAATCTTGACCTAGGAAAATTATTTTCTAAGCCAAAATTTTCATATGAAATATCTTATTTAAAATATTGCCCTCTTAAAAAACTAAAAACCCTTTACATGATCACAATCCTCTTTCTCACATTGACAATGTCTCTCCAGGCTGTGATGAAAAATGGGGGACAATTGGGAGTGTGTTACTCATCCTTTTTCTAATTTGTGTTGGTCGCATTTCTATCTTAAACCCTGGATCCTTTCTGTTTTAAACCCCTTTTCCGTTTCTTTGACTCCCAGAACCATGCCACCAGACTCCGCACCAGGCTGTGGGGCAGGTGAGAGCCCTCCTCACCCTAAATGGCCCAACCCCGACAGCTGACCTCCACTAACCACCTTCATGATGCAGGCCGCTTTCTGAACTACTTTGCAGCTGCGCGACACATTATAAGACACTTCCTACCCATTTTCTACAATTACTACACCATATCTAATGGGATTCAGACCATAGGCAACAAATCATAGAGAGAAAAATATAAATATATGCCTCTCAGGGAGCCCAGAAAGCTACCAATAGTATCCTGCCCACACAGGCAGAGCCTGGCAAGGTCTCCGGGGTGTATTCAATATGCCCAAACCAGTAACAATAACAGGTCTCATTCCCCTGACCCTGATAGAGCCTCCAATCATTGGGAAAAGAAGACTAAGACGCAGCTGCTAAAATCTCAGGGCTGGCAGGAATAGAGATGTTACTGGTGCCCGCTCGAGAAATTCTGTGATCAACAGGATGACAGTGATACAGTGATGCAGTGATCTATTTCTTTGACTTTTTTTAAAAAAGACGATCATTATTTCAGAGACAACTTTCAGGGACACCTTTAGAAATTTTTCCCAGGAGAAGAGCTTCTCCTAGGAACACTTCCTCAACTTTCCCATTCTGTGGTTATCCCAATGCTCTGATCATCTTTAGAACTAGCACAATTTAATCAAAATTTGCTTTCTCATCTCTTATTTATAAATGTATGTCAGATGCATGAAATTATCATATCAAAATAAATTTAAAATGATCAGAAACAAAATTATTTTTACACATTTTCTATATCACGATCACGATCACGACCACCCTGTTGTTCGTCGATTGCCTCGAGCAGGTGCCAGTAACGTCTTCTTCGTCCTAGCCCTGAGATTTTTTTTTTTTAAAGTGCCATATTCAAGGCTTTTTCAGGGTTAGGAGAATGAGACCCATCATTGTTACTGGTATTTGGCATATTGGGTATACCACGGGGAGTTTGCCAGACTCTGCCGTGTGGGCATGTTACATTTGGTAGCCTGCCAGTTTGACCGAATTAGGAATGAGATGATAAGATGTCGGGAGCTGAGTGTGATGATCTCTGGATCCTGGCCGTTGTTGGAGTTACACGGCAGTTGGTGGGTGTTAACTGTCTAGTTACTGGCAGGTCCAGTCCCAAACTGTACAGGCTTGGAGATCTCAGCCCCGGGTCCCACACACCTGGGTTCCTCTGTCAGTTCTTTTATGCGTGAGGCTCATCCAAGTGTGTGGAGAGTGCTCTCAGCATGGCCTTGGCTGGGCCTCGGTGATCTTCAGCTGTTGGGTCCTGGTGGAGACAGTCAGGCATAGGGTAGGAGACTCTGTCTTGTTCTCTCCCAGGAGCTGAGTGTGATGATCTCTGGATCCTGGCCGTTGTTGGAGTTACACGGCAGTTGGTGGGTGTAACTGTCTAGTTACTGGCAGGTCCAGTCCCAAACTGTACAGGCTTGGAGATCTCAGCCCCGGGTCCCACACACCTGGGTTCCTCTGTCAGTTCTTTTATGCGTGAGGCTCATCCAAGTGTGTGGAGAGTGCTCTCAGCATGGCCTTGGCTGGGCCTCGGTGGTCTTCAGCTGTTGGGCCCTGGTGGAGACAGTCAGGCATAGGGTAGGAGACTCTGTCTTGTTCTCTCCCAGGAGCTGGCATCTGCTGCATCCATTGAAGACCTTATGGTACAAGCACGAAAGATCAAGTACGACATCATTGGTCTGACCGAAACGAGAAGACATCAATCCCATCATGCTGTTTTCGACACTGGAGAAGAACTGTTCCTTGGAACATGTGATAAAAGAGGCGTCGGTGGTGTCGGTATCCTTGTCAACACAAACTTAGTCACAAGCATTGATTCATTTGAATGCCTAACAACCCGAATAGGACGATTACACTTGAATAAATGTGGCTCACTACCAGCAGTTTCTATCTTTGTTGTCTATGCACCAACATCCAGTTATGGTGAAAAAGAAACTGAGAAATTCTACATGGAGCTGGAGAAATTCTATAAAGAATATCACACCTTCTACAAGATCATTGTCGGTGATTTTAATGCCAAGATAGGACCAAGAAGATCAGTCGATGAACTCCACATCGGAACCCATGGCCTGGAATGGAACGAACAGGGTGACAGACTGTCTGAGTTCATCATGTCAACCAAAACCTTCCATGGTAACTCACAATTCCAAAAGGCTGAATCTAAACGTTGGACATGGGAGTCGCCCGATGGACGGTTCCACAATGAAATAGACCACATCATATTCAATCGGCGGTTTTGCCTAACCGATGTTGCTGTTGTCCCAAAATTCCAAACGGGATCAGACCACCGTCTTCTTCGTGCAAAATTCTACCTCACAGAACGAGGAGAAAAGAATGCAAGGTTTAAGAAGAAGACTCCCAGAACAACCACCAACTGGGAACTCTTTGGCTCTGTTGCAGCAACATGGGAAGATGCCGTCATTGACAACATTGATGAGGAATATGATCGAATGATTCAGCACCTCCATGATTGTGCAAGGAATGCCAAGAGAGAGATAACCACAAAAAACCGTCTTTCTTCGAACACTCTTGAACTTATTCGCCAACGTGGCGTGGCACGTGCCTCAGGCAACCACAAGCAAACGTCCGAACTGGCAAAACAGTGCAGAAAAGCCATCAAGGATGACCTCAAAAACAGGAGAGCAGCAGTACTGGTAGATGCAGCAGAAGCTGGGAAAAACATTCGTAATGCCCGCCTGTCCTTCACCAACTACAAAACCAAGATGACTGCCCTCCGACATCATGATGGATCTATCACATCTTCCAGAAGGGCAATAGAGAAGATTATTCATGACTTCTACTCAGATCTCTTTAATAGCCACATCCACTTGCCCACATACCACATACCACATAATGGATATGTCGTTCCCAATGTTCTCCCTTCCGAAATCCAACATGCCATCTCGTCGGTAAAGAAACAAAAAGCACCTGGCCCAGACAAGATCAGACCTGAACACCTGAAGAACTTACCATCAGTACTCATCAATACATTAGCTCGACTCTTCACACGCTACCTGTCTGAATGCAAGGTTCCATCCCAATGGAAAACCAGCAAGACTGTACTACTATACAAGAAAGGAGACATCCACGACATTGGCAACTATCGCCCAATCTGCCTATTGTCTGTCATCTACAAACTTTTCACTCGAGTCATCCTGAATAGGATTAGCAGAACACTAGATGAAGGACAACCATGTGAACAAGCTGGATTCCGAAAAGGATTCAGTACCATTGACCATATCCACACAATAACCAAGCTCATTGAGGTATCTCGGGAGTTCAAGATGCCGCTCTGTCTAACGTTCATTGATTTAAAGAAGGCCTTTGATTCTGTTGAGACAGAAGCGGTCATGGAAGCCCTAGCCAATCAGGGCGTACAAACTCAATACATCAGGATCCTTCGTGAGCACTATTGCGGATTCAATACCAAGATCTCACCATTCTACAAAGAAGTAATCATCCATATCAAGAGAGGGGTTCGGCAGGGTGATACCATTTCTCCAAAACTCTTCAGTGCCACCCTCGAGAACATCATGCGACGACTAGAATGGGAAAACATGGGAGTGAAGATAGATGGTCGGCAACTACACCACCTCCGCTTTGCTGATGACATCGTTCTAATAACACCAAACATCAGCCAAGCGGCACAAATGCTTGCGGACTTTGACCGTGAGTGTGGAAAGGTCGGACTACAGCTGAATCTTACGAAGACAATGTTTATGAGAAACAGCCTTGTTCCTGACGCTCCATTCGTTCTCAACAGAACCACCATCTCCGAATGCAACAGTTATATATACTTAGGTCGAGAAATCAACATGATGAATGACCTGGCACCTGAGTTACGCAGGAGGAAGAGAGCGGCTTGGAATGCCTTCAAGAGCATTGAAGAAATAACTAAAAGGACAAAGAACCTCCAGCTACGAGCACATCTCTTTGATTCCACTATTCTTCCTGCATTAACATATGCCTCAGAGACCTGGACCCTACGAAAACAGGATGAGAACACTATTCGGGTCTCTCAAAGAGGAATCGAAAGAACTATGCTTGGAATATCACGATTCACTCAAATGAGAGATAGAATCCGGAGTTCTGATCTTCGTCAACGCTCAAGAATCAGGGACGCTGTCTCATTTGCCAAGACATCAAAAATCAGATGGGCTGGACATGTAATGAGGTTTACAGACAACCGCTGGACTAGAGCCATTACTGATTGGATTCCATGAGACATCAAAAGATCACGTGGACGCCCACCTATAAGATGGTCAGACTTCTTCGTCAAGACCCTAAATGATCGATTTGAGGCTCTACATGTTCCTAAAACGAACAGATACCATTGGGCTACGCTAGCATGCAACCGGGATGAATGGAGACGTTACTGGCACCCGCTCGAATAAATCGATGAATAACGGGGATTAAGTGATTAAGTGATTAAGTGATCCCTGAGCACAGAACCAGGAGTAAGCTGTGACCTGAAAACAAAATAAATAAATAAAAACATTTTCTAAAAGTTAAAATAATATTGTACTTAATTGATGGATGGTGCATACACTGTACTGTATTGCACTGCAGTCCCATTGTTCATTGATTTGCTCGAGAGGGCTCAGTAATGTCTCCATTGTGAGACTTGTTACTGTTTTTGGCATATCGAATACATCATGAGGAGCTTGCAAGGCTTTGTCGTGAGGGTGGGATATTCTGGGTAGCTTTCCGAGCTCTCCAAGAGGAACGGAAAAATCGAACCCAGGTCGGCTGCATGCAAGGCAAATGCCCTACCCACTGTGCTATCTGTCCAGCCCAGATGGTGTATACATTACATTGTCAAATGTCAAAAACATACTCTCCAGCTGTTTGGTCTACCAATATGTCACTATTTTGAGGATTTGAAAAGGTTTTTTTCATAAATATAGTTTATGAATAATTTTTATTCGCTATAAGTTTAATAAATACATTTCATTTAAGTTGGGTATTCGGTGGCATGTATTTCAAAATGTGCAATTGTGCACACATTTTTAAAAGTGTCCAAGGGGAAGAGTGGTAGTAAAGCCAGTAGAGCATTTTCTTTGCACATGGCCAACCCCAGTTTCATCCCTGACATTCCCATATTGTTCCCTGAGCCCACCAGGAGTTATCTCTGAGTGCAGTGCCAAGTATAACCCCTGAGTACCAGAAAGCATGGCCCCAAAATAAAATAAAATAAAGTGTCCAAATGTCGAAGTCAGTTTTCTGAAGATATAGTTTTTTAATAATTGACAAATCATTTAGAAATTGAGAATTACGTATTAAGATATTTTAACTTAGGGGCATACTCAGTAAAGTAACTTGGAATTAGATGTCACATTTCCCACACAATTTCTTTGAGTTTTATACATAAAAATCCATGTTGGATAGGCTAGACTATCCCTGACCAAAGCAAATTTCAGAAAACAAAAATTAAAACCAAAGTATCATTTTATGAGGGGAAGGGAGCACTTAAGGGAAGATAAATGGAACAGACGATGTGTTGGGGTTTAGTAGGAGACAGAGAAGTGAAGGTGAGCAGGTGCCTAGGCTCATGGAGTACAATCCCGCCCCATGGCCGAACCATTTTGAACACAGTGATATTCCTTGGAAGACTTAAAATGTATTTTAATATATGAATTAAAAATATATTCTTTTCCTCATTGAATTTCTTATTTCCATCAGAATCATCTTTTATTGTTTATTCTTTAACTTAAAATTTGATCATAAATACTTTTTTTCTCAGTTTCAAACAGTAACCTTCTGCATTTTCATTCACTTTATACCTACATAATCTACTTACAGATGTCGTTACTGTTATGTGGAATTTCTGGAAGACAATTAGTACTTCCATTTTTCAGTAATTTCTAATTTACATTACCTTGGTTTAACTATATATGTTTAAACATTAAAGGATAGGGGCTGAAAATATAGTTCAGGGATTATGGCACTTCCCTTGCATGTAGTTGACTGTGGTTTAATCCCTGACACCATATATAGTCCCATAGAACCATCTTAGGGCTATTCCTGAGCACAGAACCATTATGTGTCTACTTCACCACCACTAAAATGAAATTATACCTTAAAACCATCATGTTAAATGTACCTAATCAATGATATGCTAATTAATATTTCAACAGCCAACTCTGTGAAAAATGTAAATGTACACATAAGTACATTTTTAAACTATAAATTTTACTGTTTTTAAACCAATATTAAAAGAACAATTCAACCTTTATGCTATTACAGGCTATTTACGGAGGGAAGAAAAAGGTCCCTCCATACCTATGAATTCTTCACAGGCTAATAGAGCAGCCAAATAAACATCAGACAGATAAGTACGAGAAGAAAAAAGTAAACATAATATTTTAGCCATTTCTTTTTATTTTTTTGAAATGTACATAGATTTTACTTATACATAGTGATATTACATAGTTTTTTTTCTTTTTTATTATATTTTTATTAGTGAAACACCATGAGGTACAGTTGTAGACTTACAAATTTTTGTGCTTGGGTTTCGATTATACAATGATCAAATACCCATCCCTCCACCAGTTCCTATTTTCCACCACCATGGATTCCAGTATCCCTCCCACCTCCATTCCCCCCACCACCACCACCACCCTGCCTCTGTGGTAGGGCATTCCCTTTTGTTTTCTCTCTCCTTTTGGGTGCTATGGTCTGAAAAAGAGGCATTGAGTGGCAATCAGTTTCGGTCCATACTCTACTTTCAACATGCATCTCCCCTCCTGGGAGGATCCTCCACACACCCTTTATTTGGTGCTCCCTTCTCTATCTGAGCTGCCCTTTCCCCTAGAATGCCCAGCTGGCCTTTAAGTCATGGAGAAATCCTCTTGGTACTGATCTCGGGTATTCTTGGGTATTAATCTCCTATTTTGTTACTTTATGTCCCCCAGATGAATGCAATCTTTTTATGTCTATCCCTCTCTTTCTTACTCATTTCACATAGCATAATACTTTCCATGTAGTACCACTTGTATGTAAATTTCATGACTTCATCTTTTCTAACAGCCACATAATTCTCCATTGTATAGATGTACCAAAGTTTCTTTAACCAATCATCTGTTCTCGGACATTCAGGTTTTTTCCAGATTTTAGCTTTGTAAAGAGCGCTGCAATGAACAAAGAAATGCAGATGTCACTTCGACTATACATTTTTGCCTCTCTGGGATATATTCCCAGCAGTGGTACTGCTAGGTCAAATGGGAGCTCAATTTCTAGTTTTTTGAGAATCGTCCATACTGTTTTCCAAAAGGGCTGAACCAGTCAGCATTCACTCCAACAGTGAAGGATTGTCCCTTTCTCACCACATCCACGCCAGCATCAGTTGCTTTTGTTCTTTTGGATGTGGGCCAGTCTCTGAGGTGTGAAATGGCATTTCATTGTGGTTTTGATCTGCATCTCCCTGATGATAATGATGTAGAGCATTTTCTCATGTGCTTTTTTGCCATTCAGATTTCTTCTTTGAGAAAGTTTCTGTTCATTTCATTGCCCCATTTTTTTTACAGGGTTGGATGTTTTCTTCTTGTGGAGTTCAACCAGTACTTTATAAATCCTTGATATCAACCCTTTGTCAGATGTGTATTCGGCGAATATCCTTTCCCATTCTGTAGACTGTCTTTGTATTTTGGTCACTGTGTCTTTTGTGGTGAAGAAGCTTCTTAGTTTAAGATAGTCCCATTTATCTATCTGTTTTCACTTGCTCGGCCAGTGGCATGACATCTTTGAAGATACCACTAGATTCGATATGATACTATACTTAGAGAACCCTATAACCTCCACCAAGAAACTCCTAGAAACAATAGACTTGTATAGTAAAGTGGCAGGCTATAAAATCAATACCCAAAAGTCCATGGGTTTCCTATATGCAAATAGTGATAGGGAAGAAAGTGACATGAAAAAAACAATCCCATTCACAATTGTGCCCCAGAAAATCAAGTGCCTAGGAATCAACTTAACTGAGGAAGTAAAGGACCTGTACAAAGAAAACTACAAAACACTACTTCAGGAAATAAAAGAGGACATGAGAAAATGGAAAGATATCCCCTGCTCATGGGTCGGGAGAGTTAACATTGTCAAAATGGCAATACTTCCCAAAGCATTGTACAAATTCAATGCAATCCCTACAAGGATGCCCCTGACATTCTTCAAAGAAATGGAGCAAACACTCCTGAAATTCATATGGAACAATAAGCCCCCACAAATAGCTAAAGCAATTCTTGGGAAAAAGAAAATGGGAGGAATCAACCTCCCTAACTTCAAACTCTACTACAAGGCAGTACTAATTAAAACAGCATGGTACTGGAACAAAGATAGAGCTGCAGACTAATGGAACAGGCTTGAATACACTGACATCTCCCCTCAATGATATGATCATCTAATCTTTGCTAAATCTGAAGTGAAGTAAGGAAAGCCTCTTTAAAAAATTGTTCTGGCAAAACTGGATGGCTACATGCAAAAAAAATGGACTCAGAACTCTGCCTAACACCATGTACAAAAGTAAGATCAAAATGGATTAAAGACCTCAACATCAGACCAGAAACCATAAGGTACATTGAAGACAAAGTTGGCAAACATAATTTTTTATATCCAGGAACTTACACAGAAAAAAAGGATTCAAAATCTATTGAGATAAATTGGAAATATTTATCCCAGATTAAGGAATATGATAATGATAGAGATCTGGAACTTCAAAGAGAGAAGAGGGCTCTTTAAAATGGGGAGAAGGCAACTCAAACACCCAAATGTTTGCCCTGCCATCAACAATCACATGTGACTTTATATACAATGATATATTATACATAGAGAAGTGACCTCAATGGGTCAAAACCTTGTTCAGTACATGTAATCAACTACAACATTTAGGTTTTAGGTAGTTATACTCTTACACATATATATATATAACAAAATTATCTTATGATGAAGCATGTTCCAGTTATGAAGCAACCCATGATTGTAGATCTGTTCGTTTCTCTAGTGGAAACATTTGGAGAGGAGGCAGAGATAGCATAACAATTAGTGTTTGCCTTGCCCACAACCTACCTAGATTTTACTTCTGGCACCATATAAGGTACCCTGAGCACCATCATGGGAGAGCCAGGAATGCTCCCTGAGCCAACCACCTCCTATGCCCCCCCAAAAGGGTGAAAAGTTACCTGGGGCTATAGCCATGGTTCTGGGTAATTAATTCGTCCCCTCATTAAGATAGGATGTGGTAAAAGTTTCTCCTGAGTCCGTGGAGCTTCATTTGACATAACTTCAAAACAGCAGCTTATCCAAGTGAGATGACTTTGTGAGGTCTAATCTAAACTTACTGAAGAAACTTGTGCTTCAGTTAATACCCATGAATAGCTTTGATAAAAATCACTGTCACTGTCACTGTCACTGTCCTCCCATTGTTCATTGATTTGCTCGAGCGGGCCCAGTAATGTCTCCACTGGAGACTTTGTTGTTACTGTGTTTGGTATATTGAATACATCACGGGTAGCTTGCCAGGCTCTGCTGTGCGGGCGAGATACTCTCGGTAGCTTGCCAGGCTCTCTGAGAGGGGTGAAGGAATCGAACTATATTTACTTATATGAATGAATAACATTTAAACAACAGCTATGCATTTTGAAATTATACTCATCATCAAACATATGAGTGGCACCTTTTATAATTGTTGAGGGCCAAAACCTCTAGCAATCTTCCTTCTTTCTTAATCTGACATGCAACTTCTATAACACTAGCAGTGACAAACTTACAAATAATTATGAAAAAGTTAAGGGTATGCAGTTAACACCAGCAGGCAGGGATTCTGGGAGATTTTGGTTCTTTCAAAATCTAATCTTTAGAATTATACACACATTTCTATTGCTTATTACAGCAACAAGAAGTCTAATATCTTTCTTCTTTCCCTCCCCACTTCTCTCCCTCCCTTCCTTTCTACCTTCCTCCCCTCCTTTCTTTCTTTCCTTCTTCCCTCCTTTCTTTCTTTCCTTCTTCCCTCCTTCCTTCCCTCACCCCCTCCTTCCCTCATTTCTTCTCTCCTCCCTCCCTCCCTCTCCCTTCCTCCCTCCCTCCCTCCCTCCCTCCCTTCCTTCCTTCCTTCCTTCCTTCTTTCCTTCCTTCCTTCCTTCCTTCCTTCCTTCCTTCCTTCCTTCCTTCCTTCCTTCCTTCTTTCCTCCCATTCTTTTCTTTTCTCCTTCCCTCCTTCTTCCTCTTTCCATTTTTTTTTGGCTACAGACATCTGTGCTCAGGTCTTGCTTCTTACTCTGTGATCAGGGATCAGGACTGGTGGTACTCAGGAAACAAAATGCAGTGCTAGGAATAGAATGAAAGTTGTCTATATGCAAGGCAACTGTATTACTGCTGTATTACAGTTGTAATACAGTTGTAATAAAGTAATGTCTTCTGTCCAAAGAAGTCTAGTTTTCTTTTCTGTTGACCTCCAGTGATGTCATTTGGGTGATGTGATGTGACTTTTCCTCACCTTCACAAAATGATGTGGCTCTCTTGAGCAATGTTATCAAATATCCAGAATGGAGATTATCTTAGCAATATGGAGCTTTAATATTTAACACACATCTATATTGAAGCTCTAAAGCATTACTTTATTTTTTATTTTTTGGTTTTTTCAGTTTTTTAGTCACTCTCCATGATGCTCAGGGATCATTCCTGTCTCTGCACACAGGAATCACACCTAGAAGAGCTTAAAGGATAAAATGGGGTACTGGAAATTGAACCCGGGTTGGCTACATGCAAAGCAATGTCCATACCCACTGTACTATTTCACTGGCCCTCCAGCATTATTTTTTTTTAAATGACTATATAGGGGACCAGAACAATAGTACAGGATGCAGGGCACTTGCCTTGAACATGGCCAACCTAGGTTCTATCCCTAGTCTGAGTGTAGCTGGGAGTGATCCCTGAGCACAGAGCCAGGAGTCAGCCATGAGCACAGCTGGGTAGGTCCTCTCCCCCCAAATCAAACAATAACAAAAAATTAAGAAAGCCTCAATAAATTGCTTTTATTCATTGAAATCAATGCTCCATTTTATTCACTGATATTATAGTTCACTAAATATATGAACAAAACATTTCTTGATAGCTAAATTAAAATGTAAACAAGGTATATTCATCAAAGTTAATATTAAAGGCAAAGCTGAAATATATGTGTAAGAGATTATATGTCATAAAGTGAAAATTTTTCAAGGATACATGTTGAGGAATGGGGTGGAACCAGGGGGTCATTGGGGAGGTAAGTAGTCACTGGTGGTGGGATTGGAGTGGGGACATTCACTGAAACTCTGTTGTCAACATCTCTGAAAATCCCAGTGCATAAGTAAAAATGAAAGTAAAATAACAAATTGAGGGTCCAGAAAGTACTGTGAGTTGGGCACTTGCCTTGGATAGGCTGGCCTCGGTTCAATTTCCAGCATCACATATGAGTCCCAGAGCACTGACAGGAGTGATTCCTGAGTGCAGAATTAGGAGCAATCCTTGAACGCCACAGGGTGTGGTCCAAAAACAATAAAAAAATGTAAAGTATTACACTCAATTAGTCTTGGCATGTTATGATAAAATTGCACACTTACAAGAGCAAGGCTCAGAGTACTGTAGTAAAAAAGTAAATGGAGTAACACTTTATTATACAAAATTGCTCATTCATCAGTGGTTTCATTTGTTCATGAGCTACAGGAGTTAAAGGAAAGTAGGGCTGGAGTACAATTCACTTATGATTTAATAATTCTGGATTGAGCCTACAGAAATCAACAGTATATTTTGAGATGTTTTGGTGAGAGGCTAATATATTTTTTCCAAGGTGCTAAACAATATTGTAGGGATTTACATTAAAGAGGAAAATTCTCTAAGAATTAGTACAAATACAGGAAGCATGCAGGTCAAAGGAAAATATATCCAAGAATTGAACTGAAAATACACAAAATTCCTGGCATGTGTAGAATTATTGATTCTTGTCTTTGGCAAAGTAGCTTTTCACTGAAGATTTTTTATTCATTCTCTGATTAAAGGGAAAAATGTTTATTAGTCATGGTTATTTTAAAGGTAATATGGTATATTAATAATATTAAAAGTTATAGACTTAATGAATTTAGGAACCTTACTGATATAATAGCATTAGTTCCATTTTACAGGAGAGAGAATTAAATAACTTAACTTAAAGTTCCATAGCTGATAGGTTTGACATAACTAAGAAATAAAATGAAAGATTCTGAGTATAATTTTATTCTATGATATTATAAGAGTCAGTCTTCCTTATGAGGAGGTACATATCCACCAATACGCAAGTGCCCTAAAAAGTTGAATTGATATTTTTGTTTGGTTTTTGTTTTTGCATTTAGGCCACACCCACTGATGCTCAGGGGTTACTAACCATGGCTTTGAACTCCTGGCAGTGTTTTGGGGATCATATGGGGTGCCCAGGATCATGTGCTGGCTGCCTGCAAGGGAAGCACCTTATCCACTCTACTATTGCTCTGGCCCCTGAATTAATATTTTTGGAGATAGTATTCTTCTAGTCTTTATGAAAAAGTAAGAATGTCAACATGATTTGAGAATTTCTGAAAGTTCATTCACCTTAGGGTTTCAAGCTGGTTGTGCGAACTGGTGATTTGAAAAATGAATAAACGATGTTTTTCTCCCTGGGTTTTTCTATTTCTTTTCTGAGGAAGTAATGGTGGACAGTTCTTGAGTCTTTAATCTTTCTTTATAATCTTATAATCTCTCTGCAGTTTTAATTTCAAACAAATTCAAAGATGAGAAGGAATCATTCCTTCTATATATTCTTATCTTGTCTTTTCCTTATTTACTGTTTCATTTACTTGTTTTTTGTCTTTTTTAGTTATGGAGTCAGTTTTCACTGAACTAAATACCCATTAAGATAATTGGGTTCCTAGTTACACATTACACATCAGATTAGCACTGTAGCACTGTCCTCCCGCTGTTCATCGATGTGCTCGAGCAGGCCCAGTAACATCTCCATTGTGAGACTTCTTGTTACTGTGTTTGGCATATTGAATACATCATGGGTAGCTTGCCAGACTTTGCCATGCAGGCGAGATACTCTCGGTAGCTTGCCAGACTCTCCGAGAGGGGCAGAGGAATCAAATATATCAAATTATATGAAACACAAAAACTCAATTTTGCAGAATATAGCAAATTATATGAAACACAAAATTATATGAAACACAAAAACTCAATTTTGCAGAATATAGCAAATTATATGAAACACAAAAACTCAATTTTGCAGAATATAAAAATTTAAAATCTCATAGATTATTCTGAAAAGATATTGATTTTCAGGCTATTTTACAAATTATAATTATCAGCTTTTAGTCAAATTGTTCATCACTCATATTATTAAACTTAGTCTATAATAAAGCCATGACTACCTAAATAAAGTTTGTGTTTTTAGTATACATACTTTCATATTTTATATTCTAGCAATCCTAATCTCAAATTGGGAAAGGTAGCCATTTTATTGTTAATTTATTAATAAACACACTAACATAGGTTAGTTTTCTACTACTTTTTTTTCTGAAAGTTATTTTTAAATGTAAAATAATTTTAATGTATTATAAGACTCCAAAGACATATTTTCTCAAAGACAAAAAAAAGAAAAAAAATAAGAAAGAATAAAGGGGAAAATGAAGGTATTACTTGATATAGTTGAGAGAGTTTTCACAGCCAGCTCCAGGTTTTAATTTACAGGTCTTAGCCTCACAGCAAGGACTGGTGCATTCCTTAAAAGCAAAGACACAATGAGAAAATGGATTCAGTATGTTCTCCTCACTGACTAGATACAGTGAACGATGACAATGAAATTTTAAATTAAACTATTGTGCTATACAAATTTCAGAGGAAATTACCTAGGAAATTTAATAATAGAAAAAAATTAGGAAAAATAAAAACTCACCCCTTGAAAGGAAAAAAAGAACTAGCCAAGAATTATTCCATGTCTAATTGGTCTAGATGGTATTAAGCATAATTTAATTTAAAAATTGAAAGAGTATTTCTATATTATTTGAATGTTTAACAATAGAGAATAGATTAAGTCCCTAATACATTAAAGCAAGACTACATAATTCTGTTAACAAGAATTAATAATAAATACACACAATTTCTTTTTATCTTTGAACAAAAGGGCAAAAATTGAATAAAATATCAGTAAAGTACATCTTTACATATTTTAATTTATATAATAACTCTCCCCTAAAAGAATACAAATATTTTGAAAGGTTTTCACCAAAAATGTACAGTTGATTTGCTCCTACAGAATAAAGTAATGTATTCTATGATATTATACAAATGAGAGGCAAAAACAACTAATAATGTGATTTTTGGAAAAATTTGTCAAAAATTCAATAGCCATCATTATATTTTTAGCATATATAGTAGTTTATGAACAGAAGTATGCATCATAAATGGAGATATTTGTCTGATGGGCAAGAAATATAGTAAATTCATAAGGGGTAGAAAAATTATTTTTGGTGGGCTAGAGAGATACTACAGAGGCTAAGGCCCTTGCTTGTACAAGCTGACTTAAATTTGATTCTCAGTATGGCACAAGATTCCCCCAGCAAAGCAAGGAGTGATCACTGAGTGTCGAGTTGGGAGTAAGTCCTAAACACAGTCAGATGAAGTTCAAAACCCCCCAAACATTAAACTGTCTTTCAAAATTCTAATAAGTGCTATGAGAAAAATATATGAAAGAATAATAATTGTAAAGTACAAATCACATTTTAATTTCTTTCATGTAACAAAATTTGTCTCCAGAAAAGCAGAGAATTAACTCTGAAAACATTGTCACAATAGAGATAATTAAAAATAAATAACAAAACAGTAGTATCCTAATTTAAAAAAAATTGCACAAACTAGAAAAAAAGAGAAAATAAGTACATTTTATTCCCTTTTATTCTGAGGTTTTTGGGCTACATCCAATGTTTCTCAGGAGTTACTCCAGGCTTTATGCTCAGGAACCATTCCTGGTGAGCTCTGGGGAATGTATGGGATGACTGGTTCAGATCATGGCTCAGCCGTGTGGAAAGCAAAGACCCTAACACACTGTACTTTCCCTACAATTTCTATGGTTTAGAATAAATTTTCAAGATAACAAGGACCACATATAGAATTTTGTATCTTTAAAATATGTTAAAGATAATTTTTGAAGACAATATTTAATATTAAAATGTCAGCGCCTCTTCAAGTAAACAATAAATTTAATACTCTTCGATCAGAACCTCAAATGTATGTTTATGGGCAAAATGACAAAAAATATCTGTTAGTTCTTTTGGAGTTATAGATAGATAATGTATTCTGCAAGTTCTGCAAGAAAAAATTATACCAATTAGTAAACTTACCATTAAAAATTAAGTAATATGCATGGATATTTATAATAAATAAAATAAAAAGTGACATTTGTGTAATACAGTTTACTCTTGAAATGGACTTCAACAATTACTTTGAAGTTTCACAAATAAATAAGGAGAACAATTAAATATAATACATAGGGTCTTTTGTTAACTAATAGAGGAGACATTATATATAATATATATGTAAACTATATTGCATATTAGAATGTAGAAACATTTCTTCAAGTTTTAACTATTCTTTTGCTACACAAGACAAAGCACAGGGATTAATCCTGGCTCTATGCTCAGGGATCACATCTGGCGGGCTCCTGGGACCATATGGTGTGCCAAGGATTGAATCTGCATTGGCAGTGTGCAAGGCAAGTGCCCTACCCACTGTACTATCACCCCAGCCTTCAAAGATTAACTATTTTTCAGTTTAAAAGACTTGGAAACAGTGGTGGAGATAGGTTAACACTGGTGGTGGGATTTATTCTAGAACATTATATGCCTAAAACTCAACTATCAATAACTTTGTAAATCATGGCTCTTCAATAAAATTTTAAAATATACACAAATTTGAGCAATAAGCAATGATTCTTCAGGGGAGAGAGAACAATTCCTCTTTTAGGAATCTAATATAAGACTTATGGCAAACATTCTACCAGACTTTCTTTTTGTCTTTGTCAAATACGTTGTTTTTGCAGTACAGCTGGTGGTATTCAAGAACTACACCCAGCATTGCTTTTAGTATTGAGCTCAATGACACTTGCATCTGAAGACTACACAGTGCTTGAAATCCTGCTCAGTTTTGCGTATGAAAAGCATGCACAGTAGTACTTCAGGCTCACTCCCAGGCCCTCAGGGACATCCTTTTCTTTTTCTTTTTAAATTAAAACATTTTTATTTATTTATTTATTTATTTTTACAGTCATGCCCGGTGATGCACAGGGGTTGTTCCTGGCTCTGCACTCAGGAATTATTCCTGGCAGTGCTTGGGGGACCATGTGGGATGCCCAAGATCAAACCCAGTTCTGCTTCGTGCAAGGCAAATGCCCTACCCGCTGCACTACAGCTTCAGTCCGTCTTTTTCTTTTTAAACTGCAGGAAATCTCTACTTCCTAAACAGTGCTTTGTTTTGATTGTGACAAGGTAGCCACATAACGCATACATAACTGACAATAGTAAAATTTGGAATACAGTTTACTGACAACAATGTCAACAGTATATCTCTCTGAATTGACCACAGCTTTCACATCTTTTTAGATTTCTTTTTGAGTCATTTGAACACAAAAACACTAGTCAGATTTTCATAAAGTTAATAGAATCATAGAAATTATCTTAGGTGTTCTAAGTTCTATTTATATTACTCTTTGTCATTTTATTTTTATTTCTTTCTCATTTTTTAGGCCAAACCTAACAACGATCAGGTTTTATTCTCAGTATTCACTCCTGGCAGTGCATTGGAACCATATGCTATTTTTGGTATCAAACGTAGTCAGTTACATGCAAGGCAAGCACCTTACCCACTGTACTACTGGCTCTGAACCCCAATTTTTGTTTTGGTCTATATGTTTTATTTACTATCTATTTGCAGCTGCCTTTAAAAACATAAACCAAGAGTTATCAGATAGAGAACTTAGTTCTAGTACAATATTTGCTGTTGCTCAACCATGATCAAGTGTGATTGAATATAACTTATAATTTCTGACTCATATGTCTAGAAAAAAACCCTGTCTCATATCATAGTTTTATTTGTTCTTAACACTAAGTTTTATAAGCCATATCACAATTGATATTTGAAATGACTTTTGAAAAACAAATTTGAACAAAATACACAAATGCAAAATTAATTTATAATGTGAGGCCAGAGTCATCTTTAGCAAAAAAGGCTTTTTAAAAAGAAAAAAAATTGCATAACTGTTCATGCACTTGCTGACAAATGTTTAACCCCTTCTTCTTCCATACCTTGAGAGACCCACAGTCACACTCTTCTCCTACTTCCAGAAGTTTGTTTCCACACACTGGTTCTGTCATTATATTTTTTGGAATTGGTGCTTGCAGCAGGCACTTTGGTTTATGAGATAAAAGGTATTTTTCAAAGCGTGAGCGGCTGATTGTACTAAAATCCTTTGGGAATTTTGAACTGGAACCAAAACAAAAATGAGAAATTCAATGATATGCAACATCAGTGGTCAAAAGAATTTGACTTATCTAATTAACCGGGGTTGGGAGAAATTATAAATTTAGTTTCTGTGTGGTATGACACTGTGAAAAGGAAAACAGAACAAGTATACTGTGCCAGTCTGAAAATTATTTTCCTAGATACCCATTTGCAGAGTTAGAATATAAATTCCCTGGTGAATTCATTAAGTACTTTCCTACATGGAAACTCTGGAATTGCTTTCTCATCCCAACACTGAGAGACAAGAGGTAAAAGATAATAACAGTGAGCTAGTGAAAGGTAGTAATTGAACACTAAGAAAGTACACACTCTTATTTCTCTAGTCATAAGCACTTTTATTAACGTGTATGTTTTTGTTAATTTTTCTGTCTCAAGTTGTGGGCCAGAGAGATAGAACATGCCAGGAATAACCCCGAAATACAGTTGGGTTTGGCCCCAAATCAAACAAACAAACAAAAATAAAAACAAGTCCTGATGGATGGATTGATTGATTATGATGTTCTATGACAAAAATAATTATATACATAATTTTAGAAAAAATGTTTTCCAAAATGCTTACCCAATTATGTGGACCACATCTGAACTGTTTAACACTTAATAACGATTTTGTTTTACAGGATGACAATGTCTCACCTCAGATACTGACTCATCACACAACTACCAGAAGGGCATTTTGTGTTATAAGGAACATCAGGCATGCCAAGGACATGGCCCAGTTCATGTGCCATGACTCCTACTAGAGACACACTGTTCTTGTTCTTAGCCTGAAAGAAAGTAGAAACATCTATAAATTCTTATTTTCGTCAGTTATTTCTTGTTTCGAATGATCAGTAGAAAAACAAAAAGTTTGAAAGATGCGAAGTAATGAAGCTTTTTTCTCAGCCACTGGTTTTTAGAAAATGCTGAGTCAATGTTTGACATGGTTGGTTCCTATGACTCTAACACTGCTTTTTCTACAAAATGCCAAACACATATTTGACATGGTTGGTTCCTTGAGTTAGTAATCAATAACATTTAACTTTTGATAATGAGATGTCATTTTGGTAATGAGATGTCTGTGATATTTTAACCATACTTAAATAAATATGATCATATACATCATAGCACATCTGGAAAAACTCTTATTAAAAGTGTCTAAAACCAGCTGTTGTGGCACTGGCATTTGTTGGTCATATAACATTAATATTTTCTTTGACATCTCAGACCTGATATACCTTAAAACCACCATCTTTCTATTTGTTTTCATTAACAAGTAAAAAAAAGACATGCCTTTGAGAGGACTAATGTAAATAGATATTCTGTTGAACAAAAAATATCCAAAGAAATGATCAGCAGATGCATTTGAACACTCATTACAGGCTCAGAAAATTTCTATTAGTTGGACTAAAAAAAATGGTCTTTGTAGAAGATGTAGAAGCACTGGGAGCCTTACTGTAATGTTACTAACCTCAATAATAGCAATTGAAGATAAGTAACACATGGAGTTGGAGGCTGCTAATCCCACTAGTCGGTTGTTGAAGTCAATTCCACTGTGTGAAAGTCAGAGGTATAATGTCACGATCTGAGTCTTTGGAAACATTAATTTTGTATATTATATTTTTATTTCTCTTATTTCTCTAGTCTTATTATATTCACTAAGTCCCAGAAAAGTTTATTCCATAGTATTATAATACCACAAATAGGGACTGGAGCGATGGCACAGTGGGTAGAGCGTTTGTCTTGCACACGGCTGACCCAGGTTCAATTCCCAGCACCCCATATGGTCCTACAAGCACTGCCATGAGTAATTCCTGAGTGCATGAGCCAGGAGTAAACACTGTGCATCGCTAGGTGTGACCCCAAAAGCCCCCAAAAATCTAAAAAAATTAAACAATATCACAAATAGTTTAGCCATTGCAATACAAATTTCCATATTATTGATCTGATAGTCTCCAATAATCTCACAAGTGAATTGTTAGTAGTATATATTCAAGATGTTTGGAAACTGATTGGGAAGATACAATTGAACATAAATCCTTTTCTATTGGCATTGGGATAACTATCTTCTCTTGTCTCTGAACACCTGGCTCTGGTTAACACAAGCTCACCTGAGTAACTGAATGTGGTCATGAATCCTCTGACTTCGAAAGCTGGAACGATGCCAATTCTTGAAATTGGTAAAGAGTTCATTTTTCGTGGTTGACATCTCTATCTTATCACCATTCGACCATATTTCCATACCTACCAAGACCACTTGAATATTTATGGTTCTATAAATCTGTGAAAAGAGCACTTTTTCATAAAATGGTTCAAGAATTATCTTGCTGACCACAACTACTAAATGAACACATTTCATTTTGAAAATATAGAACTTAGTAGGTGCCTACATTGCTATTGGTCCTGCTTGATTAAAACCAGCCCAGATTGTGGGCCATTGTTACACATCCAACCCCAAGTCCCAGTCTTTCCAATGTTCGTTCACAAGGCACAAACAACTTACCACATTGAGTAGGTTCATCACTTCAAAGATAAAGCTTCTTATCCTAGTTACATTTCTGTTAAAATTATTATACTGTAAAATAACAAACATAAAGTAAACTTAAAATTGCAAATAAAAACACAAAGCTGAGGCAACAAAGGGCTCCTAACTTTTATGAAAAATTTCAGGTTTCAATGCAAATAATATCTATTTTATGTCATAATTCATAAAATTTCATTTAAAATGAAATAAATTTTAAAAAAACAAATGAATAATAAATACCTTTCAATCAATTCTCTATTAGACTTTTATTTTAAAGGAATATTTATTAGAAGCATATATTTGAGTATTTTTGAATATGTAAAATATAATTGGTAGAGTATATATTATTATCTATATATTTATATAATAAGTTAGAAATAGAGTACCATAACACATTATTGAGACATAACTCACATATTATTGGGGTTTACTTACTATTATTTTTTTTCCCGTTTTGAGACTTGTTTGTTTTGTACCACACTTAGAAGTGCTCAGGGCTTAATCTTGTCTCTGTGCTCAAAGATCAATCCTAGAGGTGTTTATGGATAAAATATGGAACCCAGGATTGAACTGGGGTCAGCCATAACCCCTGTAATATCTTTCCATTCCCTTAATGTTGACTTTTGTTTTAAGTATATTGTCAATATATGAATGGAGAGGATTGTGTGGCGTGGTGAAAACTATCGCTTGCTATGCAAGCAATCAAGAGGACAGGCTCTATATTTTAGTTAGAATAGTTCACTGTGTTGACTTGATAAAAAACTTAGAAGTTAACTCAACAGTCAAGAAATGCATTTCATACTTACAAAGGCATTATCCAGCACCAAAAAGAGACTGATATACTTGTCAGCTTGAAGAAATTCTTTTTGCTTTAAAAAGAGGTAAAGAAACTTGTGAACAATTATGATAGTAAAAGATAAAAGATTTATTTTCTTCTAAGAGGGGAAATAAATTGCCTCATTGACGAGATAATTGAAATGTATGATAACATAGGAAAGCTACACTTACTTCTGGGCTTATGGGAGATCTTGCAGATCGAATAAGAGATTCTTTACCCACATGTCTCATGCCACAGGTGTGATTAACTGGATTTAACTCTTCATAATTATTTGTGAAGACAGCATGTTCTTCTTCATCTGTTCTTTTCAAAGGCTTTATCATGTAATTTTGATCGTGATGTGTGAAGTAACCTCTATGAAATAGAGACTGGCATTTAAGAATTCTATAAAATTTTCATATATAGTATTCATTAAGAGGACTTTTGCTAATTTACTGTTTTAATTTTTAAGTGATATTTGCTAGTGTTCTTGAAAACAATGTTCATTGGACCCCATTAGTAAACTCCCTAACTCTTGATAACCTCAATTTTGAGGTGTTTTCAATAACAAAATTAAGGCTCTTATTTATTTACCTATAGAATTGTTATTAAAAAATATTAAGCTGAAGCTATCACAAAAATTTTGGAATTTACATTGTAAACTCAATAGTTCCATAGTTTATTCATGCAGCAAAATTTTCTTTATATGTCTTAGAAATATAATGGAGAACCAATTAGTGAAGTACTTTGATACCAATAAATCCAAAGGAGAGAAACAATGAACCAGAGGAAGCTAGAGTAATAATTTCATTCATTTCATTTCATCATCCTGTTATTTGTCGATTGCCTCGAGCAGGCCCCAGTTTCATCCTAGCCCTGAGATTATATTCAAGGCTCTTTAGGAGAATGAGACCCATCATTGTTACTGGTATTTGGCATATTTGGTATGCCACGGGGAGTTTGCCAGACTCTGCCCTGTGGGCAGGCTACATTCGATAGCCTGCAAGTTTGTCCAAAGTAATAATAGCTTAAATAATATGTTGGTTCAAAAATACAAAGTTAATTATATTGTTACAAAGTGATACGCTGTTGAAAAAATATATCTTTCTTGACTTCATGCATAAGAGGTGGCATAGATGACAAAATATTAGCAATAGCAGTGGTCATGTTCCCAAACTTATTTGGCCCACTGGCCCTTTTTCAGGAAAAAAGTATTGCTCAATGTCTATTGAACAAAATCTCTTTAGTAAAAAAATAATTAGAAAGTAGTCCCTAATTATTCCCAAGACTGACCCTTTCATATGCTGACTCCAAGGGGACTTTATTACCACTCTGGGAAATAATTAATTTAAAGGTAAATTTTTGCAATGTTACCCCCACAGAGTGTATATGTTACACACACACACACACACACACACACACACACACACACACACACAATGGGTCTTGTCTTCCTTTTCTAATTTGCACAATTGGCAAGAATTATCATGGCAACATAAATGATGAGGGCAGAACACACTCAGTGGCTAATTGTCTTTGCAAATGTGAGGTTTCATGTTCAATTTCAGGTGCCTCTTGGTCCCTACCAAGATTCTGGCAACTCTGAAGTTGGTGCCTAGCAGGTCTGCTATCTGTCATCCTTGGGATTATGATTAATTTCTGCTCGCATCACAGCTAGGTATTGCAAGCATTGCAATTGCAAATATGAGACCAGCACTCTAACTAAAATATATCAAACACCATGACCAGGACTTGAACACCATTTAAAGTACATATGTAAGCTCCAAAACTAAAAAAGTGTGAGTCCCTGTAGTCAATGGTGTGAGCACTGCAACTTCAAGCAAGCCATGATGAGAATCTCAAGCAAAATATGAAAGCACTTCAGACAACTGTGCATCTAACATCCCTTCATAGCACACACTGACACATGCATACCCTCATACACACACACGCAGACCTATATAGCCTTCAAAATAATATTCAACTGGATATTGAATGGTAGAATCAATTTTTAAAAATACATTTTTAGGGAGTGATAACAAATTCAGATATCATCAAAAATCAGGATAAAACATCTTGTTTGAACATTTTCAGAGTTTACTTCTGGAAGAGCAGATTATGATATCATTGCAAGGGTAATGTTTCATTATTCATTTTAAAAGCATATGTTCCACACTATTAGAGATTAAGAAAAAATTGCCAAGGATATCAGACTCAACTCCATAACAAATACATAGCTGGCAGTTTACTATTTTTGTAAATGCTTCTCACCTCAACCCATCACAAGTACTAATGCTGGCAACAGAATTCTTTTCATTTAGGATGTGCCCTTCATAGTAGCAGTGTTCCTAAAGTTGGACAAAGAAATTATCTTTTAGTAAAAAAAATTAAAAATAAATTATGTTTTAAAAGAGAAATCCAGAGAACTTGCACCTAAGGGAATTTATTGAGGTTTTTGTTTTTTGGTTTGGTTTGGGGGCCATACCTGGTTGTGCTCAGGGTTTATTCCTGCTCTGTGCTTAAAGATCACTCTTGGAAGTACTCAGGGAAATATGCGTTGCTGAGGATTGAATCTGGGTCAGCCACATACATGGAAAGCACCTTACCCATTTTACTACCTCTATGTGAACCTAAGTGAATTTATATATCCCTATAGCTGAGAAATGGCAAACTCCATATAACCGACAGTTTTTCCAAAGACTTCTCAGGACTGACAGTCAGCTTCTGAGAATTTTGCTCCCTGTGTTCAGTTCCTGAGACATCAGTAAAATGAAGTACCTATTTTCCTAGATTGTATGAGTCTTCAAAGTCATACTCCTGAGCCCTTCATATTAACGCATTTAATCAACCATTCAAATTGCTGTGATAGTGCAATTTCTTTACCAGTATCAAAAAATAAAGATAAAAAACAACAACAACAAAACAGTTTTCGAGAGGTTTAGACAGGGTTGGTGTTCCATGTAAGCGAAGTAAAGACTCACATATAATGACCTAACACATAGCTTTTTCTTCAATATATATGGACATATCTCAATTGAAAATACATATGTTGTTGTTTCTTTGGGAGAAACCTTGTTATAATAAATGTTTCCTTGTTGAAGACTTGGAAAGAGCAGAGCACTTTAGACATTTTCAACTGTAGCCATTTCAGAATGACTTCATTTATTGGATACTTTACTTGGAGATTAATGTTTGTGAAACTCCACATATGTATCAAATTAGAAAGAAAGAAAAAGCCATTTGAAGAACTTGCCTACAGTACTGAGCTGACAGTCAGTGTGTACGTGTACATGGGTGGGGTTGGGCAGGGGCACTGATGGGGAAAGGCAATAGGGACTATGGTGGGGGTGGGGAGTGAGAATTCTAGTGGAGGGTGTCATGCGGGAACATTATGCTTCAAAAACCCTATGAGCAATAATATATTATATAGAATATAGAATAATAAATCAAAATACTTAAAAAATAAAATTTTAAACAGGTTTGTAAAAGCTATTCTGTTCGACTAGAGAGACAGTACAATGGGCAGGGTGTTATCCATATTCAATCCTAGCACCCAATATGATTCCCCAAGCCCCAGTAGGAGTGGTCCCTCGGTATAGAACCAGGAGTAAGTACTGAGAACTGCTGGTTGTGACCTTGAAACCAATAATAAAGCAAAAATTTTAAAAGTCACTAAGTTTCAGGAGGTTTGCAAGTTTATTTATTAAAAATAAATTTAAAAAGGGACACTCGAAACACATCTCTAAGCAAATACCATTTTCAGCCTTTTCTATTCTCTCCTGCTCTCCTCTTGGTCATGATTTTCTATGTCTAACTCTAGGCCTGGCTTTATACAGAGGATGGCATTGTAACTTGATATAAAATTATATTGATTAAATATCTGATATGCTATTACTGCGTGCAACATAAAAATATCAGAAAATGGTGACTAGAGATATAGACTTCCAAGTCCCTCTAGTGAACCTGTTGATAAGATGGGCTAACGAAAAGTAGATTCTTGTTTGCTTCTGAGAATGCCACACTTGGGAGTATCCTAAAATTTTACCTTTTAAAAACTTTCTTATCTGTTGTCTCATTGGTCATTCTAGTCCGTTCAGTTTTGTTTTGTTTTGTTATGGTGATCACACGTGGCAGTGCTTAGGACTTAATCCTGGTTCTGTGATCAGGAATCACTCCTCTCCAGGCTTCACAGGCCATACGGGATACTGGGGTCAGCCACATGTAAGGAAAGCATCCTACCCTCTGTATTATCTCTCCAGTTCTCCAAATATGTATATATTTTTTGTTTTGTTTTGTTTGGGGCCTCACAGGTTACTGGTTATTCCTAACTGCACTCAGATAACGCTCCTGGTGGTTCTTGCGGAACTAAATGGGATGCCTGGGATCAAACCTGGGCTGGCTGGCTGGCTGCATGCAAGGCTGTACTATTTTTCTGCCCCCCCCCCCAATTCTGTAGACTTTTAAAAAAGATGTCCTTGGAATTCTTAATAAAGGATGTCTATGAATTTCATAACAAGAGTCACAGATCCCAGAAAGAGTTAAACAAAGAATTCAGAAAACACCTTCTGAGGACTGGTGGTGATTTCCTCTCCTGTGGGGGAGTAATATGTTTCACTGTAGTCAGGTCCCAGAAGATGCCTGTTAAGATTAAAAAAAAAGTGCATGATACACAGTGATGGTAATAAGAGGTAATATTTCGGATAGGACCTTAGCACAAATTGAATGAAAACGTTTATAGTGAGGAACAAGTTGACATTCTGACCAGCTGATTTTTAAAAATTTTTTGTGGGGAAGGTGGGTGGTTGGGACTAGATGTGACTGTGTTCACTCCTGACTCTGTACTCAGGGATCACACCTGGTGTCATCAGGGCACAGTATGTAGTGCCAGGATCTAACTCAAGGATGCCCTGAAATCCTTAGCTGTGAAAGTCTTAGCCATGAAAGCTCTAGCTGTGAAAGCAACACCCCTGTGCTTGCTCTGACCCTGACCAGCTGATCTTTTTCTGGCTTTAAAACTGCTGCTTCTCTGGGCCAGAGTGATAGCATAACATAGTGGGTAAGGTGTTCGCCTTGTACGGGTCCACCTGGGTTCTGTTCTCCGGCATCCTATATTGTGCCCTGACCCCTGCCCTTCCCCCATAATAAATAAAACTGTTGCTTAGAACCAAAGCATTTGTCATAACTATCAGACATGAGAAAAGATATACCTTTAGTTGCTTTTCAGCTGCATACTGTCTGTCCTCATGTGGGTTGTTTGGGAATTTTTGTATGGAGGACATAATCATTACATTACCTCTGAAGGTGCTTTGTTGTAAAGAAGCTTATACAAAGTATCATTGGATTCTGGGAGAAGCTTGTGGAATCCTGTTGCTTGGATCTAATTCAAGGCTCTGTACCCTGACTGAGCCTTCAACATATCTTATTAAAGGAATAAAACCACATATAAATAGTTTGCATTTTAGTAAATTCCAAGGCATGTCAAGGGAAAAAGTGATTTTTTCAATACTTCTTAGAAGTATTCTGCTTTCTTAAAAATTATAATTATTCTCAGACATCATCAGCCTTCTTAGAAATAATCAGAACAAACTAATAGCCTCTAATACTCATTATAATTCATAATTCCCTGTCAAATCTTATGAAATAGTGCCTCGAATGGAGTTTTTTCTCTAATTGTTTAATATAATCAAATGATTTAATTTTCAGAAAGTACAACTTACTTGGTTTTTTGTAGGTAAAGAATGACATCTTCTCCTTTTATTTTAATCTGATATTGAATTTCAGAGTCATATCTTTCCTAAAAATATTGGACATAATTAAAAATATAAGAACATATGAAATCAATGTATATTTCTGCATTTATCTAAAATGTTATATATTAAGTTATATGGAATGATTATAAATGCATGTAAAATAACAACATTTTATTATAGTCTCAAATATAAGATATTTGAGAATTTTTTTATATTCTACAAAGTGAACCACAAATTTTTGATTAGCTGATTTCCAAAATGTATAGTCATTCAGTAATAATTCTTGTATGTACAAAGGGGGGGGGATCGTGGGGGAGGTAAGCACTTTCTTTAAAGCATATCCTAATGATTCACTATATGTGCTAATGAAAATAAGGTACATATTTCTTTTCTCATTTTAAAACCAAATCAAATATAATATGTTAAGGAAATCTAGATGAAAATCCATTAAGAATTAAATGCAGTTTAAATTATAAAGTGAGGGAAATATTTATAATAATGTAAGTAAAATTATTTATATCTTTATTTCTGAACTTCTCCTTAATGAGATTATGTTAAGTTCTACCTTGTTAATAAAATGGTGCAGGAAAAGGAAATTCAGTGGAGGCAGTGGGTAAGGGTAGGGAAAAGATGTGCATCTGAGTTTGTTTAGGGACATCACAGATCAGAAGCAACAGAGTCCAGATCAGTAGATGAAGATATTAGGCGGTGTTAAGGAATGATGGAGCCAAATATCCAGACCACAGAGTCAATAATACTGAAATCAAGAGACCCAAACTCTAACAACTTAAAGATGTTTCTGTCATAACTCTGATATAATTAAGATAATCTATATGCCTGTCAAGAGGGTAGGCTTGAGGGATGCAAGGGACACTTGAGAAGGAATCTGGGAACATTGGAGGAGGGAATTTGAAACTATTGTTGGTGGGATCAGTTCTGCAATATTGTATGTCTAAAACTTAACTATGAGGAAGTACGTACATCATGGTGTTATAATAAAATTTTAAAAATTCACACACACACACGCACACACACACACACACACACACACACACACACACACACACACTGGCTGCTTTGACTATGCTGCTTTCTTTCCTCAAAATCCCCAGATAGAGAAATGTCCCACCAGATTAGTTTTCTGATTACATGCAACAATTAACACTCTTCCTGCTGCATAATCATAATCAAATATTCTGAGAAATCCATACTTCCTTGTAGGATGACATTGGTTTGTCCTTCCTCCCTTGCCACAAGGAACTCAAGTTTATTACAGTGCTCCTGAGGCACTTCCGTTCCATTGTGTTTATCTGTAAACTATTCCCTATGCTCTCCTCCCCAACCAGTTAATCAGCTTTTTCCCCTAATCAGAATCTGTAAACTTGTAAAGTCAGATTCCTCAGAAATCTATGATTTTATATGTATGAGTGAAATATTGTCTTTCTCCTCTCCTTATGTCTTATGAAGAGCAATTCTATAAGCTTAATGTTTCTCTTACTGTGTCCACACAGAATGCTTATCTTTGTTGGACAAGGTGAGGAGAAACACACCCAGGGGATTCTGTTACTGTTCTAGGGTGGATCATCCGCTGAGAGAGTATCTGTCCTAGAAGAAGTACCCCCTGAGGGAAAGAACTTTACCCCTATTGATTGTGACCACACCTATGTGTAACCCCTCATGCTTTGGGATTTAACTAGACTGTAAGAGGGGGCTGGGGCAATACCACTCCTGGGAATATATCCCAGAGAGTCAAAAATGTGTAGTCGAAGTGATATCTGCACTTGTTTGTTCGTTGCAGCACTCTTTACAATAGCCAGAACCTGGAAGAAACCTGAATGCCCAAGAACAGATGACTGGTTAAAGAAACTTTGGTACATCTACACAATGGAGTACTATGCAGCTGTTAGAAAAGATGAAGTCATGAAATTTATATACAAGTGGTACAACATGGAAAGTATCATGCTAAGCGAAATGAGTCAGAAAGAGAGAGATAGACATAGAAAGATTGCATTCATCTGGGGAATATAAAGAAACAAAATATGAGATTAATACCCAAGAATAGCTGACATCAACACCAGGAGCATTACTCCATAGCTCAGAGGCCAGCCAGGCATTCTAGGGGAAAGGGCAGCTCAGATAGAGAAAGGAGCACCAAATAAAGGGTGTTTGGAGGATCCTCCCAGGAGGGGAGATGCATGTTGAAAGTAGACTATGGACTGAACATGTTTGCCACTCAAAGCCTCTTTTGCAGACCACAACACTCAAAGGGAGAGAGAGAACACAAGGGATTGCCCTGCCACAGAGGCAGGGTGAGAAGGGAGGGATGGGCGTGGGAGGGATATTATCCATGGTGGTGGAAAATGGGCACTGGTGGAGGGATGGGTATTTGATCATTGTATAATCGAAACCCAAGCACAAAAAATTGTAAATCTACAACTGTACCTCATGGTGTTTCACTAAAAATAAAAAAAAAAATTAAAATAAAAAAAATATCACAATAAAAAAAAGAGGGGGCTGGGAGATCCAGAGTCCAGAAGGAGAAGGAAAAAGGGGATCCAGATTCCAGAGCCAGAAGGAGGATGAAGGGGGATCGAGAAGGAGAGTGAAGTAACATGGGGGAGGAAGAAGCAGGAGAAGAATCATAGGAGAATGGAGATGGGAATGGAATAAACTGCAACTGACACCAACCAGCCTGGCCCTGGATTTCCTTCCTTCACCTGCCCATTGCCATCAACCTCTCCGGGGTGGGGTAAGTGGCATGAGACTACCGAATGCGGGCGGTGGGAGAGAGATAGATAGACGGCTGCTGTCTTTTTGAGTTTACACACTTCCTCATGGGTAAAATGGAGTTTTATATTTATTTTAAATATCATCACTTCTCTTAGTAAAAGTTTATTGTTCTTCAGATTATTGTAAAACACGCCAAAATCATTTGAATTTCTTACCTCTTCGCGATCTTTCTCTTTCACTTTGTTCTGCAATTCCCTTTTGTGTAAACTGTGTAGTTTTTTGGGATGAACAACTTCATAGTACTCTGATTCAGGTGTTTGCTCTATGATTAGTGCTAGAGAGAGAATTTGACAAAATAAAGGTTTTTTTTTTTTTTGGTTGTGGGTTTGTTGAAATAATATGGAAGACTAAATTTGCATTAAGAAGGAAAGTGCAGAGTAAAACAAGTTACTTCTTTTACTACAGTTCCAATAATAAGCAATTTTGTACTTCTGACAATAAATAGTGAAGCAGTTAGTTGGATACTCCTCAACATATATAGCTTCTGGGCTACACTCCTGGAAAGGGAAGATCTGGAATAGAACAGAAGTTATAGGAGCCAAGAATTCTCCCTAATCTAGTTATTTATGTGGACATGTATAATCCCTTTAAACTTGCAAATTTGTTTTTCCCAGTGTCCTCAGAAACCTCCATAATTCCCGTTTTTGGTCTTTTCCCTTTGTGTACAAACCCTTGAAAAGTTAAGTATTAATTACAGATAATACTTTGTAGAAAAGATTCTATTAGCTCTTATTTTATTTCTCAGTGTGACTAAAGTAATTAAGTTCTTTCAAAGGCACTTGTGCTCAATACTTTAGGTTTCATAGCAAACGATTTTTTTCTTAACTTTTGCTGGAACAATTTTAAAACAACTGAGTGCATGGAGAAAACTATCTATAGACCAGATGTCCTTGCTGCATTTGGAATTATTTTACTTAGGCAATTTTCTATTTTGCTTTCATATAGGTAGGAAAGAGCTCATAATAGAATTGAAATATATGTTCTTAAGTCCAGTTTTGTGAAAGTTTCTTTTTTTCCCCCATCAGTATGCTTATCTAAAAGAGAAATTGGCATAAAATTAAATAGCATAAAATATAAAATTAAATAGCATCATCCTAGGAACACATCGGGCATCCCTTCTTAAGTTTAAAAAATATATATTCAATCATCCTCCATATGGTCAGTCTTATTTTTAAATGCTCTTGTTTTCACATTTAAGTGTCTATGTTTAGAAACAATTTCTTATTCAGTGTGACAATCCAGGCAAACTTCGGAACACCAAGTACTTCTTTACCTGTTTGATGTGAGGAGCCTGGAAGAGAGAGCAAAGCAAGAGTGATGGCTGCCAAAGTTCTGCTGTAATTTTGTCTTTTGGTAGGGGAATTCATACATAAGAAAACAGAGGCTGATAAATGTATGACTAGAACTTTATCAAAAGAGGTGTGAGGTGTGAGGTGTGAGGTGTGAGGTATGGGATCACAATTCTAACACTAATTGTTCGATTCCTTAGTTAACTCTTTATTTTTTTCATAATTATGTCATTATGACTTGTTTAAATTTAAGGCCATTTGAATATTTCTTGTTACCTAGCACAGCTTTTGACTAAATTAGGTCTTTAGATAAATGATTATGGGGTAGAAAATCTCAATGTTCCTCAAGAAAACATTGGAGAAAGTGAAGACATCTTGCTTTGAGGCCTGAGAGATAGTTCATGTCATTTGGTATGCATTTTAGCAATAACATAGTAGGACTGTGAGATTATATGACTGTATGACTGTATGATTATGAATTAAAATAATATAAGAGTGAAAGTTACAGAGTTCCCTTATATCAATCACAACGCCTTGACTATGAACACAGCTATTAAGTAAATATTCCAAAATAAAAACAGCAGTGATTTTTAATAATGTGAATGCCATATTTCTCAGTAGTATTTTAAAATTAATCGAATAACAACATTTATAAGAAAAATGTTGATGTATTATGTTGCTTACCTTGAGCTTGAATGATGAGATAGAGTACAGAGACCAGGTTCAAAGGCATGTTGACTGCTGCAGACAGTACCAGGCACCCTGAAGATGTGGTCTCCCCACAGCTCTCCAGTTTTTGTTCCCCAAATTCTCCTTATAAATTGAAACGGAAATAAAACCCTCAGCCACTCTTGTGAGACGGGGAATGTTTCCAAAGAGTTTTGGGAAATTTGCCAAGAAATTGCAGTGTCAAAATCATGAGAATGTTCCTCATTTATAAGAGGTGTTTGTGTGTATAGTTACATCTTGTTAAGGAGTCGCATCTTGATTGCATGCCAAACCCAGTGCTCTCACAGTGATGGGAATCTACTGAGAGCCAGATGTCTGGTGTGTATTTGCGTACATACCAAACTGGACTGTCATCATTGTTGCTCAGTCACATCTTAAAATTTGATCTATACATTTAGAAAAATATATGAAAATAATATCTAGCTATTTGAGACAACACTGAAAATACAGAATCTACAAAACAAGTAGTAAAGTCATACATATTTGCATATTGCAAATCTTTATCTCAAATTTCTTATGAAATTCATCTAAGTAACCTATGCATATGCATACCCATATGTTCAACTGTAAAGAAATGTGAATATGTAAATTTTACCCCAATCTTAGCTTCAGCCAAATTGTTTAACTATAAGAATTATGTTTGAAGTATGATAGAAACTCTACTGGGGAATATGATATTCTTATGATTATAAAATAATTCATTCTTATGGCTGTAGATGTTTTTAAAAGTATTTTGAGATTATTGTCACTCTGGTGGAGGGTGTGATACTGGAATGTGTTATGCAAAAACCACTACCATTAACAGTATTATAAACCGCACTGACAGAAAAAGTTTTTTAAAGGTAAAAATTGATCTCCCAATGGCCAATTGTCATGAAATGAGAGATTTAGGCTGTCAGAGAAACTGTCACTGTCACTGTCCTCCATTGTCACTGTCCTTCATTGATTTGCTCCAGTGGGCCCAGTAATGTCTCCATTGTGAGACTTGTTGTTACTGTGTTTAGCATATCAAATACATCACAGGTAGCTTGCCAGGCTTTGCTGTGCAGGTGAGATACTCTCGGTAGCTTGCCAGGCTCTCTGTGAGGGGCAGAGGAATCGAACTCCAGTCGGCGTGTCGGCTGTGAGCAAGGCAAATGCCCTAACCGCTGTGCTATCACTCCAGCCCTTGTCAGAGAAAATGATAAATTATTTTAATGTCATTTTACTTGTAAATACAAAGGAAATATAATTTTTATAGATGCTAGTTTTTACTATGTTTGGGGAACCTGATATTTTGGCATAGTATTATAAAATAAGTGTTTTCATGAGATATGATTTTTTGAGGGCTCCACATCAGATGGTGCTCAGGGTTTAATCTTGGCTCTGCATGCAAGAATCACTCCTGGTGGGGCTTGAAGGACTGTATGGGTGCCAAGGACCGCACCAGGATGGCGATGTTCAAGGTAAGTGCCTACCTGCTGTACTAACTTTCTAATCCATGATGAGATATAACATTAAAACATTAATCTCATGAGTTTAGAATATCACCTTGTCTGTTATTGTATATATATATATATATACGTATGCATATATATATTACATTAGGACAAACTCTGCTGTTATTAGTAATTTTTTTATAAGAAGACAAATTAGGTCAGAGAGAGAGCACAGCAGGTAGAGAACTTGCCTTATGTATAGCAAAGTTGGGCTTGGTCCTTGTACAGTCCCCAAGCCTGCCAGGAATGATCATTGTACTCAGAGTCTGTAATATACGTTGAACCACACCAGGGGTGTCCCCAAATCAAAAATGAAAATAAAAAATACAAGTAAATTCTAGATTGTTGGTATATGTTAACCTTAGAGACCTTATAACCTTAATCTATATATTTGACAATTGTTGTTACCAAATTGCATTTATGTTTAAAGATTTTTCCCAGTCTAAAAATCTATACCCTTTAATTGCCAATATTACTCTTCACTACTATATTTGGGAGTTTTTTGAGACATCAGATTAGAAGATTTGAAGTTACTTTTCCATGTACATATTTTTTACTCTATATTCTGTTGAAAATTATCTTCCTTAAATTTTGCTTTTTTATTGCTGGTCTGGTAGAGGTAACCATTGTCACATTATTAAAATTTTTATTTTAATTAAAGTATTCACTATGACTAGTTAAAAGATCAAATGTTAGAACTCATCAGCATTCTACTCTTTGTCCTCTTTTATTTTATTTTACTTATTTTTTTTTATTTTTCTTTTTGGGTGACACCCAGCAATGCACAAGGGTTACTCCTGGCTCTGCACTCAGGAATTACTCTTGGCGGTGCTCGGGGGACTAATATGGTATCCTGGGAATTGAACCCGGGTAGGTCGTGGGCAAGGCAAATGCCTTACCCACTGTGCTATCCTTCCAGCCCCAATTTGTCCTCTTTTATATTGTTTTCAAGTTTTTTTGTTATGTAATGAATTTCAACCATTTAGTCATTAACATTGATTTTTATTTTATGCAGACTATGCTCTTTGAAATTATTTGTGCATATACTACTACCTAGGAGAAAGTTATTTTTGGCATTTTCCATTTTTTGAAAATATATTTTGAGAAGCATATTTATTGATAAATTCTTTTTTAAAGTTTCATAGAGTAAGAATTTTTTCTTGAGTATATTTTTCATTATGCTTTAATTATAGCTTATCTTGGAATACAGTTTTAGAATAACAATTTCTCTTTAGGAAGGCAACTTCTTTTTAGGATGGCAACATTTGGATTCACTTTGCTATCTTTTGACAATTGTTGTTACCAAAAATTTCATAAGGAGCTAGAAACATAACAGTTAAGGTGTTTGCCTTATAGTCAGTTGACCTTATTCTATGACCCAATTATGCGTATGGTTCTCTGAGCACCACCAGAAGAGATCCCTGAGCATTGCTGGGATGATCCTTAGACTAACTAACTAAATAAAAATACCTTCAGTTCATACATAAAAATTAATTTTGCTTTTCATTTATAAAATAAGTATTCACCAAACCATGTTCAGTTTGAGTTTATACTAAATATTACATTTCTGAAAATTCCAAGATGACCCTGACACTATTCTTATTAAAATTTTCCCATAATCAACTATAAAACCAGAGATACATCTTAAACAAAGTTTATACAAATAGTAAAATATAAATAAGGTTTGTGCATTGTATTAAAGTAGGTTTTAGGCATATATCAGTAAGACAGGGATGTGATTAAAAAGAAATCCTCCATTCACTGTTGGTGGGAAAATTCTCTAGCTCATGGAAAATAGCATGGAGGGCATGGGAAGGTAGAGACAGACTAGAATTAATACAGTACTGTTTTAGAGGGTCTGGAGAACTTCGGTAGAGGTGAATGTGCAGTAATTTTGTACACCAAAATCATAAATGCAAACACTATTTTGACCATGTCACCTAAAATTTAATAAAAATAGATTAAACTTATATTTAAAAATTTAAGTATATTATTTAAACCCACCCACATGACAGTGCCTGGCAAGCTACCATGGCATATTCAATATGCCAAAAACAGTAACAACAAGTCTCACAATGGAAACATTACTGCTGCCCACTAGAGCAAATCGATGAACAATGGGAGGACAGTGCTACCGTGCTATTCCAAGCAGGAAAGTTTGTAAGTCTACAGCTGTACCTCATGGTGTTTCACTAAAATAAATAAATAAAAATAAAACAACAAAAAAAAATTTCACAACATTCTGCAAATTGACTGGAATCAGAAGGGAATTCTTTTAAGTGAAATAAATAAAATGGAGAACTTAAATAAATAAATAAATAAAAGTAATCAAATTAACTCTACACAAATCTTTCATTAGATTTGTGGAGAAAGTCAAAAAGTAATAGAAGAATGGATATTCTGATAAAGATAATAGATGTTCAAAAATTCCCATGAAAATTGCACCAAGAAAATAGTTTATAAACTAAACTATCAGCCCGAGATATGGATACTGTTTATTAGTTCAACAAAAGCCTATAAATTAAAACTGTGGAAATAACAGAGAGGCCAATGTTTACTTGATGCATCTGGAGGAATGAGGGATGGCATATTTATCAACCTTTTATGAATACAGAATCCAAATGTTGACTAAACATAGAACTTAATTTATGATCATGAAACTAAAAATTAATGACAACATCCAGACCACAGAGAATTTTGTATGCATAAAAGTTGTGACTTAACATTCTAGAATGTTTTGTAATAAAGGTTATCTTGAGCACACGCTAAAATATCGTCTAACTGGAAATGAAAGTAGAAGAGCAAATTAGCAAAATTATAAAATCTTTTGATGTGTAATTTTTGCACGCATTGTTTAATTTATTTGACAATCATAACAAATATAAGTAATTAGAAGACTAAAATTTTCATTTTGTAAATTTCACACAGAGACTAAAATATTTCCTTGAAATAGACCGTAGGTCTATGATATAAATCTCTTCAGATTTCTAAAGCTGGAGAAGAGTCACCGACATGAAAACTTTAGTATTTAAAATACTTCATTGTAGGAAAGAACATTGGTGGATTTAATTACCTCATGAAGAAGTTTTAAATTTAAGTATATGAGAGTATAAGAATCAACGCATGTGTATGATGTTTGAAGTAATTACAGAGAATAATGGAAGGAGAAATAACTAAAAAGAGAAATTTATATACTACTGATATAATTAAGAATGAAAGTCACAAAAAAATTTAAATGTACAGGAGTGTCTTATTAGAAAATGGATTTGGTACCTAAATTCTCTGAAAAAAAAAGTGAGTCTATAACATTTTGGGTCTTTATTTTCTTAAATGTCTTTTAAAGAAATTTTTGGCCTTTAAATGTTACTGCCTTTCAGCTCAGATAGAAAAGGGAGCACCAAATAAAGGGTGTTAGGAGGATCGTCCCAGGATGGGAGATGCATGCTGAAAGTAGACTATAGACTGAACATGATTGCCACTCAATGCCTCTTTTGCAAACCACAGCAAGAAAAAGAAGAGAGAGAATAAAAGGCGGGATGGGATGGGGATGGGGATGGGGAGGGTGGGGGGGTGGGTGGGAAGGATACTGGGATCATTAGTTCTGGAGAATGGGCACTGGTGGAGGGATGGGTACTCGATCATTGTATAACTGAAACACAAGCACAAAAATTTGTAAGTCTACAACTGTACCTCATGGTGTTTCACTAATAAAAAAAATTGCTGCCTTTATATTCAGCATTATAGAAGTTACCCATGTGGAAAAATACGATGTTTTACTAAAGACAATTCTAGGATTGTAGACTTATAAATGCCAAATATTGGTGGCTGTACATATCACAACTACTTTTCCAATTAGCAGCAAATGCCTCTGTTCCACTTGTCAGGTTCAGATTCAGAATAAACCGAGACAGGTTATTTTTAATATTTAACTTACATTTTTGTAGTTAGCATGTAGGTGGAAGATGGAGGAGAGGAAAAAAAGAACATTCCAAGGCTAAGCCTCCTAAGTAACATAACAGACTTAATAATCCATTAACTAGATCTCAGTCTGATAATTGCATGTAACTGTAAAGAAATTTGAACAATACTTCTTTTATATGCATGAAGATAAAAGGGAAATATTTGGTAGGTAGTTATGTTACTCAAAGTTAATGCATCTGTTAATTATCATAAAATTGTTCTATATCAAATGTGATAACCAACTCAATGAAATACTACATAAATAAAATGGAAAAGTGATAGTTTAAAATCATATTTGGAGAACAGGTAGTTTCTTCCACATATATTGGAAATGTATTGGACATTTTATAAACATTCCTAAACTGGGTGTAAGTTAAGAAGTTCACTGTATGTGAAACAAGATTTATTTAATGATAGAGAGTAGAAAAGATTGAATATGAAGGACAGTTTTCAGGTAAGTAAAAGATTCTGTATATTTCAGTAAAAGAAATGAGATGGTTCCTGTGGATTTGCCCATTTATTAAACTAGTATTTAGAATTCACTTTTTGATTCTAGATAAGACTATGGGCATGTCAGATGGAGTAGGAGAATTATAGTGAAAACTAAACGGTGTAGTAACAGAAATAAAACATAAGGGAAAAGAGAACATTAAACAGGAAAGAGGGTGAATTGGAGATACCAACTAATGAATTCTTTCAGCTACAATGGTAAAAAGGTAAAGGTAAAGGCCCTCCCGTTGATCGTCGATTTGCTCGAGCAGGCCCAGTAACGTCTCCATTGGAGACTTTGTTGTTACTGTGTCTGGCATATCGAATACTCTCGGTAGCTTGCCGGGCTCTGCGAGAGGGGCGGAGGAATCGAACTCGGGTCGGCCATGTTGGCCATGTGTAAGGCGAACGCCCTACCCGCTGTACTATCGCTCCAACTAATGAATTCTTTCAGCTACAATGGACTAGATTATATAATACTTCTTGTCAGCTAGAGGCATTTTGGTGAGGTAGACAAAATATATATGGGCTGGAGCGATAGCACAGCAGGTAGGGCATTCGCCTTACAAGCGGCCAACATGGCCGACCCGAGTTCGATTCCTCCGCCCCTCTGGGAGAGCCCGGCAAGCTACCGAGAGTATCTGATATGCCAGACACAGTAACAACAAAGTCTCCAATGGAGACGTTACTGGGCCCGCTCGAGCAAATCGACGATCAACGGGAGGGCCTTTACCTAATACCTTATATTATGTGTTATTATATATATAATAAACTGGAAGAAATTTTAGAATAGCTAAGGCAGGAAAAAATGGGGAGTAAAATACCCCGAGAGAAAAGACTATAAAGAGGTGAGTTTGAATTTAACCTTGCATTCTTTGCCACATTCTATACAACTCTTCGGTTCCAGAGGCTTTAATAAGTAAAGCAGAGTTAGCAGCATTCTCAATTTTACAAAGACGAAAACTGGATTTAAAGGTCAAGTCAGATGGGAAAATAAAAGTATTCTTTTTAAAAAATAGATTCACAGGGGCCAGAGCAAAGGGGTAATTTGCCTTTCACACAACTGATCCGGGGTCAATTCCCCACATCCCATATGGTTTCCTGAGCACTCTCAGGAGTGAGTCCTGAGAGCAGAGCCTGAAGTAAACGCTGATCATTGGCAGTGTGACCCCCTTCCCGCAAAATAGTATCCATATAGTGAAACACCTCACAGTAATGAAAGTATGCCATATGTTACAGGCAGAATTATAGAAATATCTGTCACTGTCACTGTCCTCCCATTGTTCATCGATTTGCTTGAGTGGCCCCAGTAACGTCTCCATCATGAGACTTGTTACTGTGTTTGGCATATAGAATATGCCATGGGTAGCTTGCCAGGCTTTGCCATGCGGGAGAGATACTCTCGGTAGCTTGCTGGGCTCTCCGAGAGGGGTGGAGGAATCGAACTTGGGTCGGCCATGTTGACTGCGTGCAAGGCAAATGCCCTACCCACTGTGCTATCACAAATAATAGTAAAGGAGGTATAATCTTCTATCATGCAGAATTAATTCTCAAAGTGACAAAATTAATCTCTGATTTTAGATATCAGATGACATTTTATTTTGAGAAGGCGGCTGTCTAGTTTCTGCATAAAAGAAAGACAAAGCCTTCTAGGGCCCTCCGAATGTTCCATTTATGATGGAGACATTTGTGAAATAAGCTGTGTCTTATGAAATCTCAATGATTGCTGTCATAAATATGCAGTTTTCTTGATATGAGTCTATGTATAATATATTTAACTTTAAAGTTAATATATGTACTTACAAACACACATATATTTATGTATAAATATACATACATTTGTCTTAAACAGAACATCAACTATTTAAAACATTTGTTTTTTTTTCTAATCTTAAAACTTTTCACTCAGGTTTTATTTATGCAATAAATAGACAACACTTAAAATAGGCTGTTAGGAAATTTTAATTCTTTCACAAAAAAATCACAAATCATCCTGTTAATCGTCGATTGCCTCGAGCAGGCCCCAGTAATGTCTCCTTCATCCTAACCCTGAGATTATATTCAAGGCTCTTTAGGAGAATGAGACCCATCATTGTTACTGGTATTTGGCATATTGGGTACGCCACGGGGAGTTTGCCAGACTCTGCCATGTGAGCAGGCTACATTCGGTAGCCTGCCAGTTTGTCCAAAGTAGGAATGAAATAATAAGATGTCATAATAGGATGTCGCGCGGCCACAAATGCGGCCGCGCGGTTCCGGGAGCTGTTTTTTATAGTCTCTGAGCTATGGCTGTTGATGGGATTACACAGCGCCAGGGGGCCAGTTTTAATTCTTTCACAATCACAAATCACAAATCATCCTGTTAATCGTCGATTGCCTTGAGCAGGCCCCAGTAACGTCTCCTTCATCCTAGCCCTGAGATTATATTCAAGGCTCTTTAGGAGAATGAGACCCATCATTGTTACTGGTATTTGGCATATTGGGTACGACACAGGGAGTTTGCCAGACTCTGCCGTGTGGGCAGGCTACATTCGGTAGCCTGCCAGTTTGTTCAAAGAAAAACATCTCCAAGAGTTGTTACCCAGTCTAGGTTACCATATATAATTTTGAATGTGTTTGATTATCTAAACTTATTCCTGGAATATGATAAGAAATAAACATAACCCTAAGATTAGTATCTCTGATAAAAAATGTTTTCATTTAATGCAATTCACATTTTCCTTGGAAAAATGTTTGCAACTTATAAAATGATCCTGAAGCAAAGCAGTAAAAGAAAAAGCAGTAAGGAAACAGATTAATAAAACTAGCAGGACTTAGTTATAAATTTTCTCCTTTTTGGATGCAATGGTCTTCCAGTCATGGTGGTCACTTGAGGCCACACCTGACAGTGCTTGAGGGACATGCATGCAAGAATCAAATTCGGGGCTTTTCACCTGGTGATTCTGTCATTTTAGCTATCTTTCTATCCCAGAATATTCTCATATTTGAGGTTTAGACTTTTATAGAATCAGCTATGTCATTGCTTGGCGTGATAATCAGTTTTTCTTTTTTATTGGACGGCTGTCAGATCTTGGCTATTGTAAATAATGCTTTGATAACATAGGTATGCATATATCTGTGAATTAATGTTTTATCATTCTTGGGGATAGAAATCCAGATGTGTAGTCGCTGGGTCTTATGTGAGCTCTATTCTTACATTTTCTGTTAAGTCTCCAAACCATTTTCCATAAAGCTTGAATCTGACTACCGTCTCACTGACAGTGACTGAGTGAATGAAAAGTTTCATTTTCTTTCCCCACCCCATCCCCACCAACATTGATTGCTTTAGAATTTTTATATATATGGACCATTATTACTTGTGTGACAGCTTGTAATTTTGACTGGCATTTCCCTGATAATCAGTGATGAACATATTTTCTTATGCCTGTTCGCCACCTGTATGTCTTCTTTGAGGATGTGTCTGTTCAGTTCCTTGTCCCAACTTTGATAGGGTTATTTTTGTTGTGTTCTTGAGCAGTGATTGTCTGATCTAGCTTTTTTTAAAAAAAATTTTAATACTGAGACATCATGAGGTACAGTTGCAGACTTACACATTTTTGTGCTTGGGTTTCAATTATACAATGATCAAATACCCCTACCTCCACCAGTGCCCATATCCCACCACCACGGATCCCAGTATCCCTCCCACCCACAATTCCCCTCCATCCCACCCTGTCTCTGTGGCAGGGCATTACCCTCTGTTCTCTCTCTCCTTTTGGGTGTTGTGGTTTGCAAAAGAAACATTGAGTGGCAATCATGTTTGGTCTATAGTCTACTTTCAGCATGCTTCTCCCATCGTGGGAAGATACTCCCAACACCTTTATTTGGTGTTCCTCTCTTTATCTGAGCTCCATTTTCTCCTAATATGTGTGGTTGGCCTCCAAGTCATGGAGTAAAATTTCTGGTACTAATCTTGGCCATTCTTGGATGTTAGTTTCCTATTTTGTTACTTTATGTTCCCCAGATGAATGCAATCTTTCTATGTCTGTCCCTTTCTTTCTGAGTCATTTCGCTTAACATAATTCTTTCCACGTAGTACCACTTGTAAGTAAATTTTGTGACTTTGTCTTCTCTAACAGCTACACAGTACTCCATTGTGTAGATGTACCAAAGTTTCTTTAACCAGTCATCTGTTCTTGGACACTCAGGTTTTTTCCAGATTCTGGCTATTGTAAAGAGTGCTGCAATGAACAAACAAGTGCAGATGTCACCTCGACTATACATTTTTGCCTCTCTGGGATATATTCCCAGGAGTGGTATTTCTGGATCAAATGGGAGCTCAATTTCTATTTTTTTGAGAATCATCCATACTGTTTTCCAAAAGGGCTGAACCAGTCGGCATTCCCACCAACAGTGAAGGAGTGTCCCTTTCTCACCACATCCGCGGCAGCACCGGTTGCTTTTGTTCTTGTGGATATGGGCCAGTCTCTGTGATGTGAACTGATATTTCATTGTGGTTTTGATCTGCATCTCCCTGATGATTAATGATGTGGAACATTTTCTCATGTGTCTTTTAGCCATTCGGATTTCTTCTTTGTGAATATTTCTATTCATTTCATCTGATCTAGCTTTGATATTAATCCTTCATTTGATGTCTGATGCACAAATATTTTCTCAAAAAATATTTCTGGAGACACACAGATTAATCTCAGACCTAAGCAACTTTCGGCAGAGATGGCCCTGGACTTTGCAAAAGGCCTTCTTGGTTGGGCTGCCCCAGATGGGGGTGGGTGCTGTCCCCCATCTACCCTATGTAGCTGTTAGAAAAGATGAAGTCATAAAATTTACTTACAAGTGGTACTACATGGAAAGAATTATGTTGAGCTAAATGACTCAGAAAGAAAGGGATATACATAGAAGGATTGCATTCATCTGAGGAATATAAAGTAGCAAAATAGGAGACTAACACCCAAGATTAGACAAAATAAGTTCCAGGAGGTTCACTCCATGGCTTGCAGGCCAGCCGCACATGCTAGGGGAAAAGGCAGCTCAGATAGAGAAGTGAGAACCAAATAAAGGGTTTGGGGAGGATCCTCCCAGGATGGGAGAAGCATGCTGAAAGTAGACTATAGACCAAACATGATTACCACTCAATGCCTCTTTTGCAAACCACAGTGCCCAAAAGGAGAGAGATTACAAAAGGAAAGGCCCTGCCACAAAGACAGGGTGGGATGGGGTGGATGGGGGAGTGGGAGGGTTACTGTGATCAGTGGTGGTGGAAAATGGGCACTGGTGGAGGGAGGGGTACTCGATCATTGTATTATTGAAATCCACACACAAAAATTTGTAAGTCTACAACTGTACCTCAAGGTCTTTCACTAATAAAAATTAAAAAGTAAACTAAATAAATAAAAACACATCAGACAACAAAGACTATAAGTTGATGAAGTTTGTGAAGAGAAATTGATGAATCCTCGTCATAGGGTGGACAAACTCAGAAACCAGAAAATGAGTCTATACATACAGATAACTCTCAGGTCAATTTTATCCTTTGCTTCAACAAAATATAACATTAGCAAGATGAATTACTTAGATGTTACTTCCTTTGTAGGTTTAGGAAACATGCGATTAAAAATTAACTGTCAGACATTAGTCTCACTTCCTGTGGCATCCAGCTTCAGAGTTGCCCTATTATTACTTCTAACTTTGTCAGGCTTGGTCCAAGCTGCTATAGGTAAGGGGATGGCTGTGGTAGAAAACAAGATTTTCTAGAAAGCAGAGAAAAATGAGAGGGCAGTCTTTTCTTCTAGACCTTCATGGATTTAATCAGTTATTCTAAGCTGAAGTCTCTCTCTCTCTCTCTCTCTCTCTCTCTCTCTCTCTCTCTCTCACACACACACACACACACACTTTCAAAAAGAAGCCACCTCCTATTCTAGATTCTTCCAAGAAGATATTTCCAATTTTCTTGTGCTTCTGTAATAAAAATAAAACTATGCTATGTGTTAGTTTGCTTAAACTCACTTTATTTTTAAAATTGAGAATAAGTTATAGGCATTTCTTTTCCCATTAAATTTACTGAGACTAGATTATTAAATTGAGCATGACCCTTAAAATCCTAGCTTCTTTTTTTTGCCTTTTGCTTCTCTATTTCTGTTTTAAGAAGAAATCTAAACCAAATTGTTAATGCATCTGTTTGTGAGGTTGTTACAAAAATTGCTGATTGAAGGATTATTTCAACAGGGTGGACACTCAATACCTCTTTTGCAAACCACAACACCCTAAAGGAAAGAGAGAGCAAAAGGGAATGCTCTGCCACAGAGGTGGAACGGGGTGGGGGAGGGTATGGGGTGGGGGGTGCAAGGGCTACTATGTTCATTGGTGGTGGAGAATGGGCACTGGTGGAGGGATGGGTACTCAATCATTGTATAACTGAAACCTAAGCATGAAAGTTTGTAAGTCTACAACTGTACCTCATGGTGTTTCACTACTTAAAGAAAAAATTAAACCACAAAAAGAAAAAAAACATCTAAAATGATGTATAGGAAATAAATGATCTGAAGAGAAAGAGAGCACAAAATATAACATATTTTATAGAATTATTTCCAGTTGAAACAATGATGCTTGGATTATTTCAAAAGACTTTCCTTAAGCAAAAGGAATAGATCGCTAATGAGTCCTGGATGTGAATCCAGAACTTCAATTATCAGACAGGGATAGTTAGTGATGTAGCTGAGATGGACAAGAAGTAACACTAGTGTAATATTTGAGGGACTTTGGAACTTTAGTGATGATGGTTGGAAGGGAATTAATTCTGTACACTATGAAGCATGAATGTAAATAATACTGCAGCATGCTACCTTAACACACTTAAAAATGAATAAATGGTGTTACCTAAGAAAAAGAATGTAGAAATGTTCAATATGACTTATATGAATTATAAATTCAATTTAAACCATGAGATGCCATAATATGTCTATTAGAATTATTAAACTCCAGAATGTTGACAAAATCAAATGCTGGTAAGAACTAGATAAATTAAAGGATTAGATATATTATATAATAATGATTAGATAAATCTATCCAGAAAATATAATTGTACTCAGAGCTAAGAAGAAATGAGTTAGTAAGTCATGAAATGATATGAAGGAAGATTACATGCATAGTATCAAGTAAAGGTTACAGTTATATGACTATAACTGTATGGAATTCTGGTAAAGTAAAAAAATATATAGAGGAAATATAACACTGTAGCACTGTCCTCCCATTGTTCATGAATTTACTCTAGTGGGCACCAGTAACATCTCCATTGTGAGACTTGTTGTTATCGTTTTTGGCATATTGAATATGCCCCGGGTAGCTTGCCAGGCTCTGCCATGTGGGTGGGATACTCTCAGTAGCCTTCCTGGCTTTCTGAGAGGGATGGAGGAATCGAACCCGGGTGGCTGTGTGCAAGGCAAATGCCCTTCCCGCTATGCTACCAGTCCAGGCACAAATATAGGTAAAGTAAAAATAAAGTTAAAAAATTAAAAACAGATAAAAATATAGGTAAAGTGAAAAAATATAGTCTCTTAGCAAGGAGACTTTTTAGAGCTTTGCAAATGCTATGCATGAGATTATAATGGTACATATTTCTTGCTTTCTGGCACAAGGCTCGAAACACTGTTTTGTTTTGTTTTTTTGACCAACGACTATTTGAGTATTTAAAGCATTATTTGCAGGCCATAGAAAATTATCAATGTAAAATTGAGCCTGCAATATTTACTCTTAGATCAAATAGAGAAGATTGATTTTAGCAGATAATTTAATATATTTAGTCACCCCTAATGTGATAGGAGAACTGTTTTTCTTTGGTAGAGAATTTGATGTTAACTGGTATTGATGTCGTTGATTACGACTACTTTTCCAGGTTTGTGTAGCGCAGGCTGTGCAAATACAGGTAAGTGCAAATACAGGTAAGTCTTACAATACAGCCTGTGCAAATACAGCCTGTGCAAATACAGGTAAGTCTTACAATGGCAGGCTTCGAGAACCATTTGCTCATAACAGCAAGTTGCACCAAACACAGATGCATGTTTTATGCATGTTTCCTCAAAGTGGGAAATTCACCATTGCTTAGGTAATGCTTATAGAACTTAGGCAGTGGGAAGTCATTGTACCTAGCTTTCAGCTAGGTATTACTGTGATTTTGCTTTGCAGGTTATGAGAACAATCAGTTTGCTCTACATTGAATGGTGCTACAGTGATGTTTACTTCCATTTGTTTATATTTCATGTCCTTGAATTTTTTCTTTTGTGTAGCTTCAATAGCATATTCAAGTGCCATAAATGAGTCTTGCCCTTCTAGAGTGGGAAAGTGTACCACACTGTTCCTTAGTAATCTGATTTTCTACCAATAAAATTCAGGTTTAGATGTTTTTGCATTTGAAAGCAGAGATCTAAGTTTTTGTGGTCCTGAAGCTCTGAGAGGGACTTGGTAATGTCCACCTCTGACACTAGATCTCACAGCCACTTAGTTATTGAGTTCACTGATAGATTTTGCCCTTCGTATCCATGAACTATTTAACTTCATACCGCATTTTATACATAAAACTTATGATTTTTAGTATAAACTCTAAGGGTCCAAAACCACTATTTCAAAAGTATATTTGCTCTCCTATGTCCTGTGTTCACTGCAGCATGATTTATAATAGCCAAGATCTAGAAACAACCCAAGTAACCGAGAACCCATAATTGGGTATTCACACAATGTAATACTATGTGACTATAAGGAAAGATGAAATCATGCAATTTGCTACTGTGTGAATACATCTAAAGGGTATAGTGCTGATAGAAGGCAATCATGAGGATTGGGACAGATACAAAATTATCTCTCACGTGTGGGATATAAATAAACATAAAAAGGCAATAACAAATGCAACAGAACCTGAGACCTGATCTATAGTGAAAGATGAGAAAAGATGAAAGGTGTGAAAGATGAGGGAAGCAGAGGGTATACTGATATAAAGGTGAAGGGAAGGAGACAATTGAGGGTTTGGCGTTGGAACACGGTATGCATGAAATTATCAGGGACAGTATTATTGCAAATCACGGCACCATTTTGCACCAATAAAAATGGGGTAGGGAAATAGAATCATAGATATAGCAGCAATTTCTTAGTCACTATTTGTTTTCTATAATCTCACAGAACTTTTTTCCTGAGATTACCTGACTTATTTTAAATCTGATTTATGTAAATTAGTACCAGAAATAGCAAAAGTAAATTGTTGCAAAATGTTATCTACTTTTTTTAAAGAAAAAATTTTCATTAGGGATTTACCAATGGTAAACAGCACTATATTAATTTGGGAGCAATAGCTTCATACTTCAATATTTGAATATAGCACACCCACCTACCATAATTCAAGTGCCACTCACTATGTCAAACTGAACCCCTCTGTGAATCCTTCTACCTCCATGGTTTCCTCAGAGCCTGCGTTATTTTTGCATGGTTTGATAGTTGTATGCTGCACTGAATGAGTATAATGCTTTGGGAAGGATGGTCATTTTGGCAACTTTAACCCTTCTGATTCATTATAAGTGAATGTGTAACCAAGTATAAACATTAGGATCTCTTTTAGAAATAATTAAAATAATTATGCCTTTTTTTTTCTCTTCGGTCAGATTTAGTTGGTATAGAGTAAAACCTTAATTTTTAATCTAACAGATTATCTTAGTACTCAGCTTTGTTTAAGAATCATTATTACATAAAGTATACTTTAAATGTTAAATTTGAATAAATATATTATATATGAACATAAATATATTTTTATCTATTTTAATCAGAATTAAATCAATGTTTTACAAATGAAATTAGTACAGGTGTAAGAGAACAAATATTTTAATATTTCACTTAAATATTTGTGACCAGAAAGTTCAATTTAATGGGCTTAGGGAAAAGTACATAGAAAATAAAATATTCAGGTTCGTGAATTATCAGTTAAAATATTTGAAACTAGATTATGCAGTCATACAAATGTAATGGACATATCCATGAATAGTCATTAAGTTTACAAATGACTTTCCTCAATGAAAATTAGTGAAAATTAGTATGTTAATGAAATAAAGTTAATTCTTTGAACTTGGCCAGAGTAATTGTATAGCAGATAGGGTACTTGCTTTGCACATATAATAGTCCCATGAGCCCCTCTAGGAATGAACACTAAGCACAGAGCCAGGAGTAAGTCCTGAGCACTGTCAGATGTGGCTCAAAAAATAAACAAAAAGTTTCTTCAAACAAGAACCAGATAGTTAGTGCAAGGGGTAAAGAGCTTAGCTTTTACCTGGTTGAGGCCACTATCCTGAGCATCACCATGAGTGCTTCTTGAGCACAGAAGGAACACGCCCTGACCACAAAAACAAAAACAAACCAAAAACAAAAACAGAGTTCGTAAAACAAGGTTGGGGGGATATGTATGTATGTGTGTACAGTGATAATATCTTAAGAGGAAACTAGCTATAACTCAACTCACAGTCATGGAGCTTAGTTAGAAAGGAATACTTTGTTGCTCTGAAAAATGCTTAAGTTCCTAGAGAAAAAGTTGGAAAGAGGACCTAATATGAGCCTCTGTATTTCTTCTACATTAAGTCAGTTTCATTTTTTCCCTTGGGTCACATCTGGTGATTCACAGGGGTTAGTACTGGTTTTGAACTCAGGAATTACTCCTGGCAGTGCTGGGAATCGAATCATGTAAGGTAAACTCCCAACCCACTGTGTTATCACTCCAGCCCCCTTGAGTCAGTTTATAACTGAGAAACCAGAGCTTGGGTTAGACAATTAGGAAAGAAACTTTGTACATGAAATGCTTAAGAGTATCTGCCGGAAAGCACAAGGGAATGTTCCCAAGTTTGATGTATTAGCAGCATTATCATAAACACTTCAGGTCTCAGAAATAAAAAGAGTCGTAATCTTGGGCTGGTTAATTTTTCTTTGTTTATGTGGTTTTATATTGTCTTTGATTGTGATACATTTGTCTCTACTTTATGTACATCATAAATCTCCACTGTCAACCCTGTTTGTAAATCTTGTTTACTTAATTTATATTTGTTTTTGGAGAGTCTGTGGTAAATCTTGAAAGTTGTACTTAGCAAAGATACGATAGTTTGTCCTTTATATTTCCTGGAACTCATCAGACCTATGATGTTGTCTAGTCTGTGACTTTCTTACTTTCCCACTTTCTTATTTTTATTTGTCTTTTTTTTTTATTTTATGCTTTTCTTTATTTTTTTAAAGGGTTCCTGATATTTTTAATTCATTTCTTTTTGGTTTGGGAGCCAGGTCTGACAGTGCTCGGGGCTTACTGCTAATAAGATAGAGCACTAGGTGAATTGAGTTGGTTAGTTTGAATCTCACCCAATGAAAAGGTGACCGATCACAAGAGATAATGGGATGGATGAGCTGGAGAGATAATAGCATAGCAGGTCAAAGAAAGTCTCAAGACAGAGTCTCTCTCTCTCTCTCTCTCTCTCTCTCTCTCTCTCTCTCTCTCTCTCTCCTCTCTGTCTCTGCCTCTGTCTCTCTCTACTCTCTGTCTGTCTCTGTCTCTCTCTCTCTTCTCTCTCTCTCTCTCTCTCTCTCTCACACACACACACACACACACACACACGGTAGAAGTTAGACATGAAAAAAGCTAGTACTGAACAACAGAAACTGCTGGGGACAGCTGAGTGGCCCAACTGCAGGTTCAGAGCCCAGGGATCTCACCCACATACAATGTGGCTGTGACCGGAAACCAAGAAAGTTGAGACATCAGGAAATCATTGGAGTACAGCCCAAGAGAGGCCTAGTGACAAGATTTCAGAAATCATCCTACATTGGACCAGGCATTGTGAGACAGAATGAGTGACGCTGTACACAGATAAAGGGATACAATTGTACAATTGCGGGATAACCCAGATACATCTATTTGAACTGCACAATAAACTCTAACGTTTAGCCTTTTGAATTTTGTCGTCAAATCAAATACAACTCCCCAACTTTTGAATTTTGTCGTCAAATCAAATACAACTCCCCAAAACCCACCACCACAGAAAAGCCACTTTCATACTACTATTTTTCCAGGCCTCAATGTTATAGTTTCCTTAATCACTTAATCACTTAACTTCCCGTTAGTCGTTGATTTGCTTGAGTGGGCACCAGTAATGTCTCCATTTGTCCCTGTCTCGTGCTAGTGTAGCCCAATGGCATCTGTTCGCTCTGGGAACATGAAGAGCCTCAAACCGATCATTCATGATCTTCACGAAGAAGTCTGACCATCTGGTAGCTGGGCAGCCACGCGATCTTTTGACATCCTGTGGAATCCAGTCGGTAACAGCTCTAGTCCAACGGTCGTCTTTAAACCTCATTACGTGACCAGCCCATCTGATTTTTGACACCTTGGCAAATGAGACAGCGTCCCTAATTCTTGACCATCGACAGATGTCAGAACTCCAGATTCTTTCTCTCATTTGAGTGAAACGTGATATTCCAAGCATAGCTCTTTCAATTCCTCTTTGGGAGACCCGAATAGCATTCTCATCCTGTTTTACGTAGGGCCCAGGTCTCTGAGGCATATGTTAATGCAGGAAGAACAGTGGAATCAAAGAGATATGCCTGGAGCCGGAGGTTCTTCATCCTCTTAGCTATTTATTCGACATTCTTGAAGGTGTTCCAAGCCGCTCTCTTCCTCCTGCGCAGCTCAGGTGCCAGGTCATTTGTCATGTTGACTTCTCAACCTAGGTACACATAGCTGTTGCATTCAGAGATGGTCGTTCCATTGAGAGCGAATGGGGCATCAGGAATGAGGCTGTTGATCATAAACATTGTCTTAGTAAGATTCAGCTGTAGTCCTACCTTTCCACACTCATGGTCAAAGTTGGTCAGCATTTGTGCCGCTTGGCTGATGTTTGGTGTTATTAAAACAATGTCATCAGCAAAGCAGAGGTGGTGTAATTGCCAACCATCTATCTTCACTCCCATTCCTTCCCATTCCAGTCGTCGCATGATGTTCTCGAGGGTGGCACTGAAGAGGCCGACAAAATCTCAAGGCCGAACTAGGCTGCCACAACGAAGGAAGACAAAAATGATCGTCTGTACTTTCAATGCACGTACGCTAGCATCAGATACATCCACCGAGGACCTGATGGTACAAGCGCGAATGATCAAGTACGACATCATTGGTCTGACCGAGACAAGAAGGCACGAATCTCACCATGCCGTTTTTGACACTGGAGAAGAATTGTTCCTCGGAACATGCGATAAAAGAGGTGTCGGAGGCATCAGTGTCCTTGTCAACACAAACTTGGCCAAGAGCATTGATTCATTCGAATGCCTAACAACCTGAATCGGACGTTTACATTTGAATAGATGTGGCTTCCTGCCTGCAGTTTCTATCTTCGTTGTCTACACACCAACATCTCATTATGATGAAAGAGAAATCGAGAAGTTCTACATGGAGCTAGAGAAGTTCTATAAAGAAGACCACACCTTCTACAAGATCATTGTGGGTGATTTTAATGCCAAGATAGGACCAAGAAGATCAGCTGAAGAACTTCATATCGGGACCCATGGCCTAGAATGGAACAAGCAGGGTGAGAGACTGTCTGAGTTCACCATGTCGACCAAAACCATCCATGGTAACTCACAGTTCCAGAAGGCCGAATATAAACATTGGACATGGGAGTCTCCCGGTGGACGATTCCACAACGAAATAGACCACATCATATTCAATTGACAGTTTTGCCTGACCGATGTTGCTGTTGTCCCAAAATTTCGAATGGGATCGGACCACCGTCTCCTTCGTGCAAAATTCTACTTCACAGAGCAGGGCGAAAGGGCTGGAAAGTTAAAAAAGAGAACTCCCAGAACGACCACCAACTGGGAACTCTTTGGCACTATTGCGGCAACATGGGAAGATGCCATTGTTGACAACATTGACGAGGAATATGATCGACTGGTTTAGCACCTCCATGAATGTGCGAGGAACGCCAAGAGAGAGATAGCCACAAAAAAACTCCTGTCTTCGAAAACTCTTGAGCTAATTCGCTAGCGAGGTTTGGCGCATGCCTCAGGCAACCGCAAGCTAATGTCCGAGCTCGCAAAGCAGTGCAGAGATGCGATCAAGGAAGACCTCAAAGAGAGAAGAGCAGAAGTACTGGTAGATGTGGCAGAAGCCAGGAAAAGTATTCGTTACGCCCGCCTGTCCTTTGCCAACTACAAGACCAAGATGACTGCCCTCCGACATCCTGATGGATCCATCACATCCTCCAGAACGGCAATGGAGAAGATTATCCATGATTTCCACTCAAATCTCTTCGATAGCCATGACCACATGCCAACATACCAAATTCCACAGGATGGATATGTCGTTCCCAACGTTCTCCCTTCCAAAATTCGACACGCCATTTCGTCGGTAAAGAAACAAACAGCACCCGGCCCAGACAAGGTCATACCTGAACACAAGAAGAACCTGCCATCAGTACTCATCAATACACTGGCTCGGCTCTTCACTCGCTACCTGTCTGAATGCAAGGTTCCGTCCCAATGGAAAACCAGCAGGACCGTACTACTGTTCAAGAAGGGAGACGTCCATGACATTGGCAACTATCGCCCGATCTGCCTATTGTCTGTCATCTACAAGTTGTTCACTCGAGTCATCCTAAATAGGATTAGCAGAACACTAGATGAAGGACAACCATTTGAGCAAGCCGGGTTCTGCAAAGGATTCAGCACCATCGACCATATCCACACGATAACCAAACTCATTGAGGTTTCTCGGGAGTTCAAGATGCCGCTCTGTTTAACATTCATTGATTTAAAGAAGGCCTTTGATTCTGTTGAGATGGAAGCGGTCATTGAAGCCCTAGCCAATCAGGGCATTCAAGCCCAATACATAAAGATCCTCTGTGAGCTATATTGCGGATTCACTACCAGGATCTCACCATTCTATAAAGAAGTAATCATTGATGTCAAGAGAGGGGTTCGGCAGGGTGACACCATTTCACCGAAACTCTTCAGTGCCAGCCTCGAGAACATCATATTTTCCTAAAGCTTCTAAATTTGTCATGCACAGATGTATGTATGTTTGATGAAAGGTGGCATGCATAAACATATAAAGTAGCTCTGTACCAATTTCATCCATTGTTCATCGACTTGCTCATGTGGGCACCAGTAACATCTCCATTCGTCCCAGCCCTCAGATTTTAATAGCCTCTTCTCTCATCCTTCCCAACTCTGCCGTATTGGAGACTCTTTCAGGGTTAGGAGAATGAGACCCACTATTGTTACTGTTTTGGGCATATCAAATACACCACGGGGAGCTTGACAGGCTCTGCTGTGCGGTCAGAATACTCTCAGTAGCTTGCTGGGCTCTCCGAGAGGGATGGAGTTTTACAACATATAAAGTAATGCATTAAAATTAAGTCAGTAAAGGACTAAAGAGACAGTATAGGCAGTAAGGTACTTGCTTTGGTTTAACCTCTTGCACTACATATAATGAGCACCACTAGAGATCACTCCTGAGCATAGAGCCTGAACATTATGGGGAATGGCCCTAAAACATAAATGAATCTGGCAAAACTATTTCAAGGTTAGCTTGGATGAATTTGAATCATAACCTCATGTATACTATTGTTAAACTCCTTTATTTCTCCTGTCTTCCATTTTCTACTTTCTCCTTAATAACCTAACAAAACACCTGCAAAAGTAAATGGAATCTCTTCAGAAAATTTCTCTTGATTTGTACTCCCTTTTGTGTATATTCTGGCGGTTATTTCTATGTATATTTATGTCAGTCCTTGGAAGTTGTGAGTGCCTAGAAAACAGGAAAGAGTTCAATATTTATGTCCCTAGTACCAACATAGCAATGGTCAACTTACAAATATTTGGATAAAGAATGAAAGTAAACAATCACAGTTACATGATGCATAAATCCAGGTTCTCTTGGAAGATTTTTGTTAAACATAGATCATTGAGTAATTTCATTTACTAGACTTTTTGATAACTACTTAAGAATTGAGAACATGTCAAAAATAATATTTAGGAGTGGATAGTTCAGGGACATAAAATTTTATTGCAGTCCCGATATGAAGTTCTTCAGCTGATCTTCTTGGTCCTATCTTGGCATTAAAATCACCCACAATGATCTTGTAGAAGGTGTGGTCTTCTTTATAGAACTTCTCTAGCTCCATGTAGAACTTCTCGATTTCTCTTTCATCATGGATAATAGCATATCAAAATGCTTTACAATAGTTGCAAATATAGGAGGGCAGCTAGAGTGCATGCCTTGCTTGCAACAGAATGGACTCTGGAATCCTATATGGTACCCCAACCCTTGTTCAAGAGTGAAACCTAAGCACAGAACCAGGACTAAACCCTGAACATTAACTTTCTAACTTTCCATCCGCACCCCCCCCCCACAAAAAAGCATTGTACTTGGATCTAAAATGGAATTTCCATATATAGTAGTATAACAGTAAATGTGCCTTTCTATGAAAATAATTTTGATGCAATCACTGTGGTTGTGTGAAATGAAGCAAAAACTTGGATTTAGAGTAACTGATTTGGATGGGGAGAACCACACCTAGTAACCACTCCCAGTGGTGCCAGGGATCACACCTGGGACTTTTGTATGCAAAGCATGCACTTCAGCACTTTAAGTCATAACTCCAGCTAATTCAGAATATCTAGGTTTAATTTCTTGCTACCAAATTTACTGATATGTGACCTAGAGAAAAATCACCTGTTGTTATCATTAGCTTAGTGTTCTCAAATGTAGAATGATCACAATAATTCTTTACATTAGATTGTTAATAAGGATTAGGTGAAATATAGCAAATATATGCATACATATAAATTTGTATAAATTATAATTGCATTTTTCAAGTGCAAATTTTTCTTTTGATCTTTAATGTTGATTTCAATCATCTAAAGTTTTAATGGGTTGCAATTTTATTTTTAATTTATAGCTTTATAAATTATTGATTCTCCCAAAATATAAATTCATGGTCATGCACATGGAAATTTTAGAGCTATAGAAGTGATATGATTTATATGCAGGTGTAAATTGTATCCTATTATTTATCTATCTGTCTACTTGTTTAGCTGGTACTATTCAGGAATTACTCCTGAATCTGTATTCAGTGGTCACCTCTGGCAGTGCTTGTTAGATCATAGTGAAACTGCGAATTGAACTAGGGTGGTCATATGCAAGGCAAGTGTTTTAACCCTGTTCTATGAGATGGTGATTTAAGGCAGAAATTCTGCTTGAAATTTAGACTTAATTTAAGAGGAGGAAGCTGAATTCACATAGGCTGTCAAATTCTGAAGCCAATTTCTTATAAAAGTAATTTAGAGTCAGAACGAAACACCAGGACTTAACTAATAAGCAACTTTGTCCTACTTCCTCCTCAAAGATGTATAAAACCGTAATTTGTGGAGTGGTGTCCTATCCAAAGGCAAATCCAAAGTCACAGTCTTCCTATGTTAGATAATTGGCAAATGTACTGCACCTACTTTTTTTTTAATAATTTATTTATTGGCTGCGTGCAAGGCAAACGCCCTACCGCTGTGCTATCACTCCAGCCCTGGGACTGGAGCGATAGCACAACGGTAGGGCGTTTGCCTTGCACGCAGCCAACATGGCCGACCCGAGTTTGATTCCTCCGCCCCTCTCGGAGAGTCCGGCAAGCTACCGAGAGTATCTCGCCCGCACGGCAGGGCCTGGCAAGCTCCCCGTGATGTATTCGATATGCCAAACACAGTAACAAGAAGTCTCACGATGGAGACGTTACTGGGCCCGCTTGAGCAAATCGATGATCAACGGGAGGGCCTTATTTATTTATTGAAACACTGTGGGAAAAGTTATAAAGCTTTCAGGTTTAGGTCTCAGTCATGCAAATATCAAACACATTTCCCTTTACCAATACTTATTTTTTACCACGAAGAACCCCAATAAAACCCCACCCCCCACCCCTCCCAATGCCTGCAAGGCAGATGAATTCTAGTTAACACTCTATCTGCTTTGATTAGATTCATTGTTTCAATAAAAGATGCACCACTATTATTTAGAGTTAATCCCCCCCCACCCCAATGAGACGTGCTGAAAAAGCATTGTGAAATGATTTGCTTTCTATAGCTGGGTTCAAGAATTAAATGTTGGTTTTAGATTTCCGCTATTTTACTTATTAACCCTGGTAGTATTTCTACTGAAAGTCAGATAATTAAGAGATTGGTTTCTGTGCTCTGGAGTCATGACCGTGCCGGAGAGTCGCTTGTGGGGGGCAACTGGTGACCTCGGTAGGGGCTTGAAGGACGGACCGGAACGCCCCCCTTCCCATGAGGTTTTAGTCGCCTCCACACCCCCGGCTCATACCTGCTCTCCACAAGGCTCCCTTGAGGCCGCCATCTTTCTTTCCAGAGAGGAGAGGGCGAATGGGGCAAAACCCTTTCCCCTCCGGGCAGACATGATGGCCTGGATTAACGCATAGTCCGTTCACTTTTCTGCTCCAATCTGCTGGGTTCTACATTAAGTCCTTGTGCTTCTGGGGCCGTGGCCGTGCTGGAGAGCCGCTGGTGGGAGGCAACTGGTGACCTCAGTAGGGCGTGAAGGATGAACCGGAATGCCCCCCCTTCCAATGAGGTTTTAGTCGCCCTCACACCCCCGGCTCATACCTGCTGTCCACAAGGCTCCCATGCAGATACCTTATGGACTTACTCTTTTTCTTCTTGTATTTAAATATTGCCTTTATACATCTCATAGAAATATTGTCATATTTCAAAATAATCATAATAATTTATTGCACTGTTTGGCTAAGGACATTTAAAGATGTCTAAAAACAGTTAATTTTTTGTCTAAAAATAACAGATCTGAGCTTTTTCTGATTTTATTTGTGCATATTGCCTACCTCCCTCTCATAATGTGAAATATTTTATATATATAAAAGTATATATCCATATGTATGTAGATATATTGACTTCTGTTGACTCTATTACAACAAGTTACATGTTTCAAAAGACAGAAATCTCATGACATTTAGTACTTAGAAAGCCAAATTGGTCACAGATTGATTAACAAAGAAAAATTCAATATACTTAGTCATGATACTTAGCCTGTAAATCAGAGGTCTTTTTCTTTCTTTCTTTTCCCCTTAAATTCTTGTGGTTTATTTCAAACTATACACTAGTTTGAAAGTTTAGCACAGAATTTTTAGCTTTAAATAGTGACATATACTAAATTATATATATATATTTGTTAATCATCGTAAACCCCAACATAATACATCACCATGTTTTCATGTATTTAGAGAGGGAATATTTCCTAGTTATGTGGAAAATGGTTCATAGGGTTCTGAAAGATGTTCATTTTAAGCAGCTTTGGCTCTGGTATATGGGTCACTGTCACTGTTACTGTCCTCCCGTTGTTCATCGATTTGCTCAAGCGGGCCCAGTAATGTCTCCATTGGAGACTTTTGTTGTTCAGGACTATTCCTCCAAAGTGCACTGCCACTTACTCGGCCACGTGATCTTTCCTGATATGCAAAATGAGCAATGGAACATAAATGATCTAACATTTGTCCCTGGGAGGCAGACATGAATGGTGGTTTGGAATATCTAAGCAAAATGTAATGTCCCAGACCAGAGAGAGAGAGTATCTAAGCAATTGTCTGCCATAGAAGCAGTATAAGGACTGGGATGGAAGTGGAGGGGATAGTGGGAATATTGGTGGTGGAATGTTTGCAATGGTGGAGAGATGGGTGATCGATCATTGTATGGCTGAAGATCAAACATGAAAGCTTTGTAACTGTATCTCATGGTAAAAAGGTAAAGGCCCTCCCGTTGTTCGTCGATTTGCTCGAGCGGGCCCAGTAACGTCTCCATTGGAGACATTATTGTTACTGTGTTTGGCATATCGAATACTTCACGAGGAGCTTGCCAAGCTCTGCCGTGCAGGCAAGATACTCTCAGTAGCTTGCCGGGCTCTCCGAGAGGGGCAGAGGAATCGAACTCGGGTCGGCCATGTTGGCTGCATGCAAGGCAAACTCCCTACCGCTGTGCTATCGCTCCGCCCCTCATGGTAGCTCAATTAAAAAATCTCTTGGTAGCTCAATTAAAAAATTAATAAAAAAAACATTTTAAGCAGCTTTGCAAGTGAAACATTTTGGTTCAAAGTCTGAACCTTCTTTCTTCAGTTTGCTATAATCTAGAATCACTGCAAAAAAACTTGTATTGATCATTTGGACCCATTTTACTCCAGGGTTCTGGGTTATACTTTCTGTCCTAACTGACATCTGGATTGAACAACATCCAGCAGGTGTCACAGAGTGCTGTACCAGTGCTCCTGCTCCAGTGAAGATGAAGAGGGAAATGAAGCTCAGATGCTACAGGTGAACATCTGGCAGAGCATGGTTGTGGCGGCAAAGACCTCTAACTGGGAAGGAAAGAAAGGCAAATCTGCAAAGCCTGGAATAAATATTGTCTGCACCTAAGCTGTGTGGACATCCGGGTTTTTTTTTCTAAGAGGAACTTGTTAATTTTTACATTTCTGAGAAGAAAATATTACTCTCTGAAATTACTAGGATGTAAGGAGGAGACCATTATCTTTAGGTTGTCATAACCTTACTTTTCATTTTGATACATTTTTCAACTTCTTCAAACTAATGAATTCCATTAGGAGTTACATAAGGATTTCAAAATTAAACTATTGGGGAGTTTAGCAAGGCTAAACAAAATTTTTGCTCATGAGGTAGCAATAACACTACTTTAAGCAATTTTCTAACATATACATTACAAAGCAAAGTGGTCAACTTATGAATATGTTTACATTCTGAGAAGTACAAATATAAATGATTTAAAAAGCATTGAAAAACTAGAACATTAGCAAGGATAAAAGAAAGCAATGTTAAGGCAGGAGAGATAGTATAGGGGCTAAGCCACTTGCTTGAGTTCAACTGATCCCGGTTTGAATCCCAGACCCACATATGGTCTTTCATCTAAGCACCACCGTAGTCACTCAGCAAAAAGCCAGGACTAAATCTGGAACATCTCTGAATATGACCCTATCTTACCCCATCAGAGCAATGTTAATATAATTGAGTACGCGGTGCTCCAGAAATTGCTTTTCAGTGTTTTAAGCAAAAAAAACTAAATTATTAAAATTGAAATAGGCTACTCAGCCTAAAATATATATATATACAATTGTGCATACTTTAAATATGAATGAAACTTATAAACAATATTTTGCTAAGGCAGTCATGTAAAGGGAAAAAAACTAATGTATGGTACCACCTACACCAAGAATCTAAACCAATCACAGGAAAACTATTGCCCATAGTATATGGAGTATCCACAATAGCAAAACTCATGAAATAAAGCATATGGTTGTTGGGGAGGAGGCGGTGTAAACTGTTCTTACCACAACTAATGTTTTAAATGATAGTTTCCAGTTCAGGATTCCGAGAGAAATGTAGATCTTAACAAGGAGATGGCTTGCAATTTATCATAATTTTCTTTACCCTTAGAAATTTAATTTTTATGACTAAATCACTTCCTTAGCATCATAGTAATAATGATTAGAACATTACATCAGTGTTGCCTAATAGTCTCAGGCTTGATAAGTGCTAGGTGGTATCTAAATCTTTGGGGGGAGGAAAGGTATTTTGAAGAGATTTGGCAAATTCCAGAGTCAATTTGCCAAGGTGATTGTAGATTTTACTGTTGGAGGTTTTCCCTGACGAATTCAGAGTTTTTGTTGATGAGATTGATATCAAGTTCACGAGGTCTGACTCTTGATAAGACAGATCTTGATGTTACCAACAAAATTGGACCACTTCTAGTTTGCATTTGGTGGACCATATTACCTATGGATAACGAAATTATCTGGCAAGAGAAGCACAAGCAATATATTTTTGTGGTCCCTCAATTCCCACTGAGGTTTCATAGTAGTATACCAAATTTCTTTAGTTTAAACTTAAGGGTTGGATTCTATAAGCAAAACTTTAAAATCTGAGGCTATTACAGGCTAAGACAGACATAGTATAATGCAAGACATAATAGTAAAGTACTAAACTTTACCAAAAAAAAGTACCCAGGGTTGGTAAAACAGACAATAAAATAAAAAAACTAAAGATAAAATTCTCCACAAACTACTAAAAATAAGCTTAAAAACCGAAGTGAGAAGAAGATACATTAAAAAGCAAGATTTGGGCTATCTCCAGCAAATTTCACTAAGTCTAAAAGAAAATTAAATGAAAGAAAATTAAATACAGTGAAAGAGAGGAAGTGGTTTTGGAATGATTAAAAAGAATAGGACAGGGGCAGAAATTTAAACCAAGAAACAGGAAAAATAAACAGCAAATATTCATAGGTCTATCAGAAAACACACTATGGATTTATGGGCAAAGGACTTGTTTCTTAATTGGGGTAAGGTTTTCTGAAATATTTCACAACAGATAAAGTTATAGTTTTTAATATGTTCAAGTTAACTTGTATATGGTAAGAAATGTTCCTTCAGGGAGAGTGATAAGTGAAGTTTGGGTCTGTTGAGGATAGAAATTAAATTTGGGGGCCAGAGTGAGCAACTCTGTAAAGTCGCAGATCAAGGGAAAATAGAATTTTTAAGCAAACTTCCCTATGGAAATGACAGCCAATGTGAGTGAAATCTGTCATGAAAATCTGTGAAGTAGGCTGAGTACCAAAAAGAGCAAATATGCACCCTACCGTTACACACAGTTACTTTCTCAATCCCTATTACTGTAAGAGAACTTGTGTTTTAAGAGAAAATTCAACTTTCATTGGTTTAAACAATAAGTAAATTTTATTGATTATATAATATAAATTACAGGTGAAGAGTAGGAAAATTCCAGAAATTGTTGGTTCACCAGTTCAAAAGTGGTCTTTATTCTTGACATATTTCTGTTCTCTTTATTCATTTATTATTCTTTGCATATTACTTCTCTCTTTATTCACCCAACAGTGAATAAGGAAAATGAGATTATTATCTCTTAATAAATAGAAAATTATATAGGTTTTCCCCTGAGATGAAATTAGAATAGTCTTTTCTAAAATACGGACAATTGAAAAAATACGGGTTTCCAAAAGCGAGAACTAAAGTCATTACATTATTAAGTAGCCAATCAAGATTATTTACTTCCCGTCAATTAGGCTGACGGCTGCTATAAGAACAGCATGATTCCACTGTTGACAAACCATCTGATTACTTTTAAAAAGCTGGAATCTGGATGTTTATGAAAGATCTTCTAATCCTTAAACATTGGCAATAAATTCAAAACATTTAAGAACACTATCTGGCCAAAATCATTATCCATGGCAAATAAAATACATCTGCAGTCCAGACACTTCCTTCAAACCACCAGTTTACAATTTCTGATTTGTGCTATTAATCCATATTTAAAAGCAAAATTCATTTCTACCCATTTTAGTTTACTGAATTACACATATTTCTATAAATTTTGTAAAATAATAATTTAAAAAATTGCAATTTCTCACATGATGAAGCTAATAGGATTCCAGAAGATAATATAGGAAAAAGTATATTGTATCAATCAGAATCTTTACACAATTTGATTCCTAACTGAAAACTCTAAGAAAAGTTTATGGTTAAAGAAATTAAGATGTTGCTAGTCATTTAGTGATGAATACATATTTTCTTCCTTCCCTCCCAGCTCCCTGTGGTTTTCTGTTTTCTTCTTTTTGGTTTCCATTAGCAAGTTAATTGTTTTGACTAAATGAGAAAACCAGGGTGCTCAAAACATTTGAACAAATATTTATCAGCATCACAGCTAAAATGAAATGGGGAATGATTAACTAAGCCATCCTTCTTCTCATAAGTATGGATAATAGACTTTAAATTCATGCACAAATTCTCAAAAATATATCTCTCTTGAAAATTTCGTACAATCTCTTTGATATATAACATGAATAAACAGAAGTCAACCTCCTTGGACATCAAGAACAAACAATAATAAGGAAATAAGTAAACTTCATTTTTATCCAGATTGTCCAAGTTAATCTTCCAAGCTGATTTTTTGCCTAAAAATCCTTGTCTATCTCTTGCTTCAGACTTTTGGATTTGATCCCTGAAAAAAAAAAGACAAAAACTCTTAAACTCTTAATGAATTTTCTCCTAAAGTTTAGTTATTATATAGTTTTAAGTTATTGAGAAGTTAAAGACAAGATTTTGTGTCAGATTTTCACAACTCCCAGTAGATTAATTATTTCACACATCATAGTTAAGTGGAATCATAGGGTAGTAACAAAAGAAGGTGAGACAATAGCAATCAGGGCTAGCAATATCCATCTGGTTAATTAAGATAATTAGGGACAGTGCCAGGGATCAGGAAAATTATGAGATACTGGATGAATATTTTATGAGAATTTTTTTTCATTTCACGATTCTTAGGGAATATTTCTGAATACTGGGTCAGCATGTCTTTCTACCTAAGGCCTCTCCATATTTATAGAGACATGTCCCTTGACAATTTCCTCCAGAAAGATGAGATTGAATTTATGTTCTTAACATTAGAATCAATGTTTAGCTACATCAGTTTGGCTATCTCATACCTTTGGTGTAGATGTTGACTTATCTTTGGAAACAGCAGATGGAAGCACCTTTTTGTCTCTGTGCTATGTTAGGAAAACAAAATTGGTAGGTTATTAGAAATATAGAAATACTACACATTTGCCATCTAAAAATACTTGTTTCCTGATTTAAATGATTTCTTTCCCCCTCCTCATTCACAGGCTACCCAACCTTTCAGGGTTTAGTTCAAATTCCAACCTCTTATTTGCTGGATCTTCCTACTTTAACTACTCTAACCCAAATAATTTTCCTTTTACCATGTTCTTATTAGATTCACTTGTTATAGAACAAATAAAATAAGAAGAATTATGTGCTCTATGTCTTTATAAAGTATCTCACTAAAATGCAGCAATTCTTGGAAATAAAAAACCCAGAGCTTAAATTCTACTTATTCCTCACTTTCCCACACAGAGTGCAAGAGACTAAACCATCATGCTTGGCAACTACTTGGTGAAAGAACACACTCAGTCTTCTACTTCATGAGAATTAAAACTCATTTTTATCCTATCTGCTTGTGCTCTGCTTTTCATAATATACCTCCTACAGAAAACTATTATTAATGTAGACCTTATTTTACCTATAGTAAGAAAGTAAAATACAGCTTATAATAAAATTTTATATCCTTTAAAATAAGCTGTTTAAGCACCCAAAAGGAGAGATAGAACAAAAGGGAGTGCCCTGCCACAGAGGCAGGGTGGGATGGGGGATGGGAGGGGTAGGAGGGACACTGGGATTGGTGGGGGTGGAGAATGGGCACTGGTGGTGGGATGGGTACTCGATCATTGTATAACTGAAACCCAAGCACAAAAAAAAAAAAAAAAAGAATGTACTTTTAAGAAAAAAAATAAGCTGTTTAACAAGTTACTCTTTCAAGGAGACAGTTTTCCTCATCTGTAGAATGTTAATGAGTTCTTTATTTTGTTTCTGTATTTAATGTCTTTTCATTTTTTTCTTCTATATCATAACAAATACATGGCAATGGGACTATTTTTATTGTAAAACTTAATACCTATAGAAATTATAGGTCATAATTAACCACATTTTCCCTAGTTCTATGATATCTCAGGTTAGTTTAGGGAGCATATAATAATGAAAAAATCCTTTCAATACACTATTCAAATTGGTATAAGAGAATATTTCTAAATGACCAGTGAACTTACAAGGAAAGAAGATGATACAGATGTAGGAATCGGTGGCGGTGGAAAATTCGGCTTTGTACTTAGCTAGTAAGAAGATAGATAATTTAATTTAAACATTAGAAATTAAAAACAACTTTGTTTAATGGAAAAGCTTAAGTAGTTTTCAGGAAAAGATAAAGATAATTTCTGCTCTACTCATGGTTTTAGAGAATAATCTAAACTTATCAGCTCAGTGGCTTTCATGTCAATGTAAACACATAATTTTCAGAAATGATCCAATACTGATAGACAACTCTGAAGATGTAAACCTATGAATTAGATAGATAATCTTGTAATTACTTATCAGTTTTCCTGACCTATGATGTAGATTTGGGAATATAACAGACAAAAAATGCATTCTCACAGTTTATATTTTTTGAAACGTTATAGAAGAAATTTTACTCCATGTTAATGTTAACACAGATGCTAATACTCAAAAAATAATTACTAGGCATTTTGGGTTACATCTTTCCCTAGTCCTTCCTTGAGATTGGACTGGAAGTGGTATGGAAGAGAAGTTGCTAACTCACAAAAGAGACTGGAGGGACTTCGCCTTCTTCTGGGAGGTCAGGTTCTTGAGGCTTCATCTGACTCATCTAAAATGAAAAGTAATCTTTTAAAATAATTTTCACTTCCAAATAAATAAATAGCTCTATCAAAGTCTGATAGGATAAAGCTAAGCAGACATTGAGATCAAAGAGGAAATCACTGTGGCTCAGCTTGCTGTTGCATTCCACTGTGGCCAGAGCTTTTAAACAAGTTAAGTTTTACCCAAAACATTAATACCAATGTCATTATCACTAAGCAACTTCAACCAAAATTTCTAAAATTGCAGAGAAAGGTTATGCATTAGAGGTTACATGTACTACACTATGGTTGATAAAATATGCTTACTGACTCAATCAGAAAATTTGCAAAAGGAATAAGAAATCAACAGACAGTGAGTGATAGAGTGAAAGACAGATCTGGAATATTACATCTTAGTTCTCTTTGATATGCTTGTTCTTTTTATGCTTTGTTTTTCTTTGTAGTTTTTGTTTATTTGCTTTGGGGAAAGAGTCACATTGTGTCACACAGTGTTCAGGATTGACTTCTTGTTACTGATTCAGGATCATTCCTGGCTAATCAAACACAGTGCTAGACACAAGCTTTAACTTCCGTACTCTCTTATCAGTCCTGTTCTCTCTCTCTCTCTCTCTCGCTCTCTCTCATGTTATTTTTTCTGTCAACATCAGTATCTTAGACAGAATTTTTTGCATTTAACAAAAGCAAATGGACCACTTTCTGAATGTGTTAGTTAGAGCCCACACGTCAGTTCATGTCAGTCAGTAATTAGTAGACATTTTTCTGAGACTCTGCTGACCACAAACAGTAGATAAATCATCAGGAGAATATGCGTGAGAGAATCATAAAATGGGATTCGTATCAAAGAGTATAAACTATGGTTCACCTCTTGGGGTTGAGCAACCTTCTCTGTTTGTGGTTTCTTCTGCTTGTGTGACTTGGTGTCAGGAGCCGATGAGGGCCTGTAGAGGAGAACAAATCACATACTTTCTGCAATCCCTTCACCATGAAAGAAAAACTCACTACAAGTGTACCAACTTCCTTTTGCTCTCTTATCATGAGTTGTCTTGATTTTTGAAGTGGTCAGGGCTTACTCCTGATTCTATGCTCTCAGACTCATCCCTAGAGGGAACAATAATGGTCTAGAGAGAAAATTCAGGTCAGCCACAGACAAGGCAAGTGCCTTTCCCCATGTACTACCTCCTTGACCTTGACAGGGTTTTCACCTACTTTCTAGGTTTGTTTCAGGATTTCTTGTGTTATTCATAAACCTCATCACTAATTTATTTTCTCAATTCTGTTAATAATCTGTTTAGTATAAATTTTATATAATGTGTATAATTCAATTAATTAATTTTATTCATTCAGTGTTTATTAAAAGACCATGTGAGTAAATAAGTATGTCATTAAACAATGTTTCAAAGATACTAAGATGTCATGATTATTTTTGGAAGACCAACTAACTAACTGATCAAGTTTCCATTGCTTACTTTGTAAAATTGTGAACATGTTTGTTAACTTGTCCAAGCTTCTGTTTAAACTTCAATTGCTTTATGGTTGAACATTTAATGCATTTTATTAATAATTAGAAATGATAATTAAAATTTCATGAAATTTTTGTGGATTAGATCAGATAATAAATGTAAAAAGATCAAGAATAGTACTTGTTTATAAAGAACATAACAATCTTTAATAATGAGCTATTTTTTGTTTTGGGGTCATACCTGGCTGTACTCAGGGAATACTGAATACACTAATCCCTGGCTCTGTGCTCTGGCAGTACTTGGGAGAATGTATATGGTGCCAGGAATAAAACTTGGGTCAGCAGAGTACAAGGTAAATACCTTACTTCTGTACTGTCTCTCCATCCCCTAATTATTCATTTAAGCATAAGATTTAATAATAAAAATGATATTTCTCTGAAAGATTTGCTGGGAAAAGAGATACTCAACACCTTAAGGAAAACATCTTTCTTTTGTTCTGAATATTTGAGCTAAGCCAACAATAAGTTTGATAATTTGGGTCACATTCTTGAACTGAAAGAAAAAGAAAGAACAAAATTCTTCAGAGAAAAATGAACATTTACCTATGGACTTTCTTCTGCTTGTTTCTGCTATTTTGGTGTCGGATTACTATAGCAACCACCACAAATATGACAGCCACAGGGAAGAGCACCCCAACCACAATGGAGAAGTCTGCAACAAAGAAAACCCAGGTCTAATGAGGATATGATAAATTCACATTTTATCTCACTAGTCCCATTATCTTTATTTAGCACAAATTCTGTTTACCTTTCCCCAAAAAGATTTTTCATTCTCTGAAAAAATCTTTTATACTCAGTAAAATAAAAATATACATTGTTTATGATTATGTGATAGAAAAATAAGGAGGAAGTTTATATGAAACATTTAACATAACACAGGTAAAAATACCACTGATAATTCTTATAGGTGTTTAAATATTTGAAAAAGAAATAGCTAAGATATTGGATAAAACATAAAGGAAGAAATTAGCAGAGCAGAGAGAATTATTTTAATAATTCAACATTGGAAGGAAATAGAAAATGAATCTTATCAATATCTGAGACATAAGAAACTTGACACAGATATATCTATATGTTCTACTGGTGTTCTGCTTTAAAATTATTATGTATAGGAAAAAAGTCATGTGACCCTGTATGCTGGAAATGTTTTCAACAAACTTTTGTGGGTCTATATGGAACATTTATTTACTTCCTAATATCTGTAATGTATATAACTTCATTATTTTATTATCATAAATATTAATTTCTCTTAGAACTTGAACCCATGGAGAACAGAGATATATATTTGAAGATCAATACAAATAACTAATGTTTTTTTATGCCAAAATGGGCAATTAAAATAAAATTAATTTTTGTGTTAGTGCAAGAAAAGTTCAAAAGTTTGAACACACATACATGCAAATAGAGGTAGATACATCAGATTTAGAATTTTGGTTAAATATGACTTATATAGAAATTTAGTTTAATAATCTATAACTTCCATAAAATGTCCTATACCAAATTCCAGATGGGATTCTTAGATATAGTAAGATACATTCATATGAAAAATGTAAGTATTCAACGACTACTTTAGAATTACACCACTATTTCAGTTGTTTCAAGAATGTAGTGGTCCAGCACCACCAGTGTGAACTTCCCTTCACCAAAATCCCCAGTTTCCTACCAATCACAACCTGCCCCCTTAGACACATAACAAATTTACTTTTCATTGCTAATTCCAAAACAAAATTTTAAGATTTTGGCAAAGAGAATTATCAGAAGAAAATCAGTAAGGGCCAATTAGTGATTGTTATATGATTTTGATCTATGTAAGAAAATTAAATCCATTTAATGCCATACAATAAAATGCCTATTCTCATTTGCATATATACATTGTCAACTCTGGAATCTAAAGTTTTTTAATAGCAATTTTTAGCTAATGATATAAAACTACTCATTGACTCATGATAAGGACTTTTTTTCTTTAAAGGGACACAAAAAGAAGTTAACCATAACAATAAAAAAGTAACTGATCTATTGCTTACAGTTTCAAGCTTCTATTAATCAAATGACATACACACACATATACACACACAAGAGTAAAAAAAAAATAGAATTAGGGAAGTTATTTGAATATATATAACTGAAAACTAGCATATATCAGGAGTATATTAAAACCATACAACTTAATAAGATTTGGGAATAAAAATCTAATTAAAAAATTGGCAAAAAATATCTTGAAACATATTTTACAAAAGAAGAAAATGCAAAACCCAATAAATCATTTCCTGGGCCCCATTAAAACTAAGTTAGCAGGAGATTGCATAACCTTACATTGGCATCATCTGTACCCATTGGTTAGCATAAAGAGGTTACATAAGATGGTCTTTCACCCACAGACCCATTAAAGATTTAAGGAGGTGAAATCTCTAGACTGCAGAATTTTGAAGGCAATTAAATAGGGCTCCTGGTAATGAGTTATATACTTGAAACTCTTATTATTAACAGTATTAAGTCATGCTGCAAAGAGAAGGAAGGAAGGAAGGAAGGAAGGAAGGAAGGAAGGAAGGAAGGAAGGAAGGAAGGAAGGAAGGAAGGAAGGAAGGAGAAAGGTAGGAAGGGAGGGAGGGAGGGAGGGAGGGAGGATGGAAGGAAGACAAGAGTCTGAGAAGCAGAACAAGAGGTCAATTCTAGGTGTGCATAACAGATCAGGGAGAGCAATAGAATCTAGTGTGATGAGGAAAAACAGCACTCTTAATAAGGACATGCAATGAAGAGCTCTCTCCTTATATCAAAGAATCATGGTGATTGGAAGTGATGACTCTGGCTATTTTCCCCGCTAATGACCTGTAAGAAGATCCTGCCAATTACTCAGAGTACAAACACACAGACAAATAAATCCATGTGAACTGTTTCAAGACAGATTCATCACACACTCAACAAAGAATCACTTCATCTGACGAAATGTAGATGAATGGACTTCTGGAATAAAACCCAAGAGATGGTATAAAACAACAGGTTAATTGAACAAAGGAGAAAAAGAAATAAATCTGAAAATAGAATTGTGCCTACAAAAAGAATTTTTTAAAAGTCTCATTTTATCAGATATCTAAAATTTTAAGGTACCCTAAAACTACAACAACCACAAAGCAAGAAAATTTGTGAAATTAAAATTAGGTTACAAAAAGGGAGGAAATCTTTGTGTATGTAGAGTAGAAGCAAAAGGACAGGGAAATATGATTTAAAGTTGTTCAAGCGACCCTAGATTAATACTGTGGATTCATTTTCTACAGAATAGCAATACCAAAAAGAAAGAAAAAAATCATATGATGGGAAAAAGCTTTTTGCAGAGAACAGTTTTCTCAAGTTGCACATGTAATGTTACCTACGGAAAACCATAGAGGAGTCATCACAGTCAGGAGGAGCCCATCCCTCCTGACACTGACACTGGAGCTCATGGTCACACACCTGCAGAAACAAAGCACCATTAGTTTGCACAATAGACTGATCATCAACCCCAAGGATCTTTTTCTTTCTCTCTTTCTTTCTCTCTCTTTTCTCTCTCTTTTTCTTTCTTCCTTTCTTTCTTTCTTTCTTCTTTCTTTCTTTCTTTCTTTCTTTCTTTCTTTCTTTCTTTCTTTCTTTCTTTCTTTCTTTCTTTCGTGTGCCAGCATATCCCACAGTATTCATGGGGACTTATTCGGGGCGGACTCCTGGCCAGTGCTGCTGAGGGTGGGTAGTGAGCATCTCTCTCTCTCTCTATATATATATATAGATATAGATAGATAGATAGATAGATAGATAGATAGATATAGATATGGATATAAATGTAGACATATAGATATCTCTCTCTATATATGCTGTGCCTGTTGCATGCAAGGCAAGTGCCTTAACTTCTATAAACATACTCTTTCTCTCTCTTCCTCTCTTTCTCAGAGAATTTTGAACCAAATCGAAGTTCATCTTGAAAAAGGAATAATCCCTGCTCTGCCATTTTGCAACAAGTTACATGATACATTAATCAGTAATAGGAAATTTCTACACTAAGTCCCTAGATCAAAGCTTTCAATGAGCCAAATGACTAAGATGTTAGACAAACAATAACTGAATCATTCAGTGCTGGAGCTTGAACAGAATCAAAACTGGCTTAAAAATCCTATAATGCCAGAAAGCTTAAGGAAACATTTTGAAAACTTACAGCATGCCCCTTGCACTTAGATGAACAATTGGTTGACTTGTAGGCTCTCTCAATATCCACACATTCTGCATTAATGCAAACCTGAGATTGATATGAAAAAGAAGTTGACATCATGTTCAGTGTCCAAAGCTTTTTAAACTATTATCTCTTTAGAATGTATTATTATTAATATAAGCCATTATTTTATTTCTCTTTTAATTAGTAAAATCACAGCATTCTTTTATAAGTAGAAAGATAGGATCTACACTTTTTTGAAAAATATACTATATCTTCTTTTTCATTCTTTCAATTCAGCTTATAGACTAAAATTTAGCATTAAGTTAAACTTTGCACGTGGCAGAGAGTACCCATTGAGAACCCTTCAAAATTATGGGAAACATGATATCACATCATATGCAATATTAAAATTATTCTCTTTTAGTAAAAATAGATGCTGTTGTCATTCTCTATTATTAGCATTATTTTTAAAATCCTACCAGTCTTCAGAAGAAAAAATAAGTTCACCCAGGTTTGAAATATAATGCTAAATTATTTGAAATAATTTAATTAATGAATTCATACACATAAATCTCTGAAATTTTGAAATCTGTGTTCCACAAATCATAAGGAGAACTTGAGAAGCAAATAAAAAAAAGCCATAAGGATCAATTTGAGTGAAAGTCAAGCTTGTTTACCTTCTGATGACCACATTTAGTTCCATTGGATACCATGCTTATTTCTTGATTATTTTCATCAGGATCAAATGTTTTACATGTCAGGAATGTTACTATTCTTCCTTTCCAAGGCACATTATCTGATCCACCTTGACAGAACAACTTCCCACACGTGGCATCACTGAGGGAAAAAATGCTGCAGTTCAAATACTACAAATCAAATGGTAGTTTCATATAGGTAAAAGGTAAAGGCCCTCCCGTTGATCGTCGATTTGCTCGAGCGGGCCCAGTAACGTCTCCATTGGAGACTTTGTTGTTACTGTGTCTGGCATATCGAATACTCTCGGTAGCTTGCCGGGCTCTGTTTAACAAGTAATATTTGTCCTTGTAGTAAAATTTCCTATATCAATCATTAATTCTTTATATCTATTAACAATTCCTCCTTTATTTTTAGGGTTTTTTTTATCTGATTGTTTGTTTTTTGAGCCCCACACAGCAGTGCTCAAGGCTTCTGACTCCTTACTCAGGGATCACTCAGGGATCACAATTTCTGTAATATCTGTGTGGCCCAGAATTCTCCCCTTCTTAAGGATAAACCTTCTGAATATTAGAAAGGCACAATGTAGGTGGAGGGAATAACCTCACATTTTCTAGATATAATATCTAGAGAATAAAGATAAAGCTCTTCATCATGGAATAAAGCTATTGATTTACTGCCAAACAAAGGTGAACAAAGCTGGTGCCAATAAAGATGCAGTCATTTGCTTCATGCTGAATTAAGAGAAGTGAGAAAAATTACTTAGAAAGTGATGGATTCTGATTCTTGTAATGTTTCTGGAGGCAGTTAAAAAGCAAAAGGAGAGAGAGAACAAAAGGGAATGCCCTGCCCCAGAGGCAGGGTGAGATGGGAGTATGGGGGGTGGGATGGATACTGGGATCAGTTGTGGTGGAGAATGGGCACTGGTGGAGGGATGGGTACTCGACCATTGTATAAATGAAACCCAAGCACAAAAATTTGTAAGTCTACAACTGTACCTCATGGTGTTTCACTAATAAAAATTTTTTAAAAATATATGGCTGAGAGACAAGGAAAGACATGAAAACCTGGGAAGGTGTTTGACAATTTAATTAGAGTTTATAGGAAGGACTAGGGCAGAGGCAATCCTTTCATACATACACTCTTCTAAGCAAGACACTAAGAAATGACTAATAAGGACAATCTGTGGAAAGAGAAAATGTACAAGTCACTAACTACAGGAAGGGTCCAGTATTCACACAAATGGTTATAAAAATAAATGGTATTTGCATATGCTGCAGAGGAAAAACTGAATTACTATACTCTTATATGTTCCCCATTCACTACCATTCAAACTCAATATTGACCTTTCTCATTATGCCAATGCCAAATACATATAAACTTTGACAGACTTTCCTTCTTTTGCATCAACACTGATTTCCTATAAAGACAATAGTAGAGGATGTGTTGTTTTATAGGAGCAGAACAATTAAGAGATGACTTCATATTCCCAATATAATTTATTTGCCAAAATCTATTATTCAAAAATAACATTTTATAGCACAGCGGGTAGGGCGTCTGCCTTGCACGCAGCCAACATGGCCGACCCGAGTTCGATTCCTCCGCCCCTCTCGGAGAGCCCGGCAAGCTACCGAGAGTATTCGATATGCCAGACACAGTAACAACAAAGTCTCCAATGGAGACATTACTGGGCCCGCTCGAGCAAATCGATGATCAATGGGAGGGCCTTTACTTTACTTTTTAACATTTTATAGAAAAACTGAAAAATTTTGATCTTGCCTAACTTTGTTTATAATACTTTGCATGTGCAACATTTAGAGTATGTGTAGTTTTATCATCTGAATTTTTTAAAAAAAACTTAAAATCACAGAATTAAGAAATTAGAGAAAATCTCACCAAAATCTCATGTTATTGTGCATTTTATTTTCAATTTATGTGTTCTTTTCTTTTTTCCTCCTATATAATTTTATTTATCCAATTACATGACAAGTTTAAATAGAAAAAGACTTGCAATGCACTGGTCAATCCTTTAAGTTGATAAACATTTTATACCTAGAATAGTAATTAATTTTTTAAATTATGATGTGAATATATGATATCTACAGGCAAATTTCCAACAAGGCTCATTTACTGTTCCATGCTCCATCTCAAATGCTCATTTCACTTAACAATGACTGGAATTAGGAGCATCTGAAGTTCCAACATGTGACACTAGAAGATCTGTAGCACTGTAACACTGTCTTCCTGTTGTTCATCAATTTGCTCGAGCGGGCCCAGTAACGCCTCCATTGTGAGACTTATTACTGTGTTCGGCATATCGAATACGCCACAGGGAGATTGCCGGGCTTTGCCGTGTGGGTGAGATACTCTAGGTAGCTTGCCAGGCTCTCCAAGAGGGGCAGAGGAATAGAACCCGGCTCGGCTGAGCTGGCCGCACACAAGGCAAATGCCCCACTGCTGTCATCTCTTACTTTTCTATTCATATTAACAATCTAATAAAGAACATGGCACCTAACAGTCACACAACGATTATTTATTAACTAAATAACATTCATTTTTAAATTCACTTTCATAAACTGTGTGTTTGAGGCTGAGAACCGCAAACTGACAAAGTGAATGAGAATGCGTGACTGAGAACTTCCCTAGTTTATTTGCTCGAGCGGGCCCAGTAACATATCCATTGGAGACTTTGTTGTTACTGTGTCTGGCATATCGAATACTCTCAGTAGCTTGCCGGGCTCTCCGAGAGGGGCGGAGGAATCGAACTCGGGTCGGCCATGTTGGCTGCGTGCAAGGCAGACGCCCTACCCGCTGTGCTATCGCTCCTCCGCCCCAGATACCGTCGTAGTTCCCTAGTTTATAAAAAAAAAAGGATTCAAATCACAAGGTCACTTACTTTGATTTACAGGGAATGTACGTGTCACCCACTTTGCGACAGTACCCATACTTTGATCCAACTTCGTTCTTGCTATAACATGACTTATCAGCAGCTTGGGTTCCTGGGACCAGGAGATGGAAACAGGGGTCACATTGAAAATAAAAAAAGATAAAAAATCTGACACAACAAAGGGTTAATGAGATATACATTAGCATGACAAATACTATTTTATCTTGGGGGTGGAAGACCATCCAACCAGAATCAGGATTTACTCCTAATTATGTTCAGGAATCACTTCTGCAATGTTCAGGAAACCATATGTGGAGTCAGGGATTGAACTGGAGTTGGCCACAAGCAAGGCAAGCTCCCTACCTTCTATAGGATCTCTCTGGCCCAAAAAGTAGAGTATCAGTTTAATCACATTCTCTAAAATATAAGTTATAGTTGTCTGACATCAAAAGAGCTGGCAATATTTTATTTTTATAATAAAGATGATCTAAGTATTTAGAAATATCTGAATGATATGTTTTATGTTTAAAAAAATCATGTAAATCTAAAGACTTAATCAGGAGACCATCTAAATAATCTATAGAGAAATATTGGAATGCTATTCTGTTAGTACGTGCTACTGTAAATACTACCCTCTTTATTTAGTCAAACATATTTTGTACCAGGCACGTTGATAAATATTACATATTGAACTATTCATGTAATCTCAGATCCCCATATAAAGAGAACATAGTAATTAAACATTCAAGTTTAAGTAATACCTAGCTATGTGGTCCTAAATAACTGCATTAAACTCTCTACCTGTCTGTTCTGAATATATGTATATGTACAAACATGTATATAATTGACCATAATTTATTTTTTGTGGTTCATGAGTATTAGTCATTAATTTATCATTGCAATTGTATCAGTAAAGAAAAAAAAATAAAACTTAATACCCATTTCTATTTGAGTCTAAAACCCTGGTTTTGAATGGCCCCATCTTCAAGATCAGTATACAAGAAAGAAACGTTTACATCTAGTATTTGAAAGAGTAACAAACTAAGCTAAAACTAATTCAAAATAATTTTGAAGATAATGCACCATTACAAGAAAATTGTAGAGTTTATTAAAATCTGTATGCTCAGATCAATTTATTTCATGCTTCAATGAATACTATGTTAGTTATTATCATATATTTTGATTATTTATCTCAGAAACTTTTTTATTATCATAAGATATATACACTGAAGAAATAATTAATCAGGCATGAATAATTAGGAATAAGCATTTTACTAATGACAAACTTCACTGTGCCATGTCTATGCTAGATAGAATACTGATGCTGTTCCTTTTTCCCAATTAACAATATAATAGTTAATATAATTCTTATAATTATAACAATACAATTTATAATATGATTATTCTATTGTCTAGGCACTAAATTTTAAAATATCAGAAATATAGTGATTGCAGCAGACAGATAAGATTCTAATTTGTTCTTAATTTTGAGGAATTTCTCAGTAATTGATTATTATAAAAATTTTTAATGATAACATAAACAAGTACTCCAAAAGTTAAATAGTTAAGAAGAGAAGAAGAACATTCTTTTAGACTTAAATGAATTTCTCTAAATTTTTTCTGAAAAGGTGAGGTATTTTCTAACATACACACCAGCATTGAACGGTAAGAAAAATAGAGCTTTACAATTAAATAAATGTAGGTTAACTTATATTGATTTATATCTTATGCTGTATACTCTGCTTCTTGAAGGAATAATGGCATTTCATATTTTTATTAGTGAATAAGTTTAATTTCTAATAGCAAATGTTCAAAATTATCTATTGAGTTAGTATTGAACATATTTATCTATGTTGGAAGAAAGTAAACCTTCAAAGTTGCAAATTTAAAATCCATTCTTATGAAAGATCAGGTAAATTGTTTATAAAATATATAAAAAAAGACCAGGTAATTGTTAAATAAAGCTAATAAAATACTGCCTTTTTATTGATAAGAGAAGACAATTCGAATTAGTTTTTTTTTTGTCACACTGGTGGTTCTCATGGCTTATACAGAGATCTCTATTTCTGTGACACTGAGGATCACTCCTACCAGGCTCAAGGGACCATATGGGGTGCCAAAGATCGAATCCACGTAGACCAGGTGCAGTATAAGCACTCTACCTGCTGTTCTATCACTCTGGCCATCTTAAATTATTTTTCAATGGTACAATTGAAACATAAACATACATACATACAGACATAAACAGGTTTATAAACCTTAGAGAGTCTTGTATTGTGGACAAAGTTTTAATTTTTCTGGGGCCCTAAGTGATGCCTGAGTGCCCAAAATGCCTGTTTAATTTGGAAACATGTGTCTAATTCCTGGTGCCACACACATAGGCAGAGGACCACATGGTTGTGATCTCAGGAATTTCTAGATCCTCAAGAGAGTCTGTGATCTGGCATAAAAACACACCACCAGGTACCCAGCACCACACTCGAGTGTGTGACTCCTATCATCACACCAGCCACAAAGGGAACAGGAAGGAAAGGAAAGACAGACTGACCAGGCAGAGATTGGGAGAGACAAAGAGAGACAGTGGGAGAGAGACAGAGAGACAGAGAGGGGAGAAAGAAACACTGGTTTGTTCATTGTTCCTTCAGCCTTGACAAAATAACCCTTCTCTTTTCTTTCCCTTGTTTTGATCTCTTCTCATCTCCAAGAACTGCTACATCAAACACACACACACACACACACACACACACACACACACACACACACACACACACACACCCCTACACAGGCCTGTATCTAACACATACATAAACACATGCACAGACACCTACATATACATATGAGCACACATAATCACATACCACATGTACACACAGACATCCAAGGGTTGCCTAACTAGAAATGATCTTGGTTAGTGCAGTCAGATAAAGTACAGAAACATAGTTAAATTTGAATTTCTTGTAAGTAATTGTAAGTAATTATTTTTAGTGTAATTCTACTCAAATATCATATGAAACTTACTGATACCAAACAATTTGTTAATCTAAAGTTAAAGTTTACTTGGGTCGTCTTATTTTTACCTGCTAAATCTAAGTATGCTAAAATTTACCATAAAGGATTCTTATTCAGAGTTTTTACAGTGATATACTGTCTCAAGAAATAACAAGACAGAATGCAGCTGTGACCATAATGTCTCTACGAAAGAATGAGATAGAGAGAGAGAGAGAGAGAGAGAGAGAGAGACAGACAGACAGACAGACAGAGACAGAGAGACAGAAAGACAGAGAAACAGAAGAGAGAAGCCCAAAGAAGGGGCCCGTGCTCCTACCTGGTCCCCACAGGTCCGTGCACTGATCCTGAAGGGTGGGGCACATCCCCATCAAGCAGTAACCTTTCCCATTTTGGCAAGGGAAGCCATTGACTCGAAATCTATCATCAGGGCAAAGGCCAGATTTACCATCGCACATTTCCGGCAGATCACACTCATCTTTGGCTGGTCTGCATACGGAGCCAGGCTTCTTAAACTGCAGGGAAATAAAAATGGAAAACAGGCCTTTTCACTCTTGCCACACCCTAATAATTTAGAAATGAGCTTTCAATTTGGTCTTTTTGGCTGTCTTAAAGACATCCTCTTTCAGTTTACATTTGCACTGTATAAACTAAAGGTATCATCTAGTGTATTAACTCTGTTCACTTCAATTGATGATTAAAATTTTTAGCAAACAATATTATTTCTAAATATCTAGCACAAATGCCAGAGAAATATTAATAAAATATGCAGAAAAAAACTAATAAACATTTGAGATGCGAAGAAGGAAGCTCTTTCTCTCCTTGTTGAATGCATCTTTGTCAAGATTTTCATGGATATTTAAATCTACACTTGCATAGATTTGTTGAAGTGAGTCTTCTGTATTATTAGAGAAGCTAAATTTACAGGCACCAGATCAGCATACTCTGAAATTTTCCCAGGCATCACATTTCCTAATCCGAATTCCTTTGTTGTTTGTGTGGCTCTTTCTTCCCAACGCCCCTTCCCCCCAACATTTTTTTTTCAGGAATGATTTTTCAGAAGGGAGAAATAATCAAATACTTTATTTGGTACGTTAATATCTTGCATTCTATCATAGTAAATCTTGTCTCTACTTCCTCAGATAAACCTTACTATAACACGTTTCTGTGAAGAGGCCCATGGGACAGTGAAAGAATATTTCACCAGTTAAAGTGAACAGGTCTGTTCCCATGTCATCAAAACACATGCAGTCTCCTTACAAAAGCTGAATTCGTGTATATGAATGAGATGCTCCAATGCAGCCCCCTGCAGTAGCCAGACTGACATTCTACCAGTTGTCAAATTAATTAGATATATATGTTTTGTTCTGTTTTGATTTTTCTCTGTCTTCCTTTTGGGGGTTGCTTTCTGATTTCTATTTATTTAAAATTTATGAAGAGCAGACCTATGAGATAGTACATTCAGTAAGGTGCCTGCTCTGCATGTGGCTACCCTGGGCTTGATCCTTGACTCTCCATATGGAGATCTGAGCCCTACCAGGAGTGAGCCCTGAGCACAGAGCCAGTAGTAGCCCCTGAGAATCATAGGTGTGGCCCCAAACACCACACAATTACATTCTGTACTACTTGAACAGAAATAAGTTCCTTGATTTTTAGGAATCAATATAACTTATAAGACAAATACAAAATTATGTATACCTAACATTGAGCAATATACAACACTGAAATGTAAAATAGTAAATCTAACTTAAAGGAAAAGTTAAAAAGTACCACAAAGAAATGACCTATTATTTTCAAAGAATTTCATCCTAATATGGCTTAAAAGGTAAAGACAAAAAATCTCCCTCAAATTATTCAAAATGAAAGTTTTTCCATCAAACATATCAAAGGAATATATAATAAATGATGAGATTTGGTCCAAGAGTATTTGGCAACATCAGAAGAAACAACATGTAGGAAGAATATTATTGCTTTAAAAATTTACTATTTGTACCTGGAAAATATATTGTAATTCAATTCTCTGCACAGTTTAAAAAAAAATTTACTCTTTGCAATTTGACATCTAATGGCTTGATTATTTTACTCACAGTGCCTGTTTTGAGCTGTTTCTTCAAAATCAGAATGAGATAATAGTCTCTCACTTAAAAGGTAGTTACTATATCAAATAGTCATGTGCATACAACATCGGTGGAGGATTTTATTATGTACCATTATTTTGTAATAGAAAAACATCCACTCATCTATTATACTCACAAATTTCCAAGATTATCATATAAAAACTAATACAAATCATAACCACAAAGAAAAAATAAAATAATAATCTTACCTGACATTTTTCACAGCATTCTCCTAAAGCACATTGGTAATGTGCTTTGATTTTACATGTTTTAGCATCACAGCAAATATTGGTACATTCCTAAAAATACCATAAACGAATATGTGATATTTAATTAAAATTTGTTAATTACACGAAACATATATTCTTTAAAGTTTTCTCAACCTTCCACAGTAATACTGGACTGGTCAATGTTAGTAAAATGTAAAAGAAAACAAAAGAAAAAATAGTTTTTAAGTATTCGATATGCCAGACACAGTAACAACAAAGTAACAACAAAAGTAAAATTAAGTTATTTAAAAAGTTAACATAATTTACTCAAGATTTTTGTACCTATCGAGCAATAACTTTAGCCTCTGAAACATGTGATAATAGTTTCAAAGTATATTTATTTATCAATTTTTTACATTTAATTTAACTTTGTGTGTGTCAATATATTTTGAAAAATAAGCTAGCTGTACAGGTGTTGGAGACACCTCTACCTCAACACCTGATCCCATAGCTGTTTAGATTCTATAAGTGGAATGTTATATTTAAAGTTATAAACTTTTAAGTTTAAAACTATTGTTTTAATGTTAAGTATAAGCATCATCTAGGAATGATTATTCTCTAGAATGAATAAATTTGTAATTCTATTTTGAAGCTACTAAGAAGCTAACACCTAGGTGGTTGGTGGTTTTCATGTTCAATGTTAATAATACAGGTCCAAAATTTTGTGAAGATGCAGATCCCAAGTTGGCACGTGGAACTTAAATAAAAATGAATGGAGAATGAACCCCAAAGGGAAATTAGGGTGACCTATTCAGCAATTTAGAAAGGCAAACATGACAACTATCTTGAAGTGAGCATGACTAAAACTCAAAAAACATACAACTTCACATTCAACTATACATTCTTTAAAAAATTATCTTCTTAGAAACTCAAAAACACCCTAGATCATTTTATTTTAGGAAGTTTTTACTACCTCAGGGGTCCCACAGTCACAGTCTTCTCCCATTTCCACCAACTGGTTTCCACAGATTGGGGTGGATATGATATCAGTAGGTAATGGAGCATTAAAGAGGCAATTTGAGGATTTCTCTTCAAAGAACTTGTCATAGCTGACACGACTACAAGAACTAAAATCTGTAGGGATATAGAAGCTGTAAAGAGAAGGAAGGGAAAATAGAATACAGACTTGCTGAACATATACGCAATGTTTGCAGACAATAGCTAAGAAGTACCCAAAACAAAGATATCTACTCCACTGACCAGTTGCTAAATTGTTACCTCATTTGTTTGTCCACTTAAATTAGCTCAATTATGTGGACACGCATCCCCACATAAGAGAAAAAATGGTTATATCTCAAAGAATAGTATCTAGGCTGCTGCCTAGTGAAACAAAAATGCTTCTGACTCCTCCAGATAATCGTATTCAGATGTAGGTAATTTTGGCTGTGAATTCCTAAGGGCAGTAAATTGTATTTATTTGCATTCTGAAAATTTATTTTCCCAGGATTTCTTTTGACAGAATCTCTGCATTTTCACAAATATATATATATATATATATATATGCTAAAACAGCAATATTTAGGAGCCATAACATAAGAGATGTAGTTGCCTGCAGCCAGGCGCTCTTGTGTGGAAGGGAATGTGAGCTGGGAGAGGGAAATAGAAAAGAGGAGATGAACATAATAGGGACATAATAGGGATTGTGGTTTTTTCAGAAACAAAATTGTCTAACAACATTGTATAGGGCAAGGCAAGAATGTATAACCTCTTTCGATAGTCTCTTTTTTCATGTTCCTATGAGAACTTCTTTAATTACAATTTTCTTCAAGAATTTTTCTTGGAGGGATGGGTACTCAATCATTGTATAATTGAAACCCAAGCACAAAAAGTTGTAAGTCTACAACTGTACCTCATGGTGTTTCGCTAATAAAAATTTTTTTTAAAAAAAGAGTTTTTCTACCTCTACCCACTCTGAATTAATTGAAAATCTGATAAATACTAATAATTTTCAGAAATTAGGTTTTGTATGAGAAGGAGTGATAGCACAATGGGTAGGGCATTTGCTTGCATGCAGCCGACCCAGATTTGATTCCTCTGCCCCTCTTGGAGAGCCAGACAAGCTACGAAGAGTGTTTCCCTCGCACGGTAAAGCATAGCAAGCTACCCGTGACGTATTCAATATTCCAAACACCGTAACAACAAGTCTCACAAGGAAGACATTACTGGGCCCGCTGGAGCAAATCAATGAACAATGGGAAGATGGTGCTACAGTGCTACAGGTTTTGTATAGCTAAGAAGAGTATATGAGAGCTGGTCTCCTCAACAGTAAGAGACAATATGTCTAAACTATCTTGGTAAAATAATTCATATTAGATAAGGAATGATGCACATTTGTGGCTATGTTTAGAAGCTTTTATGTGACAATTTAAAAGCATAAACATGTTGCTGAAGATGACATAAAAGAGTGGCACAGCACAAAGTAATACAAAAGAGTATCTATTAGATCAGCCAAAGAAAGCCTCACCTTAATGCTTTGTCCATCACACATATAGTAGAAGGGCACTTGCAAACATAGGAGTCATGAAACATTCCGAAGTTATGGCCCATTTCATGGGCCATTGTTCCTGCAACTCTAAGAACATTGTCACTGTGGTCCTGAGGATGAAAATGGGGAAAAAGATCTTCTGATTTGCAAACTGAATTGTTATACAGAGTTTAATTTTATTCTTTTCCTATCACCAGGCAGAGTAGAGATAGAGTAAAACTTCAGCATTCCAACTCTACTGTCTTTCTCTGTATCTATGTGTCTGTCTGTCTGATACTGTTTCATCCTATTGAAACCAATCTGGAGGGGCTGGAGCAATAGCACAGTGGGTAGGGCGTTTGCCTTGCACGCAGCCGACCTAGGTTCAATTCCCAGCATCCCGTATGAGTAATTCCTGAGTGCATGAACCAGGAGTAACTCCTGTGCATTACCGAGTGTGACCCAAAAATATATATATATATATATTCTTAAAATAAAAAGGTAAAAAAGGTAAAGGCCCTCCCGTTGTTTGTCGATTTGCTTGAGCGGGCCCAGTAACGTCTCCATTTTGTTGCTACTGTGTTTGGCATATCGAGTACGTCACGGAGAGCTTGCCAGGCTCTGCCGTGCGGGCAAGATACTCTCGGTAGCTTGCCAGGCTCTCCGAGAGAAAGTGTTTTAAAATAGAAACTTTTATGGTTTTTTTTTTGTTTGGAGTTCCTTTCACGAATTTGCGTGTCATCCTTGTGCAGGGGCCATGTTAATCTTCTCTGTATTGTTCCAATTTTAGTATATGTGCTGCCGAAGCGAGAGCGATAGCACAGTGGTAGGGCATTCGCCTTACAAGCGGCCAACATGGCCAACCCGAGTTCGATTCCTCCGCCCCTCTCGGAGAGCCCAGCAAGCTACCGAGAGTATCTGGCTCTCACGGCAGAGCCTGGCAAGCCTGGCAAGCTACCCTTGACGTATTCGATATGCCAAACACAGTAACAACAAGTCTCATGATGGAAACGTTACTGGGCCCACTCGAGCAAACCGATGAACAACGGGAGGACCGTGTCTACCGTGGAGTTCCTTTGAACTTATGACATAATATTTCAATAATTATTTTTATATCTCAAATAATTTTCCTCTGGGATGACTTCCATTCTTTCTTCTCTTTAAGTAAGCCTAGATTTTAATACTTTATTTTGGAAGAATGCTCCCAAACAGTGCTTAGGAACCCTGAGTGTCACTCATGGTCTTTTATACATTTCAGCTGCATAGTTCAGTATTTTGATAGACAATGTTGCTCAACTTAGACCATATCGTATTAGGGCCTCCAAATATCTATTAACTGGGGCTTGGAGGGTGTATTCAATGATAGAGAGCAATAACGGGGCTTTCACATGCACTTTCCAGAGTGATCCCTGAGCACAGAGCCAGGAGTAAGCCCTGAAATCAGCCGGGTGTGGCGTCAAAACCAAATAAATAAATAAAGATTTTAAAAAGACAAAATAGCTATGCTGAGGGGCTGGAGTGATAGAAGTGCGGGTAAGACATTTGCCTTGCACGCGGCTGACCTGGGTTTGATTCCTTCATCCCTCTCGGAGAGCCCAGCAAGCTACCAAGAGTATCAAAAATTTCAAAAGAAATTATCTAAATGAAAAATAAAATGAAAATATACCAAAGCAAACAAACACAAGAGAATATACATGGTTTGAGGTTCAATATAAATGGTTGTATATTGCAGGATAACACTGTTTTGTCCTTCCTGCATGGCCTCAGGTAGTTTAGGTGTATTGGGTTGGCCCCATCATGGTGCTCCCATTTCTCTGTGTTTATTTGTAACTTCTTTCTTTGTGTTCTGTTGACTCGTAAATATTGTTTTTCTCTTCTCCCTAAGTCCTTTCAATAGTTTACTCAGAATAATGTCCTCTTTGTATGGACACAAGAAGGCAGTATATGCTATGCTTTTGTAATATGACTCTCAGTGATATTTTCCTCCCGGGCATTTGTTCTCTCGACCTAAGCCTCAGCTGCCCCTACTTTCTAGCACCCCCCAAAGCAGGGTCCCAATGAGGGACTGGATTGGAACCAGGAAAAGCAGAAAGCTATGTGCTACCCTGACATCAAGATGGGCCTGGCCAAAGTGCTATAATGCTTAACCATAAGTTAAGAGCTTGGTCAAGGACAAATGCTGTCATGATCCAAAAAATAATAACTAGACTTGGACCCTGCTAGGTTTAGGAATGGTCAATCTGTCCTGAGCGCTGTAGTCTGAGTTTGTGGCAAGATGTTCCCAGGAGAGCTGCTCTACAAGCCTCAGTGTATCTCTTACTGTGTCCATACAAAAATAACTAGTATGAAGATGTTGATAGAGTTATTGGACTGAGGAAAGGAGAAAAACACCTTAGGAGGTATTTTGCCCTTGGGCAGTCAGGAAGGGTTTTGGAATACCTCTTAGGTGGTGTTTCCCTTGAACCTGGTGGACCCTCAGGAAGGGCTTTCTTATGTTGATTTTGCTACCTGACTGGGTGCAGTGTCAGCCCAGTGGGCTGGGGAGTTGGAGAGACAACCAAGCTGGAGAGAGGGAGAGAGCTGGAGAGGGTGAGAGAGAGAGCAGGGCGGCAAGATACAGTTCAGAGAGACTAGCAAGGGGGACAGAGGACAGAAGAATGTAGAAGAATACAGGAGCAAGCACGTAGAGAAAGTGAGCCCAGGCTTAGAAATGGAGCACAGAGAGATGAGCAGTAGAGACAGAAGGAGACGGGAATGAGGAGCAGTGGAGACTAGATTGGGAGGCTCAGAGTGTTGGAGTACAAGGAGCTTAGGTTTATCAGGTTGCACCCATCACAGTGCTCCCGAGTCACTTCCATTACTTTGTTTGTTTGTAACTACTTCTTTGTGCTCTTTTCCCCAACCAATTTGTAAGGTCTCATCCTTCTAGGACACTGAACTTGTACTGTAAGTTAATATTGCTTTTCTCCTCTCCTTATGTCTTTTGAATAGTTTAATACAATGTCCTTTTTGTATAGATACAGGAAGACAATTAATTTTATGCTTTACATCTTAGGATTTAATTGGCTTTGAATGTTATTCACTCCCGGGCATCTGCTTTCTCAACTCAAGCCTCAGTTGCCCTAACATCCTAGCACCCCAAGGGCAGGGTCCCAATGTGGGACTGAATGGAACCAGGGCAAGCAGGTAAGTTATGTGCTACCCTGGCATCGTGATGGGCCAGGCCAAGGTGCCATGATCCTTAACTATAGGTTAAGAGTTGATCAAATGCTGTCATGATCCAAAAGTAATGACGAGACTAGGACCCTGCTGCTAAGAATAGGAAAGATATCTGGCCTGAGCACTGCAGTCTGAGGTCGAGATAGCCCTAGGAGAGCAATTCTATAAGCTCAAAGTATTTCTTACTGTGTCCATACAAAATGATTTATATTATGTATGCTTATATGTTGGTCGGACAAGGAGAGGAGAAACACACCCAGGGAATTCTGTTCTAGTGTGAGTTGATCTGCTAAATGAGAATCTGCCCTAGAAACTGCTTTTCAGTGTGTCCAGACTAGCTTGGATGAGACTGAACTTTTCTCCCCTTCAAACTGCCTTCAGTAAATGATTTCAGTATATTGAGGCAGTTTCCCTTATCTCACAGAAACCTAGCTGGTCTTAGGTATGCAGATCCCAGGTGCTAAACCAGGCCTGATCCTGGGGATGTAGATGCCTGGATCCAGGCAGGCTGATCTTTTGAGATTTAGATTGCAAGCTCTAGCAGACTGGTTTTAGTTGTGCTAATCCAAGTGCTTATAACTTGTAAAAGGTGAGGCCAAGATTACTGGCAGGTGGATGTAAAGAAACAATGTATAGTTGGCGCCTCAATGTTCTTTCAGTAACTCCTTTTGATGACATCACTATATTGCTCCCTTTAGAGGTACCATGATCTATATAAGGGGATTTTCAGGGCTCTCTGGGGGACACATGCATCAGAGAACCTGGGAAGATGGGGCTGAGGACAGAAGCTGAGAGAACAAAGGAGCACATGCTTGAGACGTACATCTCTTCCATGTAATAAATTGCTACTAAGACCAACCAGCCCGGTCCTCGTTTCTTTCCTCCACCTGACCATTGCCATCGACCTCCCTGGAGTGGGGAAACACCCTGAGACTACTGAACGCAGGCGGCGGGAGAGATAGGCTGTTGCCGTCCCTTCGCCCATCGTTTTTTTGTGTGTTTACACACAGAGAGACTGGGGCAGGTGCTTGGGGGGAATAGAATAAACTGTAACTGATGAACCAACCAGCTTGGCCCTTGTTTCATCCACCATCTGCCCCACGGCCCAGGCCCACCCCGAACACTGGGGGCTAGGGGAAGAGCCATCACCTCCTCCCACCACCCCCCACCCCCGGCTGCCCCTAAAGAATTTATACAGTATATGACAGAAATACTACAGATGTTATGGCACTTGTTTGCACATGGTGAGCCTGAGTTCAATTCACAGAACCGTATATGCTTTCCTGGGCACCACCAGGAATGATTCCCTGAGTGCAGAGCCAGGAGTTAGGCCTTGAGCATCACTGAATGTGGCCTAAAACAAACAAATTAAGCAGGCGGTAATATGTATATGTAAGTGGACTCTCAGCAAGAGAAATGAGCAAGAGCAAATGAATACATAGATGATGATAGTATTTAAAAAAAAAAAATCAATAACCTAAATCTTCATCACATATGCTCTCAATGATAGAAGGGGAAAAAAGAAAAAAAGACACCAGATAATTAGAAATAATATTTAGCTACATAAAATGCAAATACACAAATATAAACATCTTGGATGCACTAAAGTGCTGTACAGAAGGAAATGTAAATATTAATGCTATATTTAAAAAGAAAAAAACCCTGAAATTAACAATCCAAAAATATTATTTAAGAGTCAGAGAGATAGCATAGTGGGTAGGGTGCTTGCTTTGATACAGCCAATCTAGGTTGGATTCTGGTCACCCCGGAGTGATCTCTGAGTGCAAAGCCAGGAGTAAGTCCTAATCACAATAAAATGGAACTTGCAAACCAAACCAAGCAAATAAGGTTCATCTTTAAGCTAATAAAGAACAAATTAAATATGAGGTAATCGAGGATTAATAAGATAAGCAGAAGGATGAGCAAAAGAATTAAATACAAGATAAGAAGAAATACAAGATATTGAGTAAATAGAAGTCATTTAAAAAAGGAAAATCAGGGGGTATGGTGCCGCCAGCAGGTCAGTCTATACCTGTGAGACAAGTGCATCAGGAACCTGATGGCACCTTCAGACTTCCAGATACCCTATAATTTCTGCCGTGCCTTTGGCCAGGCCCCAAAAACTTGGGGCAAAGTTTACCAAGAAAGTAAATGGCCAAAAGTTAGGTATGTGGGAGACACACCCACAAACCACCTCCAGCTCAGCTATATAATTGGAGGCAAGGCCTCTCTGGTTCCTGATCAAACTGCTTAATGGCCATGATCCCAGAGACTCAGAAACAAATCTTGAAACCCAATGGCTTTTGGCAGAAATGCGCCTGGTCCCTGCAGTAGGTTACCAGTGCCAGGCCACCCCAGGTTTTGTGCCTTGGCCTGTTCCCCCTAGCGGCTCAGTGGCCACCATCCTCCAAAGGACACTGGACAGTCAGGTTTAGGCCCACAGTGATGAGACATATGAGACATGCAAGGCCTCACGGTATGGAGGTAGAGCCGGCCCTTTTCTCCTTCTCCCAATGAGACCCCAAGTCACCACCCATGAACAGCCTCTCTGGTTCCTGATCAAACAGCTTAATGGCCATGATCCCAGAGACTCAGAAACAAATCTCAAAACCCAGGGACTTTTGGCAGAAATGCGTCCAGTCCCTGCAGTAAGTTACCTGCGCTGGGCCACCTCAGGTGGGAAAGGGTGCTGTTCCTCCACCTGCTCCTATTGGCGGCTCAGTGGTTGCCATACTCCGCAGGCCACTGGACAGTCAGGTTTGGGCCCATAGTGATGAGACACGTGGGGCCTCACGGGTTGGGGATGGAGCCTGCCCTTTTCTCCCCACCCCAATGAGACCCTGACTTGCCGCCCATGAACGGCCTCTCTGGCTCCTTGATCAAGCTGCTTACAGCCATGATCCAAGAGACTCAGGAACAAATCTCGGAGCCCAGCAGGTTTTGGCAGAAATCCCTCCAGATTTAAGTGTTAAAATTTTGGAATTTCAAAATCGCACGGCCACTACTGCAGCCGCACAACATCATATGTTATTCATAACCAGCAATAGAAAACAAATTGTCTACCGGTGCCTTTTCGGCAGATCTGAGTGTTGGGGTAAAATCCCAAATAATAATGGTGGGTCTGGTGTCAAAATATTGAATGTGATCAAAGTAGAGAGAGAGTAATGTGGAAATCATCTGCCCCACAGATAGGGGGAGAGTGTGGAATGGGAGTATACTGAGGTTTTTGGTGATAGAGAATGGGCACTGGTGAAGGTACATGTGTTTCATTGTATGACCAAGACTTAAACCCAAACGCTTTGTGACTGCTCTCATGGTGATTCAATAAATAAAATTATTAAAAAATGAAAAAAAGTAAGGTGGAGTTCATGCCCAATTCAATCAGCTAATCAGTGGCTGAATAAATAGCAGTACTCCTACATTAAAAAATAAATAAATAAATAATAAGTAAATAAAAAAGGAAAATCATATAGAACATCAACTAAGCAAAGACTATTTCTTTGAGATCAATAATACCGTCTATACCAAATTGACCATGGCAAAATTACTAGCTTATTCTAAGTGAGAAGGGAAATATAATAACAGATTCTACAAACATTGAATAGGATAATCAAGAAAATATAAAAAAATTGTCAAGGCTGGAGTAATAGTACAGCAGGTAGGACGTTTGCCTTGCACAAGGTTGACCCGGGTTTGATTCCCATCATCCTATATGGTCCACTGAGCACTGCCAGGAGTAATTCCTGAGTGCAAAACCAGGAGTAACCCATGTGCATTGTCGGGTGTGACCCCTTCACCCTCAAAATAAAGAAAAAATTGTCAGCTTAAATATAATTAAATATTCATGCATGCATACACATACACACACACACACACACACGCATGCACATGCACGTACACATGCACACACAAGCCCATATCCAGCTTCTACAGTTTTACTGATAAATTAAATCAAATACTGTTGGAATGAACACTATCAATTTTTCTCAGAAAAAGAACCTGAATAGTTGGGATCATATAATTTTATGTGAACAGGTTCACCTGATATTTATACTTTAGTAACAAAATTTAAAGAACATATTACCAGAAAATAAAAATTGTAGATAATGTCTTTGTGACTATCAATATGAAATCCTCAAAACTTTTTTGCATTCTGAATCCAGTGAGATATTAAAATATACAGCATCATGGCCAGATTCCAAGTACTCAAGATACCTAAGACTGATAACAGCATTTGAAATTCTATCAGTGCTAGTTACTGTATCACAAATTAAAAGAGAAACACTGTGTGATCTTTTCAATGGGTTCAGGGAAAACCTGACAAACTGGATCTGCAGAGCCAACTGATTATAGTCAAACAAACCTGAACAATGCCGACAGAATGGTAGGGAGAACACATGGTAGACATGAAAGCAAGGCCCACTGTAGTGCCAGAAAGTTCTGTTGACCTGAAAGAAAAAAAAAAGACACATTTAATTTGAACTATTACTCTAAGTGCACTGTAGCACTGTAGCACTGTCTTCCTGTTGCTCGTCGATTTTGCTCGAGCGGGCCCAGTAATGTCCCCATTGTGAGACTTGTTACTGCGTTTGGCATATTGAATACATCACGAGTGAGTGATCACTCTAAATGCATTGGCAGAAAAATGTACAATGTGAATCAAAATTTGAAAAACTTTGCTCTGGGAGTTCAGGAGCTTCTCCCAGACACACTGTCACCCACGGTAGGTTGTCAAACATAGTCTGAACATGCCCTGCAGTACTCAGGGGTCACTAGGGTTGCACACAGCAATGGTCAGGGTTATGGGTCCAAGAAGGGTTGAGGTTTTCTTTAATAACACGTTCTTACGTCACCAGAAAAACAAGTGCCAGATACAATCACTTTTAATATCTCATTTTTAGTTCATGCTTATTGTATTTTATTTGGCTATTGTTTGTTTTTTGAGTTACATCGCATGGTGCTCAGGACTTACTCCTGTTTCTATGCTCAGGGATCACTCCTGGCAGGCTTGGGGAACCATATGGGATATCAGACATTGAACCTGGATCAATGAGCAAGGCAAACACTCTACCTGCTATTCTATCACTCTGGCCCCAGCTATTATATTTTTCATTGTGAAAGTCATACCTTGTCCAAAATAATGGGGAAAATATTATCTTAATAAATATTAAATTCTTCTGCCCCTCTCAGAGAGTCCGGCCAGCTGCAGAGAGTATCCCGCCCGCACGACAAAGCCTGCAAGCTCCCTGTGACGTATTCGATATGCCAAACACAGTAACAAGTGTCACAATGAAGACGTTACTGAGCCCGCTCGGGCAAATCGATGAATAATGGGAGGACACTGACAGTGAAAATATTATTAAACAATATTAAATATTAAATATTTTATTTGTTTGTATTTTTGGATATTAATATTACTTTGAATATTAATATAACGTTTTGTTTGAAGTTATATATTTTTATATATTTTGATCTTGTTTTAGTATTCTTAGCTACCTAAGGATTTGGACTTAGGACTCATTTTTAAAAATTTCTCTTTTTGAATTATGCTATTGAAACATAGCACAGCGGTAGGGCTTTTGCCTTGCACGCAGCCAACATGGCCGACCTGAGTTCAATTCCTTCACCCCTCTCGGAGAGCCCGGCAGGCTACCGAGAGTATCTCCCCCACACAGCAGAGCCTGGGAAGCTACCCGTGATGTATTTGATATGCCAAACACAATAACAACAAAGTCTCTAATGGATACGTTACTGGGCCTGCTCGAGCAAATGGATGAACAACGAGGTGACAGATCTTATTGAAAAGGATTTTGAACCACTTGTGCTTGCTTTAACTTTTTAACTTTTTTTTTTATCAATTTGTACTAATCCCTTTTACTAATTTTGTAATTTAATTCCTTTCAAAAGCCTGAGATTGTTTGTCTTTACACATTTGTAAGCAATATAACATTTAGGCCATAACTACTGTGCTTAGGGTTTTACTCCTGACTCTGTGCTCAAGAATCACTCCTGGAGGTACTCAGGGACAATAAGTAGAGCTAGAGATGTAAGTGGGGTTTAGTGCATATAAGACAAGTACTGATCTACTGCACTACTTTTTAGTCCTTCCTTTTTGATTATTTTTATCCTATATTTTATTCTGATCTATTCAAGAAATTTACACTTGGCAATTGGATTAACATTTTGTCTCTCCCTTTCTCTCTTTCTCTATCTTTGTTATGTATTTAACAACTTGCTTATGATTTTATGTATATCATATTACTTTAAAATATGGGGATATATCAGAATATGCTCGGCCCTGTATCGAGTCTGATAAGAATTAAATCCTATCTTACTTAGTAGCATGAGATCAAAGAAAATGACTAAGTCTCTCCACAAAATGTGCTATGTTCCATAGTGTTCTCTTGATTCTAACTCACCTTTCAAAATTAAGAAATTGTAGCAGCTATTCTTCAAAGATAACCCCCAGTGAATCAGTCTTGCAGTTTTCGCATCCTGTGTAGTTCCTTCTCTTGATCTGAATTGGCCCAATGACCTGTTCTTTACCAGAAGAATATACCAGAAGTGATATGGTATGATTCTCTCTTGGACTTCTTAAAATACTTCTTATGGGCAAAGTTAACCACTTTGCAAGGTGTTCTGATACCCAGACTGCCATGGGAAAGAAAGGTCAAACTAACCAAATAAAGGACTGTGACTGTACATGGCTGTCTACCTTTCTACTCCAGGCAAGACCAAACATACATGAAGAATCATATATAAGAAAGTTTTGGACAATTTGTTAGGCAGGGATAGAGAACCATATTAGTTAAATCTGACAGGTCTATTCTACTTATTTCCTACAATGTGCACGTTTTTTTCTTGGGAAATAAAGATCCAGTAATTCTAAATCACTCTCTGCTGCTTTGAACTGCAAATTATCTAGCAGAATTTTCTTGATTTATCTAGAGGCATATACTTAGTGGCCTTGTGCATCTTAGTCATTATATTTATTTCCCTCATTTTTCATCACTCCAATAATATGGTAAAGATGTTGAGTTAGAATATTCACTTTTTTAAAAAAAATCTCAAAGTTTGTCTTAATTACCATTTAAAGTGAATATGATTTTTTAAAAACAGGGGTGTAAGCAGTGATAGAGCACTTGCCAAGTAAATGTGAGGCCCTGGTTTTAGTACTTAGCCCTTCAAAGAGTAAAAATAACAAATAATAATTTAAAAAAATAACTGAATTATACCCAAAAGGAGAGAGGGAGAGAGAGGAGAAAAGTGCCTGCTATAGAGGCAAGCAGGGAATGGAGTATGGGGGATAATAGAAGGGAACCTGGGGACACTGGTGCTGGGAAATGTACATTGGTAGACGGATAGGTGTCCGAATATTGTATGAACAAAATCCAATCATGAACACTTTGTAAATAAATAAATTTTAATCAAAAAATATATACTACATGAATTTGGTTATTGCAAGTAACCCATGATAAAAAAAACATTGAATTTTGTAATAAAATTAAGTTTCTAGGTCCGTTAAACTGCTGATTACCTGATTCTAAGGTAATAAATGCCAATTTAAATAATAATAAAAAATGGACTGAATTTAAATCCTTTCCATTATTTAAATTGGTTCTTTCCTTTCTGTAATCCCAATAAATACAGAAAACTTCTGATGAATTATGGTTAAATGTCTAACTTAAAGAGCATATTTAGGATAAGCCGAATAAGAACCTTAAAATATTTAATCCCCTGTGATGGGGAGATAGCTCAATGGTCTTGAAGGCATGCTTTGTATGTGGGAGGCTGGGTTTTAGCCCCGGTACCATATGGTCTGCTATTCACTGCCAGAACTAATCCCTTGAATACAGAGCTGGAAGCAACCCCTGAGCTCTGCCAAGTGTAGCCTTATCCCTCAAAAGGAGGGGAATAAAAGAACACAAAAAAATTAAATCCTTACAGAGAGGATTTATACCTATACACTTAGGTATTACTAGATTTGCTGAGAGTTTGAAAAGATTTTATGCTAAATCTCACACAGAGAGTTAAAAGATAAGATCAATACATACGTGATTAACTGAGCGACATCATGGCGTTTTCTTCTTGGAAGAATACTCCCCCTCCATTTAGAAAAATTGTCCAAGGTAAAACTTGCATTGGGACTTATTTTTATCTTATCTTTGTCATTCCAGATTTCCATTCCAACTAAAGCCACATGAGTATTTAGTTTTTTATAAAGCTGTCCAAAGATAATAAACGGCAAAGCAATGACTCACAATGTCACTGTGAACTTTTATTTTAAAATATTTTAGTAAAAATTTTATATGTTTGTGTGTGTGTGTCACAGAGTAAAGTAGAACCTCTTAATTGCAAAATAAGTATTTTCCCACTAAACTACTAATCTGTATTTCTGGTTTGATATCTTTTTAAAATAGCAATGTAATTTAAACCTCCAAATTTATTTATATAGCATTGAAAAAAAATTCCTTCCAAACAAGATTGTGAAATGGAGTTTATCATCTCTTTTAGAAACACAAGATTCCAGTTCATAGGCAAAACACATACCCTTATGTATTTTAGGTCTACAAACTATGTTTTTTTTTGTTTTTGTTTTTTTTTTTTTAGCAAATATCCAATTGAAATCACTCTTTTTAGAAATTACTTGGAATATACTATAAATTTTTCACTTATCAGTTCATTTTTGTAATCTCATTTTAAGTATGTTTGTTCATGCGCTCTGTAATATTCTCATCATGGATTTCAGAATTAGCAAGGCTGAATTTCTTCTGATTAGAAAATTAAAATACTCTCATCGGGGAGATACAAATCAAAACAACAATGAGGAATCATCTTATACCACAGAAACTGGCACACTTCAACAAGAACAGTTAGTGCCGGTGTAGATGCCGAGAGAAAGGGACTCTCATACATTGTTGGTAGGAATGTCAACAAGTTCAGACTTTTGGGAAAACAATATGGACACTCCTCAAAAATCTAAAAATTGAGCTCCCATATGAACCAGCAATACCACTCCTGGGAATATCTCCCAGAGATGCAAAAAAACACAGTAGAAATGACATTTTCACTTGTATGTTTATTGCAGCACTGTTAATAATAGCCAAAATCTGAAAAAAAACCTGAGTGCCCGAGAACAGATGACTGGTTAAAGAAACTTTGGTACATGTACACAATAGAAATCTATGCAGCTATTAGAAGAGATGAAATAATGAGATTTTCATATAAGTGGATGGACCTGGAGTGTATCAGGTTAAGTGAAATTAGTCAGAAAGAGAGGGACAGACATAGAATGGCTGCACTCATTTGTGGAAGATAAAGTAGCATACTATGAGACTATTACCTAAGGACAGTAGAGATAAGTGCCAGGAGGATCACTCCAAGGTGTGGAAGCTAGCCTCATGTGCTGGAGGAAAAGGCAATTGAGATAGAGAAGGGACCACTAAGTAAATGATGATTGGAGGAATTGCTCGGAATGGGAGATGTGTCCTGAAAAGTAGACTAAGGACGAAACATGATGGTCTTAGTATCTGTGTTGCAAATCACAAGGCCCAAATTTAGAGAGAGTAGGAAGAATGGCCACAGAGTCAAGGGGTGATGAGATGGGGGTGGCGGGAAGAACACTGGGTAGAATGGTGGTGGATAATATGCACTGGTGGAGGGATGGGTGCCTGATCATAGTATGACTGAAACGTAATCATGAAAGTTTATAACTGTATCTCATGGTGATCCAATAAATAAACAAAAATCAAAAAAATGAAAAAAGAAAATTAAAACACTGAGCTAGAAAGATAGTTTAGAGGGCAAGGCACAGACCTTGCATGAAGCCAGTCTGATTGGAACCCTGGCACTATATATTCCTGAGCCCCGTCAGGAGTGAACTGTGTGCCCTATGCACAGTGCCAGGAGTAAGCCCTGAGCACAGCCAGATTTGCCCTTCTACCCCCACACCCCACAGAGGAAAATAACATACTACCTGAAAAAGTGAAAAAAATTCTGAATCTGTGAATCACTACACAGTAAGTATTCCTCTAATTCTTAAGCCTCAACTGCATCAAATTATCTACAATGAATATAGAAAAAAACTTAGTAAATATAAATTATGCTTGAGATTATAGGCATGTTTTAAAAATAAGTGTTAATTGCTATTATAGTTCATTTAACTGCACACTGTTGATCAAAGAATACAAACTTCCACTTAAAAGAATAAAATAAAATTAGGGCCCAAGCCCTAATACAACAAGTAGAGCAATCATCTTACAAACGGTTTGCTCCTCAGCATCCCATATGGTTTCCCACGCACTACCAGGAGGAATTACTGAGTGAAGAGCCAAGAGAAACCCCTGTCCATCTCTGGGCATAAGCCCCAAACAAACAAACAAATAAATAAAATAATAATAATAAAATCATGAAATTTCCCATAACAGATGGAACTAGAGCATATGATGCTGAGTGAAGTAAGTCAGGAGGAAAAGGATCAATACAAATGTGACCCCTCTCATATGTGGAATTAATTTTTGCTATTTGTATCTGATTCTATTTCTCAATTCTTTCTCCAGGCATGCATTTATTTTCATAATCCATGTAAACTCATTTCACTCAGATTATTGGTAAATTCCATCTTGTTAAATTCAACATTCAATAATCAATCCTCAGCATCATTTAATATTATTGATTGTTCTTCTCAGTAGATTTCTATTTCAAGTATCTTAGATTCTCCAATATCTTTCTAATCAATAAGGAATAACAAATTCTAGAAATATGCCCACCAGACCTTTAGGCTCCCACCTCCTCCACTAATCAAATATCATCTCCTCACCCACTTTCCCTGGTTTTCTTTTTTTCAGCCACAACATCCATATTCCATTGTCCTCCAAACAAGGCAATCTAGGTTTTGTCATTAGCATATTTTCTGCCTCTTTGCCCCTTTTCTGTCGGTCCCTGCTCAAGTGTAATCCTATTAGCAAATTCTTCTTTGCTTAACATGGAATCCAAGATGAACCTCATTCTCTTTCTTATTTTTGCTCTGCTTATGTTTCTCTGTAGCACTCATTACCACTATTCATATGACTCATTTTATTTACGGGAGGACTGTGACCATGACCATGACCGTGTCTTCCTGAATTGAATGTATATACCTTGGAGGAAAAAGATGGGCATCAGTTCTATTTGCCTACATTTTATCTGTGATCTGAAAAAACATATGACGTAAAATGCAGCTTAAAAATATAGCTATTCTGTGGGTTCATTAAGAACAATGAATGTGATCTGTGTTGAAAAATAAGCTGTGTGATTAATCATGAATTTATTTTTTCACTTCAGAGCACAGTCAGTGATACTGGGTTACTGGGTTTGTGCTCAGACTTGACAACTGGTGGTTCTCATAGAAATATTAGGAATTGTTAGTATTAGGAATTGTATTAATACAGTAGGCTGAGTATAAGGCAAACACCTTTCACTGTCACTGTCACTGTCTTCCTGTTGTTCATCAATTTGCTAGAGTGGACCCAGTAACGTTTCCATTGTGAGACTTGTTGTTACTGTGTTTGGCATATCGAATAAATCATGGATAGTGTGCCAGGCTTTGCCGTGTGGATAAGATACTCTTGGTAGCTTGCCAGGCTCTCTGAGAGGGGCAGAGGAATCAAACCCGGGTCAGCCGGGTCAGGCGCGTACAAGGCAACACCCTACCTGCTGTGCTAACTATGCTATCTTTCAGGCCCAATAGAATTAACTATAATTATCTTTCTCTTCCTAGTGAATTCACCAAATATTACAAAATAACTCACTCCTTTCAACTAAGTAAGCTGACCATATATGTAACAAATTATCAACTAAAATTCAACTAGAAGGAATGTAGGAATCATTTTTAAAAGATTTTGGAAATTATATGATACTCTTATGTAAAAGAATAAACAGTTGTGTAACTGGCCTTGATATAAAACCGATTTAATTTTAAGTATTTCCTCTACATTTTTCTAATTTTTGATATTAGTAGTTATTAGTAGTATACTTGGTTCTAAGAATTTTTTAGAAAACGTTCAGTTTAGCAATATCAGAATAATTCTGAATATGAAATGAGATAATGAATATGAGCAATGTCAGAAGCATCTTTTTGGTTTTCTTTTTCTATTTTATTTTGTCAAGTGCTTTCAATTGAGACTTTTAAAAAATGTTTTCTAATTGAGCTCTGGAAAAATAAGATCATTCACCTAAATTAACTACGTGTGTGTGTGTGTGTGTGTGTGTGTGTGTGTGTGTGTGTGTGGTGAGTGCATGTGGGGGGGTCTATATGTGTGTGTGTTTGTGCTACACCTAAATATGCTCAGGTTTACTCACAACTCTGTGCTCATGGATCACTCCTGGTGATTACAGAACCAAATGCAGGCCTGGAGACTCAAACATGTCTTATTTCTCCAGTCCAAAATATCTGTTTTACCTTCATGGTCCAGTAGTACGGCAAAGATGAGAAAAAAATCCCTCATACAATATTGACCAAAACTTAAATGATAAAAGTTTTGGTCACTCTTCTGGCATCTGTCTGAAGCATTAGTCCTAGTGTTAGTGTTGACTCTCTTTGCTGTTCAGTGATAATTTGTAGAAATATTCAATGACACTTCACTTAATCACTTCACTTAATCGCCGTTATTCATCGATTTACTCGAGCGGGTGCCAGTAAAGTCTACATTCATCCTGGTTGCGTGCTAGCATAGCCCAATGGTATCTGTTCATTCTAGGAACATGCAGAGCCTCAAACCGATCATTCAAGGTCTTGACAAAGAAGTCTGACCATCTTGTAGGTGGGCATCCACGTGATCTTTTGATGTCCCGTGGAATCCAATCAGTAATGGCTCTAGTCCAGCGGTTGTCTGTAAACTTCATTACATGTCCAGCACATCTGATTTTTGATGTCTTGGCAAATGAGACAGCGTCCCTGATTCTTGAGCGTTGACGAAGATCAGAACTCCGGATTCTATCCCTCATTTGAGTGAATCGTGATATTCCAAGCATAGCTCTTTCGATTCCTCTTTGAGAGACCCGAATAGCGTTCTCATCCTGTTTTCGTAGGGTCCAGGTCTCTGAGGCATATGTTAATGCAGGAAGAACAGTGGAATCAAAGAGATGTGCTCGTAGCTGGAGGTTCTTTGTCCTTTTAGTTATTTCTTCAACGCTCTTGAAAGCATTCCAAGCCATTCTCTTCCTCCTACGCAACTCAGGTGCCAGGTCATTTATCATGTTGATTTCTCGACCTAGGTATATATAACTGTTGCATTCGGAGATGGTGGTTCCGTTGAGAACGAATGGAGCATCAGGAACAAGGCTGTTTCTCATAAACATTGTCTTCGTAAGATTCAGCTGTAGTCCGACCTTTCCACATTCACGGTCAAAGTCATTCAGCATTTGTGCTGCTTGGCTAATGTTTGGTGTTATTAGAACGATGTCATCAGCAAAGCGGAGGTGGTGTAGTTGCCGACCATCTATCTTCACTCCCATGCTTTCCCATTCCAGTCGTCGCATGATGTTCTCGAGGGTGGCACTGAAGAGTTTTGGTGAAATGGTATCACCCTGTCGAACCTCTCTCTTGATATGGATGATTACTTCTTTGTAGAATGGTGAGATCTTGGTAGTGAATCCGCAATAGAGCTCACAAAGGATCCTGATGTATTGAGTTTGTACACCCTGATTGGCTAGAGCTTCCATAACCGCTTCTGTCTCAACAGAATCAAAGGCCTTCTTTAAATCAATGAATGTTAGACAGAGCGGCATCTTGAACTCCCGAGAAACCTCAATGAGCTTAGTAATCGTGTGGATATGGTCGATGGTACTGAATCCTTTTCGGAATCCGGCTTGTTCACATGGTTGTCCTTCATCTAGTGTTCTTCCAATCCTATTCAGGATGACTTGAGTGAACAGTTTGTAGATGACAGACAATAGGCAGATTGGGCTATAATTGCCAATGTCGTGGATGTCTCCCTTCTTGTATAGTAGTACAGTCCTGCTGGTTTCCCATTGGGATGGAACCTTGCATTCAGACAGGTAGCGTGTGAAGAGCCGAGCCAATGTATTGATGAGTACTGATGGTAAGTTCTTCAGGTGTTCAGGTCTGATCTTGTCTGGGCCAGGTGCTCTTTGTTTCTTTACCGACGAGATGGCATGTTGGATTTCGGAAGGGAGAACACTGGGAACGACATATCCATCATGTGGTATGTGGTATGTGGGCAAGTGGACGTGGCTATTAAAGAGATCTGAGTAGAAGTCATGAATAATCTTCTCCATTGCCCTTCTGGAATATGTGATAGATCCATCACGATGTCGGAGGGCAGTCATCTTGGTTTTGTAGTTGGTGAAGGACAGGCGGGCATTACGAATGTTTTTCCCAGCTTCTGCCGCATCTACCAGTACTGCTGCTCTCTTGTTTTTGAGGTCATCCTTGATGGCTTCTCTGCACTTCTTTGCCAGTTTGGATGTTCGCTTGTGGTTGCCTGAGGCATGTGCCAAGCCACATTGGCGAATAAGTTCAAGAGTGTTCGAAGAAAGGCGGTTTTTTGTGGTTATCTCTCTCTTGGCATTCTTCACACAATCATGGAGGTGCTGAATCATTCGATCACATTCCTCATCAATGTTGTCAATGACGGCATCTTCCCATGTTGCCACAACAGAGCCAAAGAGCTCCCAGTTGGTGGTTGTTCTGGGAGTCCTCTTCTTAAACCTTGCATTCTTTTCTCCTCATTCTGTGAGGTAGAATTTTGCACGAAGAAGACGGTGGTCTGATCCCGTTTGGAATTTTGGGACAACAGCAACATCGGTTAGGCAAAACTGCCGATTGAATATGATGTGGTCTATTTCATTGTGGAACCGTCTATCGGGAGACTCCCATGTCCAACGTTTAGATTCAGCCTTTTGGAACTGTGAGTTACCATGGAAGGTTTTGGTTGACATGATGAATTCAGACAGTCTGTCACCCTGTTCGTTCCATTCCAGGCCATGGGTCCCGATGTGGAGTTCATCGACTGATCTTCTTGGTCCTATTTGGCATTAAAATGACCGACAATGATCTTGTAGAAGGTGTGATCTTCTTTATAGAACTTCTCCAGCTCCATGTAGAACTTCTCAGTTTCTCTTTCACCATAACTGGATGTTGGTGCATAGACAACAAAGATAGAAACTGCCGGTAGTGAGCCACATCTATTCAAGTGTAATCGTCCGATTCGGGTTGTTAGGCATTCAAATGAATCAGTGCTCCTGGCTAAGTTTGTGTTGACAAGGATACCAACACCACTGACGCCTCTTTTATCACATGTTCCAAGGAACAGTTCTTCTCCAGTGTCGAAAACGGCATGATGTGATTGATGTCTTCTCGTTTCAGTCAGACCAATGATGTCGTACTTGATCTTTCGCGCTTGTACCATAAGGTCTTCAATGGATGCAGTAGATGCCAGCGTACGAGCATTAAAAGTACAGACAATCATTTTTGTTTTTCTGCGTTTTGGCAGCCTATTTCTGCCTTGGTTTGGGACTGGATCTGTCAGTAGCTAGACAGTTACGCCCTCCAACTGCCATGTAACCCCAACAACGGCCAGGATCCAGAGATTATCACAACAAGCTCCCGGGATAGCACAAGGCAGAGTCTCCTACCCTGTGCCTGACTATCCTCGCCAGGGCCCAACAGCTGAAGACCTCCAGGCCCCAGCCAAGGCCTTACTGGGGCCACTCTTCACACACTTGGATAAGCCTCAGGCATAACAGAACTGGCAGAGGAAACCAGGTGTGTGGGACCCGGGGCTGAGATCTCCAAGCCTGCACGGTTTGGGACTGGACCTGTCAGTAGCTAGACAGTTATGCCCTCCAATGACACTTCATTGAAAATTATTCAAGTTACATTTAATAAAATATATCTCACCATATTGACGTAATTGGTCATCTCAAATACTCTTTTTCTTATTTCCTCTGGATCTTCATTATATTTTTTAAACTAGAAAACAAGCAAGAAAAATGTGGGCACTGACATAAATGAATATAACTGAAGGTTTACCCCCCAAATATGTTTATAATACTTAACAGCAATTAAAATTCAAGACCAGTTATAAATATTAATACTCAAAGTTGAGAAAGAAACTGCTTCATTTTATTTCTTTAGCTCAGTTAAAATACATTAGGGGCTTAGGAAATAACTCAAAGGCCTAGTGCTTATACTTTGCATGTGGAAGATTCAATCAATCACCACATGGTTTCCTGATCACTGCTGAGAGCAAGAAACCCCAAGCCAAGAGTGACTCCAAGCACAGCCAGGTAGGGCCACAAAACAAAACAAAGCAAAGTAATTTTATGGACTTTAATGGTAGAGGGGAAGTACTAGTGTAGTATAAAGGTCTACGGGATTATTCTAAATATAGTCTGTTAAAATACCATGATTTCCTATTCTGTGCAAAATAGAATTTATTCATAAAGGATTATGAACAACAAATACATTCAGCATAATAAGAAAGAACGAAGATTTGTTGCCTGAACAAATTAATTTTCACTTTTTAAGATTTCTTTTGAGATAACACATGTAAATCTCAGTTTTAAAAAATTCCAATATGTAAAAATGAAATCATTTTTTTCTGTTTTGTTTTGGGGTAATATCCAGCTGTGCTCATAGCTTATTTCTAGCTGTGCACTCAGGTTTCTCTGCTGGCAGAGCTCAGGGAACCATATGGTTTACAAGGCAAGTCCCTTACACACTGTGCTATTTCTCTGACAGCTAAAAATTAATTCTTATGAAAGGAGATGATCAATAAATATTATTTTGAAATCATCTTTCTCAGATTTTATTCATTGACCTTTTAATAATTACCACTTGCCAATAAGTATAAATTTACCAATGATTTTTCTATTTAACTGAGAACCAAATGACAAAGTAACTTAAGTGGAAACTATTTGTAGCTCTTAAGATTTAAAAAAAATGGTGCAATAAAGCACAAAAACTAATGTATGCATATTATTAGCACATTCTTAAGGAGAAATCATATCAGTCTAATTACCTATAAATTTAATTCAGAATATTTTCTAAAATATAATAGCTCATATTCATGATTTTTAAAATGGATCCACATATTTAAAATCTCACACAATGAAAAGACTTATCTAGAACATTTTAAAGGCACAATTATCTGATATAATTACCTCACCATTATCCAGTACCAAATAATATTCTATGTATTTCTTATTTTTCTGAGCTTTCCGATCATTAAATTTCTACAATAAATATAAAAAATAGAATTATTAGGCAGCACGTTTTCTATAAAACTTATTATTTTATTCAAAACATAATTTTATTAACTCAGTGAATAGAGATAGAAACGACAATATTAAAGTTTTAACTTTAACACCAAAATTATCCATAGCCAAAGTTCAGAATGTTAAAATTGGAAAAGAGAAATGTATTCTTTTGTCTCTTCCTTTTGTTTACCAAAGTGTTTAATCACTGCACATGTAATCAAAAAGGAGTATGAAACCAAAATCAAAGTCCTTAGATTTTATTTTTTTTATTTATTTAAAAATTTTTTATTAGTCAATCACCATGAGGTGCAGTTACAGAGTTATAAACTTTCATGCTTGCATTCCAGTCACACAAAGTCCTTGGATTTTAGAGCCCAAGACTGTCCACCATCCTGTTGTGATATAGAAAAACATTGACCTTTGCATTCTCCTAATGTTTTTTCTGAGTCAATCTTTATTTCTGTTCCTGTGAAATCTCTTCCTCTACTAAGAGCAAGATGCATGAATCCTTCAGAAACCCAGTCAGTTATCTCTCCTTCCTTCCTTCCTTCCTTCCTTCCTTCCTTCCTTCCTTCCTTCCTTCCTTCCCTCCCTCCCTCCCTCCCTCCCTCCCTCCCTTCCTTTCTTCCTTCCTTCCTCCCTCCCTTCTATCCCTCCTTCCTCCATGCAGTGGTCAGGGGTTACTCTTGGCTCTACACTCGGAAATCACTCCTGGTGGGCTCTGGGGACCGTATGGGACGCTGAGGATTGAACCCAGGTCAGCTGCATGAAAGGCAAGTGCCATACCTACTGTCCTATCTCTCCATCCCCACCCAGACATTTTTCTTCTCAGTAGAGCTGGGGCTCATTCTTATCTCCCTAGTGTCTCTATTTTATGTTCCTTTTCCTCAAAAAAATCAAAAACACCCATATTTCATAGTAACAGATGTATTTTGAAAAGTAACAGATATATTTTCTCCCAAAATTATAAACCATCAAAACACTTTCTGCTTCATTTCTGGAAAGGCATGTCTTTTAGCCAGTGAATAGCTTGTACTCATCACATCAGATGATGGAAGGGAGACATTTAGGTATTATATAACAAAAAATTGGTTACCCCCAACCCCACATAAGAGTTCCAAATCATGATCTATACACTAGGTTTATAGAAGTGAAATAATCATGGCACTTCTGCTTGAGGAATTGACTCAAAATAAGGAAGCAAATATAAATTTGTCTAATCATAACCAGTGCTATCACTGTATCGCACTGTATCACTGTCATCCCATTGTTCATCGATTTGCTCAAGCGGGCACCAGTAACATCTTCATTTGCCCCTCTCTCATGCTAGTGTAGCTCGATGGCGAACTGGGGGCTCTTCCAGGGTCAGGGGAATTAGGACCGTCATTAGCACTATAGTAAGGATTAAATGTCAGAATGTGAAAATGAGGGACAGAGTAATAGTTACAGAATAGAAGATCAGGGAAAGCACTTTAAAGTCCACCCTGAAGCATATTTAAATTTTTATGAATACACAAATTATTTATCTTCCCTCGTCTAGCTTATCATTTTCACAAACATTTGTGCTTCAGGATCAACTCTTTCCATCTGTACTAAAGTAGCTAATTTGATACTTATATTATCCAATAAGAAAAGACAGGAATATGGGGTCCAATAATAATGAGTATTTTTCATCCGTAGCTTTCTAGATATTATACTAAATGCTCGAGTGGGCCCAGTAATATTGTGAGACCTGTTACTGTGTTTGGCATATCGAATACATCATGGGTAGCTTTCCAGGCTTTTCCATGTGGGTGAGATACTCTCTTGGTAGCTTCCTGGGCTCTCTGAGAGGGGTGGAGGAATCGAACTCAGGTCAGCCATTGGCTGCATGCAAGGCAAATGCCTTACTCACTGTGCTCTAGCTCCAGCCCGATATGCCAAACACAGTAACAAGTCTCACAATGTTACTGGTTCCACTCGAGCAAATCAATGAACAACAGGAGGACAGTGCTAGAGTGATATACTAAATGCAATAAAAATATTAGAAGTCTTTAAAATTAAAAGAAAATATAATGTATTCTACAGAAAAATAATTGCAGTTACTAGTGTATGGAGAATAAATTCTACTCAGACAAGCATGAAAGTGAAGAAATCAGGTAGAAGTTGCCACCATGGTTACAATGAGATGGATAATGCTGCAAGGTAGTTGGGAAGAAGGAACACAGAGAAACAGAGTACGTGGCATCTTTTGCTTATACAGCTGAGGAAGGATGATGGAGAGAGAGAGAGAAACCAATGACAGTTTTAATATTTGGCCAGGAGCGAGTGATAAATAGACTGAGGTGGGAAATAATAAGGAAGAAGCAAATTTTGTTTGATGTTTATAAACTGATCATTCTACTTGACCCCATTAAGTTTGTTACATATCAGAAGTTCAAATGGATAGAGGAAGGGAGTAGTTTGGATTTGGAGAAGCAGTCAAAGTTGGAGATTATATAATGAGAGTGATTAGGAAGAGTGTCTGTTTAAAGAAGGCTGTGCTATACAGAAAATAATTTGTAAATAAGGCAAAAGACTGTACCCAGGGTTGAGCTTAAGAGAGTATAGAAAAGAGATAAAAATTAGCACATAGAGAAGAGGTAATAGTTCCAACAGAAAAATTAACTGAATTATAGTGCTAGTAGATGATATGAAGAAACACAAAACAATAGGGTGCCATGAAAACAAGAGCACTGTGAATGATTATCAAGAGTTGGGAACAGAAATAAAAGGGCTGTAACAACCTCACCCAGGAGATCCACATTAACAAGATCACAGGGACCATCACCAAAAGTAGTTCTTCTGGCTACTTGTATTTCTCCAGTAGGATTTAAATCCACAAAACATTGAAATCAGCAAAATTTTTTAAAAAATTTACACTATTTCTTTCCAGTGCTTATGAACTCTGAGATATTTAGGAGAGATTCATATATGAACAGGATTCTAAAGAAACTGAGGGAGCCAGAACTATAGTACAGCCGTAGGGCATTTCCCTTTCACATGCCGTCTAGGTTTGATCCTAGCACCCCATATAAACTTTCTAGTCTGCCAGGAGTGATCCCTGAGCAAAGAGCCAGGACTAATCCCTGAACACTGCTGTGTATGGCTAAAACAACAGCAGCAACAACAACAACAACAACAACAACAACAACAACAAAATCAATGTTAAAAAAATGGTGTTGAATTCACACCCATGGTCCTCAAAGATGCAAGGGAAGCATTGCGCTGATTAGAAAATGATTTTAATATATACTCTGTAGTTCCAAACAAAAGTTATATGTATTTTCTTCTATTAATTGGAATAAAATTCCATATGTAAAGTTGTCTGAGTTCCTATAAAAATATTGGTTTTATTTTTCTTGTTATATCCCCAGGACTTTTTAGAAAGATTCCTTATGATCCCATTCATAAATAACAGGATATTTTACTCAAAGTCATACTAACATTTAATACCTTAGTCATACATTGTAGAAATGCTTTAATAGACTTCTTTTTATTAGTAACTATTATATCTAAAACTTCTTTTAATCCTTAGAATCATTAGTAATAGCTTATATGTAAATACCTTAATAAATCATCATGTGCAGCAATGGTTTAGTTTTATTACAGTCTGCTAATATAACAATGAATATAACATGTCAGTCCATTGTCATTGTAAATATTAGAACCCAGGACTACTAATATAGGATCCCCGAATATATCACCAAGGAAAACTAAAGGTGTACATACAATCAGACTGGAAGCAGGAGGAACCACTGCCTGCCGAGATCCATGTGCCCATAAAACATCATCCATTCCACAAGAACTGTTCATCTTTTCATCTGGATCATAATTGAAGAGCGCATGTTCCTGCTCATCCTGATTTGTGGGGCCCAAAGGTTCAATGAAGTAGCTTTGATCTCCATGACTGAAGTAGCCTCTGAAAAACAAATTGTTTTATGCTTCTTGGTGCTATAGACACAACTCTCTGAAAAGATACAAATGTCCAAACATTCCAACTTTATGGCAGTAGAATACTACATAAACTATAGCTAAAGATACCTTCTTTGGTGATCTAAACTAATCTTCTCCTTGAGGATATGAATCCTGCTGGGGGTGAGACTTCTGCATTATTGAATAGCTAACTTATCCCATAGTTAACACAAGAATGGAAATTTCCTGAATTTCAAGAGAGTGTTCTTCCAATGTCCAGACTAGTCTTCTATAAAGGTACAAAGTGAAAAGGGAAATCAAAGTATTAAAGAGGGTACACATAGAATGCTTTGGACCCTAGACTACAAAAATGAGAACATGAAGAAAAGAAATCAAGGGTAGTGGGAAGTAAGAAGAGATATATAAACGTTCAAATTGTGTCTTTTAAAGAAGCATGGGCAGGAGTAGGGAACCTGGGGACATTAGTGAAAAGAAATTTGTACTTGGGGTTGGATTGGTTATGGAATCATGTATGCTAAAACTCTACTATGAACAAATTTAAAAACCATGGTGCTAAAATAATGTTTTAAAGTTTTAAGTGGAAAATATTTTATAACCTCTTTCAACATAGAAAGCACAGAAAATCACCATTAGGGCTGGAGTGATAAAATAGGTGTACAACAGGTGATGCTTGCCTTTCACATGTCTGACCCAAGTTCTATCTTCAGCACTACACATGGCTCCCTGAGTACAACCAAGAATAATCCCTGAATACAGAGCCAGAAGAAAGCCTGAGTGTTGCTATATGTGGCCCCTAAACAAACAAAAATGATTACCCTTATTTCTCTTGAGATATAAATAAGGATTCTGATCCTATTACATAACATTTGTGATAGATAAGAACATTACTTAAACTCACATAGACTCAATTTCTCCATAGATGAAATGTACATAATAAAACCTAGGTAAGTTGGAACGTTGTAACCAATTAAAGAAATAATATGTGAAGCATACAGTGAAAAGCTCATTGAAATTAATGGCTCACCAAGAATATTTTACCCAGCCAGACTCTCATTCAGATTTGAAAGAACAATACACAACTTCACATACAAACAACAGCTCAGGAAGTTCATAGACAAAAAACTGTTGGGATATAGCTCCAAATATTTTAGGCTTAACATTGCTTTGCCCTTTCCCCCTTGGCGAGGAACTCAGCTTTATTACAGTGCTCCTGAGGCACTTCCATTCCATTGTGTTTACCTGTAAATTCTTCCCTATGCTCTCCTTCCCAACCAGTTAACCAGCTCTTCCCCTAATCAGAATCTGTTAATTATTTGTAAGGTCAGATTCTTCTAGGACACTGAAATTGTATTGTAAGTTAATATTGTCTTTCTCCTTTCCTTATGTCTTTTGAATAGTTTATTTTAAAGCAATGCCCTCTTTGTATAGATACAGGAAGACTGTTAATTTTATGCTTTGTAACTTAGGATTTAATTGACTTTGAATATTATTCACTCCCAGGTGTCTGCTTTCTTGACTTAAGCCTCAGTTGCCCTTAGTTCCTAGCATCCCCAAAGCAGGGTCCTGATGAGAGACTGAATGGACCCAGGGCAAGCTGTGAGCTACCCTGGCATGAAATGGGCCAGGCCAAAGTGCAACGATTCGTAACTATAAGTTAAGAGCTTGATCATAGACAAATGCTGTCATGATCCAAAAGTAACGATGAGACTAGGACCCTGCCCTGCTAGGGATACAAAAGACTATCTGGACTGAGCACTGTAGTCTGAGATTGAGATGGCCCTAGGAGAGCAATTCTATAAGCTTAAGGTATTTCTTACTGTAGCCACACAAAATGATTTATATTATATATGCTTATATGTTTGTTGGATAAGGAGAGGAGAAACACACCCAGGGGATTCTGCTCTAGAGTGGGTCAATTTGATAATGAGAATCTGTCCTAGAAGCAGCTTTCCCCGAGGGAAAGAACTTTACCCCTGTTGATTGTGACCACACCTATGTGTAATTGTTACCACAATCCCTCATGCTAGGGGATTTGATGAGACTGTAAGAATGGGCAAGGGAAGGCAGAGGAGAGTGACCAGAATGAATGGAGAGAGGATTGGAATAAACTGAAACTGAGACCAACCAGCCTGGCCCTCCTTCCTTCCTTCACCTACTCATCACCATAGAACTCCTCAGGGTGGGGGATGAGACATGAGACTACCGAACGCTGGCTGCGGGAGAGATAGACTGCCGCCCACTGCTGTCTTTTTTTGAGTTTATACACAAAACCATTGTTACAAGAACTAAATATGTTACTTTAAGATAAGACAAACTCCACAAATACACAAAACACCTACATAAAGATGTCACAGATCCCCATAATAATAATCTCCCTCAATGTTAATGGACTAACTACACCAATCAAGAGGCACAGAATGGCAGGGTGGATTAGAAAATTGAATCCGATACTGTTGCCTGATTATCTGAACAATTAAAGCAAACACTAACTCAAAGTCAAAGGCTGGAAAATAATTCTCCAAGAAAACAGCCCTCTCAAAAAAGCTGGGGTGGCCATTTTAATATGAGACCACATAGACTTCAGGTTGAAGAAGTTTATAAGAGACAGTGAGGATTATTTCTTATGATCAAGGGATCTGTACATCAGGAAGAACTAACATTCCTAAATATATATGTGCCTAATGAGGGACCATCAAATTACTTAAATAGACTTGAAGAGAGATTAAGATAGCAACACAATAATAGTTGGAGATTTCAACACAACTTTGTCACCTCTTATAGATCAACCAGACTGGTCACGGTCACGATCCTCCTGTTGTTCATCGATTTGCTCGAGCAGGCCCAGTAACGTCTCCATCATGAGACTTGTTGTTACTGTGTTTGGCATATCAAATACGTCACGGGTAGGTTGCCAGGCTCTGCCGTGCGGGTGAGATACTCTCAGTAGCTTGCCAGGCTCTCCGAGAGGGGCGAAGGAATCGAACTCGGGTCGGCCATGTTGGCTGGCTTGTAAGGCAAACGCCCTACAACCAGACCAAAGTTCAGGAAAAAAATGCAAATTGTTCTCAGTGTACATATGGAATCTTTCTCCAAAATAAACCACATACTGGGCCACATAAATTACCTCCAAAAAATTTAAAGTATAGAAATGATATCAACTACCACTTCAGACCATGATGCACTGAAAATGGAAGTAAGTCACACACAGAAATGAAGAATCAAATCAAACACCTGGAAATTATACAGCTAGCTACTGACCAATCAATGGATTAGAGAGAAAATCAAAGAGGAAATCAAAAGATTCCTGAAAACAAATGATAATGAGAACATGAGTTACCAGAAATTGTGAGACACAGAAAATGTAGTGTTAAAAGAAGTTTATGGCTCTGCAAGAATTCGTCAGGAAAGAAGAAAGAGCTCACATCAATAACTTAACCTCACAGCTTAAGATTTTGGAAAATGACCAACAAAAAGAGCCCAAAGAGAACAGAAGAAGAGAATAATAAAACTTAGAGGAGAAATTAACGAGCTGGAATTTCAAAAAACAACCCCCAAATCAATGAAACCAAACTGGTTCTTTGAGAAATTAAACAAGATGAATGAACCACTAGGAAAACTCACAAAGAAACAAAAAGATAAAATCCTAATAAACCAAATCAGGATACAGAGGGTGATATCACAAAAGAAACTGCAGAAATCCATAGAATCATCAGAGATTAGTTTGAGAATCTTTATGTCATGGAAAAAGAGAACTTTGAAGAAATGGTTAAATTCCTGGATTCCTATAACTATCCAAGGCTGAACCAAGAAGATTTGGAATACTTGAACAAACATATGAGCATTGAGGAAATTGAAATGGCAATTGAAATTCTTCCCCAAAATCAAAGCCCAGACCCAGATGGATTCATTAGTAAATTCTTCCAAACCTTTAAAGAGGAACTTCTGCCATCCTTTATTAGCTTTCCCATGAGATTGAAGAAAAAGAAGCAGTCCCAAACAGTTTCTATAGATGTCACAAAAAAAGAAAATTGCATACCAATATCCCTGATGAACACACATTCAAATATCCTCAACAAAATCCTAGCAAACAGAATCCAACAACTCATCAAAAAGATCATACACCATAACCAAGTAGGATTCATCCTGGGGATACAATGATGGTTTAACATTTGCAAGTCAATCAATAAAATACAACATATAAATCAAAGAAAAGATAAAAACCATATGATAATATCAATAGATGCAGAGCAAGCACTTGACAAGATCCAGCATCCATTTATGATAAAAACTCTTAAAAGTATGGGAAGTGAAGGAACTTTCCTCAATATAGTCAATGTCATCTACCACAATCCCATGGCAAGCATTATTCTTGACGGGGAAAGACTAAAAGCCTTTCCTGTAGGACCAGGGACAGTACAAGGTTTCCTATTACCGCCACTCTTATTCAATATAGCACAAGGCGTACTTGTCATAGCATTAGGCAAGAAAAAGGTATCAAGGCCAGATACAAAAGGAAGAAGTCAGTCAAGCTTTCACTATTTGCAGATGACATGATACTATACCAAGAAAATCCTAAAGAATCTACAAAAAAGCTCCAGGAAACAATAAATTTGTTTAGTAAAGTAGCAGGTTATAAAATTGGTACCCCAAAGTCCATGGCTTTCCTATATACAAATAATGAAAGAGAAGAAAGAGATATTAGAAAAACCCATTCACAATCATGCCTTAGAAAATCAAGTACTTCCAAATCAATTTAACTAAGGAGTTGAAGGACCTATAGAAAGGAAACTATAAAAAGCTATAAAACACTACTTCACAAAGTGAAAGAGGACATGAGGACAGGAGGACATGAGGAAATAGAAAGATATCCCATGCATATGGATTGGGAGAATTAACACTGTCAAAATGACAATATTCCCCAATGTGTTATACAGATTAAATGCAGTACCTATAAGGATACCAATGATATATTTAAAAGAAATAGATCAAACACTTTTAAAATTCATATTGAACAGTAATCCCCATAATATTTGCCTAGCTAAATAATAAAGCAACCCTTAGGAAAAAGAAGATGAGAGGCATCAATTTCCCCAACTTCAAACTCTACTACAAAGTGATACTAATCAAAACAGCATAGTATTGCAATAAAGACCAATCTGCAATCAATGCAGGGAGAGAAAGAGACTCTTCTTCATTGTTGATGGGAATGGTGACTGGTTCAGTCTTTTTGGAAAAACAATATAGGCATTCCCCTAAAAGCTAGAAATTGATCTTCCACACAACCAAGCAAAACCACTTCTGAGTATATACCCTCGGCACCCCAAGACACACAGCAGAATTGCTATCTGCACTTTAATGTTCATTGCAGCACTATTAACAATAGCTAGAATATGGAAACAACCTGAGTGTCTGAGAATAGAAGTATGGATAAAGAAACTATGGTACATCTACACAGTGGAATACTATATTGCTGTTAGGAAAAATGAGGTCATGAAATTTGCCTATAAATGAACAGAGTTGGAAAGTACCATGCTGAGTGAAATGAGTCAGAAGGAAAGGGACAGGTATAGAATGATTGCATTTATTTGTGAGATATAAAGAAAACAGTATAAAACTAATATCCATGGCCAGGTAAAATGGGCCAGGAGGACTGGTCAATGCTTGGTATAAGTTCTCAGTATCTGTATTGCAAACCATAATGCCAAAAGGAGACAGAGAAAGAGAGAGAAGGGAAAGAGAGAAAAAGAGACAGAAAGCAGTGTCTTCATTGCAAACCATAATGCCCTAAAGTAGAGAGAGTATGGGGAATATTGTCTGCCAGGAAGGCAGGGGGAGGGTAGAAAAGCGGGGGTATACTGGAGACACTGGTGGTGCGGAATGTGCACTGGTGGAGGGATGGGTGTTGCAACTCTGTATGACTGACACCTGACCATGAACAACTTTGTAACTCTATCTCACAGTTATTCAATTAAAAAATGAAGAACACTTCCCATTGTTAATGATCAATTAATCCCCATGCCATGAGAATAAATTTGGAATAGAGACAAAAAAGAATCGCATTAAGAAAAGATCTCTTTATGGGAGTTTTATATGTGGCACTAGTTAAAGTTTAAAATGTGTCTAAAAAGAAAAAGAAAAGCCATTTCCTTCCTTCCTTCCTCCCTTCCTTCTTTCCTTTCTAGCTTCTTCCTTTTTTCTTTCTTTCTCTATTTTCTTTCTCTTTCCTTCTTTCCTCTTTCTTTCTTCTTTGAGATGGGTTCTCTTAATACATAGAATAATATATAGTCTATAGTGTAATTAATTATGAGGCATATTATATATGACATCATCATGTTTGTTAAAGCACTCTTCTCATCATCACAGGGACAAAGTATTCATGAACTCTTACCTTAGACCCCTACATGTACTGATGCTAGCATCAGAAACCTTTTCATTTATAAGGTGTCCTTGATAATAGCAGTCATCCTAATGAAAAGAGAAAAGGAATTTTGTGAAGGAATGTATGTGTATTTTATAGGTCCACTGGTAAATTGAATTTGATATCTTAAAGAGGCTTTTATATCTACCATTTGTAATATATGTTGTATATATAAGAATATATATAATGTGCATTACAAAACAAGATTATATATAATACTTTTAAAACATTTTACATAAAGCACAGTCAACTTAGAGATATGAAAACACTTCTTAATGTACACTGGTGGAGGGATGGGTGTTCAATCATTTTATGACTGAAACTTAAGCATGAAAATTTGTAACTGTATATCACAGTGATTCAATAAAAACTTATTTTGTTATCTTTTTATTGCAGTTGAGATAATATTGTTATAATAATGTTAACATTTATTCTTTTAGTGTACAAATTTATTGCACCTCCACCACCACTAAAGTTTCAAAGACCTCTACCACTGTCCACAGTCATTTCAAATTATTTCTTCATTCCCCACTCCTCAATGGCCCTCTCCATGGTGCTTAGTAATCTCAATTCTGTAGTAAAAGTCCAAGAGTTGTTATCAGTAAATACTGTCCACTTCTCTGCATTGTTTCTTTATATACCACATGAAAGAAATGTAAAAAAAAAAAGTTTTTGTGGATGAAAGCTCTAACATTAAGCTAATTACCATCAAATAAGTAATTATCACCAAAGTAGAAAATATGAAATAAAATTTAACATAAATTTTGGCTTTGCTAAAATTGTGTATTAAGAGTTGAGTGAAATTTACAGGAAGCCAGTTAACATTTGTAAGTTTAAAACCTGAGTTCCAAAGACATTAGCACTAAATTTTTACTTTGCTCATTATTTTTCTAACATCATTAGCACTAAATTTTTACTTTGCTCATTATTTTTCTAACATCATTTTTCTAACATCTTTCTAACATCTTTCTAACATAGGGCTGGAGCGATAGCACAGCGGGTAGGGCGTTCGCCTTACAAGCGGCCAACATGGCCGACCCGAGTTCGATTCCTCCGCCCCTCTCGGAGAGCCCGGCAAGCTACCGAGAGTATTGGATATGCCAGACACAGTAACAACAAAGTCTCCAATGGAGACGTTACTGGGCCCGCTCGAGCAAATCGACGATCAACGGGAGGGCCTTTACCTACCTTTACCTTTCTAACATCTTAATATTTTTTCCAGTGTTACATTCTTTTCTCTTGATTTATCATATCTCCAAAGAGTCCTGCCATATTAATTAGATTATTGAACCATAACCTGCTTCCATTTGGAGTAAAATGCCTTTCTTAATTCTTTTCTTTGCCTTTCTATTTTAACACAGATGAGTTCCGTCTCATGTAAATTTCATGTAGCATGGTTAGGAAAGAAGACAATGTTTGACTTCTAATAGAAAATGAAACTCTGAGAAAAGGGCAGTTATAAAATATATAACTTTCCATTTCACACTATGATTGCTCTGAACCAGTCAGCAGAGGCTATATTGAAGAGAGAAAAATAGAATTTGGCAAACTAGGCACTGAAGTAATAATCTTGAATCTGACAGTCCATCTTTTAGACAGGTGATGGGTATGAACAATACATGATATGTAATTCTTCACTCTTCTAATAAAAATAGCAGGATCCTTTCACAGGAAATCCATAAAGCCTTGAAGTGGATACCAGGGTTTTTGATACATGCTTTTGTTCTTTTCAAACTGTAAAAAAGTTGAACTTTAAAAAAAAATTATTTCTAAACATTTATTTCTACCAAATAAATTACCAATCCCCTAACTGCAGTTTCACTCTGGCAATCACGCTGCCTTTGGTGTGGCCCAGAGTCTAAGAGAGCAGTGACTTTGTACATCAATACTATAAACTTCAACACCATAGCAATCATATTACCTAAACCATAATAAATTTTTTAAAGAAATAAAATACTTTTAGCCATTCGGATTTCTTCTTTGAGAAAGTTTCTGTTCATTTCGTCGCCCCATTTTTTGATGGGGTTGGGCAGGATGGGATGGGGGGATGGGAGGGATACTGGGACCCGTGGTGGTGGAAAATGGGCAATGGTGGAGGGAAGGGTACTTGGTAATTGTATAACTGAAACCCAAGCACAAGAATTTGTAAGTCTACAACTGTACCTCATGGTGTTTCACTAATAAAAATTTAAAAAAATAAATAAAAGGTAAACAGTTAAAAAAAAGGAAATAAATAAAATACTAAGAAAAACTATAAAAATACAAAAAGTCTTTTAAAAAGAGAGAACAACAAATCTATAAATCTGTTTTACCATGATCTGTGGACTTGTGATAATCTCTTTTCCAGTGGGATTATAATGTGTTTCTGTATAGCCCGATGCAAGAAGATCCCTGGAGAAAGTGGGGGAAAAAAAGGGAGGGGATGATTGCTCACTACATTTGCAAAGTTCAATAATCAAAGTGAGAGCTCTCACTCACTGGGTACATTTAAAAAAATTACTGAACTAACCTCCCAATTCTTCAAACCCTTCAAGACAAAGTCCAAGCATGAAAGAGGTGCTTAAAATGGAAAGGCTGAGAATAACCAGGATATTCCTGAGGAGTGGTCTCTAAACAATTATCTGCTTTCTTACCAAAATTTGCAACTTGAATGACAAAAGATTTGAGGGAAAATGAAACTAAAAGGAGCAATGTTGGTTAAAAATGACTGAGACTGCTTCTCCTTAGCAGTTTCGGATAGGTCAAAAGATTCACCATGTCCGGTCAATTATTTTCAGTCGCCAATGACCACAACTGTGGCAGAGAAGGATTTATTCAAAATTGAGTAGGACAGCCTTAGTAAGGGCCCCTGCAGCATTTTCAATGAGTTGCTTAATTTTATTTTCCAATAGCCGATCAGAAAATAAGAGTCTGAATATGTTTTTGAAAAGAAAAGGAAGTAACTGATATATATCAAATATCATCTGCACATTAGTCTCTTGTAAAAATGTACACTTAATCCTTTCAACAACCCTTCACGATAAATATTACTCTTCTTGTTTTTCACATGAGATTAAATAGTTTAAGTGGCAAAGAATCATACCTAAATCTGCGAGAATAAAAACCTGTTTCATTCCATTAAACCACAATTTATAAGTGATAGTAGTTTTGATTTTTTCAAAAGATGATAACTTAATTGCATTAAAATTCTGCTGTTTTATTCACACTAAGAAATTTCTGTTATATATTAGAAAAAATATTTTTTGTCACTTTATAGAGATTATCATTAAGTTTAGGCAGGATCTAAGGAACTGAAATTTGGAAAGAACTGTTAAATTCAGATAAATTAGATGAAAATAAATATGGTAGAAAAGGACAACAATGCTTGAGAGTGGATAGCTGGGTAAAAAGCAATGAGAGAGAACTGAGACAATCAAATTCTTGGTTTACATTGATTTGTTGATTCTGGACTTTAATATAATTTATGACTAATTTTAAAGAATATAGTAAAATATACTATTTTTTCTGATATTCCATAAAATTTCACAACAAATGTTTCTACTTGTGCCTCATCCATTTTGTTTTATTAACAGAAGCATCAAACCATTAGTTAACTGTGTTTTACCTAATGTGTTTCTACTAGTTAAGTAGGAACAAGTAATTGCTGAATACCCTGAGACTATAGAAAGCAAAAGATTATTTAGTTAAGTTTTGTGAGAGCTATCAATATTGACACATTTAATGAGCATGTCTTTCACAGACTGAATTCCTGTTAGTGAGAATATCAAAAGCAAAGAAACTTACTTGCTTTTTTTCAAATAAAGGACTACCATTTTTCCATTAACTGTCATTTGGTACTTCAATTCAGTTTCAAATTTCTCCTGCAAAAATGGACAACATTTACTAGTAAAATACACACAAAAATATTCTTTTGGTAGACATCTCTGGTTAATCATTATCAAGCAACTTGTGTTTTTATTTAAGAATAGCTGATATAATACCAAAATTACTTCTGCACATGTTACCAAACTGAGCATCTCAGCTGGCTGAATAGGAAAATTATCTAAGTCTTTTATACCCACCTACCTACTATGCATGCTTGCATACATACACACATCAATCCAAGCATTCTACAAATATTGTTTGAGTGATTGTTATATGCAAAAAGACTCCCCAGCACTGGAAAAACAACAATTCTGAGCAAAAGAAACTGCCTTCGTCCAGCAAACTTAAGTCTTGTAGAAGACTATAAAAAAAAATTGTATTATATACTAAGAGAATAACAGCTTCAGGCCAGAAAAAAACGTTTTTGAGAATGTAACATTAAACTGATAGAGGACTGGGATGTATAATTCAGTGGTAAAGGACATCCTGCGTATGTCTGAGGCTCTAGGTTCAACACTCCAAAACAAACAAACAAACACAACTGATGGATTAGACAGCAATGAAGTGTGAGGAAGCTAGTTTTTAGGTTTGTTTTTTTTTTTGCTTTTTGGGTCACATCCGGTGATGCACAGAGGGTACTCCTGGATCTGAACACAGGAATCACCCCTGGCAGTGCTCAGGGGACCATATATGATGCTGGGAGTCAAACCCAGGTTACCTGCTGTGCTATTGCCCCAGCCCCTGAAGTGTGAGGAAGTTACTTGAGAAGGGAAGGTAAACAGACCCCCCAAAATCTATTGACTTTAATTATAGAGACCTCAAGGCTACAAGGAGATAAGAATATGAGATAATGGCATTTCTAATGATAAAGTTTCATGACCTCATTTTCTAACAGCTGTGTAGTATTTCATTTTGTAGACATACCATTTTTTAATCCAAATCATGAATAGCTTTGTAATCCTCTATCTCACAGTGATTCAATAAAATAAAAAATTAAGAAAAAATTTCCTCAATAAAATTAAAAAAGACATGAGCAAATGGCAAGAATATGTACCCCAAACAAGAAGAAATGACCAAATGATTAGTCTTAACTGTTCTAAAAAGAAAGTCTTATCATAAGTAAGTAATGAGCAGAAGGAAAGTGGTTTTTAAGTTGAGATAGATAAGTACGGAAAGAAATACAAAGGGCTCAACCAAAGAATTTTAAATTAAGTGATATTAGATATTGAATTTTGACTCTGTCTATAAAGCAAGGTTATTAGCCATGACTATATTCAACTCTCTGATAATTTCCAGGGCACTTTTATTAAAAATGAATGAATAGATAAAGAGGAATTACATATTCACCATTAAATATTACTCTTACTGAACAACATTTTTAAAAGAGTAATCTTTTGTGGCATGGATTAACCTAGAGGGGATTATGCCAATTGAAATAAGTGAATGGAGGAAGATAAAGACTATGTGATTTTATTCATATGTGGAATAAACAAAACAAAAATAATAATTCTTATATTCTGACAATAGAGTTGTCATTACAGGATATGAGAAGCCAAGGGGGTGGAGGTGGGTAGGGAAGATAAAGGGGCCGATACAATTGTTGTGGACAGAGACTAAGCTTGTTGTGTTGATCATAAAGTAGTTATGCTACATTATGATGAAGCACATGTATGGTAAAGCACAAAATTGTACACCTACGACATGCATTATCATGTTGATGTTACTTTAATAAATGAGTAAATATAGAGATTTAAATATGGCAGACCAGACATGATTGAGAACCACGTATTATGGGCTGAACACTATTTCTACCTGCCCCACCCCCTGTCCTGTCCCAATACCACCTCTTATAAGCCTCCTGAGAAAAGCTTGATTGAGATACAAATAAATAAATAAATAAATAAATAAATAAAAGGAGGAGGAAAAAGATAATCTTTCAGAGAAAACACCATTGATAAGTTTTCATGATTATTTGGGTCAACCACAGTTTTTGGTGGTCAGGGCATGGGAGTAGATCGGTAAAAAAAAAAAAATGGCAACGAATATCAAGGAATTGGTACAGGAAGCCCTAGAATTTCAAGAGAGGCTTTTAGTCTTAGTAGTGGAACCATTGCTATAATATATCTTAAATTCAAGGTCATTTGGAACCCTGGTAGACTTAGCTAAGACTTGAAATTATTCTGATCTTAGTAAGGCATTGGTCTGCCGGATAATTTATTTCATGACCTGAACAAATAGTAAACTAACTTGCATCTAAGGAACTGTACAGTTGAAAGGTAAATGCTGGCAAAAATTGGCTGGTGGCTGTCTTTATAATGTATAGATGCAATAAAGATATTTTTTACACGTGAGATCTTGATTAAGTATGCTTTGATTCATATATATGTATATATATAGGCAATGTGCTTCAATTATTCACATTCATTAATATTTTTACACATTTGTACTTAATAACTTCACCAAATATTTATTTAGTTTATCTTATACATAATAAATGAAATCATAGGTAAAATATTTAAACACCTTTCTGGTCTTGAATTCCTTCCCTAGAAAAATATTTGTAAATGGTTATCACACTGTCCCTGGCACCGTGTTATCCCATCAACGGCCAAGACCCAGAGACTATAAACCCAGCTCCCGGAAGCGATGAATGTGGCTGCGCAACATCTTATTATCTAGTTCTTACTCTTGGAGAACCCGGCAGGCTCCTGAGAGTATCCTGCCCGCACAGCAGAGTCTGGCAAACTCCCCATGGCATATTTGATATGCCAAAACCTGGTAACAATGATGGGTCTCATTCCCCTGACCCTGAAAGAGCCTCTAATGTGGCACTTTCTAAAATTTCAGGGCTAGGATGAAGGCGACAATACTGGTGCCTGCTCAAGGAAATTAACGAACAACGAGATGACAGTGACACAGTGATACAGTGATTTCACTGGAGCTCAAATCTTAAGCATTGTGGTCATGTCTAGTGAAGCTTTTGGAAGAGCTGGCAGGTCAGCTTTCTGGTCCAGTAGAGGGCACAGTTGTATATAAGAAAAGAAACAAGTCCTCTCCTCTCTGCTTTGAGGAGTAAAGAGATTGATGTAACATCCTTTATTACAGAGAGCCCCTTGGGTACATATTTCATGAATTCTGTATATTTTATTTTGTTATTGTATTTCTGGGTCACACCTGGTGGTAATCAGGGCTTATTCCTGTCTTTGCCTTCAGGAATTATTCCTGGTGGGACCGGGGAACGCTATGCGATACTGGGGATCAAACCCAGGATGGCCATGCAAAAGACAAATGCCCTATATGTTTTACTCTCACCCTCACCCAAATTCTTTATGGTTTCAATTTCTCATAAATTCTTTGTGCAAGAAAGACCAAGAGTTTCAATACCAAACTAACAAAGATAACTTGTAAGAACTTAGTTTATATCTTAAGATAGGGTTGGTTTTTTTTAACAGGCTTCACCAGGCGAAAAAAACAAGGGTACTGACAGGAGAAGGATTATACCTCCTGGGTTGTAGATGGGATGTCACAAACTTTTCTAATTTGAGCTTATGATACAAGCATAAAGTAATAACCTCAGAAACTCTGGTGGACAGCAATAAAATATCTGGAATGTACATGACAGCATGGAATCTTTTATTTGTAGAGGAGTCACGATCTGAAATCACAAAAAAATTTCTAGGATTGACTTCTATATGTTATCAGGGAAATAAAATTGCTAAACAGTGAGAAATTTTTAAGTATAAATACTTGATATGCACCATTTGAGAATATTTAGTCTAAACCACTCTTCACTGTTTATCTGATAAATTTAATAAGGCATCTTAATTTTTTGCTAAATTTTATGATTCCACATATGTGATGTAAGAAAAACAGAACTAAAATCAATGACTAGAGAAAGATGTGTTATGAAAACCAACAGTGGGGAAAAGTAGATTTTTTAACTGTTTCTCTAACCAGCAATTACTTTTAATTGTTCAATTACAATATTGGTGTAATTCTTCAGTTACAAAGAATGCTGATGTCACTTGAATAGCGAAAAGTCAATATAACAGATATACGTGTGAGACACTATGGGAACATTCTTGCTCATTCTCTTCTGTTCATCACTCAGTGATAAGGCATTTTCTACTGTTTACAACTGCCTCCAAGGGAAAATACATACATATACAAAATATGCGAGATAAATAAAAATAAGAGTCATCATAGAAAGAAATTGCAACTATTTAGGAAAATTTCCTTCTGATTCTTTACGGAATTTCATTTAATGCTTTTATTCCCATTACAATAAAAATAATTAATTATATAATAATGAAAGTAAGTTTTGAATTGAGAATTTTTTTTGTAGTACAGGATTTAAAGAGAAGAGTAAGGAAGAGTTTTAACACATGTCAAAGACAGAAAATATTTATTTTCCTTTTCAGACAATTTCAAACTTGAAAATTGCTTTCATTCCTACATACAACACAAAACTACGCAGACATACATGTTAGCCCCATCACCAGCAGTACAATATGAAATATACACTAAAAAAAGAAAGAATCAAATGGTTTGACTGACACATCACTTTAGGAAAAAGATCTATTTGGATATACACAGGACTCATGTCCACTTTCACAAAAAAATTTATATTGGCTGGGTTTTACCTAAATGTACTGATTAAAGACAGTAGGGAATCATAAGAAAGGACATGCAGACCTTTATTAAGAAAATCTTTGAGAATGTCAAGGCTGACTGAAAAGAAGATTGCACTGAAAGGCAGAAAGAAAACAAAATAGCTTAATAAATCACAGTATTAAGTACAAGAAGGCTAGACAGAGTCATATGAAGTGGAGTACGGTGAGTTATGACACATTCTTGAATAACTAGATTCTACTTATCCTCTCAAATACATGATCTCAAGACAACCATAAAGATAAGCAGCACAATTACCAACTCAATTTTAAGATGGCAATTTTCTGTGTATGTGAACTTAGAATTTAAACCACCAAGATGTTATGTTTTTATTTTATTTTTTTTAGCTTAATTTAAGGATTCAAAGTAATAGACACACAATTTAGGTGCACTATAGAATGAACACAAGCTGCTTTGAAATTTAGCCCGGGTATTTCCAAAATTTCTCTAACATTAATACAGAATGACGTCCCTCACACATGTATAAACAACTAGAGAATTGCTCTGCAGAACTAAGTATACCATTGTAGGGGTCAGGGATGGTGTAGATTGAGTGGGAGGCTGTGGTGCTTGAACATTGTATGCAAGAAATCCTACCCTTAACATTATTGGAAATAAAGGTGCCTAACATAAAAAATAATAACTTTCTGCAGCAAAAAATAAGATGTGGACACACACACACAAAAAAGACCTATAAAGTTAGGTGTTTTACATGTCATTGCACAGTTCACATAAGGATAGTTTATTTAGCTTTTACATTGGCTGATTAGAGGATTAGGTAGTGGCTGAGTCCTCAGTTAGGTAAACAATGTATTCGTAAGACACACTGTATAAACTTCAACCATTTAAAAGTTCAGGTTGATTTATATGTTCCAGTAACTTCTTTGTGTTTTTTTTTTCATTAAAATGAATTCAGTAGTAGCAGCAGTGATATGGTAATATCTTTGGAGCCTCATCTACCTGTTCTTGGGTATTACTTGTGACTCTATGCTCAGGCATTGTTCCTGTCTGCTCTCAGGGGACAGTATACATGGCCAGGGATCAAACCAGCATTAGTGCTTATCTTGCATGTACTATAATACCTGTACTATCTCTATTATCCCTAAGTTTCTTTTCATAGTATTGAGGAATAACTTTAAAAATGTTATTTTTAAACCTTGGACTTGAATTTCCTCAAACTATTCTGTAAAAAGGATATTTGGAACTTTTAAGGTATAAGAAAGCGCATAATGGAAGCCATATTGATGGGAATATAATGCATGTGAGCACCAACTAATTTAACAGAACATTTTGTGGAAGTGTTGCTGGGAAAATCAGTAAGCCCATACATAAAGAAATAAAATCAGACTGCTTTCTAATATAACACACAAAAATCAATTCAAAATGGATTAAAGACCTCAGTATCAGACCTGATTCTAATATACTGAAGAAAACATGGGCATAATGCCCATAACATTGAAATTAGAGGCTTCTTTAAGGATTCAGCACTGTTGACCAAGCAAGCAGAAACAAAGATGAGCAAACAGAACTACATTAAATTAAGAAACTTGTGCATCTCAAAGATTTTGAGATGACCAGAATCAAAAGAAACCCCAAAGAATAAGGAGAAATATTTCTATACCATTCATCTGATAAAGGGTTAATATCCAAGATGTAGAATCTTATAAGAATAAAAACTCCATAGAACCCATCAGAAACTGAGGCATAGATATGAGCAGAAACTTCCTAAAAGACACGTGATTAACCAAGATGTAGATATGAAAAAATTCTCGGCATCACTACCCATCAGAGAACTGCAAATCAAAACATCCATTCAATATTACCTCACACCAAAGACCTGCACACAACACACAACTAAAACAACCTATATTGGCATTGATATGAAAATAAGTAATCCTTATCCACGGCTGGTAGAAATGTCACTGGTCCAGACATTTTGGAAAACAAAATGGATATTCCTTAAAACAGTAGAATTGATCTTACATAAGGCCCCATCATTTCCACTTTTTAAAATATGTCCCGAGGTCCCAAAACACTTTTCAGAAAAGACATTTGCATTCCTATGCTCATCGTACCACAAGTCAAAAAGAACCCAAGTGCTCTAGAACAGATAAAGAAACTATGGGACATATATATAGTGAAATGATACTATTCTATAAGAAAGATAAAAATCCTGCAACTTACTGCTACATGAATGTATCTGGAGAGTATCATACTCAGTGAAGCTAGGGAGAAAGAGGATAGATACAAAATGAACTCTCTCAGAGGCTGGCTATAAAGAAACATAGTAGAAGCATAACAAATGCCCAAAGATAACAGAAACTGAGAATGGCCTTTCAAAGGAACCTTTGAGTAGGAGTCTGATGAAATAGGATGGGGAGGGGAATATTATAATAAACGGTGGAAGGAAGTGACAAGCATGGAGCTGGAGGTGGTGCTGGAAGGTGGTCAGGTGGTGTGCATGCAACCCTATCAGTAACAGGACTGTAAACTACAGGACCTAAAAAGGAAAAAAACAAGTGCCTATTCCAGAGGCAGGCTGGTGGGTAGGAGCGAAACTGAGAACTGAGAACATAGGTGGAAGGAAGTGGACATTGGTAAAGGGATTGGTGTTGGGACATTGTATGCCAGAAACTCAACCATGAAAAACTTTGTAAATCACAGTGCCTAAATAAAAACAATTGAAAAGAACATTTGTTGAGGTGATTATTTGAGAAAACAGGGTTTACTTGTTTACTTATTTCCTTAAGGTTTTGTTGTTACAAATTTATTTACATTAGAAAAAAATATCCTGTGAGGAACCTTAGCTGGTGATAGAATATATTTGTCATTTACTTCTGTGATTATTATTTATATCTACTCTATCTGTATTTCTCTGGCTCCCAACAGAAATTTCTGAGTGCCAATAATTGAAACATTGTTGAATTAAACTTTATAACCTAGCTTATTTTTGAACAATAAATGTTGAGTGAATTTTGACTGAGAATATTCTGATATTAAGTGTTGATACTTATACAAATTTTTTATAAATGACTCTTTAGGAAAGACTGCTAAATTTATGTTCAATAGCATCCTAACTTTACATGCATATATTTATCTACAATATTTAAATTTGTGTGTGTATGTGTGTGTGAGAGAGAGAGAGAGAGAATGAGAGAGGGAGAATGAGAGAGAGAGAGTTTTGCCACACTAGTCAGTGCTCAGGGCTTGACTCTTCTCTCTTCTCTTATCTCAGGAATCACTGCTGGCAGGTTCAGGGGTCCATTTAGGGTGCTGGTGATTGAACCCTGGTTGTCTCTGTACAAGGAAAATACCCTGTCCACTGTGCTATCACTCCAGCCCAAAGAACATTTTAATATTTAATGACTTTAAAGAAAACCATGAATTTGTTTGTATATATAGATACACTGTTAGATAATGTAATTTTATAAAATTTCTCTCAAAGTACATAGAATAAAATATTAATTGTTATAAGGATCTTAAAACTACTCTGTGTATACTTGGCTCACTTAACTTTACTGTCAAAGTCTTAATTTGCAAAATAATGTTAATTGTAGAAGCCAAATAATGTCTTTTAAGAAGCAAAGCTAATGAAGTAATATTAAATGAAGTAAGCCAGAAGGACAAACACTGGATGATATCACTTATATGTAGTCTATAGAATAATTGGAGGAGAGAATGAAATGGATATATTAAAAGAAGTGCTGCCTAGATCACCCTTGATCTCAGAGTGTGGAGAGGAGGACAGTGAAGGAAAGATATTGAGTGGGAAAAAGAATAGACAGGAAGCAAAGGAGCGCAGGAGCTAAAGCAATCCAAATATTTTGGTGGTGTAAGGAGATGTATAGCTACATACCAAAACCACAAAATCGACAACACTGAAAGCAATAGATCCAGATTTCAGCAATTCAACTTAAAAATAACCTATCAAGGTGGCAGGTTGAGGATGGGGTTAGAAGGACTGGGAGGGAAACGAGGACCCTGTTATAGAGAAGACACTGGTAGTGGGATTGACGTAGGAACATGGTGTGTCTAAAACACAACCATAAGCAGCTTTGTAAATCATGTTCCTTTAATAAAAATTTTTAGTATATAAATAAAAAGAAAAATGAGTATATTAATTATATGTATATACTACAAATGGAATTTTAATTACCATGATACAAGTTTAATTGATATAAGCAATATATCTTATTTGCTATAACAACATATCATAAATATATAATATTATGTATATATTTATATATATTCAAGTTTCTTTGTTGAATCAAAGGTTGTACCTGGTCAACTGGCTCATTGACCTCTCTTTTATGCAGTGGATGAACTCTTTTGGGATAAACCACTTCATACTTCTTTATAGAGTTCACTAGGGGAGGAAAAAGTAAGAGAAGTTTTAAGTAAACAGAACAAACTTAAGCTGGTTGATAATAGTCGTCCTTATTGCATTTCTAATGAATGATGTCACACACCAGAGTTTTAATTTATTTAGGAAAATGTTTCAGGCTCAGACAACAGAAGAGAACCACAAAATAAGAGAACTTCTTTGCCTCTGAAATCTCCCTTAAACATGTACCTTCAAATATTTCTCTTTTTTCATAGTTCCCTAGTTATTATGAATTACTTATGTATTAATTATTACTCATGTAATAAATGTAATTCCTTTCTTTTACTTTATGGCACATACTCTTTTGAAGAATTACCACAGTCCAAGATCTCTACTCTTAATTTTATTCCCCTTTGAAGAAGCCCATGTTCACTATTGAATACCTCTGTCTCTTGCCTGCACAGTTCTTTAAATAAAACTATCTTGCATCACTTAACAAAAACTAAAAGAAGACCCAGTTTATCTTTTTTATTTATAAGAAGCTAAAATATTTACAATTACCTCAAAATAATAACGAGGTGAAAAAATTACTCTTGCAAGAAATTAGCTGATGGCATCAACACAATTCCCTGTTGTCTCCTTAACTTGATGAGACCAAACAAATATACCATAAGGCCTCCACATGCTGTATCGTGGATTGAGTCCAATCAAAAACAATTAGCCCTATTAATATAAAACTCACAGAACCATATATTCATCTGTGACAGTTCCAGAAACTTGCATAAGAAGCAGTATAAAAAATGAGTTTTACCTATAACACATAAATGTCACAAAAAATAACTTCTAAATCACAAAAATAACTTTCAACTGATTCTTTTTTAAAAAAATATAACATACATATATTCTGTAGTCAGAAGTGGTGAGAATGGAACAATCAGTCAAAACCAAGCTTTCTTTGATAATTGCACTCCTATTTTCTAAACAGTACTTACTTTTTGTTTATTTTCTGGAGTCAGTATTTCATTATATTGGAAAGTATCCTTGATTCCTTAGAATGGAGTGTATACACACAATCAGTGGGAAAACAATTCAGTTCCCTGAGAGCTTAGTACTTACAATTAGTAGTCAAAATAAATTAATATTTTCTAAGGTACAGTATTTTTTAATTCCTCAACTTCTCACTTCCTTCAACTTAATTTACTTATAATGAATGGATTTCCACTCTTCCCAAGCTCTTATGACACAATACAATCTCTAACAAAAACAGATAGAATTTCTTTTGGAGGCCCTTCATTTTGTGAGATAAAGAAAAAGACTGGAAAAAATAATGAGATTTGTGATCTAATAAACTGCACCTCAGTTACAAAGATGCAGCAATCCTAAATATTGTTTGTCTCATTCATCACTGGGTTTGGTGGAGATGGTGCAGCAGCTTTCTCCCAGCTGAATAACATCAGACTAATTATTTGAAGTCTGTGGAACAAACACACAACTAACTGCCATCCAGGGATTATACAAATTCGAGATGTAACACAATATGTTTTTACTAATTCATTTTAATACTTGCTTTCTCTCTCCCACAGAATTCACATATTGAATTTGTTTTGAGTGGCAAAACCAGGTCAAGAAAAAAATATCTGTTATTTTGGTTTGTTTGGATCATTATTTTAATTACTCATTTTAGCAAAGTCAAAGCTCATTAACAAGATTAAACTCAACACTCCTTTGGATTGCTTCTATTTTTTTATGTTTCTAGGGCTATTTGGGAGGTTAGCATATTTGAATATTTGGCAACATTTTCCTTTTCATTAAAGTCTCTGCAAAACTGTTCAATGTATTGTCTTTCCAAATAGAACACTTGCATGATATTAAGCTCTGAAGCAGAGTTTATGCGATGACATAGACTTAAATTCTGTCATTCTCTGGGCCTCCCTTAAAGTATGGTGACATAAATTGAATATAAATCTTAAGAAAATCAAGGCTATAAATTTTAATTATTATTAAATTATATGTGTGTATAAATGCATTCTCTGTATTCTTTTAATCAAGCTCTGGTTAATATATGTCTTGTCTTTTTTAGCATTCTCTCTAAAATATTAACAGTGAGGAAAAGAGAGAAATTAGGAAAGCATAGGGGAAAATAAGAGAATTTCATGACCAGGGAGACACTGGAAAACTCAAGAAGGTTAGTCAAAGAACGATAGCTTTCCACCTGTCTCCATATCTTCCCCATGCCCTCAATTTCACAAGAACCTTCTCAGAACCTCATTAACAACTACTTGAAATGTCCTTCTTTCAAGCAGGTTCTCAGGAAGCTGTGCCTCTTGGTGCCATGACTACATTGTCAGGGGAACAGTAACAGATGGTAGACAAAGTTGACTGAAAAGACGGTGATAAAGTGAACTCTAGGTTTATGGAACCAGCTTGGTTGTCATGAGGCTGGATGAAACTAGTACCCAAACAGTTTCTCCAACTGAGAGAAGGGCTCCAATGAGATTTTGGTGATAATATTTTTGGAGAATTCAGGGAAAGAAAATTTCTATTTAATTCAATTAAAAATGTGAAGAATTTTAAGACAGTAACTGAATTGGCTATCACAGTTCTAGACTTAAAGATATTTAACAAAACTTTCACAAGTCTGGGATACAAATCAGAAACCAGGGGTAGGGAATATCATTGTTAGTGACTAGGTGTTGAAGGAGCAGAGAGGGAAAAGAATCTACTCCTTAACCTGTATTTCTTGTTGATAATCAATCCCCGTCCCTGAGTCCCTGCAAGTATTCTAAAACAGAAGGAAAGTTCTCCCAGTGAAAGATCTCAAACTCAGGTATTGGCTTACATAGCTGAAGGAACAGAAATAAGCTTTTTATTTTTTTCTTTCTTAAAGTGTATTACCCAATCTAATTTCATAAAAATGCAATTGGAGAATTTATCCAAAGTCATTTATTATTTGGAAATAATAAATGTTTGCAGCAAAATGAAAACTCAAATCTCAGTTTAAATTTAATACCAAAATAATTTGGATCAAATAAAATCATAATGAATGATTATTTCAACTTTTCGATTATTTCATTATTATCACCAGTAATAAAAGGACTACAAAAATGTTCACTCAGAAAGTTACAAATGTGCCAAATTAGCCTCACGGATAACAGCAAATATTTTCCAAAATCATCTTTGCCAGCAATAATCTGGTAAATTTGGTGCAACTTCACACTTCTGAAAATAATAGGCATTTGGTGAATTTTTATTTTTCATTCAAATATCATTTTCATTTCTTAAATTATGCTGTGTCCATCTTTCCTTATTTCTATGTATTCGTAGATCAGACTACATATAGATTCGACCCCTTTCCTTGGTTCTTCTACAGACTATTGAAGTCACAACTGCCCCAAAACAACAGAATAAAATCAGTCCAACTTGTTAAAATTGCTTTAGCAAAAATATTGGGAGAGGAAGGCTAGCAAGTAGTTCAGAGTTATTAGTAGGACCTGTGAAGAAGTGAAAGACCTACCTGGAACTGAAGAAAAGAGGAACATGAGAATTAGGAGCAGCCCTTGCAACATGCTGGGTGATCTCAGGACTTGGTTCCTGTCCCTTTCCTTAGACCTGTGGCTGCTCCGTCCAGCTCCAGTGAGACAGAATGAGACTCCTGGGTTCATTCTTGTTTCTGCTTCAGGAAGTGTTTACTAAAGGTGTTGCACAACCTTGAAGCTGTAACAAAGGCAGAGCAGGCGGAAGTTCTGGCTGCCTCCTGCTCCACGATTCCTTTAACGAACTCATTTCTCCTTCCCCAAGTTGCCCACTCACAAGGAGCACATTTCCAAAATATTACTATAGCCCTTCAATGAGATATTGGCTTCAGTGTATCTCAATAATGTGTATATTATTGATATGAGTTAGCAAAAATTATGTACATATATAGCTTTCTTGACAAAAATCCATTATTGAAAACATTCTTCTTCTACCACATACACATGTGGATCCATAAAAACAGTTTCTAGACCTAATCTATCTCTTATGTAAAATTCTCCTTTCTAATTATCTTGTGTTCCATTCTCAAACATTCATGCTTTCAGGGATTCTGACTTGTCCTAAAATAAAATGTTTATAACTGTATCAGCTCAATGTTTTTTAGTTCCCCTGAGGTATTTATTCGTTTCGTCACTAAGATCCAGGAGCATGGAGAATTGGGAGGGAAGGATTCAAAGCCCAAAGGATGTAATTTCCAGGGTAATTACAGGAGCTATCACTGGTGGCACTGTTGTTAAGCTGGCATGTTCCGATATCACGCTGTATAACTATTCTAATAGCTAATAGAAACTGAGCTGTTCAGTAAGCTGCAAGTTTTTTCTAGTTATTGTCTTCATTTTTATTGAATATCACCTCATTTTCATTTGATCCTTTACCAAAAAAAGGGCATTTTATAGAATAAAATCAAGTAACCAATCAAAGTTGCTTATAATTGCCAAGAGTAGAACTTTAACTCACTGTTGTCTAAACTCTTAGTCATATACCTTCCACTCACAGAGCTGATATATGCACTAAGTCTTATTTCTATGGATAAATATATAAAAATAGCTCCAATGAAGCTGTCCCAAGATTAATGCTATGAATCAATGTCTCGTTCACTAAAATTGTGAGTCATTTATGTGTTAAGAAGTACATTCTTAGACAGTGACTTAAAATGAAAAGATTTTTTTTAAATGATCATACAGGCGCTGACTAATACAAAGAAATTTTTTATCTAGTTATTGATTATGTCAGTCTCAGAGGCTGGGAATTTCACAGGTATCTTGTCTCTCTTCAACACAAATTGTATTCCTTTGTCTATTTGGGGAAATGTAAAAGATAGTTTTTATAACAGGTTTTATCTTTAATAATTCTATGTATAATCATGCTATATGTAGGTTACTGAGAATGTAGTTTAAAATGCAAATATGTCCTTTAAAATGCCTTTAAAATGGTTTGGTGAAAAACAGGAAAAATATTTAACAAGATGACATGCAAAATGAGTACCGTCTATATATCAGAATATGTTGTTTTCAGTAGGTGTAGTATGTTTTATTTGGTAACTATCTGTTCATTTTCAGAGCACACCAGAAAGTACCCGGGGCTTACTTCTGGCTCAGGGATCACATCTGGTGGGGTTTCAATGCCAGCGATCAGACCCTTTTCAGCAAGGCAAACACCTTACCCACTGTTATATCTTCTGGTCCCACGACTTGGTAGATCTTTTTTTTTCTTTTTTTAGCCCGAGAAGGCTAAAAATTTGTTTCTTATAAATTATTGGCCAGATCCAAACACCAGCCTACCAAACTATGCCAAATAGGAACATTCTACACTTGGATAGAGGGGAAAGAAGATAGACAGTTCAGCACCTATACATGTGTGTTTGTACAATTTGCTACATGTAATATTATGTATTGCCTATGTATTATATTGTACATACATATTTCAGATATTACTTCAGAAAAACTAGTAGCATCACAATAAGCAGATATACAAGTACTGAAATTAAGAAGGTGTATGCTTTCATTAAATAGTTACTTGGTATCTACTATATAGCTACTACTGCACTCAGTGTTGTTAAACTTTGAAAACAGACAAAAATTTATGCAAGCATGAAATTTAGAATCTGGAGAGAAGGAAGACATAATAAATGCTACAAAATAAAACAAGGTGTTCAGTATTGAGGACACATAATTCCTCACTTTTAATGTATCATTTAGGGGCAGATAGTCAATAACACACTCACCTGCCCCCTTCTCTTAGGCTATCAAGGGAAACAATAGGTGCATCTGCCTGACCCTGCCATCTTTCCCTTTTCTCTCTGGGGTATTACATAAACAGAAAGAGAGAGAAACAGAGAGGGCTGAGAAAGAGCATACATAAGAGAGAGAGAAAGGGAAAGGTTTGACGAGCACATATCTCCTCTGCAATATCCCTTAGGTTTCCAGGAAGCAGCAGAAAACAAGTCTTATGTGATACAAGACAGCTGTCTATTGTATTGGATAATTTAGGGATCAGGATTAGTTAATCCACTTGCCACAGCTTCCAGTGTTTAGCCCAATCAATTATGTGGCGAATACTGTATCTGCATAATCTTTGTCATATTTTTCAAAGACTCAGAAAGCTATTAGAGAAATTAACCTATTAACTGATGTATTTTGAAGTCCAACATAAAAGGGAAAACAGAGAAAAGAGTTAAGGCTACCCCTTACTTCTCCCCTCCCCACTCCCTTCTTCCTTACTGCAAATATTTAGGAGGTGACATTTTGTTGTTATTGTGTTGGAACCTAGATGAGGAGAAACTGAAAACTGGGCATGAAGAAATGTATGGAAAGGGTGTCTTAAGAAGAAAAGAACAGAACACACAAAAAATGTTCTTTACATATTCAAGAACGACGAGCGGTGTGGATAGAAGAAGTCAGGGAGAAGAGAGGTACCAGAAATGGCTTCCAGACCCCCTGCACACCTTTGTGGTTGACCCAGTGGATCAGCATCTTGCTATGATATTTTTCTTCTTTTTAATTTCTGGTTTTGAACCACAACAGAAGGACCATAACATAATTCCTTTCCACTCAGGAGCATAGTTCATTTCATTTTCATTTCATCATCCTGTTATTCGTCGATTGCCTCGAGCAGGCCCCAGTAACGTCTCTTTCATCCTTGCCCTGAGATTATATTCAAGGCTATTTAGGAGAATGAGACCCATCATTGTTACTGGTATTTGGCATATTTGGTACGCCACGGGGAGTTTGCCAGACTCTGCCCTGTGGGCAGGCTACATTCAATAGCCTGCAAGTTTGTCCAAAGTAGGAATAAGACAATAAGATGTCATAAAAAAAAGTTCTGTTAAGATGTCGCGCGGCTTTGCGGCCGCGCGGTTCCGGGTTCTGGATTTTAAAGTCTCTGAGTCTTGGCCGCTGATGGGATTACACGGCGCCAGGGGGCCAGGTGGTGGGTGTTACCCCCGCCTACTGGAATTTGGAGGATCTTGGTGGAAGATGCTCGACTCCAATTCGAGTAGGCTTGGAGGTCTCGGCCCCGGAACCCGCGTGGCTTTGTCCCTCTGCCAGTACCTTCAGGTGTGCGGAGAGTGGTCTCAGCATGGTGGTGGCTGGTCCTGGAGGTCTCCGGCTGCCGTAGCCCTGGCCGGGGCGGGGAGGAAAGCTCAACCCGCTCCCCTCCAAGGGACTCCGGGAAGGAACACCCAGGCGCGGGGGCAGAGAGGAGCATAGTAACTCTCTCTTATATCCTCTAGTTGCTATTTGATGAGATAAATTCCACATGGGTAAGACTGCGTGTTTCCCAATTTCTGATGGTTTCACTTAAGAGTTCTTCACTTTATAATAGTGCAAGATCAATGTGCACATAGGAGAAACTGTTCCTGGTCAAAGATAATGAGAGTGAACAGCAGACATTCCATAGTCCATGTGTTGTCATTTTTGGAGTGTTGCATTTTTACATGACAGCTCAATCTACCAAACAGCCATATTTTTCTTCAGTGTCTTGAAAAAGGAAGACAAATAATTTTGAGATCAAAAAAGAAAAATTACCTAGCTGCAGGCTATACAGTACTGAGTACTGGAGTATCTATTGCCTTCTTTGATTTACTTGTACCCGGAAACTGATACCTACACACATCAGAGTTAGCACTGACTAAATTCTAGTAACAGTATTAAAGAATATACTTTGGGTTTTAAAGAATTCAGGCTGGCAACTTACATTCTTTTTCTTTGTTGTACTAGCATGTTGTACACATGCTTAAAATTTATCCGATCACATCTTTATCTCAACTTAGGTTAAAGAACAAACAAAAGGACAAACTTGAAGATTAAAAGTAATTAAAAGTAATTTCCAGAAAATAGACAGGTTATTATCAAATTCAAGAGTTTAAAAATATATATGTGTGTGTGTATTTATATATATATATATGTGCACACCTGGAAGTGCTCAAAGCTAACTTCTAGCTCTGGACTCAGTGTCACTATTTATAGGCTTAGAGAACCATATGGTGTGACAGGAATTGAAACGGGGTTGGCAGAATGCAAGGCAAACTCTTTACCCACTATACTGTGTCTCCAGCCACAGTATATCCTTATATTTTAAACAAATAATTAAACCACTTAGAAGCGGCCGAGTTTGATTCCTCTGCCCCTCTCGGAGAGCCCGGCAAGCTACCCAGAGTATCTCTCCCGCATGGCAGGGCCAGGCAAGCTCCCCGTGACGTATTCAATATGCCAAATACAGTAACAACAAAGTCTCCAATGGAGACGTTACTGGGCCCGCTCGAGCAATATGGATATGCAATCTAAGCATACCTATTCAATGAAGTACTAAACCAATATTTTAAAATATCTTTAAACCAGAACCCTTCCCCCAATCCTCAAATAAACCCCTCTCCTGTGACGGGGACAGGTTTGAGGGGTGGTTGGAAAAATGGAGACAATGGTGGTGGGAAGGGGACAGTAGTAGTGGGATTACTGCTGGAATATTAAGTGTCTGTAACAAATCATCATGAACAAATTTGCATCTCACAGTGTTTAAAGAAAATGTTTTTGTGTGTTAGGGTGGGGTGGGGTGGTGGTGAGTTCCCTTTAGGACATATTTGAGTCAAATCTGCAAGAGTCCAATATAGAAGAGTCATTCCTGAACATAAGTTTGCAAGCCGAATTAATAATAGGAGGCAGAACACTTAGAAAACACAGTCTCTGAACCACAAGTCATGAGCAGCTCAATAGAAGAAAAAGAATTGGTGTGTTCTAAAACCAAAACCAATTTGCAGCCTTAGAGTTTCCTATTTGAACTTATCAGGTTTCTACCTGTGGTAAGTATATAGTGTCACACAAAGCAAAGAAAGCTATTTGGTCTTAAGCTTAGTAAACACTACTTTTTTTTTACATAAGCCAAGAGATTTTGTTATCAAGATCCCACATTTTTGTTTAGGTTTAAATGTAATAACCATCAGAGAACCCTTCTGGTCTAGAACTACTTAAGTACGTATTTAAGAAATACTACATGTCATTAAGTACCTTGTGACAGCTAGTGGCCTTATTTCTCATCATACAAAACCTATATCTAACACCAGTAGCTAGTCAACAAACATTTATCGTTCCCAGACAAGCTGATGCACCACTTGCATAAATTGATGTCTTTAGCAAGAAGACTAGGTTTGGATGAAAACTCTGTCAAGTGGAAGCAACAGAGACATTTTCATGTGTGTGTGTGTTTGTGTGTGTGTGCATGTGTGCGTGTTTTATTTTGGGGGCACACCCAGTGGTGTTCAGGGCTCCCTTCTTGCTCTGTGCTCACTCCTGGCAGGCTCAAGGGACCATATGGGGTGTCAGGGATGAAACCTGGGTTGACCACGTGCAAGGCAAGCACCCTACATGCTGTACTTACTAACATTCCTACCCTGTGTATTTCTGATTTTTCTACTTGTCCTATTCTCTACTCTCAAAAACAAATATGGTCATCCTCCCACATACCTCATAGTACAAAAACTAAAATGAAGACCCAATATTATGTGTACCTATATGTCTTTTAATAAATAACTAAATAAATAAAAGATGGAGAGGATTGGGATTGGCCTAATTGCAAGTTTTTCTCACAATGGATTTGCTCTCCAATGGATTCAGTCCTCCAGGCAAATAACTCTTATCACTAGGACCAGGTGGAGACCTGTTAATCTCTGTGTAATAGACTTTAGTTTCCTGCCAACCTATAGAAATGCTCAAACAAATCAACCACATCCTCTCATGTAAAACAAAAGGTACCTCATCCTCTTGGTACTACTAAGACTAACTCCCACAGATTTATCCTGTTCCCAGGCACAGTCCTTGATAGCCCTGCATACCATGCATGATTCTGTCTGAGGTACAGAATATATATGAAATAAACTATTGTTGATCGTATAAGTCCAGTTTTATATGCTCAGCCATCCCTGTATGTAGTTTCCCCCAGTGACAAAACATTCACAATAGTGAACGAATAGAAAGTATTATAGAGATATAATATGTACACTGACACGTAATCTACTGTAGCAGTTAAATGTTTCTGGCCTTGAGAGGCAGTGTGCTTATTCCTGTGTTAATTTGTCACATTTTTATTTCATGGTGATTCTTCTCAGGTCGGCCACATACAAGGCAAATGCCCTATCCGCTGTGTTATTGAGCACCCAGGTTCAATTTCTCCACCCCTTTCTGAGAGCCCAGCAAGCTACCAAGAGTATCCCATCTGCATGGCAGAGCCTGGCAAGCTGGCCTGTGGTGTATTCGATATGCCAAAAACAGCAATAACAAGTCTCACAATGGGGACGTTACTGGTGCCCTCTCGAGCAAATCAATAAGCAATGGGCGAACAGTGCTACAGTGCTACAGTGAAACTTTCTCTCCATCCTATTATCAAAAAAAAGTCACATTTCTCTTCTTTAAATCTCTTTTTACTCTCACACTTTGCCTATACCTACAAATTCAAACAGAGCATAAGATAGCTGACATCTCAATTAAACTCAACTCACCAATTACAGTGAGATTCCAGATTCTACAGAACCTGCTGTCCTATACTCTGTGCTTCTATCTCAGTCAGTCGGGTCTCTGAACCCATCTTATTTCATTTAGACTTACTGGATTACTTCATATTCTTTAACACGTCAGCTACTTCTTGACTCTGTGTTTGCTTTGAATAGTTCTTCTCTTTAATTGCTTCTTCAGAAATCTACTTTAATATTTTCTACTTGAATACTTCCAAATATTATATTTAAGATAACCTTCTTAATGAAATATTATAACTCAATTAATATAAGAAATCAATATATATGCAAACATACGTTTTTTATCTTTAGAAAAGTTTTTAGCAAGACATTAGATTTCCCAATAATCCCAATTGGTGGGAAACACATTCTATTCCTTTTTATGCACTCTCTTACTTCAAAACTTTATTCAATACCTCACACAGATTTACGTTATTGAAAGAATGGCATTGCTGTACAAACAAAAGATACGAACAACAACAAGATTTGGACTGGTTCATCATTGTGAATATTTTATCATTGGGGAAGCTACTTAATTAACATAAAAATGTTTTTATTGACTTTTAATCTCATTGAAGCATCAAATAAGGCATCGGAGATAAGACATTAAAGATTCTTCATTCACATTGACCTGCTAAGCTATAGTTCGTACAATTTGCTTGTACCAGGATGGCCAAAATAGAGGGCATAAAGTTGCAAACAGCTTTAGGGTTATGCTAATCAAACAATCTCTTGAATAAAGCCCCGTTTTGTCTTTGATTGTCATGTCTCAAATTGCCTCACACATTTGTAAATGGTGGAAAGTCTAAGATCTAATGGTTATAAAGCTGACAGCCCAAAGAGTTTATTCTGAAGACTGAACCTGAAAATAATCTACTGATAGAATTCTTTCTTCTAAGGGAAGTTGGTCTTTCTTTATTAAGGCACTTCACCAATTAAATGAGACCCACATATGTGGGTATGATGAGTAACCTCCTTTACAAAGTCTATTACTGTTCTAATCTGTCCCAAAACTAACCTCACAAAAATACATGAGTCTGACAGAAAACTTTGAAATATATATGATTAGAGGGTATCTATATTGGGATTTGACATTTGTTTTTTAAAAACCATAGAATTATTTTTGGTTTTGTTTTTGGGCCACACCTGGCTTTGCTCAGTGTTTATTCCTAACTCTGCTGCTCAGGAATTTCTCCTGATAGGCTCTGGGTACCTGATGGGGTGCCATGAAGTCAAACATGGATGAACCACATGCAAGGCTTACTCATCATCTCTTCAGTACCCAGAGTTTTCTTTTTTATAATTGCTCCCTTCTCTGTTGAGATATATTCTGCATGACAAGTGGGTATTGCATCTTTCTAGTAATTCAGATAAAGAACTTGTTTTATACTGTTACATTAACCTTGCAAAAATGTGAGCCTGCTAAACCCGCTCTTGAACATTAAGGAAAGTCCTCCAAATGATCTTTTTATAGGATGAAGAAATTAATTTTTCTATTCCTTAATCCAATGCTTCTATTGTGCAGTCCTTTCAACTCCTTGGCAAAATTGACAGAAATTGTTCTGTTAATTTGTTTTCCAAATAGCTTATTGCTAATATATAAATACCAAGTAATAAACAATAGACCTAGAAGAAATTACATTACTCTCCAGGATGTTGGTGAGCCACATTCAATCACTTGAATGACAATATAACCAAAGTGATTTCTGAGAAAGAAATAATTCTGCTAGGAAACTGTTGGCCTGCCTTTGGACTCTGTCTGAAACTCTTCATGGATGTATTTGGATATCACACAATATCATCATGTATAATTACAGAGTCTACATTTACCAAATTTTCTTTACATGAGTTTGTTTCTTCAAATCTTTCTCTCTCTACCTCCCTACCTCATAATCTGCCTACACACACATACACACACACTCACACACTTTGTTAATTTTCTTTTTATGGATAATTGGGAACTCAGCGGTAGGGCATTTGCCTTACAAGCGGCCAACATGGCCGACCCGAGTTCGATTCCTCCGCCCCTCTCGGAGAGCCCGGCTACCGAGAGTATCTCGCCCGCACGGCAGAGCCTGGCAAGCCACCCGTGATGTATTCGATATGCCAAACACAGTAACAACAAAATCTCCAATGGAGACGTTACTGGGCCCGCTCAAGCAAATCGATGAACAACGGGAGGGCCTTCTTCTTCTTATAAATAAGTAGTCATGAAATAGACTGAGAATAAGTGAGGGTGTTAAAAAACCAAAGAACTGGTGTTGCAGTCAAAAATTTCTGAAGAATAAAATGGAAGGAAGGAAGGAGAGGAGCAAGGGGTGAGGGATAAAGGGAAGAAGGAAAAATAAATAAAAAGAAAGTAAACAAGAGGGGAATGAAGTAAAGAAAAGAGAGAAAGGAAATTAACAATACAAATTGTCTGAAAAAGTTAACTATATTAATCAAAATTAATTTGGACTTTGGATTTGGCAAATGGTCAAGAGTAGTTTCAATAGACAATGGAGAGTGGAGTTAGTGTGCATCAAATGCATGGACTACAGAACCTTTTCTTTGAAGGGAAAGAAATAGATAAGATGCACTGGCACAAAGATAAGTCAGCCTGCTTTATAGAATGAAAAGAACCACAAAGAGGAATAAAAACTGCGGACATAGGGATTAGATCTAATTCTGTATGAGTATGAGAGGAGATGGGAATAAGAAAGCAATAAAATGCATTAATTATAATTCCTAATGGGTACATATATAAGAATGTTTTTAAATCTATTTGATTTTAATAATTAAATTATTTCATTGATAACTATTAACGTAATAGAATAACACACAATATTATAGTATTGAATAACACACAATATTTTTCTCACAATAAGGGCAAAGCAATTTGTACAGTCATGGACAGGGGCTAGATAACGGGAGGTATACTGAATGTTGCAATCTGTAAATCTATAGTGGCAGTTCTTAAAAAAAATTAGAAGATAAAAGAACTAGAAATGAGTCTCTTCTTTCCGTTTTTTTTTATTTTTGTTTTTGGCCCTTGCTTTCTAGTGCTCAGGGCTTTTTCCTGCTTCGATCTTAGGAATTATGAATGGCAATGCTTAGGGATCCATATGAGTCGCTGGGGATTGAACCTGGATCAGCTGTGTGCAAGGCAAGTGCCCCAACTGCTGAATTTATATGATCCAAGGTTTATATAAATAAAAGTCTCTCTGGAAAAAAAGATGGCAGCTGCATGGGAGCCTTGTGGACAGCAGGTTTGAGCCGGGGGTGGAGGCGGCAGGGACCTCATGGGAAGGGGGGCGTTCCAGTCCGTCCTTCACGCCCTACCGAGGTCACCAGTTGCCCCCCACGAGGGGCTCTCCGGCACAGCCACGACTCCAGAGCACAGAAACCAATCTCTTAACTATCTAACTTTTAACAGAAATACTTCCAGGGTTAATAAGTAAAATAGCAGAAATCCAAAATCCAAGACATCATTTAATTCTTAAAACCCAGCTGTAGAAAGCAAATCATTTCACAACGCTTTTTCAGCATGTCTGATTTGGGAGGGGGGGAGTCGTAAACTCTAAATAATAATGGTGCATCTTTTATCGAAACAATGAATCTAGTCAAAGTAGATAGAGTGTTAACTAGAACTCATCTGCCTCACAGGAATTGGGAGGGGTGGGAGGTGGGGTTCTATTGGGGTTCGCGGTTAAAAATAAGTATTGGTAAAGGGAAATGTGTTTGATATTTACATGACTGAGATCTAAACCTGAAAGCTCTGTAACTTTTCCCACAGTGATTCAATAAATAAATAAATTATAATAAATAAATAAATAAATAAATAAATAAAATAACCAAATTGGAGGCAAAAAAATACATGCAAAATTAAGGTAATGGAATATTTATTTTATATTTAAAAGTGTTCCTGTTAAAATAATGCTATAAAAGGTTTTTAAGCAATTTAGGAGCATGTGTTGCCCAATCAAAAAATATTGAATTTATTTATGAAATTAAATTGAAATTAAATCTCTGTAACAAAAGTTTAAAATCATAATAAAGAAAATAATATATATGCAAGATAATCAATTTTAGCAAGGAAACCATCATACTGGAATGTAAAATAGAAAGCCAGGAAAAGAGAGGAGTGGTATCCTGACAAAATGACATAAGAAATACAGAACTTAACAGAAAAAGTAAAGTTCTAAGAAAAAAATACTTAGAATCATACAAATACAGAGAGAGGAGATGGGAGTTCTCATGGACTGAAATTGTTTTGAAACCACTTCCTCTATGGACATCATAGAAACTAACAGAAGAGCATTCAAATGTCTAAAGCTTGCATTTCCTAATGAATCACTGCCAGAAATACCAAAGCTGTTGTGTGCACACTTTAGAATGTGATTATGTAGAAAGGTATTTATCAGGAACAGTGATACCTTGTGAATGAGGCCAAAACAGTAAGATAAATATAATGAAACATGAACCACAGAACCCAAGAAGCCATATGAGGGTTCTACATTGTTATTGCTTATTACGAAGAAATGGGCTAGGTTATTATGAAGAAATGAGCTGGGTGACATGGAGAAAGAACATTTTTCTCAGCAAGCTGAATAGGAGAAACTCTCATCTGCAGATCAAACACGATCTTTGGATATCAAAAAATTACTAACACAGACTTATAGAAATATATAATCAGTTTAGCAGACAAAACCCTGTAAAGGGCCCAGGATAGTTTTATTCATACTTTGAGCCATGTTGAATCACAATTCTCTATCTTAGTAAACAACCAATAATTTAAACAAGTGGTGATATACCTGGGGGAGAGATGGGTTACATATTCAGGGCTGACTCCTGGATCTGCACTCAGGGATCATTCCTGGTGGGCTTGCGGCCCTCATATGTGTTCAGTAATCAAACTGGGTCTGCTGAGTGTGAGCCAAGTGACCTCATGCTCTAGCCCCAGTGGAGACAGACTTTCATCATTTGTTAAAAATCAGGCATGAATTTCAATTGTCGTGTAATAACTACAATAGACATAAATTAACAAAGAAGAAGGGACATAGATGGACAAGAATATGACTAAAGTTTAAGTAAAATAAGGTCATAATTTCATAGACCACTATAGTAGCAATAAATTATAATAATTAACAGTTTTGTTTAGAATAATTACTAATCAATTACACAGAAAATGTAGACATTATTTTAGAGTTAGAGTTTTGTACTAGAATGTAAAATTCCAGTATAGTGGGGATGGAGAGATGGTGCAGCAGGTAAAGCACTTGCCTTGGATGTGTCCAGCCCAGGTTCAATACTCAAAACACCCAAGTGGACCCGAGCTTACCAAAAGTAACCTCTGAGCACAGAGCCAGGAGTTAGACCTGAGCACAACTTAGTGTGGCCCCCAAAACAAGCAAACAAAAATTTACAGTATACTAATTTCATATTAAATATTAAAATATTAATATAAACATTTCTTTTTATTTATCGTCACAAACATTTAAGAAGTGATAATACTGGCTGAAGGAAGGAGAAGTCAGTTTATTATTTTGCAAGTATTGTATCTATTACTATTGCATGTTCCATATGCCTCTTGCAAGTGCTGTGTCCCTTAGTCATTTTTCTGAGTTTTATAATGAAGTGTACATTTTTATGTTGTTTGACTTAACATAATGTCAAGCATCCTTCTATAAAGTGATTTGTTCTTTATTCAATTTAAACTCATATTGAGTGAGCATTATAAAACAAAAAAAAAACCAACACACAATAAAAGAAAACAAATGGTTTTAAAGTCTAAGATCTCCCCAAGCCAAAAACATTTTAACAGTCCAGAATATTTTTTTTAATTTCCCCTACATATCTTTATATTTAATATATAAATATATTAACATATCTTTACACCCACCAACTGCCATGTAACTCCAACAACGGCCAGGATCCAGAGATCATCACATTCAGCTCCCGGAAGCGCGCGGCCGCGAATGACATCTTATCATCTCATTCCTAATTTGGTCAAACTGGCAGGCTACCAAATGTAAAATGCCCACACGGCAGAGTCTGGCAAACTCCCTGTGGTATACCCAATATGCCAAATACCAGTAACAATGATGGGTCTCATTCTCCTAACCCTGAAAAAGCCTTGAATATGGCACTTTAAAAAAAAAAATCTCAGGGCTAGGACGAAGAAGACGTTACTGGCACCTGCTCGAGGCAATCGACGAACAACAGGGTGGTCGTGATCGTGATCTTTATATTTATCATTTTTAAGAACTAAGCTATATGTAGTATGGTGCCTGAAAATAAACCTTTCTTATTATAAATTCTTTACACTAAAATTTTGATAAGTTTTGCCTTCATTTCAATATGTGAATACATATATTGCCAGAAACACAGTTAATCTGATAGCTATGCAACTGAAAATAAGATTTTTAACCCCATGAAATTGCTCCTTTAGAAAGTCTTAGATAATCCATATGACTGTTAAAACCCATAAAACAATGGAATGAACTGTTTTCCCTTCCTACACCTCATTTCTTTCTCTCACATGTTAGATTCACTAATAAAGAGTGATATGCAAAGACTCTAGGTACCCCATATTTGATCCTCCAGAAAAGGAAGCTCTTAGATCTGTGCTCTTCCTGACTGGCAGCATGGCCGTGAGAGGTGCCGTGTAAGACTTCTTGACCAGTTAGTGAGTAAATATGTCTTTTATATATTATATATATTTTATATGTAGTATATTTCTTTGTGTTTTTTTTTTTTTGCGTCACACCCAGAGATGCACAGGGATTACTGCTGGCTCATGCACTCAGGAATTACTCCTGGTCGTGCTCGGGGAACAATAAGGAATCCTGGGAATTGAATTCAGGTCAGTCGCATGCAAGGCAAATGCCCTACACGCTGTGCTATTGCTCCTGCTCCTGTAGTATATTTCTTATATGTGTGTTATAGGAACATATACATGTATTTACACACAGGTATACACACATACACAATGGAATAAAGCAATAATACCATGGGCAGTTGGGTGATAGGAGGGCATTCTAGATGAAGGTACAAAGGTAGAGAAAAGTGGAAACTCTGGTGGAGGGTGTGATGCTGGAACATTTTATGCATAAACTGTATCATAAATAGTATTGTACATCACCAATTTCAAAAATTATATAAGGTAGAAAATTAGAAAATTCTATATAAGGTAGAAAATTTAAAATTATATAAGGTAAGAAATTTGCCACATGATGATACTCTAAGATCATGGGGCAGGCACTATTGAAATGAAATTGCACTGATCATATATTTGGCAGCAGGCAGCAAAATGAGCTTGAAAATTCAGTTCTCCCATACCCACTGCTCAAGTACAGAAAAGTCTCTTGTAAGAATTCATAATATAAAACAGTCAACTGGAATATCGTTTTTGGAAAATCTAAGTGACACATTAGTTACAGAAAAAGACATCAATGTGATATACATTATAATTGGTCATATTTTAACGCAGCATTTATGTCCAGAAAATTGTCATGTTTTATGAGTATTTCTTTTTAAAAAAATGAACTGTGCTTACAGAGTAAGAAGTGGGCCTAAAATAAAAGTAAAGCATTCTAATAATTGCCAATAATTATTGAGGGCTGAGAGAGGGAGGCTAATACAAAATAAGAAGACATTTAGAACTTAAAAGCGTGAAAGGTTGAGAAGACAGGAAGGTCGGAGATAATATTGGAAGAAAAGTTGACTGGCAAGAAGATAATTCTAAATCCTTGAAAGAAAGGAAGAAGACATGGTTTCAGAGAGGTAATACAGTGGGTAATTAACTCACTTACCTTATATGCAGCTGACAGGGATTCACTCCCCTGAACCATTTATGGTCCCCTGAGCCATTACTGGAGTGATCCCTGAGCACAGAATCAGGAGTAAAATCAGAACATAACCAGTGTGGCCCAAAAGTAGAAGAAAGAAGAAAAGAAAGAGATGAAGAAAGAAAGAGAAAGAAAGAAAAGAAGGCAGGAAGGCAGGATGGCAGGAAAGCAGAAAAACAAGGAGGGAAGGAAGGAAGGAAGGAAGGAAGGAAGGAAGGAAGGAAGGAAGGAAGGAAGGAAGGAAGGAAGGAAGGAAGGAAGGGAGATTTGAGCCATAAAAATTAAACTGGCATTCCACAAACACCATTATTATTAACCCAAATGTTGATTTTTACTCTATCAATAGTAAAAAAATGTTCTGATTTTACTATGTTCTGATTTCACTCCTGTTTTAGAATATCTAATTTTCATAAAAGGGAAGAAAAAAACTTTTTATGCGTCCCTAGCCAAATGTACTTGTTCTCCAAAATATGTCAGGGAATGCAATTTTTAAATTCGCCTCACCAGCTGATGGAAAATCCAACTCCGTTCTTACTGTCTAAACAAACCCCCTCCCCACAATACAAACTTATCTTCTAAGTATAGCATTTTTTATTTTTTGTATTCTTTTTTTTAAATTCAGACAAAATGAGAAAATGGGACCTTTCTTTCTTTCTTTCTTTCTTTCTTTCTTTCTTTCTTTCTTTCTTTCTTTCAATTCAGGCAGAAATGTGCCAGATGCAGGCCAGAATATTTGCCTGTGTAGTCTGAGAAGTTGGCATTATCTAAGAGTGTGATAAATAAAGAATGTGGAGGCCTCATGTTTGTAGATAAGCATGAATTGTATTTTGTACATTTGTTAACTCATATTACAAAACAAATTATCTAAAGTCATATGTTCCCATCAGTTGTGAATAAGAAGGAGGGATAGTTTGCAATGTTTGCACAAAGGATGTTGTGGTTTGTACAGATTAAGAATCAGTCATGATTAACTTATACCTACTCTTTATTGGATCTCACTAAAGCTTTATCCTGGAGTGAATATTGTATCACTCATTTTTCCCCCAAGAAATCCTGTGTGTATAGTTGTGTACTTCTACTCTTGTTCTGGCTTTGCTTCAGTCTATTAATGGCTATTTTAGGTAAAACTTGGATAGAATATTGAACAGACACAATTTTCTAGACCAGAAAAAAGTAAACAACAGATGTTCAGGTAGATAATTTGAGCTCAGGTTCACAGAAACCTGAATTTTATTTCCTTTCATCTTAGTAATCAGTTCTGTAACTTCAGGTTCAGATTAGTTCTGTTAAAATTCACTGTATCTAATAAAGATATTTACTGAAGACAATATGTGACTTGTAGTAAAATTTTGTGTCCAGTTATATAGTAGTTAATTTGAAAAATTAGAAAAACATTAACAGACATAGTCAAAAATGTTCATGCTAAGATGTATTTTAAGTGAAAATCTAGATAAGTATAGAGTATTTTTATTAGTGCTTTTCAATTTTTGGTGAAACAATGAAATTTCAGTTATTTAAAAGTTTTTCTGAACAAAAGAAGTAGTTTAGTGTTGGTCATTAAGCAATAACACACTCTATTTACAATAAGGCAGAGTCTGGCAAACTTTCCGTGTTGTACTCAATATGCCAAATACCAGTAACAATGATGGGTCTCATTCTCCTAGCCCTAAAAGAGCATTGAATATGGCTCTTTTAAAATCTCAGGGCTGGGAAGAAGGAGACGTTACTGGTGACTGCTCGAGGCGATCGATGAACAACAGGATGATCATGATCGTGATCGTGATTTACAATAAGACATCAGAAATTTTAATAAAGCTGTATGTCAAGTGGCTCGTCAAGGTAATATATTGAATTGCTAAAAATATTAATCAAAGGCTACTTTTGGTTGAGGAATAAAATTTTACCTGATCAACAGGTTCCATTAGTCCTATGCCAGTACTTGCATCACTCCTAAGCAGTGTAAGCTGTGAACTAGTTTCTAGTGCTCTCCAAGCACGAGTAGACCATATTCATAGTAATTGTTGCCCTAGCGAGACTCAGGAGTATTTGAACCAGTTATATCTACTGGATGGCCATAGTATCCCTGAATACTTTTCTGATGATGAAAATAGACCCTATTCCCCTCTCGGTTGAGGGAATAGGTCCATTTCCCCTGCCTCCATTATAGCACAGCAGCTGGATGTCAAAACAGACTGCTACTATGGTAGGCGTGGGAGATGGTTTTAGGTAATCCCTTGCCTTGTAAATGCAGAATGAATGCTGAGTGTTTTTGAAAGGATGCTGATCCTATTATGCAAGGAACATGCTTAGCAATTTTTGCTTCTGTACTCTGCCCCCTGCTGCTGCAAATGATGTATCCCTCAAAAGGTATTCTATAAAACTGAGTTCTCACCTTTGCTCTGGGCCCAGTCTGAAAGAACCTGAACTCAGCTACGTCCCGTCCCCCTGTGGTGTTAATAAAGTCTACTTCTAAAACTTCAGTGAGTGAGTTTTTGTTTTTTTCCTAGTCTGATCTAACCAAAATTCTACAACACTGTCTAGAACTATGTATCCTTAGAGAAAAAGTTGTGAATACAAATCAGAGATTAGAAGTAGTATGGGTTTGTGTGTGTGTGCGTGTGCGTGTGTGTGTTCTCCATTTGAACCAGGTATTGGCCTGTGAATTTTGTTGTTGTTGTTTCTGTGAGGACAGATACCCTAATGCCTATTATAATATCATTTTAAAACTCAATTTCTGCTTAAAACCATCAACTAGGAAGAGCTATCACAAATAACAACTGTCTTATTACCCTTCTACTTAAGTCTAAAAACTTTTCTTTATCTGACTTGCCTATTTTTTTCTGAATACATGATATGTAGGTTAACTAAATTATTCGCCAAATCATATACTATCTCTTTCATCTCTCTGTACCTCTACCTTGCATTCAAATAACTTTCTTGAACACTTTTTCTTGTCAAGTACCAATATTCACTGTATTCTGTTCTTAAATGTGTCTAGATAATCTATTTAAATCAGAAAGGAATAAAAGGCCCTGACCAACTCCTCTTAGTTTAAGGCACTCAGACTTAATTCTTAATTTCCCCAAGGCAAATTAATTTCTCTTGGGTAGTAATCCCATCAACAGCCAAGATCCAGAGACTATAAAACCCAGCTCCCAGAAGCGACATCTTATTATTTCATTCTTACTTTGGACAAACCGGCAGTCTAGCAAACGTAACCTGCCCACAGGGTAGAGTCTGGCAAACTCCCCGTGGCGTACCCAATATGGCAAATACCAGTAACAATGTTGGGTCTCATTCTCCTAAGCCTGAAAGAGCCTTGAATATGGCACTTTTTAAAAATCTCAGGGCTAGAATGAAGGAGACGTTACTGGGGCCTCCTCGAGGCAATCGACAAACAACAGGATGGCCATGATTGTCTTGATCGTGATAAACCTAAGTAATACAATCTTTATCAAAGTAAAAAATATCTAAACAAGAGACCAAGAGATAGTTCAGCAGGCTGAGTGCATGTTTTACATACAAGATACTCAGATTTGATTCCACTATCATAGGATTCTCTGACACCTCTGATAGTCGCCTCTTAGCACAGAGTCCTGAGCCCCACTGAATGTGGTACAAAGACCAAAAGTAAATCAATCAGTCAAACAAAAGACAAAGCTACATATTTTTGCCCATGAAAATCTGCCCAGTTCTCCTATCTTAGATCTCTTGGTAGACTGGGAGTTCTTCAAGGATTAGCTTTCCCATTGTTCTCAAAAAAGATGCTCTAGACTAGTTTAGACTCTATTTATTACTCTTACCTCTTTGTACTTTTATTCAGAACTATTTCTCTACTTTAGTTACACTAAATATATTATAATATATTCAAATTCCATCAGAAGATTCATGATAGTAATAATAATTAAAGCATTAACATAATTTAGTTTTTATTATGTATGAAACAAGTAATATAAATGCTTTAGATATAAATAATTTAATCTGAACAATAAAACTGTGAGTCAGGTACTATTATTATTCTTTTTTTTTTATTTTTATTAGTGAAACACCATGAAGTACAGTTGTACGTAGACTTACAAATTTTTGTGCTTGGGTTTCGGTTATACAATGATCAAATACCCATCCTTCCACCAGTGCCCATTTTCCACCACCATGGATCCCAGTAACCCTCCCATCCCCATCCCCCCCCATCCCAATCCCACCATGCCTCTGTGGCAGGGCATTCCCTTTTGTTCTCTCTCTCCTTTTGGGTGTTGTGATTTGCAAAAGAAGCATTGAGTGGCAATCATGTTCGGTCTATAGTCTACTTTCAACATGCATCTCCCATCCTGGGAGGATCCTCCAAACACCCTTTATTTGGTGCTCCCTTCTCTCTCTCTCTGAGTTGCCTTTTCCCCTAGCATGCCCGACTGGCCTCTAAGCCATGGAGTCATCCTCCTGGTACTTATCTCAGCTATTCTTCGGTATTAATCTCCTATTTTGTACTTTATGTCCCTCAGATGAATGCAATCTTTTTATGTTCTGTCCCTCTCTTTCTGACTCATTTCACTTAGCATGATACTTTCCATGTAGTACCACTTGTATGTAAATTTCATGACTCCATCTTTTCTAACAGCTACATAGTACTCCATTGTGTAGACGTACCAAAGTTTCTTTAACCAGTCATCTGTTCTTGGGCACTCAGGTTTTTTCCAGATTCTGGCTATTGTAAAGAGTGCTGCAATGAACAAACAAATGCAGATGTCACTTCGACTACACTTTTTTGCCTTTCTGGGATATATTCCCAGCAGTGGTATTGCTGTGTCAAATGGGAGCTCAATTTCTAATTTTTGGAGAATCGTCCATACTATTTTCCAAAAGGGCTGAACCAGTCGGCATTCCCACCAGCAGTAAATGAGGGTTCCTTTCTCGCCACATCCGTGCCAGCACCGATTGCTTTTGTTCTTTTGGATGTGGGCCAGTCTCTGAGGTGTGAGATGGTATCTGAGTGTGGTTTTGATCTACTTCTCCCTGATGATTAATGATGTAGAGTGTTTTCTCATGTGTCTTTTTGCCATTCGGATTTCTTCTTTGAGAAAGTTTCTGTTTATTTCGTTGCCTAATTTTTTATGGGGTTGGATGTTTTCTTCTTGTGGAGTTCAACCAGTACTTTATATATCCATCATTCTTTTTTTACATGACATGCAACATATTTCACAAACAAAAAGGGTGTTTTCGGTAAAAGAAATGATCACAAAAAGCACAGACTCGAGTAATTTATTTGAGAAGCAGTGTTCTGTGTGACTATGAACATAACATTAATACCTAACATATATTGGATGTGGTCATGAGATGAGATTTTATTTTGTGTAAACCCAAGAGTTCACAAGACTGTTATTCTTCCTAATCCAACTATTAGTTGGATAATTAATCTAGGTAGTAGACATTCAGTATCTTCTTAATTGACTCTTCTATTCATCAGTATGTTCTTTTTCTTAACTTTTACTCTCTCCCACAATAGATCCACTTCTATCCTGTGATTGGTATTTTCATGACGTGTATTTCATTTTACTCCTTTATAAGTAGGTGTGTGTGGTACAAACAGCAAATAGCAGGATTTATCTTTCCTCATTTTGAATTGCTTTGAATAGGTCACTTTAAGCCATCTGTGTTTTTTCTTTATATGGTGGTATTGGGGTGGGGGGTGACCAGTTCCTCTTAGTGATCAGGAAGCCCTGTTGCACCAACACATCAGTAGGTTAAATGCAAGGGCCTAAGGATGAAATGCTCCTTGGGCCCTGTGTTGCATGAGCTACCCGGGCCAGCCTGGAGGTGTCAGGGTTTCCAGGACTGCAGCCAGGATTCCCAGGGCCTCCAGAACTGCACTGTGCAATGAACAGGGGGCCAAGCAAGGCAGAGCATAGAGTCCAGGCCAGGTGCATACTGGGAATGCACACTAAGCTCTATACTATCTCTCAAATCCAAGCCACTTATCATTTTCTACTCACAAAATATATTTGTACATATTGTTATTTTCTTTATGTATATAGTTTACATATATACTTTATATATGTTTACTTCATGTGTAAACGTATATGTATTCTATTTATCATATAACTTTTCTTATTTCTTCAGTTTTATTGAGTGTTCTCCTACTGAGAAGATAGAGCTCTTATTTCTTTATTCTGATAGCTATACTGAAAATGCTAATACACAAAGGTAAATTTTCTAGTATAGCCAGATCTTAATTTCCAAGTGCACTCTCCTGTTATCCAATTGTCAAGTAAATAAGATAATTTTTTAAACAACAATCATCACTCCAATTCAATGTCGTGATTGTACACAAATACATAATTTACATTCATGAGCACGAGAATTTTGTTTTTATTTCTAACCATTAATACTTGCTTGCAACCATCAACTTGCTTATTCATTTGTGCTTTTGGTTATTCCTTTACTTTGCAACTCCTCTCTTACAAATTTATTTAATCATATATTCATTATATTGTTTTAAATAAGAATTCATAAATAATGAATTTTTAACTCCATTTTTTTTTCTCTCAGAAAATATTTGTTTGGGCCTGGAATGATGGTACAGTGTGTAGGACCCTTGCTTGAGCATGGAGACTTGGGTTGTTCTATCCCTGATGCCCCATATGGTCCTAACGGTATGGCCCAGATACCAAAATAAAAAGAAAGGAAGAAAAAAATAAAGAAGGAGAGTGCAAGGGAGAAAAGAAGGAGAGACGGAGGGAGGGAGGGAGGGAGGGAGGGAGGAAGGAAGGAAGGAAGGAAGGAAGGAAGGAAGGAGGGAGGGAGGGAGGGAGGGAGGGAGGAAAGAAGGAAATAATAAATAAATAAAAGAGTATGGTTCATAGCCATACCACTTTTTTTGTCTGTTTGTTTTGCTTGTTTCAGGAGAGTCTTGATTTATGTCTGTTTTTCTGTCATAAACATCTAGAGTAATAATCTGTATACTTTAAATACCTTCTGCTTAAATAATAAATAATATGATTAACTCAGGAAGATAAATCTAATTTGAAGCAGCCCACACAGGGTGCTTAAACTTAATCAAAGGTACATATTCTCACTTATGCCTGCTCTTCTATTCACATGAAATATAAATACTATTTAAAGTCCTAGGGCTGGAGCGATAGCACAGCGGTAGGGTGTTCGCCTTACAAGCGGCCAACATAGCCGACCCGAGTTCGATTCCTCCACCCCTTTCGGAGAGCCCGGCAAGCTACTGAGAGTATTCGATATGCCAAACACAGTAACAACAAAGTCTCCAATGGAGACGTTACTGGGCCCGCTTGAGCAAATCGATGATCAACGGGAGGGCCTTTACCTTCTTTTACCTTCTTCTATTTAAAGCCCTAGAAAACATGGGACCGTAGCGATAGTACAGCAGGGAACATGTTTTCCTTCCACGCTGCCCTGGATTAAGTGCCTGAAATCCCAATCATCCACCAAGCACTGCCAGGAGTAATTCCTGAGTACAGACCCAGAAGTAATCTCTGAGCATCACTGAGTATGACCCCAAAACAAAAACAAAAACAAAAGTCCTAGAAAAAAGACTGAAAAATGATTTCAGTGTCAAAGTACATGATAGACGTTTTTTTCACCCATAATTGCATCCATGCCTCAGGTGCTCCTGATTTCCAGGGCTCATGGAGAGTATGTATCTATTGATAACAATTTGAAATCTGAAGAAAGGCACAAATACTAGTGCATATCAAGTTCAAAGTTAGAATGGAGCAAACTTTAAAGTTTCTTTATACTAGTTTTTTATTGCAAGCCACCCGTGATATATTCGATATGCCAAACACAGTAACAACAAAGTCTCCAATGGAGACGTTACTGGGCCCACTCGAGCAAATCGATGATCATCGGGAGGGTCTTTACTTACTTACTAGAAATAATCAAATTTCAAAATAAACGAAGATGATAGAACTTTATAAACTGGCTCAGAAAAGTGAATCTGAAACATAATGAGAAAGAAAATTGTAAAGTTGGTAATTCCCTAAGATTTATGTTTTCACAACTCTTGGTTCAGATTGTTAAAAAGCATGTAACTTTGATCTAGTACCAATTCCAACTTTGCAGTTTTACCAACATGGTAGAAATATTAATGCACTCACCCCACATTGCTCCTTTCACTTTACCTATGTCTTCCTTTTCACTTTCAAGAGGGAATTAAAAAGAACACTGTAGTTTGAGAGATAATGCAGGGGTTTAAGAACTTGCTTTGCATGCAATGGACTCTGGTTCCATACCTAGCCCCCTATGTAATCCTCCAAGCACTGCTGGAGTGATTTCCTGAGGCCACAACAAGGAGTAAGCACAGAACACTGGTAAGTATAGACCCCCAAACAAAAATCAATCAATAAATAAATGAACACTGAGTATCAGAATACTGTAGGTACCAGCAGAGGAACAAAGGCATGCGGGTCCTGGGGCTGAAGTCTCTAAGCCTGCTTGGATCGGGGCTGAGCATCCGCCACCCAGATCCTCCAAATTCCAGTAGGCAGGGGTCACACCCACCAACTGGCCCCCTGGTGCCGTGTAATCCCATCAACGGCCAAGACTCAGAGACTATAAAACCCAACCTCCGGAAGCACACCCACCCGCGCGACATTTTATTATCTCATTCCTACTTTGGACAAACTGCCAGGCTACCGAATGTAACCTGCCCACAGGGCAGAGTCTGGCAAACTCCCCTTGGCGTACCCAATATGCCAAATACCAGTAACAATGATGGGACTCATTCTCCTAAGCCTGAAAGAACCTTGAATATGGCACTTAAAAAAAAAAATCTCAGGGCTAGGATGAAGGAGACGTTACTGGGGCCTGCTTGAGGCAATCGACAAACAACAGGATGGTCATGATCATGATTGTGATCGTGATAAGAACCCTGTTAACATTTCATGTCTATATAATACAACTAGGAGCTTTGGTTAATGTTTAATTGTACATATAAAGGTAAAGGTAAAGGCCCTCCTGTTGTTTGTCGATTTGCTCGAGCGGGCCCAGTAACGTCTCCATTAGAGACTTTGTTGTTACTGTGTTTGGCATATCGAATACGTCACAGGGAGCTTGCCAGGCTCTGCCGTGCGGGCGAGATACTCTCGGTAGCTTGCCAGGCTCTCCGAGAGGGGCAGAGGAATCGAACTCGGGTCGGCCATGTTGGCTGCGGCAAGGCAAACGCCCTACTGCTGTGCTATCGCTCCAGCACAATATACTAAAAATTGTACATGTACAAACTGAAATTTTATTTTTCTTAGAAAACAATGATTATTAGTGAATTTTGCCATTTGGATATTTTAAATACTAGCATCCACACAAAGAAGTTGTTAAAAACCCAATCCTCTCTGATGCTGAATATTGACTCAGGCTGATGTTTTGTGCTGCCTTTATAATGTTACTTATGTAAAGTGTTACTATGTTTTTTGTTATATGATCATTTGTGGAAGATAGTGTCGGGCTCTCATCAGCACAAAGCTTTCTCTGCTTTTGCCATTGCATTATCTAACCTTCTTAGTCAGGGAAGAGGAAATGTAACCAAAGCCCTTTTATATTCCTGGCCACATCTTCCTCCTGCTCAGAATAGAAATAGGAACACAGAATTGAAAACCTAATGGCTCACTCCCTGGCTTGTCCAGTGACCAAACAGTAAACCAAGTTCCTTCATCACCACTCACCTAGCTCCAAGCTGCGAAGATCCACAGACCTGGTACAGAGAAGCCCTTTCTGTCGCCCTCCCCACCTGCCCTCTCCCTGTCTTCAGAAGGAACAGTCTCAGTCTGTAGCTGTCTTGTCTGTGTCCCCTTTACAAGGAGAAACATAACCAACTTTCAAAGCTCAGCTCCTTGAGAGTCTTTCTCACATCCAGAGCAGAAATCCCAGTGGCTTGTAATTCTCCTTTAATATATTTGCAATATTTACTGAACATTAAAGAAGTTAAAAATCAATAAGTTCTACAATTAGGTGTAAATACCAATAGACTGCAGTTTTGATTATATTATTGGTATATTTTATTTCATATGAAAAGTTAAGACAATTTCTTGCAGTAGTTCTCTGCTCTGACTGCACATTAAAATCACCTCAAAGGGTAGGAGCAGGTGGGGCCTTGCAAGTGGCCAACCGGGGTTTGATCTCAAGCATCCCATAATGTCTGAGTACCATCAGGAGTAATTTCTGATTATGGAGCCAGGAATTACCCCTAAGCATTGCCAGGTGTGTCCCCCAAATCAGAAAAATAAATAAATAAAATCACCTGGAGAGCTATTAAAAAATACCAGCGCTTAGATGTCACCCCAAGCCAATTAAGCTTGGTGCTCATGGGACAAAGGCCAGACTCGGGTGTTTGTTAAAAGCTCCCCAGATGATTCTAATACTAGTAAGCCTTGAGAACTGCTGTATTCAGCCTTTTGGTCCATAAATCTGCTGGTCAGAATAGCTAGGTAAAGAATCAGTTTTCTTTTAAATGGTTTTCTTTTCCTTTGTAAAATATTCCTTGTTCCTTTTTTTTTATTTTTAAATAATTTATTTATTTATAGAATCATTGTGGGAAAATTTACAAAGCTTTCAGGTTTAGGTCTCAGTCATGCAAATATCAAACACCTTTCCCTTTACCAATACTTATTTTTTACCACGAGAACCCCAATAAAAACCCCACCCCCCACCCCTCCCAATGCCTGCGAGGCAGATGAATTCTAGTTGACACTCTATCTGCTTTGATTAGATTCATTGTTTCAATAAAAGATGCATCACTATTATTTAGAGTTTACCCCCTCCCCCCAAATCAGACATGCTGAGAAAGCATTGTGAAGTGATTCGCTTTCTACAGCTGGGTTCAAGAATTAAATGTTGGTTTTGGATTTCCGCTATTTTGCTAATTAACCCTGGAAGTATTTCTACTGAGAGTCAGATAATTAAGAGATTGGTTTCTGTGCTCTGGAGTCGTGGCCGTGCTGGAGAGCCGCTCGTGGGGGGCAACTGGCGGCCTTGATAGGGCGTGAAGGACGGACTGGAACGCCCCCCCCTTCCCATGAGGTTTTAGTCGCCCCCACACCCCTGGCTCATACCTGCTGTCCACAAGGCTCCCATGCGGCCACCATCTTTCTTTCCAGAGGGAGGAGGGGGAATGGGGCAACACCCTTTCCCCTCCAGGCAGAAATGATGGCCTGGATCAATGCATAGTCCTTTCACTTTTCTGCTCCAAGCTGCTGGGTTCTGCATTAAGTCCTTGTGCTTCTGGGGCCAAGGCTGTGCTGGAGAGTCGCTCGTGGGGGGCAACTGGTGACCTTGGTAGGGCGTGAAGGATGGACCGGAACGCCCCCCTTCCCATGAGGTTTTTGTCGCCCCCGCACCCCCGGCTCACACCTGCTGTCCAAAAGCCATGTGCTTCTGGGGCTGTGGCCGTGCTCCAAACTTAACTCTGATTTTCAGGGAGAAACGTTGGGTGATTTACTTCCCATTGATCACTTTGTGTATATAGAGATGTTGTGCGGCCGCGTAAACAGGTTTGGAGGAAAAGTCCGAGTTCCCGCATACTCGAGCTATTCTTGTGGAGGCTTCTGGTCACTGGGGTTCCATCTGGGGGAGGCAGGATGCGGCACCTACCCCATCTGGGACTTCCCGGTGATCTCGGCTCTTTTTGGAACGTGGTTTCTTCTCCGGGAGCTGTGGAGCCAGCCCTCCATGTGGTCCTTCTTCTCTCTGTATGGCTGTGTGCTGTAAAGATGGCACTGGGGGGTGGGCCGTGGGCGTGACTTCCGGAATCAGAGGTTATTTGGGAGCCGGGAAGGTCCCGGCGGTTTGGAGGAAAAGTCCTAGTTCCCACATACTCGAGCTATGCTTGTGGAGGCGTCTGGTCACCGGGGTTCCATCTGGGGGAGGCGTCCTTGTTCCTTTAACAAATCGTTCTCATCTCCCTACTTTACCACTGTGACATTACGAGAATATTACCAAAGACCCAATTTTGATAGTTGTTGAATTAAAAGCAAACCCAAATTATTGTGAGATATCTCTTTATGCCTGTTTGTAGAACTGTTATTACAAATAGAGTAAATTGTAGCTGAAGAGAGAGTACAGTGAGTCAGGTGCTTGCCTTGATTTTTGACTCTATTTGATCCCCTGTTCTCCACATATCCTCCATTGAGAACCAGAAATGGTGATCTCTGATCCTTATAAAGATCCAGTTGTAAACTCCTAAACAGAGATAAGTTTGATCTCAGAACAAACAAATGAAAATCACAAACACAAAAACAAAAAGGACATTTAACAAAGAAGCAGCCAGAGTGATAGTTTAGCAGGTAGGGCTCTTGCCTTGTCCACAGCCAACCTTGGTTCGATTCCTGGCACCATATATGGTTCCCCCAGTCAACCAGAGTGGTCCCTGAGTAAAGAACCAACAGTAAGTCCTGATTATCTCTGGATGTGGCCCCCAAATAACAACAAAAACAAGTGCTGGTATGAATACCAAAGGGTATATAGCTTAGCAGAGAATACTTGCCTTGTCCCTGGCACCACAAATAAAAAAACTGACAATATGGAGGAAAAATTCCTTCTGCATTGCTATTAAGATTAAATTAGTTAAGTCACTAGGGAAAAAACAGTATAGAGTTTTCTCAAAAATATAAATAAATAAAAATATAAAAGAATCAGTAATTCCATTTCTGACTATAAATCCAAAGTCAACTAAAACACTACCTTGAAAAGATATTCACCCCATTTTTTACTGCAGCATTAATATACATAAGCAAATAGCCAAGATGAATGATTCAATAAATAAAATATGGAAATATGTACAATAGAATGTTTTTGCTATAAGAGAACAATCCTGCCATTTGTGATTCTATAGATAAACATGAGAGCATTCTGGTAAATAAAACAGAGGACAAAATTCCATATCTCACTTAATTTGTCATCTAGAAGTAAACAAAATAGCACTGCATCACTGCACTCTCCTTCCATTGTTCATCGTTTTGCTCTAGCGGGCCCAGTAATGTCTCCATTGTGAGACTTGTTGCTTCTGTGTTGGCATATCAAATACATCACAGGTAGCTTGCCAGGCTTTGCCATGCGGGCGAGATACTCTCAGTAGCTTGCCAGGCTCTCCAAAAGGGGCGGAGGAATCAAATCCGGGTCTGCTGGGTCAGCTGTGAACAAGGCAAACACCCTACCTGCTGGGTTATCGCTCCAGCCCAAATAGCACTGTAAAAAAATTTTAAAAAATAAAACAACAACAACAAAACACCATAAACTCAGGTCAGAGAGATATCTCAAAGGGCTGAATGAATATTTTTCATACAAGATATTTAAGTTGAACCCAGGCACTCATTGGCCCTAGACAGATATGGAAGTATCTGAGTACTGCCCAAAAGAAAAATACAGTAAAAATTTAAAAAATAATTGAAACAGAAAAAATGTAACTGTGTATGATGATCATTTCCTATGTATACATATATTGAATTTTCTATCATATATACTTGAAATTAATATAATGTGTGTTGTTTATATCTCAGAAAATAAAAGCAGTCTGAGGAGAATTAGTGAAGATTCAAGTATTAACTTTTCTAAAACTGTCCAAGTGAGCAGTCATATTTACAACATAAAAATCTGATATTATAATCCTACCAACTAAACAATAACTATTTATCTCATGTATATTATAAAGTGTTAGAATACCAGAGGACAAATCCTCAGGTAAACATAAAAGACAATTTTAGAACTACAGCCTTAGAGAATGAAAGGAAATAAACCTCATCAAATTCTTATAAATCATTTTTCACATTCAAACATGAACTAGTTCACCTTGGCTTCATTAAAATTTCTGTATGTTTTATTTTAAATTAAGACAGATGATTATTACCTAAAAAGTAAAACAGAAAGTATGGGCAAAGTAAAACAGGAAGTATGGGCAAAGTAAAACAGGAAGTATGGGCAGTGGCCAAATACACTTGATGCCCCCATCTTTCAAATCATACCACAAATGTCTGATTATGCAAAAAAAAAAATGGAGCTTGACATTGTCCTCATTAACTGTGCTTCAATAAATCTTTAGTATACATGAAAAACATTCTTTCATCTATCAAGATTCCATGCATCTTATCTTACCACATACACTCACATGATTTCTTCCTCAATGGATATCCACAGCACTTACTGCCTCCAACACTCATTTAATGCTTATGTAATTTTTTTTAACATTAATGATGATTCCACATATTTGTCTTATTCTAGGCCTATAAGATAGTATTCATAGTTATATAAGTTTTCTTCATCTTAAATTTCCTCATGGATGGAATAATGGTACTTATCTCATTGCAAATATTCAATGAGTTAGTAAATATCAATGTCTTAAACATGTGTCTGGTGCAGAATACCAGACATAAACTATAGCAATAGATTAGACAAAATTCTTTAAAAGACTGAGTTATGGCATAGCATTTATTAAAGTGCAGATAATCGGTATACATTTGTTTTATACTTACATACATCGTTGGATTTACCTTCTTAGCCTCTGAAGTTCTAAGAAAGATTAATACACTTCTACAATTTTGAGATTTATTTTTATTGCAAAATAATTAGTACTCTCAGAGCTTTAAATTCAAAGTGAATTATAATTTTTCATTGAAGCCCAGTTGTAATCAACACTATCTATCAACATTTGAAATTGTGTAGAATTATAACTTCTTGATAGAGCGCACAGGCCTATGCAAAGACCAGCAAGCGGATTACACAGAAAATTGATGATTAATACAAAAAATTAAGAATAGATTCACCTGATAAATGGAGCTGTATCTATTTTTCTGTCAGGAGAAATAAAGTTGTACTTTTACTACAATTGTACCAAAGCTATAAATGTAAGCTTTAATTGCCTTGGACAAACCCCTTTCCCCTTTTATATTTTTATAAGCTAACCAATGACACAAGTGAGGAAAGGATAAAAATGAAGAAAACACCAAAATATAAAGATCATCAGGTTAAAATGTAAGAATTTCATGATATAATCAAATATTAGGGGGAAAATTCTATATGCTTTATTTTTAATCTTTGTGTAAAATATTATCAATAAAATGATATAAAATATCTTTTAAATTGAACCATGAGAAATGACTCAGGGGCCTAGATTCTATAAAGGGAAATCAATTAGATCAAAATATTATTGTTATTTTTATTGTGTGTGTGTGTCTGTGTGTGTGTGTATCTAAGTGTGTCTTGGAAATACAGGTGTAAGTAACATAGATGTTAACTGTAGCACTGTCCTCCCATTGTTCATTGATTTGCTCGAGGGGGCACCAGAAACATGTCCATTGTGAGCCTTGTTGTTACTGTTTTTGGCATATCAAATATGTCACAGGGAGCTTGCCAGGCTCTGCCATGTGGGTGGGATACTCTCAGTAGCTTGCAGGCTCTCAGAGAGGGATGGAGGAATTGAACCCAGGTCATCTGCATGTAAGGCAAACACCCTACCTGCTGTGCTAGCTAGAAAGTCAAAATATTGGTATTTTAACTCAGGAATTATCACTAATTTTCCAGGTAACTTGGAATCCCTAGTCTCATTTAAAGAGCAGAGGAAAAGTCAGTCCCAAGTTTCATGGCAAATTTTAAAAAGTTTCATATCACAAGTACCAGCTTCCCATAGTAGAGATTGAACCACTTTTGAGCCCAAAAGTTCATAGAATGGCTTACAGAACAAAAAAGTTATTAACTTGCCAGTATATTGTAAAAAATACAGTGCAGGAAACAAATGGAAGAAATGCATGAGACAGATGAAGGAATAGGAGTTACCAACCCACAGGCGCTCCACCCTTCCAAACTCTTTATATGTTAATCAATCCGACAGTCTCCACATTCTTCTGGGTAAGATTTTTGTGTTGGTGGTAGTGGTGGTGGTCATGGGCAAGAGGGGGTCAGGAGGATGGGGGGTGTTTTGTGGGTTTCTGATTTTTAAGCCTCATCCAGAAATGCTCAAGTGGTTCTCCTGGCTCAACATTCAGGAATCACTTCTGTTAGTGTTTGAGATGCCAGGGATCAAGCCCAGGTTGGCCATGTGCAAGTATTTCTACAGCACCAGAGTTAAGGTCTTAATAAAAAACCTCATTGTAGAGTCAGAAGTGATAAAATCAGACATCAGTGATTTTTCAGTAAGCCCTGAGCACAGCTGGATGTGACTCCCAAACAAAACAAATGAATCAAAATTTCTTTTGGGCCAAAGTGCTAGTACAAGGGGTAGAGCCTTTGCCTTGCACATGGCAGACCTAAGTTCAATCCCCAGCATCCTATATGGTCCCCCAATTACCTATTCCTGAGTGCAGAGCCAGGAGTAGTCTCTGAGCATCTCTGGGTGTGATCTAAAAAGCAAAAAATAAATAAATAAATAAATCAAAATTCCTTTGTATAAATAAATGTGGCCTTTTAAAATCTATTCATAAAGAATTTTTATGGACAATTTTTGTCCAACAAATTGCTGTCAATGCAAAATTGAACAAGTTATAAGATATTTAAATTTTAAGGTTTCATATCACATGTGAAAATATTTTCCTTCATATTCTAGATGAATACATTCATCATATCACATATTTATTTTTATTTTGTAAAAGCATTTAAGTTCCAAACTTTTATCAAATTTTATTATGCATGTAGTTTTATCAACTATAAGTGCATTATACTAATCATATTAGACACTTATTTTTTATATCTTATTTCTTATTTACTTCCTATAACTCTAATATTATATTTTTCCAAAGTTTCCTTTTTCCTGTTTTTTCATTCAGTTTCTGAAAATCACTTTTATATGTTTTTTCCATGAGTTCCAATTTATGTTTAGACTTCTCATATTAATGATACCATGCAGTATTTTGTTTTTGTCTCATTTATTTCATTTATCTTAATGCTTTCCAGTTTCATCCACATTGTTGCAAATGAAAGGACTAATTTATTTTTCTAGAACTGATTAATATGTCTTTGTAAGAACCAGAGTAGTCTTATAGTGGGGAGTGTCCTTGCCATGCACATGCAGATGGGGGTTCAATCCCAGCAAACATGTGGTCCCCTAAACCCGCCAGGAGTAATCTCTGAGCACAGAGCCAGGAATAAGACCTGTGTACAGTTGAATGTGGTTCCTAAACGAAGAGATTTAATTAATTAATTGAATTTTCTTTGCATAAATAATTCAGTTTTCTTTATCCATTCACAAATTGCAGGACACCTTTGACTATTGAGAGCAATGTTGCAATGAACATGAAAATACATTCTTCATACAATGGTTTTGCCCCTTAGACATATAACCAGAAGTAGAAATGCTGAATTATGCAGAATTTTAATGCACTGAGTAATTTCATGCCATCTTTGTCAATGCACAAATTTGCATCATCATATATAAATGTTTCCATTTCTCTTCTGTTGTCATTTTGATAATAACCATTGTAATAGGTGTCATGTGCTCTCTCTTGTGGTTTTGATTTGCATTTCCCTAAAATGTACTGATATTGATCATCATTTCATGTGCCTGTTGTAATTTATATCCTTTCTTCAGGAAAAAATATCTAATACAGTTCTTTATCCATTCTTTTCTTGTGTCTGTTGATTATACATTCCTGAGGAAAAACATTCAGTCAAGTCCCTTGTCATTAAGTAATTAACCATTAACTGATATTAGTGATTAACTTAACATCCAGCCTTTATTTTCCTAATGTCAGAGTATAGGATGGTAAGTACTCACCTTCTTATCATCTGCTTAATTTTCATTACAATCAGTTCTCCTAGCTCAGGTTCTTTCTAAAAGTAACCTAAAAGCAAATGTGGTTCAAAAAGCTTCATTATAATAAGAAAAGATGCTCCCTTCACCTTTATAGCTCTAAAACTATTTCTATTTCAGGAAGCTGCAAAAGAACTTTATAAACCAAAGTATTTTTTTTTCTTTTGATCACTTACGAAATTATAAGGACTTTAGGAACTCTGATCAGTATAAGAGAAAACAAAAAATTTATTTCTTATAGATCATAATAAGATAGAAGATAACTGAAGATTTTTCTTTTTTTATTTCTTTTAAATTTAACTCTTTACATCTATTTTAAAGGCAATCAATGAAAATCAGTTTATATTCATTACTGTCATAGAATTCAGAAGACTTCAAAGGTTATATTTCAAAAGAAAGTTTTAAGTAAGGCTGACAATCACTTGGCGCAGGAAGATGGCTCAGTGGCTTAAGGTGGTTGACCAGCAAACACAGAAAGTCATCAGTTAATTAATTTCCTTTTGTCACCATGTATGCCAGGAGATTGCTGAGGAATTTAAAAGAAGAAAGGAAAAATAAAACATAAGATTTTTCTTAACTGAATCTTTAATAGAACTAGAAAACATTTTCACTGGTAATACACACTATCCGGGCTGGAGTAGCACAGCAGTAGGGCATTTGCGTTATGCATGGCTGGCCTGGTCGAGCCAAGGTTCTATTCCTCAGACCCTCTCGGAGAGCCCGGCAAGCTACCGTAAGTACCTCGCCCACACAGCAAAGCCTGGCAAGCTACCCGTGACATATTCGATATGCCAAACACAGTAACAACGAGTCTCACAATGGAGACGTTACTGGGCACGCTCGAGCACATTGACGAACAACGGGAGAACAGTGTTACAGTGCCATAATACACACTATCAATAGCCATCCAGTCTGAGCAGCTCAGGCCTCTCTGGCAACCTACATCAGATCATGCATTTCCCAAAGTTTATTATTTTCTGAAAATTGATTTTGCCCCCCCTTACTAATTTTTCACAATTACTAGCCAAGTAAATTTTTATTTTCCTCCTTTGTATTTTTTTTTACTTCATCTCCTTATGATTTAATTAGTTTATAAGAAAACACTAGCCTTAAGGGAAATATAGGAGGAAATGGGATTAGTAGACATATATAGGATCTCCATACCCAAAGCTGAGACACATTCCTCTTCATTCACATTGGACATTCTCCAGAATAAACCACAAACTGAGACAAAATACAGTGTCCAATTCAATCCATAAAATAGAAATTATATCAACTATTTTCTCAGATCACAATGCTTTGAAGGAAAATAACTCAAAAATGGAAAACCAAGAAAAATCTGAACACTTAGAACCTAGCCAACATGTACAGAATAACCACTGGATCAAAGAGAAAATCAAAGTAGAACTAAAATGATTATTGTAAACAAGTGAGAATGATGACACAGCTACCAGAACTTTGGGGACACAATTAATGCTGTACTGAGAAATTCATAGCTGGAAGCAAATTGGGAAACAATCTTTAATCTCTTACAACCTCCAAGACTGGATTGGGGATAAAAAAAATTGTATAGATTATTAGCAGGAAAGAAACTGAAATAGGAATCAAAAGTCTCCCCAAAAGCAAAATTCAGGACCAGATGATTTTACTAATGTGGTCTACAAAACCTTCAAAGATCATGAATTTCCTCTATTTCTCAAGATCTTCTAAAAACTCGAAGAAAAGGGAGTTAGTCCAAAACATTTTCTAAAGTTAATATTTCTCTGATACATAAGGCAAACATGAACATCTCTCTCTTCCTCTTTTCTCTCTCTCTCTCTCTCTCTCTCTCTCTCTCTCTCTCGCAAGCACACACACATACACAAACAAGAAAACTATAGACAAAATTCCTTATGAAAATAGAAGCAACAATCCTCAAAAAAAAACCTAAGCACACCCAATTTAACCAAATTAGATAACAAAATCAACTGGGAGCTGTTCCAGTGATGAAAGAATTGTTTAACATATGCAACTAAATTGTTTTGACACACTACTAAGCAAAAAGAAATATGAAAACCACATGATTGTATCAAAAGGGCAAAGAGCTGCTCTAGCAAGAAAAGATAAATATCAGAAGCTTCCGCTTTTTGGAAATCACTTATAATATTATATTCATAGTCCACACTAATGAAGACTTCACAAATGTATTAAAATGTAGTAGCATGAACTAACTATTATTCTTCCTGTTATTAGCCTTAGTGATCTAATTTACAAATAATTATAGAAATTTTTGAAGAAAAACATTACTCTTGGAACCTTGATATTTGATCATCTCCATCCTAAAGATTATACCTGCCAGACAATTCAGAAGTTCTAATGCTTGAAACATCTCTTTATATGATTTTTTTTACCCAGAAGTAGCATTTAATTTAGACTTCATGTCCTTATTTTGTTTTACTACATGGGATAATGAGACAAATAAGCTGTACTTGAAAAGACTGAGCTATTCAAAGAAGGGCTTAAGTAAATATATGAACAAGTTGACCACAAGGAAATAGACATGTAAAATAGAAGAAAAGTTTAGCAAATATTTAATGTGTGTTCATCAAATTATCTCAGAAAATAAGCACATCCTGAAATCATGTAAGACCTTCCTGTAAGGAAATAACTTCAAATAAGGAAAATTTCAAAGATGAAAACTAAGATCCCAACCTGAAATATAGAGGAGGCTGAATACATTAGATTAGATACTAAAAGAAATTAGAAAATAATCAAGAAATTTTCTTGAACTTCAGCATGTAGTACTGTAGCACTGTCCTCCCGTTGTTCATTTTTTGATCGAGCAGGCACAAGTAATGTCACCATTGTGAGACTTGTTGTTACTCTTTTTCGCATATCGAATATGTCACAGGGAGCTTGCCAGGCTCTGCTGTGTAGGCAGGATATTCTTAGTAGCTTGCAGGGCTCTCTGAGAGGGGCGGAGAAATCAATGCCCGTCGGCAGCATGCAAGGCAAATGCCCTACTGGCTGTGCTATGGCTCTGGCCCAAGTTCAACATAATTCAGGCAAAAAAGCAGGGGGAGTGGGACATTTCTTATCTAATGTTATTATAAATATAATAAAAAATTGCTAACAATGTAGCAAAAGATAGACACATAGAGTCACTGCAGTATTGTGAAAACATACTTATTAAATAATTAATACTTATACACTTACCATTAAATCATTAATTAAAATGTAGAAGAGTAAAAAGATTAAAATAATATAATATAAAGATATTTAAAGGGATTAATGAAGACATGAAACCTATAATAGAATGATAATCACTGTGTGATGGTTAATATGAAAACTGGGGTCAGGTGGTAGTGCAATGAAATGTGCACTTGCCTTGCACATGGCTGACATGGGTTTGACCTCTGGCACCCCATATGGTCCCCTGAACACTATCAGTGGTAACACCTGGATCACAGAGCCAGGAGTAAGTCCTGAGCCCTGTGTTCCAAAAATAAATAGCAATATGTTTATGTCTGAAATCATAATGTAGCATTATATGATACAAATTTTATTTTATGTTACATATTACAATCTCCTATAATTTGGGAGAGAGAGAGACAGAGACAGAGACAAAGACAGAGAGACAGAGAGAAGGAAAGTGCCTCCTATAAAGCCATAGAGGTAGGCTAGTGGGGGGTTGGGGAGGGAGGAAAACTGGGATCATTGGTGGTGGGAAATGGACACTTGGTGGAGGGATGGGTGTTAGAACATTGGATAACTGAAACCCGATCATGAACAACTTGTAACTCTAGCTTACTGTGACTCAAACAAAAAGAGAGAGAAGCCAAATAGATAGATAGATGATATATAAATAGATAGATAGATAGATAGATAGATAGATCGATCATGAAGTTATTGAGAATACTAAACAGATGTTAGCTTTTTGTCATGAATGGTGAGACTTGAGGAGAGAATTTGATCAAGAGCATAATAAAGCGCATGTACTGAATTTTATAGTAAGTGTTTTTGCTTATTCTGAGTGATATTCAAAAAAATATCACGGACTGTTATTTCAAAGTAGACTGTTATTTCTTGATTTCAAATCAAAGTAGAATTTTATTTCTCACAGTTCAAGATGTTGAAAGTTTGGAATTAGTAGATGGTAAATTTCTTTTCTCTTTAGACATGACAAGAAGTGGAAGTAAACTCTCTGGAGCCTCACTAATTCTACCCATGACAGTCCTTTTTCCTAACCAATGCCTCACTGTTGTGTCAATTCTTCACAAGCTTATTGCATCTCTAAAGAGTTGGTATATATACCATGTCTAGACTGGGAGCAAGATTGTTGTTATATAATAAGATCCCATCTTATATAGTGATGTCAGTTCTCTGAAATTCAAATTCAACTATCCCATAGTTCAAAAAACTGTAGCAGGGGCTGGAGTGATAGCAGAGCAGGTAGGATGTTTGCCTTGCACATGGCCCGACTTGGGTTCAATTCCCAGCATCCCATATGGTCCCCTGAGCACTGCCAGGAGTAATTCCTGAGTACATGAACCAGGAGTAACCCCTGTGCATCGCTGGGTGTGACACAAAAAGCAAAAAAAAAAAAAAAAACCTCTAGCAGCAAGTGGCCAGATGAGTGAAACCCTTCAGAAAAGTTAATTAGTCAGTACCTTTATGCTTTCGTGGTGCATATCAAATGTAGTAACGTGGTTGAAAAGAAAAAATCGCAAACTTGGAATCAAGTTGTTGGGATATTGTCTCTATAAGGACATACTTCTCCTCTGGTTATTTAATTTCGCTATTTAATTTATCTTAATTACCTAGAAAGTTCATAAGATATCACTGCCTTTAAAAGCAGGGAGTAAAATGAAAGTAGGAGGTACTAAAGGACTTCTGAAATGGCTGAAAGAAACAGTTGGTTTCAGGATCTTAGGCAAATGGAAGCAGTTTTCACAGTTGGTTTTCTCTAAAGAGTGATTAAACATAGAATTCTTCTGGAAAATAAATTCTTAAAATCACCCAATCTAAGTCCATTAACAGATAACATTACTTCTATAGCAATTATTACTTAACTCCACCCTCTCGACTCTATAAATATAGCGCTAGCTACTAGGGTTCTCAAGGAAGATAAATTGTCTCCACCAGAACAAACAGAAATTCTTTGTATTAGCAATTTTTGTAAACTTGAAATTATTTTTTAAAAAAATGTCTAAATTAGGGTTCCGAAAGATAGTACAGGGGCTAAGGTAAGTGCCTGCATGCAGCTGACTAGAGTCTGTTTGATCCACTCCACTTTAGGATCAATCCTGAAGCATCTCTGTGGCGCAGGTGGGGTGGGTCATAGAGAATAGGCATAGAGAATCCCTGGCACGAAGTGACCTGAGAAGTACTGTATCTGCAAGTCTTAGCAATGTACCAAGGGACTGGTTGGATGAGTATCACCTAGAGTGTTTCCAAGACCCCCTATACATAAGAATCCCACTAAATATTTAACTTAAAGAATTTAGTTAGTTCCATGCTGTATTATTGATTAAAACAGATTAAAACAAATACAATTATAGACAAATATATAAACGTATGCAAAAAATACAAATACAGGCAATTATAACTAAAATTGGAAAATGATAAAAAATATACATTTTAATATGTTCAATATGTTTTAAAATTTCCACTAGAAGCACATGATGAGTCTACAAAAGCAGTGAAAGACAAAATAGTTTGGGCAGTAGGAGGAAAAGCACCAAGAGCAATGCAACCATTTAAAAAGTGTGTTGTTCACTCACTGATGTCCACTAACAACATTTTAATTCCAAAAAAAAAATCTTGCTTAGAATGCTCTAAGGGTAGCTAAGGAGGAAAACTATGAATTTGCTTCATTAGTACTAACTGGGAAACTCTTCATGTTACTTAGGAAGTAACTCAAACCACTGACCCTCAGAAGTTTTACAAGCTAGTTGTGCTAATGCAGAAAAAGTCTACTTCCAAGATTCAGATCTTCGGGTTCTTCCCTATATATTGCTGCCATCTAGTGATCAAATTTATCTGCAAACTACCAAGAAACGTCTGAGGGGATTTTTATATCAAAACAAATAGAAAAAATTATAATTGGATAATATCTTCATTGTGTCAGAACTATTGCTTAAATATATACCATATCATGATTTTAAGAAAGTATTTTTATCATACTGCTGTTGTTCTTTAACGTTGATAAAACTAAATCTTAATAAGCTGCATAAATTGCCATTATCATACAACTAATGATTGTATAGGCATTTTGTAAATTGACTACAAGTTTTGTATAAGACTGCACTGGTAGCATAAGGATAAATTTTTAAACAATGTAGAGTTTGCAAATAGTATGTGAAAGTCTTTAAAGCATTCACCACTGAGTCTTCTACAATCATCCTAGATATATTCTTTCATTATCTCAAATAATGTCCTGGATTCCTAAACTTGATTTTAAACCTCATTTAAGGGGATAAAGAGACAGCACAGTGGATAAGACATTTGCCTTACACATGTCCCAGCTGGGTTTATCTCTGACACCCCATATGATCCCCAGAGCCTTGCTAGAAGTGATTCCTGAGCACAAAGCCAAGAGCAATCCCTGAACACAGCCCAGTGTGGCACAAAACAAAACAACTGTTTAGAAGGGGAACCTGTCTTACTGAGCTTTGTAATCACCACTCAATACCATTTTTTTTAAAGTATTGAGTTTCATATACTTTATTTTTTCTAAAAAAATACAAATGAGAAGAAAAAATATAAGTAATGGCAAAATATTTGTGCAATTCCATTAAAAATTTCAATAAACTCAAAAATTTTCAAAAATGTAGATGGTATATCGATTTTAGTAAATATTCTAGGGAGGAATAGATCTTATCAGTATATTAGAAACTGCAGTTGAAAACTAGAAAACAAGTCTATCATTTATCAATAAAAATTATTATAATTTTAAATAACATATGGGTCAATGATAAACCGTATTGTTATACTTCAAAGGGCTGAAGAGTTAGTATGACTAGTAGGGCTCTTCTTTTGCATGTAGCATACTGGGTTTGAGCCCCAGAACCCAATATTGTCCCCTAAGCCTGCCACGAGTAAGCCCTAAGAACCCCCAAAATCAAAGTCAAGCAAATGTTACACTTTCTGAAAATGATGATATGATAACTTTATGTATGGAATTTTGAAGTTAAAGTAAAGCTCAGAAAAAAATGTGTACCCATACCAAAAAAAAAAAAAGTAGGGGTCGAAGCAATAGTACAGCAGGTAAGGTGTTTACCTAGCATGTGGCCAACCCAGGTTCAATCCCGGGCACCCTATGTGGTCTCCGATCCCTGACAGGGTGATCACTGAGCACAGAGCCATGAACAATCCCTTGTCGCCCCCCAAAAGAAACATCAAGAAAAAAAATGTAAATAAATGAAGTGTGCATACCCAGAATAAATTACAAGCAAAAGCAAAATTAACTGAAGAACAACAAAAGGTAAAACTGATAAAAAATAAATAATTCATAATACAAAACATTAATAAATTCAAATAAAACTGAGTCTGTAAAAAAATAGGCATCTAAATCAACTATAGTGAAAAAGGCAGAATGAGCAAAAATTTGAGTGGTGGGAAAGGAAATTTCAGAAACATAAAAATCTAGATGCATGAAAGACTATGCATAAAAATTTGGAAATATATATAAATTTTAACATCTAAGAACATATATTTAGTATACCCAAACTAACTTTAGTGTACACAAAGTAAAAGTATACTGATTTTATTTCTTATTTTTTAATTTTTATTAGTGAAACACCATGAGGTACAGTTGTAGATTTACAAATTTTTGTGCTTGGGTTTCAATTATACAATGATCAAACACCCATCCCTCCACCAGTGCCCATTTTCCACCACCACTGGTCCCAGTATCCTCCCAACCCCCATCCCCCCACCCCACCCTGCCTCTGTAGCAGGGCATTCCCTTTTGTTCTCTCTCTCCTTTTGGGTGTTGTGGTCTGCAAAAGAGGCATTGAGTGGCAATGATGTTTGGTCTATAGTCTACTTTCAGCATGCTTCTCCCATCCTGGGAGGATCCTCTAAACACCCTTTATTTGGTGCTCCCTTCTCTATCTGAGCTTCCTTTTCCCCTAGCACGTGTGGCTAGCCTCCAAGTCATGGAGCAAAATTCCTGGTACTAATCTCGGCCACTCCTGGGTGTTAGTCTCCCATTTTGTTACTTTATGTTGCCCAGATGAATGCAATCTTTCTGTGTCTATCTCTCTTTCTGACTCATTTCGCTTAACATGATACTTTCCATGTAGTACCACTTGTATGTAAATTTCATGACTTCATCTTTTCTAACAGCTACATACTACTCCATTGTGTAGATGTACCAAAGTTTCTTTTAACCAATCATCTGTTTTCAGGCACTCAGTTTTTTTTCCAGATTCTGGCTATTGTAAACAGTGCTGCAATGAACACACAAGTGCAGATGTCACTTGGACTATACTTTTTTGCCTCTCTGGGATATATTCCCAGGAGTGGTATTGCTGGATCAAATGGGAGCTCAATTTCTAATTTTTGGAGAATCATCCATACTGTTTTCCAACAGGGCTGAACCAGTCGGCATTTCCACCAGCAGTGAAGGAGGGTCCCTTTCTGGCCACATCTGCACCAGCACCAATTGCTTTTGTTCTTTCAGATGTGGGCCAGTCTCTGTGGTGTGAAATGATATCTCATTGTTGTTTTGATCTGCATCTACCTGATGATTAATGATGTAGAGCATTTTCTCATGTGCCCTTTATCCATTCGGATTTCTTCTTTGGGAAAATTTCTGTTCATTTAATTGCCCCGTTTTTTTGATGGGGTTGGATGATTTCTTCTTGTGGAGTTCAACCAGTACTTTGTATATCCTTGATATCAACCCCTCGTCAGATGTGTATTTGGAGAATATCCTTTCCCATTCTGTAGACTGTCTTTGTATTTTGGTCACTGTTTCTTTGGAGGTGCAGAAGCTTCTTAATTTAAGATAGTCCCATTTATCTATCTCTGTTTTCACTTGCTCGGCCAGTGGCGCAACATCTTTGAAGATACCATTAGCTTCAATGTCATGGAGGATTTTGCCAACTTTGTCCTCAATGTACCTTATGGATTCCAGTCTGATGTTTAGGACTTTAATCCATTTTGATCTTACTTTTGTACATAGCATTAGGCAGAGATCTAGCCCACTTTTTTGAATGTATCTGTCCAGTTTTGCCAGCACAATTTGTTGAAGAGGCTTTCCTTGCTCCACTTGCACCCATATCAAAGATTAGATGATCATATATTTGGGGGGTGATGTCAGTATATTCAACCCTGTTCCATTGGTCTACAGCTCTGCCTTTGTTCCAGTACCATGCTGTTTTAATTATTACTGCTTTGTAGTAGAGTTTGAAGTTAGGGAGGTTGAATCCTCCCATTTTCTTTTTCCAAGAATTGCTTTAGCTATTCATGGGTTCTTACTGTTCCATATAATTTTCAGGAATGTTTGCTCCATTTTTTTGAATAATGTCATAGGTATCATAACAGGGATCGCATTGAATTTATACAGTGCTTTGGGAAGTATTACCATTTTGACAATATTAATTCTCCCCATTCATGAACAGGGGATATCTTTCCATTTCCTCGTGTCCTCTTTTATTTTTTTATGTAGGAGTACTGCTATTTATTCAGCCACTGATTAGCTGATTAAATTGGGCATAAACTCCACCTTACTTTTTTTTTCATAATTTTATTTATTTATTTATTTATTTTTTATTCTTCTTATATTTATTTATTGAATCACTGTGGAAAAGTTACCAAGTTTTCAGGTTTAAGTCTCGGTCATACAATAATGAAACACCTTTCCCTTCACCAGTACTCATTTTTCACCACCAAGAACCCCAATATACACCCCCTCACACCCGTCCCAATGCCTGTGAGGCAGATGATTTCTACTCAACTCTTCTCTACATCGATTACATTCATTATTCACCATTATTGTTTAGAATCTCCCCCCCAACAATCAGAATTACTGAAAAGGCATTGTGAAACACTTTGTTTTCTATAGCTGGTCATGAGAATCACATAAATCACGCGGCCATGATTTTGGATTTCTGCAAAGAGCCAGACAATTACGAGATTGGTTTCTGTGTGTCTGGTGTTATAGCCATGCCAGAGAGCTGCTCGTGGGCAACTCGTGACCTCGGAAGGGTGTGAAGGACAAACCGGTACCATCCCCCTTCCCATCAGAATGCAGTTGTCCCATCACCACCAGCTCATTCTTGGCTTTCCAATAAGCTCTGAGTTGGGAGCCACCTTGCTGCCAGAGGGAAAAAGGCAGAAGGGAGCAACACCCTTTTCCTCCCGGGTAGGCATGGCGCCGTAGTTTAACACACGGTCCATTCACTTTTCTGCCACAAGCTGCTGGGCTCTGGATTAAGTCCTTTTGCCTCTGGAGCCATGCTTGTGACGGAGAGCTGCTTGTGAGGGGCAACTCGTGAACTCGGTAGGGCTTGAAAGATGAGCCGGTACCGTCCCCTTGCTCATGAGACTGCTGTTGCCCCGTCACTGCCAGCTCATGCCTGGCTTTCCAATAAGCACTGAGGGGGTGGCCACCTTGTATGGGGTCCAGATGCATTTCTGCCAAAAGCTACTGGGTTATGAGAATTGTTTCTGAGTCTCTGGGATCATGGCCATTAATCAGCTTGATCAGGAGCCAGAGAGGTCGTTTGTAGGCAGTGACTCGGTGTCTCGTTGGGATGGGGAGAAAAGAGCTGGCTCCACCCCCATCTGGTGAGGCCCCATGTGTCTCATCTCTGCAGTCCCAACACTGACTGTCCAGTGGCCTCTGGAGGATGGTGGTCACCAAGCCGCCAGGGAGAATAAGCCAAGGCATGAAACCTATTTCCACCTAAAGTGGCCCAGCACCAGTAACCTTCTGCAGGAACAGGACGCATTTCTGCCAAAAGCCTTTGGGTTCCAAAATTCGTTTCTGAGTCTCTGGGATCATGGCCATTAAGCAGTTCGATCAGGAACCAGAGAGGCCATGCCTCCAATTATATAGCTGAGCTGGAGGTGGTTTGTGGGTGTGTCTCCCACATACCTCACTTTTGGCCGTTTACTTTCTTGGTAAAATTTTCCTCAAGTTTTTGGGGTCTGGCCAAAGGCACAGCAGCAATTATGGTGTATCTGAAAGTCTGATGGTGCCGTCAGGCTGCTGATGCACTAGCCTCACAGGTACAGATTGACCTGCTGGCAGCACCATACCCCCTTGAGATATCTTTAGGGTCCCTCAAGTCCATCTTTGCCCTGATTAGCAAGCTCTGATCCTTTGCTTAAAGATGTCATGGAATTTCAATGTGAAGGTGCCTGATAAATATTTGTATTGATGGGAAGGTCTGGAGATGAAAGAGAAACTAATAGTTTCCCTCGCTTGAGTAATAGTCTGTTAGAGTTATTACAGTTCTGACATAGTCAGGGGGATCCAGAACATCTGGGTACAAACTTTATACCCATAAATTGTACTTGGTACTTGCTTGGTACTTACTGGAAGGAAGAGGATTTAGGAACTTGCCTCATTTCATTTTTCAAATGTCTTTGACATTGGCCTCACTGTTCTGTTTCTTTAGTTTGTGCTGTGAATATAGTAAGTATAAATATCTGTAAGATATAAATACTGCTATATTAATGTCAAAATCCATATCTATATTTATATCTAATTTTACATTTGTGTTATATCCATAAATAGTTATTCATTTTGAACTCCAACATTCTAAATCCAAAGTGAACATTTTAAGGTGAACATTTAAATCTTGTAATTTCGGGTGAGTTTAGCAAGCAGAAGTGCAGTGTGCGTCACTGGTGACAGACTTTTTATGAGTCTTCGATTCTCCACACAGAATGTATGTGTCTTAGAAACTCAAAAATTTAAATAATTAAGACTTTAGCTTTTTAAAGAAGACAGGGGCCTTAAATCTTAGTAATATTGAACCTGACAATAAAAGATTAAATGATTAAATGTGGGTTGAGAGGTGCTTTTCTTGGATTTTGGCCTAAAATGAATACCTCCCTCTCCCAAAATAGTCTAATAATTTGTTTTTATTTCCCTGATATTTTCAATATTTTAAAAGTTTATCTCCACATTCCACCCAGGTCCTTAAAATTATATGGATTAACTTTATAACCATGATATTTTTCAATGCCAAGTTTTGTGCTAAATGTTCCCAAGGAAAGATGATTTAAACACAGTTTCTTTTGAGTCCAGCCAGGAGATTAAGGTACAAACCTGGCATTAAGGACGGACAAAGCCAAATAACCATTCCACAGAGTCAACAACACTGAATTTCTGCCAAAAGCCTTTGGGTTCCAAAATTTGTTTCTGAGTCTCTGGGATCATGGCCATTAAGCAGTTCGATCGGGAACCAGAGAGGCCATGCCTCCAATTATATAGCTGAGCTGGAGGTGGTTTGTGGGTATGTCTCCCACATACCTAACTTTTGGCCGTTTATTTTCTCAGTAAAATTTGCCTCAAGTTTTTGGGGTCTGGCCAAAGGAACGGCAGCCATTTTGGGGTATCTGAAAGTCTGACGTTGCCATCAGGCTGCTGATGCTCTCACCTCACAGGTACAGATTGACCTACTGGCGGCACCATACCCGCGCTCGTGTCCTCTTTTATTTCCTGAAATAGTGTTTTATTGTTTTCTTTGTGCAGGTCCTTTACTTCTTTAGTTAATCTGATTCCTAGGTACTTGATTTTCTGGGGCACAATTGTGAATAGGATTGTTTTCTTCAGGACAATTTCTTCTCTTTTACTAACTGCATGTAGGACCGCCATGGACTTTTGGGTATTGATTTTATAGCCTGCAACCTTACTATACAAGTCTATTGTTTCTAGGAGTTTCTTGGTAGAGGTTTTAGGGCTCTCTAAGTACAGTATCATATTATCTGAGAATAGTGAGAGCTTGATTTCTTCCTTTCCTACCTGGATGCCTTTAATATCTTTTTCTTGCCTAATCGCTATTGCAATCACTTGCAGTACTATATTGAACAGTAGTGGAGAGAGTGGACATCCTTGTCTCATCCCCGATCTTAGGGGGAAGTTTCTCAGTTTTTCCCCATTGAGGATGCTGCTGCTGTAGGCTTGTGGTAGACGGCTTTAACTATATTGAGGAAAGTCCCCTCTATCCTCATTTTGGTGAGGGTTTTCATCATAAACGAATGCTGGATCTTGTCAAATGCTTTCTCTGCAGCTATTGCTATGATCATGTGGTTTTTATCTTTTCTTTTGTTGATATGATGGATTATGTTGGTTGATTTCCGATTGTTAAACCATCCTTGGAGGGGAGTGGGTTGAGCTTTCCTCCTCGCCCCGACCGGGACTCTGACAGCCGAAGACTCCTGGACCAGCCACCACCATGCTGAGACGACTCTCTGCACACCTGAAGGTGCTGGTAGAGGAACAAAGGCAAGCAAGTACTGGGGCTGAGATCTCCAAGCCTACTCGGATCGGGGCTGAGCATCCTCCACCCATATCCTCCGAATTCCAGTAGGCGGGGGTCACACCCAACAACTGGCCCCCTTCACCGTGTAATCGCATCAACGGCCAAGACTCAGAGACTATAAAAACCAGCTCCCGGAAGAGAACAGTGCAGTCTCCTGCCCCCAAGCCTGGTGTCCTCGCCGGGGCCCCTTGGAGTGGAGCGGGTTGAGCTTTCCTCCTTGCCCCGACCAGGGCTCTGGCAGCCGAAGACCTCCAGGACCAGCCACCACCATGCTGAGACCACTCTCCGCACACCTGAAGGTACCGGCAGAGGAACAAAGGCAAGCGAGTCCCGGGGCTGAGATCTCCAAGCCTACTCGGATCGGGGCTGAGCATCCTCCACCCAGATCTTCCGAATTCCAGTAGGCAGGGATCACACCCAACAACTGGCCCCCTTCACCGTGTAATCCCATCAACAGCCAAGACTCAGAGACTATAAAAACCAACTCCCGGAACTGCGCGACCGCATTTGCGGCCACGCGACATCTTATTATGACCTCTTAATATCTCATTCCTACTTTGGACAAACTGGCAGGCTACCTAATATAACCTGCCCACATGGCAGAGTCTGGCAAACTTCCCGTGGCATACCCAATATGCCAAATACCAGTAACAATGATGGGTCTCATTCTCCTAAAGAGCCTTGAATATAGCACTTTCTTAAAAATCTCAGGGCTAGAATGAAAGAGATGTTACTGGGGCCTGCTCGAGGCAATCGACGAATAACAGGATGGTCGTGATTCGTGATTCGTGAAACCATCCTTGCATCCCAAGGATGAATCCCACTTGGTCATGGTGTATGATCTTTTTGATGAGTTGTTGAATTCTAATTGCTAGTATTTTGTTGAGAATCTTAGCATCGTGTTCAGCAGGGATATCGGCTTGTAGTTTTATTTTTTTGTGGTTGTCTTTGTTTCCTTTTGGTATTAGGGAGATATGGGCTTCATAGAAACTGTTTGGGAGAGTTTCTACTTTTTCAATTTCCTGGAAAAGCTTGAGAAGAACTGGCACTAGGTCCTTTTTAACTGTTTGGAAAAATTTGTTAGTGAATCCATCTGGAACTGGGCTTTTGTTTTTGGGAAGACTTTTGATTACAGTTTCAATTTCCTTGAATTTTATAGGTCTATTCAGGTTCTCTATATCTTCTTGATTCAGCTTTGGGAGATTATAGGAATTCAGTAATTTATCCATTTCTTCTAGGTTCTCTTTTTTCGTGGCTTACAGACTTTCAAAGTTGTCTCTGATGATACTTTGAATTTCTTTGGTTTCTGTTGTGATATCCCCATTCTTATTTCTGATTCAATTTATTAGGGTTCTCTCTATTTCTTTGTGAGTGTTGCTAGTGGTTTATCTATCTCATTTATTTTCTTGAAGAACCAGATCTTGGTTTCATTGATCTTTCGGATTGTTTATTTGGTCTCCATGTCATTGATTTCTGCTTTACGTGTTTTGATCTCTTTCCTTCTGCCTGATTTGGGCTCCTTCTGTTGATCTTTTTCTAAAATCTTGAGCTGTGAAGTCAAGTTGTTTTCGTGCATCCTTTCTTTCGTCCTGAGATATGCTTGTAGAGCTATAAATTTTCCCCTTAATACAGCTTTAGCTGCATCCCATAAGTTTTGGTAGCTTGTGTCTTCATTCTCATTTGATTCCAAGTATCTTTTGATTTCGTCCTTGACTTCCTTTCTGATCCATTCGTTGTTCAGCATTGAGTTGTTTAATTTCCAAGTGTTTGATTTTGTTCTCCATGTCTGTGTGTGATTCACTTCTATTCTCAGTGCATCTGAAAAGATTGTTGATACCATTTCTATCTTCCTGATTCTATTGAGGTATGTTTTGTGGCCTAGCACATGGTCTATTTTGGAAAATGTCCCGTGCACACTGGAGAAGAATGTGTATTCTTTTTTGGGGGGGGAGGGGACGGTGTAAAGCCCTGTATAGGACTCTAAGCCCCTTCTCTTCTATTTCGTCTTTCAAAGTCAACGTTTCCTTGCTGAGTTTTGTTCTTGTTGATCTATCCAGAGGTGATAAGGCGATGTTGAAATATCCAGCTACTATTTTATATTAATGTTGTCAGATACTAGTATGGCCACCCCAGCTTTTGTGAGGGAGCTGTTTGTTTGCAGGATTGTTTTTCATCCTTTCACTTTGAATCTGTGTTTGCTCTGAATGTTGAGATGAGTTTCTTGTAGGCAGAAGAATGTTGGTTCTGTCTCTGAATCCATTTTGCCTCTCTGTGTGTCTTAATTGGTGAATTTAGACTGTTGACTTTGAGAGAGATTTTTGTTATGGGGTTTTGTGTCATCTTTCTGTAAGAGTCTGTTTTGCTTGTAGGCTTTGTCTTTTCTTATAGTAGCCCCTTTAATCCTTGTTTTAGGTTTAGTTTTGAGTCTATGAAGTTCCTGAGCTGCTGTTCATCTAGAAAATGGTGTACCGTTCCTTTGATTTTGAGTGAGAGTTTAGTCAGATATTCTTAGTGAAGCATTCTTTTCAGTGAGTTTTTTTTTACTATATCCCACCATTGCCTTCGGGCTTGGAGGGTTTCCTCTGATAGGTCTGCTTTGAATCTAAAGGGTGCTCCTTTGTATGTGATTTCCTTCTTTAACCTTGCTGCTTGCAGTATTGTGTCTCTATCCTTGGCATCCATCATTCTAACTATGATATGTCTTGGAATGTTTTTGTTAGGGTCTCTTTTAGCTAGCACCCTTCGGGCTCCTTGAACCTGAATGGCTGCATTGTCAAGCTCTGGGAATTTTTCAGCAATGATTTGTTTAACTATGGTTTTTTCATTGGGATTGTTTCCCTGAGCTTCTGATATTCCAATGATTCTAAATGTTGTTCCTCTTGGAATCATCTCCTAGGACTCTGATTCTCTCTAGAGCTATTTTGAGGTCCCTTGCCATTGTTTGTTGTTGCCTGTTGGCTTGGTACAGCTGATCTTCCAGCTCACTGATTCTGTCTTCAGCTGCAGTCATCCTATTGTTGAGGGCATAGACTGAGTTTTTTATTTCTTCTACAGAATCTTTTATCTGTGACATTTCTGTTCTCATTTCTTCCCGTAATTTGTTGATTTTTTCTGTCATGATACTGGATATCTATCTGACTGTTTCATTGAGTTCATTGAATATCTTCATGACTTCATATCTGAATTCTTTCTCATAGAGGTCCTTTAGGTGAGTAGCACCTAGTGAGGCTTCTGGACTCTTCATCGTCGTCCCCACGTGGTGGAGATTTGCGTTGTTTCTTCATGTTAGTGTGTAGGAATGTGGATTAGGTTTCTTGGTATGAGGCCGCCCGCCGCTGAAAATTAGGGCACGCACACTTCTACAGAAGCCACGCCCACTTCTGAAGAGGTCACTCCCCCATGGAAACCTGGTGTGTATTGGGGGGATGTAAAGACTGGGTGATGGAGAAGACCAGCACAGCTTGGGGGACGAAGAGGAAGAGGCAGAGGCTCAGGTCTACTTTTATCCCAGCTCCGAGAGGATGCCTGGGGGGCTTGCAGGGAGAAATCCAAGACCCAGGTTAGAATACTGGTGGATAAACTGACCTGGGGGTCAGAGGAGACCAGCACAGCAGGGGACAAAGAGAAAGAGGCGATTTTATTTCTTAACACAGAGAACTTAACAAAACAAAGTTTCCAAGTACTGACTAGACTTTACTAGAAGAAACAAATTTTACTAATAGAAACAATATATTTACCCAATATATTGTATGCTTATATATCAAGAAATAATTTAAAATAAAAATTTTAAAACAACAGTAAAAACGGAAAGAATCTCAAATATATATAAAAAATTAACACATGGAAACTACAAAACTTTGCTCACAGATGTGAAAGAACTGAATGAATTAAGAACTAAACTTGCTTATATATTTGAATGTTCAAAATAGTTAAGAGGTTGATTCTAACTCATAGTAATGCCAGCTCAAAGTACTGGCTATTATCTTTGATATAAACCATATTTATGTCACTGTCATATTTACTTTTATGCCATGTCAAAAAATAAATTAATCAGATTTTAAAAATTGTTGGATCATATTTATAAAAGTAGTTGTATATATTTTATTATAAATGAGCTGCTCTTACAGTTCTTAAACTATATGCCAAGGCATAACAGATTTTGATAATAACCTTGCATAAGTTCACCCTTTTCCATAAATATTTGTGATACTAAATTCTGAGATTATGAAACATAATGCTTTAGGGGCAAATTAAAATTTAAACATTAGATTGTGCTTTATTCTTTTGATGGCATATGTTTACAAAGACCTTAGTTGAAGCTTATTTGAAAAGCAAATATTAAAATCACTGTGTATCAGTAAGTGGGGATGTTGATATCCAATTTTATCCAGATTTTAGGAAGCTGTGTGGGATTAAGGTATACAACGTGCATTAATTTATTTTGGTCATTTTTAAATTAAAAAAGATAATTAATTTTTTAATTTATAGGTATGGTGCTTTTCAAATTGTCATTATTGCAACTGCAATATCCTAAAGAAAATGGAAATGAAAACATTAATATGAATATAAATATATAATTCAAAATAAAATATGTTTATGTTGTTTATGCCTAGCTCTGTACTATGCAGAACTCTGGGTTTAGGAGAACCATGAAAATTACTGGGCTACAAAAATATGATAAATAAAGAAATTTTAGAGCATGTGGTAAAATTATTCAAAAAGTATATGCATTACTGATTAACACAATCCAAGCTATACTTTAGAGAGAACTTCACAAATCTTTTCTTCAAAGGAACAGATTCATTATTTTAGGCTTGTCCATATGCAGTATCTTAAAATATTGTTCTTTGTTTACATTGTTGATGTTTTTACAATTCTTTTTGAAAGTGAAAAATAATTTTTAGCTCACTGGTCATTCAAAAACAGAGTGTAGGCCAGATGTAAGCTACAAGCATCAGAGAGGCAGTCTTCACTTTGGAACATTAATAAAGAATTTTATGGCTATACTTTGGTACAGTCTTAGTGATCCAACATAATAAAAACACTGATGTTGGAAGTTGCAAAAGCACTTTTAGTGTTTCTGAATTCCAAGATCTATTTTTTCACATTGAATGTCTTAGATATTAGTTAATGCCGTTCTTGTCATTGTTTCTGGCTAGGTGGTAGTCATGGGGAAGGAAGTTATCCTGGCCTGGACTCATATGAACTTGATCACAGACACATGTGGTATTTCACCTCAGTTGAATTTTTGTTTCTTTTATTCTACACATATTAAAATTAATTACTCTTCAGAATATCTTGAAAAGAATGCTCTAGATTTGTCCAATGATTTAGTGGTCTTCTCATCACTGAATTCTTTAGGGAAAATTCTCTATTAAAAGTCCATGTTGACTGTCAAACTTGTGACATGCAACCTAGACAGATGAGGTCAGTGGCAGTGATTAGTCATATAGACTCACAGTTGGGGGAAGGAAGACAGAGAGGGTCAACAAGGGTTGTACTCAGGAACAGAGCAAAAACAAGCACTGCGCAAAATACACTTCGTAATATCAAGAAAATACAAATAGCCTGATTCTTGCAAGAGGATGTGATTGGCTCTTTAAATAGTTTTATGGACTGGCCAATTTTTATTTTAAAATTTATACCACAAAATACAGTAATGTGACAACATAATAATAATCATTACATTTATCTATGCTAAGTATGAAAGAATTCTTTCAATCGGAATGAATTTTTAAAATTCTGAGTTAAAAGAACATATCAAGCTTAATTGAGTGTATCTTCTTCACAAATACATGAACCAATAATATATTTAAAAAATTTTTTATTTTATAAGGTAGGGGGCTGGAGCGATAGCACAGCTGTAGGGCGTTCGCCTTACAAGCCGACATGGCCGACCCGAGTTCGATTCCTCTGCCCCTCTCGGAGAGCCCGGCAAGCTACCAAGAGTATTCGATATGCCAAACACAGTAACAACAAAGTCTCCAATGGAGACGTTACTGGGCCCGCTCGAGCAAATTGACGATCAACGGGAGGGCCTTTACCTTTACCTTTACCTTTAGCATGCAATATTTTATTACATTTAATATTCAAACACCAATCCCACTACCATTACACCTTCCCACCACTGTATTTGGGAAGCTCCAATTCCTGTCCCAAAACACAACTGAAATAATATATTTTGTATTGTTATGAAAAAACACTGAAAATGCTACAAAAAGGTATCCGTAGAGAAAATAGTTTCAAGATTATTCTATTTTCACAGGGTCCATTAAGACATTCTTTAGGATATCACTAACAAGTTGTTTAAGGTTGAGTGATGTGAATTTTTGTATAAACGATAATATATTTTAAAATCAATAGAAGTAAAATCTTAGATTATCCATAATATAGGTACATGTGGTAAGCTATATACGGTAGATAATTTTGTAGAGAAAACTTCACACATTTTGGTAAAGAAAACAGTAAGAAAACAAATAAGTGGGACTATATCAAACTAAAAAGTTTTGTATCACAAGATACTAGGGCTGAAATGAAAAGACACCATATTGAGCCAGAGAAAATATCAGCACACCTTACATCAAATAAATAAAGGGCTAAATCCCCCAGACACATAAAGTACTCACAAAGTTAGTAAACAACAATAAAAAATAACCAATAACCATCAAAAATAAGAAGGGATAAATAGATACTTCCCTGAAAAACATACAGATGGCCAATAGGAATTTGAAAATGTCCATAAATCATTTATTATCAGCAAGATGAAAATCAAAATGGCAATGACATATCATGCCACACCAATGAGAATGGCATGTATCAAGGTGACACAACCAGTATTTGTGGGGATGTGGTTAGAAGCCTTCATTCACTACTGTTTGGAAAGTCATCTGGTTCAGGCTCTAGAGAAAACAGCATGGAGTTTAAAAAAATAAATAAGAAATAAGCTACCATATGACCCAGTAATCCCACTTTTTGGCATTTGTATTCCAAGCACAAACACGTTAATTGGAAAAGAGATTTGAACACTTATCTTCACTGTAGTGTCTACTACAATACCAAGAATAGGGGAAAAGATTCTCAATAGCATATGAATGGAAATATACACAATGGTATACTATGCAGCTTAAGAAATGCTGAAACCTTGCAATTCACTGCAACTTAGATGAAACTGGAGGATATCATGTTAAGGGAAGTAAAATGGGGAATACTCATATATATCTGTAGTATCTAAAGAAACAAAACAAGGGAATAGACAGTACTTGTTTTGGAACACAAAACTGAGATTACTACACAATGGAATGAGATGAGATTGGAGTGGGGTTGGGCCGTGTTGATATGGAGGTGACACAAGACAGTAGTGGAGGGCCTGAGGTACTTTGGTGGTAGTGGAAGTGCAGTGTCTATATACACCAAAAATAAACATTAACATTATTATAACCATGCTATGTGAATTAGAATAAAAATTTAAATTAAAAAGTACTAGGAACAAAATAACTGTGTAAAGGCTGTATGCCAAAGATAAAAAGGATATATTTTAAAAATTGACTTATCTAAATTAGAATCATAATCACTATAGCCTTTGTAAATTGCATAAATAGAGGCTGGAGCAATAGCACAGCGGGTAGGGCATTTGCCTTGCATGCGGCTAACCAGGGTTCAATTCCCAGCATCTCATATGGTTCCCTGAGCACTGCCAGGAGTAATTCCTGAGTGCAGAGCCAGGAGTAACCCCTGTGCACAGCCGGGTGTGACCCAAAAAAGAAAAAGAATTGCATAAATACCTTTCCTATTCCTCTTTCATTGTTTCATGTTCGCTTGAAAATAATTGTGTTTTAACTTTCTGGTAAGTGAAAGTAAACACCTTCATAGATACTTATTGGGTTAAAACCTATGTCTATTTGGCCATTAAATGAAAAAAAAGTGAAAAAAAAGTAGAGTCTCCAAGATAAAGTTAGCACTAACAAGCAAAATAATATTTACAGAATAGATGTGCTACCTCCCCCACCCCACCAAAAAAAAAAAAGTATTACACAAAAAGTAATTGAAGCATTGGCTAAATGTCTCCAAAACTTGATTATTAACCTGGATACTCAAGAACCTCAGTGAACTCCAAAAGAGATATTATCTGAGCTGTACACCTAGAAATGTGCAGTCTTCTCTGAATAGTCAAAAGTGAAGGAAAGGGGTGAATTTTAAAGGCAAAAATCCACTTTTGACCCATTGTTAATAAGATGTTAAGGCTTAACATTAAACTACTAAAATTAATGTGTAATCATGCAAGAATTCTTACACCTTACAAAACTTCCCTCCAAGAAATGATGGTGAAGTTAAATTAGTTGACTTCATGCTATTGGGGTTTGAATTTATCTGCTTCAGTTAGAGTCAAAATTCAACAATTTGGGTAGTGACCTGTTTTGTGAAGTTGTGATTATTCAGAAAGGGCCACAGCACCGCTTTGGAATGGCGTGTGGCTGCTGTAGGAGACTAATTCATGTGTGTCTCATGTAGTTTAATACCCGCATATGTCTGAGTACATCTAATAGCTGTCCAGAGGTGACCTGTCACTGTTAGCCTCTGATAGTTTTTGCCGATTTTGAACAGGGCTGCTGGGCTGCCTAGGATATGAGATTTCTTTCATCTATGGGAAACTTTTCTTGAGTTTCCAAGGACCTGAGCCACAGTGGCCAGGGAATTCAGGTTTGTGAGTGGTCACGGATAGCTGTGGGACAGAGTAATTTAACTTTATGTGGCCAGATTTTAAGTCACAAATGCCCCATGATGCCAAAGCACTTACACTGGGAAAGTCTGAATGACTATCCAGGTCTCTGTATCCACAGTATGACAGTCCCCCTGTGATGTTGATACAGATCTCTGTGTAAACAGTGACCCAGATTGAAGAGATGGCTGTAGCATAAATCACAGAATCTGAAGCTGACTGAATAGCCTCGAATAGCGTCACACTGGAGAGAGGGTCCCTTGCTAGAAAATGCTGTTATAGCTAACTGCCATAGACAACTATAGACCCCAAAAGTTGAGTTTTCTGGTTTTCCTAAGAAAGTGTCAGTAGCCTACCAGTCAGTCTGCTCTGCTACTAGCCTGGGATGGATAAAGCTCATCTCAGGAATGAGGGTGTCCCAGCCAAATTGCCAGGGGCAATGAAGACAATGCCTGCCACTAGCTCTTACTCATGTGTCACTGATTTCAGTCACTTGCTTCCTCATTTAGTCAACGTGACAGTAGTGTGGATATTGGGAATCCTGTGAACATGATGTACCCTTGCCCTATTTCTAGACTTTAGGAGCTTACTACTGAAGCTTGTTTCCCCTGACTTCTGGGGTCTGTCTGTGTTACTACATTTACTAATTTGCTTGTTTGTTTTACTGTTGTGTGTGTTGGGGAGGGGGGGGCTTAGAAAGGATTTTAAGAACATAGTTTTATACATCGCCAAATGTCTCTAACCACACCACACCCACCACTGAGGTATCACTAATCCGCCATAACAGAGCTTTGAATTCCTCCACTCTTTGCTCTCAAGACTAGCCCATCTATTGAACCCAGGTTTTTGGTCAAAATTTATCAATTTTCTTTGATATGACTTTGCTCCCTTTCTGTCTTCATGTTCAATGTTTGCCTTTCTCCTTATTTTTCTTAGTATGAAACCCCGTTGTTCCAGCACTAATGCTACCAACACTTTCACATTTAAAACAATGCTAGTGTCATCAAACAAAATAGTTTGGGCATAAAAACTAATACAGATAAATATATATAACCCACATAAGTATGGACTATTAATTTATGACCAAGGAGTAAGAATATACAATGGGGAAAGAATAACCTCTTTAATCAATAGTGCTGGAAAAAATAGCACCACAAGTCCATGGACAAAACTGAACAATTATCTGACACTATCCAGAAAAACTCAAGAGGGACTAAAATCTTGAATATATAAACTGAAACCATGCAACTCCTAAAATAAAACATATGTAGTAAGATCCTGACATATGTCCTGTTCATGATTTTTTAAAATCTGATTCCAAAAGCAATGTCAAGAAAAGCATAAGTAAGTGATACAATGTCAAATGACAAAGTTTCTGCACAGAAAAAAAATTATCAAAAACTGTAAAGGCAACTGAATGAGTAATAGAAAATATGTAAAATCTTACATCTGTCAAAAGGCTAATGTGTAAAATATATATACAGAACTCATTTGACTAAGTAATAAAAGTCAAACAATCTAATGTTTTGTGAACAGAAAGCTAAAAGTTTGCAACAAAAACTTTGCAAATCAAATTTTGTCAAAAGAAACATTCATGGGGTGGAGTGATAGCACAGCGGGTAGCGCGTTTGTCTTGCACGCGGCTGACCCAGATTTGATTCCCACCATCCCAAATGGTCTCATGAGCACTGCCAGGAGTAATTCCTGGGTGCAAAACCAAGAGTAACCCCTGAATATCACCAGGTGTGACCCAAAAGGCAAAAATAAAATTCATAATGACCAAGTAGAATACAACCCAGGTGTTTAATGATGGTTTAATACATGTAAATTGAGGTAATACACCACACCACCACCAACAACAAAAAATATAAAAGTTCTTTGCTCAAATATCAATAGCAATGGATACTAAAAGAAAGTTTGACAAGATTCAATATTATTTTGTTTATTTTAATTTTTGTGTACATTCCCAGCAGTGCTTAGAGGTGGGATAATTTATTGTGGTGTTCAATCTTTGCAGTATTAAGGAGTCACTAAATCAGTATGCCATGGCATAATCATCTCATATTTTATATCCATCTTTTTTGCCAGAAAGTGGGATGCAACCCACTTGAAGCTTTAAAAAACTGTTCCAATGTTAACTGAATATCATTTACTACTAAGCTGTCTATGACAATAAAATTTTAAACACTGATTTTGGAATTTTTTTCTAGAGTCTTTTTATTGAATCACCATTAGATACCGTTACAAAAATTTCATGTTTGAATTTCAGTCATAAAATGATTAAACACCCATCCCTCAACCAGTGCACATTCTCTATAACCAATGTCCCCAGTATTCCCCTCTCCTTTCCAATCCTCCCCCTGCCTCTATGGCAGACAATTTCCCCTATTCTCTCTCTATTTTGGGGCATTATGGTTTGCAATATAGATACTGAGAGGCTATCACGTTTGGTACTTTATCTACTTTTAGCACACATCTCCCTTCCAGAACGATTTCTCCACCTATTATTGACTTAGTGATCCCTTCTCAATTCCAGCTGCCTTCCCTCCTCCCCACCCTTCAGCTCATGAGACAGGCTTCTGACCTGGAGCAATATTCCTGGCCCTTGTCTCTCCTGACCTTGGGTGTCAGTCTCATATTATGTAATCTTATTTTCCACAAATGACTGCAGTCATTCTATGCCTGCTCCTCTCTTTTTGACTCATTTTTACTTAGCATGATACTCTCCATGACCACCCACATATAAGCAAGTTTCATAACTTCATCTTTCCTAACAGCTGCATAGTATTCATTGAAACACTGATTTTTGATCAAAGTAAATAGGTCATGAGGACTATTCAGAGAAATACAGTACACCTGGCAGTACATGGGGTAGCATGTAGTGCCAAAGATCCAATCCAAAGTCTTACACAGGTAATTGCATGTATTCTGCCACTTTTGAACTATATGCCCAGCCCTCAATAGTCATTCATTATAAGTTCATTTATCATAAGTCACTTATCATAAGTTCATAAGTGTTGAATATATCAAAGATTATTTCTTAGGATATGGAACTAGACAAAAAATCCACTTTTTTTTAACCAAAGCTACTTAACATAATTTTGGAAGGCCTAGCTAGAGAACTTAGTACAAGAGTAACCCCTGAGCATCGAGGGAGGATGTGACAAAATTGGATAAACAGTGTTATTGCTATGATGAATGATAATGCACATAGAAAACTGTGAAGACGCCACTCAAAGACACTAGCATTTATTGAATTAGTGAATTCACTAAAGTGGTGGGATACAAAATTTTTTAAAAATCAGTTTTACTTCCATATTCAAAAATGAATTGCAGCAAAAAGAAATTAAGAAATCAATATAACTTAGAATTGTATAAAAAACGAAAATATGGGGGAGCAAAGCTAACAAGAGAGTTTAAAGAGCTATATACTGAAAAGATTAAAAGAAATAGAAGACACAACAAAATAAAATATATCCTGTGCTCATGGACTGCAAAAGTAAACTTTATTAAAATGACCTTGGGGGAGGGCGTCTGGACCTTTTGGGAGCACAGTGGATAGGGCATTTGCCTCACATTTGTATGACTCAGTTTTGATCTTCAGCATCCCATATGGTCCCCTGAGTCAGCTAGGAGTTATCCCAGAACACAGAGTCAGGAGCAAGCCTTGAGCACTGCCAACTGTGTCCCAAAAACCTAACAAATAAATAATGGCCTTTTCTCTAAAGTAAACTACATATTAAGAATAAAAACAGCAATGTAATTGAATAGTGAGTCCAGAAATAAATTCACATATAGAGAGAAACCTATCTATGATAAGAGATCCAAGATCGCCAAATAGAATAAAGAAAATTGTTCATTTACAAAATATGTTTGGAAAACTGGAGGGCCACATTATCAAAAGAAAAAAAAAGTAAATAAAAAGAAACCAGTTTGCTATTTTTGTTATACACAAAAATAAACTAAAAACATTGATTCTAATTCTTAGATATCAAAGCTGATAACATCAAATATATAGAAGAAAACAAGTGATACACTAAGATACCCAAAGATCATAGATGAATTTAGAGACTCAATTTTAATCACTTGATCACTTGACTTCCCGTTAATCGTCGATTTTCTCTAGCGGGTACCAGTAATGTCTCCATTTGTCCGTTGCGTGCTAGTGTAGCCCAATGGCGTCTGTTGGCTCTAGGAACACTAAGAGCCTCAAAACAATCGTTTACGATCTTGATGAAGAAGTCTGACCATCTGGTAGGTGGGCGGCCATGCGGTCTTTTGACATCCCATGGAATCCAGTCGGTAACAGCTCTAGTCCAGCGGTCATCTTTAAATCTCATTACGTGACCAGCCCATCTGATTTTTGACACCTTGGCAAATGAGACAGCGTCCCTGATTCTTGATCATCAACGGATGTCGGAACTTGGGATTCTTTCTCTCATTTGAGTGAAACGTGATATTCCAAGCATAGCTCTTTCAATTCCTCTTTGGGATACCTGAATAGCGTTCTCGTCCTGTTTGCATAGGGCCCAGGTCTCTGAGGCGTATGTTAATGCAGGAAGAACAGTGGAATCAAAGAGATGTGCCTGGAGCCGGAGGTTCTTCGTCCTCTTAGCTATTTCTTCGACTCTCATGAAGGCGTCCCAAGCCGCTCTCTTCCTCCTGCACAGCTCGGGTGCCAGGTCATTTGTCATGTTGACTTCTCTACCTAGGTACACATAGCTGTTGCATTCGGAGATGGTCGTTCCATTGAGAGCGAATGGGGCGTCAGGAACAAGACTGGTTCTCATAAACATTGTCTTCGTAAGATTCAGCTATAGTCCGACCTTTCCACACTCACGGTCAAAGTCGGCCAGCATTTGTGCCGCTTGGCTGATGTTTGGTGTTATTAAAACAACGTCATCAGCAAAGCGGAGGTGGTGTAGTTGCTAACCATCTATCTTCACTCAGATTCCTTCCCATTCCAGTTGTCACATGATGTTCTCAAGGGTGGCACTGAAGAATTTCGGTGAAATGGTATCACCCTGCCGAACCCCTCTCTTGACATCAATGATTACTTCTTTATAGAATGGTGAGATCCTGGTAGTGAATCCGCAATACAGCTCAAGGAGGATCTTGATGTATTGAGCTTGAATGCCCTGATTGGCTAGGGCTTCAATGACCGCTTCTGTCTCAACAGAATCAAAGGCCTTCTTTAAATCAATGAACGTTAGACAGAGCGGCATCTTGAACTCCCAAGAAACCTCAATGAGCTTGGTTATCGTGAGGATATGGTCGATGGTGCTGAATCCTTTGCGGAACCCGGCTTGCTCGCATGGTTGTCCTTCATCTAGTGTTCTTCCAATCCTATATAGGATGACTCGAATGAACAGTTTGTAGATGACAGACAATAGGCAGATCGGGCGATAGTTGCCAATGTCATGGATGTCTCTCTTCTTGAACAGTAGTACAGTCCTGCTGGTTTTCCATTGGGACGGAACCTTGCATTCAGACAGGTAGCGTGTAAAGAGCCGAGCCAGCATATTGATGAGTACTGACTGCAGGTTCTTCAGGTGTTCAGGTCTGACCTTGTCTGGGCCGGGTGCTGTTTGTTTCTTTACTGACAAAATGGCGTGTCGTATTTAGGAAGGGAGAACATTGGAAACGACCTATCCATCCTGTGGAATTTGGTATGTCGGCAAGTGGACATGGCTATCGAAGAGATTTGAGTAGAAATCATGAATAATCTTCTCCTTTGCTATTCTGGGGGATGTAGTAGATCCATCCGTATGTCAGAGGGCAGTCATCTTGGTCTTGTAGTTGGCGAAGGACAGGCGGGCGTTACGAATACTTTTCCCAGCTTCTGCCACATCTACCAGCACTTCTGCTCTTTTCTCTTTGAGGTCTTCCTTGATCACATCTCTGCTCTGCTTTGTGAGCTCAGACATTCGCTTGCGGTTGCCTGAGGCATGCGCCAAACCTCGTTGGCAAATAAGCTCAAGAGTTTTCGAAGACAGGCGTTTTTTTGTGGCTATCTCTCTCTTGGCATTCCTCGCACACTCACCAGTGCAAGTGTACCTATTCCTCTCCTCCGAAGATCCCAACCACCTTCCCTCTCACATGTTCACCTTGGTTGTGCAGGTATTCAGTTTCCTTTGAATCTCTGTTGGTACCTTGTTGTGAATCTTTAAGTCCCACATGTGAGAGATATTTCTGTACATCTCTCTTTTATTCTGACTTGACTTAGCATGATATCCTCTAGTTCCATCCAGACTGCTGCAAATTGCATGAATTTGCTCTCCCTTGGAGCTGCATAGTACTCCACTGTGAATATATGCCACAACTTCTTGATCCATTCATCTGTAGTTGGGCATTTGGGTTGTTTCCATATCTTAGTTATTGTACTATTTTAATTATGAGGAGAGCTTCATGGCAGCAGTAAATTAATGAAAATGTTATCTTGCTAAGAGCTGGGGTAACCATCTGTGTTGCTGTACTCTACTGTCAGGACAAGTGAGAGAGTCACTGAAGGCAGAGATCCAAGTCCAGAAGATTCTCCATGAGGCATTGTGAACTCCCTACCAGGTTTAGACAGACTGATGTGCTGAAACTCAAATTAAAAAAAAAATTCCAAATAATCAGCAGTTCAAACACTCTCAATTTCCTTAAGCTTCTCCAAGCAAGAGCAAAATAAGTGTAAGAGAGCAGAAAGAATGTGGAACTTTCCAGAAAGTGACGTAGAGCCTTTACATTCCTCCTACCAGTCCTGTGTTGGTCCTAGAAGTCTGCAGCTGCTGTGGCTGTTGTTCCACTTGTGACTTCTCCCTGTCGAAAGCAACAAGAAAAAACAGGAGCATAAAGGAAGTGATTCAACCCAGAGGGCCGCTCTGGAAAACCTGTACATTTTGGGAGCTTCAGAGAGAAAGAGAGATCAGAAGTGACTCCAGCAGAGGACCAAACTGTCTCCAGGAACATGTATGTTAAGACCTCAAATGCTCCACTAAAGTCACATCTAGCTCCTCAGTACTTTCACAATCACCTTTCAATTGTCTATGGATATTTGCACCAGCACCAGAGGCAGAAACAGCCACAGCTATAGGAAAACTTATTAAAATATTTTTTGAATTATTCCCTGGAGCACTAGGATTCATTGAAATTCTATCAAGGACTGGGGATAAAAAGGAAGAGGACTAAGTAAGTCAAGTTCACCTACTCAACAGAGCTGAAACCAGGGTGGTTCCACTTTTTTTTTGTTTTATATTATATTCTGTAGAGTATTTCCTCCAATAGAAGAGGCTCAGCTGAATAAAACAACGTCAATTCTTTAAAATCTATTTATTTGTTTATTCCTTATCTTTCCAGAATAAGAAAATTATGGATCAACTATATTAGGTAATTATCTGTCCTCAGCCAGTTTACGACTGGAGGCAGATTCAAGAAATCTTTGTTACTGGCTTTTTATTTTTCCATTGAAGCAATACTGGCTTACAAGAATGTAAATGTTTGTGAGATTTAAGAAAACAACATTTCTAAATTGTTGGCGGTCATCTACAAATACTAAGGCATGACCAAGCAGCCTCTGGGTTCAGAACAGAAAGATCCTAGCAACAAATTACTGAGTCATTAGTTTATCAAGAAAAACATTTATTGTGATTATCTTTCCTGAAAAGATAGATGTCAGAGTTATTTTTAAAATTAGTAAAGACCTCTGGCATTTTTATACACATAATTACTTTTGTTTAGAATTAAAGGTTAATGTGAAATTCGTCTTAGATGTTTTAGTAGTATCTCTTTTCCCCTCTAAACAATCTTGTTCAAGGGAGTAATTAATTTCTATCCCAGAGTTTTGTCTCTATGACTAAGTGACTTCAGTCTCAAAGAAACCACTTGAGGGCACCAAAGTCATTGCTCTTAAAGTTTGTATCTGTTTGGAGAAGGTTGTGCTTGCCATCTCATTGTAAATTGAGAGGAAGTGGGTGTGGAAGCCCAAGGTCTGGGAAAATGACCATAATAATAGTACCTTGTGTTTATATAGCACCTTTCTTCAATTAGCTCAGCATGTTTGGATATGATTACTCAGCTGGGATCTTCCAATTGTGGGAAATGAGGCACAAGGCAAACACGTGGCTGACTTGGGACAGAGGGTGAGACTCTTATTCACTTTAAATGCCCATTCATTATTTTTTCTCTAAAAACCTGTTTTTATGACCTTTCCTGGCTATTTCCTTAGAAACAATAAGTTGAGAAGTCACAGTCCCAGGCTCAAATATATTAAAAGAAAATATTCAGAAGTTTTATTGGGGAATCATTGTTGATAGCCAAGAAAGGATGAAAACAGAATTGTTTTTCAATTATAAAAGTAACTACAAGGAGACAAGTCGAACATACCATTTTCCAAAGCACATCATGAAAACATCACAGTTTAAATACCCTTAGCTACATTCTTCTTTTATTTCCAAGCAATATCTATTAAATTTTATTGTGAATATCCTTCATCTATTATCTATATGCCTGGCAAGCTACCCGTGACATATTTGATATGCCAAACACAGTAACAACAAGTCTCATAATGTTACTGGGCCCACTCAAGCAAATCAATGAACAACAGGAGGACAGTGACAGTGACAGTGACCTCCATATTAAAAAAAAAAAGACCAAACAAGTGGCAGAGAAACATTAGATTTGACTTTAGAAAGCTAAACTTTTGACCAGGAAGAGAGCTCAAAGGGCTGGAACACCTACCTTGGACAGCTGTCAAGGAGTTTAACCATGAGCCCCCATAACACTGCTTGGGAGGACCCACGAATTAAAAAAAGTTATTCTTTTATCTTACGTAAGAAACTCTTTCCTCAGAGCTCAAGGTATTGTTTAATTCAATAAGATTTAGAAGAGAAACATTAAGATACAATTATGAAACAGGACTAAAACATAGTCATTGTGAAGATTGTGAGTTTTCAGTGCAATCAGGGGCCCATATGTAATACACAATGAAGATGTTTTCTTCCTTAAGAGTCATTTAGGATTCCACATGCTAATTAAAGTTCTCATTTTTGACTAACACCCAAGGACAGTTGAGACAAGGGTCAGGATGAATGGATCACGGTTGGAAGCCTGACTCAGGGGCTGGGGGAATTGAATTTGGGTCGGCCATGTTGGCCGATTGTAAGGCAAATGCCCTACCGCTGTGCTATCTCTACCGATAGTATCTCGCCCGCATGGCAGAGCCTGGCAAGCTCCCAGTGACGTATTCGATATGCCAAACACGGTAACAACAAGTCTCATGATGGAGACGTTACTGGGCCCACTCGAGCAAATCGATGAAAAATGGGAGGACCGTGACCGTGACTCTATGCTAAAATTGAAACATGCCAGTGATCTGTTGGGCTTTATAGGCTTTAATAATTTTAAAGGAGGCAGGGGGGTATTTGTTTTTCACTTTTTTTTTAACGTGACATCATAGCTCAGATGTCTATTTTAATAAGTACATTAAATAATTGTATAACATTTTTACAGTTAATATAAATATGCAGGATTTGGCTTTGAAAGTCAGAGGCTTTAAGAGTTAGACTCCAAACACCTCAAATACTTATAAATTTAAATACAGAAATAAAAGTGTCATTACCTTACACTCATTATCATCATCTAATTATTATCAAAAATCATTTATTTATTATATTTTAAAGTTAGAAACCAAGAAAGAGCAAGTAAAGTCAATTGCCCATACAGAGTAGGTGGTATATCCAGATCCTCAAACTAGGTCTTCTATATAAGACTTCATTCTATTATCTTCACGAAATTTCATATTGTACAAGTTTCTTTTTAGACTTTTAGATTTCCAGGTAATAGAATAAAAAGTCGAATTTTCTTAATATAGGAGAAAAATTAATGCATTTCATTCCATAGAAATATTCTTATTTAGTGTTTCACTTGACAGACAGATGAAGAAATAAGTTACTTGGGAGGATTGTTTTTGTTTGGAGGGGGTACACCCAGCTATGCTTAGGGCTTAACCCTGGCTCAATAACTAAGAATTACTCCCGGTGGAGCTGTGATTCTTATATATATATGTGGAGCTGGGGATTGAACCTGAGTTGACAGTGTGTAAGGTAAGTACCTTACCCACTGTACTATCTCTCTGGCTCTAAAAGATAAGTTGAACTCTAAGAGCTTAGTACAATTTTTCTTATATTTAAAAAACAATAACCTCAAAACCCAGAAAATAAGAAATAAAAAATAATTCAAGAACTGGAGATACAGTACAGGGGTTAAGTTGCTTGCATTTCAAACCAACATCCCTGGCTAGATCCCCATCACCACACAGATTCAGAGACTATCCCTGAGCACAGAACTGTGAGAACGTCCAAAACAGCAATGAGCATTGCCCAAACACTTAAAAATAAAATTAATCTTGACCAATTCAGTTTCAGATTCCCTTATTAGTAGTTTTTTTATACAACCAAAAGAAAGACATTGGTAATATTAAATATACAATGAGGCTAAGGCCTGTGATTTGGGTGGTATAGAGTACATGCCTTGCTTTTGTGAAACTCTGGTTTGAATTCCCTACAACTAGTGGACGCTGAACATCACCAAATGTAGTTACTAGCCCCACTGTCCCCCGCAGCCCCACCTCTTGGGCAATTAGGTGTGCGTCCCTCACCAAAAATAACAATTAACAAATAACAATAACAGCAAAAGCAAATCTGGCATAAATCAGCAAACATGGCTTATCTCCTGGAACTTCCATTTCAAGGCAATTTTCTTTTGTGTTTTTTATTTATTTATTTTATTTTTTAAAATTTTTATTAGTGAGACACCATGAGGTACAGTTGTAGACTTACAAATTTTTGTGCTTGGGTTTCAATTATACAATGATCAAATACCCATCCCTCCACCAGCGCCCATCCTCCACCACCACCACGTGTCCCAGAATCTCTCCCACCCCCCATCCTTCCATCCCACTCTGCCTCTGTGGCAGGGCATTCCCCTTTGTCCTCTCTCTCCTTTTGGGTGTTGTGGTTTGCAAAAGAGGCATTGAGTGGCAATCATGTTTGGTCTATAGTCTACTTTCAGCATGCTTCTCCCATCCTGGGAGGATCCTCCCAACACCCTTTATTTGGTGCACCCTTCTCTATTCATAAAGTAAAGTTTACCAGGAAGCAATTGAGTAAAAGATATCACTCAAGTTTTAGGGTTTTACTCTTAACCTTTCATATTTTTCAGCACTATTTTTAGGAAGGTAACTTTAAATATTATCAGACTTCAAATTAGTTATTTTAGTTATCAGAATTACATTTTCTCATGTCATGCCTACTACACCTCTATTAAAACAGACAGTACACTTTCACTAAGACTATTTTACTTTTCTATTTGCATTGGGGCCACATCAAGCAATCCTCAGGTCTTACTCCTGGCTCTGGGTTTAGAGGAATCATTCCTGGTGATTCTCAGGACACCATATGGTGCTAGAGATTGTATTCAAGATGGCCACATGCAAAGCTAATGCTTTACCAGTGTAATATCTCTTTACTCTCAAAATCTGTTTAATTTTTGTCATTCCAATTAATTTGTAACTTTTCCAAAAGTAGTAATTTTTTCTCATATACTTTAATATTCAATGAGCATATAAACTCACAGTTCCTATTAAAACAATGATGGATATGTGAATAAATAAATGGATTTTAAATGTTACTATATAGTCATTCAAAGACAGAGAAGAGAAGTAAAATAGAAAGTGAATATAGATATAATTTGAAGGATCAACTGCACTTAGCTCATTATGAAGAGATATGAATCGAAGGTCACTGTGATCAACAATTAGAGAGCCAGGGAGAAAGTCCATTGATATTTTGTGTCATGGAAACGAAGAGGAAATTTTTAGAAGTTTGGGTTGGCAATAGTGCTAAAGGTTAAAAGTGATAAGAAATGTGGTAGTTATTATATTTTTCCTAAATATTTCAGCTGTCCCTTCCTTGTGGCCCATTAAGGATTGTGTTTCCCTGATTTGTTTTGGCTAATAAAATGTGAAAGGAAATGATGTACTGTTTTTCATTTAAAAATTAGAGATCCAATGAGAATTTCCCCATGTCCTCTTTTGTTTCCTCTACAACTGTGACTGAAAGTTCAAGATAATGTTTGATTGAGCTTGAGACTAAGCATGAGATATGGTAGCACAGACCCTGCCACCCACAAAGACCCGTCAGCATTTTATTTGTTTAAGGCCATGGACTGTGGAAGTGTTTCTCATCAGTGTGTCAACTATCTAGATAGATACATACAGTAAGAAAAAGAAGACCAAATAACCAAGCATTTTTTTTTCACTTCTTGTCAAGAAGTAGACTTCAAAAAATTAATGGTGAGTTACTAAAAAGAAATTGAGCAAAATGCCTGATTATCATTTAAATGTTTTATATAAAATAAGGTGAATGACACCTCATTCATTACCATCAACAACGTTTAGAAAAAATAATAAGGAACATGATAATGGAAAAAAATGTGTACCGATACTACAAACAAGAAAATGTCTACAGCAACTTACCAATACTGATTATCATTGATGAAGAATATCTGAAACAAATATGCTGATGAGAGAAGACAATGAGGAAATTACTGCGTGACTGCTAGCTATGATGTTAAAAAAATGTGTTCACATAACAGAACTTACTACCTGAAAAAACTACAGGACAATTTTGTGTTTAAAACAAGATTCTTGTAGTGAAGAAGTCTATGGCAATAATTTGTACATGCCTAACTTTAATACTACTTACTTTTAGGGGGTAGTTGAGACCCAATTTTGAAGTCATACCCATAGATTGTTTAGGGGGAAAAAAGCAAGCTAAAAATTTAAATGAAATTTAACTGGCCATACAAAACTATGATAAAGAAGCGGGAGTTTTACTGGGTTAGTTTTACACACCATAACATTCATGTGAAAGAAACATTTAGCATAGAAATACACCTATATATATAGACTCTATTTTATCCAGAGTTTTGGGGCATATAGTATATAAAGTAAAAATCTAATAAATAAAAAAATCTAATAAAAATTTAGGCTTTTTTCTATTAATGAATATTGGGACCTAGAAAATTTCCAAAATTACCTATTGCAAGTAAAATAGAAAAGTGCAATCTCTGTAAGATTAGTAAAGTGAAACATCACTTTAAATAGAAGAAAGACAGAGAGTATGTCTAATAGAACACTGTAGCACTGTAGCACTATCCTCCCCTTGTTCATCAACTTGCTCGAGCAGGCACTCAGTAATGTCTCCATTGTGAGACTTGTTGTTACTGTTTTTTTGCATATTGAATACAACATGGGGAGTTTGCCAGGCTCTGCCACGTGGGCAGGATAGTCTCGGTAGCTTGCCGGGCTCTCTGAGAGGGACAGAGGAATCGAACCCGGATCGGCCGTGTGCAAGGTAAATACCCTACCCACTGTTCTATCGCTCCAGCCCAACAGAAAACAGTTTATAAAAAAAAAGCAGAAGACACATAAAATATTTCTAATTAAAACTACCATATAAAGAAAAGTACAACTATGGAATATTTTTATAGAGGAGAAAACTCCTAGAGAAAAAAAATTAAAGGTATGACTGTTATATGAAAAGCACAATGGATGCACGGGAGCTGATTAAAAATAAATTTTAAAAATAGAGGTCATGTTAGTTTACTTTATAATCAAAGTCAGGACAAATAAAGACATAAAAGATAAGGAGAGAAATGATCAAAAATGGTATAACAAGAATTTCAAAAGGAGTTAGTGAAGAGAAGACACAAAGAGAAAGAGAGAAAATTGCCTTAATATAAAGTTAGCACTTTGATACTTAGATGCAAAAGTAAATGCCAGTTCATTTTAATGAAAATCTTGTTACCGAGTGTGGAAATTTAATAAAATAAAGCTAAACAGACTGATACCTTTAACCTCCTTTTTTTTGTTTGTTTTTTGATGGGGGTGAGTTGCAAAGAAGGAAATAAGCAAACATACAAGGAGACAAACAAAAATACAAAGACTGTCCAAGCCTTTGACCCTCCCGGACAGTGCTCAGTAAACTCACAGGGTGGCTATTTATACAATCCTATATATTTCTCCTCCATCCTAGCTCTCAACACATGAACCATTATTTTAGTTGACAGACATTGAGGACAGCTAGCATGTTTAAAGTCACTAATACATCAAAATTTAATGGTACATTAGGGCAGAGGCTGGGATATTTCATAGAGCCAATCAAGAGCTACCCTTAAAGTATATACCTTTCAAGTATAAAGTCATGACAATTTCCTATTCCGGTTTTTTTTTTTGCCTATGTTGTCTTCTACATGTAAAAGACACTAATCTCATTTATTCTATCTTTTCCTGGGTGTATGTTTGCTTGCCAATGGGTGCATGTTTCCTTGTCCTTGTCATTTTCTAAGACTTAAACTGATTGGCCCAGAGGACTAAGGAATCTTAGGCTTTTAGTTAATGGGATGATTTCCCACAACTGCACATATTATGGGGAAATATTAATCATTATATTATAAAAAAGATTTTATTATGTGCATTATAAAATTATATGAATATAATTAACTGACAAAGAATACAGATAAGTAAAAATGGATAAATGAAAAATCCATATGGTTATAGAAATAGATATATGGAAATAGGATATGGGTAAATTACATTGATATTGGATATAGATAAATGACGAATGGAATAAGATAATAAAACAGGATAAATAGAAAATGACATTAAAAATTCATAAAAGAAGAAAAATAGTCAATAAGCAAAGACTGAAGGATTTAAATGAGTGACAATGCTCTTTCCATGCTGAAATAAATTCATATGGTACACAGTTTAGTGATATCAAAAGTACTTGGAAATATGCAGATTAGAATATTTTTGGAGGTGTAAATCAGGATAAACCTTTTGAATGACAATTGGGAACATGCAGTTAATGTTGTATAAAACCTTTTGACAAGAATTACTTTTTCTAGAATTTAATAAAAGTAAAATTTTTATATGCAAAATTACCATCAGAATATTCAGCAAAAAATCTAATAAAAACATGCCATCATAAAAAATAAAATACATAAAAGTACTATGTGTTTTTGAGCAAAGGTAAAACATTTACACACTATGTATGTGACTAAATTTATAGAAAACTGAAAAGAAAACAAATTTAAAGATATTTTAATTTATGTTTACATCTTCCTATAATAAAAATGTCGACATGTTCCCATTTGTTCTATACAGGTGATTCCAGGATGGTTCAGAAACTCAATAACTACCAAAAATTGGTTTATCATCTTTCAAAGCTTCTCTTGAAATTGTAGAATCACTGTTTTAGATGGTCAAGCAAACTGAAGCAAAGATTAACAAACATAACTACATCAACTTAAGAAGCTCCTACACTGCATAAAAAACTGATAGCCAGAATAAAAAGACACTTCACTGATTGGGAGAGAATATTTTCCCACTAAATATCTCCAATATTTTGTCAAAGTATTAATATTCAAGATATATAAAATATTGGTAGAACTTTACAAGAAAGGAAAATCAAGTCCATCAAAAAAAATGGGAAGAAGGAGATAAACAAGAATGTCCTCGATGGAGATGTAGAATTGGTCAATAAGTATATGAAAGCCATATTCTGCCATCATTTATCACTAGGGAAATACAAATCAAACAACTATGAGGTATCACCTAATACCAGTGAGACTGGAAAACAAAAATTAACAAATAAACAGAAAATAGTTTTAGCATTTTAGCATGATATAGAGAAAATGTTACCCTCATCCATAATTTGTTTGGAATACCAATGGATTCAACCTTTTGGAGAACAATATCGACACTCCTCAAAAAGCTATGAATTGAGTTGTTATATGACTCAGCAATTCCACTTCTAGACATCTACTCCAAGGACCCCAAAACTCTAATAATAAGATAATTGTGCTCCTATGTTTATTGCAGCACTATTCATAACAGTCAATGTTATGAATAAGAACCCATGTCTAAGAACAGATGATTGGATAAAGAAACTGTGGTATACAATGCAATACTGGTTGGTTATAAGAAAAGACAGAATCATGCCATTTGTCTTAATGTGGATAGGGCTGGGGTATATTATGCTTCTGAAGTCAGCCAGAAGAAAGAGCAGATGCTGAGATCGCGTATGTGAAGTATGAAGAAGCATAGTAAGAGCAAAACAATAGCTTAAAAGCAACAGAATCTAAAAACTGGTGTACAAGACAGTTTACTATGACAGTGAGATGTGGATGGAGATTGGTCTTAGAGGCGAGGAGAGGAGAGTGAGTGAGGAACTTGAAATAATGGTGGAGGAAAACTGACATGGTGGTAGGGGTGGTGTTGGAATGCTGTAGTCATGAAACTCTATAATTGAAAGTATTATAAAATTATAAATCATAGTGACTGAAATATTTTCTTAAAGCGTTATCCCAGAAGCAGTAAAAGGAAAAAAAGAAAATACAGTAAGATTAACAAAATTGGTTAGGAATCAAAAGTAAAAGTATCCAATTATCAAAAAAATAGCATCAATATGTTTATATCACTGTATCACTGTATCACTGTCATCCCATTGTTTGTCGATTTACTCGAGCAGGCACCAGTAACATCTCTATTACTCCCAGCCCTAAGATTTTTAGCAGCCTCTTCTTACTCATTTTTTCCCAGTGATTGGAGGTTCTTTCAGGGTCAGGGAAATGAGACCTGTTGTCGTCACTGTTTTTGGCATATCGAATACACCACAGGGAGCTTGCCAGGCTCTGCCCATGTGGGTGAGATACTCTCGGTAGCTTGCAAGGCTCTCTGAGGGGCATATATTTATATATTTCTCTCTATGAGAAATATGCACACATGCTACACACTACACTGAATGTTTATATAAAGAAGTCAAATAATTGATTATGAGATTTAAAAGTTCATAATATAATAGACAGGCATATGAGATAAGACTTGAGAAAAAGCTGGAGGGATAGCTCAATGAACTGAGAACATACTTTGCATTCTGGGGATTTATGTTCAATTTCTGGCACCACATGGTCCCATGAGCACTGTCAGGAGTGATCCTCTAGCACCAAATCAGTAGTTGTCTCTGATCACCACCAGAAATGGTCAGGACAATGAAAAATAAGAAAAGAATCAAGACAAAAAATTATGGTTCTGAGAAATTGGACACCAGGATGTGAGGTAAAGGAAAGGTAAGATAAGCATGTGAAATAAAGGAAATGCATTTTGTTAAATAAAATACATATTAATTTGCATTTAGAATACATTTTATTTTAAAAAGGTAGAAACAACCTGACAAAATGAGAATATAAGTTCTACAGATGTAAAGAGGTTTAATAGTATATGAAGGGCATCCTTCGGCGCAGTGCATAAAATGACAGGAATAATTTGTCTTTGCTTACATTTTTCTATATTCTGTATTCCTAGATACTACACTTGATCTTAGCCAAAAGGTCAAGCGGTAGGGCGTTTGCCTTGTGCATGGCCGGCCCAGCCAAGCTGGGTTCAATTCCTCTGCCCCTCTTGGAGAGCCCGACAAGCTACTGAGAGTATCTTGCCCACAGGGCAAAGCCTGGCAAGCTACCTGTGACGTTTTCGATATGCCAAACACATTAACAACAAGTCTCACAATGGAGACGTTACTGGGTCAGTTCAAGCAAATCGATGAACAACGGGAGGACAGTGACAGTCCTGTATTCCTAGTTAGACTATATATTTAAGACCAAGGTACATATATAACATCTTTTTCTTTTTATAATTTAGAAGCAAAAGTGTTGATGGATGCTATTTTATAAGTTGATGATCATTTGCTAGGATTCTAAGATTTCATAGGATATTCAGATTTCAACTATGACAAGATTTGGAAAATTTATGCTTGAAAAATTATATTTCAAATACTTTTGCAATATAGGGAATAATTTTATATTATTAACTAAGTTGGAGGTATTTTAGCTAATATATGTCTTCCTCTTACAGCTTCCTATTATGCTATTATCTAACAATGGTGCATTTCATTTATTAATGAAAAATACAACCAATGACTATGTCTAGAACATGATAGTGCTAATAAATTCAAACCAAGTCACTGAATTCCTGTTATAAATTTAGTTCTAGAAAAGCACTTATTTGCATCATTTTCAGAAGCTAGAAAAAAATGTAGAATAGTTAAGTTAAATAAATATGATATTTATATGAAGAATAACATAGCTATAAAATTACTTTTAAAGTATAAAAATAAAAACAGTGTAGTTTCTAAATTTATATTTGATATGGAGATAGCTAGATGTTTGCTTATAATGAAAATACTGATGATTTTAAAATAATCTTAGTATTTCCAAAGTAAATATGTAAATAATTATCATATAACAAACAATAATAACACATCAAACATGGCCCTTTAAAATGAATGTGGTAGAACTGCAGGAAAGAGAAAGGGAATTACCTAAGTCCGTGCTCTTAGAGCACCAGATAGCTTCCACCCTAGTTCTTTCATGTAATTTCCCCCCCCCCCCCCATCTGTGTCTCCTGCTTCCTTCCAGGTAGGTAGTAAAATTAGCATCTGAGTCACTCTAATTCATGTAAGTTCACTTCCTGTTTGAAATTTAGGCCAGAAGATCTGAGCAGTCTGATTCACTATGTTTTAAGTAAATATTACCCAAGGCTCTTCCCAGTCCCTTGGGCAATTTCCTTTGCCCTTCAGATAATTTGTCCTTTATTCTATAATTGATGCTATCAAGATTGCCTAATTAAGAACACTCCACGATGTATCTAGAAGTGTTTCTCAATCATTTTCCAACTGTGTATCCCCTTCCCAACTTGAAATATTTGTAGACCCAGTGGACCCTGATGGTGCCAATTAAGAAACCCAGATCTAGAAGACTTAGACTTTTCAAAATATTGCCCCTGTTCAATCAGGGCTAGTTCCATCATAACTTGATCTGTTTGGGGGATGCCACCCCATCATTTAGTTTTCGTAGAACTGTAGAGATTAGAGCAGCTGAAGGGAGCTTCTGAGCCAATGAATGGACTTTCCTAGGAAATGCATCTCAACCTGTCACAAGAACTTGCTATACTTATGGTACCACTGGTTCTTATAAAACAACAGTAGATAATTATAAAACAAGCAAAAGCCAATAAAGGTCAAATTCAGGACATCTTCATGGCATGCTTTTTTCTTTTTTCTTCGGCCGAAACTCTCTAGAGCTTCTCAGGAGACCTGAGGACTGTGCCACAAAGGTCAGTTTCAGTGTCACCTGTAACTGCTTCAGAGTGTTCAGATTTATACTCAGCAACACTCAGGGAATGATAGAACACTGGTGAATGATTCAGCATTGCCACTTGAAAAGGCATGCCCCTTAACCCCTGTGCCATCTCTCCAGCCCTGCTCTTTTTCACATTTTTTTCAGGAGTTTACACTGACCTTTCCACCATTAAAAGGTCAATGATACTGAAGAACAGTTGTTTTTGTGTCTGTCTAACTTTCTGCTCTTTTGCGTTTATAAAGCCATTCCTAAATCCTTAAAATAAAACCCACATCCAAGTAAATTTGAAGATTGATGGCTTTTTTATAAAGTAGAAAGGAGTATGTGGGTGTTTCATAAAATGTTTTCTTAGGCTAAAAAAAGAAAAGATTGTTGCAAAAAAAAAAAAATAAAAAAGAGGCCACACTACCTTAGGGGAAGGCAAGTTTTAACAGGTTAAAAAAATTTAATCCTTAGAGGTGTTGAAACTGAAATTAAAGTAGATATTAAGCTTTGTGGCATTAAGTTTTGAGGCTATTGGGGGAATGGGGAGATAATAGCCACAATAGAGTTGGCTGTTGTCCCCTACTTGACCCACCTGAACATCACAAAAAGTACCTTGAGGTTAAGACTGGCAAAGTCTGCACAAGAACCTGCACATGACCAATGAGTCCTATCAGGGATTCTCACAAAGTGAATGAAAGAAATTGCACATCCTAAATCAAGATGCAGGTGATTCCAGAACACAATTCACACTACTTGCTTTGCAAAGTTGGTTGTATAGGGTTTCCCCAAGCAATCCAGGCCTAGGGACTTTCTTTATAGATAAGAATCTTTGCTAGGACATGGTCAAGGGAAGATGACATTTATAAGCTTTAGTTGGTCTTCATTTGCATTCTTATTTCTGGGCTTTCTGTTTATACAAGTTTCTCCACTTTTGAGGAGGCCTAGTCTTTTCCACACTGATGCTGGCATTGTTCAGGATTTCTCAGAACTATTTTACTGAACCCCACCCCACCCCCCGGCATAAAAGAAAAGAAAAAGAATCCAGTCTTTATGCTTTTAGGTTGCAAAGGGATTTTTCACAGAGCAATATCTTTTTCTTTTTAGGTCATATTTTGGTCTCAGTACTTCTTAAAATTCATTACCAAATGGATCTCTATCTACATGAATGAATTTAGAACCTGGTGTCTTATTTTCAAATCTTCTACCAACAGGTTGCTGAATTATAAACTCTGATCTTTTGAATCTATAAACAAATGCCCTGACAAAATCATGTCTATAAACAGATGCTCTGACTAAATATTTTCAGATGCTTTTAACTTTTTCCGTATTTTCTGATATTCTGTAGTCTGTTTTTTGACACATTCTTATAATATTCTTCCGGTGGCAAGTATTGATGTACTAGAAAAAACTTTTTCTGTATGAAGCAAACGTCTTTAATATTTAGATGTTTAAAAAATATTTAGATGTTTGTCTCTTTGGGAAGATCATCATTAATGACTAAAAGAACAGTACCAGTAGCCCAGATCTCTAGTTCTGAGCAGGAAAAGCTTTGTATTAGTTTACTCTCCAAAGTTCCTCTTTGGAGGAGGCTGAATTTTCTTAAGACTGAATCCTTCTTTTTTTTTTCTTTTTGGTCACACCCAGCGATGATCAGGGGTTAGTCCTGGCTCATGCACTCAGGAATTGCTCCTGGCGGTGCTCGGGGGACCATATGGGATGCTGGGAATTGAACCCGTGTCGGCCATGTTGACTGCATGCAAGGCAAACGCCTTACTCGCTGTGCTATCGCTCTAGCCCCAAGACTGAATCCTTCTTAACTTTTTATCTTCCTGTCCATCTTCTGCTCTCTGCACTTTTCGTATGTCTGAGTATGTGTGAGTATGAAGCTGGCAGACAGGTAGGATAAGGGTGCCCCCACCCCAGCCCCCATGGAAATGTGTTCTTGGGACAAAATAAAACCAAGAGATGGGATTTGAAGAAGTTACTTTGCGACTAGCCCTAAAGACTGCCAACAACCACCTTGTGGGCACAGAATAAAAATACCTGGTAAAACTGTAGGCCCAGAGAAGACTGGACCTCTCTCCTAAGCTCCAGCAGGAAAAAGGCCAGGAAAGGAATATCAAAGTGAACCAGCTACTGATCCCTACTCTCCCCCCTGACAACTGTCCTAGCAATAAGCCAACATGGAGCAAAGCAAGAGTGAGCATACAGTGCCCAAGTGAGTATTGCTGTGTTGCCTGCATCTCCCCTCTTCCCTCTTTCCTCTTGAGATGTGCACTCTGCTACATTAATTCTGCGATATGAACTGGGGCTCTCTCTCTGTCTCTGTCTTCATCTCTCTGTCTCTGCCTCTGTCTCTCTCTGTCTCTCTGTCTCTCTGTCTCTCTCTCTCTCTCTCTCTCTCTATTTTTCTCTTCTGTCCCTCTGCCTTTGGACAAGCCTTTGCATTCTCTCTTGAGAGTGTTATTTTCTTCCTCTCTCTCCTTTTCCTCAAAAATTCCAAATAAAATCTTTGATACTTCACTATTGATGTCCTTGTGAAATTCTTTTCTGAGAGGCAAAAGCAGTAGAGCTGGAAGCCTGGGAAAGTTCTAGGAGGAGGAAGGCTCACAGCTGAATATTATCCATTATAGATTTACCTACTCATTTCTGGAGTAGCAGCAATGGACAGAGAGAAAATGGAAGACTTCTTTCAGAGACTGCCATCTCTCTCCTCTCCACTTCATGTAAGTCACCAGGGAGCCCCCACAGGTATGAAGTATTGTGTAATATTTAATAGCAGCATCTTCTTGTGTAATTATTTATAACAATATCTTTTTCTAGGAAAAATAACCAGATGTACTACTGGATTTAAAATTCTTTTCTTTGCCTACCTATTAAACATGTCACCTTGATTATCCACACGCCCTTGGTTATCCAAGACAGAAATCAAGTGGGTAGATAGTAAAAGTGACCCTTAGTAATGAATTTCAAGAAATCAAAAAACAAGGCTATACTGTGAAAATGAGTTATACTGTCACCAACCAGCCCAATCTCCCAAGACTTAAGAGGGTAATGTCCTCAGAAGATAGTTCATCAAGAACAAGGGTTCTTGATAAGACTGTCAACAGTCCTATCCAGGAGCTTTTATCTACACAGAGAGTCTGAGAACAACACAGCTTGGAAAAGTCATCAGCCCAGCACACTTCAATTTCCGTAGCTGGAATCACAACTTAGGGTGTGTCTTTTACTGTGTGGGGATACAGAGAGAAGTTGTCTAGATGGGGCTCCCTTTTTATCTGCAGTTATCTCCCACCCTCAGTCATCCCATCATACCTTTGTGGTGATTGAGCTTCATAATTATCAGTTGGACTAACTACTTCACCTGGTGTTCTTTGGTGCTCCAGGTACTAAATGTGGTGCTAGGGATCAAATTTGGGTTGGCTGTATGTAAGGCAAGTGGCTTAATACATGTACTACCTTTCCAGCTCTTCATTTAAATTTTCACAAAATAACATTTGATTTTTATAATGAATCCAAGTTTAAATGTCAGTAATGTTTAGACCTGGAGGATAGTTTTATGAGACAATATTCTGTCTGTTAGATTGAATCCCTCCCTCACCAGCTGCTCCCATAAATAGAACACAAAGAAAATAATTTTTTTTGCAATGGAGGGTTGGAGCAATAGCACAGTGGTTGGGCATTTGCCTTGCATGCAGCCAGCCAGCCGAGCCGGTTTCGATTCCTCCACCCCTCTCGGAGAGCCTGGCAAGCTACTGAGAGTATCTCGCACTCATGGAAAATCCTGACAAGCTACCCGTGACGTATTCAATATGCCAAACACAGTAACAAGTCTCAAAATGGAGACATTACTAGGCCTGCTCAAGCAAATCGAAGAATTTAAAGCATCTCATTTAATGATTTTCTTTTAAAATTAAAGCACATAAATCATTTCTGAAACAAATTAAAAATAACCAAGAAATAGAGATACATTTTCTGTTCATGGATAAGAAGAATCAATATCATTTAAATGACTGCTTACCTAAAGTAATTTACAGTTGCAATACAATTACCATAAAAAATCCTCAAAATATTTATTTATTATTACTTTTTGGTTTTGGGGCCACACCTGGCAGTGCTGAGGGTTTACTCCTGGCTCTGCATTTAGGAATCCCTCCTGGCAGTGCTCAGAGGACCATTCGGGATGCCAAAGATCAAACCTAGGTCTGCACCATGCAAGAGAAGTGCCCTATTTGCTATACTATTTCTCCAGCCCTGAGATTTAAAAAAATTGTCTTTAAAGCATCAAAGCATGAAATTGGAAAAATAACATATTCCCCTTAATGATTTTATGCCTTTTACCAAATACACTATCTCACTGGTGTATTTTACTTTACAATGATTACAAGAGAATTAATAGAGAGATTAAGGCTCATAATTAAAATGTGTGTTGTTGTTGTTTTTGTTGTTGGTGGTGGTGGTGTGTGAGTGTATTTCAGAAGACACTGATATGATGGAATACATGTATAAAATAAAATGTTGTAAAGAAAATGGGCATAGGTATATTGTTTCAGATTGTGACAAAGAATTATCTTCACTGGAAAGATTCGTGTCTTGCAAAAAATGATAAACAGGGCTTGAGGGAGATAGTACAGCAGGTAGGATATTTTTCTTGCATGCAGCCAACCAGGTTTCATCTTGGGTACTTGATATGATTCTCTGACCACACCAAGAGTGATCCATGAGTACAGAGCCAGGAGTAAGCCCTGACCACAGCCAGGTGTGCCCCCTCCTCATCAAAAAAAAAAAAAAATCCTCATTTGAGATGAACTACTCTGATGATTAGTAATTACCTCATCACAATAATGCAACTGCTATTTTGAGCAGTTTTTAAAGGTCTTGTTTTCCTCTACTGTTGAGATGACTCAGCTATTTTAGAAAACAAATGACAAATGAGTGGGTGATTGTGCCACGAAGGTCCTTCTCAGTTGGTTGAAGTTCTGACTATCTCTGTTATTGTTAGCATTATACATACCGCATCGGAAAGCCTGTCTTCAGCAACAGCCTGCAGAATCTTGGAGACCTTTCCGGGTTGTTTAATTGATCTAAGTATGCCCAAAAACCCCCACCTCAATGAAAGAATTCTTTGAATCAGTATGTTCCCTTCTCATCTTACAATTATCAGCACAGTTTCAACAAATGGAGGAGGCATTTAATACAGAATACACCGCCTTAATCTTTCCTCTTTGAGTTACTATATCTCAGTGAAACTATAATGTCCAAAAGGAAGGAGAGAGAGAGAGAGAGAGACAGAGACAGAGACAGAGACAGAGACAGAGACACAGAGACAGACACATATATAGAGAGACAGAGATAGAGACAGAGAAAGAGAAGAAAACTGCCTTATATAAACGCAGGCTGTGGGGAGGGCAGTGAGAGGGAAAATTGGGGCATTAATGGTGGGAAATGTACACTGGTGGGGGTGTGTGATAGAACATTGTATGACTGAAACTTAATCATGAACAACTTTGTAACTGTGTATCTCATTGTGATTCAATTTTTTTTTAAAAAAAAGCAAATCAGAAGAAAGAGGAATGACAGGGTCCTAAGATCTTATTAGTGATGAGTACTATATGCACAAAGCATATTCTAAAATTTCTGGTCTGAGAAACTAGTCATTTAAACTAGTCACAAAAGAGAGAAATTGAAAAGAGACAATTTAAATAGAACTTAGAGGGCCTGCATTATACATACTGCAGTTAGTACAGAGGTAAAGGCATATGCCTTGTATAGTGCCAACCTGGTTCAAGGCCATGCACAAAATGACCCCCACGTACCACCAGGTGTAAGCGCCGGAGGACCCTGACCATCGCACGGTGTTATCCTAATGATCCCCAGCACCACTGTGGTTCCCTAAGTATTCCCTAACACTGCTGAGCCCAACAGCAACGCATCATCAGACCTCCACATAGATCCACTGAACTGTTTAGCGGAGAATCACCTGGAGGGCGCCCCCTCATCCTGCAACATTCACCAAAACAAACAAAAAGGGCCAAAATATGTAGAAGAAATTGCACTTGTTTTAGGATTGCAGGGTACTTAAAAATTAACATCAGATCATGAACTCCTTAGATGGAGTCGATGCTGTTACTGTCAGTTCTCTCTCTTCCCCTCTCTGCCGCTGATTTTCTATCTCTCTCGCTGTGTCTATCTCCCTCCCATCTTCCCTTTCTCATGACCTATTCATTTTGTCCTTTCTTATTATAAGTCAGTATTTTCACACAGGAGGAGATTTTAACTTTAACAGCAATGGGTTCACAATCTCACAGCTTCAGACCAGAAGAAATAGATTTCTTTCTCCACAGCACTAGTCTAAAATACTCTTGAAATGGAATCCAATTAGCTAGGCTCAGCTTGAGCCACATGTCCACCACTGGGAAAAATTACTATAGACGGGGGAGAAATTATTATGATTGTCCCACTTTCAGTTGTGTTCCTTTGACTAATCACCGAACTTAGAAGAAAGTTAGTATCAAGGTGAATATAGGTTCTCTATGAGAACCTTGGGGTGGGAGGTGGAGAAATACTGCCAAGAAAAAAGGGAGGGGATGGGCAGAAAAAGTGGTAGCAAATGCAGTAACTTTGATGTTATCGGACATTATGTTCTGGGTTTCAAAAGTTCCTGGACAAATGAACCTTGTGAACTTGCAAGCGGAGAACCGCCTATATCTGAATAATTACCCAAGGGAGGGGGAAAGACAATGGGTATGGGAGAAAGTGCATCATGTCATTTAGCATCTGTTTTCCCCTTGAAGAACAGGTGTGGCTTTCCTTTGGGTTTCTGGCTATCTCAGCGAGGTTGCTTCCTCAGTTGACAGGCCAAATCATTGCCCTTTAGGTCAAAGCACAAAGTCAGTATGATTGTCAGCATTAATGAGTTGATTCGTAATACAGTGTTTCCTATTTTAAATGATGAAATGAGAAAATTCATTGGTTTTAACAAATTATAAAACATATGGGTTGTCTGGTATCACACATAATATCAAAGTTGAAATTATCACCAACCAAGTAATATGTAAGTAATTTACATTTCACTCTATTCTAGAAGAACTACCTGACTGACTACTATTTTCATATTTATATGAAAATATTTCCTATGATAAAATTTTTATATCAATTATTCTTAAATTATATTTATGTATATATTTGATAAACATTTACTAACAGAAACAAATGATGGATAGTGTTTTATATAGAAATGATAAAATGAATATAAAATAATGAACACCAAAAGCCGTTTCATGCTCACTTGCTCAGTTGGCCATAATGCCCTGCCCTAGGGCTGGATACTACATCTGCTCTGAAGAAAGACTTGAGGAATACATCATAGGAAGAGTTACTCAGTTTCTTGGCAGAGAACTTTGGAAAGATTTTTAAAAGTCACTTCATGTAGCTATTTTACAAATGTTAAAACAAGGAATATAGGAACACATAAATTTTGCCAAAAGGCAAAGTCTAGAATCAATTACAACCAAACTGTCATTCATAACAGCTACCAGACTCCCAGCAACTTCTTAAGAAAAATCACACAGAAAGATTAAATTTTGAAAATTAAAAATTTCTCTTTCTATAGTTTTTAGTTTTCCCTCATTGTGAAAGAATGTAATATTTGTTTTGTTTTGTTTTTTTTGTTTGTTTGGTTTTGCTTTTGGGGCCACATCAGGGGTACTCATGGATTATTACTGTCTCTGTGCTAAGGGATCAATCCTGGAGGGCTCAGGGGACCATATGGGATATCACGGACTGAAGCAGAGTTAGCCATGTGCAAGGCAAATTCCCTACCTGCTATACCATAGCTCCTACCCCCCAATGTAATATTTTTTTAATTAAAAAATTTTTAATAGTGAGACATCATGAGGTACAGTTGCAGACTTACACATTTTTGTGCTTGGGTTTCAATTATACAATGATCAAATACCCATCCCTCCACCAGTGCCCATTTCCCACAACCACGGATCCCAGTATCCCTCCCACCCCCCATCCACCAAATCCCACCCAGCCTCTGTGGCAGGGCATTCCCTTTTGTTCTCTCTCTCTTATTGGGTGTTGTGGTTTGCAAAAGAGGCAATGGGTGACAATCATGTTTAGTCTATAGTCTACTTTTTGGATGCTTCTCCCATCCTGGGAGGATCCTCCCAACACCTTTATTTGGTGTTCCCTTTTTATCTGAGCTCCCTTTTCCCCTAGTATGTGTGGTTGGCCTCCAAGCCATAGAGTAAAATTCCTGGTACTAATCTCGGTCATTCCCCAATGTAATATTTTTAATAAAACACTTTGTTTTCTTTTGATTTAGTCACCTTAAGCAAATGTTTTATTAAAAATAGAATTGGAAATGCAAATAATTTCTAATGTTGGCATTTTTGTATGTGTTAATTGAATTATTTGGAGTGATAGCCTGGTCACCATAAATTATCATGTTCTCTTATTTGACTATAACGACTCACTTATGGCTTTAGGTAACTATAAAACTCTAGTACTTAGAATTTTTCAAGGAAAAATACTTTATGTAACCAATGTGAAATAGGTCAGATTTCTTCAAGCAACATTCAACTTTTACTGGAACTGATCTTGGATTTTCAGAGTAGAGGAAACAGTTTAAAAATCTTGCCCTGTCTGTCTTCAACATTCAACATTTTAAAATGCTGCTGTAAGACAGAAACGATTATTATTTTTTAGCTGATGGTGAGAAACCTACTGAGATTTTTATCTGCTTTGTTGCAAAGCTAAATTTAGCCTCATTTTGATAGTTTACTTTGGCCTTATTATTTCCTTTTGTCAGAAATTTTTAATTGTCCCATTCATCCTTTTGGCATCAATAAAGCAGTAAATGAAGTTAAAGATTTACAAGATCCTTTGACTCTCATTTTAACTCAGAGATATTTAACTTCTTATAACTGAAATGGATTTAACTTATAGACAAAGTTAGAGATAACTCTTAAGGCTTAACTTTGAATAATTGTCCAATGCCCATACATATTTCTCCCAATCCTTAATGAAATATTTGTCTTGAAATCTACAACTTCAGAAATTATGTTGAGAAAAATATTGAAAGATACCCAAAAACACGTGTCTTGAAATTAATTATTTGTTTTTTTTATAAATGGAGGGAAACTGTAAAATAATGTACCTTGAAATTCATATTTTTTAAGTGGAGGGATGCTAAGTGGAATTACTATATATTAAATGATTCCATGTTAATTTTTCATGCCTTGATATTTTTCTTTTTTGCAACTGTGTTAGAGAAAAAAAGGTAAAATTGCATAAAATTGAATGCTAGAAACTTTTATAATCTTCTTGCAAAGTTAAGTAATAGAATAGATTGTTTCAACTCTGAGATTCAATGCTTTATGTGTATCATTTAGTGATTGTTGCTATAATAATAAACTGCAAAATCCTCATCTATTGTACATTAGCAAATTAAATAATTACTGTTATATTATGAAATATATTTTCTGACCTTCAAGTCCAGTGAGAATATTCATTCTTAGGTGACTTTTGTATGACATTCAGTCCAGAAGTAATTTAGAAATCAGTTTCATTCTACTTAATGGCATGTTATTTTTAAATTCTTCATTTTTGATTGAACAGACAAGAGAAGGAGGAAGCATGAAAGATCTTGCAGAATTATTGAGGAGCTCAATCTTGAAATAGATTATATCCTTTTTGCTCATGTTCTACTTATTTAATTTTCAGTATCTCACAGAAAGAACATATATACAATGAAAAATAGAGAATAAATTCAATTCCCTAAATGTAATATAAACTGAAATGGTAGACATGTAGCCAAAAAATCATAATTATGTAAAATGAATGGGATTAAATGAGCTTATATTTCTCTTGACATTTCCATAGTGAACAAACTAAAGAGAAAAAAACATAAGAATTCAAGTGTGGAACAAGATCAAAGTTATAAAGAACTTAACTCACTAATCTGGTCTGGTGAAATGCTGTGGGATAAGGGAGAATCTATTTATGATATTTTTTCATGGTTTCCCATACATTTATAGGTAACTTTAGTTTAAGTCAATTGGAATCTCTTCTCTAGAACACTAATATCTGTTGTTGAAAATAATGGAAATTAGATCTGTATTGCGAACCATAATTCCAAAAATAGAGAGAAAGAATGAAAGTACCTGCCATAGAGGCAAAGGGATGAGGTGAAGCGGGAGTTGTTGGAAGGAAACTGGGGATATTGGTGGTGGATAATGTTCACTGGTGGAGGGATGGGTATTTGATCATTGTATGACTGAAACTCAATCATGAAAGCTTGTAACTGTATCTCCTGGTGATTCAATAACAAAATAAATAAATAGTGTTGCTGAAAACAAAAAGAATACTGGAAATTGGAAGGAAGATGGGACGAAGTATGAGAAGAGAATGAAAACTGGACACTCCTAAGCATAAACTTCATCTTACCTGGTTGTATGAACATTAGCTCTATGGACAAAAGAACAATATAGAACCTATCATGGCTTGGAAGAGATCATATCCTTTCTTATCTAGCATAAGATAAGAAGTCTCCTGTCTTCGAAAACTCTCGAGCTCATTTGCCAACGTGGCTTGGCACAAGCCTCAGGCAACCACAAGCGATCGTCGGAGCTCGCAAAGCAGTACAGAGAAGCTATCAAGGAAGACCTCAAAGAGAGAAGAGTGGAAGTGCTGGCAGATGGGCAGAAGCCAGAAAAACATTCACAACACCTGCCTTCCCTTCGCCAACTACAAGACCAAGATAACAGCCCGCCGACGTCCTAATGGATCTATCACATCTTGCAGAAGGGCAATGGAGAAGATTATCCATGACTTTGAATCGGATCTCTTCAATAGCCATGTCCACCTGCCCACATACCAAATTCCGCAGGATGGATATGTCGTTCCCAATGTTCTCCCTTCCAAAATCCAACATGCATTTCATCGGTAAAGAAGCGAAGAGCACCCAGCCTAGACAAGGTCAGATCCGAACACCTGAAAAACCGGCCGTCAGTAGTCATCAATACACTGGCTCAGCTCTTCACACGCTACCTGTCTGAATGCAAGGTTCTATCCTAATGGAAAGCCAGAAGGACTTTACTACTGTACAAGAAGGGAGACATCCACAACATTGGCAACTATTGCCTGATCTGCCTGTTGTCCATTGTCTACAAGCTGTTCCACTTGAGTCATCCTGAATAGGATTGGCAGAACACTAGATGAAGAACAACCATGCAAGCAAGCCAGGTTCTGAAAAGGATTTTGCATGATCAACCATATCCACATGGTGACCAAGATCATTGAGGTTTCTCAGAAGATCAAGATGCCATTCTGTCTAATGTTCATTGATTTAAAGAAGGCCTTTGATTCTGTTGAGACTGAGGCTGTCATTGAAGCCCTAGCCAATCAGGGCATTCAAACTCAAAACATCAGGGTCCTCTGTGAGCTTTTATATACGGATTCACTACCAAGATCTCACCATTCTACAAGAAAGTGATCATCCATATCAAGAGAGTTCAGCAGGGTGATACCATTTCACCGAAACTCTTCAGTGCCACCCTCGAGAACATCATGTGATGACTGGAATGGGAAGGAATGGGAGTGAAGATAGATGGTTGGCAACTATACCACCTCCGCTTTGCTGATGACATTGTTCTAATAACATCAAACATCAGCCAATTGGCACAAATGCTGGCTGACTTCGACCGTGAGTGTGGAAAGGTCAGAGTACAGCTAAATCTCACGAAGACAATCTTTATGAAAAATGGTCTCATTCCTGATGTTTCATTTCATTCACTCTCAACGCAACAAACATTTCTGAATGCAACAGTTACATGTACCTAGGTCGAGAAGTCATGTTGACAAATGACCTGGCACCTGAGTTGCATTGGAGGAAGAGAACTGCTTGGAGCACCTTCGAGAGCGTCAAATAAATAGCTAAAAGGACAAAGAACCTCCAGCTCCAGGCACATCTCTTCAATTCCACTGTTCTTCCTGCATTAACATACACCTCAGAGACCTGGGCCCTACGAAAACAGGATGAGAACACCAAAGAGGAATCAAAAGAGCTATGCTCGGAGTATCACGCTTCACTCAAATGAGAGAAAGAATCTGGAGTTCCGACCTCCATGGACGATCAAGAGTCAGGAATGCTGTCTCATTTGCCAAGGCATCGAAAATCAGATGGGCTGGATACATAATGAGATTTAGAGAGGACCGCTGGACTAGAGCCATTACCGACTGGATTCCACAGGATGTCAAATGATCGCGTGGCCACCCATCTACGAGATGGTCAGACTTCTTCGTCAGGACTCTGAACGATTGGTTTGAGGCTGTCCCTGTTCCTAGATTGAGAAGATGCCATTGGGCTACACTAGCACAGGACAGGGTCAAATGGAGACATTACTGGTGCCCACTTGAGCAAATTGATGAGTAACGGGGTATCAAGTGATCAATTGATCTAGCATAAAATGAACTTCTATTTTTTAATCTAAAGACTTCCGTCAAATATGCAGTCTTGGAAAAGATTTTATATACTGTTAAACAGAGGCATTTTCTAGAGAGAATGATAGGTCTTCAAAAATTTTTAGGGATTTATATTGAGCTTATTTGTTGGTGGTGGTATTTTGTTTTGTTTTTGAGATGAAAAACAAACACTTGTGGATCAAAGAGTTTTTGTTTTTGTAGGGAATTTTCCAAAATCCATAAACTATCCATGAAGATATTTCTTCAAACACACAAAAGTTTCAGCAAAATAGAACAAAGCTGTTGGACTATTGCCCTTTGTTGTTAGGGAAAAGGCGTGTCTCTTAATTAGAAAACTCTTTGCTATAGCCTAGTCTCACAACTTGATCTATGTCAATCTGAGTCTGTTCTCCAAGCTCAAAATGAACAGTGACACATCTTAAAAGTCCACCCATACTATCACCTTAATAGAGAAGCAGATAAATTTCTAGAAAGTTTAATAATAGCCACATTTTTAAAGTGGTATCATTTTTATGCCAAGTACTGTTCCAAGAGTTTGCATGTATTAATGCAATTTATTCTCACTTCGAGAAAAAGTTACTATTCTTGATTACATTTTATTGAAGAAACTAAGGAAGCACATAGTGAAACAGCAATCTCCAAAATAATACATTTGGAAAGAAATAGAAACAAAATTCAAACCTCCATGTTTTGAGTTGAGAGTCAAGTTCTACACTGCATCATATACATAATTTGCCCCTTTTCCGATCTGAACTGAGGAAAAAACACTTTTAGAAGGGGATGATGTGTTCATCCTGGAAATTAGAAGGTTACATTCTAGCAGTCCACACTCTAAAGTACATCTTTCAGTATTTCTGATGTGTTGAGAGCTCAAAAGTCATGATTCCCACTTACATAACAACAGCAACAATTAAAGCCCCCAAATAAATGACTCTTCTTAGACCTCTCAGGACTATAGGTTGTAAGGAAAACTGTCATTCCTAAATGGCAAGTAGGAAACTCCAGTGAGATTTGCTAATAGAGGAGGCAGAAATTACTGGAACTATAAACTGGAGCAGAAGGTGGGAATAGCACACACACAGGCGGTGTGTGCATAGTATGCACGCGGACACACACACACACACACACACACACTAAAATTGTAGTTCAGATAAATTGATCCACACAAACTCAGATTATACCATGGGGCATAAATCCTCATAGTCAATCTAATGGGAAGCCGATAGTTTCAATAGTTTATAAACCTTACCTCCAGGAAACTCACAGTATCCAAGATAAAATCTGGGAAACTTTTCCTCTGAACTCTGGCAGAAATGGGAAGAGGGAGTTAATAATTGTGAATAAGGCAAAAGCACCGCAATATCATCACAAGTCTTATTCAGCTGAAGATAAGAGTACATCTCTTGCTTTTTCACCTACTCTTAGCAACTCAGCTAATAAGGTAAAGGAATATAAGAAATACATGTAAAATCAGGTTATCAGGTATCAGGTGTCAGGTATATGAGTAGAGGGAAGCTGAATCTTTATCATTTAAAACCCCTTTGTGATCTAGCACTTCAGCTAAACCTGTAAACACCACTACAAAAAATCTTACATACATACAGGAATGCAGTCTGCTTCGTGCCTATTTGCAAAGAAACAGTACAGCGGTTCAAAGAAACTACAGAGGCCAGAAAATTGGCAACGTAATACAAGTTACATAAAGATAGATGTTATTTATATCAAGTAGGGTCAGCATAAGATGGTGAAAAGTACAACTATTTAGGTGGCCATTCACCTGAGCAAGAATGGACAAAAAATAATAGGAAAATTCTATATGCAGAGCCAAGACAAATATAAAGAATGTCACACTGTGAAAATAGTGGATTGAATATAAGCTTAGTGCAAATATAGTTAAATATAGACCTTTTTTTCAGTTATTCTGTGTTCCTCTGAACATCTTAAGTTGCCTGGAAAATGTCATTTCTCTCTTGTTATTGACTGTTACTCTTTATACTTGATCTTAGCCAAAAGGCCAAGAAGCGATGACTGTTACTCTTTAAATACACTTTTTAATTTTGATTAATAATTATACAAACAAAATTTGGAAATATCTCTTTCTAAAAAAAAGCAAAAAGAAACACATGTGTAAAACACATACTTACAAAAAGATTTAATCATATGATTACAGAAAGATTTCCCCAATTCCCATTCCACATTATTATTGCACTAACAGAACTTCAGCAAAACAAAAATGAATTATATTTGCTACTTTTGTATATAACAAATTATATTATCTTTACTTTCTCTGAGGAATGATAACTAGGAAAGTCCATATTTAACATGAGAAACAAAAATAAGGACTCTGGATGTAGATCAAGACTGGCACCTATATACAATCACTGTCATTGTCACTGTCCTCCCATTGTTCATCGATTTGCTCGAGCAGGCCCAGTAACATTGTGAGACTTGTTACTGTGTTTGGCATATCGAATATATCACAGATAGCTTGCCAGGCTTTGCCGTGCGGGTGAGATACTCTCGATAGCTTGCCAGGTCCTCTGAGAGGGGCGGGAGAATTGAACTCGGGTTGCCCATGTTGGCTGCATGCAGGGCAAACACCCTACCCACTGTGCTATTGTTCCAGCCCTATATACAACAAATATTAAATATAATCCATTTTTTCATCAGAATAACACAAATATCACATTAAAGATTTATGGAGTTCACTTCTTATTCTTCAAAACACAAGGACAAAGTTTTCAACAAAATATGCCAGGGTATACTAAAGGACAAGGGAAAACAATATAATGAAATTTATTGTCAGGACTAACCTGTGATATGTGTTAGAATTAGGAAACCGGGAATTGACAATAACTGGAATTGATTTGATAAAAATTCTTTCAGAATAACTCTACAGAATATACAAAGAAATTAACAGTGATAATTGTGATATCACTATCATAAGATAGTACATAATAGTATGTAAGATAGTGCTTAGGGCACATCGTATGCTCAAGATTCTTGCACTGAGCCAATGGTGCATTGGTCAAGAATTATTGAACTTCCTGTACACAGCTTGAGAATATTCCATCTTTCTAAAACAACTAATTCGTAATATAAATATAGAAACTAAAGTAAAATAACATTTATATTACCTTAAGTGGCATAGTAGAAATATTGTGATAGAATTAAAGACACCTTTGATGAAAACATCAGGACATGCCTTAACAAAGAATCAGTGAGCTTAAATAAAGGTCAATAGTTACCTTTATTATAAATAATAATAGTGATAATAATAACAAAATAATAGTACTTCTAAATCTCCAAGAAAATAAAAAGTCAATGTAGACAAGAGAAAAAACGTTTTCAAAGTAATGTATCTGATAAGGATATTAAATCAAGAGTCCAATTCTTGGTTGAAAACCTCAAGAACCTTCATCCAACTGTTGGTGGGAATATTGACTGACCCAATCTCTTTGGAAAATAATCTGGATGCTTCTCTATAAACTTCTAGTTGAGCTTCATATGACCCAGAAATTTTACTTTTTTAGAAGTTATCCCAAGGCATAACACTAATTCAAACATGGGTTTGAGCACCTATATTGATTCACAAATATTGTTGCTTCAGTACTATTCACAGTAGCCAATTTCTCTAAATAAGCCAAGTATCCAAGAACAGATGACAGAATTAAGTAGTCATGGAATATATGACACTGACACTGTCCTCCCGTTGTTCATCGATTTGCTCGAGCAGACCCAGTAACGTCTCCATTTTTAGACTTGTTGTTACTGTGTTTGGCATATTGAATATGTCATGGGTAGCTTGCCAGGCTTTGCCATGCAGGCAAGATACTCTCGGTAGCTTGCCAGGCTCTCTGAGAGGGGTGGAGGAATCGAACCAAGCTCGGCTAGGCTGGCTGCGTGCAAGGCAAATGCCCTACCACTGTGCTAGCACTTTGGTTATAAGAAAAGATAAATTTTGCCACTGCTAGATGGAATTGGAGGGTATCGGGCTGAATAAAGTCAATCATATATAGTAGATTGGCCTCTTTCAAATATAATCATATAAAGAAATAAAGTAAGGGAACAAAAAATTACCAGAGGCAACAGAACTGGGGAGTTAGTCTACAGAACTAAGCTTGGGGAGGAGAGTGAATGGGAGGGGTTCTTATAATATTGAAAGAGAAGCAACAAGTCATTAATATATTGCAAATCACAGTGTTTAAAAAAACTATATAGTTCTTCAGGTCTGAACATGAGCAATTACAAAGACTTGATCTGGCAGCCTTTGGTGAAGGTGGGAAGGGGGACATCTGCCTTCTTTGTAGCATACAGTGAATTTCAGTTCTAAAGGGAATTACAGTCAAGGAACCAGGGTTTCTGGTCAAGATGAACATCTTCACAGCTTTGCATTTCTGCCCAAGACATTCATTTCTAGGTCCCTTTATTTATTTTTTTAACTTACATTTAATTCCTTCATTTTTTAAAAAATTTTTATTGGTGAAACACCTTGAGGTACAGTTGTAGACTTACAAATTTTTGTGCTTGGGTTTCAATTATACAATGATTGAGTAGCCATCCCTCCACCAGTGCCCATTTTCCACCACCACTGATAGAAGTACACCTTCCACCCTGTCCCCTATATCCCCCTGCCTTTGTGGCAGGGCATTCCCTTTTGTTATCTCTTCTTTTGGGCGCTGTGGTTTGCAAAAGAGGCACTGAGTGGCAATCATGTTCCGTCTATAGTCAACTTTCAGCATGTATTTTCCATCCTGGGAGGATCCTCCCTACACCTTTTATTTGGTGCTCTCTTCTCTATCTGAGCTATCCTTTCCCCCAGCATGTGCAGCTGGCCTCCAAGCCATGAAGTGAACCTCCTGGTGCTTATCTCAGCTATTCTTAGCTGTTAGTCTCCTATTTTGTTACTTTATGTTCCCAAGATGAATGCAATTTTTTATGACTGTCCCTCTCTTTCTGACTCATTTCGCTCAACATGATACTTCCATGTGTAGTACCACTTGTATGTACATTTCATGACTTCATCTGTTCTAACAGCTACATAGTTCTCCATTGTACAAATTCAATGTGATCCCTATAACGATACCCATGACATTCGTCAAAGAAATGGAGCAAACACTCCTGAAATTCATATGGAACAATAAGCCCCCATGAATAGCTAAAGCAATTCTTGGGAAAAAGAAAATAGAATGAATTAATCTCCCTAACTTCAAACTCTACTATAAAGCAGTAATAATTAAAACGGCATGGTACTGGAACAAATGTAGAGCTGCAGACCAATGGAACAGGGTTGAATATAGTGACATCTCACCCCAAACATATGATCATCTAATCTTTGATAAGGGAGTAAGAAATGTGAAGTGGAACAAGGAAAGCCTCTTTAACAAATTGTGCTGGCAAAACTGGATGACTACATGCAAAAAGCTGGGCTTAGATCTCTGCCTAACACCACTTACAAAAGTAAGATCAAAATGGATTAAAGACCTCAACATCAGACCGGAATTCATAAGGTACATTGAAGACAAGGTTGGCAAAACCCTCCATGACATTGAAGCTAATGGTATCTTCAAAGATGTCACGCCACTGGTCAAGCAAGTGAAAACAGAGATAGACAAATGGGACTATCTAAGTCCCCTTATTTTAAAGAGAAGATCCTCTTGGGAAGATCCTCCAAGATACCTCAACTTAAGAAGAGGAATATCTGCAGGGAATACTGTCTCCTCAAACAGTGGGGCAACATCTTGATCCACCCGACCCACTACTGTGCATCATTCTCTCAGTAAGACTGGAACATAGGAATGAATGTGTTCTCTGATTTTAGCCTCTTTATTTTCTCCACAAGCAACTAAAGGATTCTTTAAATTTTGGTATACTATTTATATTGTTCAATCTGATATCATGCAGCTGAACTGTTTGTCCCCCTTCATTAAATTATTGACATCTAGGACACATTTAAAAATATATGTGTGTATGTGTGTGTGTACATATATTATACACTACTGAGCAACAAAGAAAACTAACTAAAACTACAGGAAAAAATCTTAAATGACATTTATTCAAAGATGTGCAAATGGATGAAAAACAAACAAAAAGATGTTAAATATCACTAAATATCAGAGACATAACAATGCCACAGTGCGATTATTCTTGATATCCTCTCACTCAGATAGCTATAATAATAATAATGATAATTAATAATAATAATATTGAAATAACATGTTTTGGCAAAGAAGTGGAGAAATTGGAATGCTGACACATTGCTGCAGTTGTTTGGGGAAACAAAACCTGGATTCTTGAAAACTTTACAGTTATCATCCAACAATTTTCTCTTTTATGTTTGTAAAAAGATGAAATAAGTGAAAAGTAGTTACACATGTAAGCTTTGTACATCATTGTTTATAGTAGCATTCTTCATAATTTGCTAATAGGAATAAATAAACCAATTTTTATCAAACCACTAAGGGTTTAAATAAAATGTAGCATATTTTTCCAATAAAAGATTACTCTGCAATATAAAATAAGTGGTTTTATCTTCTAAAACATAGATAAATTTTGAAAACATTCTGCTGAGTCAATAACATCACTAAATTTATAAAACCATGCACTTGAAGTATTTATCTTTGTATTAAAGTTGTAAGTGAATAAAACGAAATTTATTTTTAAATGTTCTAACAATATTCACATACAGTTTAAACTTCCTCTCCATGTTTTCTCATTTTAATACACAGAAATGGGCTGATGCAATAGCATAGCAGGTAGGGCGTTTGCCTTGCACATGGATGACCCAAGTTCGATTCCTCCATCCCTCTCGGAAAGCCCGGCAAGCTACTGAGAGTATCCCACCTGCACAGTACAGCCTGGCAAGTTCCCCCTGGCGTATTCGATATGCCAAAACCAGTAACAACAAGTCTCACAGTGGAGACGTTACCGGTGCCCGCTTGAGCAAATCGATGAACAATGGGAGAACAGTGCTACAGTGGACAGTGCTACATACACAGAAATATTTTTTAGTTATTAGAATAATTTCAAATTTATTCAATGACAACTGTTGAATAAAAAATTATGAGTAATTTTGTTATACAAGATGGAAAATAAAGTGAGAATAGAAAAGAAAATCATTTGAAGTAATATTGATCATGGACCTCCCACCCCTAACATGAATGGAAGCTCAGAGAACACTAGCACTGTCTGTAGCACACCAATTTGCCCGTTGTTCATCAATTTGCTCAAGCGGGCACCAGTAACATCTCCATTGTGAGACTTGTTGTTACTGTTTTTGTCATATTGAATGTGCCATGGTTAGCTTGCCAGGCTTTGGCCTGAGGACGGGATACTCTCAGTAGCTTGCCAGCCTCTCTGAGAGAGATAGAGGAATCGAACCCGGGTGGGCGGTGTGCAAGGCAAATGCCCTACCCGCTGTGCTATCGCTCCAGCCTCTCAGAGAACACTAAACAGAAAAAATACCAAACCCCACAAAATTGAAAAAGTGCATAAAAGATTAAATTGTAAAAGCTCAAAGGAAATGAGAGGATGCAAGTGGTAAAAATTCTTTTCATTAGAACCCAAGCAACCAAGAAAAGAATGGAGTAAATAGTGTTGAAGGAAAAATAAACAGCCACTTAGAATTAGTAGCCTTCAAAGACAAAAAACATTTTCTCAGACAAGCAAAAACTAATGAAGTTCATTACAGGAAAATAAATCCTTCAAGAAATACCACAGCAGCTATTCTAGGAAGATGCAAAACTTATATTTTACGTGAGAATTGTATCCATCTGCAATGCCAGAGATGAGAACTTCATGTCCTTACTTCTGGTGCCACAGAAAGTGATGCATTTCTAAATGAGGTCTTAAAGAGGTAATTAAAATAAAATGAGTTCATTTTGGTATAATCAAGTACTGGTGTCCTTCAAGAAAGAGGAAAATTTGAACATAAAGATTAGCACTGTAGCACTGTCATCCTGTTGTTCATCGATTTGCTCTAGCGGGCACCAGTAGTATCTCCACTGTGAGACTTGTTACTGTTTTTGGCATATGGAATATGCCACGGAGAGCTTGCCAGGCTCTGCCGTGTGGGCGGGATACTCTTGGTAGTTTGCTGGGCTCTCGAGAGGGAAGGAGGAATCGAACCTGGATCCGCCTCATGCAAGGCAAACGCCCTACCTGCTGTGCTATAGCTTGAGCCCAGAAAGATAGACCAGAGTGAAGCGTTTGCCAAGAATGTTTTCATTAATCAAGAACGAAAGTTGGAGGTTCCAAGATGATTAGATATCGTCGTAGTTCCGACCATAAAAGATGCCGACTGTGATGAGCAGCGTTATTCCCACGACCCGCTGGGCAGCTTCTGGGAAACCAAAGTCTTTGGGATGGGGGCTGGGGGGAGGGTGTGGGGGGTATGGTTGCAAAGCTGAAACTTAAAGGAAATGACAGAAGAGCACCATCAGAAGTGAAACCTGCAACTTAATTTGATTCAACACAGGAAAACTCACCGGGCCTGGACACAGACAGGATTGACAGAATGATAGCTCTTATTTGATTCCGTGGATGGTGGTGCATAGCCGTTCTTGGTTGGTGAGCGATTTGTCTGGTTAATTCCAATAACGAATGAGACAAAGATTAATGACAAGGAATGACAAAATAAAGGCACAAAAAGAATATCACTTACAAACTGGGGAAAACCTAAAGTTAGTAGAAGGTCCTAAAGAGGTTTGAAGTAAAATCATAACCAAAGATTTGTTTATAACTGATTTGGGAGATGTTAGAATATGAAGTTTTAAAAGATTTTGAGTTTATGATAAAGTAATAAAGTTTGGGGAATATTAGAACTGGTTTTCAAAGGAATCACCCTTGATGATATTATGATTTGAATTTCTAGATACCAAAATGAGACTTTTTTTATCAATTAATCCATTAAATTTCAGTACTTAGTTACATTGGCCCAGGAATATAATACTGAATGGTAACAGTTCATGGAGAAATATTGTGACAAACACCTAAAACTGTGTAAGTAGTTTTAGTCTTTGATAATAAATACTACAAAAATTATGAGAAGTTTGATAGAAAAGTTCTGTCTACCTTAAAAAAAATTGTGATAGAAAAATGAATGCTAAATGTTTCTGATGATCATTCAGACAGAAATGAGGAATGCATTATTGGTAACTGGAGAACAGGAAATCCTTATTATAAAGTAGCAGAAAACTTTTCTGAATGTGTTCTGTTGGGCAGGAAATAGAACTTGTAAACAATGAACTGGACTATTTAGCTGAGGTTACTTCTAACAAAGGGTTAATGTTTTGGTCTACTTAAAGTAAAATCTATGAAGAAAATGTTAGACTACAAAGGAAATTTCTAAGCAGTCTTTGAAATTTTAGAAATTATTAGTTAATCCATATTGCTCAGAAATGGTAATTGGGCTGGGGCTGGAGCAACAATACTGTGGGTACGGCATTTGCCTTGCACTCGACTGACCTGGGTTCAATTTCCAGCATCCCATATGGTCCCCTGAGCACCACCAGAAGTAATTCCTGAGTGCAAAGCCAGAAGTAACCCCTGTGCATTGCCAGGTGTGACCTAAAAAGAAAAAAATGGTAATTGTGCTCTGGGGATATTACCAAGGATGCAGCTGGACAGGCACTTTCTAAACAGCACAGGCACATGACTTACAGTGGCAATCAACCATCTCAGCAGAAACTTATCCGGCTTCGGGCTAAAGGATGAGATGAAATGAAGGAAGGCTGTCAGACTTCTGGGACGTTGCAGGCAGGAAACCAAAAAATACAGCCTTTAAGCTTAGAACCAAATAATGTTTTACTATTTTCTCTAGAGTTTGGATTCTACATTTTTAATAAATCAAAATCAGCTTTCAAATATGTTCATATACAGTACAAATTACTTTGAAGAGAACTCCCATTTCTTTCTATTGCAAATGGTATTTTTTTCACTTGTTTTATTTATCTATATACTATCATCACCTAATAATATCTCATTATTATCATGATAAAAGGCTGCCTTTCAGGTCAATTAAGAATGAGTACAATTTAAAACCACTTTTTCATTATCTGATAGTGTTCTCTTTTTATAAATCCGAATTTCTAATATGTACTGATTTTCCAGTCATCTAAAACATTACAAAAATAAATCTATATAAGTTTTTTTGTTGTTATTGTTGTTGTTGAGCTTTTTGGGCCAACCCAGTGATGTGAAGGGGCTACTGCTGGCTCTGCACTCAGGAATCACTCCTGGTGCTGCTTGGGGGACCATATGGGATGCTGGGAATCGAACCCAGGTTGACTGCATGCAAGGCAAACACCCTACCCACTGTTCTATTACTCCAGCCCATATATATATATATATATATATATATATATATGTTTTTTGAATTTTAAGCACAATAAATTGAAATACTATTGATTATAGAGCTTCGTGCACATAATGTTTCATCATACTCTCCACTGGAGTATTCCTCTCTTTGAAACACCACCATCCTGTACTCCCACCATAGTAAGCTCAGTTCTGTAGACCAGTTCTCAGGTCACATGCTCCCTGTGGACATTTGTTATTCCCTTACCGTTTCTTTTTATCTCACCTAAGAGAGAGATCACTCTGTATCTCTCTCCTTCTTGTTCAACCATGTTATGGTATCCTCTAGTTCCATCCATGTAGCTCCAAATCGCATGATTTCATTTTTTCTTATAGATTAATAGCACTTGATAATGCATATATACCTTAGCTTCTTTATCTAGTCACCTTTGCTCAGACACTTGGGTTGCTTCTAGATTTTGGCTACTGTGAATAGTGTGCAATAAACATAGGAGTGCACATGACTTTTATAAATAGTCTTTGGGTTCTTGAGGTATATTCCAAGAAGTAGAATTGCTGTGTTATATATAAACTGAATTCCTATTTTTTTAGAACTGTCCATATTGTTTTCACAAAAGGTTCAACTAGTCAACATTCTCACCAGTAGCAGATAAGGGTTCCTTTTTCTCTTACAGCCACACGAACACTCGTTACTTTTGTTCTTTCTGATGTGTTCCAGTTTCACTAGTGAAGTGATATTGTTGATTTGTATATCTCTGATGATAACTGATACAGGACACTCTTTATACAGGACACCCATCAACCAAGGAGATGATGTTGTGTTACTGGAATATATACAGACCAATGTAATAAAGTTGAAGGGTAAGAGACAGATCCTTAGATATATTAGAAGCTAATCTTTGAAGGAACAGAATATGAAATGGAGCAAAGAAAGCTTCTTAAACTAATGATGCTGGGGTAAATGGGCAGTCATGTTTTAAAACAAAAGAACCCAAACCCCTATCTCAAACCATACCCAAAGTCAATTCAAAATGGATTAAAGAACTCAGTGTTGGATCTTTATCCATAAATTATGTTGAGGAAAACAGGAAGAACCCTTCATAACATTGAATCTAGAGGCAACTTTACTCACTCGATGTATTTGGCCAAGAAAAAAACAGAAGTAAAGATAATCAAGTGTAACTACACTAAATTAAGAGGCATCTATACTACAAAAGAAATGATGAACAAAGTAAAAAGACACCCTCCAAACTAGGAGAAAATATTTGCCCACCATTCATCTGACAAAGGGTTAATAATAATACATGCATAAAGCACATGCATAAATTAACAAGAAAAAAAAACAAACTCACCAAAAAGTAGGGAGAAGAGATAGGGTTGTCCTCAAAAAAGACAATCTAAGAATTTTTTTTCCCCAAATCACATAATTTTAGTCCAGAAATCCTAGTTGTTTCCACTGGGTGGCAGTAGCAGACTTTTGCCAGAGGCTCAGATCTGTACAACTACAAAAGAAAACCTTCATCAGTCCTTACAATTTTATTCAATTCTATTATTATTTATGACTTACTTACATAACCTGCCAGCTTTTCTTTCTAGATATGGTACTATAAAATAGTGAATTAGTTGGCACAAATATCACTGGGTATAACAAATTCATAAGTTGAAATTGCTCTGCAACATACCTTTACGTCATTTTAACTTGACCACTTATGTAGACTTAAATAACTCTATTTCCTAATTAACATGTTCAATTATAGTGGGAATTACGGAAGGAGTAGACTTGCCCCTTTTCCGTGATCCGGAGAAGTTTTCTCATTTAGATGTCACATTCTTTACACTTCTATATTCTAGAAAGAATAAGGCAACCCACATGCAAAATTTTGCTTTCATAAATCTCACTTGAGTCATGCTTTCACTTATAATTCTTCTAAGTACGTATCAAAATATTATCCTAATGCAGTGATAGTAATTTTAGGACTGCATCAGAGGCTTTAGGGCCTAGAATGATAGTTCAATGGGTAGTATGCTTACCTTGCACATATGCAATGGGTAGGATGCTTACCATAACCACAATGGTTCCCTGAGCCCTGCCAGGAGTGCCCTGAGTGCAGTCAGAAGTTAGTACTGAACCCTGCCAGTCTGGCCCCAAACCAAGTAAAACCCCAGCAGCCTTAGAAATCAGTGTCCAGCAGCGAGTCAACAAAGTTGATTCACTCTCAGTGACTATTAAACCCAATGTAAATAACCTGGGTCCCTGCAAATTTGTTTTGCTTAGTTACTTTTTCGAGAAACTTGGACTTTTCCATAATTAATAATCATAATTCTCTCTGTTCCTTTTAACTTTCCAATATTCAGAATTTTAATTCATCAAAACTAATTGAAGAGAATCTGTATCAGTTTACCTTTTTTTATTTTATTTTTTTTAAATTTTTTTGCTTTTTGGGTCACACCCGGCAATGCACAGGGGTTCCTCCTGGCTCTGCACTCAGGAATTACCCCTGGGGGTGCTCAGGGGTATGGGATGCTGGGATGCTGGGAATCAAACCCGGGTTGGCCGCGTGCAAGGCAAATGCCCTACCTGCTGTGCTATTGCTCCAACCCCTCAGTTTACCTTTTAATCTCAGGAGTTGATAGTCAAGCTTTAATATTATCTTTGATATTAATTTATTAGCATTTTAATTCTTATTTTAAATCTCTTTTCAGGGCATTTATTAACTATAGAATATTTCTTCCTGGTTTAATTGCTTCAAGGGCTTTTTCTCCCCACCTTTTTAATTCTAATTGCTCAATTGCTTCTAAAAAAATGCTATTTTGTTCCTTTACCGCTAAACCATATTAAGGAGAGTTGAGTAAGAAGAATGCAGGTAGTTTCTATTTCATCATCTTGTCCCTGCAACAATATAGGCATTTGCAGAGCAATGAAATTGTAATTCCCTTTTTCTCAGTCATCATCCGAGTTACAGTCATAACTATAAATTAATCACCACTCTTTCCCAGAATTTGGAAACAACCCGAGTGCCCGAAAATGGTTACTGGTTAAAGAAACTATTGTACATCTACACAATGGAATACTATGCAGCTATTAGAAAATATGAAGTCATGAAATTTGGTTATAAGTGGATGGACATGGAGAATATCATGCTAAGTAAAATGAGTCAGAGAGGAACAGAAATAGAATGAGTACACTCATTTGTGGAACATAAAATAATATAATACAAGACTAATGCCCAAGGACAGTAGAGACAAGGGTTAGGAGAGTCACTCCACCGTATGTAAACCTGCCTCATGAGCTGGGGGAGAAGGCAGTTGAGATGGAGAAGGGAACACTAAGAGACTGTGTTGTTCTCTTCCAGGAACTTGGTTTTATAGTCTCTGGACCTTGGCAGAATCTCCTGTCCCCATGCCTGACTGTCCTCACCAGGGCCCCTTGGAGGGGGGCGGATTGAATTTCCTTCCCCACCCTGAGCAGAACCCCAGCAGCTGAAGACCTCTGGAACCCAGCCACAACCATACTAAGACCACTCTCCACATGCTCAGACAAGCCTCATGCATGAAGGAACTGGCAGAGGAAACCAGGTATGCGGGACATGGGGCTGAGATCTCCAAGCCTGCTCGGATCAGGACTGGGCCTCTTCCACCCAGATCCCCATCTTTCAGTAGCTAGACAGTTACACCCACCAACTGCCCTGTAATTCCCACCAACAGCCAAAATTTACATCAACTTAAAAAAAATAAAGCAGTTACATCCTATTGCACCATTGTTCACAATAGCTTGAATCTGGAAACAACCTGAGTGCCCGAGAATAGACAACTGTTTAAAATACTATGGTACATCTACATAATGGAATACTATACAGGTGTTAGAAAAAAATGCCATTGAAATTCACTTATAAATGAATGGAAATGAATTCACATGCTGAGTGAAATGAGTCAGAAAGAGAGGGAAAGACATAGAATGACTGCTCTCATTTGTGGGATATAAAAAAACACAGTATGAGACTAACATTCAAGAACAGCAGAAACAAGGACCAGAAGGATTGGTCCACTGTTGGTAACCTTCCTCAAGAGCAGGGGGAGAGGGCAGATGGAATAGAAAACAGGAACTAGTTGTCATGACAATGATGGTTGTATGGAATTACTCAAGATGGGAAATGTGTACTGAAAGTGGGTAAAGGACCAAACATTATAGCCTCTTTGTATCTGTATTGCAAACCATAATGCCCAACAGAGAGAGAGAGAGAAAGTAGAAAAGTGCTTGCCATAGAGGCAAACTGGAGGGGAAGAGGGTGATAATAAGAGGGATATAGGAGATATTGGTGGTAGGAAATGTATACTGATGGAGGGATGAGTGTTGGACCATTGTATGAATGAAACCCAATCATAAATGCTTTGTAACTATATCTCACAGTGATTAATTTAAAAAAAGAAAAAAAAGTAAAGTAAAGCAGTTACTTCCAATACCATTATTTAATCACTGTGATATTATTAAATTTTAAACAAAAATTTAAGTTTTGAGGGTCAAAGGGACAGCGCAGAGGGTTAAGACCTTGCATACTGCCCACCAAAATTAAATCCCCAGCCCCTCATATGCTCCCCTTAGTACTGCCAGAGTAATCCCTAAACAGAGTCAGTAGTAAGCCCTAACACCAGTAGTTATGTGCCCATAAACTTATTTTTGTGTGTGTGTGCAAGAATTATATATATTATATATAACACTATATATAAATGTATGCATATTCATGTATATGTATGGCATTGAAATATATGTATATATACGGTTTCACTACTCAAAAATATATCATATTTTTATATATTGACTATATTGATACAAAATGATATATAATTTGGGGCCAGAATGTTAGTATAGCAGGGAGAACACTTACCTTGCATATGACCCTCCCTGGTTCAATCCCATGTACTACATATGGTCCCCTAGCTTACTAGGAATGAACTCTGACTGCAGAGCCACAAGGAATTCCTGAACATTGCCAGGCATGGCCCAACAAAACAAAACAAAAATATATAATAATAAATTAAAAGAACTAATAATGAGCTAAATAAGATAATATATTCTTTATTAATGTGGAAATCTGTCAAAAAAAAAAGGTTGCATCCCAAAACAAATGAATGATTTTCTTGTGTAGACGTCTTGAGTTCTGAACATGTTTGATATATTTGGAATAAATTAATAGAAAGATTTTACTAATTAAAAATATAAATAAATAAATACTAATTGAAATGGCTCTATTTTCTATTTTGTAAATTACAAATTTTTTTTACAATTTGGTGAAAACCCCCAGAGACTATTTTTAACAATACCAAAAATAACAAAATAAAATGTCTAAATAACAACTAACAAAAAGAGAAGTAGCAGATACTTTTGTGATTTATAACTAGGAAGCTAATGTTATGGGGAATACAAATGCAAAAATCTGTTTTCTTTACTGTAGAACCCATGCGGATATAAGAGCTGCTTCACTTTTGAGGGGTGGGGGAGAGTTAGGGACACATCAGGCTGTGCCAAGGGCTTACTCCTGACTCTGCTCGAGGATCATTCCTGGCAGGTCTCAGGAGACTATATGAGGTGCTCACAATGGAAGCTGAATCAGTTGCATGCAAAGCAAACATCTTATCTGCTCTGTCTCTTACCCAACTTGTACTTTTTATATATTTTATAACATATTATAGGAAATACTATATCACCAATATGTAGTAGATTGTACATATTGTATATCATACATTAAATTTATGTTTTTATTATTCATATTATATACTATATTATACATAATAGGTAATATATAATATATTCTATAATGTAGATTAATATATGTGTTTTCATTATATATTTGCATATATATCTATTTATATATGCTTTCAGTCTTCAGACTGAATAAAATTATATATGGTTAGGCTAATATATGACAATATTTTGTATTTACTCATCTTTTACTTGCATATCTTTTGTGATTTTTTTTACGAGCAAGGTATCTACTACTTGTATCATATTCGAAATGCTGCATCAAATTTGAGAAGCCAAAACAAAAACAAACGGCACTGGGGAAAAAATGCGAGCAAGCAAACAAACACTAGAGCAAATTAATATCCATTTAAATAGCACAAATATAAATCAAATAAATTTTCTCAGCAATCTAACCTTTTCATGATCCATTATTTGGCAATAAAATCCCTCAACCGAGGCTGGAGAAATAGCACAGCAGATAGGGCGTTTGCCTTGTACGCGGCTGACCCGGGTTCGATTTCCAGCATCCAATATGATTTCCTGAGCACTGCCAGAGGTAATTCCTGAGTGCAGAGCCAGGAGTAACCCCTGTGCATCACTGAGTATGACTCAAAAAAAAAAAAAAAGAAAAAAAATCCCTCAACCATCTGACTGACCCACAAACTATTTTTGTTATTTTCAATCCACATTTGAATAATCAATATTATGAAATTATTTCATTTTTCATTTCCAACCCGTATCTAATTTCCAGTGGGAACTTCCAGCAGTTTAAAAGGAAAAAGAGTTGAGTATCATTGTCTTCTGGCATTTGTTCTGGTTGGTAAGGAAGTTAGAAGCTCCATCCTAACAACTAAAAAGTTGAAAAATCAACATCTCTTCTCAGATTTGAAAGATCAAATCAAAAGGCAAAATATTGCCCTTGAGAATTTTAGGTATCACCAAGATCTGAGACCACACATGGCTGACCAGACTACCAGGTTCATATCCATATCACCTGCCTGAATGTGTCTTTGGGAGAACCTACCATTACGGAGGATGACTTGTCCCCCAGGAGAAACTACTAAAGAGACACTAATGCAAATAGAGACAATACATTGTACCAGAAAGTTATATAAGAATTTCCTGGGGAGCTAGTTTCAGGGTAGGAAAACGTTATTTACAGTTAAAAATTTCTGGCAGTTCAAGGAATTCCCAGAATTTTTTGCATAATACCTCCTGGGTTCTACTACCTATTTGTGATGAAAGCTTGAGAGAAATGACTCAATGCTGACAGAAAAAAAGGGGAAATAAATAATTTTGAAATATATAAAAACATTGTATTGCACTACATATAATAGAACCTCAGCTATTTTATCAAAACTTAAACCATTGGTTCTTATGTGATGTCAGACATGTAATATAACGTAATGTCCTATAAATGTGTTAAGTAATGTCAGCTGAGATAATCACTGGTGTGAAGTTAAAGTTTAAAAGAGAAATTTAAAATATTAGTTAGAACAAAACTTTGGACTCAGGACTAGGAAAGGTCTACAGATTTCTCCATAACTCATCTGCCTTCAGGTTTGGGTCTTAGTTTATTTAGGTGCATTATATCCATGAAGATAATCTATTATTGTTCTTTAGCAAATACCTCTGTTTAATTTATAAAATTTTCAGCTAATGCAAAAATATTGGTTTCTAATATTTCTGGTAATAATAAAAGAGAAGCATCACTCAAAATCTTATAATGACCCCTTGACATTCTAAGTTCAGTCAGAGTTATACATGAGTGAAAAATTAAGGGATCAAAAGTCATTTAAATCTTTTAAACAAAATTATCCTCTTATAAATGTGAAGGTACACTTAGGTCTTTGTCACATGCTTCTTCCAGGAGCTCATAAATATGAGCAGACTTGGACCGTGAAATTTTCAAAAACATTTTAACTTTCATCCTAAAGCTCTTCATAGCAAACAAAGTCATTGTCTTGATTACTTCATTCTCTAAAGCAGCTCCTCCACAAGATAGGATTTATTTTGAATCAAGTAAAATGTACAATTTTCTATTTTTGGTTGGTCCACAATCAATGCCTAACTGACTTGGAGAAAAATACTCAACTTCAGCCAAATTGACCCTTTAGATACCTCTCAGATAAGTAAGTAATTCATATCTGCATGATGAAATATCATTACAGAATGAATAAGAAAATTAAAATGTGCTTCTTACTTGATTAACAGATCACACTTTGTTTTAAATAAGGATAGAACTTCTGCTCGCTACTCCACCATCCCAGGTGAGTTTTGACTCTGGTGATATCACTGGGCATATTTGGAATTAGAGAGACAGAGCTCCAATGGGAGGCAGAGCTCTTTCCATCCAGAAGGATCCCAGCAGCCTCCACATATGACCTGAAGCATCTTAAAGGACCACACCACATATCCTGAAGATCTGCTCAACAAATTACATGTTTCTCACAGTTATTCTTCCTGTCATCCTGTGAGAATGGACAGAAAAGACAGAAAGCAACCTCCAGCTTAATCCCTCAGCGTCTTCTAGAGGAGTTAACTTCAAAGACTGGAACAAAGGCAGAACTGCAGACCAATGGAACAGGGTTGAATACACTGACATCTCCCCTCAATCATATGATCATCTAATCTTTGATAAAGGTGCAAGTAATGTGAAGTGGAGTAAGGAAAACCTCTTTAACAAATTGTGCTGGCATCATTGGACAGCTACATGAAAAAAAATGGGCTCAGAACTCTACCTAACACCATGTACATAAGTAAGATCAAAATGGATTAAAGACCTCAACATCAGACCAGACACCATAAGGTACATTGAGGACAAAGTTGGCAAAACCTGCATGACATTGAGGCTAATGGTATTTTCAAAGATGCCGTGCCACTGGCCAAGCAAGTGAAAACAGAGATAGATAAACGGGACTATCTTAAACTAAGAAGCTTCTGCACCTCCAAAGAAACGGGGGCCAAAATACAAAGACAGTCTACAGAATGGGAAAGGATATTCGCTGAATACACATCTGATAAGGGGTTGATATCAAGGATATACAAAGTACTGGTTGAACTCCACAAGAAGAAAACATCCAACCCCATCCGAAAATGGGGCAATGAAATGAACAGAAACTTTCTCAAAGAAGAAATCTGAATGGCAAAAAAGCACATGAGAAAATGCTCTACATCATTAATCATCAGGGAGATGCAGATCAAAACCACAATGAGATACTATCTCACACCTCAGAGACTGGCCCACATTCAAAAGAACAAAAGCAACCAATGCTGGCGCGGATGTGGCGAGGAAGGGACACTCCTTCACTGTTGGTGGGAATGCCGACTGGTTCAGCCCTTTTGAAAAACAGTATGGACAATTCTCAAAAAATTAGAAATTGAGCTCCCATTTGACCCAACAATACCACTCCTGGGAATATATCCCAGAGAAGCAAAAATGTGTAGTCGAAGTGACATCTGCACTTGTTTGTTCATTGCAGCACTCTTTACAATAGCCAAAAACTGGAAGAAACCTGAGTGACCAAGAACAGATGATTGGTTAAAGAAACTTTGGTACATCTACACAATGGAGTACTATGTAGCTGTTAGAAAAGATGAAGTCATGAAATTTACATACAAGTGGTACAATATGGAAAGTATCATGCTAAGCGAAATGAGTCAGAAAGAGAAGGATAGACATAGAAAGATTGCATTCATCTGGGGGATATAAAGTAACAAAATATGAAATTAATACCCAAAAATAGCTGAGATCAACACCAGGAGGATTACTCCATAGCTTAGAGGCCAGCCGGGTATTCTAGGGGAAAGGGCAGTTCAGATAGAGAAGGGAGCACCAAATAAAGGGTGTTTGGAGGATCCTCCCAGGAGGGGAGATGCATGTTGAAAGTAGACTATGGACTGAACATGTTTGCCACTCAATGCCTCTTTTGCAGACCACAATACCCAAAAGGAGAGAGAGAACACAAAGGATTGCCCTGCCACAGAAGCAGGGTGGGAGGGGGGTGGGGGGGGGATATTATCCATGGTGGTGGAAAATGGGCACTGGTGGAGGGATGGGTATTTGATCATTGTATGACTGAAACCCAAGCACAAATATTTGTAAATCTATAACTGTACCTCATGGTGCTTCACTAATAAAAAAAATGAGTTCAAAGATTTTATTACTACAAAATTGTTTTAGTGTCTGAAGCAGTATAGAGTCATTTGAAAATGGACTTGAACTACTTGTAAACATATTGCAGTCTCCATGAAGAGCTCTAAAATATAAAATATTTTATGGTAAAAAAACAAGAACACAAAATTAATACAATAACTAAAAACCATAAAAACAAACTGAAGGATAAAAAATAGCAACAAAGAGAAAACATTAACAAATGTGGAACACATTAATCCAAGTCCATTAATAATTATTTTCAAGTGTTAATGGCTTAATTATTATTAACACTTATAAATAGCACCAGTCAAAAGGCTGAGGTAGTTATAGGGAATTAAAAAGATCCAAATATATGTTTTATTTTTAAAAATTAGATAAAAATAGAGAATTATTTATTATACTAACACTGATCAAAAGAAGGCAGAAATATCTATTTTAATTTAGGTGAGATAAGACATAATAGCAAAGGAAATTATCAGAAATAATACCTTATACAAGAATCAAAGATAAGTTTCTCAAGAAAAATATAACCATATTTAACAAAAATTCACTAATAGCAGAGTCCCAAAATATGTGTGAAAAGTATTGAAGTGCAATGAGGAAATAATGAGTTCACTGTTACAGTCTTAGACTTCAACACCTCCCAATGAGATAAGAGCAAACTTACCAGGTAGAAAATCAGCAAATATATAGTTGTATTCAGCAGCACCATAAATCAAATAGGCGTAATAGACAGCAATATACTAGTTTAACCAACAAAGCAGAATACATATTCTTCTTAAACTCACATAGAAAATTCACCAATACAGATCATATTCTGGATATAAAGCACAATTTATCAAATTTCAAAAAATACCATGTCTCCTTTCAGACCACAAAAAATTTAACCCAGAAACTCAATAAAAGAATGAATTGAGAGGGCTGGAGCGATAGAACAGCAGGTAGGGCATTTGCCTTGCATGCGGCCAATCCGGGTTCAATTCCCAGCATCCCATATGGTCCCCTGAGCACCACCAGGAGTAATTCCTGAGTGCAGAGCCAGGAGTAACCCCTGTGCATAGCCAGGTGTGATCCAAAAAAAAGCAAAAAAAAAAAAAAGAATGAAACGAAAAAGACAAAACATTTGGAGGTTAAACAACACAGTTCTAAGTAACATGATAGAGAAGATAATTAAAATAATTTAATTCTAAACATTACAGTGTTTTAAAAAAATTATAATGCAACCTCAACCCGCTCCCCTCCAAGGGACTCCGGGAAGGAACACCCAGGCGCAGGCTCGGGGGCAGAGACTGCACTGTTCTCGTCCGGGATCTGGATTTTATAGTCTCTGAGTCTTGGCCTCTGATGGGATTACACGGCGCCAGGGGGCCAGGTGGTGGGTGTGACCCCCGCCTACTGGAATTTGGAGGATCTGGGTGGAAGATGCTCGACTCCAATTCGAGTAGGCTTGGAGGTCTCGGCCCCGGAACCCGTGTGGCTTTGTCCCTCTGCCAGTACCTTCATGTGTGCGGAGAGTGGTCTCAGCATGGTGGTGGCTGGTCCTGGAGGTCTTCGGCTGCCGGAGCCCTGGTCGGGGCGGGGAGGAAAGCTCAACCCGCTCCCCTCCAAGGGACTCCGGGAAGGAACACCCAGGCGCGGGGGCAGAGACTGCCAGGGCTACGGCAGCCGAAGACCTCCAGGACCAGCCACCACCATGCTGAGACCACTCTCCGCACACATGAAGGTACTGGCAGAGGGACAAAGCCACGCGGGTTCCGGGGCCGAGACCTCCAAGCCTACTCGAATTGGAGTCGAGCATCTTCCACCCAGATCCTCCAAATTCCAGTAGGCGGGGGTCACACCCACCACCTGGCCGCGCGACATCTTAACAGAACTTTTTTTATGACATCTTATTGTCTTATTCCTACTTTGGACAAACTTGCAGGCTATCGAATGTAGCCTGCCCACAGGGCAGAGTCTGGCAAACTCCCCGTGGCGTACCAAATATGCCAAATACCAGTAACAATGATGGGTCTCATTCTCCTAAATAGCCTTGAATATAATCTCAGGGCTAGGATGAAAGAGACGTTACTGGGGCCTGCTCGAGGCAATCGACGAATAACAGGATGATGAAATGAAAAAATGAAATAATGCAACCTACCAAAATTTATGGATCATGTTAAAACCACATTAATTAGATATTTCATAGTGTTGAAGTTCAATATTAGTAAAGAAGAATCAATTTTATAATCTAATCTTACTTTTTCATAACTTATAAAACAATCAAATAAAATTCAAGATAAGTGGAAGAAAGAACATATTAATAGAATAGAAATCAATGTAACAAAGATATACATAAAATCAAAGATCTAAAAACCTGGTTATTTGAATAAAAACAATAAATTAAATGTTTCACCATGATTAAATATAATAGAAAGAAGGTAAAACAAATTACTAGTTTTATAAATAAAATAGGGGGCATAACTGCATATATTCAGAATATTAAAAGGAATATGAAATATATTATGAATAATTCCATATCAACAATTTGACAATTTATATGAAATATGAAAATTTCTAGAAAGTTATATAATCTGCCAAATCCACACGTGAATAAATAAATTAAATGAATCTCACAAATATAGAAATGATGGAATATATATTGCAGAATACTACTCAATTGGAATAAAATATGAAAAATTTCAGTTTCGTGCAAATTTGGGGAGAATCATACTAAATGAAGCGAGTCATAAAGTAAAAGATAAATAATAGATGATATCTAATAGTGAAGTATAAAGAACAAAGATGGGGATTAGAAAATCCCTACAGGATACAAGTTATGATATATATTTAATAGAACTTATAAGAGGTTAAGGGATCTGGAAGAAAAGACACCATTGGACGTAAGGCTCATTTTCACATTTTGTTTTAATTGAGCACCTACGCTAGTGATGCCAAGATAAAAATAAATATGAATGCACATATTTTAAGTACAGAATTTTTCTAGAAACAAAAAATAATACATCATCTCCTATAACATTTGCATTGCTACATTTTCATGGTGTATTTATGTGTGTATTTGTATGTGTGTGTGTTCCCTATCAGATATAACAGATAAGGGGAGAGGATTAAGTGCTTCAATAAAAGATGTTTGAAGGTAAATGGAAAAGTCATCAATGAATTGAGACCCTGGACAAGAAAGCAGAATTTCTGTTTATACTTTTTGACTCTATTCTGAAATGAGAGTGTATTCCCTGCTGGTATCAACATGTGTATTTGATCTAGCCATCGTGAAAATATATATATAGCAGACTTTGTAGGCAATAAATCTGGATTAGAATTTTTATATTATCATTTTCCTACTATGTGACTGTAAACAGTTTTACATCTGTGAACCTGGATTTTCTCACTTGTTGAAATAGGAATTATGTCTGCTACAAAGTATTATTAGGGGAGAAAGTCAATTATGAATGTATACAGAATAGTCTGGAGCAGTAATATAGCGAGTAAGACACTTCTCTTGCACACAGCCAACCAAGTTTGACCCCCAGCATCCCATATGACACTCCAAGCACCACTAGGAGTAAATCCAGTGTACAGAGCCAGGAGTAACCCTTGAGCAGCACCAGATGTGGCACCCAAACAAAAAAAATAAATAAATGAGAGAGGAAAGAAAAAGAAAAGATTTATTATTGTGCTGACTTTAAATCAGAAAATGCTATGTAAATATGTAAATAAAATGCTATATTATCTATAGGAGTAATCAAATGGGTAGGTTTCCACACTTTTTATTTTTTATTTTTGGCAGAGGTCATAACCAGCATTGCTGGGGTGAGGTGATGGTAAAGGATTCTCCCAGTGATGTTTGTTCATGGCAGTGCAAGACAATTTGATGTTCCAGTTGGGAGCATCAGGGACTACAAGGGACACCCAGTGGTGAAAGGAGCCACCAGGTCTAATCTTCCAGGGACCGATGCTCATGGGACCATCTGGTGCTAGAAATTAAACACAGGATCTCACAGATGATAACATGTGATCTGGCACGTTAGCTATCTTCCTAGCCTTTCCTCAACTCTCATGTCATTTGTGAGGGAAAAAGATAACCCTACTGACCTATGAGTGGATATTTATAAAAAATATATATATATAAATATATATATATATGCGTGTGTGTGTGTGTGTGTGTGTGTACACACACACACAGACACACATATCCCAGAATTTCTGCTCCTGTGACAAAACCTGACTAACAGAGAAAATAAAATTTAGGTTGAAGATTTTCTAAGATTCCTTCTAATTTCTTTAGTTTATGTATACCTGAGACACGGTTGAAAGCATAGGCTTGGTCTAACTGAGTTTTTAATTTTAGCACTGACACTGTTTCTCATGTGTTCTTGACAATCTTTTGAATGTTTTGTTTTGTTTTTGTTGTTGTTGTTAGAAATAGGTAGTAATTATACCTACCATAAAGCCATTACAAGGATAATTAACAATTATGACAAGTTCCTTAGAGTGATTGGAGTGAAAATGTTTTAGCTTTAAAATGTTATTTTAGGGGGTCAGAACAAGGCACTTGTTTTGCACTTAGCTACTCTGGGTTATATACCTGACATCCCATATGATCCCACCAGCACTGCCAGGAGTGATTCCTGAACAAGGAGCCAGGAGTAAGCCCTTTAGGACCATTAGGTGTGGCCAAAAATAACAGAAACAACAACAAAATTTTGTTTTCGGGTCAGAGAGATAATATAAGGGTTAAAATGATTGCCTTGTACTTGACTAATTCAATCCCCGACTCAATCTCTGAATCCATAACTCAGTCACTACTGGCTAGTTCAATCTCTAGCAGTGCATCTGGTTTCCTGAGCAACACCAGGAGCAATCCCTGAGTATAAAGCCAGGATAGCTGAGCACTGCCAAGTCCACACAAACAAGGCCCCCACTCACAAAAGCTAATTTTAACTTTGCTACTTTATTTTAAATAACGGAGGTGCTAAAATTAAAAAGATAACCAAAAACATTTGATTAATTATGAGTAAACCACATGTAAGAAGAGCAATCAAAATAACTTTATTGATATTGGTTATACTTTTCTTATTTTTTTCCTTTAAGCTGCACTTTGATATATTTTATAGTTTATTATAAATACGTCTGCACATTTTGAAACAATATACATATTTATATTTCTTTGGTGTCTAAGTTTATACCACTTCTGAAGTCTATGCATACAGCTACGTATAAACATGTATATGTTTGCACAGAGAAAGTGCAACAAAGGAATCCAAATCCTGAACTCAAGTTTTACTTCTGTACTTCTCCTGGATGATCTGAACTAATAGAACAACATGAATGAAAACTGCTTCCTTATCAATGAAGTGAACATAATGCTTCCTAGACATCTAGACTCAAATGGTTGTTATAAAGGTTAAATATGGAAAGAAGTTTGGTAACTTCAGAATGCTATATATTTAGATATGGTTGTGCAATCATTAATCATATCTTGCTAAAATCTAATCTGAATTGTTCTCCTGCTATGTTTATCTAAGTTGTAATGCTATTTATTTTCAACTTTGTTGAGATATTTTGGATAGCATCAAATCATAAGAGAATTAAGTTTTACTCCCTACATAAGAGTACCAAATATATTGTGTGCATTACTAATTTAATGATGTGGAAAATATGGGGGAATGAAGCTTCAAAATTTCTCTACTATACTTACCTTATATTCTAGACAATTTGGGGGGGCTCCTAAATAGTGCTCAGGAGGTAGAGAGTAACTTCTGTTGATACTTTGCCAATCCAGTTGGATGGAGTTCAGGCCCAGTCCAGATGTAGGGACCACCAGGAAACTCCAAAGGCTTATAGGGTTATACCTGTCTGTGCTAGGGAGCCTATATGCTGCTAGGGATAGAATTCTGGTCCTTGCACATGTCACAAAACTCATCACTGAATTATAACCTTGGTCCTTACATTGTATTTGGTAGTGGCATTATGTGTGGTTTCTAAATAATCAATGAATAGTTCAATACTAGCAGAAAAATATGTTAGTATACCTTTGTTCAATGCTTAGAATAATCAAAATATATGAATTTGCAAAGCAAAGATCAGCAAGAATGAATCAGGTGGGATTTCTGTCCTTAAAAAGTAAGAACTTATAGAGAGAATAGATTGTGTCACACATTCAACTAAATATGATCTGCCATGGGAAAGCAGTATCAGGATCCAGAGGAAACCAGAGCTTAGACAATTATATCACTAACACAAAGGACATTTCGGTCTGACTTTACACCTTTATTACCTGATTTACTGAAAGTAAACTAGTTTTGTTCACCGATTTGCTTTCAATCTCCTTGATCCCGTCTCATCATTGCATTGATGTTGCAATCAGGGGTTGTATACATGCCAACTTTAGGGTTTGTATATTTTTAGCTTCACACCCAGACATGGAGCTCAGTGACATCAGCACTTCATTAACCACAGCACTTGTACCCAGTTTTAGCTCTGACATCCAAGTTATGTTTCTTGTGCTCACTGAGATTGCTGTTATGCTCACATATGTGCCCACCAGGACCACACTTCTTAGTTATGGCGTTCACGTGTGATTTTAGTCACAATATTTGCAGGAGGAGAGGTAGCACAGAGGTTAGGGCGTTTGCCTTGCACGTAGCAAACATGGCCAACCTGAGTTCGATTCCTCCGCCCCTCTCAGAGAGCCCAGCCAGCTAACAAGAGTATCTCGCCGCATGGCAAAGTCTGGCAAAGTCTGGCAAGCTACCCGTGATGTATTCGATATGCCAAACACAGTAACAACAAAGTCTCACAATGGAGACGTTACTGGGCCTACTCGAGAAAATCGATGAACAATTGGAGGACAGTGACAGTGACTTGCAGGAGGTCATACCCCTTTTTGTGGAACTCTGGCTATAATTTAGTTTTCTGATTTCTTATTACCATTGCTGTCTTTATGAATTTTTTTGTGGGAATAAGTGATTGGAGCTAGGATTAAGTTAACATTACCACAGTGTATTTGAGGAGGACAAGCCACTTCAGAAGGAATTCAGTGCAAGACTCCAATCTGTTTCCCCATGGGGACAGGAAGAAAAATATCCCACTGCAGATTTAATGACTTTGCTTTTCTGGAAACCCTCAAGATGACCACGCTGTTTCACAAGGGGGCAATATGGCAGCCCCTGTGCAGGTTGTGTGGGCTGTCTGGGAGATAGCGGTCATGCCTGCTGGCATGTACTGTGCTGCACATACAAAAAAAAATCTTAAGTTGTTTTAACACTGATCATCTTTGCCAATAAAGATAATTGGTATGTATTTCCATAGCCCCTCTAAGAAAGAATTGGACACACTCACATCTCATTCCCGGCTCCTTCGGCGTCCCAAATTATTATGCTATCACACTATGTATTAACTGAGAATCTCCATTCAACATCCACAACTGAATGTATATTGTTAGCATTAGCAACATTTCCATTCACAATCTGCTAGGCTTTTATGAGACTTTATGTAAGTTTGGTAGCTTTTCAGACATAAAAGAACATACCAGCAAGGTATATGCAAATTGGGGTTCAAAGACTCCATTGTGAAGAAATTCCACCTTCTGCACTAAACCTGTTGAGATCTTTTAGCAGGCCCACCACATTTTATTTTCTATAATACAGCAATCAACTGCACAATTTTAGCTGCTATGGGGTGTTAACTCCCAATCAGAGATAATCTAGATAATCAGGTATGCTCTTTTTGCTTTTGTTTTTCATTTGTTTCCTGGGTTGCTACCTTACCTTATGGATAAGCTAGCCTCCATGTAAGAAATTGCTTTGCTTTCCATCTAAGATCCTTTTACTACTTCATGACCCTTATGGTGTAGGCAATAGAAACAATGACCTGTGAGAGAGTGATTTATTCAAGCTTTTCAATTGTGGCCTTCTCTCTGTCTAATTAATGAATTAGTAGAGCAGAGGGTGGGAACACAGATCCAAAGCAGTCCCTGAGCACAGCATGGAGTTAGTAAAAAAAATGGTCCAGAAATAGGATCTAGAAAAAGAGGTTGAAAGTTTATTGAAGAAAACTACACTCACAGGAAAGTTACTATTATCTAAATAAGATCCTGCATTTTTCCAGTGGAGGAGCTCTTATTTCCATGTGTGAGGCACTAAGTTTGACCTATGGCACCACACATATAAAAACAAAAATATCAAAACAAAACAAAACAAAAGATAAAATCCACTTTTTCTTTTCTTTGAAGTGTGCTTTTCCTTTATTTTTTTTCTTTTATGTGCTACCCCTTTCCATCACTACCCCTGGGATGGCCCCAGATGGCTCACATGGCTGCTGATGATATCCAAAGATCATACTGGAAGTTAAGCTGCACAGTTTCTTCTCTTAGACTACACACACACTGTATTATATGCCTTTGGCCATACCAGCAGAATGCCTCTATAAAAGAAAATATAGTGGTGAAAAGTATGTGTAGGCAGGCAGGAGAGTCAATGTTTGGGGTGATTTTATTACTAGGCAATTCAGATACAGTTATTGTGTTCATAATATTCTGAGACCCTCCCCTGACAAACATTGAGGGCCCTATTTCTAAAATTACTACTATCACAAACTTTATCCTGTTCAAGGCATTTCCAGGTGCTCCTGCTCAGATACCCATTCCCCACCCTCAACCTCCCAACCCCCAATTCCTGCCTCCTTCACACTTGCAAATTTTTTTTTTTAATTTTGTTGGTGGCTACTAACAAAACAGATGGTTAATTATCCCAGTCATTTGGCATGGTGACAATGCTGTTTTATTTTGCATCTAAAAAAGTATTAGTCCTCTTTCCTAATATACTCCCTGCCTTATCATATCCCTTTCTGAGTATTTGGGTATCCTACCTCCTCTAAAATGGCTTTCTGGTGTGAAGCTGGCCCAGTCAAGAGCCAATATCTGTCTTTTGACTTGACTACCTGTCCAACAGGACAGTTTTTTCTTTGGAATTCTAGAATGGACAAGGAATATAACTTTTCTCTTGCCTTTCTTAACTTAAAGTAAAACCTCAGGGGCCAGAAATACAGAACAAGGGCTAAGGCACTTGCAATCACTCTGATTTAAATCCCTGCAAATAAGCACTCCCAAAAGTTTCTCTCTAGCAGAGAGCCAGAAATAGGACCTGAGCACTGTTGGGTGTGGCCCCCAAATAAAATAAACAAATATTAAGTATTCAAAATAAACTACTACAAGAGTTGGGGCTGGAGCTATAGCACAGTGGGTGGGGCGTTCGCCTTACAAGTGGCCAACATGGCCGACCCGAGTTCGATTCCTCCGCCCCTCTCGGAGAGCCCGGCAAGCTACCGAGAGTATTCGATATGCCAGACACAGTAACAACAAAGTCTCCAATGGAGACGTTACTGGGCCCGCTCGAGCAAATCGACGATCAACGGGAGGGCCTTTACCTTACCTTACCTTACAAGAGTTGGGAATCTTTGTATGCTTTTGAGAATAAGCTACACTTGAACATAAATATCATGAACATTTGATATGCATATACTCAGTGACTACTTGAAAAGTTTACTCTTTAAACTGTGAATATGAAGAAACTAGCTATGTCATAAGATCTGGTAGGAAATTTCATTGGGTACGCAAAACAGGAAGACAAATTACTAAACCCAAACTGATTTGAACTGTATTTTTGAGAAACTAAATGTAAAAAAAAAATGGTTCTGACAGGATTTGAATCAATTGTGTCAGCATATTGTGAAGAAATAAACAGCAGAGAACCAATACACCAATACACAATAATCTCTATAAAGACTCTCAGAAGTAGGTACATGAGTTGTTAGAATAGGATGGCAGGCTTTTATGACTCAGGGAAGAGATAAATAATAATTGCTTCTAGATAATAGAAGAAAAATAGATTTATCTCGAAGAAAAATTGGAAATTTTCTAACCATAGAATACATTGGTATCCTTGGCAAACAATGCTTGAAGAAAACATTGCTGCTTGGAGAAATATGGAGAAACTTTCTCTACCTCTTGAGGAAAAATAGAAAGTCTTCTATGACTTAGTGCCTTATACTAAAACAAGGGGAATGATGATAAAGTCCTTCACTCTCCAACTATAAATAGAAATGAAGATTTTTCTGCCATCGAAAGGATGGGCAGGATCACTGCAAAAATCTTAAATATGGGGCTGGAGTGATAGCACAGTGGGTAGGGCCTTTGCCTTGCATGTGGCTGACCTGAGTTCAATTCCCAGCATCCCATATGGTCCCCCAAGCACCACCAGGAGTAATTCCTGAGTGCATGAGCCAGGAGTAACCCCTGTGCATCACCAGGTGTGACCCAAACTGCAAAAAAAAAAAAAAAAAAAAAAAAAATCTTAAATATCAAAGTCAAACACAGCAAGATTATACTGAGATTGTACCAGGAAAACAGATGACTGCCATGTTCTCACCATGACCACATTACTAATACAGAGATCACTGGCACAGATGACATTGAAAGATAACATGAAATTTATATAAGAATATAACTATAACAATCTTTAAACTAAAACTATGGTGCACATAAAAATTAACTTTTTATCTCCTCCCGTTTTATGCTTTTAAAATTTCTATCCTATAATGTAAGCTTATAAAAGTTGTGTGACTATAGTTATTTTGAAGCTTTTGTTATTTAAGCTTTACACTAGAGATAAGCTTTTGATATTTAAGCTTTACATATATCACCATATTACAAAACAATAAATATACATTTACCAGTGTGTTGCATAACTAAATATCATTCATTGAGATTAAGGAAGACCTTTCAGAATCTCTTAACACCCAAGTCTAGTGGTTATGAATTCCTTCATCCTTTCTTAATTCTCCAAGTTGCTCTCTGTTGTAACCAAGAGATAATGTGGACAAAGTGAAGTTGTTACTTTTATACTTCCAGTAAAATAAACCTCTTCTCTCTCTCTCTCTCTCTCTCTCTCTCTCTCTCTCTCTCTCTCTCTCTCTTTCTTTTATTAATCAAATAGAGTAATGAGTTCTTTCTGTTAGATTCCTAGATTCTACAATTTCTGGACACCTGGGACCCAGGGGTCAAGATAAAAAAAGAAATGCATATTCTGAGATTTTTCTGGAAAGCATCTTAAAGAAGAAAAATAAAAAATTTAAAATAAAATACTTTTATTACAATTATTTATGCTACCTTATAATCACTAATAAGTGAGTTAAAATGGGAATAAGAAAGCAAGGTAATTTATGTTGGAAAGTAATAATAGCATTGTAGATATTTGTAGGTGAAGTAACTAAGCGATCTAGAGAGATGAGAATAAGGCTGCACTTACCCAGAAGGTTTGTTAAGATAGTTAGATGAAAATAAGTGCCTAATGTCTAGGAGTCTTAATATTTATCATTAAACACCTCAAACAATATATCTAGAAAATATATTTTATTGACATTTAAAATTTTAAATAAATTTAACAGTACATATCTAATGGTCATAGAACTACACAGTATCTAAATATGCAAATCCCATGGTATTTGTATAATTAAGGGATATAAAATTTTATTTAGGTACTGTCACTGTCACTGTCCTCCCATTGTTCATCGATTTGCTCTAGAGGCCCAGTAAAGTCCCATGGGACCCCTAGGGAAATTCCAGAGCTGAGCTCTGTTACTTAGCAGCTCTTACTTACCTGCCCTCTTCCTAGTAAAGCCTTGAGTTGTAAATCCTGCCTTCATTGTTGACTCTTCCTTTTCTGCCCCTCCCTAATTAAAAGCCTTGAGATGTAAATCCTGCCTCCACTGTTGACTCTTCCTTATCTGCCCCTCCCTAGTAGAGCCCTGAGCTATAAATCAGGGGAGCTGGGTAGACAAAGAAGATAACCAGATATCTGTTAGGAGTTATGAGTTATGAGATACCCGCTAGCCACAGTGACCCTATACGCAAATGCTAACCTTTGAATCTATAGGCTAAGGAGTAATGTAGGTTTAAATGGATTGGTTAAGAAAGTATATGTTGTTATGAATCTATTGGCCACAGAATGTGCGGGCTCTGCTGTAATGGCCAGTGAAGGCCTATATAAGATCTCCTTTTAAAAAGCTCGGGATCTTGCCTAACCTGCTGGACCTGCGTGTCTGTGCAGGGAGCTCGACCCTGGCTAGCAAGTCTTACAATAAACCCTGCTTGCTGTTTGCAGTCTTTGGAGTCTCTTTGTCCTTAAAGGGAGATCCTGATCCGCGTCCTAACACATCTCCATTGTGACACTTGTTAGTGTGTTTGGCATATCAAATGTGTCATGGGTAGCTTGCCAGGCTTTGCCATGCGGGCGAGATACTCTGGTTAACTTGTCGGGCTCTCTGAGATGGGTGGAGGAATCGAACCTGGGCCAGCTGCGTGCAAGGCGAATGCCCTACCCGCTGTGCTATCGATCCAGCCCTATTTAGGTACACAAAATAAAATCTTATTGGAGCAATAGCACAGCAGGTAGGGCATTTGCTTTGCACACGGTCAACCCAGGTTTGATACCTGTTGCATGAACGTTCATTCTGTCGGAAGCGCTAAGACAAGGAATACAAAAGAAATTTATGTCATGGAAGGCCCAAGTTCTCTCAGACCTGTGACAAAGGTAGAGGGCCCTGAAATCTCCTTTTATTGATCATGGTACCTCTAAAGGGCACCGTGTAACCAAAAGGCATTACAGAAAGAACATTTAGGCAGCAAAACATACATTGTTTCCTTGCATCTGCAGGCCAGTAATTTTGGCCTATAAAACCAAAACTTAAACCTTTCTTGGGCTACAAGCATTTGGATTTGCATTCCAAAGACTAGTTGGCTAGAGCCTGGAATCTATAGCCCAAAGACAAGTATCTGAAATTTGCATCCCAAAGACTAGTCTCTAGAGCCTGGAATCTACAAACTAAAGATCAGGCCTGGCTAGCACCTGAGATCTGCATGTCAAAGACCAGCCAGGTTTCTGTGAAAAAAGAAAAACTGCCCCTTACAACATACTGAAATTATTTACTGAAGGCAGTTTGAAGGGGAAAAATGTTCAGCCTTATCCAAACTAGTCAGGACACACAAGAAATCTTGCCTGTTTTCATGGGTCCCTATGTTCCTGCTCATTGTGAAGTGCAGTCTACATGGGCTCACCCTGACAGCTGAATCCAGATTTCTCTGTCCCTCTTGGAGAGCCCATCAAGCTACCAAGAGTATCCCGTCTATGTGGCACAGCCTGGCAAGTTCCCTGTGGAGTATTCGATACACGAAAAACAGTAATGGAGACATTACTGTGAAAGAATCCATATTAGGGCATCAAATTTTTGCGTGCTTCAGCTAACTTGCAACATTGCTTTCTGTAAAACTGCTTGGCTGCTTTGCACCTGGGGGAGAGGGGACTTGGAAAGTGAACAGGGCATAACTTCTTTCTAAACCAAGTGTGACAGGATTCAGGTGTATTTACTGTTCCTGAAATGTATTGTCTCAGTAAAGCACCCTGCAGATTTGGGTAAAGGATAACTCAGGATGCGGTGGTTGGGAGAAATTGCCCTTTCCTGGAGTGTATTGTCTCACTAAAGCACCCTGCAGACTTGGGTAACTCAAAACGAGGATGGTCAAGGGAGATTACCTAAGGCTATATGATTCCGGCTATAACCTTGCTTGCGCTGACAATCGATGTACTTAAATGCTGATCTTTGAATCTATAGGCTAAGGAGTGAGGTACTTTTAAATGGATTGGTCAATGTTGTTACAAATCTATTGGCTATGAAATGCGCGGGCTTTGCTGTAATGGCCAGTGAAGGCCTATATAAGATCCCCTTTGAAGAAGTTCGGGGCTCTCAGCCACTGCCCTCTCTGGGGTATGCTGTGGAGCCCCAGCATGCTGGTCTAAATAAACCCCGTTTTTACTCCTGCAGGAATTGTGTCTATCTGGTCTCTCCGTGCCTCCCAGGGCTAGGGAACTCCCGATCCCAACAACTGGTGCCCACTTCAGCAAATTGATGAACAATGGGAGGACAGTGCTACAGTGCAGTGCTACACAAAATAAAATCATATGTATATATATATATATATATATGTATAATGTTTCTGGCTGGAGTGATAGCACAGCAGGTAGGGTGTTTGCCTTGCACATGGCCGACACTGCTGACCCTAATATCGGTGGGCCCCACGGGTGACTTATGTGAAGTGGGGAGGAGAAAGTTGGTCACTTTTTCCCCACCCGCCTCTGCCACCCAGGACCCAGGGTTACTAGGTTCTTTTCTCGCCTCGCAGAAAGGAATTTCCGGAGTAGATAAGCAGTGAAGTAAATAGATTTTATTTGGAGGATTTTTAGGTATGGAGGGAGAGAGTTAGAGAGTAACGTACTCAAGAGAGAACACGGGCTTCTCCAAGGGCAGAGAGAGCCCCCACACACATCCTAGCATTAGACACGAAAGCATGAAAGTACACATCTCAAGAGGCGAGATGTGGGTGACACATGTGCTCAGGCACCACATGTGCTGGCCACGTGAGCGCAAGCAGCACATGGCTTCGGGCAGCATATGTGTGCCCTTCCTTTGTTCAAGATGGCCTTTATAGGGTTTCTCCAGCCTGCCCCCCACGTGAAGCTTCTTCCCAGGTAAAAGTCCGTTGCTAAGAAGGTTACCAGGGAGGTTGGGACAATGATGGTCTTCTTTGGGCTGAATCACTAAAGTTAATCAGATTAAAGGCGAGGTCCAAAAAGAGGAATTTCATGGGGAGGAGGCCTCTACCCTCAGGGTCTTCATGGTCTTATCAGGCCTTTGTTTTCTGTATCCACAAGGTGGGTCATTCCTAGAATTTTTCCTTCCATGAAACTTCATTTCATTGCAAAGAGCCTTTCCCTATTTACCTGCCTACATCAACCCGAGTTTGATTCCTTTGCCCCTCTCGGAGAGTCCAGCAAATTATTGAGAATATCTCCCCCTCTAGACTGGAGTGATAGCACAGCGGGTGGGGTGTTTGCCTTGCACGCGGCCAACCGGGTTCAATCCCCGGCATCCCATATGGTCCCCCAAGCACTGCCAGTAGTAATTCCTGAGCACAGAGCCAGGAGCAACCCCTGAGCATCACTGGGTGTGATCCACAAAAAAAAAAAAAAAGAGAGAGTATCTCCCCCTCACGGCAAAGCCTGACAAACTCCCCGTGTTGTATTCGATTTGCCAAACACAGTAATAAGTCTCACAATGTTACTGGGCCTGTTTGAGGAAATCAGTGAACAATGGGAAGACAGTGACAGTGACAGTGATATATGTTTCTAGGTAAGAAAATGTTTTAAGTATAACAATGTTCATTATTTGTTTCATAAATATTTAAAATAGGAAATTTTACCTTCAAATAACTTTTATAAAAAATGGTTTTGGGGACAGACCTGGAATTGCTCAGAAATCACTACAAGTTCTTTACTCAGGGATATCTCCTGCTGGTACTCAAGAGACTATATGCAGTACTAGAACTTAAAAAGACATCTTAGTATCTCATTCCTACTTTGGACAAACTTGCAGGCTATCGAATGTAGCCTGCCCACAGGGCAGAGTCTGGCAAACTCCCCGTGGCCTACCAAATATGCCAAATACCAGTAACAATGATGGGTCTCATTCTCCTAAAGAGCCATGAATATAATCTCAGGGCTAGGATGAAAGAGACGTTACTGGGGCCTGCTCGAGGCAATCGACGATTAACAGGATGATGAAATGAAATGAAATGAAAGAACTTAAACTAGGTAATCCACATGTGAGGCAAGTGTACTTACACTTGTACTGCCTTCCCAGAAATACTCTCAGACAAAGAGTATTATATTGCTATAGTGGTATTCAGATAAATTTGTATATGATTTTAAATTTATATCCCAAATCATGCTGAAATAGTGCATTTTATAGGAATAGAACTAGAGATATTAGCCAATAATTTGTAATTTGAGAGCTTTATTTTCCACAACTCTAATAAACACCAGATGAATTGAAGACAAACAAAAATAATGGAACCATTAAATTTTAAGATAAATATAGTTGTAAATCTTTCTATAATCTTGGCTTTAAAAATTACTTTTGAGCACAATAAAGACTAGTTTTATAAGTTCCAAAGATGGATCTCAGAGATAAATTTCCTCCAAATAAGAGGAATTTTACACTGTAAAAATAGACTCAGTTATGAAACAAAGCAGGCTTTAACTTTTTCCCCTTGATTTATCTTGTTGGAAATAAAATGGAAGGCAATGATAAGTGAATGAGAGTAGGAAAGAATAGATTTTCATGACTTCAAAATGTGTTGTATAACACCAGTGTATAAGGAACTTGAGTTTATTCGGCTTAATCGTCTCTAATGAGTCTAGATCCTGTATCCCTAAAGATGGAATTAAACCTTTACAAATCTTAATAGGCAGATCAGTTGTGGCTTGGGTGCAGTGCCTATCTTGTCTTCAAAACTACACCAGATGGGTAGTCAGCTGGATGTTTCTGTTCATCCAGCTAATCAGAATGGTTCCAAATCTCAAGAACTCCTAATGGGAATATATTCTCTCCCTCACACATGCACACGTGCACATCCACACTGCCAAACACACATTGGACTCAGAATATATTATGAAATATGATTTTATTTAATAACATTTAACTCTAAGTCTAAAATTTTGTCTTACTACTAGCTTTCATTTGTGAACTTCATGTTTTAATTCTTAGAATGTCTGCAGGTTTCACATAATTTACTGAGCTGTGTAGTGATTATAGAAAGTTCCATATAAAGAAGAAAATTATGTGTACTTAGTATTATTATAACTCAATTTCTACCCTTCCAAAATATATGTATATTTGACTAATAAAAAATTGTTTAACTTAGATATAAATTACAAAACAAACAAATTGGTTTGATTCCTGAGGCCAAATATTGTTCCCTGAATACCACTAGGGGTCACTCTTAGGCACATAGCCAGGAATAACCCATGAACACCAGAGGGTATGGCCCACTGCTCTCATGCCTCAAAAGGAAAACAATTAACAAGGGACATACTCAGCAAATAAAATACAAGTTAATGTTAATATACTAAGAATATCATTGCAAATAAAAAACACTTCAAAATACCTAATGCAATTTAGAAATAAAAAGACAAACTATCAACAACTTATGGATAAAAAGCGCTTATTCAGATAAAATAGAAAATAGATAGAAATTTAAAGGCCCTCCCGTTGATCGTCGATTTGCTCGAGCGGGCCCAGTAACGTCTCCATTGGAGACTTTGTTGTTACTGTGTCTGGCATATCGAATACTCTCGGTAGCTTGCCGGGCTCTCCGAGAGGGGCGGAGGAATCGAACTCGGGTCAGCCATGTTGGCCGCGTGTAAGGCGAACGCCCTACCCGCTGTGCTATCGCTCCAGCCCTTAAGTATAAATATAATTTGTTATCAAATATTATTAGAAAATAAATTTTGAATGTAAATGTTCATCAAATATCAAAATTATAAACATGAACAAAAACTAGTATAATTCAGCACTACATAATATAAAAAATATTGATAAGTTACTATGTACAATACATACTTTGGGGCTGATATGTATTTTCACTTACAGAAACTTGAATAACATTCTCAGGCAGAAAAATATATGATTACAAACAGCAAGTTTACTGAGAAAAAAGGCACTCACAGAATTTATGACATAGATAATAAGGACAAAATCAGTCTTCTCCCTGAGGCAGATTGTCTTCATATTATACTTTCAAAATTACTGTCTCATTGTCTTAATCAAAAACCTTAAACTGGTTATAATCCTGATATACAAGCTGTCCCCGCTCCTGGTTGGCCTCGCCAGAGCCCCTTGGAGGGGAGCAGGTTGAGCTTTCCTCCCTGCCCCGACCAGGGCTCCGGCAGCCGAAGACCTTCATGACCAGCCACCACCATGCTGAGACCACTCTCCGCACACATGAAGGTACTGGCAGAGGGACAAAGCTATGCGGGTTCCGGGGCCAAGATCTCCAAGCTTACTCAGATTGGGGCCGAGCATCCTCCACCCAGATCCTCCAAATTCCAGTAGGCGGGGGTCACACCCACCAACTGGCCCCCTGGTGCCGTGTAATCCCATCAACGGCCAAGACTCAGAGACTATGACATCTTATTATCTCATTCCTACTTTGGACAAACTGGCAGGCTACCAAATGTAGCCTGCCCACACGGCAGAGTCTGGCAAACTCCCCGTGGCGTACCCAATATGCCAAATACCAGTAACAATGATGGGTCTCATTCTCCTAAAGAGCCTTGAATATAATCTCAGGGCTAGGATGAAAGAGACGTTACTGGGGCCTGCTCGAGGCAATCGACGAATAACAGGATGATTTGTGATTTGTGATACAAGCTTACATTAAAAATAGAGCTGAAGGATATAACCATAAATGATTGTAAAGATTTAATTTAAAAGTCTCCTAACAATAGTATTTGCTTTAGCAGAATATGAAAATGTCTAACATAAAAACTTAAATTGAACAAATGCAATAAGTAAGAATCATGGAGTAAACTCATGCAAAAGCTCCTTAACTAATGACAACAATTCTCTCCTTATGCTTTGGTTCCTATGTTATCTTCTTTACTGAAAGCCAAGATGATTGTTAAGTCAAAATTTGGAGCTAGAGAGAGAGAACATCAGACAAGTTTCTTGCCTTGCATCCAACTGATCTTGTTCCATCCCTAACACCAGCTAAGTGTGGTCTTAAAATGTAGAACCAGGAGTAAGACCTGAGTGCTGGCAGAAATGACCCCCAAAATAAACCAAGAAAAAGTTTAGAACTTTTCAGAATTAGGAATTTCACATTGATGTCAAGTAAATCAGAGACTAAAGATTGCTCTGCCTTATTACATTTTAGCATGTATCTATGTTATATATATAATATATGCATATATATAGATATACATATATATGGGGAGAATTATTAAATGCCTAGTATAAGTACTTTATACTCTAGGACCTCATCTATATATTTCATGGTAATATTACTGCTTTTGGAGCAGTTACTTAAATAGTAGGGATCTATAAATATTCGAAGATTGCATGACTAAATTAGTGAATAGAAGGGCTGAAGCAAAAGTTCAGCAGGTAGTGTGTTTGACATGCATTTGGCCAACATGGTTTCAATTCCCAGCACATCATATGGTTCCCAAGTCCTGCCAGGAGTAATTCCTGAGTATAGAACCAGGAGTAATATCTGAACATTCCTAGATGTGGTCCAGAAACAAACAAAAAAATTAGTGAATAGATAATGATGAGGGGCGTGTTGTTATGCCATTAATTTGGGATTTTAAGCAACAGAAATCAGAACACATCCCCATTTTTCTTCCCTGGAAGATTCATATTTGATAAATTTTTAAAAAGCTACAATACATTATGATTCTCAAAGTAGACTAAATACATATTTTGATTCAGCATTAAAAAGTAGAATCCTCTTTATTTAATTCAGTTAAATTTATTTGCTAGCCTTTTTCTTTTTTTAAATTTTTTTTAATTTTTTGGACTTATCTGGCTTTGATCAGGGTTTACTTCTGGTTCTGTGTTTATTGGGTTCAATTCTAGGAGGTTTGGGGGAACCATACATTGCAAACTTGGCTGCTTGCAAGGCAATATCTCAACTTTTACACTACATCTCTAAGTTATAACTGATAAATTTCCCTTTCCAAAATTTTCCAAAAAAAATTTCAATATACATTACATGCTTATGGTCTATATGCATTGTCAGTATACATTATATGAGTCACATAGCATCGGAATTCTTCACAAGATAATAAAACCTTTCATTTAAGATAAATATAGAACATAAGATTATTAAATAAATAGTTCCACTATGAAAAATACTCAGAATTTTAGTAATATTTAAGTATATGTTTTGAATTGACTGACCCTGAAGTTATTTATTTTCCAAATTGTGTTGATAAAATATCCATTAAATAAATAAAATAATTTCAAAGAGATAATTACACATTAAATAATGTTCATGCAATATTTATTTTTGTTAATAGCTAAAGGAGATTAAAGCAGAACAGGTGCGGCCAAGAGATGTATAGATAACAAACTATAGTTCTAGACATATTATGAATATCATTCAGTCTTAAATTCTGACACATTCAACAACATGAATGAACTTTTCTCTAAAACACTGATGAATAATAGGCTCTTTCTATTTAAAAGAAGCCAAATTAGATAAGAGTATGTTTATTATGAATCTGTTAGTTTTGGTTAGCTAGCATACTCAAGGAGTATTCATAGAGACAGAAAGCAGAATGGTAGAAGCTAAAAGCTGTGGGGAGAGATAAATATGTAGTTATTATTCTATAATTATTCATTCACTTGATTACTTGAAATCCCATTACTCATCAATTTGCACGACCTGGCACCAGTAACATCTACATTTGTTCCTGTTGCATGCTAGTGTAGCCCAAAGGCATCTGTTCATTCTAAGAACATGAAGAGCCTCAAACTGATCTCTTGGGGTCTTAACAAAGAAGTCTGACCATCTCATAAGTAGGTGGCCATGCAATCTTTTGATGTCCCATGGAATCCAGTCTGTAATGGCTCTAGTCCAGTGGTCATCTCCAAATCTCATCTCCAGCCATCTGATTTTTGACACTTTAGCAAATAAGACAGCGCCCCTGATTCTTGACCATCGGTGTCAGGAACGAGACCATTTCTCATAAACGTTGTCTTCGTGAGATTCAGCTGTAGTCTGACCTTCCCACACTCACTGTCGAAGTCAGCCAGCATTTGTGCCACTTGGCTGATGTTTGTTGTTATTAAAACAATGTCATCAGTGAAGCGGAGGTGTTGTATTTGCCGACTGTCTAACTTCACTCCCATACCTTCCCATTTCAGTCATCGCCTGACATTCTTGAGGGTGGCATTGAAGAGTTTCGGTGAGATGGTATCACCCTGCCGAACCCCTCTCTTGACATGGATGATCACTTCCATGTAGAATGGTGAGATCCTGGTAGTGAATCCGTAATACAGCTCATGGAGAATCCTGATGTATTGAGTTTGAATGCCCTGATTGGCTAGGGCTTCAATGACTGCTTCAGTCTCAACAGAATCAAAGGCCTTCTTTAAATCAATGAACGTTAGACAGAGTGGCATCTTAAACTCCCGAGAAACCTCAATGATCTTGGTTACCGTGTGGATATGGTTGATCGTGCTGAATCCTTTTCGGAACCAAGCTTACTCACATGGTTGTCCTTCATCTAGTGTTCTGCCAATCCAATCCTATTCAGGATGACTCAAGTGAACAGCTTGTAGACAATGGACAATAGGCAGATAGTTGCCAATGTGGTGGATGTGTCCCTTCTTGTACAGTAGTACAGTTCTGCTGGTTTTCCATTGGGATGAAACCTTGCATTCAGACAGGTAGCATGTGAAAAGCCAAGACAGTATATTGATGAGTACTGACAGCAGGTTCTTCAGGTGTTCAGGTCTGACCTTGCTGGGTGGGTACTTCTTAACTGACGAAATGGCGTGTCGGATTTCAGAATGGAGAACGTTGAGAATGACATATCCATCCTTCGGAATTTGGTATGTGGGCAGGTGGACATGGCTATCGAAGAGATCTGAGTAGAAGTCATGGATAATTTTCTCCATTGCCCTTCTGGAAGATGTGATAGATCCATCAGGACATCAGAAGGGAGTCAACTTGGTCTTGTAGTTGGCAAAGGACACGTGGGCATTGCACATGCTTTTCCTGGCTTCTGCCACATCTGCCAGCACTGCTGCTCTTCTCTCTTTGAGGTCTTCCTTGATGGCTTCTCTGCACTTCTTTGCAAGCTCATATGTTCGCTCTGACATTCACTCGCAGTTGCTTGAGGCTTGTACCAAGTCATGTTGGTGAATGAGCTCGAGAGTTATCGAAGGCAGGCGTGTTTTTGTGGCTATCTCTCTCTCAGAGTTCCTCGCACAATCATGGAGGTGCTGCTTGTATTGTATTCCTCGTCAATGTTGTCAATGACGGCATCTTCCCATGTTGCTGCAATAGTGCCCAAGAGCTCCTAGTTGGTGGTCCTTCTGGCAATTCTCTTCTTAAACTTTGCAGTCCTTTCTCTCCACTCTGTGAAGTAGAATATTGCATGAAGGAAACAGTGGTCCAATCCATTTGAAATTTTGAGACAACAGAGACATCTTTCAGGCAAAACTGTCGAATGAATATGCTGTGGTCAATTTCGTTGTGGAACCATCCACTGGGAGACTCCCATGTCCAACGTTTAGATTCAGCTTTCTGGAACTGTGAGTTACCATGGATGGTCTTGGTCGACATGATGAACTCAGATAGTCTCTCACCCTGTTCTTTCCATCCTAGGCCATGAGTCCCGATGTGGAGTTCTTTGGGCTACCTTCTTGGTCCTGTCTTGGCATTAAAATCACTGACAATGATTTTGTAGAAAGTGTGGCCTTCTTTATAGTTATATATAATAATTATACATAATTTCAATTTTATACGTTTACACTTTTCTGGAGATTGTGCAAAAAATGTGAATTTGTTAATTACCAAAATGCAAGATTAAAATGATAAATTTTATTTTATGTACACTTACCAACATGGAAAAAATGAGAAGAGTGGACTTTTAATATTAGTAAATAATGTCTTCCTAAATAGATGACAAAGTAAACCAATTCTTGCAATCAAGTCTCATTCTTTGGGTAGATCCTTAAACAGTTGTCAGAAGTAGACCCTTCCCAAGAGGTTTTCTTATTTCGAATTGAAATGAGCAATTGCCACCAGTTTGCAATCAGAAAGTAATATGGATTCTTCAAAAAGCAGAGGTTAATGCCAATTCACAACAGTTGGAAAAATAAACCTCTCAGGAGGACCTGCATCTGAATTCCTACCAATCTTATTTCTTATATATATTAAGTATTACCAAGAAGACATACCTTGTACCAAAATAGATCTCCAGATGAAGTTATTGTATTTGAGCTTCACTTTTAATAAATAAGAAACTTAAAATATAAAGGTGACAAGCATCCTCTTCTTACTTTTCTATCGATATATAGTCTCACTTATTTTCATTTGTTTCTGTTACTGGTTTCGGTTTCATACTTTTGTGTCATGACAGTCTTTGTCTAATTCAGAAATGGTAAAAGAATTTAAACATTTTTTATATTTTACATGAATTTTAATCAACTGAGCTATGGATATAATCAGCTTTGAATTATCAACTTTTGATTAATAAATGATGTGATAAGATAATAATGAACAGCTAAAGAAAGTTTATGTACTCAAAATTAAGTCACCACTAATTTAAATTTATTTTAAAGTTACATTATTTTTGCTGCTAATTATTAAGGTAAAAATATAAATGGTTTTTAATTTTATCAACTATCAATGAAGTCAAAAATATTCAACAATGAATCAATAAGATATCAATGAAGTAAACAATATTCAACATTAATAGGCAAATTTAGGAATGAAAATGCCCACATCATAATTCTACTGTGAGGCTACCACCCTTTCAGATTTTTCATTGATGAGTTTATTCAGTGAGTTATGTGGCTATATATTAACCCAAGGATTTATTTTCAGATGGAAGCTATTTGTGTTTTCTTTGTATAAAGATGTTTGCATTCCTCCTAGCAAAATACCGAGGTTACACTAAAAATAATCTCATGCACCAGTTTTAGATTAAGACCATTGCAAGCAACGTTTTGGAGAATTACTGTAAATGCGTGTATAATGATTGCTTCAAGTTGTACCAGTAAATTACCATGGACATAATTTGAGGTATTATAGCTAAGTGAAAAAATAAGTTGTTTTTGGATGCAAAAGAAACAGTATCTATTTCCAAAAGAAAGACACAGAAAATTAAGAAAATCATCTGGTAATTTGCAACTAAATTTCCAAATAACCAGAGTTTGCTAATGAGATTATTCCCTTTCCCAGTTCCTAAAGCATGTATGCATCCAGTCATAATTGTTTGAAAAGTTCATGCATTTCCTGTGTCGTGGCATTTCACAAAAGAGAACACAATGAAACGGCTTCCGGTCCCAGTGGCATAGGATGTTTAATAGAGCTTAATCACATCCATAAAGTCTCTCTTGAAACAAAACGTATTGCTTATGAATGACGTCTATTGCTGTCAGATGTTTCTTTCAGGTGGTGACTTTGCAAATGAAAAATGACTAATGCACAATACCCAAAATAAATTATAGCTCCTGCATACCCATTTCCCACAAATCCTTCCCACACACACTTGTTTTCAGTGAATGGAAATAAAGCTAAAACAATCTGGACTGCCAAATTCCATTGTGTTTATAGTAGTCATTTTCAGCCTAAGATGAAATTCCAAGCTCCTTCCTCCTGACCCTCACTAATGCCCCTGTCCTTTTAATTACATAAAGCATTTTTCTTGGACTCTTTCCCTGAAAGAACTCAGAAGCACATTTTAGTAGCTTTTTAAAATACTGACATCTTCTAACTAAAGATAAATGAACAAAGATTACTAAAAGATTATAATACACTATTTCAATATTCAAAATTGCAATATTTCCAGATATGTAAGCCTTCTCTGTTCAGAAAGATTAAGCGACACATCACGTAGAACTGTGAATTGCTTAGGAAACTCTCTAGTTCATTACTATTCTTGTTTTAAAGATTAGAAAACAGACATTTAAAAGTCAGTATCTTCTTTTATGCTAACCGTACCAAACTGTTAATATCGATGTCTTTATACTCTGTCAATCTATCAAGTTAAGGTAACACAGAATCAGTGTCTGAAAGATGTCCCATGATATGTGACTATTTAGATTTCAAATTATGTATTTTTGAAAGAGAGAACAAAATACTGTTATTAAAAAAAATAACGCTTTAGAGATATTCAGATAAGGAAACAGCAGAGAGAAAAGCAAATCTGACCTGGTTTTCAGAGGGAAACATACCACTTGGGTGAGGGTTCTAGGGGGTAGGATAGGGAGGAGACTGCAGTGGTGGAAGGATGCATTCAGCTGGGAGGGATGAGGAGCGCCTCCCTTCTGGGAAAGAGGAGGAGGACATGCCTCTCATAAAGGCAGACTGGTAGGTGAAATAGGGGAGGTGAGACTGGTGAAAGGAAGTAGATACAGGTGAAGGCTGGGTATTAAAACATTGTATACCTGAAACCAAATCACTAATAACTTTGTTATTTTGTAGAGACTAAATAAAAAAAAAAAACAACCTGCCAGGCTAGCAGAAAGAAAAGGAAAAAAAAGTTCTGAATTTTATTTTCTCTCATGTAATTGTTATTTCTTTGCAATATATATTAATTACAATGGCTTATTAAAATCAATTGTAGGATTAAAGGGAGAAAATTATGTTGATATTTAAAAAAACTAGATAATACATAGACTGTACCAATTCCAGTGCCCACCAACTACGGTGCTTTCAGTCATTTCTGTGTTTTTGTAAATTCTGTACATATAAAAATTAATTTTAGTGAATTAACCTAGTGAAATGAGTAACAAAATAAAATTAAACTAAGATCCCTAGTATAATTTTTTCAAGAATAATCTTAGATAGTGCATATTTTTCTTTATAAATCATTCAACATATATTTCACTGCTTATATTAATGGTTAGGGGAAATAGAGTCAATTTTTAACTCTCTAGAGATGATATTTCTATTATATATTTTTCAAAAACATTAACTCTGATCATTTTTTAAAATTCTATTCATATTATCATTTATTAGTTAATATGGGGACGGGCAGTATGTCATACCTGGTGGTGCTCAGGAGCTGCTTCTGTCTCTGCTCAGAATCACTCCTGGTGGTACTAGTGAGAAGTTACTTAGATGCACTTTTAGAAAGATCTATAATAAATCAAGATCTGTATTAAATCTTACTTTTAAAAACAATACCTTCCCCCATTTTTTCTTGAATAAAAATAAAAAGTTTATGTATATTTCACTCTGAAATGAAAAGAAATTTTCACTTCAACTGAAAAGAAATTACTGCTACATGACTAATCTCTGGATAGACACCAAGCCAATGAAACTCCTAGGTATACCTACCATTGTGTTGAAAACTCTAGGTTCAGAGGGAGACTTTCTGCAATCTCCCCCAAACCCCAGTAATGCCTTAGCAAATACACCCACATTCCACAGTATCCATCATATAAACAGCCCAGATTCACAACTCATTTTGGAAGACACTCCAAGCCGATGAAACTCACAAATACATTGGTCCTTGGGCTGAAAACTGGGTCGTCCCTAGGACAAAGACAGGCTGAGAATCATCTGGGTTCTACAGATCCTTGAGTTCCTGGAATGTGCAGTTGCATACTTGGAAACAACACCTTCAAATTCCACAATATGGACACACTAGTAGCAGTACAGCAAATTAGATGGGAAAGTAGTACAGAAGTCCATTAAGATCAATAACCAAAATCAATAATTCAGAAGGCTGAACCAGCACCAAACAGCTCAGTAGATCCTTAGACAATAACTTTAATAACACCATTGTGAGATAAAACACTTTTCACAAATTTTATCTTACTGAACTATGTTTTGATAATTTCACTTACCATGTTGTTGTAATAAGCAATATAAAATAAATCATTTTATTCCTGCTATGGGGGGCAGGTTTTTGGGTGAGTAAAAAACTGGGGAAAATGGTGAAGGGAAGGTCAGACAGATTGTGGCATCAGTTCTGGAATGCATTAAAACAACTGTATCATGAACAACTTTGCATACAATGGCATTTGAATAAAATTACAAAAAAATAGCCTAAAAGAAGAAAAACAAACTGATTGAATTAAAAAAAGAAAAAAATCCAGTGTATTCTATACAATGGTGAAAATTCTTTTCACAAAATATGTAACTGATGCCCTTAAAGCTTGGTGTAAATTGCAGAATAGTATGCAGAACTAAACAAAGCCATCTTTGCAGAATATGTAAAAATGTTTCCCACTGAAACACAAAATTATTTGTGATTTCTCATTAAAGTGAACATCAAGCATGATATTATAGGCCAGGGGATTATATTGGGAAATACTACAGAACTTCTAGTCTATATTCTAGGTAAAATTCAACCCTACATATATTTTGAGTCCTTGCTTTCAATATTTTGTGGTTATAACCAAAGATAAAATTTCTTCAATAGAGGGTAATTCTGTTTTAATATTTTAGGAACTGCCATGTTATTTTCCATAGCACCGACAGTATTTTGCATTTCCATAAGCAGTGCGCAAATTCTCCATATCCTCACCAATGCTTTTTTTTTTTTTTGTTTTGCGAAATAGCCACCTTAAGTCTGTTCAGATGATATAACATTTTATAGTTTTGTTTAGATTTTTGTGTCTCTCTCATTGATACTCAGAGGTTATTCCTGGTCCTTCACTCAGGAATTACTCCTGACTCGGCTCGAGTCCACCATATGGGATTCAGGTGATCGAACCCAGGTCAGTTGAGTACAAGATAAACACACTACCTGCTGTACTAATCGATTCAGCCAGATGATATAACATTTTAATCACAGTGATTTTTGAACCAGTGCTTAAAAAACACATTCTAAACTTTATTAGTTTAATTTCAAAGAGTAGCACTGTAGCACTGTCCTCCAGTTGTTCATCGATTTGCTTGAGCCGGCCCAGTAATGTCTCCATTGTGAGACTTGTTGTTACTGTGTTTGGTATATCCAATACGTCACGGGTAGCTTACTAGGCTTTGCCGAGTGGGCGAGATACTCTCGGTAGCTTGCAGGGCCCTCTGAGAGGGGCAGAGGAATCAAACCTGGGTCAGCCACGTGCAAGGCAAATGCCCTACCCGCTTTGTATTTGCAAGTTATTCAGGAGAGATAGCAATATTCATCAAGTTGATGGATTCTGTTGAAAGCAAGAAAACAAGCTCTATTATATTCCCTAATCTTTGCCCAGGATTTCAAGGCACAATAAATCAGGTCTGGTTGGTTATGATTAGTCAGCTGCATTTCCAGCTGCGTTTCTTCTGGAACAACAATAGGTGGCAGTAAATAAGATTGGAAATAGACATGTCTATTTAAAGACAAAGAAGAGGTTTCAATTTATCTCTTTTACTCTTTTTCCCCTAAGCATTTTGCATTTGATACAACCCAAAACACATTTAGCCCCAACAGCCCCCATCCACTTTTTTAAACACATGTGTCTCAAGAGAATGAATCCATATGTTTCTGATTCATTTACAATTAATTCATCAAAATGTTTTGATGTCCAAGAAGCTTTATTGAGACGCTCTCATGAGTCTTTTTTCTTAGAAACAGGAAATCATGCCTTGCCAAGATCCAAATTCAAAACACACCAATGCGTTTTGAGCTGAGTTTGAAACATTGGAACTTCAACATCTAAGCAACTGCCAAACTTGGACAAGAGCATCTCTTCATCTCTACATGTGAACCAATCCCAGATTTAATATCAGGTTAATCTCTGGCTCTCAAGATGCACAGCATGACTTTAGAGTTTTTTGGGTTTTTTTTTAATAAACAACATAAGATTCCAGGTGAGCAGCAGCAAAACAGTATGAAGTTGCAAAGAAAATTCCACAGATATTTTTTGTAAGTTTACATTATCAAGGCACTTTGAGCTTATTAAATTGCCTGTAGATCATGAATCCACAGATAAACCCCTAACCAATCTATTTTCATCCAATCTTCTAGCCTACTTGAAAGTCATCTCAAACAGAGTGACTTAGAACCAGGTGACATTTTTAAAAAATTGGGTTGAAACTATCATATACCTACAGGGTTCTCCTTATAATCAATTATTTCTTTTTATATAGACCAGTGCTGCTCAGTCTTAAGTATGCTAAGTATCTAGCTTTTAGTTAATTTTACCCCTAAACTTGTAAAACTTTATGTCTTAAATCAATCATTTCAAGTACTTCAATCTAAGTCAAATTGTTCATCTTCCTTCCTCCCACTTCTAATTCTACCATATGATTTCATATCTTCAGGCCTGCTTATAACATCTCAAATGTTTATGCTTCTGTGAATTTTACCATCCTTTCTGGCAGAATCTTAACTCATTCATAGGTTTTTAAATTTTGAGGGCCTATTTTCTCCTATATTTAATAACATGCATTTTATATTACTTAGTGATATAGACAGTTACAGTCACTCTAGAGCAACATCATTTTGTTAATTATGTATTCACTAAAAGATAAATATAAATGAAATTATATTTTTAAATCTTTGACGATAGAGGACTGAGGATGTGATTTGGTGGTAGACCATGTGCCTTGCATGTGTGAGGCTCTGGGTTTGATCCCTTTGACCAAAAAAACAACATGAATAAAGGACCTGGGGTATGACTTGATTGTCTTACATGTGTGAAGGCATGCATACCCCAAGTTTTCAAAACCTAGATGTAATAAAAGAGGAAAGGAGGGAAGTTTTTAATTAAAATTTTGGGTTAACTGAAATAGTAGAGCATCTACCGACCTACTGGGTTCACCATTAGACAACACACATCACCTATCAACACTGACTGAAACAATCAAAACAATGACTATGATTATAAATATTTTATTATTCTTATAGCTAATTGCTAACATTTTTTATGCCAAAGAGTACTAATGATAATAATGCTTAAAAATCATATTTCATATGTATGAGTGAATAGGAACTTATTCATGTGATTATGGAAGCTAAGCAGACCACTACTTTTAACTACTGAATGCAAACTGGATACCAGGAAAATCAGAGTAACTGTAATCAAAATCCTATATCTTCTCAATTTGAGATCTATTTTGCTCGAGTAAAGGCTCTCCCGTTGATCATCGATTTGCTCAAGCGGGCCCAGTAACGTCTCCATTGGAGACTTTGTTGTTACTGTGTCTGGCATATCGAATACGACACGGGGAGCTTGCCAGGCTCTGCCGTGCGGGCAAGATACTCTCGGTAGCTTCCCAGGCTCTCCAAGAGGGGCAGAGGAATCGAACTCGAGTCAGCCATGTTGGCTGCGTGCAAGGCAAACGCCCTACCACTGTGCTATTGCTCCAGCCCTGAGATCTATATTAATATTTAATCATAATTAATATTCAGATAACACAATTAGAAGATAAAAGTCAACCAGTCATGTTATCACTCTCATATAGTCAAAAATGTACTAATCTCTTTTCAAAAGACAAAACAAAGTTCTTGGGGATTTTTATTCTTCTGATATCCATTAACTTAAGTGCTATGATGTCAAGTAAATAAAACCTAAGTACTAATATAAAATTAATGTACCTTAAAAGTTAAAAAAATAAGAATAGAATGAAACAGTTATATGTTTGCTAAATATGTATTTATGCATCTGTTGTACAAATGTATTCAAAACTAAAAGAAATATCTTTGTATTTATATTTCGTAATATCTAGACCTGCGAGCATATCTTACATTTACAACTGCCTTTTTCTACTATTTATTATATGTTTTCTTTGTCTTTATCAAGCACCTCAGCAGTTTGCGTTTCTTTACCTAATGGGGTGATCCAAACTTTTGTATACAAAGGGCAGGAGACAATACTACTCTAGTCATTAAAAAGCATTCAAAATGACCTTAAAACACCTTGTTATTGACAGGAATCATTGTTCCAAATCTTTGAACAACATTCTTCCATCTGAAACTAAGATATCTATGTCTGATAACATAAAGTTATAGAAGCAGATGAAATATTTCTGCCAGAGTCTCTAGGGTTATAATGTGCCATGTGACTCCCAATTCCACACCTGACCTCTTTGTCCATGCAGGAGAAGTTGCACCATATACTGAACATTGATTCGGATAATTTTCAGACTAATGTAGAAGCCTGCTTTAGCCATGTTAAGTGCTGTCATGTTGCTCATACTGAAACTGAGTCTTTAGAAGAACATTTTATTATTATAGCAAGTCAAGTGCAGGATGATTAAAAAAAACATAGAACTGCAATGAATCCTATGAGGATGGTCTATTAAAACTTGTTTTGATGTTAAGTATATTCTTTGAACAAAAGTAATATCAAGTGGAATATACTAATTGTTGAAAAGGTATTTTGTAAGTCAATAGAGGACAGTTTAGGCAGAAGCATTAAGTTCAAAGAAGGCCAGTCCTTACCCAGAGTAAGGATCCATTCTCTTCAGAGCAAAATGCTGATCCTTCAGTGGCGGAAGTGGTCCAATATAATCAGCTTGCTACCAGGTTGCTAATACTAGGGAATGGGGTATTGGTGGAGCTCAGTGTTAATTGCTACTGATAGATTGGGTAGCTAGAGCAACCTTTCTGAATGTGTCAGTATTTGTGTGCATTCATAACCTCTTACTCACTATCATAACTAACATGATCATGACTGGATGCTAGGGAATGAGACTGATTGAAATCCACAGAACTGGTCGCCTCTAATTATTAAAATTCTCTTCCACTGTGGCCATTCTTTGGTGAGGCATAAATATATGTATGATTTTTTTTTAGCAATTCAGATAGGGCTACTTCTTCTAAAGTTTTGTCACCAACTTTCTGATCACATTTCTTATATTATAGAGACAAGTACCTGAACATTCAGTCTAACCATTGGTATCACCTATGAATCACTATGTAAATCTCCATTTGTTAATTTCTCTTTTTTAACAAAAGTGCACAACCAGGTATACTTCCCAGAATTCTTCTTGGGAGATTTTCTTCTTAAACCATAGACCTTTCTTTCACCATATTATAAGAGATTTCCCAGAGAGGATTTGTATTGTAGTAGTTGACAACTTTTTGGTTACGCCTAAATATCATGCAAAACTATATGTAAACCAAGAGTCCTTTCTTCCTTTACCAATGACCATAGAAATTTCTCTGAGTCTATGGGTGCAGGCTGGGAGCCAGAAAGAAATTTAGCCAAAGTGGAAATCAAAGGTATTTGGGTCACTTTATGTACCCTTACTTGTATCTTCAGAATCTGTTGGCTGAGCATTGATTAACTTTTGAGACATAATTGATCAAGTATGCTAACCTATGTGCTTAACTTGTTGAACTATATAGCATCAAGTTCAAGATGGGCTTGGTGCCTCATGGTCAAAATAATCTCAACTGAGGCCCAATAGACGTCCAAAACTCTACCTATCAAAACATGAGCACTTATCTGCACATGGTATTTGGTTCCATTTATAAAATCCCATGGACTTTATTTTCAATTTACCTATAGGGACAAAAAATTGCCAAAAAGCATTTTTTCCTCACTTCCTCAAGTACCACTGGATCTACTAGATAAAATTGCCCAGGTGTTAGAGAAATGTACATAGCAGCCTGAGCATGCGCATTGGAGAAAATTCTCTTGGAATAGGATACACTTATATAACTTACAACCTTTGGGTCATAGAGATACTATTGGGGTTAAGGCGCTTCTGTTGTTTGCATATGACTACAGTCTAATCTCTTGTATCACATGCGATATTCCAAGTACTTCCCTGAGGACAGACTCAAGAATCATCCCTAAACACCACTATGTGTGGCCCAAAGGTCAAATTAAGAACAAAAAACACAAAAACAAAATTCATAACATTTTTATCACCTGATTAGTACTAGACCACACTAGGAACATGTTGATTCCAAAATTCAGAGTCTCATTTTGTATGATGCCTTTTTTGTTACAGAAGGGACCAGATCCAATGCCTTATCCTTCAGCTTAAAAACACCACTAAGTGTGGCCCAAAAGTCAAAATAACAACAAACAACACAAAAACAAAATTCATAACTTTTCTCTATCTCATTATGTCCTGTATTTTTGAACTCCTAGAAATTATATCAAAGCAGAAGTCTTCTGAATTTTAATCACACTTCTTTTTCTAGCTGCTAAAATGTTAATGTTTCACCGATAACCCAGGGGCATTCACTATTTTTCATTCACTTGTTTCAATCAGTAAATTTATCACTGAGAAAACAGAGTAAAACAGAAATATACTGGGAATAAAAAACCCTCTATATTTCAAGTTCTTGGTAGTGGTACTCACCAGGAATTAACACTGATTTTGATTTAATATTTTCCTAGAAAGTCAGTAATAACTGTTCTACTTGACCTTTTGCACATAGACGCTCTGATTCCATATATTGAGGAACTATTGTGGGGACTCTGCTTGCTGCCAGTGATTTTTGTTTCCACTACGCATCTTTAAATCTATAGAAGTAGATAAAAATCTAATATAGAAGATAGATTCACAGACCCTTTGGGTGTAAGCGCCTACTTTGCCTGGGTTACGAGTGACTTGTTGGGTCTCTTGGATTCAGTGTTAGTTCAGAATTAGTACCCAGTTGATTCTGGAAGATCTAGCTATTTTTTCATGTCCAGTGAAGAATCTTAGAAGCATATAAATAGTATAAATGCCTGGCAATGCACCAGAATCTTTCATCAAAAGAACTAAGTCTCTCTCATGGGCTTCCAGATCAGTAAGGTGTCCCAAATCTGGGAACTGTGTGGTTGGTAAGACTATTTCTTTGATTCATGTTAGATTTCTTGAGCTAGAGCTTCTATGCTTTATAGAAATAAAGTAAGAATGCAGCTATTCAATGCCTGCCGTATATAAATTTTATACTAATATCATTACTTTGACACTGCTATTTATTTTAATAATTATGCCTACTTTGTCTTTTGTAGGTAAGTTTTACCTTTTGGTCCTATATTCTCTGAATGCAGATACTTCTGTTGCACTTAAGTTTTTTAATTGAATGGCTGAAGTTCTCAATTTAAGGGGTTGTTTTATAGATATGAGTTCTCATAGAACTTTTACCAACAAGTATCAATCTGGAAGCAGAATGTGGTCTTGGAGAACAGTTTTTAATCTGTATCATCTAACTGTATTCTAGACGTACGTTATCATATCTGAGCTAAATTTTCAGATAAATCTGATGAAAATTACCTGTTGGTGATATGGGAGAGATCTACAGCATTTGGGTTTGATCCCTGACATTCTATATTCTATCCTAAGCCTGCCTGCAGGAGTGATCAGGGAATGTGGAGCCAGAGGTAACACTGAACACAGTCAGGTGTAGCCTCCAAATAAACATAAACTATTAAACAAAATTACTCATTGGGCTAAGTATGCCCCTCCTCTCCCAAGTAGGAATATACAGGCACACACACAAACAAGGGTACCACCAGAGAGGTACTGGTGGTTTCCAGCATGGTAGCATCTTTTCAACACAGCATCCCTGGACTCTCGTACTAATCCTTTAGCCCAGTAACTGATTATCACTGGAAGTACTTTTTCCCTAAAAAATTGCTAAAAGACCCCCAAATTAATTAATTATAGAATTAACTAAATAATATCTTTGAAGCACAGAAACAAAGTTTAAGATATAAGAAGAACAGCACTGTAGCACTGTCCTCCCATTGTTAATCAATTTGCTCCAGCAGGCCCAGTAACGTCTCCATTGTGAGACTTTGTTGTTACTGTGTTTGGCATATCAAATACATCATGGGTAGCTTGCCAGGCTTTGCCGTGCAGGCTAGATACCCTCGGTAGCTTGCCGGGCTCTCCGAGAGGGACGGAGGAATTGAACCCGGGTCGACTGTGTGCAAGGCAAACACCCTACCCACTGTGCTATCACTCCAGCCCAAAAAGAACAATAAACAAAGAAATATAGAACACAATGTGTCCTTCACCAGATTGAAGATATTAGATACCTAATTTTTTTCAGACAGATGTTAGACATAAAAAAAGCAATAAATGAAATTCAGTATAACATGAGAGCATAAAAAATACTCAATTTTGATAATAAAGAAAATCTGAAGTTCACAAAATCACAGGGAGTTACTTAAATGGAAGAAGAAATAGAAATGATATTTAAGTAAGTTAGACTAAAATTTTTAAAAAATACTGAGAAATGTCAGATTCCATTAGAGAGGTAAGTATCAAGATAATGGGCATCCTAGAAAGGAGAAAGAATTAGAAGTGTCTAGTAGACCAAGTGCTAGCCCGGTGAAAGCCCTGACACTCACACCCACACCTCACTGCTGCAGCCATACTAAAGAGTTCAACTCCAATGCTTCTTGAATATTCTCTGTAGAGATGCTAAACTGTGAATAATTTCACATATCCTGGTGCCCTGGCTGAGAACTCTGGCTCTTGCAGTCTGCGTGGGTAGCCTCTGCCCCTCACCCTGCACTTTCTGAAGTCATGCCCAATTCCCACAGTTGCTGCCATATACACTCATTGGCCCAGACCATAGATCCTGAAGTCTCTGGACCATACTTCTGCTTATGTGGGTGTGTGACACCTCCTAAATCCTCAATACTGAAAATCCACTAGGAGCACACCAAATCAGATGGAAAAGTAAGACAGAAGCCAACTGAAATCAACAACAAAATGAAACAATAACACAGAAGACTCAACTAGCAACAAACAGTTTAGTAGATTCATAGACATGAACTTAACAAACCTGTGATAAGATATAATAATTTGCACATGAAATTGATTTTTTATGCTTATTGATTCTAATATTGGAGCTCTGCTAGCTGATTTTGACTCTAGAATTATAACAATTGTGGCATTTTTCTACATTAAAATAAAATTTAAAAGTACAAATGCACAAGTGACTTTAACTTTGTTCATTGAATATGAGAAATTAAATAAAAATAAAGACAAATGACTAAAAAATAATTAGGAGGGAAAGTATTCAAAGAAATAATTGTTGAGAATGCCCACACTTGAAGAAATAACCAGCCATAAATGTCCACAGAGTTGAAAGAAAACACAAATTTCCAATTCGAAAAGATTTGTACCAAGATATATCATTATTAAATTATCAAATCAATTATAAAGAAAAATGCAGACAAATCTATGGGATAAAGTAGAGGCATTTAGACAAAGGAATCTCCACTAGGATCAGACTTCTAAGCATAAAATCATAAAATCAATAGGTCAGAGGATAGTGGAATTATATATTGATATTATAAAGAAATAAAAACTTCCATCTAAGAATATTGGTCCTGTTAATTTATTGTCCAAACATAATGGGAAACTGAAGACTTTTTAATATTTTTTTTTCAAAAAGAAAGGAAAGTAGAGTTTACCAACACTGAAGATGTTCTATAAGAATGTTTGAAGAAATGGCTTTCTTTCTATACAGGGAAGAAGATAAAGGAGTTGTGGAATTAGCATAGAGGTCAGGCAACAAATGTTTGACACAGGAGCCTGGTTTGATCCCTTGCTCCACAGGACCCACAAATACTAGAACTCACTCTAGCCTTTATTGTCTTGAGCACCATTTGGAAAAACCTGTTGATCCCCAGCACAGCACATTCCAAGCAGAATGACACCCTTGGGCCCTAGCATTAAACCATCTGGTCTTGTTAGACAAGTATTACTTTAGAGTTATCCCCAGATGCTCTGAATACTACTTAATAGTCAATCCTCCCATCAAAGACAGAGGGAGAAGAGACAAAATATCACATAGAGCAAGGTTATAAACAGTAATATACTATCAGAAACCTGAGCCATAGTGTTATATGAAAGGCCAATGAAACATAGTGGTGAGGAAGCAAATGGCAGAATCTATATTGATGACAAGTTGATAGCAGCACACACATAATGCTACATAGTGGCCCACACAAGATCCAGTAAGTTTGAGCTATCTCTCATGATAATTTGAAAGCAAAATAAAAAAAATGAAACATATATTTAGGAAAAAAGAAATGCAGAGGATCACCAGGGAAAATCATCACATGAAAATGCAGATAGAAACAGATGCAGTATCTTGAGACGCAGCAATAATTTTTGGTAGAGTATCAAACCAATATTTGATTGCCAGTATCAGCTGATGCATGTAACCATTAGCAAGCAGTGCAATCAAAAACATGAAAGTACCTCACCAAGGGTGTGTCTCCTAAGAACATGCTAATCAAAGTCTGTACAAACACATCTGAAGCACGTGACTCCCAGTAATCACCATAAAAAAAGTCTGTGAGTACCACAACCAAATATTCAACTTCTAGAGAGCATAGCGAACTGAGTGAGCTATGCAACCCTTTGAGCACTGCATCCAAAGTGCATGTGAAACTTTGTCACTAAAGTTTGTTCCCTCTGAAATTCGCCACATCTAAAAAGTGTAAAAGTTCAACAGTCATAAATGGTACCTGTGGTAGAGCCATAACCAAATGTCTGTGCACCACAACCAAATGTGCAACCCTTGGTAAGCAACAAACCCAAAGTGTGAAAGTATTACCACAATAACAGAAAATAGGGGGAAATATATATAGTTTTTTTTTTTTAATTTTCTGTTTGTTTTTTTTTTTCTCAGTTTCACACCAAGCAGTGCTATGGCCTTACTCCTAAGTCTGAACTCAGGGATAGCTCCTAGCAGACTTGGGGGACCATATTGCTGGAGATTAAGCCTGAGTCTGCTGCATGCAAGGCAAGTGCCCTACCTGATATACTATTTCTCTGACCTGAAATATAAATTTTTCAAAGGGCTACACTAAACTTCTAAAGTGAATTATAATGTTTTAAAGATAAATAGGAAAAAAAAATTAAAAAAAGATAAATAGGGAGGAATACGTCTAAACACATTTTAGCAAGATAATATAACTTTGATCCCTAAGCCAGCAACTACTGCACATACCAAATGCTGAAAAGATGAAAACCTTTCCATTATTGTCAGAAAGTAGACAAGGACGTCTTTACTCTCACTGCCCCATCTCAGCATAGTTATCAAATAATCATATCCTTCTCATAATAATTACCAGAAAAAGGCAAAGAATAAAATAATAACCCAAACAAATTGTGAGTGAAGTGAAACTAATACTATTTGTGACTGATTTTATAATATACAAAGAAAACCTTAAATACTTCACCAACTAAAAATGAGTTTGAAAAATAGCAGAAAAAAATGCAAAATAAATAAATATCTTGCTTTTAATATGTGATGATAGTGAGATGAAAAGCAAATTTAGAAATATACTTTTATAATTTCTAAAACTAATTAAATGGGAAGGTGATTTCAAAAGAAAAAGTGACCAAAATACAAAGACAGTCTACAGAATGGGAAAGGATATTCGCCGAATATACATCCGACAAGGGGTTGATATCAAGGATATACAAGGCACTGGTTGAACTCCACAAGAAGAAAACATCCAACCCCATCAAAAAATGGGGCGATGAAATGAACAGAAACTTTCTCGAAGAAGAAATCTGAATGGCTAAAAAGGCACATGAGAAAATGCTCTACATCATTAATCATCAGGGAGATGCAGATCAAAACCACAATGAGATATCATTTCACACAACAGAGACTGGCACACATCCAAAAGAACAAAAGCAATCGGTGCTGGCACGGATATGGTGAGAAAGGAACCCTCCTTCACTGCTGGTGAGAATGCCGACTGGTTCAGCCCTTCTGGAAAACAGTATGGACAATTCTCAAAAAATTAGAAATTGAGCTCCCATTTGACCCAGCAATACCACTCCTGGGAACATATCCCAGAGAGGCAAAAAAAGTATAGTCGAAGTGACATCTGCACTTGTTTGTTCATTACAGTACTCTTTATAATAGCCAGAATCTGATAAAAACCTGAGTGCCCAAGAACAGATGACTGGTTAAAGAAACTTTGGTACATCTACACAAAGGAGTACTATGTAGCTGTTAGAAAAGATCACGATCACTATCATCCTGTTGTTCGTAGATTGCCTCGAGCAGGCACCAGTAACGTCTCCTTCGTCCCAGCCCTGAGATTTTAAAGTGCCATATTCAAGGCCCTTTCAGGGTTAGGAGAATGAGACCCATCATTGTTACTGGTATTTGGCATATTGGGTATGCCATGGGGAGTTTGCCAGACTCTGCTGTGTGGGCAGGTTACATTCGGTAGCCTGCCACGTTGTCCAAAGTAAGAAAGAGATAAGAAAAGAAGAAGTCATGAATTTTACATACAAGTGGTACTACATGGAAAGTATCATGTTAAGCAAAATGAGTCAGAAATAGAGGGATAGACATAGAAAGATTGTATTCGTCTGGGGAACATAAAGTAACAAAATAGACTAACACCCAAGAGTGGCTAAGTACCAGGAGTTTTACTTCATGGCTTGGAGGCCAGTCACACATTCTAGGGATAAAGGGAGCTCAGATAGAGAAAGGAGCTCCAAATAAAGGGTGTTGGGAGGATCCTCCCAGGATTGGAGACACATGTTGAAAGGAGACTATAGACCAAACATGATTGCCACTCAATGCCTCTTTGCAAACCACAACACCCAAAAGGAGAGAGAGAACAAAAGGGAGTATCCTGCCACAGAGGCAGGGGGGATGGGGGGTGGGGGGGTGGGAGGGATACTGGGACCCGTGGTGGTGGAAAATGGGCACTGGTGGAGGGATGGGTGTTTGATCATTGTACAATTGAAACACAAGCACAAAAATTTGTAAATCTACAACTGTACCTCATGGTGTTTCACTAACAAAATTTTTTTTTTAAAAATGTAAATGCTGGAGAATGGGCACTGGTGGAGGGATGGGTACTGGATCATTGTATAATTGAAACCCAAGCACAAAAATTTGTAAGTATACAACTGTACCTCATGGTGTTTCACTAATAAAAATTTTTAAAAAATTGGAAGGTGATTGAGATCATACCTGGGAGTACCTAGGGGCAATTTCTGGCTCTGTTTAGGAGTGATCCCTGTCTGGAACTCAGAATTAGTATGAGATGCCAAGATCTTATGGGGTCCAGCACAGGCTACGCCATAACTTGACCTTGTGTACTATCATCCTGGCTCCAAAAAAATCTTCTATTTAAATTTCATTTTAAAGAAGGTAAAATTTCTGGAAGAAGACTTAAAAAAAGAGTGGTGTCTATATGTGGAAAATATGATATTACTAAAAAGAAAGGGAATGTGTTCTGAGTTCATGGATAAAAAGAATAAGCATTATTAAAATATACATCCTGGATAAATTTCTAGAAACATATAACCCCCCAAATGGGAATTGGAGGATTGGAGTCGAGAATCCTCCACCCAGATCCTCTAAATTCCAGTAGGCGGGGGTCACACCCACCAACTGGCCCCCTGGCACCGTGTAATCCCATCAGTGGCCAAGACTCAGAGACTATAAAAACCGCTTCCAGAACCGCACGGCCACATTTGCGGCCGCGCGACATCTTATCATGACATCTCATTCCTACTTTGACAAACTGGCAGGCTACCGAATGTAGCCTGCCCACACGGCAGAGTCTGGCAAACTCCCCGTGGCATACCCAATATGCCAAATACCAGTAACAATGATGGGTCTCATTCTCCTAAAGAGCCTTGAATATAATCTCAGGGCTAGGATGAAGGAGATGTTACTGGGGCCTGCTCGAGGCAATTGATGAATAACAGGATGATCTGTGATCTGATCTGTGAACCTCCCAAAACTTAGCAAAGAAAAAAGTATAAAATTTGAACAGACAACCAATTATAAACAATTAAAATGAAACAGTAAATGAAAATCTTTCCAAGAATAAAAAATCCTGATCCAGACAAGTTCACTGGTGAATGCTATCAAAACTTCAAAGTCTTATTACATATATTCTTCGAGTTCTTCCAAAATATATTTTTAAAAACTTCTATGGAGCCAACATTATTCTAATACACAGAGCAGATAGAGATATTACTTTAAAAGTAAACTTCAAATCAGTTTCACTGATGAACACTGAAGCAAAAATTCTTAACAAAATCTTAACAAAAACGTTCAAAAACATATCAAGAAAATCATATACCATGATAAAGTGAGGTTCATACTAAGGGTGCAAGGATAGCTGATATGCAAATAAAGTGATGTAATGCACCATATGTAAACCGTATCATTATATCAATCAATTCAGGCAAAGTTTATAACAAAATACAGTACTCACTTATGATAACAAAATCCTCAATAAAATAGAGATTGAATGATTCTTCATCAAGAGACTAACAGCCATCTTCAATAAACCAACAGCCAATATTGCATTCAACAAGATGCTAGAAAATAGAATTCATTGACTCATCAAAAAGATCATACACCATGACCAAGTATGATTCATTCCAGGGTTGGAAGAATGGTTTAACATTCACAAGTCAATCAACATAATACACCATATCAATAAAAGAAAAGATAAAAACCGTATGATCATATCAATAGATTCAGAGAAAGCATTTGACAAGATCCAGCATCAAATTATGATAAAAACTCTCAATAAAATGGGAGTTGAAAGAACCTCCCCTAATGTAGTCAAAATCATCTACCACAAGCCCACAGCAAGAATTATTCTCAATGGGGAGAGACTAAAGTCTTTCCTCTAAGATCTGGCACAAGATAAGGTTTCCTATTTTCACCATTCCTATTCAATATAGTACCAGAAATACTAGCTACATCAGCCATGGCAGTTAGGCAAGAAAAGGATATCAAGGGCATCCAGATAGAAAGGGAAGAAGTCAAGCTTTCACATTTTTCCTTGTAAAGTTCTACCAGTACCTTATATATCATAAATATTAACCCTTTATCAGATAAATATTGCATAAATAATTTTCCCTTTTCTGACTTTGCAGATGATATGATACCATATAATTTACTCTTTCTCTGGCTTTGCAGATGACATGCAGATGACAAGAAAATTCTAAAATATCTACAAAAAGTTACTGTAAACAATAGATTTGTTTATTAACAGCAGGTTACAAAATCTGTTCCCAAAAGTTCATGGCCTTTCTCTATACAAATAATGAAAGAGAAGAAAGAGTCATTAGAAAAACAGTCCTATTCACAGTGATGCTTCAGAAAATCAAGTACCTCGTAACTAAAGAGGTGAAGACCTATACAGAGAAAACTATAAAACATTACTTCAAGAAATAAAAGAAAATATGAGGAAATGGAAACACATCCCATGTTCATGGATTGGGAGGATTAATATCTTCAAAATGGCAACACTCCCCAAAGCATTATACAGAGTCATGCAGTCCCTATTAGGATACCCATGACATTTCAAAGAAATAGATTAAATACTCTTGAAAATCATATGGATAATAAGCCCCCATTCATATATAAAGCAATCCTTGGGTGGAAAAATGATGGGGGGGGGCATCACCTTTTCCAACTTCAAACTGTGCTACAAGTGGTAGTAATCAAAACAGCATGACATTGAAATAAAGACAAAACTACAGATAAATGGAATAGAGTTGAGTATCCTGTCACCAAACCTCAGATATCTGACCATCTAATCTTTGATAAAGGAGCAAGAAATGTGAAGTGGAGCAAGGAATGACTCTTAAACAAGCGGTGCTGGGGAAACTGGACAACTACATGCAAAAAAAAATTGACTCAAACCTCTTTCTAACACCATACACAAAAGTCAGATAGAAATGAAAGAACAATGTCAATATCAGACCTGACTCCTTAAGATACCTGGAGGGAAATGTGGGAAGAACCCTCAATGAAGCTAATGGAATCTTCAAGGATAAAACAATGCTGACCAACCAAGTGGAAGCAAAGATAAACAAATAGGACTACATTAAACTAAGAAGCTTCTGCATCTCAAAAGCAATGGTGACTAAAATACAAAGATAGCCCACCATTTGGGAAAAAATATTTATGCAATACACATATGATAAAGGATTAATATTCAAGATATATAAGGCACTGGTAGACCTTTACAAGAAAAACCATGGAACCCCATTCAAAATGAGAAGAAATGAACTTAAACTTCCTCAAAAAATAAATACAAATGACCAAAAGACACTTGAAAAAATTAGTCTACATGGCTAATGATCAGGGATATGCAAATCAAAATAATGAGATATCATCTTACACCACAGAAACTGGACCACATTGAAAAGAAGAAGAGCACCCAATGCTGGATGTGATGTGGATGTGAGGAGAACGGGGCTCTTTTTCAATGTTGGGAAAGCCGACTGGTTCAGTCTTTTAGGAAAACAGTATGGGCATTCCTGAAAAAGATAGAAATTGAACTTCCATAGGACCCAGCAATATCACTTCTGGGAAATACCCCAGGGCTCAAAAATCACATTGCAGAAATGCTAATTGCACTTCTATGTTAATTGCAGCAGTATTCACAATAGTCAGCATCTGGGAACAACTCGAATGCCTGAGAACAGATGACTGGTTAAAGAAATGGTACATGGTACATCTACACAATGGAATACTATGAACAAAAGCCAATTCAAAAATGATTAAAGATCTCAATCACGGATCACGAATCACCGATCTCCCGTTGTTCATCGATTTGCTCAAGCGGGCCCAGTAACATCTCCATCGTGAGACTTGTTGTTACTGTGTTTGGCATATTGAATACTTCACGTGTAGCTTGCCAGGCTCTGCCGTGCGGGCGAGATACTCTCGGTAGCTTGCCGGGCTCTCCGAGAGAGGCGGAGGAATTGAACTCGGGTCGGCCATATTGGCTGCTTGCAAGGCAAACGCCTTATCCGCTGTGCTATGGCTCCAGTCCTAAAGATCTCAATATCAGACCTAAATTCATAAAAGCACTTGAATCTGTCTAAGAACAAATGACCTGGATAAGGGAACTATGTTATACATACATAATCGTATATCACTTAGCTACATGAAAAGACAAAAATCACACAATTTGCTGCTGTCCAGATAGAGCTGGAGGGTAGCATACTAAGCAAAGTCAGCCAGAAGGTGAAGAAAAGGTATAGAATGGCCTCTGACATATATAGCACAGGAAGAAGCTTGTTATAGGAATGTCCTAGAAAAGAACTCAAGATTGGTCCTATAGAATTGAGTTTAACATGACAGGGAGACAATGGGTGGGAGGCCTAAGAGGCTGACTGGGGAAGCTGAAACAATGATGGTGAGAAGCAGACACTGATGAAAGCTGTAGGGTTTGAATATTGTACGCATAAAACCCTAACATTAATAGTATTTAACCCAAGAATAGCTGAGATCAGCACCAGGAGGATTACTCCATAACTTAGAGGCCAGCCGGGTATCCTAGAGGAAAGGGCAGTTCAGATAGAGAAGGGAGCACCAAATAAAGGATGTTTGGAGGATCCTCCCAGGAAGGGAGATGCATGTCGAAAGTAGACTATGGACTGAACATGTTTGCCACTCAATGCCTCTTTTGCAGACCACAACACCCAAAAGGAGAGAGAGAACACAAGGGATTGCCCTGCCACAGAGACAGGGGGGGATGGGGGGATGGGGGTGGGGGGATATTATCCATGGTGGTGGAAAATGGGCACTGGTGGAGGGATGGGTATCTGATCATTGTATAATTGAAACCCAAGCACAAAAAATTGTAAATCTACAACTGTACTTCATGGTGTTTCACTAATAAAAAAAATAGTATTTAAATCATGTCGACTAAAATAAACAATAATAATAAATATGTTATTAATATTAATAAGAAAACCTAAGGGTGAGCTTGCTACTAAAGCTCTAATGACTTTCAAAGTCAATTAGTTACAAAATTAAAAAATCAGACCCAAATATGTTTATCTTAATTCACTCTGAATGTTCATACTTTAAAAAGCCATAAAATGATATAAAATAATAAAAAACTAATGACCATAATTATGCCATCCCTCCCACAAATTTTGAGTCAATAATATAAAAAACAATAATATAGGAAGGCACTATCAATAGTCAAATTTACTTTTTAATTTTGCACGTTTATTGAAATGCATTATTACCTATGATACGTGGACTACTTTTGAGGCTTTTCATTTTTATACAGTCACCAAATCCTAAGACTTAGCAAACAGCCACTCATTTCCTAAGGCATGAATATTGAATATAAGAGTGGACAGCTGAGAGAGGTCCATGAGAGGGCAAAACAACGGGAAAATGTGATGCTGGACCCATGTGGCAAACCAGCACCCAGGCTGTCTCCCAAGAATTTTGGCTGAAATCAGTTTATTTTGATAAAGCATGCCTCTGAGATATTGATCTTCCAGTACTAATTGCCCCACATGGATTTGTCAAGGCATCAGTAATTTCCAAAGATCTAATTTCAGATGACAAGGCAAGAGGAAAATATTTCAATGTCACCCAACTTGAAATGAAAGGTAGTTTTAACTTGGTCTTGAACACAAGCACAATTGTATTTTTGTGTGAACTGATACCAGGCAAGGATATCAACAAATTCAAGAAGATACAAACATATCTTTCTTTTTACTAGAAGTTTTGGTTTCTCTGAATATCTGCTGTTGAAGCTGTTTAACTTTCGGAAAAATACCAGCAATGATATACTTCGTTCCTTTACATCATTTTGGGGCAAGAAACATCTCTATTCAAATAAGTAGTTTGTCTGCCAAAAAGATTAAACCAAGCAATACCTAATATTGAAATTAAAGATACTTAATATTGTAAGTTAAGTGGAGGAAAGTTATTAGAAAGGAACTCAGAAAGTTACAGCCAGCCTCTGACAGTAAGAAGGCATAAATACACCAGCCTCTGTCATTTTGACATCAATTGACTAATTTGCTCCAGGTTTTCTTGAGGTTTCTTTTAGTGTATTTATAACCACAAAGCATTTATTTTGGTCCCAAGATAAAACGCCTTTTACGCAATGGTGCATATTTCTAAGGTAACAATGTTTCCACTGTTAAAACTGCCACTAAGGCGGGGAGGGGGGAGATACCACCTACCCCACTTATTTTGTTGGGCATCAGCTTTATCAAAATACGTTTTGGAACTTAACCTAATTTCTATTGCACAGTTGCTAGTTTAAAGGGGGAAAAATGCTTTTCCAATGATTTCATCTTTTCTGATATCATGAAGAAGGAAAATATCTTAGACACCAATGTCCTAGGACATTCTATTCTCTAACCTGGTACCCAGAACTCATGCATGCTGGATTAGACACAGGGAAGAGGCAGATGTCCAAAAGATAAGTGAATCCAGATGTTTTTCCTGCTTTTTATTAATGTTGTGCTCCAGCTGTTCCATCTTTATAATGGTAAAGTCTCAATCCAAACAAAGGATGAATTAACCTGAAGTTAGAGGTGTTCTGGAACATTTAAGGGCCAAATTACTATTTTGTACATGTGAAGGTTATTTTAAAAGTAGGGTAAGAAATTTTTACGTATTGACAGCTTTCAGAAGGAGATAGTTGTTGAGCCTTATTCTCTGACTGGAAAATAAGACAAACCTCATGACCGTATTGGTCAATGGGCAAATCCTCAATTGTCCTCAATTAAAACTGTCCCCAAGAAAATCCCAAAAGAGAGATAGAGTGCAAATATGTGGGTTTTTTTAAAGCCTTTCACACACACACAAAAGAATTGACCACAAGAATGAGCAAAGTATAACAATAGCAAAACAAATTAAAAGTAGTACCAGCCTTCACTTTGCTGGAAGCTACATGCAGCTCAACGATGACAAGTAAGATGTTCATTCCTCGTCTAAAAAAGGTTTTCCTAGGACAGCTGGAGGGCATAGCTCAGTGGTATAAACATCTGGTTTGATGTACCTAGGCTCCTTGGAGCCATGGGCCGGTGTTCTGGTGTGATTTACTTAACTCTTTAGCTTTAGCAGAACGACATAGAATTCCCAACATTTTAGTGTTCATTTTCCAAGAAGTTTGGGGGAAGATATGCAAATCCTGACTCTTCTTAGAAGTAAAACAAAAAAAGTTCGATAGCTTCTCTTTTCCTTGGTTGTTTACTCTTCAGGCAAATGGGTGAAGAGCACTTTATTTCTCTGGGTCCATGCAAAAATGAAATGGATCTGAGAATGTCTTAGCCCATAGTAAATGAACAGAAATGTTTCTCTCTATGCCACTCACAATAATAACTTTTATATAATAAGCCTATAAGAAGTTCCATCCCCATACAGGAGGTATGAAAGACTACCTTTAAGGAGTCATAACATGCAAACCAGTACTTTGGTAAAGGCAAATCAGCAGAATTTCTTTCACAAGTGCTCTCTTAAGCATGATATATCCTCCATTCACTAAATCATCTCTTTCAAATACATATTGAAGTACTTGATATGTGGTAAGTACTGGGAAATACCAAAGCAGTAAATCAGATGCTTACAAGTGGTTTAGGAGTTTAGGGGAAAGAGACAGACTTGTACACAAACAGTTACTATGTAGAAGGGCTAATGACACAACTATTTTTACAACTATTTAAAGACAACGTATGAGATAATTCCTTTTACTTCCCAGCTTATTTTGCCAATGTCAAGACTCATGAAGATAGTTTCCTGAAATCAGATAGCAAGAATAATATTTATTATCATATCATATCTCCTATCTGCCATGTTATCCATTACAAAGTTACTAAAAATATTATTTCATAAGAAACAATTAACAGAGTACCTGCCTATATAAAACACTACTGTTGTTATGTTTGTGATGGCCATTATAATATAATCAAATGACAATATAATAGTGTCATGAAGTACCTGAGAATGACATGTCCCAATAATCTTAAAAATGGGTCAAGGGTACTGAAGATATTCAGGGGAGACAAGGTCCAATTCCATCTACACAACCCCAAATCAGGTGCCTGATTAATTCAACCTTAACCCCAAGATCAAGGGCATAAGAATATCTTAACTAGAGATGCTCTAAAAAGTAAATTATAAATAGTTACCTTCAAAACATTTCAAAGGAAATACTACAAATAGTTCCTCGTTATATTTATTAGGAGATCCTGAAATTCTTTTAGCAGGAAACTCGGTTTGATAATGACAAACATCCTTGAGATACCATGTATTTCTTTCTTTTTATTGTTGTTTTGGGGCAACACACAGCTGTACTCAGGACTTCCTACTGGACCTGTGCTCAGAGATAACTCCTCCCAGGACTTGGGGGACCACATAGGATGCCAGGGATAAGACCCAGATTGGCCACATGCAAGGCAAGTGCCTATATGCTATATTACCTGTAGCCTCAAACATGTATTTCTATAAAACAGTGGTCCACAATGGCAAGAACAGTTTGCTCCTTCTTGGACAGGATTATTTGTAATATTTAGATATTGTTTTGCTCATTACAGTTCAGTGAGAGAGGATGGAGGGAGTAAAAATGCTTTAGGAATCTGAAATATAAAGACAGAAATGCCACTAAGCATCCTAAAGCAGAATTTTCTGGTTCTGTCATTACTGCCAACATTGAGAAATATTTCCCTTAATTAATTTACACTTATTTAGAACTCCTTAACTAGACATCCCCATACATTATCTTTTTTGTCTAATATCAAACTGTGATGCAAGCAATTGAGTTACACTATGTCTTCCTTAAACAAGAATAAAGTGATGAGAGTTAAGAAACAGATATTGAGCAACAAAGAATTTACTCCTTAAGGAATAAAAATAAATGAGTTGTTAAGAAAGTTTTAAAATCCTATTTTATATTTTATGCAAAGATAACCTCAGTATATTTCCTTGAAGCAAACTTTAAAAAATTATGTGTAATACAGACATTTAGATGCTTTATAAATTTCCATGTGAGAATACTTTTAATTTTAGATTAAGAATGCATTTTGTAAAAATCGTGAGAAATAATAAGCTACACTTTTGAAAATTCAAGAATTGAACAAATTATTTAACAAAATATTGTGTCTATTATATGCCCCAAAAGATTTGAAGTGCTTGAAATGTATCAATTAAAAAATAAAATTATTGTATCGCAGAGGTACACATTCAGTCAAGTTCTGGGTAAAATTTAAAAAATTCTTGAAGAGAACTTATTTCCTCTATACATAGAATTCTATACATAGAATTTTGTATCCTTCATACCTTTCAACTCTATAAAGGATATTTTGTTTTAAAAGATCTTTTACCTATATTAGCAATGAATATATATCCAAGTCAACAAGCAATTGGACACATTATATGAATGAGTCAATCTTTTACAGAGTTGAATCAGAAATTATGATTATATATATAGAGAACCTACCCATGGAAATCTAAATTTGGGTGCATTTTTCTGTTCCAGGAAGATAAATGAAGACTGAGGAATAAAAGCAATAGTCTTTGACTTATATTTTAGGAGGAATCAACCAACAAATAGCTCCAGAAATATCCTACTCTGATTGTGCTTATAATAATTTAATTGTGTATTTCTTTTGGGTTAGTACTACACTTGGAAGTCCAATACTACTTATCTTTAATTCTTCCTAATTAGCTTCAGTGATGATAGCACTTAATCATGCCAGTACTATTCCCAGTTTTGGAGAAACTAATGAAATCTTGGGACAGATTTTGGACACTAAAGGACAGTCCCTGAACATATTTTGAAAGCGTGGAACATACGCAGATAGATAAATTTTACTACCTTCAGGCAGCTCTGCTGGGATCTGTCCCTAGGGAGGTAGGAAATCTGAGAGATTTGACTCTGTCCTCATTTATTTATTTTTTGTCTTTTAAATACATATTTACTCAAATATTCTTTCCAAAATTATAGAATTATTTTATCTCCTCAACTCCACATTGCATATAGAGACTATTTTTTAATTTTTGTATTAAAGCACCATTATTTACAAAGTTATTCACAGTTGAGTTTTAGACATACATTATTGCAGAACTGATCCAATCACCAGTGTTAACTCCCCTCCATTAATGTTCCCAGGTTCCCTCCCTTGTCCCTCCCCAACTTTCCACCCTCCCCAGCCTGCTCTCAGGACAGACACCTATCTAAATTCAGTTGTTAATATTTGGGTCTCTTTATTTCAGTGTTGTTGACTCTGTGGAAAGGTTATTTGGCTTTGTCCGTCCTTAATGCCAGGTTTGTACCTTAATCTCCTGGCTGGACTCAAAAGAAACTGTGTTTAAATCATCTTTCCTTGGGAACATTTAGCACAAAACTTGGCATTGAAAAATATCATGGATATAAAGTTAATCCATATAATTTTAAGGACCTGAGTGGAATGAGGAGATAAACTATTAAAATATTGAAAATCTCAGGTAAATAAAAACAAATTATTAAGCTATTTTGGGAGTGGGAGGTATTTATTTTAGGCCAAAATCCAAGAAAAGCACCTCTCAACCCACATTTAATCATATAATCTTCTATTGTCAGGTTCAATATTACTAAGATTTAAGGCCCCTGTCTTCTTTAAAAAGCTAAAGTCTTAATTATTTAAATTTTTGAGTTTCTAAGACACATGCACTCTGTGAGGAGAATCGAAGACTCATAAAAGGTCTGTCACCAGTGAGGCACACTGCACTTCTGCATGCTAAACTCACCCGAAATTAAAAGATTTAAATGTTCACCTTAAAATGTTCACTTTAGATTTAGAGTATTGGAGTTCAAAATGAATAACTATTTATGGATATAACACAAATGTAAAATTAGATATAAATATAGATATAGAATTTGACATTAATATAGCAGTATTTATGTCTTACAGATATTTATACTTACTATATTCACAGCACAAACTAAAGAAACAGAACAGTGAGGCCAATGTCAAAGACATTTGAAAAATGAAATGAGGCAAGTTCCTAAATCCTCTTCCTTCCAGTAAGTACCAAGCAAGTACCAAGTACAATTTATGGGTATAAAGTTTGTACCCAGATGTTCTGGATCCCCCTGACTATGTCAGAACTGTAATAACTCTAACAGACTATTACTCAAGCGAGGGAAACTATTAGTTTCTCTTCCATCTCCAGACCTTCCCATCAATACAAATATTTATCAGGCACCTTCACATTGAAATTCCATGACATCTTTAAGCAAAGGATCAGAGCTTGCTAATCAGGGCAAAGATGGACTTGAGGGACCCTAAAGAAATCTCAAAGGGATATGGTGCTGCCAGCAGGTCAATCTGTACCTGTGAGGCTAGTGCATCAGCAGCCCGATGGCACCATCAGACTTTCAGATACACCATAATTGCTGCTGTGCCTTTGGCCAGACCCCAAAAACTTGAGGCAAATTTTACCAAGAAAGTAAACGGGCAAAAGTTAGGTATGTGGGAGACACACTCACAAACCACCTCCGGCTCAGCTATGTAATTGGAGGCATGGTCTCTCTGGTTCCTGATCGAACTGCTTAATGGTCATGATCCCAGAGACTCAGAAACGAATTTTGGAACCCAAAGACTTTTGGCAGAAATGTGTCCTGTTCCTGCAGTAGGTTACTGGTGCTGGGCGACTCCAGGTGGGAATAGACTTCATTCCTTGGCCTGTTCCCCCTGGCAGCCCGGTGACCACCATCCTTCAGAGGCCACTGAACAGTCAGGTTTGGGCCTGCAGTGATGAGACACACAAGGCCTCACCAGATGGGGGTGGACCTGGCCCTTTCCTTCCCATCTCAATGAGACCCCGAATCGCCGCCTACAAATCCCTTTCTGCCTCCTGATCAAGCTGCTTAATGGCTATGATCCCAGAGACTCAGAAACAAATCTCAAAACTCAGCGGCTTTTGGTAGAAATGCATCTGGACCGTATACAAGGTGGCCACCTCCTCAGAGCTTATTGGAAAGCCAGGTATGAGCCCACGGTGATGGGGCAACTACAGTCTCATGGGAAGGTGGGCAGTAACGGCTCGTCTTTCAAGCCCTACCGAGGTCACGAGTTGCCCTCCACGAGTGGCTTTCTGGCACGGCCACGGCTCCAGAGGCAACAGGACTTAATCCAGAGCCCGGTAGCTTGCGGTGGAAAAGTGAATGGACCATGCGTTAAACTACAGCTCCATGCCTCCCCGGGAGGGAAAGGGTGCTGCTCCCTTTTGCCTTCCTCCCCCACCGCCCCTGGCAGCAAGGTGTTAGCTGCCTTAGTGCTTATAGAAAAGCCAGATTTCAGCCAGAGGTGACAAAATTATGAAAAAAATAAAGATATCTCAAAAGACTGGAGCTCATGCTATATACAGGAGCCCCTCTAACTGGAGCATGGAGCTAGATGTAGTCCTCAAATGCCCTTTTATGTGACTCCCAAAAGACAATACATATAAATAAGAAAAAATACTTTGAGCTGAGAATTTACAAAATCAATTGAGGAAGAAGAGAAATAGTACAATGGACTAAGGCCATTACCTTGCATGTGGCAAACTTGATTTGGATCCCTGGTACAGAGGATCCCCCAAGCATCAACAGGAGTAGCCCCTGAACACAGAGCTAGGGGTAAGCCGTGAGCACCACTGGGCTTAATTTTAATTTTTAAAATTTTTTTTGCTTTGTTTTGGGTCACACCAGCGATGCTCAGGGGTTCTCCTGTCTCTGCACTCAGGAATTACACCTCGAGGTCTTAGAGGACCATATTGGATACTGGGAATCGAACTTGGGTCAGCCGCATGCAAGGCAAACACTCTACCCGCTGTGCTATCGCTCCAGCCCCTGGGCTTAATTAAAAAAAAAATTAAACATATCAAATTTCTGTAACTTCTAAGATTTAAGTCTAAGAGGTCACATTCAAATGACCCCACAATACCACTTCTGGGAATATATCCCAAGAGTAAAAAAGCACAGTAAAAATGACATCTGCACCTGTATGTTCATTGCAGCACTGTTCACAGTAGCCAGAATCTGGAAACAACCCAAGTGCCCAAGAACAGACAACTGGTTAAAGAAATCTTGGTACATCTATACAGTGGAATACCATGCAGCTGTTAGAAAAGATGAAATTATGGAATTTTCTTATAAGTGGATGGTCATGGAGAGTATCATGCTAAGTGAAATAAATCAGAAAGAGAGTAACAGACACAGGATGACTGCACTCATTTGTGGAATATAAAATAACACAATATGAGACTGAAACCCAAGGACAGCAGACAAAAAGAATATTTCTCCATAGTTAGAAACCTGTCTCATGAGCTGGGGGAGAATGCAGCTGGAATAGAGAAGGCATCACTAAGTCAATGATGGTTGGAGGAATCGGTCGGGATTGGAGATGTGTGCTGAGTGTAGATAAAGGACCAAACGTGATAACCTCTCAGTATCTATATTGCAAATCATAATGCCCAAAAGTAGAGAGAAAGTATGGGGAAAATCGTCTGCCATAGAAGCAGAGGGAGGATTGGAAAGGGGGGGGGGTTGTACCGGGGACATTGATGGTGGAGAATGTGCACTGGTGGAGGGATGAGTGTTCTATCATTGTGTGACTGAAACTCAAACCTGAAAGCTTTGTAACTGTATCTCACAGTGATTTAATTTAAAAAAAATCCTAAACTTTGTTTAGGGAAGCCTGGGATAGGTATCAAGCTCTTTAATGAACAGAGCGGTTGAAAGAAAAGAAAAGTAGGTGGTGTATTTAGATCTTGAAATTGGAGTATTTGTGGATGGTCAGAGGAAAACAAATAATTTGAGAGATAATTTTAAATATTGTGTGAGAAATAATTTTAAATGTTTTTCCTGTTTACTTTTGTTTTATAGGAAGTTGTTTCTAGTAGAAGATCTTCATCAAACATCAATTTAGTGTCACAATGACCAATAATGTTCTGGAAATGAAAAACAGAATGAATGAAAACATGAAAAACAGAATGAATGTACAGAGTTATGGGTTACAATATTATAATGTGCTTAATAAAAATGTTCAAGTGTTTGACCTACAGGGACATTTATGACATGCATGTTAAGATAAAAATACTGTAAATTTTCTTGATTTTTTTTGAGCAAGAGACATTGTCATCTTCTGACTTAACACTATCTTTCCAAAGGAGTCAACCTGGCAGGTGAGGGCATCAGGTGATTTAGGTATTCACGGGTCAGAGTTGTGACCTTTCAAGTACCTAAACTTCCTGAGTCACATTTTACCTATCAATAACTGGGGAGTACTGCTAACTACTTTCTAGAGTGTCTGTTATAATTTATTCCAAATAAAAGTAGCAGTATTTAGTGTAATTATTTCTACAGAGTAAGAAATAAGTGCACCAATCCTACTCTCAGGCTTTATTCAAGGGGGAAAACCACTTTTCATTGTTTGCTGTTTTCTTATAAATAGACAGGGTCAACTCTCAAGAGCTTCCAGGAGCAGGACACTGTGACATTATAAAGTGCTTTTCTGCTGTCAAATTAATGAAGGATCACTCCTGTTCCCTCTCCCTAGTCAGCCCAGCTAGCTTAGAGAAACATTAGAACATTTCCAAAAAAACAAAGAAGCAGCTCTGTATAAAAGAATTTTTCTCCAGTTTAATGACTGAGTACTATTGTAAATTACTCAGTCTATTTACATTTATATTTCTTTAGAAGGGTGGTAGTAATGGTGATGAGGATATTGGAGAGATATCCTCTCAATAAGAAATGTTGCCCTAAGGTAGAAAAGAAAATGTTTCTCATCACCCCATTTGTCCAATGGCAGGCTGTGTATGCCAGGAGTGTGTGCAGGGGGGCTAAAAACGAGTTATATCGAATTCTGTCTTATGGAGTACACTGAAAAAATGGAATACCTTTTCTCATAAAGAATATCTAACCAGTAGATTTATTTTGGCTTTTTTTGGTGAGGGTAAATGTAGAAAAATATTTTACTTAAGATAGCTTATTTTGTGATGCATAATACATAAAACCAAATTGAACATTCATAGTGTTACTTGATGAAAATCTTGGCTTTTATCAGCTCGATGACATTTACTCTATCCCTGAGCAATTTTAGATAAGCGAAACCAGCAGCTGGGGAGACCCCAGCTGTAACTAAGCCTGATGTCCTTGCTTCATCTAAGAGAAAGCCCATGGGGCTGAATCCAAGTATCCAAATAAAGAGAAAATATTTTCCACTACCAAGGACAGATAATATGAGTTATGTTAAATTCAGTCTCAGTGGAATTCTTACTTGAATTGTCTTGCTTGGAGGTAAACCGAGGTCACTGAATATTGCCCTATGAAATTTATCGAGAAGGCTGTTCCATTTTCAGTAATTATCTCTATTATAAAAATAAATCTATAGGATCAATAGAGATAGTGAAAGAGGTCTATCAAAGCAGGCCAAACCCATGTCGGGTCAAAGCTATGACATGACCACTGAGATGTCCCAGTCAGAAATGTTTCCCAAATATTAGAATTTATACCTCTTCCTGGGAACATGGTAATTCATAAAATAAATAAAAAGATAAAACCATTTTTATGTTTATATCAGTTTATATCGGGAAGGAACAACTGTTTGGAAAATTAGTGGCTTTAAGTCAGACCTTATATTCCCAGATTCATCGTCAACATATTTAGGGAATCAGGGAAAAACTTTAAAACAAGATCTCCAAAGAATCTGCAGTATCATGTTCACTGACCTTCCTGAATCCCTATTACACTGTGGTAGTAAAACTGAATATCCTTTCTTCTTCCTTCCTTCCTTCCTTCCTTCCTTCCTTCCTTCCTTCCTTCCTTCCTTCCTTCCTTCCTTCCTTCCTTTTCCCTTTTCTGCTCCCCTCCCTCCTTCCTTCCTTCCTTCTTTCCCTCCGTCTCTCCTTCCTGCCTTCTTCCATTCCTTTCTTTTTCATTTCCTCCATATACCTATAGACCTACTTCTCTATCATCAGTTTTTTTTTGCCTTCTTCTGTCATCTTTAATCACCTAACTACCTATCTAAAATCGATTTTGTCTTATCTACCTATATATCTACTTGTATATCTATCTTTAGCTCAAGCAGAATAAGACCAAGCATCTCCAAGTGTGGACTCTATAAAGTAAATAAATATAATTAAATTATATAATCTATATATCTATATTGACCTAATCTGTCATTTAAAATTCTCACTGTGGCCCAGAGAAAGAGTCAGCTGCTAAAGTGTTTGCCTTGCATTGCAGCCAGGCAAGGCCTAATCAATCAGGGCACATATGGGTCCCTGAGTTCCACCAAGAATGATTCTGAGCACAGAGTCATGAGTATACCCTGAACATCATGGGTTGTAGCCCTCAAACAAAAAAAAAAAGTCTCAATATTCAATTATTTCTTTCTCTCAGGCTTGAACTCTTTTTGATCCTTTAAACTCCTCTTTTAATCTTTTTTGTCTTTTTCTCATTAATGTAATTTGGTTTCTTATCATATCATTGTACAACTTCTATCAATTTCCTAAATGATAAAATTATGTCATAGAGCATTGTATTATGTTTTTTATATTCCAAAGCACCTATTTGTTTCCTCAGTAGCTATATCCTTTCTTCAATATACCCCCTTTCTTCATACTTCAAATGCGAAGTAAAAGATGAAAATTCTTTTTCTAAAAATTTTCCCAATGCCACTTTCTTAATGGAATATCTTATTGTATCTAGATTCATTTAGGAATAGTATTAAATTCATTTCTGAAGATTCAGTTGAAGCACTGTGACATTTAAAAGCTATAAACAGGAAAATATGATTCTTCTGCCATGTGAGAGGAAAATAAAGATATTTTTAGATATATTAAAGCTCAAAAGAATACAATCAAAATGTGTTTCTGAGAAAAATCATTGAGAAATGTAGCAAGTAAGAAAAAACTTGAGTAGGTCCTCAAGAAGGGAGAAGAGATGCTAAAACAGGAATAGTAGTAAGTCCTCACTATAATCCTACACGTAGGTAAAATATCAAGTAAATATTAGCTTTGCTGCTGCTAATGTGAAATTAGTTTTTATAAGAATATTAAAAGTATAAGTTATAATTGTATGGGCTGGATCAATAGCACAGTGGTAGGGTGTTTGCCTTGCACGCAACCAGCCCGGCTGAGCCGGGTTCAATTCCTTCGCCCCTCTCAGAGAGCCCGGCAAGCTACTGAGAGCATCTCGCCCACACAGCAAAGTCTGGCAAGCTACCGGTGATGTATTCGATATGCCAAACACAGTAATAAGAAGTCTCAAAATGGAGACGTTACTGGGCCCGCTTGAGCAAAATCGATGAACAACAGCAGGATAGTGACAGTGACAGTGACAGTGTTGATTGTTTAGAAGACGCTATTGGGCTACACTAGCATGTGACAGGAACGAATGGAGATGTTACTGGTGCCCGCTCCAGCAAACCGATGAGTAACGGGATGTCAAGTGGTCAAGTGATAAGTTATAATAATTGGACAGCTAATAGGAATCTGAAGCAAAATATCAGATTATTGGGTTCAGAGAGATAGTACAGCAAGACTTTGCCTTGCATGCAACCAACCTGGATTCAATCCCTCGTATCACATATGGTCCACTTAGTGCAGAGCCAGGAGTAAACCATAAATAGAATAGTGTGTGTTCCAAACTCCAAAAAATAAATAATTTAATTAATAGATAAATGTCAGATTATTTCATCAAAACAAGTCTTTCCTGAGGGAAAAATTGGCTAATCAGTGATGTAGAAAAATTCAAATAGATAAAAGGTATTATCAGATATTATTTTTTTCAAAAAAGAAAGATAATGTCACAGTTTTACTTTCATAATTCTAACAGCTCCATTAAAAATGTAAGCACAATGTGCTAGAGTACACATGAGGTGTATAGTTTTTCAACTACTTAGACATAAAGAAGAAACAGAAAATGTACATAACTTACTAGGTTAGAAAAGAGAGTAAGCTAAAACTAAAATATGGAAAATACATATAAGTAAAATAAAATATTCATGGTGATATTAACACTAGCTCAATGTTTACTAGCTCAAATATTAATTTTGTTGTAGCTTCAAACATGTATATATATATATATATATTAACTTTGTTTCAGCAGTTTTGCTTCTCAAAATTCATCCCTCAGACAAAATTTAGATTAGTGCAAATATATGTTTGCAAGGATAATCTTTACTGCAGTTTGAATACCAGAATCAATAAATAAGGCAAAATAGATTATTTTATAGTGTTAGAATAAGATCTAGAGTTACTTTAAAACAATAAATTATATCCATGTAATATAAAAAGTATATAAAAAGTTTGAGATATATGTTGAAAACATTTAACTTTTATAATAATGTAGTTTTACTGTCATTCTAGGTACAATTTTAAAGGGACAATAAACACTATTGCGTCATCGTGATACCTCCATCAGTTAAAAACTGTTCCAACTATAAGAACTCAGTTATAAAAACTCAAATGACCTACCTATAGAAAACTCAGCATCTTTCTGGAAGTGTTTGCAGATTCCTAACCTTAAATAACCTACATTTGTTCCCCCTCTGGTTCAGATGTCTCTAGTATGGTGTCTTGTCCTTTTACTCACATGCAAGCTCTTAATCTAATAGCAATACTTTTCCATGTGGTAGAAATTGAAGGTTCAAAACTCAGTCACAGTTGTAGGAAAAAGAGGATCACAATTCTTCTGTTTATGGAACTCTGAACTCTTCACCCATCTGCAGCACACCAACAGCTCCTGTAGTCCTTATACCAATCTTTCCTTCTGTATAAGTCTTTAATGATAATTTCCCCACCATTCTTATAAAAGATATTGATTTTTTAAATCTTCATTAAAACACAGTGATTTAGTTATTCCAAATAGAGTTGTTTCAGGCATTCAATGTTCTAATAACTGTCTTATCTCCAATACTCCCAGTCAATCCCCCCAACGCACATAGCCTGCCCCCTTAACAGGTACAAAAAAAATTTACTTCATATTGCCACTCGAGCAAAATCGATGAACAACTGGAGGACAGTGGACAGTGGATTGCTTGCTCCAAAGAAACTTAGAGGAATGGCAAAAGCAATTAGCTAAAAATAAATTTGTGATAATTGTCACGGTCACGGTCCTCCCGTTGTTCATTGATTTTTTCGAGCGGGCCCAGTAATGTCTCCATCATGAGACTTGTTGTTACTGTGTTTGGCATATCAAATACATCACGGGTAGCTTGCCAGGCTCTGCCGTGCCGGCGAGATACTCTCGGTAGCTTGCCGGGCTCTCCGAGAGGGGCAGAGGAATCGAACTCAGGTCGGCTATGTTGGCTGCTTGTAAGGCAAATGCCCTACTGCTGTGCTATCGCTTTAACTATGTAAATGAAAACTAAAGTCCTTTAACAAAGTATATTTTAATATAATGCTTTCATAGATATGTTTTCAACTCAAATATAAAATATATTGAATTAAATTTTATTTTGTAATTAGATCTTATTACAGTAATGATTCTGTCTTTTGTGTCATTTATAAAATTATTTTTAAATTTTTTGATAATATATTTTAGAGTAAAGCTAACAAGTGTAAAATTTAGTAAGAGTGAAAGCAAGAAAAATTAAAGAGAAAAAACTTGAATAGGCCTATAAAATATAGAGTGTTTTTTTTTGTTTGATTTTCTGTTTGAGGGGTTCATAGCCAGTAGTGCTCAGGGCTCCTGGCTCTTCACTCAGGGATCGCTCCTGCTGACTGGGCTCAGGGGACGATATGGGATGCCAGGAATCGAATCTGGGTCGGCAGACTGCAAGGCAAGCATCTAACAGACTGTAGATTGTTCCCAGTCCTAATAAATACAAAGTATTTTAGCCTAAGAAAGAAATATTGAAAAGTCTAATAAGATAGAGTACAATAATATAAATGAGATCTTATTTACTATTAAAATAAGAAGAAAGCCTGTTAGAAGCTCAGCGTAAACATACCTTCCTTAATCTAGTAGAGGACAACCATTAAGCATCATCAGTGAGTGCCATATTCAGTTCCACATGAAAATGATTCTGAAATAATGGCAATTTTACAATGTTCTACCATTTTGTTCATGTAGATAGTATATATCTCTGTCTTATTTTATCCTTCAGTGAAATTTTACTATGGTCTTTATATAGGCCATCTATATTTTTTAAGTATTTTACATTCTTCTTACTGTTGGATTGAAATATTTGTTTTAAATTTTGATTAGGTTGTGAATATTGATTATAAAAGAAGTTGGTATTGTACATTGATTTTATAATCAAAAATTTATTGTATTTTTATAATAACTTTTAGATTTTTTTCTCTGAAATTCAATCCAATTATTCATTGAATTTTCTAGGTATGTAGGTAATAGATATTCTGTTAATGATGAAATATTTTGTTAATGATTTTATTGTTATTGCCTAGAGACTTTATTTAATTTTTACTACATTGTCTATCAACTCCAATATATCACTAAAGACTATTTGCTAAGCTGACCATTTTCATCTGCTTTCTGGATATTTTCATTTTAAAATGTGTGTGTTCAACTTGTTTAACTCAACTAGAATTTTTCTCCTTCTTAATTATCAGGAGGTGATAGTAGTATAACTGTTTGAGATTTGTATCAACAATGAGATTTGTGTGAGTGTTTGAGATTTATAAAAGCAACAAAATATTTGTACATTTCTCTGACCCTTAATGGCTTGAGTATTTCTTAGACTTGCTATTTATTGGCTGCAAAATAATTCATTCACAAAATCAAGGCAAGAAGATGAGAGGTTAGAGACAAAGTTGTTCCTCCTTTTTTTTTCTTTATAAAAAATAGGTTTTTTTTTTTTTTTGGAGTGCACCAGGGTACTGCAGACACAAATTGTAGACAGACTTTATTATTATGGTCACAACCAAGAGTGAGAAACTTAGAAAATAAGTATCTAAGTAGAATCCCAGAAAGGATGTTTGTATTTTTTAACAAGGGAGAAAGGAGTAATGAATAATGTGTAGAAACAACAATGTCTGACACACTGGATTCAAGAAGACTAAAGTTTCAGAAATTATTTATTAAAAATGTGTGCTGTAATTTTCTGATACATAACTGCATCAGTCCTAGGAAACTGTTTTCTATTCATGGGTTGATGAGGTCTTAAAGCATCAAGAATGAATGTCACCTATTATCAAAATTCTTGTAGTATCTGTTGAGAACACAATGATATATGTTTGATTTTCAATTTATACATTGATATAGGGGAACAGACTCTTGAGTCATTTTAGAAACACTGGAATAAGCCATACTTAGAATGTTGTTATTTTTAATCCAATTATTAATTTAATTTGAAAATAACATAATCAGAAGTTTTACACAGATATTTAGACATGGCACACTGAAAAATGCAAGCTTTTTTTGGTTGACTGGCATGTTGTAACAATCTTTATGCTGACAAACATGCCCCTGCCTGCTGTTACTAACTGGATTCCATAGGACGTCAAAAGAACACCTAGCCACCCACCTACAACATGGTCGGATTTCTTTGTCAAGACTCTGAAAGAATGGTTTGATGCCCTTCATGTTCCTGGAGTCAGCAGACGGCATTGGGCTACACTAGCACGCGACAGGGACGAATGGAGGCATTACTGACGCCCCCTCGAGCAAATTGATGAGGAACGGGATGACAAGTGATACAAACAATTTACACATGAAGTTCATCATTGTGTTTCTCTTGTTCACTTATTTTGTAAATACTCATAATATTAGTTTTTGAACTTTTCCCCTTTTTCCCTATGTTAACATTTAAAAGGAATCTATCCCTTAAATTTTGTTAGAGCTTCTTATTTTTAATAACTTAGGCCTGTTGCTTTATTAAGAAAAGAGAGATGTATGACAAATATAGGAGCAGTGAAAGGTATATTCAGTTGCAAGAGTAACAATGTAAGAGTCCAGAAGTAAGATGAAGAGCAAAATTCCAGAAGCAGCTTATGTGAACTAGTAACAGAGCACATGAACACCAGCTGAATTTTGGCCATCATTCCTCAAGTCTAGCATTACCTGATTATGAGGAACAGGTCTAGATAGCTTTTTCAGATACTCTTTATAGGAACCTGTATTGCAAAAAAACTTGTTTTTCTGTCCTTGAGCAAGGAACTCGGATACAGTTGCCCCGAGTTGCAAGTCACGAGAAGGGTGGGGGTCAGACCAGATAACCAGATGTCTTTCACAAGACCCATGTCATGAAACCCATGACTGCCCTAAAAACCAGGACATTCCTAAGCACTGACGCATATGAGGACCTTTAAACTATAGGCTAAGGAGTGATGTACTTTTAAATGGATTGGTTAGGGAAGTATGTGTTGTTACAAATCTATTGGCTATGAAATGTGCGGCCTCTGCTATAATGGCCAGTGGCGGCCTATATAGGATCTCCTTTGAAGAAGCTCGGGGTCTTGCCCAACCTGCTGGACCTGTGTGTCTGTGTAGGCAGCTCGACCCTGGCTAGCCAGTCTTACAATAAATCCTGCTTGCTGTTTGCAGTCTCTAGAGTCTCTTTGTCATTAAAGGGAGATCTCAATCTGTGCCCTAACACGATTCTCCTGCTACATTTAATATTGAAAGCTCCCACCTAACCCACCAATACATCTCTTTGCTTAAAAAGCCAAAACACCAGGTTTTGTTGTATTCAACCAAAAAGGTTTTTGATTTTGTTTTTAACCAGTAATTGTTAATTCCTACTTTACAGCTAGAAAATGTTCTGAAAATTCTGCTTTAACAAAATTTATGGAGATATTTTTCTTTGCGGCCTAACTCATGGTCAATTTTTATTAATAGTTTGTTTTTGTTAATTCTAGTTTGTTAGATACAGCTTTTTGTATATCAAAGTTATTTCTTACATAATCAAGTTATTTTTAATTTTTATTTTTAAATTTAGTTCATTAGTTTTTGAGATAAGTGGGTTTATGTCTCACACTGTTGTTATAAATCTGGCCAGGTCATTGTCATTTCATTGGGGTACTCCCAAGTGTTAGTATCTGTAGGCGTTTCTTGTGGGCCAGTTTCTCCAGAGAAGAGTCTTCTGGAATTTTGCCAAGAGAGATATAAGGCTAGCTGCCAACAACATGTTAGCTGAAGAGTATCAAAAGAAAGCCAAGAACATCCCCATCAGATATGTATTTTCTCTTGATTTGTTGTTTCTTCACTGCTCTTTTATACAATGCTTAACCTCTGGCTTAAAACAGCGTATCCCATGATTTTCCATAAGAATAGTTTCTGATATTCTGTTGTACTATAGCACTGCCCACCCCAACCCCCCATTTTTATTGATTTGCTCAAGCAGGCACCAGTAACATCTTCATTGTGAGACTTGTTACTGTTTTGGGCATATTGAATACGTCACGGATATCTTGCCAGGCTTTGCAGTACAGATGGGATACTCTTCGTAGTTTGCTGGGCTCTCCAAGAGGGGTGGAGGAATTGAACCTGGGTCTACCAAATAATAGGCAAAAGCCCTACTCGCTGTTTCTGGTACTCTAAATGTCAAAACATTCTGTAGTTGTTTGGAAAGAGAAGGGAATTGAATTCTAGGGCATAGCTAATGTCTGATTTTAGTGACGCTTATCCCTTGTAATCAGGAAACCTATTGATCCAGAGTTCTGTGATCCTGATAACTTGCTTTTCATTTGCCTTTCTTTTTTTTCTTTTCTTCTTTTTTATGTAGGACTACTACTATTTTTTCAGCCATTGATTAGCTGATTGAATTGGGCATGAACTCCACCTAACTTTTTTTTTAAATTTTTTTTATAATTTTATTTATTGAATCACCATGAGAGTTGTTACAAAGCTTTCAGGTTTAAGTCTCGCTCATACAATGAAACACCCATACCTTCACCAGTGCCCATTCTCCACCACCAAAAACCCCAGTATATCCCCATCCCACACCCTCCCCCTATCTGTGGGGCAGATGATTTCCACATTACTCTCTCTCTACTTTGATTACATTCAATATTTTGACACCAGACCCACCATTATTATTTGGGATTTTATCCCAACACTCAGACCTACTGAAAAGGCAACAGTAGACAATTAGTTTTCTATTGCTGATTATGAATAACATATGATGCTGTGTGGCTACAGTAGTGGTCATGAGATTTTGAAATTCCTAAATTTTAACAATTAAATCTGGAGGAATTTCTACCAAAATCTGCTGGGTTCTGAAATTTGTTCCTGAGTCTCTTGGATCATGGCCGTTAAGCAGCTTGATCAGGAGCCAGAGAGGCCTTTTGTAGGCGGCGACTCGGAATCTTGTTGGGATGGGGAGGAAAGGGCCGGCTACAGCCCCATCACGTGAGGCCCCACATGTCTCGCCACTAGGGCCAAAACCTGACTCTACAATAGCCTCTGGTGGATGGCAGTCACCGACCTGCCAAGGGGAAGCAGGTGGAGGGACAGCACCCTTTCCTTCCTGGGGTGGCCTGGCGACAGTTACCTACTGTGCAGTCTGAACAAATTTCTGCCAAAAGCCACTGGGTTTCAAGATTTGTTTCGGAGTCTCTGGGATCATGGCCATTAAGCAGCTTGATCAGGAGCCTGAGAGACCGTTCATGGTGGCAACTCAGGGTCTCTTTGGGACAGGGAGGAAAGGGCCGGCTTCACCCCCATCCCGTGAGGCCCCACGTGTCTCACCACTGTGGGCCCAAACCTGACAGTCCAGTGGCCTCTGGAGCATGGTGGCCACTGGGTCGCCAGGGAGAACAGGCCAAGGCACGAAATCTATTCCTACCTGGGGTGCCCGGTGCTGGTAACCTACTGCAGGGACCAGACGCATTTCTGCCTGTAAGGTCCCTTGGGACCCCGAGGGAAATTCCAGAGCTAAACTCTGCTAATTGTAACTCTTCCTTACCTGCCCCCTCCCTGGTAAAGCCTTGAGATGTAAATTCTGTGTTTCTATTTGTTGACTCTTCCTAATTAAGATGTAAATTCTGTCTTCATTTGTTGATGCTTCCTTATTGGGATGTAAATTCTGAAACCATTTGTTGGCCCTTCCTTATCTGTTACCACTGTTAGGAACTTTTCCCTTATCTGCCTCCACCAGAACGCAGGAGCCATGAGCTGAGAATCAAAGGGAGCCAGGTGATAACCAAATGTCCAGTTACCAGATACCCATTAGCCACATGCCTATGTATGTAAATGCTGTTCTTTGAATCTATAGGCTAAGAAGTGATGTACTTTTAAATGGATTGGTTAAGAAAGTATATGTTGTTACAAATTTATTGGCTATGAAATGCACAGGCTTTGCTCTAATGGCCAGCGAAGGCCTATATAAGATCCCCTTTGAAGAAGTTCGGGGTCTTGCCTCACCTATCTGACCTGCGTGTCTGTGTAGGCAGCTGTACCCTGGCTAGCCAGTCTTACAATAAACCTTGCTTGCTGTTTGCAGTCTCTGGAGTCTCTTTGTTGTTAAAGGGAGATCACGATCCACGTCCTAACACTGCCAAAAGCTATTAGTTTTTGAGATTTGTTTTTGAGTGTCTGGGATCACGGCCATTAAGCAGTTCTGTCAGGAACCAGAGAGGCCATGCCTCCAATTATATAGCTGAGCTGAAGGTGGTTTGTGGGTGTGTCTCCCACATACCTAACTTTTATCCATTTACTTTCTTGGTAAACTTTGCCCCAAGTTTTTGGGGTCTGGTCAAAAGCACAGCAGCAATTTGGGGGTATCAGGAAGTCTGACGGCACCATCAGGCTGCTGATGCTCTCACCTCACAGGTACAGATTGACCTGCTGGTGGTACCATACCCCCATCATTTGCCTTTCTTGTGTCAAGCCTTATGGCCCAGCACTCCCAGTACGATAAACAAGTTCCATCCTCCACATATTTACTTCCTTTGCCACAAATCTACTGAAATTTGTGTTCATGTTCTTTCCCTTCAGTTTTCTTTTTCTTTGTGGAGATCATATATGCATAGACTCAAACTTACGTTTCATATGTGTGTGTTGATATGTATGTTTCTATAAGGGAGGACAGTGACAGTGACATATAGACTGTGGTTTAAGTAGTTTTTTAAAATTATATTTTTTCCTTCTTTATTTTTTCTTTACTTTTCTGTTTTCTGGGGGGTTTGCAACCCAACTATGCTTTGAGCTCAGAGATCACTCCTGGTTTTGATCAGGGGACCATATACTATACATAGTGCAGAGGAAGAAACACATGCCAGTAGTAAGCAGCTTACTGGCTATACTATCTCTCTGTATCTGTTCCTTCTTTCTTAGTAGAAGTAGATTCTTTTTTTTGTCCATAATTTCTCTTTCTAGTTTACGCAGTTTTTCCCCTGAAGGTCAAATCATTCTATAAATTGAATAAGGAATCTAGGTGGATGCAATTCAAAATGTAAAGTGCTCCCAAGTACTGACTTTGCATTTGAATGATTGTTGACATTAACCATGCCTCCCAATAATGCATCCCACATCCTCTCTTGCCTTACCCTAGGTCCCTCAGCTGAAGACATTTCCTCTTTATTCCTGCCCTCAAAGGTCAAAACTCAATCTGATAGCACTATTGTCTCAGCATTCAACAGCTAGAATTTAGGAATACTAGAGTCACTACAATTATTGGAGGAAACTGCAGAAAGACAAAGGTTGCAGAAAGGGAGCTAAAGAACCTATATGTAAACATCTGAAATTATTTCCCTATTCCTGAACAAGCATGCATGAGATCTAAGGACCCACAGCATATGGCTCAAAGTCATTCAGTATGCATTTTTTCCCAATGTACATTTAGATTTATAGAGATTAAAAGTATGACCAATGATGTGGAGGGGAAAAAATGTTTAGTAAGTTACAAAACTACTAATGCCCTAGATATCTCAGATTGTATTATCAAACCAGCACTTAAAAAGACACTGAGTTGAGATAAAGAAGAGCAGTCAGGGATTATGTTTAGCATGTGCTAAACTGCTTGATTCTTGAAATGCTGCTGGTCCAGTTGACTGAGAATCTTTGGTACATTATGTTTCCTGTGATTCCTGAGCACCATTTGAGAGGCACCATTCCTTCAAAAAATAGTAGGGATGTTAAGAACACTAAAAGATATGGAGAAAAATATGTTAAAAAAAGGTGGAGAATTTTAAAAAGTCATATAATTTAAATTTTGAAACTCTATTTCATATAGCAAAACCGCATTGTAATCTGAAAACTAAAATATAAAATAATAGTTGAAATGCAATACCTGTTGAAGCATATTATAATAAATTGCATGCAACATTAGAGAAGACTAGAAAATTTGGAAATAGTTTAATAATAATTTATAGGTTTACATATGGCAAAATATTTTTTAAAGAATTTAGAATTTTTTAATGACAAGCTGGACAGTCTAATAGATGTATCCTTGTGATTTCTCTCATCTTACTGACATAATTTTTAAAATTACAGATACAGGAATTGGAAACAGGATAAACAGAGAACTCTATAAGACAATAGTATGAAAGTTCAAAACAGAATAATGGAGACATTTTGGTGAGATTCTTACATTATAAACAAAGATTTTATATTAATAAAGGTTGGCAGTAATATCACAAACTGTAGACCAGACAAGAAAAAGAAAAGACAAAACAAAAAAATTATTTAGAGGTCCTGTGGAAATCATGGGCTGGAGTGATAGCACAATGGGTAGGGCATTTGCCTTGCATGCAGGCAGCCTGGCCAATCTGGGTTCGATTCCTCTGCCCCTCTTAGAGAGCCCGGCAAACTAATGAGAGTATCTCGCCTGCATGGCAAAGCCTGACAAGCTACCCGTGACGTATTGGATATGCCAAACACAGTAACAACAAGTCTCACAATGGAGATGTTACTGGGCCCACTAGAGCAAATCGACAAACAATGGGAGGACAGTGCAGTACAGTGCAGTGCAGTGAAAATCATAAAAGTACCCTCATTGGATACAAGCCCCAAGTGTTTTAGGCTTCATCAGTGAATTGTCCTTTTCCTCCCCTCACAGAAACTTACAATGCTCTTATGATCATCTCAACACCCCCAACTTTATCTTTAACCTTTAACCTTTCCTTTGTGGTTTACCTCTCCTTCTATTAGATACTAAATTCCTGAAGTCAGATTTGGTTACTTACAGAGTCAAACCTTCTGGTGACTCTGGACTTTGCATTTGTAATGAATTATTTGCTATTATAAACTAAATATTTACTAAATTAAACTGGCCTGAGAACTTACTCTAGGATTTACAGTTAAACCCCAGCTGACTTTTAATCTTAGTCCCTGGAGCCCAGAGAACTAAGTTTTGGAGTCTATATTTCTTACTTTGTTTACATAAATAATTGCAAATATTAATAAGAAGCAAACTTAATTGTTTAATATGTACAAGCAATAAGGGAAAGAGAAGAGCAGTATGGTTACTTGTTGCTCCTGAGTAAAGTTCTCAGTATAGTCTCAGACAGAATTTCTCTTTGAATTGATCCCCCCCCAAAAAAAATTGCCTCCATCAAAACAAGTCATCTGTAAATAATCAATCATACTTACATGCAGTCCTATACCTTAACCCCCTCAGGTGTTCTCTAAGTATGTTATTCAGTTCTAAATTAAATGTCCATTGTCCATTGTCAATTGACCATCAGTTGTCGTGGTCTCATCTCTTTGTTCCTCTGGGAAGGTAGTTCTTGACCACCAAACATGTTTTAACAAAGGACACCCGGAAACCTAATGTGCCAACTGGAAAAGCCCTGGCCAATAATAGAATTTAACTTTTTTTAAAAATTTTGTCTAGTATCTTCTTGTCAACATGCTATGGCCTAATCCTTTCTCTCCATGTTTGAAAGAATATAGTAAAAAGCATCCCCTAAAGCCAGAGTGATAGTACAGGGGGTAGGGCATTTGCCTTGTAACTGACTCCGATTCACCAGTACCCTACACTGTTCAGCAGCCACCTCCAGTAGTGGTTCTTGAGAGCAGACTCAAGAGTTTTCCCTAAGCATTGCTGAATATGTCGCCAAAATTAAAAAATTAAAAATTAAATGATATCCATTTAAAAAGGCATAGGAATATGAAGCACATAAGTGGACTGGGAAGAATGGCTGAAGCATCTGCTCTAGGGTAGAAGGGGACCCATGGCTTTGACCTAATTATGTATGGTACTCAAGCTACAGTAGGAGGAACTGTCCATCCCCAGCAATGTGTCATGAGTGACCCCATAGCAATATCAGAGTGCCTCCTCCTCACAAAAAAGGCATTTAAATAGCTATCCCTGTAATTTGCATTAAATATGTTACAGTGTAAGGGGGCAAATAATTGATAATAGCAATTTGGAGAATCATAATTTGTGAAGACTGCTACTGTAGTGTACACAGAACATTACTCGAACCCAGAACATGATTGTTTGATGGAGCCAACATTCACTTATGACTGCTAGCTAGCTAGAGTCAACCACATTCACAAGATCTGTATCTAGTCATATTCTGCACATGTCTTATATACCAGTACACAGAAAGAAGATATTTTAGGAAGTTTCTAATGTATCTTAGCCAACAAGTTAGTTTACAGGTAGAAAGGTCATGGAAGCAAAGGAACAATCCTTTTAGTTTAAGAATTCTTATGGAGATGAAGAGAAGTTGGGACCAGAGCCATATTACAGTAGGTAGGGCGTTTACCTTGCATAAAGCCAACCTGGGTTCAAGACCTGGCACTCCATATGGTTCTCCTGAATCTACCTGGAGTAATTCCTGCACACAGAGCCAGGAGTAAGCCCCAAGCATCGCCAGGTGAAAACCCAAGGCCCCAGAATAAAAATAAATTTAAAAAGAAATATGGATTTGGGGAAATAAAATGTGAGAAAAGAAACATTTTTTTAACTTTGCAAATTATTTTTTGGTAATTACTTTAAATTGAAATTTTTCTTTGATTGATAAGAAAAAGATGTACAGGAAAATTCTCATCTCCATAAGAATCCTTAAACTAAAAGGATTGTTCCTTTGCTTCCATGACCTTTCTACCTGTAAACTACCCCTAAACTCACACAGTTAAGGCAAAGGTATAACCCATATTTTCAGAGACTGTATCTTGTTTCTGTGAAACACTGCTAACTCTACTGTCACATGTAAAAGGATATTGGAAAAGAATTTTCTTAAGGAAGGTTAAATCAGGTTAGGATTTTCACAGAGGATATAGTATTGTGCATGGTAAGGCCTAAATCAAAACTCTGCAGTTAGGGAACATTGCTTTGAAAGAGGTTATTTTTTTTAAAAGGAATGATAATTACTGTACTCCAGTCCTGCTATTTGACATTTCTTAATACCGAGTTCATAATAAAAGCAATATTTTTATTACTTCATTTTCTGACTGATAAGGATATTTGGTATCTGTTTTGTAGAGGCCACACTTTCTGTGTCTTCTAATACTGCACTCTGCACAGGATCTAAAATGTTCTCTTTCCTTCTCCAGCAGATGAAATGCCAAAGCACATAAGGCAAGAAATAAGTCAAAGAAGAGGTTAAAAGATCAAAGTATTGTGCAAAGGGGGTATTAAAACAAGTATGAACCACTCGCAGTCAAGTTCCTATGTGACAAATGTCTGTGAGAGGAATCCGTTCATTCTGGAAGCCTACTTCAGAATTTATATGAATTGGACCACATCACTTAGTTTTTAAGATTATGTGCATAATCTACCTGTCTACTTTCTTGGAGATGCCTAGATTCCTGTGTGAACAATGGAGATTCAAACCTGTGAAATGATTTTCCCCCCAACCTTCCAGATTTTGGATCTTCACAACCCAACCAACCAGTTTTGAGTTCTTTTGATTTGGGGACCTGGTGTGGAGGAGGAGTATCACACCACCAGCAATACTCGGGAGCTACTCATCAGGGTTCTGCACTCAGGGATTACTCCTGGCTTGGGGACTATATGAGATGCTGACTGTCCAACCTGGGTCAGCCACGTGCAAGGCAAACATCCTACCCACTATACTCTCGCTCCAGGTCTGAGTTCTTTTTTCATCTGATGCTTTCTTCTGGATTGCAGAGATTTATACAATCCATAGCTCCCAGGATGAGAATCTTTCAATTAAATGAGTATCTTCCTTTATTTTTTTATTATAGAGTCTATGTCTCTCTTTGAATATACTTTTTGAGGTAGAATACTGGTTTGATACCTGGAGGAAATAAACAAAAATAATTGCTCAATTGAACTGCTGACCATTTTTATGGGTTCTCCCAAGCTCACTAGAGAATTACATTCACCTATACTGGCTGAAGAACTTTGCTACAACTGAAAGAGAACAAGAAAAATAAGAGGGTTTTATATTGGAAAGAATTTACCAAACCAGAATTCAGCCAACAAGAGTAATGATCTGATTATTCATCACAAGTCCCAGATGACAATCAGTGTTTTGTTTTCTTTTTTCCCTAGAAGAGCAACAGTTCTGTCACCAGCATCCTCACGAGAATCCATGCTTTCTCCCTCCACAACCCTGCACACTTAACCTGCATTCCAGCTCCAACGTCAATATTCTTTTCATGAACTCATAACATTTCTTTCTGAAGGGTTTCAAATTCAACAGAAGTTGACCCACTGCAAAGATAAAAGTCGATTAACGGCTGTGATAAAGGAAATTAAAAGAATCAGGCATTCTTTCTATTGGGAATTAAAGTATTTTTACTAAGTGCCACACATACCAAAGCTAAAAAGCTTACAAAAAATTGAAACAAATGATGACAAAGCAAATCCACGCTTACATTTGGAACTAATAAAAATACAAAATACTTTAAGGAAAAAGATAATTTTCATTTTTAAGTCTTGTTTCTCTGTTGCAAAAAATTTGTCACTCTAAAAATGTCTATAAAATTTGTCAGTAATATTTTTGCATTGAAATAAAATAAGCTTGTAATGTTACTGATGTCGATGCTTATAGATTTACTAAAAATGTTTAATAACATACATTCAAAATTTGAAATAAAAGTCATGGAATAATGGATTGTAATCATAGATCATTTTTATGTATATCAGACAGCATCTTGGATCCCCACAAATAATAATTGAGGAGTTTAATAAATGAGTTATTTATAATATAAATTACTAGGATTCTTCAAAGAAATAGAATATATATGTATTTATGCATACTTATCCTTTATATATCTCTATTTTAAGAAAAGCATGACTAAAAGAGTATTTTTAAAATATACATACTGATATGTTAAATCTTCATAAGTATATTTTTTGAGATGATATTATTTTACATACTTGTTTATGTGTTAGGGATACAATTTCATGATCTTTGAAGTATAGTGGTACAACTACCACAACTACCACCAAAGTACCAATGTCCTTCTACTACAAAGCATCAAACTTCTCCCATTTAATCCCCATTACTCTGCTAACCATAGCTTTGCTATCAGGGTCCATGTGTTTATTTCCAGTTGATTTTGTCTATTTCCAGGCTTTGTTTCTCTTTGTCCCACATATGAGTGAGACCATCTGGTATTTGTCTTTCTCCTTCTGACTTATTTTATTTAACATGACCCATTTGATTTTCATCCAAGTTGTTGATATATGTAAGATTTTATCTTTGTTATGGTTGAGTTGTATTTTGTCTCTCTCTCTTTATAGAGATATATATGTATGTATACATAAATATGTGAACATACATCACATCATTGCACTATATACATAATGTGTGTTTTTTCACATTATTCATTTGTCTAACATTGAAGACTGGATGGCTGTCTCCATATCTTTACTGTTATAAATCTTACTGAATGCAAGTGTGTATATATCTTTTGAAATTAATGTTCTAGTGTTCCTTGGGTAGAATAGTGGAAGCAGAACTGTAATATTATTTAGTAGATCTCGCTTTAATATGTTAAGAATTTTCTACATTGTTTCCATAAAAGTTATACCAATATACATTTTCTTAATAGCACAAGTGTTCTTATTTTTGCACAACTCTTCCGAGCCCAACACTTTGTTTCTGAACTCTCTGATGGATATCATTCTCATCCTTGTGGAGGTTCTGTCTCACAGGTGGTATCTTATCATTTTGATTTCTAATTCCATACCAATAAATAATGATTCCTATTTTCTTATGTGCATACTGGTTATCTCTTTCTTCAGTGAGATGTTTGTTCAGGTTTTCTCCCCTATTTTGGATGATATTTATTGCTATTACTCTGCTTGATACTATGCTACTATTCTTTATCATATCATTTTTTCTGTTTTTTTTATTTTATTAAAATATTTTTAATAGTGAGACATCATGAGGTACAGTTGCAGACTTACACATTTTTGTGCTTGGGTTTCAATTATACAATGATCAAATACCCATCCCTCCACCGGTGCCCATTTCCCACCACCACAGATCCCAGTGTCCCTCCCACCCCCCATCCCCCCTATTCCACCCTGACTCTGTGGCAAGGCATTCCCTTTTGTTCTCTCTCTCTTATTGGGTGTTTTGGTTTGCAAAAGAGGCAATGGGTGACAATCATGTTTAGTCTATAGTCTACTTTCTGCATGCTTCTCCCATCCTGGGAGGATCCCCCCAATACCTTTATTTGGTGTTCCCTTCTTTATCTGAGCTCCCTTTCCCCCTAGTATGTGTGGTTGGCTTCCAAGCCATGGAGTAAAATTCCTGGTACTAATCTCGGCCAATGTTGGGTGTTAATCTCCTATTGTGTTACTTTATGTTCCCCAGATGAATGCAATCTTTCTATATCATATCATTTTTAAGATGATAGAATTATGAAGAAGTAATGAAAAAAATTGCCTTGACAAGATAAACAAATGGTACTACATGAAATCAAGAAGCTTCTGCACCTCAAAAGAAACAAAGTCCAATATATAGAATGGGAGAAATCATTTGCCCAACACACATCTGATAATATCCAAGATATGTAAGGCACTGGAAGAACTTTAAAAAATCCCAACTTCATCAAAAAATGTGGAGAAGAAATGAACAGAAACTTTCTCAAAAAGAGAAATACAGATTGCCAAAAGTGATATGAAAAACTGCTCTATATCACTGATCATCAGGGAGATGAAAATCAAAACAACAATGAGATATCATCTCACAGCACAGTGGCTGGCACACATTCAAAAGAAGAACAACCAGTGCTGGCACGAATGCAGGGAGAAAGAGAGTCTCATTCTCTGCTTCTGGGAATGTCAACTGATCCAGCCTTTTGGAAAAATAATATGGGCATTCCTCAAAAAACTAAAAATTGAGCTTCCATAAGACCCAGAGTACTGCTCTTTAGAATATATCCTATGGCCCCAAAAACACAATATAGAAAAGGCATCTGTATTCCTATGTTCATTGCAATACTATTCACAATATCCAAAATCTGGAAACAACACAAGGACCTGAGAACAAACTAGTAAGAAGATATAGAAACTATGGTATATCTACACAATAGAATATTCTGCAGTTATTAGGGAAAATGAAGGTATAAAATTTGCTTATAATTGAATGGACATGGAGGACAGGCAGAGTGAATGAGTCATATTGAGAAGGACAGACATAGAATGATTGCACTCACTTGTGGATATAAAATGTATAATATGAAAATAATACTCAAAGACAGTAGAAACAATGTGGAGTGAGGGGAGGAGAGTTAATTTAGGCCAGAAAAGGAACCATATGACAATCATAGCTGGAAATTATCACCCTGGACAAGAACTGGGTACTTAAAAGGAGGTAAAGTGATAGGCATGATAACCCTTCAATACAGTATTGCAAACCATAGTGCCTAAAAGAAAAAAAAATGAAAAGAGACACAGAGAGAAGAAAAGTGTCAGCCACAGAGGCAGACTGGGTGGGAGTGTGTTGGGTGGGGTAGTTGGGGGTGTGGGAGGGAAACGATAGACATTGGTGGCAGAAAATATACACTGGTGAAGGGATGGGTATTAGAACCATGCATGATGGAAACTCAATCATGAACAACTTTGTACTGTGTGTCTTATGAGGATTCAAGTAAAAATTTTTTAATTACAAAAAATAAATTTGCCCTAAAGTGTTGGGGAGTACAGTGATTAAGGCACTTGAGTTGCACTCATTTGGTCCCTTAAGATCTGTCAGGAATAAGTCTTGAGCACTGCTTGGTATGGGCCCCATTGACCAACAAAAAATAAATTTTCCAGAAGACACACAGTCAAAACCATTTAATTGCTTGAGAGGCTATAGGATTTTTGTTTGTTTGTTTGTTTGTTTTTTGACTCTCTCACAACTCATTAGGTCAGAAGAGAGACAAGCCTACACCAACTTCTAAGATTGCCTCTAAAATCTGGAAATCATTTTTTTTATAATGTAGGAGTACTGCTATTTATTTAGCCATTGATTAATCTGATTGAATTGGGAATTAACTCCACATTACTCTTTCTTTTTTTATTCAGAATATTAATTTTATTTTATTATTATTTCCTCCCACCCTATTTTTTTGATTCACTGTGAGAAACAGTTACACAGTTTTCATGTTTGAGCTTTGGTCATACAACCATCAAACACCCATCCATTCACCAGTGCACATTTTCACCACCAAGATCCTCAGTATTCCCCCTTCCCCACCCCTGTTCCAACCCTTCCCCTGCCTATGTGGCAGACAATTTCCCCCATACTCTCTTATTTTGTGATATTATACTTGTTCTATCTTATATCTTATAACATAGTCCAAATGCATACTTTGTATTTTGAATAAATGTATAGGGCTGGAGCGATAGCACAGCAGTAGGGCATTTGCCTTGCACACAGCCAACATGGCCAACCTGAGTTCGATTCCTCGCCCCTCTCGGAGAGCCCGGCAAGTTACCGAGAGTATCTCGCCCGCACTGCAGAGCCTGGCAAACTACCCATAAGGTATTCAATATGCCAAACACAGTAACAACAAAGTCTCCAATGGAGACGTTACTGGGCCTGCTCGAGCAAATTGATGAACAACGGGAGGACAGTGACAGTGACAGTGACTCTCTCTCTACTTTGGTTACATTCAATATTTCAACATCAGTCTCACCACCACTCGAACTTGCTAAAAAGACAATGCTAGACAATTTATTTTGTATTGCTTGTTATGGATAGTATAGAATGTCCAGAAAATTCTGTGTCTTTCTCTTCTGAAAGCTTTAGTTTATAGTCCCTGGGTCTTGGCCATTGATGAGATTGCATGGTGCCAGGGGCAATCTGTGGGTGTGACTGTCAAGCTACTGGAAAACTGGGGACCTCTGTGGGGAATAGGCCCAGTCCCTATCCAAGCAGTCCCGGAGATTTCAGTCACAGATTCTCACCTACCTTGGTGCTACAGCTCTAACTGTGTCTTTTGATTTCTTTTGAGATTCATTGGTCTCTGAATAAGGCCAAGAAGTGAGCTTATATAGCTGAGCTGGAGGTGGTTTGTGGGTATGGCTCCCACATACGCAACTTTTGGCTGTTTAGTTTCTTGGTAAACTTGGCCTCAAGTTGTTGGGGCCTGTCCAAAGGCACAGTAGCAATTTTGGGGTATCTGGAAGTCTGAAGGCACCATCAGGCTGCTAATGCACTCGCCTTGTGGGTACAGGTTGACCTGCTGGCAGAACCATACCCTCTGGAAATCATTTTTAAAAAATATTTTATCTAATAGATTATTATTGAAGTAACACGGCTTATAACAGAATTTGCTTTTATCCTTTTGACTTACGAGTTTACTGCATGCATCACCACCACTACCAAAGTGCCACAAACCGTCCACCACTGTCCTTAGGTCCTTTCAAATCCACAACAGCGTTACTTGCCTCTGCCCCCTCCCACCCTTCTCACAACCCTCAGTTATGTTGTCACACTCCAGGAGCTGTTTTCATTGGAAAAATTCCATTCCTTATTGTCTTACTACATACTAGTTGGATTATCCTGCATTTATCCTTTTCTTTCTGAATTATTTTGATACTATATGATCCCATATATGGAAAATGGGCATCATTAAAAATTAGCTCTTCAATGGCTTGTTTTTCAAAATCTGTGAGGCGTAACAGACAAGAGATTCTAAATTTGTGGCAGGCAATTTCAAAATGGGTTCCATTGAGTAAAACATGGGAGACATACAAAGCCACAGAACAAAAAAACTATTTTAATTGGAGTTATGCTTAAGTGCATCCTTTTGGCAAAAAATCAAGAAGATGAAACCAACCAGCAAAAATAGTATCTCCTTACAATATAGTAGTATCATCAGCTGACAGGTAAAATAATCATTAACAAAAAAATCAGTCATTTCAGATCAAATTTGTTAATATTTTTATAATGGCAGTAATGCCTTCACTTAGTTTTAATTTTTGTTGTTTCCTTTCCCATTTTGTTGCTGAATGAGTAGGAATCACATACATTTAGTTGTGGGGCTCACCAGAGGTTGCACACACTGTGTTGTAGGGAGTAAGGGATGTCACCTTTTGTTGTGGCACAAGAATCACTCATAACATGTGCCTAGGACCAAACTGTGACCCCGTGTTTGCAAGGCAGTTGACTTGAGCTATCTCCGGTCTCCAATAGCATTAGGTCTTTCTATATGTAATCATTTGTTGTTTCTGTCGTTAGTGAGGAGTGATTACTTTATATAGAACACTCATCATTTCTTCCTTGAAATCCTGCTGCACATGGAGTTATATAATGCAAATATAGGTGTATAATATTTATCTTGAGGCATAAAAATGAAACATGATAAGAACTCTATAGACACAAATTTGGTCTGAGTCTTTGTGCCCCCTTTATCTGCTATGAGATTACTTGATCTTTTGGGACTTGAGTTTCTTCATTTTAAAGATAATTAGAGTTACAAAAATATTTATCATGTAGTACATTCCAAGAACTCATTTAAGTAGTTTGTATGCATTACTATTATTATAATGTTAATAACATCTTTATAAAGTAAAACTGATTATTACTACAAGTAGCAGAACCTAGGTTAAAATACAGTAGTTTTGATTTTGAGGTTATAAATAAACTTTATAAGTAAACAAATTCACAAATGCAGAATCTGTGACTCATGAGGAATGACAAGAAGAGTATGCATAAAACCTAAGTAACAAAAACTTGTTCAAGACTTGAAACTTGTTCAAGTCAGAAACTGAGGAATCTCTTAACATACCAGATGAAACCAAAGGTACTGCATAATATATTCTTACAAATAACATAATCTGTAGTCTTCTAGGAAGCATCTTAATACATAAAAAATATATTAGTATGAATATAGGAAGAAAAAATACAATAGGATAATAAGAAAATTACAAGAATAATGCTTGTAGAAATAAAAAAGGTAGTCATAATCAAAAAATGATTAAAATAATATCCACAGAATACATATATGAGCTCAAATTATTGTTATTTCATATTCATATCACACATTAATAAGGCTGTGAAAAATAAATATACATTTACCTTTTGGTTGAAGTACTGTTAGAAGAAATAGTTTTAAGCATTAAATCAAAACCTACAGAAACTATGGAGCTCATAAAATATATATTTATACCACAGATGAGAAAAAATGTACAAGTACAATAACTATTTAATTAAAAATAGAAATTATTTAAATTCCCAATGTTGGGTTAGAATATAAGTTGAATACTACTAAATGATGATACTGATATATTTATAATAAAACAAATCAAACACAAATCTATGGGAATTACACATAACACAATCAAATAAAAATTCTATAAATACTGTATACTGCACTACTGCACTGTTATTGTGTACTGCATCAGTATTCAGTATTTATACTGTATATACCATTATCACCAAATGAAATGCACATAGGCATATGAACATTTCTTTATATAGTGGATGTGTACCACAAGTATACATATCAAAATCTTTATGGTAATTCTTAAATTTAGAAATAAAAAGGATTTCCTTCTTAATGTTTTATTTTATTTTCTAAATAGGTCTAAAATAAATGCGGGTCCAATATGTGTCTCAGTGGTAGAATCCTTACCTCAGATGGTTGAGATCCTGGGTTCAATCTCTAGAGTACTACAAAAGAACATAAGTGTCTATTCTTAATTCATGGAGATACATTTGAAAAGAGAATCAAAATTAAAAATAATTTAGATTTTATTTCGTGGACCCACACCCAGTAGTCCTGTGGGATCAGGGCCATCCCTGGCAATTCTTTGACTTAGAATCTATGTTTGAATCATGTATTGATTGGACGTCCACCAGAGCCATACTTATTGCTCTGATTGTTGGACCCTGCAGTGCTTGGGATCAAATCTAGGGCTATGGGCCAGGAATATGCTCAAAAACTTGGGCTATCTCTCGTACCCAAATTTGAGCAATCTCTTAAGAGCTCTCTCTTTTTCTCTATCTATCTGTCATGTGTATTTTTATAGCAGATTAATATAGACTATAAAGTGTGGTTGGGAATTTGTCCCTAGGAAGTCAGAAGGAGGCAAAGAGAAGCACTGTTTCTGCTGGAAGAGCAGAGTAGGAAGGGACTAATAGCCAGGGAAATAGTCCAGACTGGATATTAAACCCAAAAAAAGCACAAACACATTTCACCCTGGAAATAGCACTGGCTGGACAAATGTAGACTGGAAAAGCCTGTTGAGAAGGAAATTACTGAGAACATTTGAATTCTCTTCAACCATTTGGCTTTTGCCGTGATTATAAAAACCACAACATAAGGATAAAGTTTTACTTAATGTAGAAGAGAGCTTGTGCTAAAAAAGAGTACCCCACCACTGTGAAAGTTGTGCCACAGTTAATGTTACACCCCAAAGATCTAATGAAGTGTTCTTGCTACCTAATTTTATAGCTCAAGATGTTTAGAAATAAAAAGACTCCTGGATTTCTCAGAAGTAAATATATACAGACGCCATTGTCCCGTGGGATGTTCAACTATGCTCCCTAATACAGTGACATAAAAACAAGCCAAAACTCAGTTACAGTTAAAAGATTATACAGTCTGTCCAATGTGATGATGCTCCTGCCAATCTTAATCTTAACATTTGTTTCTGCTTATTTTATTCAGCGTGATGCTATCTTTCTTTCTACCTACGTCACTACAGGCTTATTATGATATATGTAAACTTATATGTAAGCTTATAGACCAATCCCTTCATTCAGGTATTTCAAAAGTAATACTTTTCAAATCAAATTTTCACGTAGAGAGAGAATAGTATATATGGGCAATTAATCCTGTTGAAGGATACAATTCATTTTAAGTGGCCATATAACATTACCAAGATAAGTGAAGCATTCATCAGCGAAATATATGACAGGTAGGTAGAATAGGAAGAATAGCTATTTAGATGGGACTGAGAACCATGACTCTATAATGTAAAGAGTGGGCTGACATTTGAATGCATGTCATATCAATTATGGAATAAGAAAGCTGTTTTATTTCATTTTCTATGCACTGTTCTAGAAATCTTGCTGGCAGATGCAATTTAGCTTTACATGACTATTGTGTTTGCATGACTATTATAATCATTATATTGTCACAAAGGATGTTGTATTAGACAGTTTATGTTTAAATCCATTAAAGTTACCTTTGAATTTTTCATTGTCACAACATAAACACACAGGGTAATTATCATTTTTAACAGTACTGCTAGTTGCTAAATTAATTGCTTTTCAGTGCATGCTTATTAGTCTGATTCAAATTTTTATAAATCATCATACAAAAGATTTTAGAATACTGATTTTTTTCAACCAATGAGAGGACCAATTTCATATTCTTGTGATACCCTTATGCAGATGTGCCCTCAACTTGATATAAATCTTTCTCAAATTTTAGTGTTTTTTTTCTCAAGACAGAATCATCACGATAGCATTCCAAGGGAGAAAGAGGAGGAGAAGGAGGATGGGGGAAAGCGGAGAAGAAGAAGAAGAAGAAGAAGAAGAAGAAGAAGAAGAAGAAGAAGAAGAAGAAGAAGAAGAAGAAGAAGAAGAAGAAGAAGAAGAAGAAGAAGAGGAGGAGGAGGAGGAGGAGGAGGAGGAGGAGGAGGAGGAGGAGGAGGAGGAGGAGGAGGAGAAGAAGAAGAAGAAGAAGAAGAAGAAGAAGAAGAAGAAGAAGAAGAAGAAGAAGAAGAAGAAGAAGAAGAAGAAGAAGAAGAAGAGGAGGAGGAGGAGGAGGAGGAGGAGGAAGAGAGGAGGAAGAAGAAGAAGAAGAAGAAGAAGAAGAAGAAGAAGAAGAAGAAGAAGAAGAAGAAGAAGAGATGATGATGCCTGTGTGTGTGTTTATGTATGTGTAGAGGAATAGCAGTAAACTTGTCACTTCGCACGGATAATTCATGAATAGGCATTGTTCATCATGAATAAATCATGGTAACATACATGATTCTCCTACATTATCATTCTGAAAATACAGGATAATGAGAAAAAGAAATTAGAGTGTTGTTAAATGAATACTTTATCTCTATACCCTCTTTAAAAACGAATCATATTAATTTCCTTAAAATGAGTTCATCTAGATTACTAAACAATACCTAAAATATGTTTTGCTAAATCTAGAGTCTCTAATGTTAGCTTCCCTACCATTAAATTCCATCATTAAAAAAATTGAAAATCAATAATCACAATATGTCAGAGAAACTAGTTTTTACATGTCCCTCATAACCTGGTCTTCTCCCAAAAATTGTTATCATTTTTGGTTTGTTTTTGTTTGCTTCGGTGTTTGTGCCACACCCAATAGTGTTTTAGGCTAACTCCTGAAAGTCCTGGCTCAGGGATCACTCCTGGTGGGACTCAGGACCAAATGCAGTGCAACAGAATAAATAGATGTCAACCACATGCAAGGCAAGCAATTTAAATTTTGTACTATCTCTCCCGCCTTTCCAACGAAATTATTATTATTATTATTATTGTTATTATTGTTATTATTATTATTATTATTATTGGCTTTTTTGGGTCACACCTGGTGATTAACAGGGGTTACTCCTGTTTTGCACTCAGTAATTACTCCTGACAGTGCTCGGGGGACCATATGCTGGAAATCGAACCCAGGTCGACCTACTCACTGTACTATCGATCTAGCTCTCCAACGAAATTATTTAAATTTTTTTATTTTCTGCAGCTTTGTACCAGAGTATACTATATATATGCATACAGTTCCTAACATAAATATGTGTAAAATATACAAATTTATAAATGTGATATTTTTCTAGCACTTGAAGTAATACATGTAGTTTTTTGTTTTTGTTTTTTTATGATTAATGTATATATTTAATTTATATAAGTTAAATACTAAAAGTAAAGGACAAAAACATTCATAGTGGCTTCAAAAATACAAACTTTCTATTTATTGAGAGTTTCAAATTTTCTCAGTGAGTTCAGCTATATTTATTAGAAATATATAAATGTTCCATCATTTTGTGGTTGCATATATACATAGGTCTGCTGACAATTGTTGCATATGAAAGTTTTCAATATTTATTTATTTATTTTTTTTTTTACTGATCACACTTTTTTTTTTTTACATTTTTGTGCTTGGGTTTCGATTATACAATGATCAAACACCCATCCCTCCACCAGTGCGCATTTCCCACCACCACGGATCCCAGCATGCCCTCCCCCCCCCCCAGCCCCCATCCCACCCTGCCTCTGTGGCAGGGCATTTCCCTCTCTCTCCTTTTGAGTGCCATGGTCTGCAAAAGAGGCATTGAGTGGCAATCATGCTTGGTGGACAGTCTACCCTCAGCATGCTCTCCCATCGTGGGCAGATCCTTCCAACACCCTTTATTTGGTGTTCCCTTCTCTTTCTGAGCTCCCCCTTCCCCTAACATGTGTGGTTGTCCTCCGGGTCATTGAGTAAAATTCCTGGTACTAATCTCTGCCATACTTGGGTGTTAGTTTCCTATTTTGTTACTTTATGTTCCCCAGATGAATGCAATCTTTCTATGTCTATCCCTTTCTTTCTGAGTCATTTCGCTTAACATGATACTTTCCATGTAGTACCACTTGTATGTAAACTTCATGACTTCGTCTTTTCTAACAGCTACATAGTACTCCATTGTGTAAATGTGCCAGAGTTTCTTCAATCAGTCATCTGTTCTCGGGCACTCAGGTTTTTTCCAGATTCTGGCTATTGTATAGAGTGCTGCAATAAACAGACAATTGCAGATGTCACTTCGGCTATACTTTTTTGCCTCTCTGGGATATATTCCCAGGAGTGGTATTGCTGGGTCAAATGGGAACTCAATTTCTAGTTTTTTGAGAATCATCCATACTGTTTTCCAGAAGGGCTGAACCAGTCGGAATTCCCACCAACAGTGAAGGAGTGTCCCTTTCTCACCACATCCGCGGCAGCACCGGTTGCTTTTGTTCTTGTGGATATGGGCCAGTCTCTGTGGTGTGAGGTGATACCTCATTGTGGTTTTGATCTGCATCTCCCTGATGATTAATGATGTGGAACATTTTCTCATGTGTCTTTTAGCCATTCGGATTTCTACTTTGTCAAAGTTTCTATTCATTTCATCTCCCCATTTTTTGATGGGGTTGAATGTTTTCTTTTGGTGGAGTTGAACCAGTATTTTGTATATCCTTGAAATTAACCCCTTATCAGATGTGTAATTGGCGAATATCCTTTCCCATTCAGTTGACTGTCTTTGTATTTTATATCTTTATGCTTTATATAAGTGTATTATATTTATGTCATGTCACATACATAATGCAATTATATTTCCTGATTATTGGAAACATAAACATATTCCTGTGTTATTTAGTATTTGATACATGCTTATTTAGTTACCATTTATTTCTATCCTTACTGTGACCACAATTGTTATTCATTTTGACTTAATCACTCAAATTTTGTAAATATCCATTTTTTCCATGAAGATGGGGTGTAAGTTATTTACCTGTGGTGGTTCAGTAAAGTACCAGAAATGCTTTAGGGAGACAATGCAAACACTGTCAATAAATAAAACCTTTGCAATGTAAGTTGTTCTGATAATTGCCATTTTGTCTCTCACTAGGGCATTTGCCTTGCATGCAACCAACCCGGCCGGACTGGTTTAGATTCCTTCTACCCTCTCAGAGAGCCCGGCAAGCTACTGAGAGTATCTTGCCCTCACAGCAAATCCTGGCAAGCTACCCATGATGTATTCAATATGCCAAACACAGTAAGGACAAAACTCAAAATGGAGGCGTCACTGGGCCCGCTTGAGCAAATCGATGAACAATGGGAGGACAGTGCTACAGCGCTAAAGTGCTACATCTGTTCATGTAAAATGTTTTTTGCTGCCTCACCATATTTTATCAAGTTCTATTTATTGCCTCAGAGCGGCATCTTGAACTCCCGAGAAACCTCAATGAGCTTGGTTATCGTGTGGATGTGGTCGATCATGCTGAATCCTTTGCGGAAGCTGGCTTCCTCACATGGTTGTCCTTCATCTAGTGTTCTGCCATTCCTATTCAGGATGAATCAAGTAAACAACTTGTAGATGACAGACAATAGGTAGATCTGGTGATAGTTGCCAATGTCGTGGATGTCTCCCTTCTTATACAGTAGTACAGTCCTACTGGTTTTCCATTGGGACAGAATCTTTCATTCAGACAGGTTGCATGTGAAGAGCTGAGTCAGTGTATTGATGAGTAGTGATGGCAGGTTCTTCAGGTGTTCAGGACTGACCTTGTCTGGACCAGGTACTGTTCATTTCTTTACTGATGAAATGGCATGTCAGAATTAGGAAGGGAGAACATTGGGAACAACATACCATCCTGCGGAATGTGGTATGTGGGCAGGTGGACATGGCTATCGAAGAGATCCGAGAAGAAGTCATGGATAATCTTCTCCATGGCCCTTCTGGAAGATGTGATAGATCCATCAGGACATGGGAGGGCAGTCATCTTGGTCTTGTAGTGTGTGCGATGGACAGCGGGCTTTGCGATTGCTTTTCCCGGCTCCTGCCACATCTACCAGCACTGCTGCTCTTCTCTCTTTGAGGTCTTCCTTGATCGCTTCTCTGTGCTGCTTTGTAAGCTTGGACGTTTGCGTGCGGTTCCCTGAGGCTTGCACCAAGCCACATTGGCGAATAAGTTCAAGAGTTTTTGAAGACAGGTGTATTTTTGTGTCTATCTCTCGGCGTTCCTTGCACAATCATGGAGGTGCTGAACCAGTCGATCGTATTCCTCACAATGTTGTCAGTGATGACATCTTTCCATGTTGCCTCAATAGTGCCAAAGAGCTCCTAGTTGGTGGTCGTTGTGGGAGTTCTCTTCTTAAACTTTGCAGCCCTTTCTACCTGCTCTGTGAAGTAGAATTTTGCATGAAGGAGACAGTGGTCTGATATCATTTGGAATTTTGGGACAACAGCAACATCAGTCAGGCAAAACCATTGACTGAATATGATGTGGTCAATTTCATTGTGAAACCATCCACCAGGAGACTCCCATATCCAATGTTTAGATTCGGCCTTCTGGAACTGTGAGTTACCATGGATGGTCTTGGTCAACAAGATGAACTCAGACAGTTCTGAGACAGACAGCTCTGTCTAACATTCATTAACTTAAAGAAGGTCTTTGATTCTGTTGAGATGAAAGCAGTCATCGAAGCCCTAGCCAATCAGGGCATTCAAATTCAATACATCAGGATCCTCCATGAGCTGTATTATGGATTCACTACCAGGATCTCACCATTATGCAAAGAAGTGATCATCCATGTCAAGAGAGGGGTTCGTCAGGGTGATACTATCTCACCGAAACTCTTCATTGCCACCCTCAAGAACGTCATGAACTACTGGAATGGGAAGGAATGGGAGTGAAGATAGATGGTTGGCCAACTCCACCACCTCTGCTTTGCTGATGATATCATTCTAATAACACTAAACATCAGCCAAGCAGCACAAAGGTCAGACTACAGCTGAATCTCACAAAGACAATGTTTATGAAAAACAAGTCTCATTCCTGATGTTCCATTCACTCTCAATGGAATGACCATCTCCAAATGCAACAGTTACGTGTACCTAGGTTGAGAAGTCAACATGACGAATGACCCTGCACCTGAATTGTGCAGAAGGAAGAGAGCAGCTTGGAACACCTTCAAGAGTGTTGAAGAAATAGTTAAGAGGATGAAGAACCTCCAGCTCTGGGCACATCTCTTTGATTCCACTTTTCTTCCTGCATTAACATACTTCTGCAGAGACCTGGGCCCTACAAAAACAGGATGAGAACACTATTCGGGTCTCCCAAAGAGGAATCGAAAGAACTATGCTTGGAGCATCACACTTCACTCAGATGAGAGAAAGAATACATAGATCCTACCTTCATCGACAGTCAAGAATCAGGGATGCTGTCTCATTTGCCAAGGTATGGAAAATCAGATGGGCTGGACATGTAATGAGATTTGGAGACGAATGCTGGACTAGAGCCATTACCAACTGGATTCCACAGGATGTTTAAAGACCGCATGGCCACCCACCTATGACATGGTCGGACTTCTTTGTCAAGACCCTGAGTGATCGGCTTGAGGCTATTCATTTTCTTAGAATTAGCAGACGCCATTGGGCTACACTACACACGACAGGGACAAATGGAGACGTTACCAGCTACCGCTCGAGCAAATCGATGAGTAATGGGATATCAAGTGATCAAGTGATCTATTTATTGCCTCAAGACCCAAACCAGAATTTTAAAAAAAATTGTTTAGGGAGGGGTGTTTTGTGGTCAAACCCATCAGTGCTCAGGAGTAACCCCTGACAGAGGTCAAGGTCATTATGTATTGCTAGAGATCAAGCCAGGAGATGTGGCTTGCAAAGCAAGTACTTTAACTTTTATACCAATTTCCCAAGCCGTAAAAGTCTTTTAAAATACCTTGTACTTTATACTCTCACCTCAAAATATGTATTTGCAGTATCTTTGTATTTGGAGGAGGGTTTTCTTGACAAAAGGCTGAATTCTTTGTGTGTGTGTGTGTGTGTGTGTGTGTGTGTGTGTGTGTGTGTGCGCGCGCGCGTGAATGTTTGTGTATGTGTGTGTATATGCGTGTGCGCATGTATGTGGTACCTAAGATTGTATATCAAGCTCCAGATCTGTGTAACCTGTATGTTCGAACTCAACTTATAAGTCTTGGAAGTTTTAATTCAAGATGAATATAAAAGTGAGTTTTCTGTGACTCTTCCCTCAATTCTTCCTTCTTTGGTGTCAGTGAGTAAATGTCTTCACCATAACCACAGCTCGGACTCAAGCTGGAAACCTGGCAAACAGTCTTGATTCTTCCCTCTCCCTCATTTCACACATCCTATTCAGAACCTAGTCATGCAGATTCCAACTTGAAAATATCCCCAAATGTACTTTGCTCCCTATTGCTTTTGTCACCAAACTAGTCTTAATCACTCGCAAGAGCTTTCTAACTCATTTCCTTTGCTTGGATTCATTCCCACACAACAGGCAAAGTGTGGACATAAACTATGTGATCAGTTCCTTTCCTGAATTAATCTCCAGTGGGTTCCCACTGTGGTAGGTTCTAAGGAGCTTTGAGATCTGGAAGCTATTTACCTTCATCTTGTTTAGTAGGTTCTCAAATCATAACAACGATGGAAAATTCTTATCTGGGATGCCTGTCTATATGAGGTTTGAAGGTTCTCTTCACACTTGCATAGGTTCCCTTCCATTCCTGCAATTTCTCCCCACATCTGAAGATGTGCAGCTAGATTAGTTAACATACCTACGTTATTTCAGTCTAGGTGTGTGTGTGAATGGGCCCTGCTGTGGAATGACATCATTGAGAGGTAAGTTCCCTTCTCATTGTTTTGGCTTTTGAATAGTTTCTGGCCATCTGTTTTAAACCAGAATAAGCAGATTGGAAAATAAATAAATGATTGAATATGCTTAATACTTAATAATAAAAATGGTTTGAATTTGTGTTTAAAAGTTTGATGACTTTTTTTGTAGTCAGTTTTAATGTGCTATGGTATTTAAATTCTTACGTTATAAATTTTTCTGTGGGAAATTTGGTGTTTGTTTTACATCCTTTTGCTTAATGTTGTAATTTCTGACAAACTACATATGACATCAAGTGAGGCTTTACTATGCAACCTTATCTTTTTTCACTATGTCCTGCCTTATTTTAGCTTGTCAAATGTACCAAGCAGTTTCCTGGTCTTGGGTGCTTTATGCGTTGGACTCCATCACTTGAAACACTTACCAAGGTGCTTGATTGCTAGGCAACTCCTACTTACTTTCAGGTTCCAGTTCCAAATCTTTTCTTAAAGACTTTCTCATATGTGCTAAAGCAAACTAACGTTTATCATCTCTTTAACCTTTATACTTATTCATGTGATCATATGCTGATTGACTTTAAACTATTCTCTGGTATGTCAGGGACCTTGGCTATTTTTTTTATTCATTTTATCCCATGTTTGGTATATCAGAGATGTTCAAGCACTATTTATAAAGCAGCTTGCATAAAAAACTTAATTTATTAAAGCATTATAAGTTCAATTGACTGCAAGGACAATCTGTGAGGTTTTTGCATTTAAAATTACAAGTCCTTAGAAATGGTTCTTTTTATCCAAACTTCTAAACCCCACAGGTTGAGGGCACAGCAGGATTCTCAGTGACTTACACAAATTCATCTCAACAGTGCCAAACCTTCTTCCCTCAGCTCCGCTCTCAAATAATATGAACATTTCTTATTAAAAAGGAAAAGAGCACCTAAGGTATTTTATTCTGAGTATTTTTTCAGTGAGTAGAAGTTTACACAGCTTGTGGAGAATTATTCAGCAGGAAATTAAACCTCCATAATTCTGAATTTTCACTTTGCTTTCAATTGGCAAGGCTTCCTGGCAAATTACTCTCCTCTCTAGAACATTCGTAATACCACATCCGCCACCAAAATTTGCTTTCTGAGCCAAATCAGAAAACAGGTTAGAATGGACTATTCTCTGAAAGTCCAAGATATTAGGTCAAGATAGACTGGAAACATTCCATTAAGTCAGCAGATGTGACCAGGAGTTATAATAAAGTTTTGATAAATATTTAAAGAACACATAGCTCTTAGATAATAGATTTTAAAAGAACTTTTATGAACAATAGCACAGCGGTAGGGCGTTTGCCTTGCACACGGCCAACATGGCCCACCCGAGTTCTATTCTTCCGCCCCTCTCAGAGAGCCCGGCAAGCTACCGAGAGTATCTCGCTCGCGGGGCAGAGCCTGGCAAGGTCCTCGTGATGTATTCGATATGCCAAACACGGTAACAACAAAGTCTCCAATGGAGACGTTATTGGGCCCGTTTGAGCAATTATTTATATAAACATATATTTTGATTTGAGCTCAACAACTTACTATTGATGCTTACTTTGTGACTATACTACTTTAAGGCAATGAAAAAGTTTAAAGAGATTTACTACTTTACTTTACTGGAGGACTTACATAAGGAACAAAGGAACACCTGAGCGGAAGGACATGTTATAGAAGGGGAAAATAAAAAGGCAACCACCATTGTCAGAACTCATCCAGAATCCTCTCTCACAGCAAGAGGAAATAGGGATATTGAACTGGAAGGTCACTCCTCCATACCATCACATCAACATGAAGAAACAGCATAAATCCCCACCACGAGGAGAGGACGATGAAAAGAGTCCAGAAGCCTCAATAAGTATTACCCGCAAATGTGAGCTCTCTGATAAAGAATTCAGAGATGAAATGCTGAAGATGTTCAGTGACCTCAAAGAAACGGTGAAACATATCCAGTAAATTAAAGGAGGACATGAAAGATACAATGGAACGGACAGCCAAAAAAATACAGGAAGAAATGAGAGCAGAAATAAAAAGAGTACAAAAAGAAGTGTCATGAATAAAGGATACAGTAGATGAAATAAAAAAAACTCAGTGGGTGCTCACAACAGTAGAATGGCTACAGCCGAAGACAGAATCCGTGAACTGGAAGATCAGTGGCAGGAAGCCTACAGACAACAACAAACAATGGGAAGAGACCTCAAAATAGCTCTAGGGCGAATAAGAGTCCCAATGGATTATTTCAAGAAGAACAACATTAGAATCACTGGAGTAACAGAAGGACAGGGAAGCAACCCCAATGAAAAAGCCACAGTTAAAGAAGTCATTGATGAAAAGTTCCCAGAGCTGGACAATGCAGGCATCCAGATCCAAGGAATCCTAAGCGTGCCAGCTAAAAGAGACCCTAACAAAAGAACTCCACGACATATCATAGAATGATGGATGCCATGGATAGAGACACAATATTGCAAGCAGTAAGGTCAAAGAAGGAAATCACGGAAATCACATATAAAGAAGAACCCCTTAGATTCACAGCAGACCTATCAGAGGAAACCCTCCAAGCCTGAAGGCAATGGTGGGATATACTGAAAAAAACTCAATGAAATGAACGCTTCACCAAGAGTATTTTATCCGGCTAAACTCTCACTCAAACTCAAAGGAACAATACACTATTTTGTGGATAAAAAACAATTCAGGAACTTTATAGACTTAAAAGAAGGACTAAAGGGGCTACTATAAGACATGAAAAACCCCTTCAAGCACAACAAACCCTTACATAAAGATGGCACAAGACCCCATAAAAATAATCTCTCTCAATGTCAATGGTCTAAATTCCCCAATTAAGGGACATAGTGGCAAAATGGATTCAGAGACTGAACCCAACATTATACTGCAAGAAACACATCTGAATAGTCATAACAAACACAGACTCAAAGTCAAAGGATGGAAAACATGCCTGCAAGCAAACAACTCCCTCAGAAAAGCTGGGGTGGCCTTACTAGTATCGGACAACATAGATTTCAGGTTGAAAATGATTAGAAGGGACAGTGAAGGCCATTTTTTATTTTTTATTAAGGGATATACACAGCAGGAAGAAATCACACTCCTAAAGGTATACACAGCCAATGAGGAACCAGTTAAATACCTACAACAACTGTAGGTATTTAGTGAATATACTACTAAAGGTATAATACCTTTATAGTTACCTTTATATTATAGTAACTATAATACTACCTAAGGTAGTATTATAGGAGGACATTGTGAGCAACACAACAGTAGTTGGAGACTTCAAAACCACCTTATCATCTCTGGATAGATCAAGAAATTTAAAACTCAGCAAGGAAATAATGGTTTTGAATGAATAAATAGAAGAGAGGGGGCTAATAGATCTATACAGAATTTTACATTACCCCAAAAAAGAATACACATTTTTTTCCAGTGTACATGGAATATTTTCCAGAATAGACCATGTGGTGGGCCACAAAACATACCTCAACAGAATCAGGAAGATAGACATTGTATCAACTATCTTTTCAGACCGTGATGCATTGAAGATAGAAGTTAATCATGCTCAGACACAGAGAACCATATCAAACACCTGGAAATTAAACAACTCAATGTTGAACAATGAGTGGGTCAAGAAGGAAATCAAAGAACAAATCAAAAGATATCCGGAAACAAATGAGAATGAAGACACAAGCTACCAGAACCTGTGAGATGCAGCTAAAGCTGTGTTAAGGGGAAAATTTATAGCTCAGCAAGCATTTCTCAGGAAGGAAGAAAGGGTCCATATAAACAACTTGACTTCACAGCTCAATATCTTAGAAAAATACCAACAAAAGAAGCCCAAACCAAGCAGAAGGAAAGAGATAATAAAACTTAGAGCAGAAAGAAACAACATGGGAACCCCCCCCCCCCCAAAAAAAAACAATCTGAGAGATCAATGAAACCAAGAACTGGTCATTATAGAAAATAAACCATATTGATAAACCACTAGCAAGCCTCACAAAGAAAGAGATAGAGAGAACCCTAATAAACTGAATTAGAAATGAAAAGGGGGATATCACAACAGAAACCAAAAAAATTCAAAATATCGTCAGAGACTACTTTGAAAGTCTTTATGCCATGAAACAAGAGAACCTAGAAGAAATGGAACATTCCTGTATTCCTATAATATTCCAAGGCTGAATCAAGCAGATCTGGAATACCTGAATAGACCTATTAATATCAAGGATGGAAACTGTAATAAAAAATCTTCCCCAAAACAAAAGACCAGGTTCAGAGAGATTCACTAGCAAATTTTCCAAACACTTAAAGAGGACCTATTGCCAGTTCTTCTCAAGCCTTTCAGGAAATTAATGAACCAGAAACTCTCTCAAACAGTTTCTAAGAGGCTCATATCTCCGTGATACCAAAAGGAAACAAAGATGCCACAAAAAAAAAAGAAAGAAAGAAAAATACAGGCCAATATCCCTGATGTATATGGACGCAAAGATTCTCAACAAAGTACTAGCAAATAGAATTCAACAACTCATCAAAAAGATCATATACCTTGACCAAGTGGATTTCAACCCTGGGATGCAAGGATGGTTTAACATTCGGAAATCACTCAACATAATCCATCATATCAACAAAAGAAAATATAAAAAGCATATGATCATACCAATAGATGCAGAGAAAGAATTTGAAAAGATCCAGCACCCATTTATGATGAAAACTCTTGCCAAAATGGGTATAGAAGGGACTTTCTTCAATATAGTCAAAGCCATCTACCACAAGTCTGTAGCAAGCATCATCCTCAATGGGAAAAAACTAAGAACCTTCCCCTGTAAGATCAGGGATGAGACAGGGATGCCCACTCTCCCACTTCTGTTCAATATAGTTTTGGAAGTACTTGCAATAGCGGTTAGACAAGAAAAAGATATTAAGGGCATTCAGGTAGGAAAGGAATAAATCAAGCTCTCATTATTCAGAGTTGATATGATACTATGATTAGAGAACCCTAAAACCTCTACCAAGAAATTCCTAGAAACAATAGACTTGTATAGTAAAGTTGCAGGCTATAAAATCAAACCCAAAAGTCCATGGATTTCCTATATGCAAATAATGAGAGAGAAGAAAGTGACATGGAAAAAGCAATCCCGTTCACAATCATGCCTCAGAAAATCAAGTACCTAGAAATCAGTTTAACTAAGGAGGTAAAAAACTTGTACAAAGAATACTACAAAACACAGAAAATAAAAAAGAACACGAGGAAATGGAAAGATATCCCCTGCTTATGGATCGGGAGAATTAACATTGTCAAAATGGCAATACTCCCCAAAGCATTGTACAAATTCAATGTGATCCCTATGAGGATACTCATGACATTATCCAAAGAAATGGAGCAGACAGTCCTGAATTTCATAGGAAAAAATAAGCTCCCACGAACATCTATAAAGTAATTCTTGGGAAAAAGATAATGGGAGGAATCAAACGCCCCAACTTCAAACTACTACAAAGTAAAGGTAAAGGTAAAGAGCCTCCCGTTGATCGTCGATTTGCTCGAGCGGGCCCAGTAACGTCTCCATTGGAGACCTTGTTGTTACTGTGTCTGGCATATCGAATACTCTCGGTAGCTTGCCGGGCTCTCCGAGAGGGGCGGAGGAATCGAACTCGGGTCAGCCACGTTGGCTGCGTGCAAGGCAAACGCCCTACCCGCTGTGCTATCGCTCCAGCCCATGGTAGTGAAACTAAGGCAGAGCTGCAGACCAATGGAACAGGGTTGAATATCCTGACCCCTCCCCCCATATATATGATCATATAATCTTTGATAAGGGAGCAAGGGATTACACGGCGCCAGGGGGCCAGTTGGTGGGTGTGACCCCCGCCTACTGGAATTTGGAGGAACTGGGTGGAGGATGCTCGACTCCAATCCGAGTAGGCTTGGAGATCTTGGCCCCGGAACCCACGTGGCTTTGTCCCTCTGCCAGTACCTTCAGGTGTGTGGAGAGTGGTCTCAGCATGGTGGTGTTTGGTCCTAGAGGTCGTCGCCTGTGTAATCCCATCAGCGGCCAAGACTCAGAGACTATAAAAACCAGATCCCGGAGTGAGAACAGTGCAGTCTCCTGCCCCGGTGCCTGGCTGTTCCTTGCCGTGGCCCCTTGGAGGGAGCGGGTTGAGCTTTCCTCCCCGCCCCGACCAGGTCTCCGGCAGCCGACGACCTCCAGGACCAGACACCACCATGCTGAGACCACTCTCCGCACACCTGAAGGTACCGGCAGAGGGACAAAGTCACATGGGTTCCGGGGCCGAGATCTCCAAGCCTACTTGGATTGGAGTCGAGCATCCTCCACCCAGTTCCTCCAAATTCCAGTAGGTGGGGGTCACACCCACCAACTGGCCCCCTGGCGCCGTGTAATCCCATCAGCGGCCAAGACTCAGAGACTATAAAAACCAGATCCTGGAACCGCGCAGCCGCATTTGCTTTTGCTATGCTATAACATTTTATTATGACATCTCAGTCCTACTTTGACAAACTGGCAGGCTCCCGAATGTAACCTGCCCACACAGCAGAGTCTGGCAAACTCCCTGTGTCGTACCCAATATGCCAAATACCAGTAACAATGATGGGTCTCATTCTCCTAAAGAGCCTTGAATATAATCTCAGGGCTAGGATGAAGGAGACGTTACTGGGGCGTGCTCGAGGCAATTGACGAAGGGAGCAAGAAATGTGAAGAGGGGCAAGGAAATCCTCTTTAACAAATTGTGCTGGCAAAACTGAACAACTACATACAAAAACATTGGCTCGGACCTCTACCTAATAACATGCACAAAAGTCAGATCAAAATGGATTAAAAACCTCAAAATCAGACCAGAATCCATAAGGTACATTGAAGACAAGGTTGGCAAAACCCTCCACCACACTGAAGCTAACGGTATCTTCAAAGATGACACACCACTGGCCAAGCAACTGAAAACAGAGATAAACAAATGGGACTGTCTTAAACTAAGAAGCTTCTGCATCTCAAAAGAAACAGTGACCAAAATACAGGCACGGTCTACAGAATGGGAAAAGATATTCACCCAATACCCATCCATTAATGGGTTGACATCAAGGATGTACAAGGCACTGGTTGAACTCCACAAGAAGAAAACATCCAACCCCATCAAAAAATGGGGTGATGAAATGAACAGAAGCTTTCTCAAAGAAGAATTCCGAATGGCTAAAAGGCACATGAGAAAATGCTATATATCACTAATCACTGAGAGATGAAGATAAAAACAACAATGAGATATCATCTCACACCACAGAGACTGGCCCACATACAAAGGAACAAAAGCAACAGGTGTTGGCATGGATGTGGGGAGAAAAGGACTCTCCTTCACTGCTGGTGGGAATGCCAACTGGTTCAGCCCTTTTGGAAAACAGTATGGATGAGTCTCAAAAAATTATATATTGATCTCCCGTTTGACCCAGCAATACCACTGCTGAGAATATATCCCAGAGAGGCAAAAAAGTATAGTAGAAATTACATTTGCACTTATATGTGCATTGCTGCACTGTTTACAATAGCTAAAATCTGGATAAAAATCCCTAGTGGCAAGCACAGATGACTCTTTAAAGAAACTTTGGTACACCTACACAATGGAATACTATGCAGCTGTTAGAAAAGATGAAGTCATGAAATTTTCATATAAGTGGATCAACATGTAAAGTATCATGTTAAGTGAAATGAGTCAGAAAGAGAGGGACAGGCATAGAAAGATTGCACTCATCTGTGGAATATAAAGTAACAGAGTGGGAGAATAACACCCAAGAGTAGTAGAGATAAGAACCAGGAGATCTGCTTCACGCCTTGAAAACCGGCCTCACATACTGGGGGAAAGGCAGCTCAGATAGAGAAGGGAACGCTAAGTAAAGGATATTAGGAGGACCCATTTGTGTTGAAAGATGATCGCCGAAAGTAGACTATAAACCGAACACGACGGCTGCTCAATGCCTCTATTGCAAACGACAACATCCAAAAGGAGAGAGAATAAAAGAAAATGCTCTGCCCCTGAGGTGGGATGGGGTGGGGGGGATGGGGTGGGAGTGGTGGGAGGGATACTGGGAACTTTCATGGGGGAGAATGGGCACTGGTGTAAGGATGGGTAAACGATCATTGTATGACTGTAATGCAAACACAAAAGTTCATAAGTCTGTAACTGTACCCCACGGTGATTCACTAATAAAAAAATTTAAATTTACTGATATATTACCTTGAACTTAAAAAAAGACTTTTTGAACAGTAAAGAAATTTACTGCTTTAAATGCATGGTTCAAAATTAAAACTTTTGATTGTCATTAAAATGTTCTAGATTTATTATCATTGTTTATTCATCATTATAATGAATGTTCTAAGAGGAGAGAAATAGTCAAAATTAAAGCTTTTGACTTATTAAAATTTATCTTATGATGCTTCCTTTAGCTTGAATCTTATTATAGGACTATTTTATTTGGAAAAGTATATTTACTTCATTTGAGTTTACTTGTTAAATGAACAAACAAGTTGACCCTTCATAAACCAAGGACATACAAATTGATTTCAAGATTTTGCTTTATTCTACTTAACTATGTACAAAGCAAATTTTGTATCTTAATTATACAGGAAGACTTTAGAAGCCTTTGTATAAAAAGGTATTGGGCAACATATTTTTCATTATACAGGAAATTTAGACTTCCTCCTCATTATTATTTTTATATAGTTAGAAAAATACTGTAACAGTTAAATCAGGACAAAGCAATAGTAAACGGAATACTAATTTCAGAAGTATTTTTTACTTCTAAAAGTGCATTTAGAGTCTAATAAAAACACAAAATAGTTTATATTAGTTTGTTTTGTTTCTAAAAATAACTTTATTTAAGTAGCACTTTCTTACAGTATAATTTGTTTCAAGTGTACATCATTATAGATCAGTATGAGAGGAAAAGTATTACAGAATGGAGAATCTATGTTTCCTTTTTTTTTTCTTTTTTATTGGTGAAACACCATGAGGTACAGTTGTAGATTTACAAATTTTTGTGCTTGGATCTCGGTCATACCACGATCAAATACCCATCCCTCCACCAGTGCCCATTTTCCACCACCAGGATAATATCCCTCCCCCCCCATCCTCCCATCCCCCCATCCCCCCCTGCCACTGTGGCAGGGCATTCCCCCCTGTTCTCTCTCTCCTCCTGGGCGCTGTGATCAGCCAAAGAGGCATTGAGTGGCGAACATGTTCAGTCCAGTCTACTTTCAACTTGCATCTCCCCTCCTGGGAGGATCCTCCAAACACCCTCCACTTGGTGTTCCCCTTTCTATCTGAATTGTCCTTTCCCCTAGAATACCCAGCTGGCCTCTAAGTTATGGAGTAATTCTCCTGGTGTTGCTCTCAGCTATTCTTGGGTATTAATCTCATATTTTATTATTTTATATCCCCCAGATGAATGCTATCTTTCTATGTCTATCCCTCTCTTTCTGACTCATTTCGCTTAGCATGATACTTTCCATATTGTACCACTTGTATGTAAAGTTCATGACTTCATCTTTTCTAAGAGCCACATAGTACTCCATTGTGTAGATGTACCAAAGTTTCTTTAACCAGTCATCTGTTCTTGGGCACTCAGGTTTCTTCCAGTTTCTGGCTACTGTAAAGAGTGCTGCAATGAACAAACAAGTGCAGATGTCACTTCGACTATACATTTTTGCCTCTCTGGGATATATTCCCAGGAGTGGTATTGCTGGGTCAAATGGGAGCTCAATTTCTAATTTTTTGAGAATCGTCCATACTGTTTTCCAGAAGGGCTGAACCAGTGGACATTCCCACCAACAGTGAAGGAGTGTCCCTTTCTCGCCACATCCGCGCCAGCAACGGTTGCTTTTGTTCTTTTGAATGTGGGCCAGTCTTTGAGGTGTGCTATGTTTCCTTTTTTAAAATCTTCATTTAAGCCCTTAGTGCTGATTATCACTGCCCTTAATATAACTTTGACAACTGGTAAAGCTTTTATTGATTTCCTACATACAGAATCAAGTTCAAACTCCCTAAATTGGTATCCAAGGCACTTTATAATTGGCTCCTTCCTACGTTCTCTATAGTTTCACTTCCATCTACTTCTCAGTATGTTCTTTACCTGCATACTTTTTACCATCATTTTTTCTAGCATGTCAGAAATACAAAGGTGACTAACCTATTTATTCACTAAGTAAATTAAATATTTTTCCTCTCTGTAGGTAAATTCTTGTGTATAACTTCAAGACTCAGATCAAGTGTAATATTCTCTTTTAATCTCCATATCACTTTTAGCTAGGGAAACTTCACAGTAGAATTAGTAATCATTTATCATGAACTTTTATTATAAAAATAAGGAAAAGGAGCCCCAAATATTAAGAATTTTGTACATTATTTAGGAAGTTACTGACAAAGTTAACAACTATCTCGATGATCTCACTCCTTGATTGCTCTTTTTTGTATTTTGATGACAAAAAATAGAAAATATTAAGATCATCACTGACTAGCAGAACTTCATAGTCTCTCTATATCAGATGAATCTCTGACACTGACTATATACCAGAAAGAGATTTTATGAGATGTTTATCATAAACATATTCACATTACTTTACCTTTACCTTTATTCTACTCATGTCAGTTAAGTCCACCTCAAAAACCATTGAGCATGAGTTCAGAGAGAAAGGGACTCTCAGCTGGATAAGACCCAAAAAGCCAAAAAAAGAGAAAGAAAGAAAGAAAGAAAGAAAGAAAGAAAGAAAGAAAGAAAGAAAGAAAGAAAGGATTGAAAGAAAGAAAGAAAGAAAGGAAGGAAGGAAGGAAGGAGAGAGAAAAGAAATGATGAAAATAAAGGGTCTCTCATTTACTGCTGGTTCCAAATTTCCAGAAAAGTCCATCCTTTCTGGAAAACAACATGGACATTTTTTAAAACACTAGAAATTGAGCTTCCATAAGACTCAGCAATACTGCTCCTGTGAATATAGCCTAGTGGCCCCAAAGCACAATGCAGAAAAGTCATCTGCACTCCTATGTTCATTGGAGCATTATTCACAATAGCCATAATGGGGGAACAACCCAAGTGCCTGAAAATTGAGGAGTGGATAAAGAAACTATAGTATACTGCACAATGAAATACTATGCAGCTGTTGGGGAAAATGAAGTCATGAAATTTGCTATACATGGATGCATATGAAGCTGATCACTTGATCACTTGATATCCCATTACTCATCAATTTGCTCGAGCAGGCGCCAGTTATGTCTCCAGTCCCTGTGGCATGCTAGTGTAGCCAAATGTCGTCTGCTTGCTCCAGGAACACAAAGAGCCTCAAGCCGTTTGTTCAGGGTTTTGACGAAGAAATCTGACCATCTCATAGGTGGGCAACCATGCGTTCTTTTGATGTTCCATGGAACCCTGTCAGTAACAGCTCTATTCCAATGGTAGTCTTCAAATCGCATTATGTGTCCAGCACATCTGATTTTCAACACCTTGGCAAATGAGACAGTATCCCTGATTCTTGATCGTCGACTGAGGTCAGAACTCCGGATTCCTTCTCTCACTTGTGAAACATGACATTCCAAGCATAACTCTTTTAATTCCTCTTTGGGATACCTGAATAGTGTTCTCATCCTGTTTTCATAGGGCCTAGGTCTCTGAGGCATATGTTAGTGCAGGAAAAACAGTGGAGTCAAGGAAATGTGGCCAGAGCCAGAGGTTTTTTGTCCTCTTAGCTATTCCTTCGACACTCTAGAAGGTGTTCCTCGCTACTCTCTTCTTCCTACGCAGCTCAGGTGCCAGGTCGTTTGTCATGTTGAATTCTCGACCTAGGTATACATAACTGCTGCATTCGAAGATGTTCATTCCACTGAGAGCAAATGGAATGTCAGGATCTAATCAATGTTTTTTTCGTAAACATTGTCTTTGTGAGATTAATCTGCAGTCCGACCTTCCCATACTCAGGGTCAAAGTCGGCCAGCATTTGTGCCACTTGGCTAATGTTTGGTGTTATTAGAACGATGTCATCAGTGAAGCGGAGGTGGTGTAGTTGCCAACCATCTATCTTCATTCCCATTCCTTCCCATTTCAGTTGTCGCATGACGTTCTCAAGAGTGGCACTGAAGAGTTTCGGTGAAATGGTATTGCCCTGCTGAATCACTCTCTTTATGTCAATGATCACTTCCTTGTAGAATGGTGAGATCCTGGTAGTGAATCCACAATACAGCTCATGGAAGATCTTGATGTATTGAGTTTGAACGCCCTGTTTGGCTAGGGCTTCGATGACCGCTTCTGTCTCAATAGAATCAAAGGCTTTCTTTAAATCGATAAACATTCAACAGAGTGGCATCTTGAAATCCTGAGAAACCAAAGTGAGCTTGGTCACCATGTGGATATGGTCAATCGTGCTGAATCCTTTTCAGAACCCGACTTGCTCGCATGGTTGTCTTTCATCTAGTGTTCTGCCAATCCTATTCAGGATGACTCAAGTGAACAACTTGTAGATGACAGACAACAGACAGATCAGGTGATAGTTGCCAATGTCACGGATGTCTCCTTTCTTGTATAGTGGTACAGTCCTGCTGGTTTTCCATTGGGATGGAACCTTGCATTCAGATAGGTAGTGTGTGAAAAGCTGAGCCAGTATATTGATAAGTATTGACGGCAGGTTCTTCAGGTGTTCAGGTCTGACCTTGTCTGGCTTAGGTGCTGTTCGCTTCTTTGCCGATGAAATGGCATGTCAGATTTCGAAAGGGAGAATGCTGGGAACAACATTTCCATCCTGTGGAATTTGATATGTGGGCAGGTGGATGTGGTTATCAAAGAGATCCGAGTAGAAGTCATGCATAGTCTTCTCCATTGCCATTGTGGAAGATGTGATAGATCCATCAGACTGTGAAGAGTTCATGTTAAATTAAATGATTCAGAGGGAGATGAATGGACATAGAACAAATGCTGTCATTTGTGGGATATAAAAATAGTATATGAATAATACCCAAAGACAGTAGAAATAATGGCTATGAGGACTGGTTGATGGAAGGAAGCTTGTCACAAAGTGGGGAGAGAGGGAGATAAAGGAGGAAGAAGGAGAAGAAAGAGGAAGATAAGGAAGAGGAAGAGGAGGAGGAAGAGTTGGAGTAGGAAGAAAAAGAAGTAGAAGAAGGATGATGATGATGATGATGAGGAGGAGGAGGAGGAGAAGAAGAAGAAGAAGCAGAAGAAGAAGAAGAAGAAGAAGAAGAAGAAGAAGAAGAAGAAGAAGAAGAAGAAGAAGAAGGAGGAGGAGGAGGAGGAGGAGGAGGAGGAGGAGGAGGAGGAGGAGGAGGAGGAGGAGGAGGAGGAGGAGAAGGAGGAGGAGGAGGAGGACGAGGAGGACGAGGAGGAGGACGAGGAGGACGAGGAGGACGAGGAGGAGGACGAGGAGGAGGAAGAGGAGGGGAGAGAACATAAAATTTTCTGCCATAGATGCAGGCTGTTGGGTGTGTGAGGGCGAAGGAAAACTGGAAATAAAGGTTGCAGGGGTACACTGTATGACTGAAACTCTTACATGAACAACTTTGTAACTATATCTTATAATTATTCAATAGAAAATTATGAAGTTTTTGCCAATTTCAAGCTCTAACTGTAGTTTCTAGCATAATTTAAACTTAAAAAGTGTGAGGTATTTACCTATTTGCTAATAGATGAGCTAAAATGACCTACTTTCTTTTAAGATAAATCTATGATCAAATATCGAATGTAATTGAGGAGTACTGCATGTAAGACACCTGGCCAAAAACACATAACTTTGTCATAAAATTTCCAGTAAGGTCAATAATCCCGTTTGTATAATACACATATGTGTTCATTTTAAGACTGGAAGGATGGCACTGCTACCAAATGCTTTTGGTTGTTGATGGACCCCAGCTGAAAAGTGATCAGTTGAGTTGGACAAATAGAAGAGAGCAAACAAATCTACTACTATAAATGTCAACATGCATGCACAGAAATAGGGAGAGAGATCAAAGGCAGATTAAAGCTACCCAGGAGGGACACTAGGAAGATTCACGTTGGGACAGCAAAATCAAGACACCCAGAAGACCTTTTCAGGACTTCCAACCATATCTGGAGAGAAATCAAAGGCTTAATACTTGGCTATTGCATTTCAAAATAAATAAATACTCCTCTACTTCCTTCACAAAAGATCAGCCAAGCTAAATTTATGAACTAGAATATTACCCTGGGAGCTTTCTCTGAAAGAAATCATTTTAACCCTAATAATGTTCTTTGTTTTGAATCCAAGTCTTCTTTGTCCATACAACCATTAGCAGACAAATTAGAAAATCATCCAATCAAAAATATGTATTAATCAAAGTGATGCAAAATAAGATAAGTGACAGTTCCCAGAAATTACTGCAACCTCTATGTCAAAGCATTCTAAATACCTCTTACTATTAGTTCTTTCTTTAGGAGCAAGCTTACCTTTATTCTATTGAAGGTCTTCCTAAAGTGCCAAAATCCTTGGTGTAAGGATAAAACGTTAGATTGACAATGGCTTTACAGAGATTAAAAATGTTGATAAATATAAACATAAGCTTAGGAAAGTCATGAAGCATATTAAAAGAGAAAAAGAGGGAAAGAAAACACAATATATAAAAATTATTTTTTCAGTGTAGTGGCATAAAATAGATTTTACTTATATGATAACTTTTGTCAATTAATAGTGTCTTCCTGAAGTTTTGCCTTAAAGGTTAAAAATCTATTTCTGGATTGGAGATACAAGTTACAATGGTGGTACATATGGTGTATTTTTCTATCCCTTCTACAGGTGAAACACAACATTTCGAGAAGGAGTATCTAAATTTAAATCTTGGCTTTGACATTTATAAACATTATGATTCTGTGTATATCAACTGAATCACTATAATATTATTTCCTTATAAATGAAAAAAGATAATAAAGTTTTTGAAATTTATTAGGGAAATGTTGTAAAATATTTAATCACTGGATAAATTATATATAAAATTATCCAATATTGTTTTTTAAAAATCTTTTTAAACTGTAATAGATCAGCAGTAAGCTTATTTCCTAGAGCATATTCAACTCCACTGCATCATAATGCTTCCGCTATAATGACAGATATTTCAGAACCCATGTGAGAAGGTGTTTCTAATATGTTAGAAACTATAGACTGAAAAAAAAATCCGTCAAAAAAACCACCTCACCAGGCTTGTGGCATAATCTTCCCCAGAAAATTAAATTTCTACTGTCATTTCTTTCCAATAGTTTAGTTCTGAATCAAAATATCTCAAAAGTATCTTATTACTAGAACAAAATTCATATGCAGCTCTCAAGATGCAAAGGAAGATTTGTACTTCTAGCACATTGAGAGCAGAAAGTAAGATGGACAATGCTATCTGGTTGGATCCCATAAATCTCTTCAGATAATATGATACAGCTGAGCTTTTCATGTTTTTGTGGGAGTTTTTTTGTTTTTGCTTTTTCTGTTTTGTTTTGTTTTGTTTTGTTTTGCTGAGGTAAGGGTTATAGTGCTCAGGTGCTTATTGGAGCTTTATCTTTATCTACCTTTATCTTTATCCCTAGTTCTGGGGGCACCATATGGGGTTCCAGAGATCAAACTGTTGCATTCAAGCCTCATCACCTGTACCATCTCTCAGGTCTGCTGAGATTACTGTTAACAATTGTTTCTTATCTAAGTCTTTCTCTGTGTATTATTATCAATTGAATATAACTGTGCCACCTGAGATCAGACCCACTCCTAGGCACACACTATATCTAATAAAGAATATAAAGAATGGGGATAAGAGAATATGAAAACACATTTGCTTCGAGAAAGATAGAATGTCTTACAAGGTTAAAGCTAACAATACCATTGTAAATCTTGATTTCCCCCCACCCCAATTGTTGATTTAAAAATAGATAAGTAAGTAAATACTAAAAGGGGGAAACAAAAGGCAAGATACTCTGAAAATCATCCCAATTCCAGAGAGTCTCATGAATGTGATAGGATCCGTATCGTGACTGCCTTCTCTTTTATCTAAATCAGCCAAGTTCACTTCCCAAATCCATGTCCTTTATTCCCACAGTCATCAATCTCATAGTTCTTTTCTAATACAATCATTTGCATATAAGTATGCATTTATTTCCTGAGGCATCTAACCTAAGAGAAACACTTTGAAAAATAGGTGGAATAGAAATTGAGCAAGTCAATTCTCAACATTTAGCACAACATTTGTGAGTGCAAAATGGCATTCACATTTTTTAAATCCGGGCCAGGGAGATAGTACTGTGGGCAGGGCATTTTCCTTGCATGTGACCAACCCAAGTTTGATCCCTGGCACCCCATATATTCCACAGAGCTTCACTAGGCATGACCCTTGAGCACAGATTCAGGAGTAAGCCCTGAGCACTGCCAGGTGTGGTAAAAAAAAAAAATCTCCATGATCTCACACAGAGCCTGACCCTAACAATATTTCTGAGCATTTGCTACATTTTCAGATACTGTTCTAATGTCTTTATATTCTAACTTGTTGAATCCTCACAATAAGTGAGCACCATCATCATTATTTTACTGATCTTGCACATGTAGCCCTTATCATCATCAGCTTCATCTACAAGGCACAGTGACTCGATAAAGAGATTCACAGACCTCTCTTTATATCCCCTCATGTCTTGCTAAATTTTGTTTAATAAAAGCTATTTTGTTTCACCAAAATTGAAAAAAAAATAACAGTGGAGACGCACATGAACCCAAATATGGAGTAAACAACACCAGCTCCATCTGCTAATCATCTGTGGGAAATCGGAGAAAGAAAATGAAAATGAAGCCCCCATTTAAAAAAATACAGTAATTAGAACCATTTTTGCAAACAGAAAATGTCTTCCAAATTTAGTCAGCCTCACTCCCTATCAGCATCCTAAGCCCTTGATCCAGTCTCCTTCAATTATTTTGTGGAATTTAGTGGATATACAGAAATAAATATAATAAATGGCTCTGCTTATCTGCACCGTCTTGTTAAAAATAGGCTTGGCAACAGCTTTGGTGTGAGTCAGGAAACAAGAAGTGGTCAGTTTCTGAAGCATCTCAAGGAAACTGCAGATTAAAAAGGTGCTCTAAACTAGTGTTTCCAAAATGACCTGTGGTGCAAGAATAAGTTCATTTAAGATTTTTAGTCCACCATGGTCCCATATACTTTTAAAATACTATAAAATCAAAATAAACTGCCAGAAAGACAAAATATAAGCCAAATTTATTTAACTTATTAAAGTCAACAAACAAAATTGCTATTTCAAAATTCTGCTAAAGTTTATGAAAGCTTACTCTTACTTTCCATACTTATTTTGTTACAAACTGGTAACAGTTTAAGGGTGGATACTCTCCAGAACACAATTTGAATAGCACTGCTCAGGGTCTAGAATGAAAGTTTAAGAAAAGTTATTACTATGTATGATATGAATGCTGCTGTTCTCCAGTGTCATGTTTTTGTCTCACTTTAAAAGTGTGTCTCTAATATACTTACTTATTCTGTAGCTTTCAATTGACTTGACTCTGTGATCTTGCATACAAGATGTTTAAATAATTTCAACCTTTCCATATACCACATATAAGAATGGTTCCCATTTTTAAAAGAAACTTATTAAGATAACATTATGTTATAACATTATATATATTTCAGCTGCTCATTATAAATCTGTGCACATTAATTAGATTCACCACCAAAAATCCAGTTATGATCCTTACCATTTAATTAATACATTTTTAAAATTTAGGCACTGGTGTTTTTGTTTCAACAATAGTTTCAGTCATACAGTAGTTCAAGTTTAATCCCATCACCAGTAACTCCAACCATGCACCAATGATCCCAGATTCTTCCTTACCTTCCTACCTGTCTCTAACCTGTCTCCTTGGAAAGTATATTTTAGTATAATCTAAATATATATTGTAGTTTGAGTCCCATGCTTCCAGTAGTTTCACGATCACCATCATCCTGTTGTTTGTCGATTGCCTTGAGCAGGCCCCAGTAACGTCTCCTTCATCCTAGCCAGGAGATTTTAAAAAGTGCCATATTCAAGGCTCTTTCAAGGTTAGGGGAATGAGACCCATCATTGTTACTGGTATTTGGCATATTGGGTACACCACGGGGAGTTTGCCAGACTCTGCCGTCTCCAGTAGTTTAGATCTAGTAATATAGATATACACAGCTGCCATATGGGAACTTAACATTTTTAAGGAACATCCATCCTATCTTTATAGAATCTAAGCCAGATAATATCCCTACCAGTCCATATAAGTTTCTTTTCACCATCCCTCTGATAACACAAATTGATTCCAGTCTTTGTCATATATTCCATTCTCGTCAGTGTGAAATTATATCTTATCTAAAGTAATCTGGATTTTCTGATAATAAGCGATAATGAACACTTTTTCAAATGCCTATTGTTCATTCTTCTGTCTTTTTTAGAGAACTGTTTTTTTTCTCTCATTTTTCTGATGTTTTTGGAATTGTTCTTGATCTTTGTGAGTATTTTGTATATCTTGGATATTAACCCTTTATCTAATGTTTGATAAACAAATGTTTTCTCCCATTCGGTCAGGTTTTAACTTTAGTCTGTTTCTTTTTACATACAGAAACCTTTAATTTGTGGATTCCCATTTGTTTATTATTTATTCATTTTTTTACTTTGGTTGTCTTTGTCAATGAAACCATATCATTGAAAACACTTTTGAGGTACACATGCTGGAGTATTCTGCCCATATTTTCTTAAAAATATTGTATAGATTCTGGTCTGATCACAAGGTCATTAAACTGACTTTTAAATTCAACTTTTAAATTCACTTTAAACAGACTTTTGTATATGATATGAGATACAAATTCTGTTTCATTTCTTCTTCTCTCTCTCTTTTTCTTTTCTTTTTTATTTAGCTATCCAATTTTCCCAGCATCATTCATTGTAGAGACTATCTTTAATTCACTCATGAATTCAGCTCATTTGTTTGTAAATTAGCTGTCTATACAGCTGAGTTTTTCGTCGTGTTCTTAATTCTAACCCTTTATTAGACAGTCTGGGCTGGAGTGATAGCATAGTGGTAGGGCATTTGCCTTGTGCACAGCCAGCCCAGCCGAGCCGAGTTGGATTCCTCCACCCTCTTGGAGAATCTGGCAAGCTACCGAGAGTATATTCAATATGCCAAACACAGTAACAACAAGTTTCAAAATGGAGACGTTACTGGGCCCGTTCGAGCAAATCAATGAACAATGGGAGGACAGTGACAGTGACAGTGTTTATTAGACAGTCAATCCTTCTTCTAGTACAGTGCTATTTTGAGTACCATAGCCTTATTGTATCATTTCAAGTCAGATAACATGGAAGTGCCTAACTTTTTCTTCAAAATGGCTTTGCCTATTTGGGGTATTTTATGATTAAATACAAATGTTATTAGTGACCATTCTAAATCCTTGAAGAATGTAATTTGGGTTTTGATGGGGTTTGAATTGAATTTACATAACACTTTTGGTAAGATAAACTTCTGACAAAGTTGGCTATTTAAATCCATGAACAAGGAAATTTTTTCCTATTTCTAAAGTCTATTTTTTTCCATCAATGAATCTCAAGGCAAAGGTATTTTACCTCTTCTGTTGAATTTATTCCTAAGTGCTTGTTGTTTGGGTACAATATTTTAAAAGAAGTAGAGGGAAGAAAACTTCCTCCAGATAATGACCACAATTTTTTTTTTTTTTTTTTTTTTTTTATTTTTTATTAGTGAAACAACATGAGGTACAGTTATAGATTTACAAATTTTGTGCTTGGATCTCGGTCATACCACGATCAAATACCCATCCCTCCACCAGTGCCCATTTTCCACCACCAGGATAATATCCCTCCCCCCCATCCTCCCATCCCCCCATCCCCCCCTGCCACTGTGGCAGGGCATTCCCCCCTGTTCTCTCTCTCCTCCTGGGCGCTGTGATCAGCCAAAGAGGCATTGAGTGGCGAACATGTTCAGTCCAGTCTACTTTCAACCTGCATCTCCCCTCCTGGGAGGATCCTCCAAACACCCTCCACTTGGCGTTCCCCTCTCCATCTGAATTGTCCTTTCCCCTAGAATACCCAGCTGGCCTCTAAGTTATGGAGTAATTCTCCTGGTGTTGTGGGTATTAATCTCATATTTTATTATTTTATATCCCCCAGATGAATGCTATCTTTCTATGTCTATCCCTCTCTTTCTGACTCATTTCGCTTAGCATGATACTTTCCATATTGTACCACTTGTATGTAAAGTTCGTGATTTCATCTCTTTTAAGAGCCACATAGTACTCCATTGTGTAGATGTACCAAAGTTTCTTTAACCAGTCATCTGTTCTTGGGCACTCAGGTCTCTTCCAGTTTCTGGCTACTGTAAAGAGTGCTGCAATGAACAAACAAGTGCAGATGAATGACCACAATTTATAGCAAACTTACAACAAATATTATACTAAGCAGTAGAAACCTAAAATTCTTCCTTCTGAGAGCAAGCATAATGCAAGCATATCCAATGTCCCTGCTATTACTTAATATAGTATTGGAAGTCCTCGCTGTAGCAATTAGTCAAGAAAAAGAAATCAAAGGGATCTAATGTTGAAAAGAAGTCCAATTATAACTTCTTTCAGATGACATAATAATATATGTAGAGGACAATAGGAATTCCACTAAAAAAAAGTTTTAGAAATAATAAACCAACATAGCAAAGCAGCAGGCTACAAAGCCAATAGAGAAAATCCTATTGCATTCCTCTATGCTCATAATGAACTAGAACAAAAAGATCAAGCCATAATGCCCAAAAGGAGAGAGAGAGAGAGAGAGAGAGAGAGAGAGAGAGGAGAAATGCCAGTCATAGAGGCAGATTTGTAAGGATTCTTACATGGTGGGTGGTGGTGGGAGGCATACTAGGGACATTGATGGGAAATGAACATTGGTGGAGAGATTAGTGGTGGAACATTGTATGACAAAACCCAGTCATAAACAGTTTTGTAACTGTCTTCCCCAGTAATTCAATTTTAAAAAAAGGTGTGTGCGTGGGTGGGGGGGGGGGGGAGAGGAGACTACTCCATTCAAAATAGTATCCTAGTGATTCCTTTTACCAGATTTATTTACTTCTACTCCTCCATCACTTCTAAGTAACCCTAATTTTACCTTGTAGTCTAAAAGGTTATTTTCTGCAATTTAGTTTCATTTTTGCTTGACTTTTCTAAATACCAATAAGGGTGAAAATTATGAGATATTTTTCAGTGTTACTTCTCTATGCACAATACCATGTATCAAATAGAATAATTTTGATTTTTATAGATCATTTTATGAAAAAATTCTAAATTACCTTATTTTCATTCACTTTAGAATGAATGAAACTTTGGATTTTACTAAACCATCTTAAACTCTTTGGAATTAGGTAATTGTGGAAGTCTAAAATATAATAATATTAACAACTTAAAATTGATGTGAAAAAGTCAATGAAACTGAATTTATCAAAAATATCAACACATCCCAAATTAATTTTTTATTTGTTTCATAAAAGATAGTATGAAGAAAATATGTCTAATATTCACTCATATGAATCTTTGGACGAAATACTGCAGAAGTAACATCCTACAACATCACTGATTCAGAATATTAATTTAACCTAAAAATTCAAATTTTGTGTTAGGTAACATCTAATTTATGGATGCCTAGTAATTAAGACATTGGCAACTATCGCCCTATCTGCCTATTGTCTGTCATCTACAAGTTGTTCACTCGAGTCATCCTAAATAGGAATGGCAGAACACTAGATGAAGGACAACCATGCGAGCAAGCCGGGTTCTGCAAAGGATTCAGCACCATCGACCATATCCACACAATAACCAAAATCATTGAGGTTTCTCAGGAGTTCAAGATGCTGCTCTGTTTAACGTTCATTGATTTAAAGAAGGCCTTTGATTCTGTTGAGACGGAAGCGGTCATTGAAGCCCTAGCCAATCAGGGCATTCAAGCCCAATACATCAAGATCCTTCGTGAGCTGTATTGTGGATTCACTACCAGGATCTCACCATTCTACAAAGAAGTGATCGTTGATGTCAAGAGAGGGGTGCGGCAGGGTGATACCATTTCACCGAAACTCTTCAGTGCCACCCTCGAGAACATCATGCGACGACAGAATGGGAAGGAATGGGAGTGAAGATAGATGGTCGGCAACTATACCACCTCCGCTTTGCTGATGACATTGTTTTAATATCACCAAACATCAGTCAAACGGCACAAATGCTGGCCGACTTTGACCGTGATTGTGGAAAGGTAGGACTACAGCTGAATCTTGTGAAGACAATGTTTATGAGAAACAGCCTCAGCCTCGTTCCTGATGCCCCATTCACTCTCAACAGAACGACCATCTCCGAATGCAACAGCTATGTGTACCTAGGTCGAGAAGTCAACATGACAAATGACCTGGCACCCGAGCTGCGCAGGAGGAAGAGAGCAGCTTGGAACGCCTTCAAGAACGTCGAAGAAATAGCTAAGAGAACGAAGAACCTCTGGTTCCGGGTACATCTCTTTGATTCCACTGTTCTTCTTGCATTAACATATGCCTCAGAGACCTGGGCCCTAAGCAAACAAGATGAGAACGCCATTCAGGTCTCCCAAAGAATAGAAAGAGCTATGCTTGGAATATCACGTTTCACTCAAATGAGAGAAAGAATCGGAGTTCCGACATCCGTCGACGATCAAGAATCAGGGACGCTGTCTCATTTGCCAAGGTGTCAAAAATCAGATGGGCTGGTCACGTAATGAGATTTAAAGACGACCGCTGGACTAGAGCTGTTACCAACTGGATTCCACAGGATGTCAAAAGACCGCATGGCCGCCCACCTACCAGATGGTCAGACTTCTTCGTGAAGATCATGAACGATCAGTTTGAGGCTCTCCATGTTCCCAGAGTGAACAGATGCCATTGGGCTACACTAGCACGCGACAGGGACAAATGGAGACGTTACTGGCGCCCGCTTGAGCAAATTGATGACTAACGGGAAGTTAAGTGATTAAGTGATTATGTAATTAAGAACTAGTGCTTTGATTCGAAAAACAAAAGGTATGATTTTAATCACAAAATTACTCTCAGACCTCATAAAGTATAGTTATACGAATGATAATATTTCACTTTTATAATATCTAGAACCAGATCATATTTGTTTTAGATCTGCTACTTTTACATATCCTATTTCCATTAAAGTAGCTTTCAATGTTCTAAATATAGCTTTCCACTTATTTCCATCTTTATTACAGAAACTGGCAAACAAAATAAAATACCAAGGGGGGGGGGGGGGAAGTGTAATTACTGACTTGGTGAAAAAAATATACTTATTCTAGTTTAGCCTTAAATCATTTGGGATTTATTTCGTTCTGGATTAGTAAGAGAACTGAACAGATGAAACTAGAAACTATCAGTACCAAACTCCTAAAGGAAAACTTGTTCTGAAATTCCAGGTAGATTAAAAAGCATTAAGTTACAGAATAATTTCATTTTATTTCTGATATCCTGTGAACCAAAAGCAAAAGGTCTGTTGACACCTGAAGTTCTGAATTAACTTGACTCTCTTGGGGAACATTTTTATTTTTATTGCCTTTACCTTGCTTCAAAACAAAATGGTCACATAAGAATTATATCTTTTATACCAAGATAGCACTATCAGAGAAGATACAGGATAAAAACAAAGTTTGAAATGTCAACTTTTTGCATAAAGTTTTGTACAAATTTTTATATTAATTTTTCTTAAACCTCAAAATTTAAATAATGGGGATTTCACAAGTGGATGGATTAACTGAGATGTATAAAATGTTGATTTTTAAAGAACCAAACAACCGTCTGTTTGTCCAAATCTCTCTTTGTCCACAAAGAGCTCAAAATATTCAGTCAATAACCTCACTTCAAAATGACAGTTTTAAAATAACTATAGTTTCCACTAGTGGGGGAAAAAACAACAAAAAATGCAAACAAAGAAATCAACCTAGCAAAAAACTTTCTCAGTGGACTCCTCTTGCTATTTTCTGAGACCAGAAAAATTCTAAGATAGAAGAGGTAATTATAGCACTGTCCTCCCATTGTTCATCGATTTGCTTGAGCAGGCACCAATAACGTCTCCATTGTGAGACTTGTTGTTACTGTTTTTGGCATATCGAATACACCATGGGGAGCTTGCTAGGCTCTGCCATGCGGGTGGGATACTCCCGGTAGCTTGCCAGGCTCCCTGAGAGATGAATACATAATCAGAACTAAAATAATATGAGAGAGGAGGACTGGGGGTAAAACCTGAGTTAAGAAGATTAAGATAACTAAAAAAATTCATATTTTTACATACCATGCAACTAAAATAATTTTCACATTCCATAGTTTTTGACTAAGAACCTCACAAGGAACAATGGGAGCTTGATCACCATAAAACACAATGGGCGTTAGAATCACTTATTCACTTAAAAATGCAGATTCTGGGTCCAGTCCAAGTAGCCAGAATCAGAATTCCAGATTTTAGGCAACCCATATGGTCCCCAAGCACCAGTAAGAGTGATCAGTCATCTCTAAACACAAGCAGTAATTAGCCCTGAGCAACTCCTCATGTGGCACAAAAACAAAACAAATAATAATAATAGTGTTTAAATAACAATATTTAAGTTCCAACAAATATTCCATCATTATACGTTAAATTAAGAAAAACTTGATGAAATAAAAGAATAATAAAGTCCAAATAATAATATTCTAGTTTTAGTAAATATACCATACTTATTAGAGCAATAGCTCAGTGGGTAGGGTGTTTGCCTTGCTGCTGACATGGCCGACCAGAGTTCGATTGCTCCGCCCCTCTCGACAAGCTACCGAGAATATCTCGCCCGCACAGCAAAGCCTGGAAAGCTACCTGTGATGTATTCAATATGCCAAACACAGTATTAACAAGTCTCACAATGTTACTGGGCCTACTCAAGCAAATCGATGAACAACGGGAGGACAGTGACAGTCACAGTCACAGTCACAGTGACCATACTTACATGTTAGCAATAAGAAAATTTTGGTGGAGGCCCAGAGAGATAGTATGAAGTAAGACTTGCATGTGACCAATCCCAGTTTTGTCCATGGCATCATGTAGCTCCCTAAATATTGTAGAGTTGGATCTCTCTACAGAGATGGGAGTAGTCACACACCAAAACAACTGGATGTGGCCTAAACCACCCCCCACTGAAAGAAGTAAATGCCTCCAGTTATATAGCTGTCCCGGAGGTGGTGTGTGTGTGTCTCCCACATACCTAACTTTTGGCCGTTTATTTTCTTGGTAAACATTGCCTCAAGTTTTGGGGGTCTGGTCAAAGGCACAGCAGCAATTTGGGGGTATCCAGAAGTCTGATGGTGCCATCAGGCTGCTGATGCACTCGCTTCACAGGTACAGATTGACCTACTGGCGGCACCATACCCCCCAAGAAACTTTTTCTAATGAGAAATTTACTGATCAATTTTCTTGGCAATTTTTATATATGCTGTTCAGTAATAATTCTCTTACTATATTGAATATTATGTATCCATTAATGATCTATTTTATCAGCTTGTACATTTGAAGTCTCCCATTCATTTTACTATCCTTTACTCTATACTACTGGTTACTACAAATCTTTATATTTATGAAATTATATGTATATTTTTTATTTTATTTATACTAGCTGAATATCACTGATATTCATCTATGTTGTTTGAAATAGAAAGCTCTTTTTTCATAACTGAATATAACTATTGAATGTATATATTTATTCTGTACTTCATTGATTCATTCATCCATTAATGGATACAAGAGTTGTTCCATGTCTTGGCTGTTACAATGTTAGGTGAATATACTAGTATCTGTAATTTCATTTTCTTCAGAAATTCCCTGAGGTAGAATTGTTGGATGAATTAGAAATTCTACTTTCAAATTTTTGAAGAAGTACCATAATACTTTTCCAAAATGACTGTACCAATTTACATTTCCACCCAAGGTACATAAGAGTAGCCCTTTCTCCATGTCTTCAGTACCACTCGCTCATATTTCTTATCTGTTTTATAATTTATCTGATGGTGTAAACTGATGCTTCATTATGGTTTTGACTTACAGTTCCCTGATGAAAGGTGATATTGATCATCTTTTAATTTGTCTTTTGGAGCCAGGGCAAACAGGGGTCAAGAGGACTGGTCAATGTTTGAAAACTTGCCACAAGAGTGTGGGGAGTGCGAGGGACAGTTGGATAGAGAAGGGACCAACATGACAATAATAGTTGGAAATGATCATTTTGGACAGGAACTGACTGTTGAAAGTAGGTAAAGGGATGTACTTGATAACCTTTCATTATTTGTATTGCAAACCATAAGGTCAAAAAGGAAAGAGAGAGATGGGCGGAGAGAAAGAGACAGAGGAATATGGCTACAATAGTGGCAGGCAGGTGGGAGGTGAAAAGATACTGGATTATTGGTGGCAGGAAATGTATACTGATGAAGGAACCAGTGTTGAAACATTACATGACTGAAATCCAATCATGAACAACTTTGTAAATATGTACGTCACTGTGATTCAATTTAAAAAATACAATGTGCCTTTTGGTAAAAAAAAAATGTTTTTCCTGGGAAATTATCTATTGAAATCCTCTGCCTAACTTTGTCAGATGATTTGCTGTATGAATTCTTCTCATCTCTTTTCAGATACTCGATCGGTGTATGTGCATATTTTCTGTTTCTTCTATTATAATTTGTTAATGTTTTTTACGTAACTCTACTTGTCGCTCATTGACAATACCTCCACTACCCAGCCGCCGCCACACTCCAGGTCGATTTCCGGACCTGCGCAGCCGCGAAGCGGCCATGCTACACATCATAAGACACTAAATACCCATCTTCCGGAATTGTCATACCATATTTGATAGGGTTCAAATATGGTAACACCTAAAAGGGTGATTAGAGGTTGCCCCAAAAGCCTCTATCCCTCTTGGAAAGACTGGCAAGCTACCGAGAGTATTCCGCCCGCACGGAAGAGCCTGGCAAGCTATCCATTGTGTATTCGATATGCCAAAATCAGTAACTACAACTGGTCTCATTCACCTGACCCTGAAAGCTTCACCGACATGGCAGCACTGAGAAGGATGAGAAAGGAGAGGCTGACAAAATCTCAAGGCTGAACTAGGCTGCCACAACGAAGGAAGACAAAAATGATCATCTGTACTTTTAATGCACGTACACTAGCATCAGATACATCCATCGAGGACGTGATGGTACAAGCGCAAATGATCAAGTACGACATCATTGGTCTGACCGAGACAAGAAGGCACGAATCTCACCATGCCGTTTTCGACACTGGAGAAGAATTGTTCCTCGGAACATGCAATAAAAGAGGGATTGGATGCGTCGGTGTCCTTGTCAACACAAACTTGGCAATGAGCATTGATTCATTTGAAAGCCTAAAAACCCAAATCGGACGTTTACATTTGAATAGATGTGGCTGACTGCCTGCAGTTTCTATCTTCCTTGTCTACGCACCAACATCTCATTATGATGAAAGAGAAATCGAGAAGTTCTACATGGAGCTGGAGAAGTTCTATAAAGAAGACCACACCTTCTACAAGATCATTGTGGGTGATTTTAATGCCAAGATAGGACCAAGAATATCAGCTGAAGAACTTCACATCGGGACCCATGGCCTAGAATGGAACAAACAGGGTGAGAGACTGTCTGAGTTCATCATGTGGACCAAGACTAGCCATGGTAACTCACAGTTCCAGAAGGCAGAATCTAAACGTTGGACATGGGAGTCTCCCGGTGGACGATTCCACAACGAAATAGACCACATCATATTCAATCGATGGTTTTGCCTGACTAATGTCGCTGTTGTCCCAAAATTTCAAATGGGATCGGACCACTGTATCCTTCGTGCAAATTTCTACTTCACAGAGGGAGGAGAAAGGGCTGCAAAGTTCAAAAAGAGAACTCCAGAACGACCACCAACTGGGAACTCTTTGGCACTATTGCAGCAACATAGGAAGATGCCATTGTTGACAACATTGACGAGGAATATGATCGACTGGTTCAGCACCTCCATGAATGTGCGAGGAACGCCAAGAGAGAGATAGCCACAAAAAAACGCCTGTCTTCAAAAACTCTTGAGCTAATTCACCAGCGTGGTTTGGCGCATGCCTCAGGCAACTGCAAGCTAACGTCCGAGCTCGCAAAGCAGTGCAGAGATGCGATCAAGGAAGACCTCAAAGAGAGAAGAGCAGAAGTACTGGTAGATGCGGCAGAAGCCGGGAAAAGTATTCCTAACGCCCGCCTGTCCTTCGCCAACTACAAGACCAAGATGACTGCCCTCCGACGTCCTGATGGATCCATCACATCCTCCAGAACGGCAGTGGAGAAGATTATCCATGACTTCTACTCAAATCTCTTGGATAGCCATGTCCACTTGCCGACATACCAAATTCCACAGGATGGATATGTCGTTCCCAACGTTCTCCCTTCCGAAATCCGACACGCCATTTCGTCGGTAAAGAAACACACAGCACCCGGCCCAGACAAGGTCATACCTGAACACCTGAAGAACCTGCCATCAGTACTCATCAATACACTGGCTCAGCTCTCACTCGCTAACTGTCTGAATGCAAGCTTCCGTCCCAATGGAAAACCAGCAGGACCGTACTACTGTTCAAGAAGGGAGACATCCATGACATTGGCAACTATCGCCCGATCTGCCTATTGTCTGTCATCTACAAATTGTTCACTCGAGTCATCCTGAATAGGATTGGTGGAACACAAATGAAGGACAACCATGCGAGCAAGCCAGGTTCCGCAAACCATTCAGCACCATCGACCATATCCACACGATAACCAAACTCATTGAGGTTTCTCGGGAGTTCAAGATGCCGCTCTGTTTAACGTTCATTGATTTAAAGAAGGCCTTTGATTCTGTTGAGATGGAAGCGGTCATTGAAGCCCTAGCCAATCAGGGCATTCAAGCCCAATACATCAAGATCCTTCGTGAGCTGTATTGCGGATTCACTACCAGGATCTCACCATTCTACAAAGAAGTGATCATTGATGTCAAGAGAGGGGTTCGGCAGGGTGATACCATTTCACCGAAACTCTTCAGTGCCACCCTCGAGAACATCATGTGACGACTGGAATGGGAAGGAATGGGAATGAAGATAGATGGTCGGCAACTATACCACCTCCGCTTTGCTGATGACATTGTTTTAATAACACCAAACATCAGCCAAGCGGCACAAATGCTGACCGACTTTGACCGTGAGTGTGGAAAGGTAGGACTACAGCTGAATCTTGTGAAGACAATGTTTATGAGAAACAGCCTCGTTCCTGATGCCCCATTCACTCTCAACAGAACGACCATCTCCGAATGCAACAGCTATGTGTACCTAGGTTGAGAGGTCAACATGACAAATGACCTAGCACCCGAGCTGCGCAGGAGGAAGAGAGTGGCTTGGAACACCTTCAACATCGTTGAAGAAATAGCTAAGAGGACGAAGAACCTCCGGCTTTGGGCACATCTCTTTGATTCCACTGTTCTTCCTGCATTAACATATGCCTCAGAGACCTGGGCCCTACGCAAACAGGATGAGAATGCTATTCCGGTCTCCCAAAGAAGAATAGAATGAGCTATGCTTGGAATATCACGTTTCACTCAAATGAGAGAAAGAATTGGAGTTCTGACATCCATCGACGTTCAAGAATCAGGGACGCTGTCTCATTTGCCAAGGTGTCAAAAATCAGATGGGCTGGTCACGTAATGAGATTTAAAGACAACCGCTGGACTAGAGCTGTTACCAACTGGATTCCACGGGATGTCAAAAGACCGCGTGGCCGCCCACCTACCAGATGGTCAGACTTCTTCGTGAAGATCATGAACGATCGGTTTGAGGCTCTTCATGTTCCCAGAGTGAACAGATGCCATTGGGCTACACTAGCACGCGTCAGGGACAAATGGAGACGTTACTGGCACACGCTTGAGCAAATTGATGACTAACGGGAAGTTAAGTGATTAAGTGATACTTGTCGCCCACCAGTCTTTCTCCAACTACAAGACCAAGATAACTGCCCTCCTCCGACGTCCTAATGGATCTGTTAGATCTTCCAGGAGGGCAGTGGAAAAGATTATCCAGGACTTCTACTCGTATCTCTTCAATAGTCATGTCCACTGCCCACATACCAAATTCCACCAGATGGATATACTGTTCCCAGCATTCTTCCTTCCGAAATCTTACATGCCATTTTGTTGGTAAAGACGTGTACAGCACCTGGCCCAGACAAGGTCAGACATGAACCTTTGAAGAATCTGCCACCAGTACTCTTCAATACACTGGCTCAGCTCTTCACACACTATCTGTCTGATTGCAAGTTTCCATCCCAATGGAATACCAGCAGGACCATCCTGTTGTACAAGGTGGGATTCATCCAGGACATTAGCAACTATGCCCGATCTGTCTGTTGTCTGTCTGTTGTCCATCATCTACAAGTTATTCACTGAAGTCATCCCGTGGAATTCACTGAAGAGGATTGTCCACTAGACAAAGGAAAACATGCAAGCAAGCTGGGTTCCGAAAAATATTCAGCACAATCGACCATATTCACATGGTGACCAAGCTCATTGAGGTTTCACAAGAGTTCAAGATGCCTTTCTGTCTAACGTTCATTGATTTAAAGAAGGCCTTTAATTCTGTTGAGGCTGAAGTGGTCATCGAAGCCCTAGCCAAACAAGGCATTCAAACTCAATACATCAGGATCCTCCATGAGCTGTATTACAGATTCACCACCAGGATCTCACCATTCTACAAGGAAGTGATCATTGACGTAAAGAGAGGAGTTCGACAAGGTGATACCATTTCTCCAAAACTCTTCAGTATCACTCTGGAGAATGTCATGCGAAGGCTGGAATGGGAAGGAATAAGAGTGAAGATAGACAGTCAGCAACTATACCACCTCCACTCTGCTACATTGTTCTAATAACACCAAATATCAGCCAAGTGGAAAGAATTCTGGCTGACTTCCACAATGAGTGTGGAAAGGTAGGACTGCATCTGAATCTCACGAAGACAACGTTCATGAGAAACAAACTAGTTTCCTGATGTCCCATTTGCTCTCAACATCTCTGAATGCAGCAGTTATGTATACCTAGGTGGAGAACTCAACATGATGGCACCTGAACTGCGCAGGAGGAAGAGAGCATCATGGAAAGCCTTCAAGAGTGTTGAAGAAGTTGTTAAGAGAACAAAGAAACTCCGGCTCCCGGAACATCTTTTTGACTCCACCATTTTTCCTGCACTAACATACACCTAAGAAACCTGGGCCCTATGAAAACAGGATGAGAATGCTATTCGGGTATCCCAAAGAGGAATCAAAAAGGCTGTGCTTGGAATATCATGTTTCACTCAAGTAAGAGAAGGAATCTAGAGTTCTGATCTCAGTCAACAATCAAGAATCAGGGATGTTGTCTCGTTTGCCAAGGCGTTGAAAATCAGATGGGTTGAACACATAATGCGATTTGAAGACTACCAATGGACTAGAAGTGTTACTGACAGGATTCCATAGGACATTAAAAGAATGCGTGGTCGTCCACCTACGGGATGGTCAGATTTCTTCGTCAAAATCCTGAATGAACGGTTTGAATCTCTTTGTGTTCCTGGAGTGAGCAGACGCCATTGGGCTACACTAGCACACCACACAGACGAATGAAGACGTTATTGGTGCCCACTTGAGCTAATCAATGAGCAATGGGATGACAAGTGATACAAGTGATACTTATCTCTAAAAAAAAGAGCAATTCTTAAAGCAAATAGCCTTAGAAATCGGCTCTAGAAAGCGTATTAGAAACTCAATAAAAATTGTTTGTATTAAGCTAGTAGTCTGCAGAAATTTCCTCTGAATTTTGTTGTTTTAAATTTAAGTAACTATCGAGTTGTTATTTAATCATATGGGCCTGGCAAGCTACCATATGATAGCTTATTTGAAATGTCATACTGTATCATACCGTATTTGATATGCAAAAACAGTAACAATAATAGGTCTCATTCCCCTGTCACTGAAAGAAACTTCAATATGTCAGTGTTGGGAAAGACAAGTTGGAACAGGCTGGAAAATCTCAGGGCTTGGACAAATGGAGACATTACTGGAGCTCACGCAAATAAATCGATGAACAACGGGATAACAGTGATACAATGACACAGTGATACTTAATGGTGTTCAGCAGTTATTCCTAGCCTGGACATTGCTTCTGGCAGTGCTCAAGGAACCATAAAGTGCAAAGGTTAGAATGTGGGTCTTCCACAAGCAAAAAGTTGCTCTGTTCATTAAATATATCTCCTACCTATTATCATTCATTTTTCATTTTCGATGACTTCCTTTTCTGTGAAGAATACCTTTATTTCTTATTTATTTTTGCTACTATTGCCATTGCTTTGGTGATTGAGCAAAAAAATTATCGAGACTAATGACAATCCACATATAATTACCTATATTTTTCTAGAACTTTGATGGTTTCAGGTTTTATATTTTAGTCTTTTACTTATTTTGAGTTAATGGTTTTTCATAACGTAAGATAATGGTTCATTTTTTGTTTCTGCTTCAATATTTTTCAGAAAGAAATTATCGATTCTACATATAGTTTGGGGCTATACCCAGCAATTCTAAGGGTTTACTCCTTACTATACTCAGAAATCACTCCTGGAGATGCTCCAGGGAGCCATACTGGGCACTGGTGATTGAATCCAGGTAAGCTGTATACAGTATATAAGGCAAAAACTATCTCTCTGGCACCTCCATTTTGTGCGTGTGTGTGTGTGTGTGTGTGTGTGTGTGTTTATATATGTATATATATATTTGTTTTGTTTTTTGGGGGGTCTTGCACAGTGATACTCTGGGGTTTCTCTAGGCTCTGCACTCAGGAATTACTCCTGGCAGTGCTCAGAGGAACATACAGATTTCTGGGAATCAAACTCAGGTTGGCCATGTGTAAGACAAACACACTGCCCATTGTAAAATTTTTTCAGCCCCACCATTGTATATTATTAACTCTTTCAATGTTCATTATATACATGTTAGTTTGTGTGTTAAGTCTCTATTCTTTAACATCTATCTATCTCTCTCTATATTATTATTATTATTATTATTATTATTATTATAATACCATACTGGTTTTTGAAACTATGTTTGTGATGTTGTCTGAAATAAGGGGTGTGATGCTTCCAGTATTTTTTTAAATGCAGGAGTACTGCTATTTATACAGCCATTGATTAAGCTGTTTGAATTGGGCATGAACTTCATGTTACTTTTATCAATAATTTTTAATTGAATATCCATCAAATAGACCATTAAAAAGGTGTTCATAATTGGGTTTCAGTCATACAATGATCCAGCACCCATCTCTTGAGAACTTTGTTCGTTCTAAAGATTGCTTTGATTATTCAGGGTGTTTTTTGGTTCCCTACAAGTTGTAGGTGAGTGGTTCTGTTTTAGTTTAAAAAAAAAGTCTCTAGGAATTTTATATGGATCACCAGATTAATTATGTAGATTTTTTTGTTCAGCATTGCCATTGTAATAATATTAATTCCTGGGATTCTTATTCATTGCTGGGAAAACAGACTGGTCAAATCTTTTTGAAAAACAATATGGACATTCCTCCAAAAACTAGAAATTGAACTTTGATATATTCTAGCAACACCCATTCTGGGAATATATCCAGGATGTGAAAAAAAATAGCAGAAATGACATCTGCACTTGTATATATGTTCACTACAGCACTGTTCACAATAGCCAGAGTCTGGATATTCAGTATCTGTATTGAAAACCATGTGCCTGAGAACAGATGGCTGGTTAAAGTAACTAAGGTACATCTATACAGTGAAATACTATGCAGATGTTAGAAAAAAAATAATCCTTAAAATTTGCTTATACATGGATGGACTTGGAGAGTATCATGCTAAGTAAAATGACTCAGAAGGAATGGGACAGAAATAGAATAATTGCACTAATTTATGGGATATAAAGAAACACAGCATAACACTAACATCAACAACAATAGAAACAAGGGCCAGGAGGATTGGTCCATGGTTGGAAGCCTGCCTCAAGTGCTGGAGAATTGGGCAGTTGGGATAGAGATGGGACCATATGACAATGATGATTGGAGAGATTGTTTTGGATGGGAGATGTGTGTTGAAAGTGTGTAAGGGACCAAACATGATGGCCTTTCAGTATCTGTATTGCAAACCATAATGCCCAAAAGCAGAGAGAATAATAAGAGAACTGCCTGCCATAGTGGTGGGTGGGAGAAGAGGGTGTGGGAAAGGGTAGTAGGTAGGATACTGGGGACATTGGTGGTGGGAAATGCATATAGTGGAGGGATGGGTTTTGGTACAGTGTAAGATTGAAACCTTATCATAAAAGCTTTGTAACTGTGTATCTCATGATGACTGAAAAAGAATATTTAAAAATAAAAGTCACCTTCATGTTGGGCTGGAGCGATAGCACAGCAATAGGGCATTTGCCTTGCATGCAGCCAACATGGCTGACCCGAGTTCAATTCCTCCGCTCCTCTCGGAGAGCCCAGCAAGCTACTGAGAGTACCTCACCCGTGCGGCAGAGCCTGGCAAGCTACCCATGATGTATTCGATATGCCAAACACAGTAACAACAACTGGGCCCTCTCGAGCAAATCGATGAACAACGGGAGGACAGTGACAGTGACAGTGACCTTCATGTTATGAAAAAATTTAGTTCTTCAAATTCATTGAGATGAGTACTTATATTTTTTCATTTATGTTTTTCTCATTGTCTTTTAGTAATATTTTATAGTACATAAGTCTTTTGTTTCCTTAGAAGAATTTATTTCTATATATTTCATTGTGATATAATTCTAAATAGATGATTTTATTAACTTTTCTTTTGATAGTTTTATATTACCATATAGTAATGCAACATAATTTTTCTACTGATCTTCCATTTGACAACTAATGATTATATTAGTTCTAACAGGTTTATATGGAGGAATTCTTTGGTTTCCTTTATATAACATATTATCTTCAAATAGTGACATTTTACTTCCTTCTATTCAGTTTGGATCACAATCATGGTCACGATCATCCTGTTGTTTGTCGATTGCCTCGAGCAGGCACCAATAACGTCTCCTTCTTCCTAGCCCTGAGATTTTAAAAGAGCCATATTCAATGCTCTTTCAGGACTAGGAGAATGAGACCTATCAGTTTGGATATCTTTTATTTTTATTTATTCCTGAATTTCTCTGACTATAACAAAAGTGTTAAGAGTCAACACCATAGCCATGTTCTTAATATTTGGAGAAAAATTTTTCAGTTACTACCACTAATTATAATGTTATCCATAATTTGTAACAATTATGATAATAAAGATGGGAATAATCATGTTCCTGATTTTAAACAATTCCATTAAACTATAGTAATCAAAATGGTGCGGTGTAGAATGAAAGAAGACACCAGAAAAATAGAATCATCTGATTTAAGCACTCAGTAATAAACATATATATATATATATATATATGCAGTTACTATATATCAAAGTAGCCAAGAACATTAAATGGCAAAAGAAAAGTTCTTTAACAATTAGTGCTGAGAAAGCAAGCAAAATAATGAAACTGGACCACTAACTCACAATAAGTGAAAAAGGGAACTAAAATATGGAACAAAGATTTTGAAGCTGTACCCAAATTCATAAAATACATGGAAGAACACAAAATACATCATGGTGTTGGTTACATGGTGTCTTCAGTGTTTTGACTCCATTAGCAAGAAAAACAAGCAAAAATAAGCAAAGGGAACAACAGCAAACTAAAAACCTTCTGTAAATATGAGAACTAATCTACAGAACCAAGCTTACATTGTCAGGGAGATGGGTTGTGGGGAGGTCGTTGTGGGGAGGGCATAAAGAGAGCAGTGTAGGAAGCCAACACTCTGATAGAGGGCTTCTACTGGAATGCTTTATACATACTGTCCTATAATTACCAGTATTATAAATCATGTTATCTTAAAAACACTTAAAAATTTAAAATCAATAAATATAAATTCTTAATTGAATTTATTGCAAAATCAGTTATCATTAAGACAAAACTGGGTAATGAATAGAGAAAATTTTGACACACTAAAAAAAGTATTGTAGCAAAAAAGTACTGTAGCACTGTCTTCCCACTGTTCATCAAAAAAATGTAATCATCATTGATTATCAGGAAAATATAAATTAAAATTACAATGAAATATCACATCACACTAGTGATAATGATCCCTATTAAAACAATATCAGAACACCAAAAATTACGGTAGGATGTAGAGAAAAGGGAACCCCGATTCTATGGTGGTGGGAACAGAAATTAGTCCAGCTCTAATGAAAAACAGTATGAAGATTTCTCAGTAACGTAAAATCAGAACTACTATATCTAAACGTTCCAGTCCTAGATGTCTACCCAAAGAACACAAAAACACTAATATAAAAGATAAGTACATACCTATGTTCATTTAAATGCTATTTATGATAGCTAAAATCTGGAAACAACCCACAAACTTAAAGACAGATACATAGATTAAAAAAAGTTGTGCACACACACAGAAATACTAAATAATACATAACTATAAAAATATAGTTATGTCTTTCTTTTCACTATAATACGTAGAGAACCATGTTAAGTAAAATAAGTCAAGAGGAGAATGACAAATACCAGATGTATATTACATTCATATGTGATATATATTGAAACAAAGTGAGTAAATAGAAAATGTCCAGTGAAAGTAAATCTTTAAATTCTGTCAACAAAACTGAGGTTACTAAGGGAGACTGAGATATTCTTTAAAAATTCTATGTACTATAATGTAAAAACATTGGAAACTTGTGTTCCTAAAACATATGAATATTAACATTCTTATAAATATTATGCCAATTAAATAATTTTCAACAACTTAAAAATAAGAGTAATTAAGAATAATTCTTTGTAAATCAAAATATAAGTATGTAACCTATAACGACCATCTCAATTATTATTGAACAATAGAATCATGTGCAAATCCCAATACTTAATTATGGTTTACCCTGAACCCATTAAGTCAGAATTTCTGATGTTAGGTAGTAGGTCTTAAGTACTTCAGATCAATCCCCAGGATGGTATCTGGTCTCCTGAACATACAAGGATTAACCCTTGAGTATGGGCAGATGTGGCCCCTAAAAATACAACAAAGGACATTTAAATCAAACCCAAGAGCAACCAACAACTATCTCCAATTGAAAGTCAAAGTACTCTGTTGTGTAATAAAGCATTACAGTTAACTATAAATTAAGTGCTTTTTAAATTTTGATATATTTGAAAAATTCCTGATTACATGGTAAAAATGCAGATTATAATTCATTCAATAAGACAGGTTAGATGGAAATTTTGCATTTAAACATATCTCAGGGGAGACCCATTCGTGCTGCTTGTCCCAACATTACACTTCAGGGGCACAAAGTCCCTATTTTCAGGATTCCTGCTATTTGCTTGACTTTTTACTATTGCTTTCTCCCTCCCTCACTCCCTGTCAGTGACTTCTTACCATTTCACAAGAAAGTCAGTCATACATACACACTTTTATATCAACAGCATTTGCACTACTTGTCATTCTACCCAAAATTTCCTTTTCCCCAGTCATTGCTGCTCCAGAACCCAATCTCAGCCATGCACAAATCCACTCTCCACACACTCGGACAAACTCTCCCAAAAGGGGACAAGTCTCACTCAAGATGGGATGAACCTCACTGGAGAGCGGACAGGCCAGAAAACCCAGGTATGCGGGAATCTGTGACTGAGATCTCCAAGCCAGCTCAGATCGGAACTGAGCCTCCTCCCCACAGCTTCCCAGTTTTCTGGTAGCTTGGCAGTCACACCCACAAACAGCACCTAGTGCCATGTAATATCATCAACAGCCAAGACCCAGAGACTGTAAACTAAAGCTCCTGGAAGAGAGCAACATAGAATTTCCTGGACATTACATTCTATCCATAACAAGTAATACAAAGTAAATTGTCTAGCATTGCCTTTTCAGCAAGTTTGAGTGGTGGTTGAGTCTGGTGTCAAAATATCAAACATAACCAAAGTAGAGAGAGAATATGAAGGAAATTGCCTATCACATAGGCAGGCGAGGGGCTGGAACGAGGGTGGTGGTGGTGGAAAAATAACAATAATAAAATAATAAAATAAAATTAACATTCTGAAAAAAAGAAAAAGCAATGTGGAGTTCATGCCCAAGTCAATAAGCTTAATCAATGGCTGAATAAATAGCAGTACTCCTACATTATTAAAATATATATCTATCTTTTTTTTCAGGAGGACGCTTACAACACAGGGTATGAGTGAGGAGGTACACTGGGACACTGCAGGAAAGTGGACACTGGACAAGGGTGTGGTTCTGGGATGTATTACGCATGGAAGCTATAATTGACAGTTTCATCATTTTTCCCATGGTGGTGCCTAAAATAAAATTTAGGGAAAAAATGTTTAAAGAGGAAGAGATTTACTGAGGGTTCCACACCCTGGCAAGACATTGTCCTATTTTTAGTATCACGTGTACAATTACAATGCTATTGTTTTTTTTAAATGGCGTTAAAAAAAAGAATGAAATAAAAAAGTAAATTTGCTCTTCAATTGGATTGTACACATTAGATAAAATAATAATCATATTATGTGTAAATTTTACTTATAACTAAAGTATAACTAGCACACTTGCTCTCTAACCTTGAAGAAAGTGAAGATTATTGTCAGTTGTAATTAATAGGTAAAACTAAAATAATAAATAGATTAATTTAACTCTCAGCTCTGCTCATTTCTCTCATTGGCTCAGAAATCTAGTTTTCCTATGTCACATCTGGGTTGTGGACAGCAAAGCTTCTGATATAATTATTCTAAGTAGGTTTAACAATAGGGATTCTCCCTACAAGAAAAGAATACCAGGAAAGAATTTGGATTCTCTTTTCTCTATCAATGTCCATAGAGCTCCTATCCATCCTTTCCCTGGTAACAACGACCAAAAGATGACTGTAAACTTTGAGTCATCTGTATGGATAATTTTTCTTAAATGTTGTTTTATTTTTATAACTGAGAAAAAATACCCCATAATTTAAACCAGTAGCAGCAGCTCAGAATTAATGAAAAACTAAAAAAGAAAAAAAATCGGATATGGGAAAATCTGCTGGGATAAATCACCCCACAGAGAGCAGACATGAAGGGAAAATGATGTTATGAGAAATTGCAAACAGAGGTAAGAACTATTTTTAAAAGAATCTTATGAAACACCTTATAATTCATTTCAATTGCCTCTAATTTTAGATAAGAAGTCAAGATGAGATGCATGACATTTTGGTCAGAAAATTGTGTGGAATTAAATCCAGTGAATCTGGACATATTCTATTTTTAAGTTAAGAAATGATTAAAGCTATAGACACACATATTTGATTATATGACTAACATCATAATATAACAACATAAAAATAAGTAAAAGCATTTTTTCTGGGTCATTGTATTTTAGAGAATAAGTATCCATGTTGAAGGGCTGTCTCAGAAAAGAAACAGAAAAGAGTAAAGAAATTTTTTCCATTCAGTTGCAATAAGAAAGACCAGTTTCTGACTTCCAATTAGAGCAATATGCATATTAAACAACACACTAGAACTCAACCTGTTATCTTTTCATAAGAAATTCTTAAATTTTCCTTTTTTATGCTTTTTCTAGGGGGTCACACCCGGCAATGGACAGGGGTTACTCCTGACTCATACACTCAGAAATTACTCCTGGTGGTGCTTAGGGGACCATATGGGATGCTGGGAATTGAGCCTGGGTTGGCCACGTGCAAAGCAAATGCCCTACCTGCTTGTGCTATCACTCCAGCCACAGAAATTCTTTAATTTTTCAACCCTGATATAATTTTTTTGATGTCGGAATACTTCATCCTGTATTCTATAGACTATTTGAACTTTCAGCATTTAAAAAAAACATATGAGTAATAATGTTGTAAGATTCAACCCAATAAAGTGGGGTAGAAGACATGAACAGCATTTTAATACTGTCATCTCCCCTATACACCTTATATAAAATCAAAACTGTATGGATTGAGTCAACACCATACCACATATGATAAAATAACTTAAAATTATAATATGTGATAATATTAAAAATAATTACAATAATATAATTAGATCTAATCTTAATCATAATTAAGTGATGGGAGAAATTTTAGAATTGATTGACCTGGGTTTTATCATAAATCCTAGATTTATAGTCAAGTATTTTCAGTCCTGCTGAAAATACTAGCATCTGTTTATCTCGTAACAATGGCCTACAGAAAATTCATGCTCTTCAATCTACTTTAACTAAATAGTCATTAGAACTATGTTGATATCGGTCACCGTCCAGAACTCTCAGCTGCTTCTCCCAGAAGGGAGCATAAAATGAGGCCCCCTTAACCATGCCACTGGAATCTGCACCAGGCTGTTTTCACATGGGGCACCCCAGAGTGGGGCGGTTGAGAGCCCTCCTGCCCCAAGGGACCCATCCCCAGCAGTCGACCTCCACAACCCAACTGCTGCCATGCTACAGACTGCTTTCCACATGCTTGGGCCAAGCTCCACATATGAGTGAAGATATTCCTGGACACATCATAAGACACTCCCAACCCGTTTTCCATAATTACCACACCATGCTTTTCTATCCCTCTTGGAGAGCCCGGAAAGCTACTGAGAGTATCCCGCCTGTATAGCAGAGCCTGGCAAGCTACCTGTGGCATACTCGATATGTGAAAAATAGTAACAATGATGGTCCTCATTCCCCTGACCCTAAAATAGCCCCCAATATACCATCAGGCTACACCAGCACGAGACAGGAATGAATGGAGATGCTACTGGCACCCGCTTGCGCAAATCAATGATCAATGAGATGACAGTGATACAGTGCTACAGTGATCCAATCTTACTACAATTGAATTAGAATTTTTCTCAAGTAAAAATGTCTTCATGTTTTAAAACTAAAGCCCTCAATGAAAGTAGGAAATCCTAATTGTTGACTAAAATGCCCTTGTGAAGATGTTAAAAATGAGGAATAGGGGGCTAGAGCAGTAACACAGCGGGTAGTGCATTTGCCCTGCACGCGGCTGATCCAGGTTAGATTCCCAGCATCCCATATGGTCCCCTGAGCACCGCCAGGGGTAATTCCTGAGTGCAGAGCCAGGAGTAACCCCTGAGCATCATGAGGTGTGACCCAAAAAGCAAAAAAAAAAAAAAAAAGAGGAATAGCCCTATTAAAAGGAAGTAAGAAAATTTTTCTAAAAATTATCAAAGAGCAAATTTGGGAGATGTGGTTGTTGTTGCAGCTCCTTATCTCTGCCATTATAACTGGACAGAAAATAGCAGGAGACATATTTAAACAAAATGTTCCTATAAATTTCAAACTCAGAATTTAACCATCATAGGCTTATGCACCATAAAATATTATTTTTTCTTCTTTAATCCATTTAAAAATATATAATGTACTCTTAGTTTATGTGACCACACAAAGACAAGTGTCACGCAGGATTTGGTCTTAGACCTTAAATTCTTACCCATGATCTAGTATTCAAGTTTGGCTATATTAGCAACTCTCATCCCACATAGACGAATGCAATTTCTCTATATAATTTTTAGTTATATATTTTAAAGGAATGGGGTAGCAGAAGAAAGAAAAGAGTTACATAAAGAAGGAAAGAAGGAAGGAAGGAAGGAAGGAAGGAAGGAAGGAAGGAAGGAAGGAAGGGTGGGAGGAAGGGAGGATGCTTCAATTGAGATGTTGATTGCCTTCTGTAAGTCTCTGCCCCATATAAAGTTAAATGTCTTAGATAATTGACTAGAATAAAATTTTATTTCAGGTGTAAGTTCTGCTATCAGCTATATTATTTTGAACAATTTAATCTATTTAAAGTTAATTCTCAACTTTAAAAGTGAAAAACATTGCTCAAAGCAGTCCAGTCAGCCATACTAGTGAAGGCGTACTGAATCTCAGACATGTTGATTTTGAAATTTATAAAAGGTAGCAAAATTTAAATTTAAAAATTATTTAAATAAAATTTCCAGAAGAGTGTGGATGTTTATTAACCCAAATCATTGCTATTGTCCATTAAAGCTACACAAAAATGTTTATATTCTTTAAACAAATGTACAATTGAAGTAAAATTCCAAAAGCCAGAAAATGTAACTAATGTAAGTCCACTGAGCTTTTGATAAACTTGCTGAGAGGCGGGTTAAACTTATGATTAAAAGAGTGCTATTAATGGTATTTTCAGAAATGAAGAAGTAAATTGCACAGAGCCATATTGATGGGTCATTATTATGAGACATGCAGAGGAGGAAAGAACTATTAATGCCTGCCAATTACTTTGGATTTTTATCAAAATTGACAAGGAATTCTAATTTGAAAAGAAAGAAAAATAACATTTTTAAATAGGGAATAAAAGAGCAAAGGCAATTATGTTCTTTTTCCTGGAAACAGTAAATAATTTGGCCTTTGGTTTGTATTATAAAAAGGTACTAGTTAAATACAAGGTAGCTTATATCTATGAGTAATAGGAAGCTCTGTAGTACAGGGAAATTATATCATGTAATTTTATGATCTGCTAGACAGTAACTCCATTTTATAAATACACAGATGTAGGCTGTGTCATGTAGAAAAGGTTTTCAAGTTTTCCCATCATAACTTTGATCAGTTTTAAGACTTAATTCTGCTTTCCTACTTCTCCTTTTATTCCTAAGCAAATTAAACTTTTATAGAATAACAAATAAATTTTATGGAGAAGCCACTCTACTTAGTTACCAAAATTTTTAGCCAATTCTCAGTGTTATAGTCCAAGCCAGAAAAGCAAATCAGTTGAAGAATAAAGATTTTTAACAACTTGGAAAACATCTTGGATGTAAGCATTTCAGTCCAAAGAAAGGTAATGACTAAGCATACCATTTGGGCAGAAAAGCAAATTATTTTACATACAATTCTAAAAATTAAAGAAGTTTCAGCATAATGGTGGAATAGTAAAGATAAATACCACAATCACCTTCCTTAAACATACAACAAATCATATATATGTCATTGTCCCTGAGAATCATCACACTAAAAGATCAGTGTTTTTCACAAGAAATAGTGACAGAAAACATCAAAGAGGGTAGGAAAATATGGAATAATTTTGCTTGGAACATGAACAAGTTACTGTGACCTGGAGAGAGAGAGAAGTGTGTAACACAAAATCTTTTTTGTGTGTGGTTGAAGGCCTTGCATCCATATTGTGAACCCCAGTATATGGGAACTCCATTAATGAGCAAACACAGTCAGTTGTGTAAAACAAGCCTTCTGCTAGAGAACAATGATACGGATCAGAGATATACCGTCAAAAACCCTGCAGAGCAGATTGATATCTGCAAAGGTAGACATCAGTTTGCTTAAAATCCAAGGACCCAGGACCAGAGGACCAAACAGCCCTACTCACTAAGACTATCTGAGATTTTGGTAACTATTAGCATATCACTTATTCAAGCTCATGACTGACACCTTGAACCAGGTTTAGGACACTGCAGCTTAAGGTGCTGGGAAAGTCCATCTACGTGAACAACAGGAATAGAAAAAGTCTGACAATAGACTATGCTAGTCTGAGAACTCCCTCTGATAGTTCCAGGTCTGGGGGGATTTAAAGAGGCGACCATATAAGGATAGTTTAAGGACAGTACCCCCAAATTATGAGAAAAAAACATCCCTCCCCCTTATGCAACCACTATTAGAACTGCAATTTGTCTGAAGTCCAACCTCACAACTTCAAGACTTTTTCACTCTTGCTTAGATCCTTGAAGAAAATAGAATTTTCAGAACCTGCAAATGAGACCTACTATTTGCTTAGGTATCTTGGAAATCTTTAATTGAGAGCCTGGCCTTATGAGGTTGCAAATCTAAATCTCAGATCAGGTACACATGTTCATATAGTGGCTTGATTCTTAGTATTCTGCAACAAAGGTATCTTAGATTTTCATAGACCCAACTTCTCCTACCCTTGCCTCTACTATAGATCCAGCTATTCAAATATGTGCTGATACATTAGTTTATATAAAAATTATTTACCAGTATCCTGGGACCAGTCACTTTCCTTAAACATACAACAAATTATATATATATATATATATATATATGTGTGTGTGTGTGTGTGTGTGTGTGTGTGTGTGTGTGCGTGTGTGTGTGACACTTTAAGAGTCTATCTTGCAACTATAACTTCATTATAAGGCAAACATCAAGAACAGAAATCTAGTTAGTGCACTCATGTAAACTAACATAGAGTTAAAACAAATGGAATATAGAAGAGAATATACTGTCATGGGATGGGGGTGGAGCCGGACCTAACCTCCCCATCCCAACGAGACCCCAAGTTGCCGCTCATGAACGGCCTCTCTGGCTTCTGATCAAGCTGCTTAACAGCCACGATCCCAGAGACTCAGAAACAAATCTCGGAACCCAGCATCTTTTGGCAGAAAAGTGTCGGGTCCCTGCAGTAGGTTACTGGCGCCAGGTCACTCCAGGTGGGAATATGTTTTCTGCTTTAGCCAGTTCCCCCTGGCAGCTCAGTGGGTGCCATCTTCCAGAGGTCATTGGATGGTCAGGTTTGAGCCTGCAGTGTGGAGACACTCAGGACCTCACAGGATGGGGGTGGAGCTGACCCTTTCCTTCCAGCCTCAATGGGATCCCAAGTCGCCGCCCACAAATGACTTCTCTTGCTCCTGATTAAGCTGCTTAACAGCCATGATCCAAGAAACTCAGGAACAAATCTTGGAACCCAGCAGATTTTGGCAAAAATCCTTCCAGATTTAATTGTTAAAATTTCGGAATTCCAAATTCCACAGTAGTGGCCACATGACTTCATATGTTATTCAAAACCAGCAATAGAAAACAAATTGTCTACCCTTGCCTTGTCACCAGATCTGAGTGTTGGGGTAAAGTCCCAAATAATAATGGTGGGTCTGGTGTCGAAATATTGAATGTAATCAAAGTAGAAAGAGAGTAATGTGGAAATAATCTGCCCCACAGATAGGGGGAAGTTGTGGGATCGGGGGTATACTGGGGTTTTTGGTGATGGAAAATGGGCACTGGTGAAAGGATGGGTATTTCATTGTATTGCTGAGACTTAAACCCGAAATCTTTGTAACCACTCTCACGGTGTTTTAATAAATAAAATTATAAAAAAGTGAAAAAAAAGTAAAGTGGAGTTCATGCCCAACTCAATTAGCCTAATCAATTAGCAATAAATAGCAATACTCCTACATTAAAAAAAAAAGAAACAGCATCTATATTATAGGGGTGCCAGAAGAAGAAAAAGAGGTTGAAGCCTTATTTGAAAAAAAACCTGATAATTTCTCAACATGACCAATTCCAAAAGGCTAAAGAATTTCAAGAAAAATAAAAACAAATAGACGCATGTTAAGGCATCATAATTAAAGTGGAAGAACATAAATATAATGAGAAAATGCTAAAATTTTCCATAGAAAATTTAATCAAATAGAAGGTAACTCCCTGAAATAATATCTGTGATTTTTTTTTGTGGTAGACTTGTAGGACATAAAGATATTTCTAAAGTGCTACCAAAAGGATTTTCAAACAACAATACTCTTCTCTCCTACCTCATCACACAGAATTCAACAAAAGATAAAGGATTTTAAAGATAAATATAAATGAAAGGAATTCATACCCACTAAACTACTAAAATAGCTATACAAGTTACGTTAAAGTAATGGTTCCAAATGTAAAGAAAACCCATTCATAAGCAGCAAAACAGCAGAAAAAAAAGTATAAGAGGGAAGTAGTTAAAATGAAGATCATTAAAATGAATTTGAGTTCAATCTCCCCAATAGGTTTTCTGCATAACACATTAAATTAAGCGTCATGACAACTATAAATCTAAAGTCCATAGAAGAAGCACCTAAGAAAAGAGAGAATTTTAATACAAGCAACAATAAAATGTCAAAGCATTACAAGAAATTAAGAAAAAAGTGAAAGAACAAAAATAAATATTAGTTTGGGGATGTGTTGCCCCCCAATAATAAAATGACAAGAAATACTTATTTAAAATTTTATTATATAAATATTTAAATAATTTAAATATTTATATTAAATGTTCATAATCTTTTTTTTTCCCCTTTATTGTATTTTATTTTTTTTTAAAGTTGTAGATTTACAATTTTTTGTGCTTTGGTTTCAATTATACAATGATCAGATACCCATCCCTCCACCAGTGCCCATTTTCCACCACCATGGATAATATCCCTCCCACCCCCATCCCCCCATCCCCCCTGTCTCTGTGGCAGGGCAATCCCCTGTGTTCTCTCTCTCCTTTTGGGTGTTGTGGTCTGCAAAAGAGGCATTGAGTGGCAAACATGTTCAGTCCATAGTCTACTTTCGACATGCATCTCCCCTCCTGGGAGGATCCTCCAAACATCCTTTATTTGGTGCTCCCTTCTCTATCTGAACTGCCCTTTCCTCTAGGATACCCGGCTGGCCTCTAAGTTATGGGGTAATCCTCCTGGTGCTGATCTCAGCTATTCTTGGGTATTAATCTCATACTTTGTTACTTTATATCCCCCAGATGAATGCAATCTTTCTATGTCTATCCCTCTCTTTCTGACTCATTTCGCTTAGCATGATACTTTCCATATTGTACCACTTGTATGTAAATTTCATGACTTCATCTTTTCTAACAGCTACATAGTACTCCATTGTGTAGATGTACCAAAGTTTCTTTAACCAGTCATCTGTTCTTGGGCACTCAGGTTTCTTCCAGTTTCTGGCTATTGTAAAGAGTGCTGCAATGAACAAACAAGTGCAGATGTCACTTCGACTATACATTTTTGCCTCTCTGGGATATATTCCCAGGAGTGGTATTGCTGGGTCAAATGGGAGCTCAATTTCTAATTTTTTTGAGAATCGTCCATACTGTTTTCCAGAAGGGCTGAACCAGTGGACATTCCCACCAACAGTGAAGGAGTGTCCCTTTCTCGCCACATCCACGCCAGCATCGGTTGCTTTTGTTCTTTTGAATGTGGGCTAGTCTCTGAGGTGTGAGATGGTATCTCATTGTGGTTTTGATCTGCATCTCCCTGATGATTAATGATGTAGAGCATTTTCTCATGTGCTTTTTTGCCATTCGGATTTCTTCTTTGAGAAAGTTTCTGTTCATTTCATTGCCCCATTTTTGGATGGGGTTGGATGTTTTCTTCTTGTGGAGTTTAACCAGTATTTTGTATATCCTGGATATCAACCCCTTGTCAGATGTGTATTCGGCGAATATCCTTTCCCATTCTGTAGACTGTCTTTGTATTTTGGTCACTGTTTCTTTGGAGGTGCAGAAGCTTCTTAGTTTAAGATAGTCCCATTTATCTATCTCTGTTTTCACTTGCTCGGCCAGTGGCGTGGCATCTTTGAAGATACCATTAGCTTCAATGTCATGGAGGGTTTTGCCAACTTTATCTTCAATGTACCTTATGGTTTCTGGTCTGATGTTGAGGTCTTTAATCCATTTTGATCTTACTTTTGTACATGGTGTTAGGCAGAGTTCTGAGCCTATTTTTTTGCATGTAGCCATCCAGTGATGCCAACACAATTTATTAAAGAGGCTTTCCTTACTCCACTTCACATTACTTGCACCTTTATCAAAGATTAGATGAGCATATGATTGAGGAGAGATGTCAGTGTATTCAACCCTGTTCCATTGGTCTGCAGTTCTGCCTTTGTTCCAGTACCATGCTGTTTTAATTATTACTGCTTTGTAGTACAGTTTGAAGTTCGGGAGGTTGATTCCTCCCATTTTCTTTGTCCCAAGAATTGCTTTAGCTATTCGTGGGGGTTTATTGTTCCATATAAATTTCAGGAGTCTTTGCTCCATTTCTTTGAAGAATGTCATGGGTATCCTTATAGGGATTGCATTGAATTTATACAATGCTTTTGGTAGTATTGCCATTTTGACAATGTTAAGTCTCCCGACCCATGAGCAGGGGATATCTTTCCATTTCCTCATGTCCTCTTTTATTTCCTGAAGTAGCGTTTTGTAGTTTTCTTTGTACAGGTCCTTTACTTCCTTAGTTAAGCTGATTCCTAGGTACTTGATTTTCTGGGGCACAATTGTGAAAGGGATTGTTTTTTTCATGTTGCTTTCTTCTCTCTCACTGTTTGCGTATAGGAAAGCCATGGACTTTTGGGTATTGATTTTATAACCTGCAACTTTACTATACGAGTCTATTGTTTCTAGGAGTTTTTTGGTGGAAGTTATTGGGTTCTCTAAGTATTGTATCATATCATCTGCGAATAGTGAGAGCTTGATTTCTTCCTTTCCTACCTGAATGCCCTTAATATCTTTTTCCTGCCTAATCGCTATTGCAAGTACTTCCAGTACTATATTGAACAGCAGTGGAGAGAGTGGGCATCCCTGTCTCGTCCCTGATCTTAGAGGGAAGGCTCTCAGTTTTTCCCCATTGAGGATGATGCTTGCTGTAGGCTTGTGGTAGATGGCTTTAATTATGTTGAGGAAGGTCCCCTCTATACCCATTTTGGCTAGGGTTTTCATCATAAAGGGATGCTGGATCTTATCAAATGCTTTCTCTGCATCTATTGATATGATCATATGCTTTTTATCTTTTCTTTTGTTGATATGGTGGATTATGTTGATTGATTTCCAAATGTTAAACCATCCTTGCATCCCTGGGATGAATCCTACTTGGTCATGGTTTATGATCTTTTTAATGAGTAGTTGGATTCTATTTGCTAGTAGTTTGTTGAGGATCTTTGCATCTGTGTTCATCAGAGATATCGGCCTGTAATTCTCTTTCTTTGTGGTATCTCTGTCTGCTTTTGGTATCAGTGTGATATTTGCTTCGTAGAAACTGTTTGGAAGTGTTTTTGATATTTCAATTTCGTGGAAAAGCTTAAAGAGCATTGGGAGTAAGTCCTCTTTAAAGATTTGGAAGAATTCACTAGTGAATCCATCCGGGCCAGGACTTTTGTGCTTGGGGAGACTTTTTATTACCATTTCAATTTCCTTGATGGTGATAGGTCTGTTCAGGTATTCCAGGTCTTCTTGGTTCAGCCTTGGGAGTCTGTAGGAGTCTAGGCATTTATCCATTTCCTCGAGGTTTTGATGTTCCGTGGCATAAAGCTTCTCAAAGTACTCCCTGAGGATCCTCTGAATTTCTGTGGTTTCTGTTGTTATGACCCCCCTTTCATTTCTGATTCGGTTTATTAGGGTTTTCTCTCTCCCTATCTTTGTGAGTTTTGCTAGAGGCTTATCGATCTTGTTAATTTTCTCGAAGAACCAGCTTTTGGTTTCATTGATCTTTCGGATTGTTTTTTGGGTTTCCATCTCGTTAATCTCTGCTCTGAGTTTTATTATTTCCTTTCTCCTGTTCGGGTTGTGCTCCTTTTTTTGGTCCTTCTCCAAGCTCTTAAGCTGTGAGGTTAGGTTACTTATGTGTGCTCGCTCCTCCTTCCTGAGGAATGCTTGTAGAGCTATAAACTTTCCTCTTAACACAGCCTTTGCTGTGTCCCATAAGTTTTGGTAACTCGTGTTCTCATTTTCATTCGTTTCTAGGAATCTTTTGATTTCCTCTTTGATTTCCTGTCTAATCCACTCGTTGTTCAATAGTGCACTGTTTAATTTCCAGGTGTTTGATTTAGTTTTCTGTTTTTGTGTGTGATTTACTTCTAATTTCAGCGCATTATGGTCTGAGAAGATTGTTGATACAATCTCTACCTTCTTAATTTTATGGAGGCATGTTTTGTGGCTCAGCATGTGGTCTATCTTGGAGAATGTTCCATGTACGCTTGAGAAGAATGTGTATTCAGCTTTTTGTGGATGAAGTGTCCTGTATATATCTACTAAGTCCCTTTCTTCCATTGTTTCCCTCAAATGAAGTATGTCCTTGCTAAGCTTGAGTCTGGTTGATCTATCAAGAGGTGACAAAGCAGTGTTGAAGTCTCCCACTAGTATTGTGTTGCTATTGATGTCTTTTTCCAAATCTATGAGTAGTTGTTTTAAGTACTTTGCTGGTCTCTCATTAGATGCATATACATTTATTATTGTAAGTTCTTCCTGTTGTACAGATCCTTTGATCAATAAGAAATGGCCTTCACTGTCTCTTATGACCTTCCTCACTCTGAAATCGATGTGGTCTGATATAAGGATGGCTACCCCAGCTTTTTTATGGGAGCTGTTTGCCTGTAGGATTGTTTTCCAGCCTTTGACTCTGAGTCTGTGTTTGCTTTGACTATTGAGATGTGTTTCTTGCAGGCAACAGAATGTTGGGTTCAATTTTCTAATCCATCCTGCCACTCTATGTCTTTTAATTGGTGCGTTTAGCCCATTGACATTGAGAGAGATTATTGTTATGGGATTTTGTCCCATTGTTCTGTTAAAATTTGGTGTATTTGAGGGGCCTTTCTTGCCTTAAAGTAGCCCATTTAGTTGTTCTTGTAACCATGGTTTTGAGTCTATGAAGTTCCTGAGCTGTTGTTTGTCTGTGAAACTGTGTGTTGTTCCTTCTATTATGAATGAGAGTCTTGCTGGGAAAAGTATTTTGGGGGAGGCATTTATTTCATTGAGTTTTTTTACTATGTCCCACCACTGTTTTCGGGCCACGAGGGTTTCATCAGAAAAATCAGCTGTGAATTTTAAGGATGCTCCTTTGTAAGAGATTTCTTTCTTCGATCTTGCTGCTTTCAGAATTTTGTCTCTGTCTAAGGTTTTGGTCATTTTGATCAGAATGTGTCTTGGGGTATTTTTATTCGGATTTCTTCTAGCTGGTACCCTTCGGGCCTCCTGAATGTGGTCACAAGTTTTCTTCAGCTCTGGAAATGTTGTAGCAATGATTTCTTTGACAGTTTCTTCTTCATCGAGGTTTTCTTCCTGTACCTCTGGGACTCCAATAATTCTTATGTTACCCCTCTTGGCTTCATCACGATCTTCTCTTGCCATCTGTTCCCGAATTGTGAGTCTCTTTTCCATTTTCTGCTCTTTTCTGGAGAGTCTCTGAACTTCATCTTCGAGCTCACTGATTCTGTTCTCAGCAGCTGTTACTCTGCTGCTGAGGCCTTCCACTGAGCTTTTCAATTCGCCTACGAGATTTTTCAGGTCTGACATTTCTGATTGCATTTTCCTCATTTCTGCCTTCAGATCCTCTTGTCTTCTATTGGCATTGGTTTCCATTGTTTCTTTTAATTCCCTAAGCATCCTAAGTATCTCCCTTCTGAATTCCTTGTCAGAGAGGTTGTCTAACACTACAGTACTGTTGGTGTCATCTGGGCTAGACTCTTCAATATGAAAGTTTGGTGGGCTTTTGCGTTGCTTTACCATTGTGAGAGGTGTGGTTTAGGCTTTCACGTTCACTGTTACTATTCTGCTTTGATATGCAGTGTGAGTTAAGATAGGCTTATGAGTTATTGGCTACTGTGTTTCTAGTGGCTGAGCTAAAATAGAGAAGTTTCCATCTAAGAAGTTAGCTTATGGTTCCTATGGCATATGTAGTGGGAAAATATTTCGCGGCCGCTGATGCGGCCGCGGCTCCAGGAAGAGTCCCTGGCACTGGGCGAGGAGTTGGGAAGGTCTCCTGTTTCAGCTTTGTTGCCCAGAGCTGGGCCTCTGTGCCCGTCCCACGCAGATCAGGGGTTGAAAACCGGCTTTCTAGGGGCTGTTTCTAGCTGCGCGTGCCCAGAGAGGGACCCGAGCCCTTGGGGGCGGGCTGTACCTGTTGGAATTGGAGCCGTTCAGCTTTGTTGCCCAGAGCTGGGCCTCTGTGCCCGTCCCACGCAGATCAGGGGTTGAAAACCGGCTGTCTAGGGGCTGTTTCTAGCTGCGCGTGCCCAGAGAGGGACCCGAGCCCTTGGGGGCGGGCTGTACCTGTTGGAATTGGAGCCGTTCAGCTTTGTTGCCCAGAGCTGGGCCTCTGTGCCCGTCCCACGCAGATCAGGGGTTGAAAACCGGCTGTCTAGGGGCTGTTTCTAGCTGCGCGTGCCCAGAGAGGGACCCGAGCCCTTGGGGGCGGGCTGTACCTGTTGGAATTGGAGCCGTTCAGCTTTGTTGCCCAGAGCTGGGCCTCTGTGCCCGTCCCACGCAGATCAGGGGTTGAAAACCGGCTGTCTAGGGGCTGTTTCTAGCTGCGCGTGCCCAGAGAGGGACCCGAGCCCTTGGGGGCGGGCTGTACCTGTTGGAATAAATGTTCATAATCTTAATTCACCAATTAAAACAAGTGAAATAACATTAAATGGAGAGAGAAACAATACTTCAATAAGCATAACTGGGAAAATTATAGTTACATGCAAAAGAATGAAATCGGCCCTCAGATTCATAGTACGCACAAAAGTTAACTCAAAATGGGTTAAAATTTATATGTCTAACCAAAATTCATAAAAATATATGAAAGAACACTTGGGAAAAATACTTTTCCATGATGTTAAACTTAATGTTGTCTTCAGTGATTTGTCTCTACCATCAATGAAAACAAACAATATTATGCCAAACAAAAATGCTTCTTCAATTCCAAAAAAAGGGGTATTATTAAAACTAAATGGTACGGTACTAAATATAACATATGATAAGATATTAATATACCATCATACATTCATATTCACGTACCTGATAATTTCCCAATATCCTAGATACATAGAGATCTCACAAAACTCAACAAAACACTCCCATAGAAAACTGAGCAAAAAGCTGAACAGTGCTCAAAAAAAGACCCATGGATGGGAGGAGCTGTAGAATGTGAAAATGTCACTGATGTGTGTGGTTTTTTTTTTTAAAAAAGCAGGGGAACAAAAATATTCAATAAAAACTAATGCTTAAACTAACTGCAAACTGAGGTAATCAGCAGTTAGGGGGAAACTGGACTGTAAGTATCCAATAAACTGTGGATGCATCTTTAAAAACTAAGGTTCTTTCAGCCTTTGTGTTTGACTCAAGGGGAAAAGCTAAGAAGCTTTTTCAAAGATCACAGGACAAGGAGACAAACCCACTGAAGCACTGAGATAAAATAAGACTATAGAATGCATTCACTTTCATATACTTATTCAATATACTTATTTCATATACTTATTAGTATACTTATAGGTCACTAGTATAGTAGTCACAGTTACAGCTCAGAGAGTTTTAAGACATACATTTGGTCTAAAATTGAGTTCTTTGGGAAAACCAAGATTATTGCAGAAATCTGAAAACTACAATACCAACAGCTAAAGCAAATATTTAACACAATCTGATATGTAAAAATATTAAAATAAAAGGTCATACTAAACGTGTGCTTATCCCCAATTCTATGAATTGGTAATTTGTCTGACTTGATAGCACAGCGGTAGGGCGTTTGCCTTGCACGCAGCCAACATGGCCGAACCGAGTTCGATTCCTTCACCCCTCTCGGAGAGCCCGGCAAGCTACTGAGAGTATCTCGCCCGCACGGCAGACTCTGGAAAGCTCCCCGTGACGTATTCGATATGCCAGACACAGTAACAACAAAGTCTCCAATGGAGACGTTACTGGGCCCGCTCGAGCAAATCGATGATCAACGGGAGGGCCTTTACCTTTACCTTACCTTTACCTTAATAACAACAAAAATACATATGTACTATTGTAGCACTGTAGCACTGTCCTCCTGTTGTTCATCAATTTGCTCAAGCGGGTACCAGTAACATCTCCATTGTGAAACTTGTTGTTACTGTTTTTGGCATATCAAATACACCACGGGGAGCTTGCCAGGCTCTGCTGTGCAGGTGGGATACTCTCGGTAGTTTGCCTGGTTTTCCTAGAGGGATGGAGGAATTGAACCCAGGTCGACCACATGCAAGGCAGATGCCCTACCTGCTGTGCTACTGCACATATGTACTATAGTAGATATAATATAGCATGTATGTATATATATATATATATACTTAAGTCATTCTAAGTTTCAAGCAAATATGCTATCAAAAGTAAAAACAATTGCATCAAATAAGATTTCTATATAATATAAATTGTAAAATGATCTATAGGGAATTTATGATAACTATGATAAAATAGTCAACATATAAAAAATAATAAGTATCATACATATAAAAAGGAAAAGCAAATGGGGAATGAGAAATCATAAATTATAAACTTTTTCAAAAATTTACTGCACAATATTGGAAAAACTATTCCAGATTTAGACTTACTTTAGAGTTACTTAAGGTAAACAATTACCAGTCCTCCTGTGCAATTCTCCTAGTCACCTATAAGTGAAGGAAACTTCCTTAAAGAGGAGGTAACATTAATCTGAGTCTTGAAATATACAAAGGAATTTACAAAGAATCAAAATAAATACAATTTTTTATGTAAAAACTGAATTATGAATACCTTTTGTTTTGTCTCGTTTTGTTTTGGGGACACACCCAATGTCACCCCTGGCTTACTCCTGGCTTTGCATTTAGGGATCACCAGGAGTGCTCAATGGACCATACAGGGTGCCAATGGGAAGGAACGGGAGTGAAGATAGATGGTCGGCAACTACACCACCTCCACTTTGCTGATACCATCATTCTAATAACACCAAACATTAGTCAAGCAGCACAAATGCTGGCCGACTTCGATTGTGAGTGTGGAAAGCCGAACTTCAGCTGAATCTCACGAAGACAATGTTTATGAGAAACAGTCTTGTTCCTGATGTTCCATTCGCTCTCAAAGAAGCGACCATCTTCGAATGCAACAGTTACATGTACCTAGGTTCAGAAGTCAATATGACGAATGACCTGGCACCTGAGTTGCGCAGGAGGAAGAGAGCAGCTTGGAACACCTTCAAGAGCGTCGAAGAAATAGCTAAGAGGATGAATAATCTCCAGCTCAGGGCATATCTCTTCGATTCCTCTGTTCTTCCTGCATTAACATACGCCTCAGAGACCTGGACCCTACAAAAACAGAATGAGACCGCTATTTGGGTCTCCCAAAGAGGAATCAAAAGAGCTATGCTTGGAGTATCATGTTTCAGTCAAATGAGAGAAAGAATCCAGACTTCCAACCTCCATCAACGGTAAAGAATCAGGGACAATGTCTCATTAGCCAAGTCATCAAAAATCAGATGGGCTGGACACGTAATGAGATTTGGAGACAACTGCCATTTGGAGACAACCGACAAGTAATGAGATTTGGAGACAAAGAGCCATTACCAACTGGATTCCACAGGACGTCAAAAGACCACGTGGCCGCCCATCTACCAGATGGTCAGACCTCTTAATCAAGACCCTGAACGATTGGTTTGAGGCTCTTCATGTTCCTAGAACAAACAGACGCCATTGGGCTATACTAGCATGTGACAGGGATGAATAGAGACATTACTGGTGCCCGCTTGAACAAATCGATGATTAAAGGGAAGTCAAGTGATCAAGTGATCAAGTGATCAAGCTTGAGTTTATGGCTCCCTGAGAAATTGGATGATGGGGGAATTATCTCCTATGCCAAGAAGGTCAAGTGGACATCATGTGTGGCTTGACGATTCCCTAGTGAGGTGGGCAAGAATCTGGCCCATGCCACGTACAGGCTCATCCAGACTTTATCAGTCCTACCTTCCCAGCTGGTCTTAGGACGGCAGAGGTGGATTGGGAGAAAGTGGCCATCACTTTCTTCTTTGGCTCACGTAAGTCACCAGTGAGAGCTCACTGACTTAAACTCAAGCTAGATTGAGAAATTGCTCAATCTGAGAATTGCTCAAATTGAGAATTTGCAGGAAAATAAAGCCAGTCCTAGATCTTATTCAGGTCTTCTGGGTCCTTATCTTTCTTATAGAAAAAATTGCAGGAGGATATTAACAGTTTAGTAAAAACACCTCTATGTGGACTAGAGCAATTAATAAATGCACAGTGGTGAAGGTACAGCCTGGAATATATGTAATTTGGGTTCAATGCTTGCATAACATGGTTCTCTGAATATGTTCCAGTTGTAGCCCTGGAAGGCCTGGGTGTGACCCTAGTGACCCCAAATATCACTGATGTGATACAGGTATCCCAGAATTCACACCACATCTTCAGACCCATACTCTAAACTGACATCCTTGTTGGTTCAGAATTGCCTGTGGGACCCCTAGATGCTCTAACTACTACTTGGGAGTGGCAGCCCCACTCAAAATAATATAATAAGAGAATGGCCAGGTATTTAAAAGAAAACCAAGAGATAGGATGAATATTAAATACTGACTAAGGATCAATAAATCAAGAGGACTTAACTCTTATCAACATATATGAACTGAATGAAAGAACAGCAACATTTACAAAGGTACAGCTAATAGATGGAAGAGATACATAAACAGCAATTCCATAGTAGTGGAAGACTTAAACACCCAAATGTCATCATTAGACAGATCAGTGAGGTAAAACAGAAATAGTGCACACAAAAAAACATTTTCAAGATAGATCTCATGTTGGAGCACAATTTGAGTATCCACAAAGCCATGAACATAGAACTTGTGTAAAGTGTTTTAAAGATAGGCGTTAATTATAAAAAGAAAATTGGGGACGGTGCTAAAATTGGAAACTGAACAAAATATTTTTAAATAACTACCAGACCAAAGAGGAAATGAACTAAGAAATAGATTTCTCAAACCAATAAAGAAAAAGAATATAAACTATCAAAATCTATGGGAAAGAGTAAAAGGAGTACTAAAGTTAAAATAAATACTATGGGAAGCAATACATCAGGAAATACATCAGGAAGAAAAAGAAGCTCAAATAGATGACTTTATCTGACATTTTGAAAAATTAGAAAAAGAATAACAAAGAATCTCTAAATAAGTAAAGGAAGGAAATAAAAGATTTAAAGCAGAAATCAATGACATAGAAATCAAGATATTACTCAGGATCAAACAAAGCAGGAAACTGAGTTCTTTTAGTTTTGTTTTATTGTGGGGAAAACACGTAGTGGTGCTTAGGACTTACTCCTGGTTCTCTGCTCAGGAATCACTCCTGATCAGGGGCAGGGTTCAAGGAGATTACTAGGGCATCATGTGCAGATGGAACCAGGGTCAGCCAAACTTAGGCAAGTGCTTAGTGTATCTCTGGCCCTCAAGATAATTTTATTTGAGAAGAATAAATAAGATCAACAAACTCTTAGCTGAACTCAGTAAGAAAATAAATAAATAAATAAATTAAATAAATAAATAAGGATCCCGGGCAATATAGTATAGTGGGTAGGGTACTTGCCTTTTATGTGGTTGACCTGGGTTTGCTCCCCAGCACCACATATGGTACCCGAGCCTGCCAGGAGTGATCCCTGAGTGCAGATCCAGAAATAGGCCCTGAATACTGACAGGTATGACCCAAAAAACAAAGTATCTATATTTTTTAATTTTAAAAGAGAGGGATTTGAAAGATAAAACATTGGTTAAGGTGTTTGCCTTGCATGTGTCCTACCCCAGTTCAATACCTGGCCCTTCATTTGTTCCTCTAAGCATTTTCAGGAATGATCCCTGAACACAGAATCAGAGGCAAGTCCTGAGTACTGCTGAGTGTAGACAAGACCCTCCCTATACCTCCAAAAATGAAGATCTAGCTCAAATAAATTCGAAGAGAAAGGAGAAAAATTGCAACAGACATCTCAGAAATACAGAATATCATATGAGGTTATTATGAATAACTTTATACCATTAAGTTAGAGAATCTAAAAGAAAGTCAGGAAATCTTAGAATCATATGAACTACCAAAATTGAAAGAGGAGGATTTAAAACACCTAAGTAGACTTATAATTGTGGGCACAGAGAGATAGTATAGTGGTAGGGTGCTTGCTTTATACACAGCTGACCCAGGTTTAATCTCTGATATTGGATATAATACCTGGAGAACTGCCAGGAGTAATTTCTGAATGCAGAGCTAGGAGCAATCCCTGAGAATTACCAGATGTGCTCCATTCTCCCCCCAAAACAGGGCCAAATAGATTTATAATTGAATAGGCAAGAAAATATCACTTATGACTGATGAAGTAAGAAAATTAAAAGAGTAATTTAAAAATTGCCCAAGAACAAAAAACCCAGGTCCAAATGAATTTATTTTAATGTTCTAAAAAAGTCTTTAAAATAACATTTTGTTCATAATCTTAAGGTCTTTTAAACTACTGAAGAACCAAAAATCTTTCCTATCAGTTTCTATGAAGTCAATATTACCCTAATACCTAAAGCACAAGAAACAAAAATAATAGACCATTATCCCTGATAAATATTGATGCAAAAAGCCTCAACACAAAATCTTAATAAAATAAATCAAACACATATCATACACCATGACCACAAATTTGGCCTAGGACAAAGGATATTTCAATATATACATAAATAAATTAACATATAAGGTAAAGGTAAGGTAAAAGCCCTCCCATTGTTCATCGATTTGCTTGAGCAGGCCCAGTAAAGTCTCCATTGGAGACTTTGTTGTTACTGTGTCTGGCATATTGAAAACGTCACGGGGAGCTTGCCAGGCTCTGCCGTGCAGGTGAGATACTCTCGGTAGCTTGCCGGGCTCTCCGAGAGGGGCGGAGGAATCGAACTCGGGTCGGCCATGTTGGCTGCATGCAAGGCAAACGCCCTACCGCTGTGCTATCACTCAGATAAGATAAAAATCATATAATAGATATAGAGAAATATGTTGACAAAAAATTAACATACTTCCCTCATTAAACTCTCAATAAAATGGTGATAGAAGGAAGGTTTACTCTCTTGGTCATTTACATCAAACTCCACATCAACATCATAATGAAAGTGAAAACTAAAAATCCTTATGCTGAGATCAGGCATAGAGATAGAATGCCCAGTTTCTCCACTTCTAGTCATTATAATTTTGGAAGCCCAAATTACAGCAAAAAAAGAAAACGAGAAGAAACTTAGGGGATTCAAGTTGGAAGAAAAGTTAAGCACTATTTTCAGACAGCACTAAAATATACACAGAAGCTCACTCACCAGGTACCCATCCGGGGCCAGGGCCCCTTCCTGGGCCTGCATGGCTAAATAGATCCCCTGAGAACAGCCAGTTTTCACCCTTAATCTGCGGGGAATGGGAACCAAGGCACGCCATGCAAAAACAAAGCTGAACCTCTCTGGGCACTCTCTCTTCACTCACCAGGTATCTGCCTGGCGCCAGGGCCCCTTCCTGGAGCCACGGCCGCTATTCTCCCACTACATATCCCCTAGGAACCATAAGTTACCCTCTTAGATAGAACCTTCAGTAGGTTAGCTTAACCATCAGAAACACATTAGCCAATAATTCATTAAGGCTATCCCAATTCATTTGGGATATCAAACTGAATAGTACCAGTGAGCATGAAGGTCTAAACCACACTGGTCACAATGGTAAAGCAACACAAAAGCCCACCAAGCTTTCTTATTGAAGAGGCTAGCCCAGAAGACACCAACAGTAATCAAGTGCTAGACAACCTCTCCTTGTCAGAATTTAGAAGGGAGCTACTGAGGATGCTGAGGGAGCTAAAAGAAACAATGGAAACCAATGCCAATAAAAGACAAGAGGAGTTGAAGGTGGAAATGAGGAAAATGCAAATGGAAATGTCAGATCTGAAAAACCTGGCGAATTGAAAAACTCAGTGGTAGGCCTCAACAGCAGAGTAACAACTGCTGAGGATAGAATCAGTGAGTTTGAAGACGAAGTCCAGAGACTCTCCAGAAAAGAGCAGAAAATGGAAAAGAGACTCACAAATTGGGAAAAGATGGCAAGAGAAGATTGTGATGAAGCCAAGAGGGGTAATATAAGAATTAATGGAGTCCCAGAGGGACAGGAAGAAAACCCTGATGAAAAAGAAATGGTCAAAGACATCATTGCTACAACGTTTCCAGAGCTGAAGAAAACATACGACCACATTCAGGAGGTCCAAAGAGTACCAGCTAGAAGAAATTCAAATAAAAATACCCCAAGACACATCCTGATCAAAATGACCAAAACCTTAGATAGAGACAAAATTCTGAAAGAAGTAAGATCAAAGAAAGAAATTTCCTATAAAGGAGCATCCTTACGATTCACAGCTGATGAAACCCTCATGGCCCAAAAACAGTGGTGGGATATAGTGAAAAAACTCAATGAAATAAATGCCTCACCAAAAGTACTTTACCCAGCGAGACTCTCATTCATAACAGAAGGAACAACACACAGTTTCACAGACAAACTCAACAAGTAGAAAACATCCAACCCCATCAAAAAATGGGGCGACGAAATGAACAGAAACTTTCTAAAGAAAAAAATCCGAATGGCTAAAAGGCACATGAGAAAATGCTCTACATCATTAATCATCAGGGAGATGCAGATCAAAACCACAATGAGATATAATTTCACACCACAGAGACTGTGCCACACCCAAAAGAACAAAAGCAACCGGTGCTGGTGCAGATGTGCCGAGAAAGGGACCCTCCTTCAAGCTGGTGGGAATGATGACTGGTTCAGCCCTTTTGGAAAAGAGTATGGAAAATTCTCAAAAAATTAGAAATTGAGCTCCCTTTGACCCAGCAATACCACTCCTGGGAATATTTCCCAGGGAGGCAAAAAAGTATAGTTGAAGTGACATCTGCACTTGTTTGTTCATTGCAGCACTCTTTACAATAGCCAGAATCTGAACTGAATGCCTGAGAACAGATGACGGGTTAAAGAAACTTTGGTACATCTACACAATGGAGTACTATGTAGCTGTTAGAAAAGATGAAGTCATGAAATTTACATACATGTGGTACTACATGGAAAGTATCATGCTAAGCGTTAAGAGTCAGAAAGAGAGGGACAGACTTCAAAAAATTGCATTCATCTGGGGAACATAAAGTAACAAAATAGGAGACTAACACCCAAGAATAGCTGATATTAGTACCAGGAGGTTTTCTCCATGGCTTGGAGGCCAGTCACACATGCTAGGGGAAAAGGCAGCTCAGATAGAGAAGGGAGCACCAAATAAAGGGTGTTGAAGGATCCTGCCAGGATGGGAGATGCATGATAAAGGTAGACTATAGATCAAACATTTTTGCCACTCAATGCCTCTTTTTCAAAGCATAGCACCCAAAAGGAGAGAGAGAGAGAACAAAAGGGAATGCCCTGCCACAGAGGCAGGGTTGGACGGAGGGGATGGAGAGGTGGGAGGGATACTGGGATCCATGGTGGTGGAAAATGTGCACTGGTGGAGGGATGGGTACTTGATCATTGTGTAATTGAAACCCGCGCACAAAAATTTGTAAGTCTACAGCTGTACCTCATGGTGTTTCATTAATAAAAATTATAAATATATATACACATAAAATCCTAAGTACACCATTAAAATCTCTTAGAAACAATAAAGCATTACACAGAACACAAAATCAACACACAAAAATCGGTTAAATTTCTATATAAAACTGATGAAGAACAAGAAGACAAGGAAAAAATACTTGGGCTTGATACTTGGTCCCATATGTGATCTGAGATTAGAGTCAAGAGTAATCCCTAAGTACCAGGGGGTATAGTCTCCTCCCCCCAATAAAACTAAATTTAATCAAATTTCATTAAATGTCCCCAAAAATCAAATACCTAGAGATGAACTTAAAAAAGGAAGTAATAGACTTATACATAAAGTATTATGCCACTCCTGAAAGAAACAGAAAACCAGGAAATGGAAAAAAATATTTCATGTTCATGGATCAGAGTAGTTAAGGATTTTGGGAGAGGTGAAAGACACACGCCATTGTCCTTATGGTTTTCTCCTTGCTCTGCACTCATAGATCATTCCTGGTGTGTTAAAGGGGACATTTGCAGTGCCAGAGATCAAATCCAAATGAGCTGCTTGTAAGGCAAGCACTTTATTTGCTATACTACCCGCCTAACTCAAAATTATCATTGTCAAATGATCTTCCTTCCTAAGTATTGTATGGATTCAAAGTAATTCCCAATTAAAATTCTAATGACATACTTCAAGGACTTAGAAAAAATTTTATCAAAATTTGTATGGAATAGTTAAACTTTCAAAATAGCCAATTATTAGGGGGAAAACGAAAAGTATTTCACTTTCTAATTTTAAATTATAAAATAAAGATACAGTAATCAAAACTTGTGGTACTGCAAAAAAGAGTCTCAGACAAATGGAACAGAATTGAGAGCCCAGAGAGATAAACTTTCAGATTTATGAACAATGAATCTGTGACAAAGGAGTTGGGTACTAAATGGTAAACTCAAAAAAGATATGGTAACTAAATAAAGAAATGGTTACTAAAAGAAGAAAATAGCATCATACCCTTTCCTGTGAGTAAATTGTGAATGATAGTTTTTAAAATAGGAGTACATTGTTTGACAGATACTTTGAGTTTTTTATCCAGTATATTCACTAGGTAATCATTGCAGCACTTTCTCATTATTCAACTGTAGTCTTCTTATGTACCCTGAGTACTAGAGATAATTATAATCAATTATTTATGTCCTATATCACCAGCATAAATTAACTTCTATAAAGTTATATGATACATAGTAATCATCTTTACAGGCTTGCTATTTACTGCACTAACTACCAAATAATTGTTTAGTAAATAAAATAATGGAATGAAATATGCAGCAAGCAGTATATCTCATACCATGTAACCCAGATGGTTTTTAACTTGCTCACAATTACCAGTTCTATATTTCCTTTGAGGTGTGAACTATTCCTATCCTTTCTTCCCAGATATATCTAGAATAAAATAATTACAGAAATTTTAAAAAATAAAAACCATGAGCACAAGAATTAAGAGCATATGGATGTGGGGCTGGAGAGATAGCACAACAGGTAGGGCGTTTGCCTTGCACATGGCCGACCTGAGTTCGATTTCCAGCATCCCATATGGTCCCCTGAGCACCGCCAGGAGTAACTCCTGAGTGCAGAGCCAGGAGTAACCCCTGTGCATTGCCAGGTGTGACACAAAAAAGCAAAAAAAAAAAAAAGAGCATACGGATATATCTGCATTTACAAATATCAAAACTGTCCTACAAAATGTATAAATCTGAAACAAAGAACCCAGTCACACTTCGCTTATTTTAGATAAGTAATCTTCATATTTAATTGCTCTGACTTTATAATTATTTTTATCTTTGTGCCAACAACATAACCTGGCTTGTTTTACGTTTATCACTTCCATTTTAATCCATTGATATTTTTTATTTTAATTTAAAAAGGTCTACAATGTCAAAACCTTCTCAACCTCCTCCTTTCTCAGCCTAAAGCTAAATTTTGAGAACAAAATCTTCTTTGGAAAATCAGGAAGAATATAACAGGTTAAATATTGATTAAAATCCATTAATATAATGAAAAATAAGTGCCAAGATCATTTTTTAAGAATAAATTTTAAGATGGACTAGGGGTAAAAAGAGATTAGAATAAAACATATAAATTTCTACTTGCTTTGAAATGTTTTTATAAGATCAGAAAGAGTCTGAAAAGTAGAGAAACTTTAACAAATACCTGTATCAGTGAATAATAGCTTTCCAAATATAAATTGTTTCTATAGGTATAATAGCTTATAGATATAAACATATAAAAGGTATTTAAATAATTTTTAAAACTTTTTTAAGATTAGAAATGATACCCTCAGAATTCTGCTAGAAATAAACTTTGAATAGCATTGATATAAGTTAAAGTAAGTTAAAAGTTTATAAGTTAAAAGTGCATAATAAATGACTTTTATTTCTATAAAGAGGAAAAAATTTTATACCAGTTTTATCTAAAAGAGATGAAAAATAAAAATTTCCAAATACTTAGTAACAGATAGTGACTCTTATTAATTATTAACTTTTAATAATTTCTTAAGAGTTAAAAAATAAATAATTTTATGAGTTTGCCTGTCTATAGGCTAATGAGTTTGTATTACCTATAGTTTAATCTCAGAAAGACCTAGAGTATCTCTTAATTGAAGCGTTAGGATTCAAGCCAAACATGCATTCACAAATTCATGAGGCAGATTACTCAAAACCTGAAAGCAAGCAACAAAGATCATCAGAGTTTTCCCTTCAAGCTTCTAAAGGAAATGCTCATCTGGTTTGGCATGTAACTGCTTGGGGTAGGGAATCAAGCCTTAGAAAAGAGCAAGGAGAATGTCCCTAGAGTTCACAAAAGGATGGAAAGTGTTCACATTCCCAAGAGCCATAAGAGAGAGATCTCCTGACACATAGTATTAAGTTGGTAAAATGTAGCTGCCATTGTTATCTGGTTTACCATCTGCTTATTTTTATAAATCAAATTTTCTTGGAACACAACCATGTCAACCTAATAGCATTTATCTATGGGCACTTTCATTCTAAATGGTAGAATTTAATAGTTAAAATAAGTATAGGTTTAGTCAAAAAACAAAATACTTAATGTGACCTTTGAAAGGCAAATCTTTGCCAAACCTGGACCACAGTCTTCAAAATGTATTTCCTTAGTAGCGAGGCCATCACTGTATTACTGTCATCCCATTGTTCAATGATTTTTTTTGAGCAGGTGCCAATAACATCTCTATTCATCCCAGACTCTGAGATTTTAGCAGCCTCTCCTTACGCATCTTTCCCAACGCTGCTCTATTGGAGGCTCTTTCAGGGTCAGGGGAATGAGACCTGTTATTCTTACTGCCAAGGCATTGAAAATCAGATGGGCTGGACATGTAATGAGATTTGGAGATGACCGCTGGACTAGAGCCGTTACCGACTGGATTCCACGGGATGTCAAAAGAATGCGTGGCTGCCCATCAACGAGATGGTCAGACTTCTTCGTCAAGACCCTGAAGGATGGGTTTGAGGCTCTTCGTGTTCCTAGAATGAGCAGACGCCATTGGGCTATACTAGCACGTGACAGGGATGAATGGAAACGTTACTGGTGCCTGCTTGAGCAAATCAGTAATGGGATGTCTTGATCAAGTGATACTTAATGCCATACCTAGATAAGCAGTACAAAATGAAGAACAAAGAAAATAAGGGTTAAAAATGAGCAGAATGCGGAGCTGCGCGGGACGGGCACGGAGGCCCAGCTCTGGGCAACAAAGCTAAACGGCTCCAATTCCAAACAGGAGACGTTCCCAACTCCTCGCCAGTGCCAGGGACTCTTTCCGGAGCCGCGGCCGCATTAGCGGACGCGAAATATTTTCCCACTACGTATGACATAGGAACCATAAGCTACCTTCTTAGATGGAAACTTCTCTATTTTAGCTCAGCCACTAGAAACACAGTAGCCAATAACTCATAAGCCTATCTTAACTCACACTGCATATCAAACAGAATAGTAACAGTGAACATGAAGGACTAAACCACACCTCTCACAATGGTAAAGCAACGCAAAAGCCCACCAAACTTTCATATTGAAGAGTCTAGCCCAGATGACACCAACAGTACTGTAGTGTTAGACAACCTCTCTGACAAGGAATTCAGGAATGAGCTACTTAGGATGCTTAGGGAATTAAAAGAAACAATGGAAAGCAATGCCAATAAAAGACAAGAGGATCTGAAGGCAGAAATGAGGAAAATGCAATCAGAAATATCAGACCTGAAAAATCTCGTAGGCGAATTGAAAAGCTCAGTGGAAGGCCTCAGCAGCAGAGTAACAGCTGCTGAGAACAGAATCAGTGAACTCGAAGATGAAGTTCAGAGACTCTCCAGAAAAGAGCAGAAAATGGAAAAGAGACTCACAATTCGCGAACAGATGGCAAGAGAAGATCGGGATGAAGCCAAGAGGGGTAACATAAGAATTATTGGAGTCCCAGAGGTACAGGAAGAAAACCTTGATGAAGAAGAAACTGTCAAAGACATCATTGCTACAACGTTTCCAGAGCTGAAGAAAACTTGTGACCACATTCAGGAGGCCCGAAGGGTACCAGCTAGAAGAAATCCGAATTAAAATACCCCAAGACACATTCTGATCAAAATGACCAAAACCTTAGACAGAGACAAAATTCTGAAAGCAGCAAGATCGAAGAAAGAAATCTCTTACAAAGGAGCATCCTTAAAATTCACAGTTGATTTTTCTGATGAAACCCTCATGGCCCGAAAACAGTGGTGGGACATGGTGAAAAAACTCAATGAAAAAAATGCCTCTCCAAAAATACTTTACCCAGCGAGACTCTCATTCATAATAGAAGGAACAACACACAGTTTCACAGACAAACAACAGCTCAGGAACTTCATAGACTCAAAACCATGGTTACAAGAACAACTAAATGGGCTACTTTAAGGCAAGAAAGGCCCCTCAAATACACCAAATTTTAACAGAACAATGGGACAAAATCCCATAACAATAATCTCTCTCAATGTCAATGGGCTAAACACACCAATTAAAAGACATAGAGTGGCAGGATGGATTAGAAAATTGAACCCAACATTCTGCTGCCTGCAAGAAACGCATCTCAATAGTCAAAGCAAACACAGACTCAGAGTCAAAGGCTGGAAAACAATCCTACAGGCAAACAGCTCCCATAAAAAAGCTGGGGTAGCCATCCTTATGTCAGACCACATCGATTTCAGAGTGAGGAAGGTCATAAGAGACAGTGATGGCCATTTCTTATTGATCAAAGGATCTGTACAACAGGAAGAACTTACAATAATAAATGTATATGCACCTAATGAGAGACCAGCAAAGTACTTAAAACAACTACTCATAGATTTGGAAAAAGACATCAATAGCAACACAATACTAGTGGGAGACTTCAACACTGCTTTGCACCTCTTGATAGATCAATCAGACTCAAGCTTAGCAAGGACATACTTCATTTGAGGGAAACAATGGAAGAAAGGGACTTAGTAGATATATATAGGACACTTCATCCACAAAAAGCTGAATACACATTCTTCTCAAGCGTCCATGGAACATTCTCCAAGATAGACCACATGCTAACCCACAAAACATGCCTCCATAAAATTAAGAAGATAGAGATTGTATCAACAATCTTCTCAGACCATAATGCGCTGAAATTAGAAGTAAATCACACACAAAAACAGAAAACTAAATCAAACACCTGGAAATTAAACAGTGCACTATTGAACAACGAGTGGATTAGACAAGAAATCAAAGAGGAAATAAAAAGATTCCTAGAAACGAATGAAAATGAGAACACGAGTTACCAAAACTTATGGGACACAGCAAAGGCTGTGTTAAGAGGAAAGTTTATAGCTCTACAGCATTCCTCAGGAAGGAGCAGCGAACACACATAAGTAACCTAACCTCACAGCTTAAGAGCTTGGAGAAGGACCAAAAAAAGGAGCACAACCCGAACAGGAGAAAGGAAATAATAAAACTCAGAGCAGAGATTAATGAGATGGAAACCCAAAAAACAATCCGAGAGATCAATGAAACCAAAAGCTGGTTGTTTGAGAAAATTAACAAGATCGATAAGCCGCTAGCAAAACTCACAAAGAAAGGGAGAGAGAAAAAACTAATAAACCGAATCAGAAATGAAAAGGGGGTCATTACAACAGAAACCACAGAAATTCAGAGGATCCTCAGGGAGTACTTTGAGAAGCTTTATGCCACGGAATATCAAAACCTCGAGGAAATGGATAAATTCCTAGAATCCTACAGACTCCCAAGGCTGAACCAAGAAGTCCTGGAATACCTGAACAGACCTATCACCATCAAGGAAATTGAACTGGTAATAAAAAGTCTCCCCAAGCACAAAAGTCCTGGCCCGGATGGATTCACTAGTGAATTCTTCCAAATCTTTAAAGAGGACTTACTCCCAATCCTCTTTAAGCTTTTCCACGAAATTGAAATATCAAAAACATTTCCGAACAGTTTCTACGAAGCAAATATCACACTGATACCAAAAGCAGACAGAGATACCACAAAGAAAGAGAATTACAGGCCGATATCCCTGATGAACAAAGATGCAAAGATCCTCAACAAACTACTAGCAAATAGAATCCAACTACTCATCAAAAAGATCATACACCATGACCAAGTAGGATTCATCCCAGGGATGCAAGGATGGTTTAACATTCAAAAATCAATCAACATAATCCATCATATCAACAAAAGAAAAGATAAAAATCATATGATTATATCAATAGATGCAGAGAAAGCATTTGACAAGATCCAGCACCCCTTTATGATGAAAACCCTAGCCAAAATGGGTATAGAGGGGACCTTCCTCAACATAATTAAAGCCATCTACCACAAGCCTACAGCAAGCATCATCCTCAATGGGGAAAAACTGAGAGCCTTCCCTCTAAGATCAGGGACGAGACAGGGATGCCCACTCTCTCCACTTCTGTTCAATACAGTACTGGAAGTACTTGCAATAGCGATTAGGCAAGAAAAAGATATTAAGGGCATTCAGGTAGGAAAGGAAGAAATCAAGCTCTCACTATTCGCAGATGATATGATACTCTACTTAGAGAACCCAATAACCTCCACCAAAAAACTCCTAGAAACAATAGACTCATATAGTAAAGTTGCAGGTTATAAAATCAATACCCAAAAGTTCATGGCTTTCCTATATGCAAGCAGTGAGAGAGAAGAAAGCAACATGAAAAAAACAATCCCGTTCACAATTGTGCCCCAGAAAATCAAGTACCTAGGAATCAGCTTAACTAAGGAAGTAAAGGACCTGTACAAAGAAAACTACAAAACGCTACTTCAGGAAATAAAAGAGGACATGAGGAAATCGAAAGATATCCCCTGCTCATGGGTTGGGAGACTTAACATTGTCAAAATGGCAATACTACCGAAAGCATCGTATAAATTCAATGCAATCCCTATAAGGATACCCATGACATTCTTCAAAGAAATGGAGCAAACACTCCTGAAATTTATATGGAACAATAAGCCCCCACAAATAGCTAAAGCAATTCTTGGGAAAAAGAAAATGGGAGGAATCAACCTCCCGAACTTCAAACTGTACTACAAAGCAGTAATAATTAAAACAGCATGGTACTGGAACAAAGGCAGAACTGCAGACCAATGGAACAGGGTTGAATACACTGACATCTCCCCTCAATCATATGCTCATCTAATCTTTGATAAAGGTGCAAGTAATGTGAAGTGGAGTAAGGAAAGCCTCTTTAATAAATTATGTTGGCATCATTGGACGTCTACATGCAAAAAAATAGGCTCAGAACTCTGCCTAACACCATGTACAAAAGTAAGATCAAAATGGATTAAAGACCTCAACATCAGACCAGAAACCATAAGGTACATTGAAGATAAAGTTGGCAAAACCCTCCATGATATTGAAGCTAATGGTATCTTCAAAGATGCCACACCACTGGCCGAGCAAGTGAAAACAGAGATAGATAAATGGGACTATCTTAAACTAAGAAGCTTCTGCACCTCCAAAGAAACAGTGACCAAAATACAAAGACAGTCTACAGAATGGGAAAGGATATTCGCCGAATACACATCTGACAAGGGGTTGATATCCAGGATATACAAAATACTGGTTAAACTCCACAAGAAGAAAACATCCAACCCCATCCAAAAATGGGGCAATGAAATGAACAGAAACTTTCTCAAAGAAGAAATCCGAATGGCAAAAAAGCACATGAGAAAATGCTCTACATCATTAATCATCAGGGAGATGCAGATCAAAACCACAATGAGATACCATCTCACACCTCAGAGACTAGCCCACATTCAAAAGAACAAAAGCAACCGATGCTGGCGTGGATGTGGCGAGAAAGGGACACTCCTTCACTGTTGGTGGGAATGTCCACTGGTTCAGCCCTTCTGGAAAACAGTATGGACGATTCTCAAAAAAATTAGAAATTGAGCTCCCATTTGACCCAGCAATACCACTCCTGGGAATATATCCCAGAGAGGCAAAAATGTATAGTCGAAGTGACATCTGCACTTGTTTGTTCATTGCAGCACTCTTTACAATAGCCAGAAACTGGAAGAAACCTGAATGCCCAAGAACAGATGACTGGTTAAAGAAACTTTGGTACATCTACACAATGGAGTACTATGTAGATGTTAGAAAAGATGAAGTCATGAAATTTACATACAAGTGGTACAATATGGAAAGTATCATGCTAAGCAAAATGAGTCAGAAAGAGAGGGATAGACATAGAAAGATTGCATTCATCTGGGGGATATAAAGTAACAAAGTATGAGATTAATACCCAAGAATAGCTGAGATCAGCACCAGGAGGATTACCCCATAACTTAGAGGCCAGCCGGGTATCCTAGAGGAAAGGGCAGTTCAGATAGAGAAGGGAGCACCAAATAAAGGATGTTTGGAGGATCCTCCCAGGAGGGGAGATGCATGTCGAAAGTAGACTATGGACTGAACATGTTTGCCACTCAATGCCTCTTTTGCAGACCACAACACCCAAACGGAGAGAGAGAGCACAGGGGATTGCCCTGCTACAGAGACAGGGGGGATGGGGGGATGGGGGTGGGAGGGATATTATCCATGGTGGTGAAAAACGGGCACTGGTGGAGGGATGGGTGTCTGATCATTGTATAATCGAAACCCAAGCACAAAAAAAATTGTAAATCTACAACTGTAAAAAATAAATATATAAATAAATAAAAATTGAGCAGAACGCTACATGCAGTACCAAGCAGTATAACAAATAAGTAGTTGGAAACCTACAAGAAAGATGGAAGAAGTGAAACATAAAGATATTTAACAAATAGTTGTTAAATTTTCAATATCTAAAGGAAATAATCTCACAAACCCATAAATCTCAAATATATCAAATAATTCAACATGATAATAAGCATTTTGACCACCATTATGAAGGTACATAATAACCTAAGTATTGTGAAACAATAATGATAAAAAATTTTAAGGACACAGAAGAAAGCTATATCACACACAAAACACAAAGGTGAAAATTTTGGCAGACTGCTAAGCATAAGAAAAAAACACAATACAATAAAAACATTATTAAATAGTAGAAAACATAGCCATCTCAAATTCTATATCTAGTTGTCTTATATGTGGTACTGGTATGCTGCTGTTCAGAGGTTGATTCTCATTTAAGTAGTGGAATATGGAGAATGACTATATCAAATCTGAAAATTAACTTGCAGGGCTGGATCCATAGCACAGCGGGTAGGGCATTTGCCTTGCACGTGGCCGACCCGGGTTTGATTCCCAGCATCCCATATGGTCTCCTGAGCACCACCAGGAGTAATTTCTGAGTGCAAAGCCAGGAGTAACCTCACCGGGTGTGACCAAAAAATATTTAAAAATTAACTTGCAATGATGATATCAAACCTACACATAAGGAAACCTGATGTACTTCCAAATTGTGCTTTAAAGTACAGGATTAAGGAAGTAGTACCCTTAAAATCTTTATACATAGAAGAAATAAGAGTGGATCTGAGCAAGACAAATATCCTACATGGGAACACAATGGTGCAATCAATAAGAAAATCTAAAATGTGAATTTTTTTTCTGAAGACCAAAGTGGAGGGTTTTGCCTAATACATAATACCCAAGCCATAGGAGAAACATAATGGATAGGAACCCCTAGATCTCCTGCATTAAAGATCAGAGAGAGATGAGTACAGGAAATATGAGGGGGGAAGTGAGGCTAAGAAATAACCCTACCTCCAGACTCACCTGCCCTGGTGCCCAAAGCAGAAATACTACTCTTATAGTGGCCATTGTGATAGGACTCTAGATATCATACCTGCAGCATTGCCCTGAGAGATAAGTAACTGAAAAATGAGCCTGGGACTTAACATTGCCAACAAACATAGCCTTGGCAATTCCTTGCAACTTTACTAAAGGCAGCATAGATGGATGTCATTTTGGAATCAAACCTGCATACTATTATATTCAGAGGCAAATCTTTGATAAAAGCTAACCTTATCCCTGAAAAGTTTCCAAGTTAACTGGAAACTAAGAGACAAACATCAAGTACTCATTTCTGACAGAAAAAAAAATGGAAACAAAACAAACAAAAAAAATCCCACAATCCCAGTTCTTAATAGACCCCACTTGCCATCTAGAAAGAAAGTCAAGCCTCTATAGGCAGCAAGTCCACTGAAAATCGCTGATGTATTCTCCTCATGGCCCACAGTCTGCAACTTGAACACCTCTGTCACTCCATCCCTTACAAGGGTTTATGACCCCAGACCCTGCATGCTCCACAATGCATGAAACTTCATCATGAAGCTAGCAGGAAACAGGCAGCAGAGACCTCACAAAATTCCCACTTCCCTTTCACCTTTTCCAGGCCTTAATCATTTGAAGTGATAGGTGAACAAAGCCTCAAAAAAAAAATACCGTAAACCTAAGTGGAAGTGGGAAATACATGATCCATCCAATGCCATACTGTCCCCTGTCAGGAAGTTTCAACTTCCAACTTCTGATGAGAAGTTTAATCTACCTAGAATATACAATAATTTCAAACCCCTTACTTGGCTGTAACATCTCTACCAACTGGGGACACCTGTGCTATTGAAATGATACAGTAATAACCTCTTTACATCATATGTCCTAGGCCACTGCCCTGAAGTTTATGTTCTTTTGCCAGCAACCCCTGGCTTTGTAACTCCAGTCATTCTTTGTGGTAATGAGGGTGCAACCGTTACATCAACAAAAATGCTTAGCATTCAAGGAGAATGCCTTAGGTCATACTAGGTAACAATCCATTACTCTGCAACATTGAATTTTAACATTGAATTTTAGATCAGGATTTGGAAGAATATTTATTTAGCTGAATCCAAAGAAATACAGTGCACCAAAAATAATGAGGTGACAGAGAAATTTTTCCCTTGGAGACGATTAATACAAAACTTTGGGAGAAACTTCTAACATAGCAGAACTAAATGAACTAACAGAAAAAACTTCAAAGCAACAATCATAATAATGCTCATTGAAATTAGGAGAATAATAGATTGACAGAATGAGAAATTCAACAATGACTAAAAAAAATATAACAAAAGTCTAAGCAGAAAATTGGGCCAACGAATGCAGTAGATGAAATAGAAAACAACACAGAAAGACAACACAGAAAGGCTGAATGGTATATTTGCTCAAGACGAAGAAGCTTCAGTCAGCAATCTGGAAAACAGTTTAGTAGAGAGTGTCCAATTAGGTCAGTAAAAAGAACCTTTAAGAAATGATGATAACAAGGCATATAGAGAGTGTATAGAAGGTTAATTCACATGCTTTGCATACTGTTGACAACTGATTTGAACCCTGGCACCCTATATGATCCCCTGAGCACTGCTTGAAATGATGCCTGAACACAGAGGAAGCCCTTAGCAGGTCCAGGTATCCCACCATCACCAAATGAAGTTAACAAATAGATTTATGTGATAACAAAGAGCTGAAACAGCATAGGCATCAAATTTCCAGGAAAGAAAAAGAGGTAGAGGTCTTACTTAAAGAAATAATAACTGAGAATTTTACCAATAGGAAGAAGGAAATAGGAATACAGTTCAAGGAAACTCAGAGTTCCAAATAAAATAAACCCCAAGAGAGGCACACCAAAATACACAGTCAAATGATAAAAATAAATGAATAAACTAAAATAAAAACAGAATAAAAGAAAAATGCAAAGTCATATGTAAGGTTTCCCACCCCCATAAAACTACCTGCACATTCTCCACTAAGACATTACAAGCATATATTCAAAGTGCTGAATAATAAGATCTCAAAAGATTACTTCATCCAGCTCATTTATCACTCATTTGAAGGATTAATAGTTTTAGAGACAAAAACCAATTTTAGAAGTTCATTACAATAATATGGAATAACAATATAAATAAAATGGACTTAAAAATAAGCCGATTTTATAGGAATGATATTCCTAAAACATAAAATATAGGTTGGTGGGGAGTAATAATGATGATTCAAAATTAGCTTGACTAATTTTCTTTCAAATTAAAATAGGTCATAAACCCAGAATTCTCAATGCAAACTTCATAGTTACTTCAAATAAACCAAAAATATGATATTTAAAGAAACAAACAAGAAGAAAAAAAGAATCTGAACATTATATAAAATATTCTGAACAGTACATATAAAAGATAGATTAAAATATAAGAGAAAAGCATGAGAACTAATGAACAGAGGTAAACCACAAATCTAAACTAATACTTTAGCATCAATAATATTCATAATTGTTCCTGACCTGAATTCACAAATCAAGAGGTAGGCACTAGCTAGCTGAATCAGAAAATAAAATTTTCTTATACAAAATTGAAGAATCAGTCCATCAAGAAGACTTAACATTCACTAACATATATACATCTCACAATAAGGAATGGGCTGGAGCAGTAGCACAGCAGGTAGGGCATTTGCCTTGCACACGGCCGACTTGCCTGACCCGACTTTGATTCTTCCGCCCCTCTCGGAGATCCTGGCAAGCTACCGAAAGTATCTTGCCCTCACAGAAAAGCCTGGCAAGCTACCTGTGATGTATTCGATATGCCAAACACAGTAACAAGAAGTCTCACAGTGGAGATGTTACTGGGCCCGCTCAAACAAATCGATGAACAACGGGAGGACAGTGTGGTATAATAAGGAGTCACTGTCACTGTCACTATCCTCCCGTTTTTCATTGATTTGCTCGAGCGGGCCCAGTAACATTGTGAGACTTGTCACTGTGTTTGGCATATCGGGCTGGAGTGATAGGACAGTGAGTAGGGCGTTTGCCTTGCATGCAGCCAACATGGCCGACCCAAATTCGATTCCTCCACCACTCTAGGAGAGCCTGGCAAGCTACCAAGAGTATCTCACCCACACGTCAAAGCCTGGCAAGCTACCTTTGATGTATTTGATATGCCAAACATAATAAGAGTCAAAACAAATAAAGAAATTAATATACATTTATAGAAGCATTGAAAACACAAAATTATTAGTGAAATTTAACTCTTCACTCTTATCAATGGATATATAAACCCACAGAAAATCAATAAAGAAAGAGTTTATGGGCTCAATTTATATTTATAGGACATTCCACGTCCCCTAATCCAAATACACTTATTCTTAACTGCACATGGAATAATCTAAAGACTATAACACATGCTGACACACAAAGTAAGGTCAATAAATTTATGGCAATTAAAATTTAATTGGGGGGTGCACACCCAACATTTCTGAGGATTTACTTCTGGCTCTGTGCTCAAGAGATATTCTTTTGGGGTTCAGGAGATCCTATGTGGTGCCTTTGTCAATTGTGTGCAAGGCAAGGCATCTCAACCACAGTACTATTGCTCTGGTACTTAAGATTAAAATTTTATCAAATATACTTTCAGAACATTTATTCAGAAATAGAAATCAATGAATCAATAACAGAACGGAACTAAGAAATAAATGTAGAGAGACTAAAAATGTATACTACTGCATAGTGTGTCAACGATTAAATAAGTTAGAAACTGAAAAACACATGGATGCAAAACTAAATGAAAATGCAAGTCATCGAAGCTATGGAATGCAGCAAAGCAACAATAGGAGAGAAGTTTAGAGTGATGCAGGTAATTCTGTAGATCAGGAAATGAAAACCATTCAAATTAACAATATAACTTCATACCTAAGGGAACTAAAATTTTTAAAGAAATTAAAATCAAAGGCAATAGCAAGAAGTAATAATCACAGAAGAAATAAAATAGAAATTCTAAAAAAAAATTCAGTATAACCAAGATTTGGTCTTCAAAATGATAAACTTTTTATACCCTTAGTTAGGCCCACTAAGAAATAAATAAGATAAAATTGTAATAAATAGAATCAGACATAAAACTGGAGAATTTACAACCAATATCAAAAAATACAAAGGATCATAAGAGAATATTACAAACATCTGTATGCCAACAAATTTAGTAATGTAGAAGAAATGGATAAATTTTTACAATCGTGTAACCTGCCAAAACTGATTTAGGAGGAAAAAGATGCCTGAACAAAACAACTATAAGCTAGGAAATTAAAACAATAATCAAACATCTTTCCCAAAAACAAAAGCCTAGGACAAGATGTTTTCTCTAGTGTGTTTTACCAAGCCTCATAAATGACCGATTATTAATCTTTCTCAAAGTCTTTTTGAAGAAGAAAAAAATGATACCAAACACATTTTATGAGTCCAACATTATTCCAATACAAGAAGTAGACAAGACACACACATACACACACACAGAATTTTTTTAAAAGTATTCTATATCATAGACCTCATAGTTCATAACTCAATTAAAGACACTAACTGTGACTAAAACATTTCCCCCAAATAAAAAAAAAATACTGCCAATAATACTTACCTGGTGTGCTTAGTATTACTCCCATCTCTGAATTTAGAGGTTACTCTAGGAAGTACTCAAGGGACCATAAACTTCCAGGGTTGAAACCAGGCCTGCCTTTGCATCATTTTGTTAATCTTTTCCAAAAATAGCTTCTAATTTTGTGTCTTCTCAGCTGTTTTCACCTTTGCAGATTAGTTCATTTCTACTTATTCTTGAGCGCTTTCTGCCCTCTACTTGAATTGGATAAATTTGTATTTTTTATTTGGTTGGTTGGTTGTTTTTTTTGACCAGACAGACACCGTGGTGTTCAAGGATTATTTTTGGTTCTATGTTCAGGTATCACTCACTACTTCTGGAGTTCTGATGACCATATGGGGTCTATGGATCTTACCCAGGTCAGTCACAAGCAAAGCAGTGCTTACTCACTATACTATCTCCTTGGCCCCTAAATTTTCTACTTTTTGGCTTATTCATCACATATAAGACTAGGCCAATAATTTTAATCTACTCAACTTTCTAATATAAACATTAAATTTTTCTCTGAATACAGCTTACTCTGAATCCAATAAATGTTGATGTGTTACTTTCCAATATTTACACTTATATAATATTGTAAATGTAAATATTGAAAAGTAAGACATCACAATATTTTCTAACTTACCTTCTAAAAGTTTCTTTGAAGTATGATTGATTTTAATGCATACAGATAAATATTCAAATATGTAAAGGTCCTCCCGTTGATCATTGATTTGCTCGAGCGGGCCCAGTAACGTCTCCATTGGAGACTTTGTTGTTATTGTGTCTGGCATATCGAATACTCTCGGTAGCTTGCCGGGCTCTCCGAGAGGGGTGGAGGAATCGAACTCGGGTCGGCCATGTTGGCTGCGTGCAAGGCAGACGCCCTACCCGCTGTGCTCAACTATGTAAATAGTTTAAAATTTTTGTAAACCATGTAACTTTCCAATTTATTTTTATTGTGTTAAATTTTATTTATTTATTTATTTGGGGCTGGAACAATAGCACAGTAGGTAGGGCATTTGCCTTGCACGCGTCCTACACAACTGACCTGAGTTCAATTCCTCTGCCCCTTTCAGAGAGCCCAGCAAGCTACCAAGAGTATCTTGCCAGCATGGCAAAGGCTAGCAAGCTACCCGTGATGTATTGGATATACCAAGCACAGTAACAACAAGTCTCATGATGGAGACTTTACTGGGCCCGCTTGAACAAATCGATGAACAACGAGAGGACAGTGCTACAGTGCTACAGTGCAATTTTAATAATACTAGTTAATAAATATCAAAACATTGCATTATTTAGTTTTCTTACATTTCTGGGATTTATTTTGTGGTATTATACGTGTTCTATCTTATATCTTATAACATAGTCCAAATGCATACTTTGTATTTTGAATAAATGTATAGGGCTGGAGCGATAGCACAGTGGGTAAGGCATTTGCCTTGCATGTAGCCAACATGGCCGACCTGAGTTCGATTCCTCCACCCCTCTTGGAGAGCCTGGCAAGCTACCGAGAGTATCTCACCTGCACAGCAAAGCCTGGCAAGCTACCCATGAGGTATTTGATATGCCAAACATAGTAGCAAGTCTCACAATGTTACTGGGCCTTCTCGAGCAAATCGATGAACAACGGGAGGACAGTGACAGTGACTTTGTACCTTTCAGGTGTTGAGAGTGAAGTGTACTATAAACATAATTTGTCATACTGCTTCATTACATTGTTCACGCCTCCTATAAGTTTCTCTAATTTCACTTCTCATTTCTATCAATTATTGATAGAAGAAAGTTAAACCTCCAGCAGTAATTGTGGATTATAAAAAGTGTTTTACTTATAACACATAGGTTTTCTTGTAATGTTTTTGAAATCATCTTAATGAGTGAAGAAATAGGACTCTATTTGCTGGTTCTTTTATTTGTTTGAGTGTTGGGAGGGGGAGCACAGCTGGAAGAGCTCAGGGCTTCTTCCTGTCTTTGCTCTTAGGAATCACTCTTAGCAGAGTTGGAAGACCATATGTGATGCCAGGATGAGACCCAAGTCGCTTACGTATAAGGTAAGCGCCCTACCTGCTGGACTATTGCTTAGAGCTCTTCGGACTCTTATCTCCTCTTGATCTTAACTAAATGGCTTCTTTATCATTGTATGTGGAAACTTCGTCCCTCATAAGTTGGCTGTTTTATCTAAATATGTTGATATCAATATGAATTACTCATTTGTACCTGTTAATACATATATTTATGCATTTTCAATAAGCTAACTTAAAAATGTCCATATGTAATGTGAAGTTACTGGTTTGAGACCAGTTGTAGTTACTGGTTTTGGCATATCGAATACACAACGGATAGCTTGCCAGGCTCTTCCGTGCGAGCGGAATACTCTTGGTAGCTTGCCAGTCTTTCCGAGAGGGATAGAGGCTTTTGGGGCGACCTCTAATCACCCTAGTAGGTGTTACCATATTTGAGTCCTATCAAATATGGTACGACAATTCCGGAAGATGGGTATTTAGTGTCTTATGATGTGTCTCCTGGCCGCTTCGGCCGCACGGGTCCAGAAAGCGTCCTGGAGTGTGGCGACGGCTGGGTAGTGGAGGTAGTGTCGATAGTGGAAGTCTGCCAGTGGGGTATTTATCTGGGTATGGTGGGTCTTCTGTGAGCAATCGGATCCCTGGGTGGTTGATGGAAGCAGACAGGGCAGGGTAGGGTGGGGTTCCTGATTAGAATCCCTTTGTCACCTGTGGTTGGTGGGAGCAAGCAGAGAAACTCTGTCCCTGGGTCCACTGAGCTGGAGTCCAAGGTCACAGAGAGTTCCGCTTATCTTGTTCTGTGGGTCTTCAGTCATGCGTGAGTCTTGGCCAGAGCTGCCACACGGGTCCGAAAAGCGTCCTGGAGTGTGGTGACGGCTGGGTAGTGGAGGTAGTGCCCAGTAACTACAACTGGTCTCATTCATCTGACCCTGAAGGCTTCACCACCATGGCAGCACTGAGAAGGATGAGAAAGGAGAGGCCAACAAAATCTCAAGGCCAAACTAGGCTGCCACAATGAAGGAAGACAAAAATGATCGTCTGTACTTTCAATGCACGTATGCTAGCATCAGATGCATCCATCGAGGATCTGATGGTACAAGCGCGAATGATCAAGTACGACATCATTGGTTTGACCGAGACAAGAAGGCACGAATCTCACCATGCCGTTTTCGAAACTGGAGAAGAATTGTTCCTCGGAACATGCGATAAAAGAGGTGTTGGAGGCGTCGTGTCCTTTTCAACACAAACTTGGCCAAGAGCATTGATTCATTCGAATGCCTAACAACCCAAATCGGACGTTTACATTTGAATAGATGTGGCTCACTGCCTGCAGTTTCTATCTTCCTTGTCTACGCACCAACATCTCATTATGATGAAAGAGAAATCGAGAAGTTCTACATGGAGCTGGAGAAGTTCTATAAAGAAGACCACACCTTCTACAAGATCATTGTGGGTGATTTTAATGCCAAGATAGGACCGAGAAGATCAGCTGAAGAACTTCACATCGGGACCCATCCTAGAATGGAACGAACAGGGTGAGAGACTGTCTGAGTTCATCATGTTGACCAAGACCTTCCATGGTAACTCACAGTTCCAGAAGGCAGAATCTAAACGTTGGACATGGGAGTCTCCCGGTGGACGATTCCACAACGAAATAGACCACATCATATTCAATCGACAGTTTTGCCTGACCGATGTTGCTGTTGTCCCAAAATTTCGAACGGGATCGGACCACCGTCTCCTTCGTGCAAAATTCTACTTCACAGAGCAGGGAGAAAGGGCTGCAAAGTTCAAAAAGAGAACTCCCAGAACGACCACCAACTGGGAACTCTTTGGCACTATTGCGGCAACATGGGAAGATGCCACTGTTGACAACATTGACAAGGAATACGATCGACTGGTTCAGCAACTCCATGAATATGCGAGGAACGCCAAGAGAGAGATAGCCACAAAAAAATACCTGTCTTCGAAAACTCTTGAGCTAATTCGCTAGCGTGGTTTGGCGCATGCCTCAGGCAACCGCAAGCTAATGTCCGAGCTCGCAAAGCAGTGCAGAGATGCGATCAAGGAAGACCTCAAAGAGAGAAGAGCCGAAGTACTGGTAGATGCGGCAGAAGCTGGGAAAAATATTCGTTACGCCCGCCTGTCCTTCACCAACTACAAGACCAAGATGACTGCCCTCCGATGTCCTGATGGATCCATCACATCCTCCAGAATGGCAATGGAGAAGATGATCCATGACTTCTACTCAAATCTCTTCGATAGCCATGTACACTTGCCGACATACCAAATTCCACAGGATGGATATGTCGTTCCCAACATTCTCCCTTCCGAAATCTGACACGCCATTTCGTCAGTAAAGAAACAAACAACACCTAGCCCAGACAAGGTCAGACCTGAACACCTGAAGAACCTGCCATCAGTACTCATCAATACACTGGCTCGGCTCTTCACTCGCTACCTGTCTGAATGCAAGGTTCCATCCCAATGGAAAATCAGCATGACCATAGTACTGTTCAAGAAGGGAGACATCCATGATATTGGCAACTATCGCCCTATCTGCCTATTGTGTGTCATCTACCAGTTGTTCACTCGAGTCATCCTAAATAGGATTGGCAGAATACTAGATGAAGGACAACCATGTGAACAAGCCGGGTTCCGCAAAGGATTCAGCACCATCGACCATATCCACACGATAACCAAACTCATTGAGGTTTCTCGGGAGTTCAAGATGCCGCTCTGTTTAACGTTCATTGATTTAAAGAAGGCCTTTGATTGTGTTGAGACGGAAGCGGTCATTGAAGCCCTAGCCAATCAGGGCATTCAAGCCCAATACATCAAGATCTTCCGTGAGCTGTATTGCGGATTCACTACCAGGATCTCACCATTCTACAAAGAAGTGATCGTTGATGTCAAGAGAGGGGTTCGGCAGGGTGATACCATTTCACCGAAACTCTTCGGTGCCACCCTCGAGAATATCATGCGACAACTGGAATGGGAAGGAATGGGAGTGAAGATAGATGGTCGGCAATTACATCACCTCCGCTTTGCTGATGACATTGTTTTAATAACACCAAACATCAGCCAAACGGCACAAATGCTGGCCGACTTTGACCGTGAGTGTGGAAAGGTAGGACTACAGCTGAATCTTACGAAGACAATGTTTATGAGAAACAGCCTCGTTCCTGATGCCCCATTCACTCTCAACAGAACGACCATCTCTGAAAGCAACAGCTATGTGTACCTAGGTCGAGAGGTCAACATGACAAATGACCTGGCACCTGAACTGTACAAGAGAAAGAGAGCGGCTTGGAACGCCTTCAAGAACGTCGAAGAAATAGCTAAGAGGACGAAGAACCTCTGGCTCCAGGCACATCTCTTTGATTCCACTGTTCTTCCTGCATTAACTTATGCTTCAGAGACCTGGGCCCTACGCAAACAGGATGAGAACGCTATTCAGGTCTCCCAAAGAAGAATAGAAAGAGCTATGCTTGGAATATCACGTTTCACTCAAATGAGAGAAAAAATCCGGAGTTCCGACATCTTTCAACAATCAAGAATCAGGGACGCTGTCTCGTTTGCCAAGGTGTCAAAAATCAGATGGGCTGGTCACGTAATGAGATTTAAAGACGACCACTGGACTAGAGCTGTTACTGACTGGATTCCATGGGATGTCAAAAGACCGCGTGGCTGCCCACCTACCAGATGATCAGACTTCTTCATGAAGATCATGAACGATCGGTTTGAGGCTCTTCATGTACCCAGAGAGAACAGATGCCATTAGGCTACAATAGCACGCGACAGGGACAAATGGAGACGTTACTGGCACCCGCTCGAGCAAATTGACGACTAACGGGAAGTTAAGTGATTAAGTGATTAATGTGAAGATTTTATAGATATAGTCTGGTAATATAGCTATCAAATTCTTTCAAATGGTGTGTTTATAATGCTTGCATTTAATGCAATATTTTATATGAATGTCTTTAAATGTGACATCTTATTAACTGTTTTTAATTTCTGTCAACTTAATGTTTTTGTCTTTTGTTTCTCTTGGTTGTTTCTGGTTACCTAAATTTTTTAAATAATGTAAGTTTATTTCCTTTGTTCTCTTTTCTCCCAGGTTTTGCATATGCACAAATTATTAAACTATATAAATATACCTTTAATGTATTAACTTTATTTCTTTTATTTTTTATGGATGAAATATGGTCTTTTTTTCTAGGTTTTTTGTTTGTTTGTTTGTTTATTTTACCCTCCCTCCTATCCCATCAAAACTATTAAAGATGGCTGTGTTTAAGGCTTACTCCTGGATCTGCACTCACGGATCATTCCTGGAGGGCTCAGAAGACTGTTTTATGGGTTGCCAGGGATGGAACCTGGGTCACAGCATGGAAGGCAGGTGACCGACTTGCTATATTACTGTTCTGTCCTCTGGTACATATTCGAATAACAAATTAGAAGAGAATGATATGAAGGTAATAATTGCCTTTAAAACTGCAGCAAAAAAGAAATTAAATATTAAGGAATCTACTTAATAAGGAAGCGAAATAATCACACATCGGGACTGGAGCGATAGCACAGTGGGTAGGGCGATTGCCTTACACGCGGCCAACCTGGGCTCTATTACCAGCATCCCATATGGTCCTCAGGGCACCGCCAGGAGTAATTCCTGAGTGCAGAGCAAGGAGTAACCCCTGTGCTTTGCCAGGTGTGATCCGAAAATAAAAAAAAAAAAATCATACATCAAAAGCTATGTCACTATTCAAACAGAAGATATAAGGAAATGGGAAATTTTTATATGTTGACAGGTTGGAAGAATTAACATTATTAAAATAACCTTCCCAAATAATCCCACACAAAACAGTAGCACTTTAGCACTGTCCTCCCATTGCTTATCAATTTGCTCAAGCGGGCACCAATAAGATCTCCATTGTGAGACTTGTTGTTACTGTGTTTGGCATATCAAATACGCCACAGGGAGCTTGTCAGGCTCTGCTGTGCGGGCAGGATAGTCTCGGTAGCTTGCTGGGCTCTCTGAGAGGGATGGAGGAATCAAACCCTGGTTGGCCACGTGTAAGGCAAACTCCCCACCCGTTGTGCTATCACTCCAGCCCAAAACAGTATACATATTTAATATTAGGTAAAGGCCCTCCCATTGATCGTCGATTTGCTCGAGCGGGCCCAGTAACGTCTCCATTGGAGACTTTGTTGTTACTGTGTCTGGCATATCGAATACTCTCGGTAACTTGCCGGGCTCTCCGAGAGGGGCGGAGGAATCGAACTCGGGCCAGCCATGTTGGCTGCTTGTAAGGCGAACGCCCTATCCACTGTGCTATCGCTCCAGCCCTAAGTTTCTTTAAATTCTTGCCCACTACTAACTTCTATCTTGATTTTTATATTCCTTCCTCTTGAGCCAAAGAACATAATTTAATATTATTTTTACAAAAATTCCAATGGCAGTCTTCAAGGAAATAGATCAAGCATTATTAACATTTGTATGGAACCACAAAACTCCTTGTCAAAGAAATACTGAGGGAAAAAAAGAATAGAGACAACACACACCTGAAATTCAAATTATTTTTATATTATTTTAATATATATCTTAAATTATTATAATTCAGGTAATTTGTTTACAAAATGTTGACATTTGTGGTCTTGATGTTTCCTCCCCTCACCACTATCAAGAAGCGCAAGTCTGCCCCAACTGTTGCTCCTTCCCCCCACAAATATCTTGTGCTAAATTATACTTTAAAGCCATGGTAACCAAAATATCATGGCATTAAAATAAGAGCAGGCCCTTAAATCTGGGAAATTTTGAGAGCTCAGATATAAACACTCAGTCACGTGCTAGTTAATTTAGAACAAACTTGCTGAGTATGTCAAGTGAAGAAAATCTTCTCAAGAAATAGTGCTGAAAAAAACTCAATAACCATATGAAAGAAAGCAGACCAGTCTCTCACACCTTGTACAAAATTAAGTCCAGTGAATTAAAATCATGTTAACCCTAAAACTACAAAGTACCCTAAAGAAAACATGGATAAAATTTTCCACGATGTTAATTTCTATGATATTGTGAGTGACTTGGGTAAAATGAGAATAAGATGAGGAAAAGATAGCAGAAGTGAGGCTCCCTGACAGATCATGGCACTAATTTACTTAAGATGAAGTCATGAAATTTACATACAAGTGGTACAACATGGAAAGTATCATGCTAAGCGAAATGAGTCAGAAAGAGAGGGATAGACATAGAAAGATTGCAATAATCTGGGGGATATAAAGTAACAAAATATGAGATTAATACCCAAGAATAGCTGAGATCAGCACCAGGAGGATTACTCCATAGTTTAGAGGCCAGCCAGGCATTCTAGGGGAAAGGGCAGCTCAGATAGAGAAGGGAGCACCAAATAAAGGATGTTTGGAGGATCCTCCCAGGAGGGGAGATGCATGTCGAAAGTAGACTATGGACTGAACATGTTTGCCACTCAATGCCTCTTTTGCAGACCACAACACCCAAAAGGAGAGAGAGAACACAAGGGATTGCCCTGCCACAGAGGCAGGGCGGGGTGGAGGGGATGGGGTGGGAGGGATATTATCCATGGTGGTGGAAAATGGACACTGGTGGAGGGATGGGTATTTGATCATTGTATAATCGAAACCCAAGCACAAAAAATTGTAAATCTACAACTGTGCCTCATGGTGTTTCACTAATAATAATAAAAAAACTAATTTACTTAAAAAAAGCTTTTTTGAAATTACTTCAAAAAGCCTTATATCTGCAAAAAATGTTCTTCTTCTCTTCTTAAATAAAGAGAAGGAAAATGGTGGGTTTTATTAGTTTTGTTTCAGTTAAGGATCTTGATTTAACTTTTCCTTAGTTAGCCTAACCTGAACCATAATAATATTCCTTAATTGGGATCCAATAGACCATAGGATTGAGTTCAAACTCCTTCATAGGGATGGTTTCTAATGAAACAATAAGTTAATATAAATTATCTGAGAACTCTCTGATCTACTACTAAAGAGTAAATCTGTATACAAGGAATGATTATAGAACTGACTCTATTTAAATATACTGCTGGTATAGGGACGGCTGCTAATAATTTTTATGTTTTTGAAAAATCCAGTAAATGAAAAAAACCATGATACAGAGCCACAACTTTTTAGATTGGCGATAACTCATCAGTAAAACAGATTTACTGGCATAAGGCTATTCCAGAAGTGAAATATGTCAACGAAATACCAGTGTAATTTAGTTGTCTTGTCAAAACAGCAAAAACCTACAACATAGATAATAACTTGCATCAGCTACAGTCCCTATGACTGAGGAAATAAAGAGGTTTGAAGGTTACTAGAAATAGAAACTTAGTACTTTGTGTTCTCTGAGATGGTTCCCAAACATCTGAGAAAAAATGAACTATCAGCCAAACAATGGTGTTGACTTTGAACAGTTCAGTTGAAGAGAGCTTCCAGTGGAACCAAATAAATTACTATAACCTATCTTTACTCATGTTTTTCTCACATATTGTTAAAGAGTACATCTGTACACAGAAAATGACTGGAGTTGACTCCAGTTGGGATATATTGCTGATACTGGACAGCTGGTAAATGTTATATATTTTTGAATATCAGTAAACATATACGCAAATAGAAAAATAACAATGACAAATAGAAAATATTTATTCTAAAAGATTTATTTATGTTTACATTTTTAGAAGTTTTATAATTTAGGTAGTAGGGTAACAATCACTGTCACTGTCCTCCCATTGTTCATCGATTTGCTCGAGCAAGACGGTGACAATAATTATCACATTTATGGTATTTTTTTAATGTAGGAGTATTGCTATTTATTCAGCAATTGAAAAGGCTGATTGAATTGAACCTTCTTTTTTTTTTCTTTTTTATAATTTTTTATTAAATCACCTTGAGAGCAGTCACAAAGCTTTCGGGTTTAAGTCTCGGTCAAACAATGATGAAACACCCGTCCCTTCACCAGTGCCCATTTTCCACCACCAAACCCTAGTAGACCCCCATACCACACCCTCCCCCTACCTGTGGGGCAGATGATTTCCACAATTACTCTCTCTACTTTGATTACATTCAATATTTCGACACCAGAGCCAGCATTATTATTTAGGATTTTACCCCAACACACAGATCTGCTGAAAAGACAACAGTAGACAATTTGTTTTCTTGCTGGTTATGAATAACATATGCACAGCTTCAGTAGTGGCTGCACAATTTTGGAATTCTGAAATTTTAACAATTAACTCTAGAGGGATTTCTGCCAAAACCTGCTGGGTTCCTAGATTTGTTCCTGAGTCTCTGGGATCATGGCCTTTAAGCAGCTTGATCAGGAGCCAGAGAGGCTGTTCGTGGGTGGTGACCCATTGTCTTGTTGGGATGAGGAGGAAAGGGCCAACTCCACCCCCATCCCGTGAGGTCCCATGTGTCTCATCACTGCAGGCCCAAACCTGACTGTCCAATTGCCTCTGGAGGATGGCGGTCACTGAACCACCAGAGGGAGCAGGTCAAGGCACAAAACCTATTCCCACCTGAGGTGGCCTGGCGCCAGTAACCTACTGCAGGGACTGGACTCATTGCTGCCAAAAGCCACTGGGTTTTGAGATTTGTTCTTGAGTATTTAGGATCATGGCCGTTAGGCTGCTTGATCAAGAGCCAGAGAGGTCGTTCGTGGGTGGAAACCTGGAGTCTCATTGGGATGAGGTGGAAAGGGCCAGTTCCACCCCCATCCCGTGAGGTCCCATGTGTCTCATCACTGCAGACCCAATCCTGACTCTCCAATGGCCTCTGGAGGATGGCAGCCACTGAGCCGCCAAAGGGTAGCAGGAGGAGGGACAGTACCCTTTCCCTCCATGGCATGGCCCGGCGCCAGTAACCTATTGTGGGGACCAGATGCATTTCTGCCAAAAGCTACTGGGTTCCAAGATTTGTTTCTGAGTCTCTAGGATCATGGCAGTTAAGCAGTTTGATCAGAAACTAGAGATGCCTTGCCTTCAATTATATAGCTGAGCTGGAGGTGTTTTGTGGGGGTGTCTCCCACATAACTAACTTTTGTCTGTTTACTTTCCTGGTAAACCTGGCTCCAAGTTTTTGGGGTCTGGCCAGAGGAACAGCAGCAATTTTGGGGTATCCGGAAGTCTGAAGGCGCCATCAGGCTACTGATTCACTTGCCTCACAGGTACAGATTGACCTGCTGGCGACACCATACCCCATCACATTTATAGCATTAATATAGAAAGTTACTATTATGGCTTTATCACTACCACTGTACACATGGGCTGGAGCGATAGCATAGTGGTAGGGCGTTCGCCTTACACGCGGCCAACATGGCCGACCCGAGTTCGATTCCTCCGCCCCTCTCGGAGAGCCCGGCAAGCTACCGAGAGTATTCGATATGCCAGACACAGTAACAACAAAGTCTCCAATGGAGACGTTACTGGGCCCGCTCGAGCAAATCGACGATCAACGGGAGGGCCTTTACCTTTACCTTTTACTGTACACATAGTCCTTTCCCCAACATGGTGTCATATTCCTTCCTTCCCAGTACCCTCCATTATTTGTTAATTGGCCTTTATGATCTTAGTATACTCTATTACTTCCCTTAGCATCATCCATACGCTCAATGCACTCCACCTCCTATGTTCCTATTTTGTTTCTAGTCAGCCTGATAAAGACGGAACTGAGGTGTGGAGCACCAGGTCACGTTAAATTTCAGCCCATAGTAGCCAACCAGAATTAATAATGAGGTGGCTGGGGAAGTAGGCTATAGAAGCAGATGAAAGGAAATCCCCAGACCTCATCTTGGGCTCTCTTTTCCCTCTCTCCGTCTCTCTCTTTCTTGTGCTCTATCTTACTGTCTCTGTCTCTGTCACTCTCTGTCTCTCTCTTTATAAGTAACACTCTCAGAGCACTCTCCTTAGGTAGGCCTGCGACCTGTACTTATGGCTCAGTATACAAAGGCAGCAGAAGCCCAGGCAAGGCCCAGAGGCCCAGCAATGCTCAGGTTCAGGCAGGACTTGGATGTTCAAGTATTGACAAAGTTCTGAACACAAGAACCTCACCCATATGCATCTGGCTATGGCCAGAAACTATAAAATATGTCATGGGATAACAGGAACTGCTGGGGTACAGCTGGGAGAACGATCAATGAGTAGAGGGCACAGGATTCTTGCACAAATGCATGTAACCTTGTCTGGAGTCTGGGGAAAGTGTATACAGGATAAAGAGAGATATACAGGGACAGAACCTGGCCATATTTCAAGTGAAATGAGTAGACTGCAAAGGACCAGACAGGGAAATCATTCACAGGACTAGCAGCGTCAGGGACAGAATTGTTGGTACTGCTCACAGGTAAAGAAGAGATCTGGACAAATGAGGAGATCATGGCCGTTAAGAAGGAGGAACCCAAATCCATGTACTTTATCTGTACAATAAACTAACTTTCAATCTTCCAAGTTTTGTATGCAAATTTTTCATACAATTCTCAAGAAACCATCAGTGCAGAAAAATCCACTTTCATGCTAACAAACCTAGTTGTTTCCCTAGTCATGGATGTCTCCCTTCTTGTATAGTAATACAGTCCTGCTGGTTTTCCATTGGGATGGAAACTTGCATTCAGTCAGGTAGTGTGTGAAGAGCTGAGCCAGTGTATTGAAGAGTACTGACGGTAAGTTCTTCAGGTGTTCAGGTCTGAACTTGTCTGGGCCAGGTGCTCTTTGTTTATTTACCGACGAGATAGGGTGTTTGATTTTGGAAGGGAGAACATTGGGAATGACATATCCATCCTGCGGAATTTGGTATGTGGGCAAGTGGACGTGGCTATTAAAGAGATCTGAGTAGAAGTCATGAATAATCTTCTCCATTGCCCTTCTGGAAGATGTGGTAGATATATCAGGAAGTCGGAGGGCAGTCATCTTGGTTTTGTAATTGGTGAAGGACAGGCGGGCATTACGAATGTTTTTCCCAGCTTCTGCCGCATCTACCAGCACTGCTGCTCTCCTGTCTTTGAGGTCATCCTTGATCGCTTTTCTGCACTGTTTTGCCAGCTTGGACGTTCACTTGCAGTTGCCTGAGGCACATACCAAGCCACGTTGGCAAATAAGTTCAAGAGTGTTCGAAGAAAGGGGTTTTTTTTTGTGGTTATCTCTCTCTTGGCATTCCTTGCACAATCATAGAGGTGTTGAATCATTCGATTGTATAATTCATCAATGTTGTCAATGACGTCATCTTCCCATGTTGCCGCAACAGAGCCAAAGAGCTCCCAGTTGGTGGTCGTTCTGGGAGTTCTCTTCTTAAACTTTGCATTCTTTTCTCCCCGTTCTGTGAGGTAGAATTTTGCACGAAGGAGATGGTGGTCCAATCCCGTTTGGAATTTTGGGACAACAGCAACATTGGTTAGGCAAAATTGCCGATTGAATATGATGTGGTCTATTTCATTGTGGAACCGTCCACCGGGAGACTCCCATGACCAACGTTTAGATTCAGCCTTTTGGAACTGTGAGTTACCACAGATGATTATGGTTGACATGATGAACTCAGAGAGTCTGTCACCCTGTTTGTTCCTTCTAGACCATGGGTCCCGATGTGGAGTTCATTGGCTGATCTTCTTGGTCCTATCTTGGCATTAAAATCACTGACAATAATTTGTAGAATGTGTGATCTTCTTTATAGAACTTCTCCAGCTCCATGTAGAACTTCTCAATTTCTCCTTCACCATAATTGGATGTTGGTGCATAGACAACAAAGATAGAAACTGCTGGCAGTGAGCCACATCTATTCAAGTGTAATCGTCAGATTCAGGTTGTTAGGCATTTGAATGAATCAATGCTCATGGCTAAGTTCATGTTGACAAGGATACCGACACCACCGATGCCTCTTTTGTCACATGTTCCAAGGAACAGTTCTCCAGTGTCAAAAACGGCATGATGTGATTGATGTCTTCTTGTTTTGGTCAGACCAATGATGTCGTACCTGATCTTTCACGCTTGTACCATCAGGTCCTCGATGGATGCATCAGATGCCAGTGTACATGCATTAAAAATACAATCATTTTTGTCTTTCTTTGTTTTGGCAGCCTAGTTCGGCCTTGCGATTTTATCAGCCTCACCTTTTACATCCTTCTCAACTCTGCCGTATTCTGGGTAAGGGGAATGAGATCCATTTTTTGTACTGGATTTGGCATATCGAATATACCATGAATAGCTTGCCAGGCTCTGCCGTGTGGGTGGGATATTCAAGGTAACCTGAAAAATAAATAAACATAAATAAAAAGTCGTGCAGTCGCATTTGTGGCCCTCGCTCTTGGGAGATTGGTGCATGAGGCTTATCCAAGCCTGTGGAGAATGGTCTCAGCATGACTTTGGCTGGGTCCCAGAGGTCTTCAGCTGTCGGGCCCTGGTGAGGACAGTCAGGCACGGGGTAAAGAGACTCTGCCTTGTTCTCTCCTGGGAGTTTGCTGTGACAAATTAAATAACAAAGATAAAATTTCTCAACAAAATTCTCATAGGAAGATTATTTTTTCATTCATTCATTCATCATCCTGTTATTCATCGATTGCCTCGAGCAGGCCCCAGTAATGTCTCTTTCATCCTAGCCCTGAGATTATATTCAAGGCTCTTAGGAGAATGAGACCCATCATTGTTACTGGTATTTGGCATATTTGGTACGCCACGGGGAGTTTGCCAGACTCTGCCCTGTGGGCAGGCTACATTCGATAGCCTGCAAATTTGTCCAAAGTAGGAATGAGATAATAAGATGTGACGAAAAGATGTCGCACCACTGCAAATGCGGCCGCGTGGTTCCGGGAGCTGGATTTTATAGTCTCTGAGTCTTGGCCATTGATGGGATTACACGGCGCCAGGGGGCCAGGTGGTGGGTGTGACCCCCACCTACTGGAATTTGGAGGATCTGGGTGGAGAATGCTCGACTCCGATCTGAGTAGGCTTGGAGGTCTCGGCCCCGGAACCCGCGTGGATTTGTCCCTCTGCCAGTACCTTCATGTGTGCGGAGAGTGGTCTCAGCATGGGGGTGGCTGGTCCTGGAGGTCTTCGGCTGCCAGAGCCCTGGTCGGGGCGGGGAGGAAAGCTCAACCCGCTCCCCTCTAAGGGACCCCGGCGAGGAACAGCCAGGCGCAGGGGCAGGAGACTGCACTGGTCTCATCCGGGGGCTGGATTTTATAGTCTCTGAGTTTTGGCCGCTGATGGGATTACACGGCGCCAGGGGGCCAGGTGGTGGGTGTGACCCCCGCCTACTGGAATTTGGAGGATCTGGGTGTAGGATGCTCAACTCCAATTCAAGTAGGCTTGGAGATCTTGGCCCCGGAACCCGCGTGGCTTTGTCCCTCTGCCAGTACCTTCATGTGTGCGGAGAGTGGTCTCAGCATGGTGATGGCTGGTCCCGGAGGTCTTCGGCTGCTGGAGCCCTGGTCTGGGCGGGGAGGAAAGCTCAAACCGCTCCCCTCCAAGGGACCCCGGCGAGGAACAGCCAGGCGCAGGGGCTGGAAGATTATAACTAGGCATAAAAAAATGCCGTACATGACAAAACCTCTGATGTATGCTGTATGGTTAGAAGCTAAAAGCTTTCCCTCTAAGATCAGGAAGATCAGGATGGCCACTTTCACCAATTTTATTGAAAATAATAAGTTCCAGCTAGTATAAGTAGGACAGAAAAAGAAAATATAACATCCAAATTAGGAAGGAAGAAGTAAACTACCATCACTATTCGAAGATACCAGGATGTTATATATAGGAAAACTTGAATACTTTGCCAGCACTAAACACTGCAGAATGCAAAACTGCAAGTATTTAGAACTAAGAGTGGGTGTTAGGGAGAAGCACAGAATGAAAGGGAAAGTACTGTAAGTACTTGTACCAGACAAAAAATGGCAGTAAAAAGAGAGGAGAGAGCCAAGTACTTACATAGTATCAGTATATATCGTGTTTGGTAAGTTTGGCGGGGGGGGGGGGGGGGGGGCAGGGGGGAGAGAGAATACAACTCAGGTCTTGAAACAATACAGTGGGAAGCCATTCCTAGATTGAGCTGGAGCCACCATTCCTGAAGTGAGTAACGCCCAAATGGGGCTGGAGTCTTGGCTCCACCTCATCAAAAGAAAAGTAATAGAATACATATTTTTCAATAGTGAAAAAAATTAAGATGCTTAGTAGGCAAGAGAAAGACGAACAAGCTCTAAGTTGTAGAAATCCCAGATTTAAAAAAAAGGAGAGGGAAAAAATATTGATGAAAGATATAATGCCAAGAATTTCCCCAGTCCAAGAAAAGAGACTTGTGTAGTGACCCAGGAGCCTCAAGGAAGGCCAAAAAATACAAATCAAAACAGGACAATACAGAAACATACTGTATTTAAAATAACAAAAAAAAAAGAAACGAAGAAAGATGGTCTCTGTTAAGCAACAAGAGAGAAACAGAGTCTCAAATTTTAAAACAAACAAAAAAGGAATAAAATTGACACAGGTTTTGAAAATGAAATGCTACAAGCAAAAGAATAGAATGATATATTCTAAATACAGAATGAAAAGTACCTAGAATTAAGAATAGTTTACGAATATGAGGGAGTAATAAAAGCATTCTCATACAAACAACAGCTGAAGAAATTTGTTCCCTCTAAACCATTTCTTCAAAAATTATTCCTATGAAAATCCAAATATCAAATGATTAAAATGACCCAATCTTGATAGATAAATGGCAACAAATTTCTTCATATCAATAATTTATCTTAATACTATTGGACTGAACTCTCTCATAAGGAATGGACTGGCTGGATGAGTCAGGAAACAAAATCTAACTTTCTGTTGCCAACAAAATGCACACTAAAATTCTCATATTAAACTCTGGTTCAGAGTAAAACATTGGAAAATAATCATAAAACCTAATGGTAGACCAAAAGAAAGCAAGAATGATCTTTTTATCAGACTAAATGGTATTTAAGCTTTAAGAATTGAGATAGGAATAGATATTATATACTGGCTAAGAGATTAATAAATCAAGAAGACATATCTCAGCCCTTCCCTCTTCACTCCTCATGCTGCGCTGCTCTCGTCCCAAACCAGGTCAGTCCATCTGCCAGTTCTTGAACCCGGGACTTGGATCTCTCCCTTCAAGACCCCAGGCATCCCCCCAGGCACCTGGAGAAAAGCAGTTCTGAGCGTCTGCCCTCCTCTTTTCACTCCTCATGCTGCGCTGATCTCCTCCCAAACCCAGGTTTCCGAAGGGGCATGGCCTCTTCACAAGTGGGCGTGGCTTCTGTAGAAGTAGGCGTGGCCAATTTTCGTTGGGTCAACGCTTACACAGCCACAGGTAGTTTAGCCGTACTAAGGAACCTAGTCACCAAGGAATCTAGTCCCCAACCTACACAGTAATATGAAGAAACAATGCAAATCCCCACCACAAGGGGAGGACAACAAAAACAATCTAGAAGACTCTGTTGATACTGCTCACCTTAGGTACCTCTCTGACATAGAATTCAGATACAAAGTCATGAAGATATTCAATCAACTCAATGAAACAGTCAGACAGACATCCAGTAACACGACAGAAAAAATCGACAAATTACGCAAAGAAATGAGAGCAGAAATATCACAATTAAAAGATTTCATAGATGAAATGAAAAACTCAGTCTCTTCTCTTAACAATAGAATGACCGCAGCTGAGGAAAGAATCAGTGAGCTGGAAGATCAGCTCCACCAAGCCAACAGGCAACAACAAACAGTGGCAAAGGACCTCAAAATAGCTCTACAGAGAATAAGAGTCCTAGCAGATGATTCCAAGAGGAACAACATTAGAATCATTGGACTACAGAAGCTCAGGGAAACAATCCCAATGAAAAAACCATAGTTAAACAAATCATTGCTGAAAAATTCCCAGAGCTCCACAATGCAGCCATTCAGGTTCAAGGAGCCCAAAGCGTGCCAGCTAAAAGAGACCCCAACAAAAACACTCCAAGACATATCATCGTTAGAATGATTGATACTGCCTATAGAGATACAATACTGCAAGCAGCAAGGGCAAAGAAGGAAATCACATACAAAAGAACACCCCTTAGATTCACAGCAGATCTATCAGAGGTAACCCTCCAAGGCTGAAGGCAGTGGCGAGATATAGTGAAAAAACTCACTGAAATGAATGCTTCACCAAGAATACTCTATTCGGCTAAACTCTTATTCAAAATCAAAGGAATCGTACACTATTTTCTAGACAAACAGCAGCTCAGGAACTTCATAGACTCAAAACCAAACCTAAAACAAGGGCTAAAGGGGCTACTATAAGACAAGACAAACCCTACAACCACAACACACCCTCACAGAAAGATGACACAAAACCACATAAGAGTAATCTCTCTCAATGTCAATGGTCTAAATTCACCAATTAAGAGACATAGAGTGGCAAAATGGATTCAAAGACAGAACTCAACATTCTTCTGCCTACAAGAAACTCATCTCAACAGTCAGAGCAAACACAGACTCAAAGTCAAAGAATGAAAAACAATCCTGAAAGCAAACAGCTCCCTCAAAAAAGCTGGGATGGCCATATTAGTATCCAACAGCATTAATTTCACGTTGAAAAAGATTAGAAGGGACAGTGAAGACTATTTTCTCTTCATCAAGGGATATGTACAACAGGAAGAAATCACACTCTTAAATGTATACACACCTAATGAGGGAACACCTAAATATTTAAAACAACTGCTAACAGATTTTAAGGAGGACGTTGCTAGCAGCACAATAGTAGCTGGAGATTTCAACATTGCCTTATCACCCCTGGATAGATCAACAAGAACAAAACTCAGCAAGGAAACATTGGCTTTGAAAGAAGAAATAGAAGGGAAAGGGCTTATAGACCTATACAGGGATTTACAACCCCCCCCCCCCCCCCAAAAAAAAGAATACACATTCTTCTCCAGTGTGCACGGGACATTTTCCAAAATAGACCATGTGCTAGGCCACAAAACATACCTCAATAGAATCAGGAAGATAGAAATAGTATCAACAATCTTTTCAGACCATGATGCACTAAGAATAGAAGTTAATCACACACAGACACGGAGAATCAAATCAAACACTTGGAAATTAAACAACTCAATTGCTTAACAAGGAGTGGATCAGGAAGGAAGTCAAGGACAAAATCAAAAGATATTTGAAAACAAATGAGAATGAAGACAAGCGCTACCAGAATTTATGGGATGCAGCAAAAGTCATTTTAAGGGGAAAATATATAGCTCTGCAAGCATATTTCAAGACAGAAGAAAGGATGCACATAAACAACTTGACTTCAAAGCTCAAGATCTTAGAAAAGGAACAACAGAAAGAGCTCAAATTGGGCAGAAGGAAAGAGATCATAAAACTTAGAGCATAAATCAACGACATGGAAAACAAAGAAACAATCCGAAAGATCAATGAAACCAAGAGCTAGTTCTTCGAGAAAATAAATAAGATAGATAAACCACTAGCAACACTCACAAAAAAAAACAGAGAGAGAGAGAACCCTAATAAATCGAATCAGAAATAAGAACAGGAATATCACAACAGAAACCAAAGAAATTCAAAAGATCATTAGAGACTACTTTGAAAGTCTGTATGCCATGAAACAAGAGAACCTAGAAGAAATGGATAAATTCCTAGATTCATATCACCTCCCAAAGCTGAATCAAGAAGATATAGAGTACCTGAATAGACCTATTAACATCAAGGAAATTGAAACTGTAATCAAGTCTTCCCAAAAAAAAAAGCCCAGGTCCAGATGGATTTACTAGCGAATTTTTCCAAACATTTAAAGAGGACTTATTTCCAGTTCTTCTCAAGCTTATACAGAAAATTGAAAAAACAGAAACTATCCCAGTTTCTATGAAGCCCATATCTCTCTAATACCAAAAGGAAACAAAGGCATCACAAGAAAAGAAAACCACAGGCTGATATCCCTGATGAACACAGATGCGAAGATTCTGAACAAAATATTAGCAAATAGAATTCAACAACTCATCAAACAGATCATACATCATGACCAAGTGGGATTCATCCCGGGGGTGCAAGGATGGTTCAATATGCGGAAATCAATCAACATAATCCATCATATTAATAAAAGAAAAGATAAAAATCATATGATCATATCAATAGATGCAGAGAAAGCATTTGACAAGATCCAGCACCCATTTATGATGAAAACCCTTGCCAAAATGGGGATAAAGGGGACGTTCCTCAATATAATTATAGCCATCTATCACATGCCTATAGCAAACATCATCCTCAATGGGGAAAAACTGAGAGCCTTCCCACTAAAATCAGGGACGAGACAAGGATGCCCACTCTGTCCACTACTGTTCAATATAGTACTGGATGTACTTGCAATAGCGATTAGGCAAGAAAAATATATTAAGGGCATCCACGTAGGGAAGGAAGAAATCAAGCTCTCACTATTCGCAGATGATATGATACTATACTTAGAGAATCCTAAAACCTCTACCAAGAAACTCCTAGAAACAATAGACTTGTATAGTAAAGTGCCAGGCTATAAAATCAATACCCAGAAATCCATGGCTTTCCTATACGCAAATAGAGAAAGAGAAGAAAGTGACACGAAGAAAACAATCCCATTCACAATTGTGCTCCAGAAAATCAAGTACCTGGGAATCAGCTTATCTAAGGAAGTAAACGACCTGTACAAAGAAAACTACAAAACGCTACTTCAGGAAATAAAAGAGGACACGAGGAAATAGAAAAATATCCCCTGCTCATGGATGGGAAGAATCAACATTGTCAAAATGGCAATACTTCCCAAAGCACTGTACAAATTCAATGCGATCCCTATAAGGATACCCATGACATTCTTCAAAGAAATGTAGCAAACACTCCTGAAATTTATATGGAACAATAAGCCCCCACGAATAGCTAAAGCAATTCTTGGGAAAAAGAAAATGGGAGGAATCAACCTGCCTAACTTCAAGCTCTACTACAAAGCAGTAATAATTAAAACAGCATGGTACTGGAACAAAGGCAGAGCTGCAGACCAATGGAACAGAGTTGAATATACTGACATCTCCTCCCAAGCATATGATCATCTAATCTTCTATAAGGAGGCAGGAAAAGTGAAACGGAGCAGGGAAAGCCTCTTTAGTAAATTGTGCTGGCAAAACTGGATGACTACATGCAAAAAAGTGGGCTCAGATCTCTGCCTAACACCATGCACAAAAGTAAGATCAAAATGGATTTATGACCTCAACATCAGACCAGAATTCATAAAGTTCATTGAAAACAAAGTTGCCAAAACCCTCCATGATATTGAAGCTAATGATATCTTCAAAGATGTCACGCCACTGGCCAAGCAAGTGAAAACAGAGATAGACAAATGGGACTATCTTAAACTAAGAAGCTTCAAAGCACCTCAAAAGAAACAGTGACCAAAATACAGAAACAGTCTACAGAATGGGAAAGGATATTCGCCAAATACACATCCGACAAGGGGTTGATATCAAGGATATACAAGGTACTGGTTGAACTCCATAAGAAGAAAGCACCCAACCCCATCAAAAAATGGGGGAGGAAATGAACGGAAACTTTCTCAAAGAAAAAATTCGAATGGCTAAAAGACACATGAGAAAATGCTCTACATCACTAATCATCAGAGAGATGCAGATCAAAACCACAATGAGATATCATTTCACACCACAGAGACTGGCCCACATCCACAAGAACAAAAGCAACCCGTGATGTCGCGAATGTGGCGAGAAAGGTACCCTCCTTCACTGCTGGTGGGAATGTCGACTGGTCCAACCCTTTTGAAAAACAGTATGGACGATTCTCAAAAAATTAGAATTTGATCTCCCATTTGACCCAGCAATACCACTCCTGGGAATATATCCCAGAGAGGCAAAAAATATAGTCGAAGTGACATCTGCAATTGTTTGTTTATTGCAGCATCTTTACAATAGCCAGAATCTGGAAAAAACCTGAGTGCCCAAGAACAGATGACTGGTTAAAGAAACTTTGGTACATTTACATAATGGAGTACTATGTAGCTGTTAGAAAAGATGAAGTCATGAAATTTACATACAAGTGGTACTACATGGAAAGTATCATGCTAAGCGTTAAGAGTCAGAAAGAGTGGAATAGTCACAAAAAAGATTGCATTCATCTGGGGAACATAAAGCAACAAAACGGGAGACTAACATCCAGGAGTGGCTGAGATTAGTACCAGGAATTTTGCTCCATGACTTGGAGGCCAGCCACACGTGCTAGGGGAAAAGGAAGCTCAGATAGAGAAGAAAGCATCAAATAAAAGGTGTTGTGAGGATCCTCCCAGGGTGGGAGAAACATGCTGAAAGAAGACTATAGACCAAACATGATTGCCACTCAATGCTTCTCTTGCAAAACACAGTACCCAAAAGAAGAGAGAGAGAACAAGGGGAAATGCCCTGCCACAGAGGCAGGGTGTGATGGGTGGGATGGGGGTCTGGGAGGGATGCTGGGACCCGTGGTAGTGGAGGATGGGCACTGGTGGAGGGATGGGTACTTGATCATTGTATGACTGAAGCCCAAGCACAAAAACTTGTAAGTCTATAACTGTACCTCATGGTGTTTCACTAATAAAAAAGAAGACATATCTCATAAATGTATGTACACAGAATGAAAGGATAGCAAATATTATAAGACAATGCTAGTAGATCTGAGAAACTACTTAGCAGCACACACAGTGGAAGTCTTTAATACACTTTTGTCATTGGACCGGTTAACCAGACAGAGCATCAATAAAGAAAAAAGAGATCTACGTGAATAACTGGAAGACTAGAATAAGATACATGTGAATAATTCTCCACCCCCACAAATTTAAATGTGCATTCTTCTACAATGTACATGGGACATTCTCCAAAATCAATCACATATTGGGACTTATTCAAGTGTGCAGAAAATCATAAAAATAGAAATTATATCAAATATTTTTAGAACATTATGGTACAAAATTAAAAAATAATCATAATGGGACCAGAGAGGTAGTACAGAAGTTAAGGTATATGCCTGCATGAAGCCAACTCTGGTTCTATCCCTGGCACAAGATACAATCCCCAAAGCCACACCAGGAGTTATCCCTGAGCACTACCAAATATTGCCTAAAGACAAAAGGAAAAACAATGAAAAATTAAACATAAATAAAGATCTACATTTAAAAATTTAACAAAATCCTATTAATTAACTCTTGTGTCAAAGAGGAAATCAAAGATAAAATTAAAAATATTATTGAAACAAATTAGAAAAATAACAAACTATTAGAACGTATGGGACACAAAGAACAGTTATAAGGGAGAAATTTGTAGCTATCCAGACATATATAGTTCTTGATCTCTTTTAAACTATTGAATAATTGGGATCTTTCATAACAGTTTCTAGAAAGCCTATATAGCCCTAATACCAAAAGCAGACAAAGATATTACAAAAATAGAAAATTACAGACCAATGTCCTTGATGAATATCAATGAAAATATCCTCAACAAGATCTTAGCAAACTGGGCTCCTACAGGATCATTTATTGGGATGCACTTCTGGTGGTGTTTAGGAGGTCCTGGCAATACTAAGGATGAATTTCAGGCCTCTAGCCTTCTAGTTGCTATTTTGTTAAAAAAAAAAAAAAACACTTGAGGGTTGGCGATCAATACATAGGCCTGAAAGTAGGTAAAGGACCAAACATGATAGCTTCTCAGTATCTGTGTTGCAAACCATTATGTCCAAAAGAAGAAAGAGACAGAGACAGAGACAGAGACAGAGACAGAAGAAAAGGGCCTGTGGTGGTGGCAGGGGACGGTCAGGAGGGATACAGGAGACATTGGTGGTGGGAAATGTACACTGGCGGAGGGATGGGTGTTGGTACATTGTATGATTGAAACCTGAGCTTGAAATCTTTGTAACAGTATCTAATAATGATTCAGTAAAAAATTTTTATTTTTAAATACACAAACCTGCCACAGTCACAGTGGGAAATGATTTCAGAATCCCAGCATGCCTAGTGAGTGAAGATCGTGGCCTTTAAGACTCAACCAGTACTTGCCAGCTATGTAATCAAGGATAAGGAATTTATAGAGAACTGTGATGGAGCAATAGTACATCAGACTGGGTGTTTGCCTTGCATGGGGTCAACCTGGGTTTGATCCTCGATATCCCATATGGTCTCCTCAGCACTGGCAAGAGTAATTTCTGAGTGCAGAACCAGGAGTAACCTGTGAGCATCTGCCTGATGTGACCTAAAAAGAAAGGAAAAAAAGGAATTTATAGCAGAATCATAGAGATTTAATGAGCTCAAAGTAACAATGGTACAGACAACCAATAAAACACAAGATGGAGAAATAAGAAAACTAAAAGCAGAAATGACAAAACTTGGTAGGTTAAATGAAAAATCCATTGAAAACCCTTAGCAGCAGAGTAACTGCAGTTGAGGGGAAAAAATCAGTGCATTCCAAGACGAAGTTCAGAGACATCCAGAGTTTCAATAGCAAAAGATGGGGGAAATGTCTCAAAGTAAATGTCTCAAAGCAGACTAGAGAACTTTGGGATGAATTCAAGAAGATCGACATAAGAATCATCAGAGTCCCAGAGGGCAAGGAAGATAACCCTGATGAAGAAACAATAGTCAAATAAAGTATTGCTGAGACGTTCCCAGAGCTGAAGAGTGAATGTACCTAAGTTCAAGAGACCCAAAGTGTACCAGATAAAAGTGACTCAAATAAAAATACTCCAATGCAATTCTAATCAGAATGATGAAAGTCATCCATAGAAACAGAATATTGCTTGCAGCAAGATCAATGAAGAAAATTACATACAAAGATTATGTCTATAAGATTAACAGCATATTTATCAAATGAGATGCTGCAAGTCTGATGAAAATGGTGGTATATGGTTTACAGAAGGAAACAAACAACTAAACTCAATGAAATTGAAACCTCACCAAGAATACTGTAACTAGCAAGATGTTCATTCCTATTTGAAGGAAAATAGCACAGCGAGTAGGGCATTTTCCTTGCACGGAGCTGACCCGGGTTTGATTCCTCCATCCTTCTTGGAGATCCTTCTTGGAGAGTATCCAGCCCGCATGCATGGCAGAGCCTGGCAAGCTACTGTGGTGTATTCAATATGCCAAAAAGAGTAACAACAAATCTCACAATGGAGACGTTACTGATGCCCGCTTGAGCAAATCGATGAACAATGGGAGGACAGTGCTACAGAGCTTCACACACACACACACACACACACACACACACACACACACACACACAAAAGCAATAGGTCAGGAACTTCATAGATTTGAAAGCAACTCTGCAAGAAGTATTGCAGAGGCTTCATTTAGACAGACAAATCTCACAAACCTGCCAAACTCATACTAAAATATTGCACAAAACTTCATGATAATAACCTCACTCAATGTCAACAGCCTAAGTACATGAGTTAAGAGACACAGAATGGCAGAATGGATTAGAAAAATAGAATTCAAATTTTTGCTGCCTACAAGAAATACATTTGAAGAGTAAGGACAAACACAGACTCAAAGTTAAATGTTAGAAAATATTATTTTAAGCAAACAATTGCCCCCAAAAATATGTTGGGGTGTGGTGCCCATACTTATTACAATCAGGATCATGATCACGACCATCCTGTTGTTCATCGATTGCCTCGAGCAGGCCCCAGTAACGTCTCCTTCGTCCTACCCTGAGATTTTATTTTATTTTTTTTTGCTCATTTATTTTTTTCCCTTTATTTTATTTTATTTTTTTTAAGTTGTAGATTTACAATTTTTTGTGCTTTGGTTTCAATTATACAATGATCAGATACCCATCCCTCCACCAGTGCCCATTTTCCACCACCATGGATAATATCCCTCCCACCCCCATCCCCCCATCCCCCATGTCTCTGTGGCAGGGCAATCCCTTGTGTTCTCTCTCTCCTTTTGGGTGTTGTGGTCTGCAAAAGAGGCATTGAGTGGCAAACATGTTCAGTCCATAGTCTACTTTCGACATGCATCTCCCCTCCTGGGAGGATCCTCCAAACATCCTTTATTTGGTGCTCCCTTCTCTATCTGAACTGCCCTTTCCTCTAGGATACCCGGCTGGCCTCTAAGTTATGGAGTAATCCTCCTGGTGCTGATCTCAGCTATTCTTGGGTATTAATCTCATACTTTGTTACTTTATATCCCCCAGATGAATGCAATCTTTCTATGTCTATCCCTCTCTTTCTGACTCATTTCTCTTAGCATGATACTTTCCATATTGTACAACTTGTATGTAAATTTCATGACTTCATCTTTTCTAACAGCTACATAGTACTCCATTGTGTAGATGTACCAAAGTTTCTTTAACCAGTCATCTGTTCTTGGGCATTCAGGTTTCTTCCAGTTTCTGGCTATTGTAAAGAGTGCTGCAATGAACAAACACGTGCAGATGTCACTTCGACTATACATTTTTGCCTCTCTGGGATATATTCCCAGGAGTGGTATTGCTGGGTCAAATGGGAGCTCAATTTCTAATTTTTTGAGAATCGTCCATACTGTTTTCCAGAAGGGCTGAACCAGTGGACATTCCCACCAACAGTGAAGGAGTGTCCCTTTCTCGCCACATCCACGCCAGCATAGGTTGCTTTTGTTCTTTTGAATGTGGGCCAGTCTCTGAGGTGTGAGATGGTATCTCATTGTGGTTTTGATCTGCATCTCCCTGATGATTAATGATGTAGAGCATTTTCTCATGTGCTTTTTTGCCATTCGGATTTCTTCTTTGAGAAAGTTTCTGTTCATTTCATTGCCCCATTTTTGGATGGGGTTGGATGTTTTCTTCTTGTGGAGTTTAACCAGTATTTTGTATATCCTGGATATCAACCCCTTGTCAGATGTGTATTCAGTGAATATCCTTTCCCATTCTGTAGACTGTCTTTGTATTTTGGTCACTGTTTCTTTGGAGGTGCAGAAGCTTCTTAGTTTAAGATAGTCCCATTTATCTATCTCTGTTTTCACTTGCTTGGCCAGTGGCGTGGCATCTTTGAAGATACCATTAGCTTCAATGTCATGGAGGGTTTTGCCAACTTTATCTTCAATGTACCTTATGGTTTCTGGTCTGATGTTGAGGTCTTTAATCCATTTTGATCTTACTTTTGTACATGGTGTTAGGCAGAGTTCTGAGCCTAGTTTTTTGCATGTAGCCGTCCAGTGATGCCAACACAATTTATTAAAGAGGCTTTCCTTACTCCACTTCACATTACTTGCACCTTTATCAAAGATTAGATGAGCATATGATTGAGGGGAGATGTCAGTGTATTCAACCCTGTTCCATTGGTCTGCAGTTCTGCCTTTGTTCCAGTACCATGCTGTTTTAATTATTACTGCTTTGTAGTACAGTTTGAAGTTCGGGAGGTTGATTGCTCCCATTTTCTTTTTCCCAAGAATTGCTTTAGCTATTCGTGGGGGCTTATTGTTCCATATAAATTTCAGGAGTGTTTGCTCCATTTCTTTGAAGAACGTCATGGGTATCCTTATAGGGATTGCATTGAATTTATACAATGCTTTCGGTAGTATTGCCATTTTGACAATGTTAAGTCTCCCGACCCATGAGCAGGGGATATCTTTCCATTTCCTCATGTCCTCTTTTATTTCCTGAAGTAGCGTTTTGTAATTTTCTTTGTACAGGTCCTTTACTTCCTTAGTTAAGCTGATTCCTAGGTACTTGATTTTCTGGGGCACAATTGTGAACGGGATTGTTTTTTTCATGTTACTTTCTTCTCTCTCACTGTTTGCGTATAGGAAAGCCATGGACTTTTGGGTATTGATTTTATAACCTGCAACTTTACTATACGAGTCTATTGTTTCTAGAAGTTTTTTGGTGGAAGTTATTGGGTTCTCTAAGTAGAGTATCATATCATCTGCGAATAGTGAGAGCTTGATTTCTTCCTTTCCTACCTGAATGCCCTTAATATCTTTTTCCTGCCTAATCGCTATTGCAAGTACTTCTAGTACTATATTGAACAGCAGTGGAGAGAGTGGGCATCCCTGTCTCGTCCCTGATCTTAGAGGGAAGGCTCTCAGTTTTTCCCCATTGAGGATGATGCTTGCTGTAGGCTTGTGGTAGATGGCTTTAATTATGTTGAGGAAGGTCCCCTCTATACCCATTTTGGCTAGGGTTTTCATTATAAAGGGGTGCTGGATCTTATCAAATGCTTTCTCTGCATCTATTGATATGATCATATGCTTTTTCATTTTTCATTTCATTTCATCATCCTGTTAATCGTCGATTGCCTCGAGCAGGCCCCAGTAACGTCTCTTTCATCCTAGCCCTGAGATTATATTCACGGCTCTTTAGGAGAATGAGACCCATCATTGTTACTGGTATTTGGCATATTTGGTAGGCCACGGGGAGTTTGCCAGACTCTGCCCTGTGGGCAGGCTACATTCGGATAGCCTGCAAGTTTGTCCAAAGTAGGAATGAGGTAATAAGATGTCATAAAAAGATGTTTTGAGGTTCCGGGAGCTGGATTTTATAGTCTCTGAGTCTTAGCTGTTGATGGGATTACACGGCGCCAGGGGGCCAGGTGGTGGGTGTGACCCCCGCCTACTGGAATTTGGAGGATCTGGGTGGAGGATGCTCAACTCCAATCCGAGTAGGCTTGGAGATCTCGGCCCCGGAACCCGCGTGGCTTTGTCCCTCTGCTTTTTACCTCCCTATGCTTTTTATCTTTTCTTTTGTTGATATGGTGGATTATGTTGATTGATTTCCGAATGTTAAACCATCCTTGCATCCCTGGGATGAATCCTACTTGGTCATGGTGTATGATCTTTTTGATGAGTAGTTGGATTCTATTTGCTAGGAGTTTGTTGAGGATCTTTGCATCTGTGTTCATCAGGGATATCGGCCTGTAATTCTCTTTCTTTGTGGTATCTCTGTCTGCTTTTGGTATCAGTGTGATATTTGCTTCGTAGAAACTGTTCGGAAATGTTTTTGATATTTCAATTTCGTGGAAAAGCTTAAAGAGCATCGGGAGTAAGTCCTCTTTAAAGATTTGGAAGAATTCACTAGTGAATCCATCCGGGCCAGGACTTTTGTGCTTGGGGAGAATTTTTATTACCATTTCAATTTCCTTGATGGTGATAGGTCTGTTCAGGTATTCCAGGTCTTCTTGGTTCAGCCTTGGGAGTCTGTAGGAGTCTAGGAATTTATCCATTTCCTCGAGGTTTTGATGTTCCGTGGCATAAAGCTTCTCATAGTACTCCCTGAGGATCCTCTGAATTTCTGTGGTTTCTGTTGTAATGACCCCCTTTTCATTTCTGATTCGGTTTATTAGGGTTTTCTCTCTCCCTTTGTTTGTGAGTTTTGCTAGAGGCTTATCGATCTTGTTAATTTTCTCAAAGAACCAGCTTTTGGTTTCATTGATCTTTCGGATTGTTTTTTGGGTTTCCATCTCGTTAATCTCTGCTCTGAGTTTTATTATTTCCTTTCTCCTGTTCAGGTTGTGCTCCTTTTTTTTGGTCCTTCTCCAAGCTCTTAAGCTGTGAGGTTAGGTTACTTATGTGTGCTCGCTCCTCCTTCCTGAGGAATGCTTGTAGAGCTATAAACTTTCCCCTTAACACAGCCTTTGCTGTGTCCCATAAGTTTTGGTAACTCGTGTTCTCATTTTCATTCGTTTCTAGGAATCTTTTGATTTCCTCTTTGATTTCCTGTCTAATCCACTCATTGTTCAATAGTGCACTGTTTAATTTCCAGGTGTTTGATTTAGTTTTCTGTTTTTGTGTGTGGTTTACTTCTAATTTCAGCGCATTAGGTCTGAGAAGATTGTTGATACAATCTCTACCTTCTTAATTTTATGGAGGCATGTTTTGTGGGTCAGCATGTGGTCTATCTTGGAGAATGTTCCATGTACGCTTGAGAAGAATGTGTATTCAGCTTTTTGTGGATGAAGTGTCCTGTATATATCTACTACGTCCCTTTCTTCCATTGTTTCCCTCAAATGAAGTATGTCCTTGCTAAGCTTGAGTCTGGTTGATCTATCAAGAGGTGGCAAAGCAGTGTTGAAGTCTCCCACTAGTATTGTGTTGCTATTGATGTCTTTTTCCAAATCTATGAGTAGTTGTTTTAAGTACTTTGCTGGTCTCTCAGTAGGTGCATATACATTTATTATTGTAAGTTCTTCCTGTTGTACAGATCCTTTGATCAATAAGAAATGGCCTTCACTGTCTCTTATGACCTTCCTCACTCTGAAATCAATGTGGTCTGATATAAGGATGGCTACCCCAGCTTTTTTATGGGAGCTGTTTGCCTGTAGGATTGTTTTCCAGCCTTTGACTCTGAGTCTGTGTTTGCTTTGACTATTGAGATGCGTTTCTTGCAGGCAGCAGAATGTTGGGTTCAATTTTCTAATCCATCCTGTCACTCTATGTCTTTTAATTGGTGCGTTTAGCCCATTGACATTGAGAGAGATTATTGTTATGGAATTTTGTCCCATTGTTCTGTTAAAATTTGGTGTATTTGAGAGGCCTTTCTTGCCTTAAAGTAGCCCATTTAGCTGTTCTTGTAACCATGGTTTTGAGTCTATGAAGTTCCTGAGCTGTTGTTTGTCTGTGAAACTGTGTGTTGTTCCTTCTATTATGAATGAGAGTCTTGCTGGGAAAAGTATTTTTGGGGAGGCATTTATTTCATTGAGTTTTTTTACTATGTCCCACCACTGTTTTCGGGCCACGAGGGTTTCATCAGAAAAATCAGCTGTGAATTTTAAGGATGCTCCTTTGTAAGAGATTTCTTTCTTCGATCTTGCTGCTTTCAGAATTTTGTCTCTGTCTAAGGTTTTGGTCATTTTGATCAGAATGTGTCTTGGGGTATTTTTATTTGGATTTCTTCTAGCTGGTACCCTTCGGGCCTCCTGAATGTGGTCACAAGTTTTCTTCAGCTCTGGAAATGTTGTAGCAATGATTTCTTTGACAGTTTCTTCTTCATCGAGGTTTTCTTCCTGTACCTCTGGGACTCCAATAATTCTTATGTTACCCCTCTTGGCTTCATCACGATCTTCTCTTGCCATCTGTTCCCGAATTGTGAGTCTCTTTTCCATTTTCTGCTCTTTTCTGGAGAGTCTCTGAACTTCATCTTCGAGCTCACTGATTCTGTTCTCAGCCGCTCTTACTCTGCTGCTGAGGCCTTCCACTGAGCTTTTCAATTCGCCTACGAGATTTTTCAGGTCTGACATTTCTGATTGCATTTTCCTCATTTCTGCCTTCAGATCCTCTTGTCTTCTATTGGCATTGGTTTCCATTGTTTCTTTTAATTCCCTAAGCATCCTAAGTAGCTCCCTTCTGAATTCCTTGTCAGAGAGGTTGTCTAACACTACAGTACTGTTGGTGTCATCTGGGCTAGACTCTTCAATATGAAAGTTTGGTGGGCTTTTGCGTTGCTTTACCATTGTGAGAGGTGTGGTTTAGTCCTTCACGTTCACTGTTATTATTCTGCTTGATATGCAGTGTGAGTTAAGATAGGCTTATGAGTTATTGGCTACTGTGTTTCTAGTGGCTGAGCTAAACTAGAGAAGTTTCCATCTAAGAAGGTAGCTTATGGTTCCTATGGCATATGTAGTGGGAAAATATTTCGCGGCCGCTAATGCGGCCGCGGCTCCAGAAAGAGTCCCTGGCACTGGGCGAGGAGTTGGGAACGTCTCCTGTTTGGAATTGGAGCCGTTCAGCTTTGTTGCCCAGAGCTGGGCCTCTGTGCCCGTCCCACGCAGATCAGGGGTTGAAAACCGGCTTTCTAGGGGCTGTTTCTAGCTTCGCGTGCCCAGAGAGGGACCCATGCCCTTGGGGGCGAGCTGTACCGAGATTTTATTTTTTTAAGTGCCATATCAAAGGTCATTCAGGGTTAGGAGAATGAGACCCATCATTGTTACTGGTATTTGGCATATAGGGTACACCACAGGGCGTTTGCCAGACTCTGCCATGTGGGCAGGTTACATTCAGTAGCCTGCCAGTGTGTCCAAAGTAAGAATGAGATAATAAGATGTCGCTTCCGGGAGCTGGGTTTTATAGTCTCTGGGTCTTGGCTTTTGATGGGATTACATGGCACAAGGGGGCCAGTTTGTGGGTGTGACCCCTGCCTACTGTAATATGGAGGATCTGGGTGGAGGATGCTCAGCCCTGATCCGAGCAGGCTTGGAGATCTCAGTCCCCGGACCCACATGCCTTTGCTCCTCTACCGGTACCTTCATGCCTTTGGAGAGTGGTCTCAGCATGGTGGTGGCTGGTTCTGGAGGTCTTTGGCTGCCAGAGCCCTGGTCGGGGCGGGGAGGGAAACTCAACCCGCTCCCCTCCAAGGGGCCCCGGTGAGGATAGCCAGGCATGGGGGCAGATGACTCTGTGCTGTTCTCTTCTGGGAGCTGGGTTTTATAGTCTCTGGGTTTTGGCCGTTGGTGGGATTACAGAGCGCCACTGGGGCCAGTGGGTGGGTTTGACCCCACTTCTTACAAATAACAAAAATTTCTCACTCAAAAAAGTGATTTGACAGAGTCATTTCTTAATGATCAAGGGATACATACCTCAGGAATAACTCATACTCCTAGACATATATGCACCTCTGAGAGACCAGCAAAATACTTAAAGCAATTGGTAAAAGACTTGAAAGAAGACATTGATAACAACACAATAAATGACTTCAGTGCTACCCAGTGATAAATCAACTTGACTAAAACTCAGCAATATATATTAGATTTGAAATAAGAAATGGAAGAGAGCTGTTTAGCATATATACTTACGGGTAGGGTGTTTGCCTTGCACGCAGCCAACATGGCTGACCCGAGTTCGACTCCTCCACCCCTCTCGGAGAGCCCGGCAAGCTACTGAGAGTATTCGATATGCCAGACACAGTAACAACAAAGTCTCCAATGGAGATTTTACTGGGCCCGCTCGAGCAAATCGATGATCAACGGGAGGCCCTTTACTTTACTTTTACATATACATATATACACAAAATCATGCATATAAAGCCATATATGTGGTGTTATGCATACATGGCTTGGCATATAAAAGCTGAATACAAATTCTTCTCCAATGTGCATGAGATATACTTTAAGATAGACCACATGAAAGGTCAAAAACACATCTCCATAAAGTCAAGAAGAAAAATATCATATCAATTATCTTTTTTTAGAAAATAGAAGTTAACCACGAACAGAAATGAAATAATTCAAACACCTGTAAATGAAATTGCTCACTACTGAAGAGCCACTGGGTCAAAATGGAAATCAAAAGATATCTGGAAACAAACAAGAATGAGTACATGTGCTACCATAATCTAATTGTCTCCAGGCTCACAGCCAGACCCCACAGGTTCAGAACAAGGCTCATCCAGGTTTGAATCAGTTGAAAAATGTAGGTATGAAGATTTTGTGGCCAAAATTTTCAGGATCTCATGAAATCAGGGATGAGCAACCTCTGCCCATTTCACTGTTCTTCTGGGAAACTGATAGTCATGCCCGTGAGCTGCCTCTGGCACAATATAATCTCAGTAACCAACCATGATCCAGAGACTCATAAATAAATTTTGAATAGATCAACAAGCTGTAGAAATGCTTCCAGACCCCAAAGTCTCAATTAAGTTAACAATTTAAGTCCAGCTGTATTACCCCATTTAAAATTTAAGAATTCCTGGAGCATGTGGCCACGAATCCTCCTAATCTACACTTCTGATATACCAGGAGTAGCACATCATGTTGGAAGGATTGTAAAGTCGAAGGGACAAATCTCTATTAAGAAAATATTAACACAAGGATTAACCTGTAACAATATGGTAGTAATCTCTTATACAAGGGCTTAATGACTCCAGGGTCAGCTACAGCAATCTTTACATATTTTCTTTTAAGAAAATATTTTGATCATTTTTAGCCAATTATTCATAACAAGCAATATAAAATTAATTATTAGGGCCTGTTATTGGGGCAGGTTTGGATGGTGGTTGGGAAAATTGGAAATAATGGTAGTGGGAAGGTGTACTTTATGTTGGAATATAAAATGTAGTAAATCATTGGGAACAATTTTATAAAAATAAAATTAACTGGGTTTGTGCAGGTCTGCTCAGTCCCGCAGCCCTGGGAAGAGTGCCCCAGAAATGAGCTCTGACCTTTATCTAATGCCAAGCACAAAGTCAGATCAAAGTGGATTAAAGACCTCAATATCAGACATGAATCCATAAAGCACATGAAGGAAAATATAGGCAGAACCCTCCTTGACATTGAAGCTAAAAGCATCTTTAAAGATGAAACACCAATGACCAAGCAAGTGGAAACAAACATAAACAAATGGGACTACATTAAATTAAGAAGTTTCTGCACTTGAAGAGAAACAGTGACTAAAATACAGAAAGAGTCCACAGAATGGGAAAGAATATTAACCCAATACCTATCTGATAAGGGATTAATATCTAGGATGCACCAGACACGAGTAGAATTGTACAAGAAAAAAACCTCCAACCCCCATCAAAAAATGGCGAGAAGAAATGAACATAAGTTTCCTCAAAAAAAGAAAAATACAAAAGGCCAAAAGGTACATGAAAAAATGCCCCACATTGCTAATCATCTGGGAGATGCAGATCAAAACAACAATGAGATATCATCTCACACCACAGAGACTGGCACACATTCAAAAGAACAAAAGCAACCAGTGTTGGCATGGATGTGGGGGACAAGGGACACTCTTTCACTGTTGGTGGGAATATCCACTGGTCCAGCCTTTCTGGAAAACAATATGGACATTCCTTCAAAAACTAGAAATTTCCATATGACCCCGTAATATCACTTCTGGGAATATATGCTGAGGATGCAAAAAAGAACAGTAGAAATGACACTTATACCATCATGTTCATTGCAGCACTGTTCACAATAGCCAGAATCTGGAAACACCCTTAGTGTCCAAGAACAGCCAACTGGCTAAAGAAACTTTGGTACATCTACACAATGGACTAAATTAATTTTTTTAAAATGGTAGTTAAAAGAATTTTCCTGAACACAGTCAAGGCAATTTACCACAAGGCCCAGCAAACATTGTAATGAATGGTAAAAATCTGAAAACCTTCCCTCTAAGATCAGGCATAAGACAAGGTTTACTACTCTCACCACTTCAGTTCAATATAGTGCTGGAAGTACTTGTTGCAGTAATCAGGAAAGAAAAAGATATTAAGGGCATCCAGATATAAAACAAAATCAAGCTTTCCCTACTTTTTGATGATATACTTAGAATATGCACTATCACTATCACTATCAATATCACCCCGTTGTTCATCGATTCGCTCGAGCGGGCCCAGTAATGTCTCCACTCACCCCTGTAATGTGACAGTGTAGCCAGATGACATATTGGGGGCTCCTTCAGGATCAGGGGAATGAGGACCATTCATCATTACTGTTTTTGACATATCGAGTACGCCACAGTTAGCTTGTCAGGCTCTGCCATGTGGGAGGGATACTCTCGGTAGCTTGCTGGGCTCTCCGAGAGGGATGGAAGCTTTTGGGGCAGCCTTTACAGGTGTTCCTAGTCAGGCATATAGGCGGGTATGATACTCTCAGTAGCCTGCCCGGTTCTCTGAGAGTGAGAATTAGAGAACAAGAGGTCACATGGCAGCAGTCATACTTCTGGGAGCTTGATTTTATCAATCTCTGGATGGCCGTTGATGGGTTACACAGCAGTTGGTGGGTGTAACTGTCTAGCTACTGGAAGGTGGGAGAGCTAGGTGGAGGAAGCCCAGTCCCGAACCGAGCAGACTTGGAGATCTCAGCCCCGGGTCCTGTACACCTGGGTTCCTCTACCAATTCCTCATCCAAGTGTGTGAAGAGTGGTCTCAGCATGGTTTTGACTGGGTCCTGGAGGTCTTCAGCTGTCAGGGCTCTGCTCAGGGCGGAGAGGGAAACTCAGTCCGCCCTCCTCTGAGGGCCCCCGGTGAGGACAGAATGTGCAATGCTTAGAAAATAATGAAGACTACAAAAATGCTCCTAGAGGCAATAGACTTGTGTAGTAAAGAGGTAGCCAACAAGAATCAATGTGCAAAAATCCAAGGTTTTTGAATGTATAAATAATGAAGCAGAAGAGAAAAGGAATTTTAAAAATTTTCTTCACAATTTATGTATTAGAAAATCCAGTACCTAAGAATCAACTTAACAAAAGAAAGATCTATGCAGATAAAAATACAAATGTTTTTAAATTTTGTATAAAAATTGCTCCTAATTTTTTTAAAAAAAACACAAGGAAATAAAAACTCATCCCCTGCTCATGAATTGTCAAAAATGATAATAATCTACAAAGCACAATGCAAATTTACTTTAGTCCCTAAGAGTATACCCGTATCATTAGAGTAATCCTAGGGAAAAATAAGATGGATTAAGTATTTTACACAACTTTGAATTGTACTACAAAACAGTAGCAATTTAAAGATCATGGTACTGAAATACAGGCAGATTCTCAGATCAATGAGACAGAATTGAAAATCCAGAGACAGAGCCCCTAGGTCAACTAATCTTCAACAAAGGAGCAAAATATGCAAAATGAAGCTAGGAAATTCTCTTCAATTAGTGATCCTGGGAAAAACTGGTCAGTCATATAAAAACAATAATTCTGTCTTCTCCCCCTCACCATATGAGATAAGCATCCAAACGTGGATCAGTCCTTCTGCCCCTTGTTTCTACTATCCTTGAATATTAGTCTCATACTGGTTTTTTGTTTGTTTGTTTTGCAAACCATTATGCCTATAAGGAAAGGGAGATAGAGAGAGAGAAAGAGAGAGAAGAAAAGTGCCATAGAGACAGGCTAGAGGTGTAGGGTGGCAGGAAGGAAACTCAAAACACTGGTAGTGGGAAATGTACACTAGTGAAGGATTGATGGTGGAACACTGGATGACTGAAACTAGAGGCATCTTAAGGATTAAATACCACTGACCAAGAAAGTGAAAGCAAGGATATATAACCAGAGCTAAATTAAATTAAGAAGCCTCTGCACCTCAAAAGAAATGAGGACCAGAATGCAATGACAACCCACAGACTGGGAGAAATTATTTGCTTATCACTCATCTATAGAGGGTTAATATCTAAGATATATAAAGCTCTGGTCAAACTTTCCAAGAAACAAACAATCAATCCCATAAAAAAATTGGGGGAAATATGATGAAAATTGAGGAGAAAATGATTAAAATTAGGAAGAAAATATGAGATTATTCTTTCTCATAGAATAAATAAAAAGGGAGTATGGAAAAAAATTCTCTGTACCAGTAATCATCAGGGAAATTCAAATCAAAACAATGAGATATTACCTCATACCAGAGAGACTAGCACACTTCAAAAAGAATGTCAACAATAACCAGTGTTGTCAGGAATGCTGGGGAAAAAGGAACCCTCATTCACTGCTGATGGGAATGTTGCCTGTACCAACCATTTTGGAAAATAGTTTGGCCATTCTTAGAAATTGAGCTTCCATTAGACCCAGCAATCCCACGTCTTGGAATATACCCAAATCTATATCAGAGTCTGGATGATATTGAAATCCCCTATTGAACACATGTGCATGTAAATATTTGGAACTACTACCTAATGAGTTACACAATGCATATTTCATTCAGCTGTCTATTTATAAAATGAAAAATGAAGCTGAAGAGGACATCAAATGGTTCTGTGGTCATGTATTGTTTGTTTCCTTTTAAATATAAAAAAATACTTATTATGTCCCCAAATAATTTGCAAACATAATTTAAGTTTCCCTTAGAAAATCCATTCGCAGAAGCAAGATAAATTTAAAAATCAATTGTGTAACCTGAATAGTTTTCATAGGAAATGGAAGCTTTTGCCTCACACAGTGTTAGTTCATTGTATTTAAGTAGATTTCTGCTTCAGAGGATGACATGTCAATTAAGAATTCTGATTAATCTGAAGGTATCTGTCTTCATTTCCAGGTGTGATGTACATTGCTCAGAGTCTCTACCTATTATTATCTGCCATCTGAAGGCTGGTTCCTGATTCCTAAACTTTTATCTTCTCTTTGTTACCACCCCAAACGTTTGAAACTCCTGCAAATGAATTATGTCATCTCCCCAATGAAAATATATCACCAGTACCACAAATATCTTAGAGCCAGAGATCAATGTTATATTATGCCACCATTCAAATCACTTGGTAGGATAAAAGCAACATTAACTATATTGAAAAGAGATAATCTTTGTTTTCAGACATGTTCTCTATTCCTTAGCTACTTAATCACATTTTAATTTTTAATTATCATTTAATATCAACTTTCTAGAGTAGCTTGAGGTGAAAATTGTTTATATATTAAAAATACTCTTAGTCTCTACTTTCCCCAGACCCTAGATGTTCACCAACTATCATCCAATATAATTTCATTTTTCCAAGACTATGATGAGAAGATTTTCTAAATCTAAATAAGTCATTTACATACCTAGTTTAAACAAAATTTTATCATAAAAGGGCCAGAGAGATAAGTTAAATCACTGGAGTATGTGCCTTGCATCCATGAGGTCTCAAATTGATCTCTGGTACTGCTCTTAACACATCACTTCTGGGCATAGCCATAGAGTATCATAGTGCCTGGTGCATCTGAACAGACTCACATCACTAAAATTGAGCATATAAGGCAAGGTCTGGAATGGTAAAAGCCTTCTGAGCATTGCTTGTCAGACACCCCCAATATAAGCCCACTCACAGGGCTTGAGTACAGTGGACTACAGTGAATAGAGCACTTACGTTGGACTTAGTCAACCTAGGGTTCATCCCGGCACCCATATCATCCCACAACCCTGCCAAGAATGATCCCTGAGCACAGAGATAGGAGTAAGCCCTGAGCACTACTGGGTGAGGCCCAAAAAGAAAACAAAGCAACCACAAAAAATGCTGTCAACTGTTAACAGTATATTAAGCAAGAGGATTCCAAATTTAGATACCAGCAAAACAATTTTTGCTGTTCAAGAGCCCTTTCAAAAGATGTAATTTATAATTTACCTCGTCACACAGATCTATTCCATTCTCCTACTCTTGAGGGAACTGTTTTTCTAAACAATGGAATAATGCAGACCTAGGATACTGCTATTTTACTGATTAAGTTTTTTTGTTGCTCACTTTGACACACCCCAAATTATTCCCAGAAGGCAAAGAACTACTGATAGAGTGTGAGAGCAATGTCACTGGCATTCCAAATTTTCCATTGATATTTTACTCATTTTATGAGTAACTTTAAACATTTCAATGCAATGTATTGTGCAGAGATGCTTAGGATTTAATGGTGCAGAAACCTAGGGACTTTCCATACATTATCACAATGCTATGAATTAGGGCTAAAAAGTATTCTCTGCTCAAAGAAAAACTGCCTGACTGCTCACCCATAGAGAGTAAAAATTTATCTAGAAAAAAATAATCTTGACATTTGTGACTGTTACCTGTTAATATGATATGATTATGAAGAATTAGAAAAATTGATAAGGAAACCTTCAAATTGCCATAATATCCCTTTCCTCTAAATTTTGCAATTCAATTATACAATCATTGTTTTTTATTGTTCTTTTTTGTTTGTTTGTACCTGAGCAACATTCAAAAATGCTTATAGCTTACTTTTGGCTCTGGGCTCAGGGATCACTCTGGACCTACTCTGGGAACTGTATTGGTGCCAGAGATGGAGTCCGGGTCGGCGGCATGCAAGGCAAATGCCCTACCTACTGTACTATTGCTCTGCCCTCTTATTAAACAAGTTTTGACAATTCTATAAGGAGTCATATCATATTATTATTGTCCGTAATCTAATCAATAAATTTACTTAACACAGGTTTATTTTAAGGATAGTTAAGATTAATCTCTCAATACTTAAATTTCAGAGAAGGCAAAGAACAAGGGGAAAACTGAAATCTCGAACTCATCCCCAGCCTGTGTTAATTCTAACCATCGTCAATCAGATGACCCCATCACTGAGTTCAAAAGCTAGCATTTACTAAACCAAACATTTGAGGAGATGGGCACTGTCCCAGGGCCAACACATGTAAAGTGTTTGATCCCAGGACTAAGGCTAGCATACCAACAGCTCACAGAGCAAAAATGTTCCCTGGCATGGTGTTAAGGAAAAACTACTTCCAGGCATCAGATAGTTGCTGGGCTAGGTTTTTTCCCTTGTTGTTGTTTTAAGAATTCTGGATACTTAAAAAGATAGTGACAGTGCTCCTATCTAAAATAATCATAGTAAAAAGAAAACTGCTGTTTCACCATATTTTCAAATTTTATTTTAGCATAGCACTTTCTGGCTTACATAATGAATGCTGCAAGTGGGACTTTGTTCATACAAAAATCAGGATGATAGCATCATTTACAGTTGTTCTGAAGATGAAGCGATGTAAAATACATGCAATTATCCCTGCCACCACATCTAACATCTCATGTGGATACTCCCATTTTTATTTTTCAAATTAGGAGTTAGAAATGCACCTTGTTTCAATGAACTGTGTTATTGTTTTATGTTGTTTTGCGGGGTTTGGTTTTGTTGTTGTTGTTGTTTTTAACAAACCTAAAGACATCTCCCTAGTACCCAGAGAATCCTTGTGTATCCTACTGTTCACTATCACAGCAATTTCTATAACTTCTGATGATGTAATGATCTTAGAAAGTCTCTGTTTCAATCTCTAGTTAGTCATCTCTCCTATTTGAATTCTATGATCTTTTCCTGTCCCTAGCACTTTCTGTCCTATCACCTTTTAAACTTGAGTTCTCCCTCATTCTCAGTACCACTTGGTATCAAAGGCCCAGATATCCTTTTGACATTGAAGGCCCAGATACCCCTTTTATTCCTTTATATTTTACATCACTTCTATAAAAGTCAAACATGATAGGTGAGACAACAGAAAGAGTTCTGATGCTACTATTCCCAGTTCCAAGGCAAAAGGGATCATTTTCCTTTGTACCCTTTAGAGCCCTCACTAATTTGATAACCACTCCCAATAACTGAGACCAAGGAGAAAAGGAATGAAACTGGCCTCAAGAATAAAAGACTGCATGGAAATAACTATAAAAAACAGATGTTTTAGGACACTCTTATCCCTAAGCAGGAGATCATACAGACAAGAAACCTCATTTTGGAGAGAATACTGGCCTATTGATGAGACATCACCGATAGAATAGAGGAACACAATCAATCAAACCACAAAGGACAGTCCATATGAATTGCCAAAGATACATTGAAACCATTTCACAGGCATAAGAAAGAAGCAAATGTTATTATAATCCACACTCTGTACCCTGATAATGTTTCTGGATGCCAATATTAACTCCACATTTGAGTGAACATGCCCACAAGCTGTCACAAAGATTCCTAATAGACACAGGTTAGGCAAATTACAGAGACCTGAGTCATGGGAAGCACCTTCTCACACCTGTGAACTTATGTTCAGAAATACAAACAAGCTAAAGTGCTCCCAGGGACTGACTCAGTGAATAACTGTGAAGGAGGTTATAGAGGTGACCTTTACAGAATTAAGCTACACAGATGAAATAAACTTTTCCAAAGTGATCCATTAGGAAAGACATGACCTGAAATATATTTCCTGGGGGCCAGCAAGCTGGATGCAGTTGTGGGCACAGACTCTGTGATGACTATTACATGATGCCTTGCTACACCCACGAGTGGGCATGGTTTTCAGAGCAGCTGCCAGTTAATTTCCCCCTCTATATCCTATTTAGGGAAAGGAGAGACCATAACCCACCAAGCTTCCCCAGATTTCTCCCTGGCAGTGAAGAGGGGTGCTGATATGTATTAGAAAGAACCTTCTCCAGAGTGCCACAGGCACCATGGGGAAAGAGTACGCAATCCCTGCCCAAGGATGGATGAAGATAGGAGCCCAGAAGCCTCCATAAGGTAAGCCCACATTCACAATATCTCTGATAAAGAATTCAGAGACAAAATAGTGAGGATTTTTAATGAGCTCAAAGAAACAGTGGAATGGACGTATAAATAATAAAATACAGGAGGATATGAAAGAAACAGTAGAGATGGCCGCAAATAAAATGCAGGAGGAAATAAGAAAACTACAAACAGAAATGGCATTATAAAAATTTAGTAGATGAAATGAAAAACTCAATCGGCGTTACTCTCTTCAACAGTGGAGGACAAGAGGAAATGAAGATATATCTCTTGCTCATGGATTGAGAGAATTAACATTGTCAAAATGGAAATACTCCCCAAAGCACTATACAGATTCAATGGAGTCCCTATAAGTATATCCATGACATTTTTCAAAGAAATAGATCAAGCACTCCTGAAATTCATATGGAACAATGAACCCCCATGAACATCTAAAGAAATCCTTGGGGGGGGAAAAGAATATGGGAAGATGGCATTGGAATAGTCAGACCTACAGATCAATGGAATAGAGTTGAAAATCTTGAGACAGACACTCAAATATATCATCATTTAATCTTTGATAAAGGAGTCTGAAATGGTGCAAGGAAAGTCTTATTTATAGTTATAGTTGAGTTTGAGACATGATGGTCAGCATAGGTACCACCACCAGCGTCAACATCCCTCCACCAATGTTCTCTGGCAGGCTGCCATCTTGACAGGAACCTTTTTAAGTTCAGTTATTAAAGTTTTGGTCTCATAATTTTAATGTAGTTGACTCTGTGGTTTGGTTATTTTGCTCTATTATTTCTTATCACTACCAATGCCTGAATTCCCTTGACCCCTGCGCCCCCCTCCCCATTGCTTCTCATCTATCTCTTCTCCCCGCCTCTGCTGGATTCTTTTCCTTCTCCCCTGTGTGCTCTGAGATCAAGGGTAATCTAGGTATCCCTCTTTAGACCATTGTTTTCCCTCATGCATTTATTCTAAGTACCACACATAAGTGATGTCATTCTGTGTTTATCCTCTTTCTTCTAACTTCTAACGCAAATTCTAATTTTCTTAATTTAACATAATTTCTTCCAATTCCATCCATGTTTCAGAAAATTGCATTATTTAATTATTCCTTACAGCTACATAGTATTCCATTGTGTATTTATATGATATCTTCATAATTTCAGGAAAAAAAGTGTTTCCCATCCTCTAACTTTCAGAAAAATCATAATACCCAAGGTACTTAGCACTATAATTATGCTATATCTGATTTGCTGACCCTCAATTTAAAAAATGTGGTCAGAGTTGGATAAATAGTACAGAAATTAGGGTGTGGTTTTTTTTTTTTCACGATTCTGCATCTGACCTAAATTTGATTCCTGACACTGCAAATGGTTCCCTGAGAACCACCAAGTGTGATCTCTGAGCACAGAATCAGGATTAAGCTCTGAGCACTTCCAGGTGTGACTTGAAGACAAAACAAACCATCAGTCTAATCCATAAAAGGCAGGAAAGAGCAGGTAACTTTTTCAAATGTCTACTTACTATTAAAATCCTTATCATAAATTATAGAATTGCATTTCTATCTCTTCTGCTATACATAAAATGTAGGAATTTTTTAATGTGGCAAACATATATGCACACACCTCTTTCATCGGCATTTTTAGATCAAACTTTGTGCCCTAAAATTAGCCCTTTACTAGGTATACATAAATCAACAAGACAGGTACTATTTCTTGCTCCCACATTGCTCAAAGACTAGCTGACAAGACAGAAAATTAACAACTAATTATAATAAAATAATAATGCAATAGCATAGGAAAATAAAAATTTGTGGGTTTGGGAACATGGAAGCATAGGGATTGAGGGAAGGGGGGAGAAGATCTCTTTATCTAATAAAGTTTACACATAATCTTGAAATTAGTCAGGTAAGATAACAGAGGTGACATTTTTCCTGGCAGGGAAAATATACCTTATATTATCTTAAGTGAGGGAGTATGGTCTGTTGGAATAATGAAGAAGGTGGAAACGTAGGAAAGAGAAAGAATTGAACTCTTCAGTAATGTTAGAGCCTAAGATCTTTTAACCTAAGAACAATAGGGAACATTGGAGTATTTTAAAGTTTAGGAATGAAATTATCAAATCTTCAGTCATTATATTTTCAGTTATTATTTCTTCTTTTTTAAATACTAAAGGGTTTAAAATTAATAGTTCCTAATTTAAAAATAATAGCTCCTGGAAGAGAACAACGCAGAGTCTCTTGCCCCCGGCACCTGGCTGTCCTCACTGGGTCTCATTGGAGGGGGGCGGGTTGAGTTTCCCTCCCCGCCCCGAGAAGAAGCCTGGCAACTGAGAACCTCTGAAACCCAGCCAAGCCATGCTAAGACCACTCTCCACACGCTCGGATGAGCCTTGCACATGAAGGATCCAACAGAGGAATCCAGGTGTGCGGGACCCGGAGCTGAGATCTCTAAGCCTACTCGGATCAGGACTGGGCCTCCTCCACCCAGATCCCTCATCTTCCAGTAGCTAGAGAGTTACACCCACCAACTGCCGTGTAATCCCACCAACAGCCAAGATCCAGATACTATAAAACCAAGCTCCCGGAAGCATGCAGCCACATTTGCGGCGGTGGGACCTCTTATTGTCTAGTTTTTGCTGTCAGAGAACCTGGCAGGCTACCGAAAGTATCCTGCCCGTATATATACCTGACTGGGAACACCTTTAAAGGTGATTAGAGGCTGCCCCAAAAGCCTCCATCCCTCTCCGAGAGCCCAGCAAGCTACTGAGAGTATCCCGCCCGCACAGCAGAGCCTGGCAAGCTACCCATGGCGTTCTCGATATGCCAAGAACTGTAACAATGATGGTCCTCATTCCACTGAGCCTGAAAGAGCCCCCAATATGCCATCGAGCTACACTAGCATGTATCAGGGACGAATGAAGACATTACTGGTGCCCACTCGAGTAAACTGAACAATGGTATGACAGTGACAGTTTCTAATTTGTGACATTCTCCTAATCAAAATCTTTCAATAACTTACCATTCTTCGTTAAATAAAAGTCACCTCCTTGCTTGTTTTCCACAGATTTGCATTGTGTTGCTTCAAATAACTTTTGAGACTATCTTCCTCTATTCTTCTATACATTCAATAACCTGAACAACAGTATTCAAATTTAGAATATCCTTTTAATTTTGTATTTGACCCTTCTAACCAGAGACTAGGAAATTCTTCCATTTACTTTTCACTTGTACTGATGCTCAGCATATCTTTCTTCTAAAGTTTTCTTTGATTCCCTAAAGTGGTTCTCTCTTTCTATAGAAATGTATCAATGTTATTTTTATTTTTATTGTCATTTACTCCTTAATGGTCTAATCTTATATGTCTATGGCATGTATATTTTTAATCCAAACCATCAGCACTTAATAACAAAAGATAAACTTTATTTATTTTAATACAATTTTAATATGTTCTATAGATCTAAAGCCCAATTCTGGACTACTAAAGAAGCATAACGAATTAATGATTGAATGGGTAAAGGATAGTTTTATTACCAGTTTAAGAGCAGATGTCTCTGTTTCAAAGCTATAAATGGCTTTGTAATTTATGGTTTCACTTTCTCAGAAGCTTGCAATTGAGTTTATGTATTATGAAATGTCACAAAATGCCAGGATTTATGCCTATTTTTAGAATATTTATGAGTTAGGAAAACAATAAAGGAAGAATAAGCTTCAGAATTTAGATTATTATGAGAATCACTGTCACTGTCCTCCCGTTGTTCATCGATTTGCTCGAGCGGGTCCAGTAACATTGTGAGACTTTTACTGTGTTTGGCATATCGAATACGTCACGGGTAGCTTGACAGGCTTTGCCGTGAAGGTGAGATACTCTCAGTAATTTGCCGAGCTCTCCAAAAGGGGCAGAGGAATTGAACTCGGGTCGGCCATGCCAGCTGCGTGCAAGGCAAACGCCCTACCTGCTGAGCTATCGCTCCTGTCCATTATGAGAATAAGTTGAGAAAATTTAAACATTTCAAAAGTAGTAAGTAGTATACAAATATAAAAATTTGAATTATAATTTTAAACACAATCATTTTCTTGCATTGAATATTGGCAGCCTGATAAAGCATATATCAATAGGTATATGTATGGGTTATTTATGAATGAAAATATCATGCTACTAATTGTATACTCAAACTGAGCCTTAGAATGATGAAAGAACATGAGACTTTGATTCAGCGGAGTTGATTTGAATAATGAACCCATGAATTACATTGACTTGGGTGATATTGAACAAGTTACTACACTCTCTTATCTTCAGTTTCTCATAATGAGATCAATAACCCACTGTCTTATAATGTGGCAATAATTAAGTAAAATATTGACTGAAACAATGGTTTTGTAAATGTTTCTTATTTGCTGTCATGGAACTGATAAAATTTAATAATAAAAGTTGCTTATGTAAATACTAATGTCTAAAATTGAAAATACTCTATCTCTTGTGAAAAATAGGTCTTTATATCCTAGCTCTGCTTTTTTAAAAAGTATATTGGCTTTTAAATCTGGATGAGCAAAAACTGTGCTATATATATAACAAAGTGAAATAAATGTTGATATAAATATGGAAAGTATAGTTACAACAGGGATTCCAAATGAACTTCTTGTAATGTATTTCAAGTTAACCATAAACTACCAATTTTGCATATTATCACTTGGCCTTATATTCTGATTTTAGAGAGAAAACATTAACAAACTAACAGTGAAAGATTTATTTAATCTCCAACCTATATATTTATTTAAAACCAACTTGGTTCTCCTCAAAAATTTTGAGTAACTCTCACTCTCAAAAATTTTGTATAAAGGGAATGGCACAATAGTATAGTGGGTAGGGTATTTGCCTTGCATGCGACCAACCAGCTCAATCTCCGCACCTGATATGGTCCCTGAACCCTGAGCCCTGCTGGGAGTGATCCATGAGCACAGAGTCAGAAGCAGTAAGCCTTGAACATTGCTGGGTGTGGTCCCCAAACAAAAAATAATTTCATGTATTAAATATATATATAATAGATTTCACTAGGCATGAAAATGGAAGTTTGAACTGATAAGAATTCAGAGGAAGACATCTGGGGATAAATTGGGAAAAGTTCCAAACTATGATAAAATATTTTTATGTCTTAAATAATAGATTTGCTCGAGCGGGCCCAGTAACGTCTCCATTGGAGACTTTGTTGTTACTGTGTTTGGCATATCGAATACGTCATGGGGAGCTTTCCAGGCTCTGCCGTGCGGGCGAGATACTCTCGGTAGCCTGCTGGGCTCTCTGAGAGGGGCGGAGGAATCGAACTCAGGTCGGCCATGTTGGCTGTGTGTAAGGCAAACGCCTAATTGCTTAAATAAATGGGCAAAAAGCAGATATAAGATTTCAAGTAAAAAAAAAAACGCATACTAAATCCAATTCTAACATACTAGAGGAAATGGAATTCTCTTATTTCTGTCTCTTTCTATAAAAAGAGTGGGAAGTTACTAGGTAGTGATTATGGCTTAGTTATAGACATAGTTCTCTTTCATCCTTCATTCTTTTTAATGTCCAACTCTTAAATTTTCCCACCACCCATAAAAGGGAGAATGACTCAGTAAAGACAGAATTGATGCTGACACATCTGCTTTACTTTAATAGCATGCTAATTACTACAACCACTTATTAATTAACTGTATTGCATTAAGCTTTACATGTGCCACAGGATATCAAATGGGATATTTTCCCACCGTGTTAAATTTGGTTGGTGCCCCAAACCAAAATATGTGAGTACTCACCATTCTAAAGAGAGACCAGACCATCTTACTAGTGAATAACTGGTTGAGCAAATAAGCTTAGCAATGTCGGGCCACCTAGTGGTCATCAACAAGCACAGATGCTTGACATGGGTTGGAAGGAAGTCCTGGAGAGCAGGTATTTCTTTACCAAGAGCATATCAAGGTGTTACATCCTGCCCCCGCCCCCATCCAAATAAACTAAATTCCACAAATCTTAGTGTGTTCATATAAAGTTGAACTAACTTGGCCTGACATATGTCCTGTGACCTGTGCTTCCCCATCTCTCTCTCACCTTCTCCCTCTCCCTCCTCTCTCTGTCCCTCTCCTCCCTCCCTCCCTTTCTCTCTCTCTCTCCCCATATATATATATTTAAGTTCTATTTTTCTCTCTATATATACATGTATATACATATATATTTCCAAGAAGTTGTATAAAGCAGGTTTATAGCAGAATAGAAATGAAGGTAATTTTAAGAATACATTTCACTTTGAGAATTTCTATAGTGTTAAGTACAAGAAATTATGTAACTACTGGAAAAAGAAGACCCAACACAACTTAAAAGGATCTCTGCTCAAAAAAGCAGGTTTAGAGGGATACTACACCTTCAATAAAGTTATTTCTACTAGATAAAATGGGTTGAGGGTTCTCCTCAGCAGTCAGGCATGAAAATTCAGAGAGTAATAAATGGTAGTGACAAGATCCTCTGAGAAACGTGAGAAAGGGAACAAGAAAGAAGCAGCTGATATTGTCTTCTACAATGCCAGAAAGTCATCAATGCTTGGCACAAACATGCTAGAAGAAAATAATCCTATCCTTAGCTACCATCCCTTCCTCAGGCTCCACTCATCAAGGGTGGAAGCAGAATTTAAATAGGGATCAGGGAAGGAATCAGAGTGAAAAAATTCAATGCAACCTGCTTAAGGTTTTTTACCTAAGGCACCACCGAACTGTGCATAGGCAAAAAGCAGAAAATTCAATCAAAGACTAAACTTTCAAATTGAAATGGCCTATTATTTAAGTAAAGTAAGTAAAGTAAAGGCCCTCCCGTTGATCGTCGATTTGCTTGAGCGGGCCCAGTAACGTCTCCATTGGAGACTTTGTTGTTACTGTGTCTGGCATATCCAATACTCTCGGTAGCTTGCCGGGCTCTCCGAGAGGGGCGGAGGAATCGAACTCGGGTCGGCCATGTTGGCTGCGTGCAAGGCAGACGCCCTACCCGCTGTGCTAAAAATTAGTCTATAGAGTTTAAATTTAAGAATAATCAGAAAATCCTATGGTGGTCTACTGAAATTTCAGTTTAGGAAAAGAAAAATAATCAAAAGAAAGTTTCTTCAAGGGATTATGGAAAGAAATAAGAAATTCAGTTGCTCTCTGCTCAAGTTCTAAAGCATTTAATATTCAATTACAATAAACTACTGCACTAAATTGTGATTTTAACAGATATGAAGGTAAGGCATGCACAAATGATGTACATTGCTAGCAATCACCATCTGTACAGTATATTTAAATGCTTACTTACCTAACTAAATCTGGCATGTAAAAATCTAACCTCTTTGACCTTATCTCATGTTTTAATATTACTAAATATGATCCCTATTCAGGTTCTTTATATATTGTCAAAATTCACATTCCAAAAAGGATATGATAGCAAGCAGGAAAAATGGACTAGAAATAGGTGAGAAGTAAAGAAACCTATGTCATGATCAAATCAACAAGTTCCTTCACAAATTCTTCCTGTTTATTCTTTATTTTTGTCATATTTGCTTATTTATTCATTTTGGGGGACCACACCCACCAATTCGGGGGGAGAGGTGGCATGGCGGGACTTGGCTACTCCTAGGGCTGCTTAGAGGACCATACAGTGCTGGGTATGGAACACAAGTCTCTTGATCATATGGGCTACTCTCGGACCTTTGAACTTTCCCCAGCTCCAGTGTATCAGCTCACAGCTTTTTAAGATTATTTATTGGGCACTGTGGTTTATAACACTGTTAATGTCAGGATTTTATGCAACTCACAATCTTTCCCCTCACCTCCCTCAGTGGCCACTTTCCTTCACCATTGTCCCAATGACACCTCTCCCCCACCCCACCCCCTTTCACACACATGCCTGAATTGTTCTTTCTTCCTTCCTTTATGATGGCTTTCTCATGAAGACCAGTTCTCAGTCTCTGCTGCCTTTGGGTATGTATTAGATCCCTACTACAGCTGTTCTTATTCTTATACAGATCAAAGGTATTGAGTTAACAATTCTTTTAATTTAGCTCCTTCTATGTGTCAGACACTATGTTTGGTAATAAGAGCACAAACAACAACATCATTTCCACTTATATGGGAATATAGGAGCAACGAATATTATAAGTAGCCACCAGCATCTCACTCTGTCATGTTCCACAGTGTGAATGTGCACTTAATGCAGAAGGGGATAGAATCTTCTGGATGGCTCAGAGAAACTTTGTGAAACAAGTGGTTTATATCAGATGGATCGATATGTGGGCAAAACTAAGCAAATAGGTTCCATGGGGACTTTCAGCAGCAGGAAAATCACAAGTGAGACTTGATGGATGAAAATAAGACAGATTTAGAAGAATGAAAGAGGCTGGGAAGTACCAAGTAACAGAGGATGAGGGGCAGATGGCCTCAGATGAAGCTAGAAAAGGAGGAGGTTTTATGATTCAATCTTAAAAGATTAGGACTTTATTAAATTTTTTAAAGTGCGATGAAAGGAGGTTATAGCAGGCAATCCATGAGCTTATGCACAATTCCTGAAATAATATAAACAATTCAATTTCTGCATAACCTCTCGCTCTAAACTTAATTAAAACCACAGCTATTGCTCAAAAGCCTAGTGAAATGGGAAGTATACACTGTAACAGAATAATCACTAGTGTCATAAAAGCTGATCTCTTTGTCTCCTTTACAGTTAAATGCTTGCTCCTACTCAGGGAAATATTCCGTTTTATTGAAAGGACCACACTGCACTGATGCTTGCTTTAGGCATTGCAGATAGACAAAACAAAACCCTAATCCCACCATAAATTCACTGTAGCACTGTCCTCCCGTTGTTCATCAATTTGCTCAAGCAGGCACCAGTAACATCTCCATTGTGAGACTTGTTACTGTTTTTGGCATATTGAATAGTCACAGGTAGCTTGCCAGGCTTTGTCGTGTGGGCAAGATACTCTCGGTATTTTGCCAGGCTCTCAAGGGGCGGAGGAATCGAATCTGGGTCGACCACGTGCAAGGCAAATGCCCTACCATAAATTCAGATCATTAAAATGATTAGAAATTAGTTCAGATGCTGTTTCCAGTTAAATCATAGAAACAACTTACTTTATTATGTTGAAAACAATGTAATGTATTAGCTATTATCAGCAGTACATACTTTGCTAAACAGAAAAGCTTTTATGTGTTTTTGCTTAACATTTTCTTTTTGCATAAAGAGAACATTGCAGAATAGACACTTGGGTCCAGAATTTTCTGCATAAGCATAATTACAAAGCTAAAACTGCTGCTTCTTTTTATTTCTTTTAATTATTTGTGAAGCACTAAGAAAAAAATAATTGAAGTGAAGAAAATTTGCTTAAGTTTAAAATAATTTGTACTATCATTTATTGAGCTAATATTTGGTAGGAGGAAGAATATGGTGCTTTACATACAGCCTTATTTAACTCTCTAAAAATCCTATTATGTAAGCATTATTTTGTTCATTTTACAGATGCTGAACTTACAAAGATTTATTAGGAATATCCCTGACTCTATAGACATTATATGTTCTTAATTGGCCTAGTATAGTTAGATATAATTTTTATTAGTCCTTGAAACATTTGAAAAGAATAAGTGAATAGTTTCTAAAGACATAAGATTTGTTAACTTCACAGAAAAAAATCTGTAATGTTAAAGAAAATGTGCAAGATATGACTTTATTTTTTGCACATTCTTAATTTGCAAAGGAGAAAAATAAAAAATATTTTAAAACTTTGTTCACACCACAAACTCTTTCATTAAAAGCAGACATTTCCTCAAGTAATATTAAACATTGGGCAAGTAATCAAAATATATTGCCAAATTCCTTTCTTAATTTGGTAGGGTGAAGCTATTTCTAATTTTCTCTGACAAGTTTTCCAGGATGATAATTGCTCAGCAAATTTGTATCATAATACATTTTCCAACGTTTTAAACTTTTGCAATAAAAAATTGGAATTTCAGAGCTATGTCTCAAGAAATATTCCATTTTAGGTGAGGTACATGCAGTGAAATATTATAAAGTCTAATACATAATAAACACTTCATAACTCTCGCATTCCTAGTGATGATCAAATATCCAGTCTTTGCTGAAAGAATGCCTCAGTGTCAGAACAGTCTCAGATAATAGCCTCAGAACAAAGAATATTTTTGCAAGATGCATGTTGCAAGTCAAAATAAACACATGGATACAGATAAATTAAAATCTGTTGTTTTGTAGATTCAAATCACTTGCATTGATGGGGCTTCTTTGTTGATCTACAAGACTTTCAAATCCTATTGTTCATCAAGTGACCTGAAAGGCCTTCATTTTAGGAGTAAGTGAGGGTGGAGTGAGAGGGAGAGGGCGGGAATGAGAGTACTTTAAGGATCCAGATAAAAACCTGTGCACATGGAATTTAAAAAAATTATATCCAAGTTCTTATTTCCTAGAGTAGACAAATGAAAATGAAAAGAATCTATATAATGACAGAAAATCAGAGGATTATAGGGCAAAACAACAATAACAAGTAAATATATAGAGAGTTAGGCCATCGAAGATTAATTATAGGTGAAAGTTAAAATCCACTGGGAAATATAAGGAATAAGATACCAGCATTGGGGCCAGAGTGGATACAGTGGGTAGGGGGCTTTCCTGGCAAGCAGTGGACCTAGAGTCCACTCCCAGTACCCCATATGTTACTGCAAGCCTGTCAGGAGTGTTCCCTGAGTTGGCAGCAAGGTTTACATCCTTAGCATCACTGCCCGGTGAGCCCCCCCCCCCCGCCAAAAAAAAATAACAAATAAAGACACCTGTGTAACATCTTAGCAACCATCAATTTAGGAAAGTAAGTTTTGGTGTAGCTGCTTGAGTCAAAGGTGGCATTTCTAAGGTCTTTATTTTTTAAAATGTCAGAGAAACCAGGGTTTTGGCAAAGCAAAATTGTAAATTACCCATGATCAGCATGGCAGGGCTGCTTGGTAAATGTGATTGAGGACTAGCATGGCTTTATCATAACAAGATCAGGAATGGAATGTAAAGAAGGCAGTCATCACAAACACAGTAAAGAAATGCTTTGATTCAAAGATATAGATCTCATTTTAGGACTTGCTAATTATAAGCTCTCTCCTACTTTATGACTAAACTTGAAATTATATTCCACTAGGATTGAGGCAAAGTTTACCTGACATATTTCAGTAAATATTATCGAATAATCTCTGACAAAGTAAGTTATTAGACTAGCTTAGATTCCCTTGTCAGGATAAATCAATCATACAATAATAAAAAAAAAAACTGTTCCACATTTTACTTAAAAGACCACTCTAAAAAGCTAGAATTAGTATTTCTTATATCAGTTACTTGCTTCACAGCACAGTAAGAGTATCCAACAACAGATAAATGAATGAATAATTTTGTTGTCAATTCACAATGGAATACTATTCAACCACCAGAAAAAGAAAATAATAGCCAAGCAATTTGAGGCAACTTGGATGCAATGCAAGGTATCATGCTAAGCAAAGCAAGCCAGAGGCAGAAGAACAAATATAAGTTGATCTCATTCAATGGTATACAAAGATATAAATCAGGGGTATTGATACTATCAACTGATAAATCTTGGATACTGGACTAGAGGTGCCAGGTTAGAGAAGGAGTAGGGAGAACACTAGGTGGCTTGACATAATATGAGAAGAGCATTAGTGGAGGGTTTGAATTCATGAGTGGTGGCTATGTGAGATAACAGTATGTACCATAACTACAACTGTCAATTAACAGTAGGCAATGGGTGAACAGGAAGAAAGATCCGTCAGAGCTGACATAGAGGCAGGGATGGATATTGATGGGCACTTTGGTGGTGGAGTGCAACAACTTGGTGCATCCCCACTATAAACATAAAAGCTATTATAACCCTATTATCCAAACTATAATAATAATAAAAAATTCTTTGGAAAGTAAAGTAAATTTTTGCTTCAAAAAAAAAAAGGAACAAAAAGTGTAACTTTAATTTTTTTTAGTTTAAATAAAACTCAAAAGCTATTACAACTTTAAGCAGATGGAGGAAATGATCTGATTAAAATTATATCAGGAAATATAATTTTGGAAATTTGACAAAAATTAAGACTACTTCCTTTTGAAAGAATAATTGGGATACTTTTAATATAATTGACATAGAAATTGTATTTGTAAATTCAAAGAACTGGAGAGTTTTTCTTAGACATAATAGATAAATGTTTGGGGATAGACTTAGGTCGATCCCCAGGGTTGCATGGGCCCCTGTAAGCCATCCACTGTGGCCCCTCTAAAAAATAAAAGAAATAAATTAAAATATAAAACTATATTAAAATAAATTGTAGGAAAATAATATGAATCATTCTAGAAGGAAACTTTGTCTCTCTCTCTTCAGCTGATATTAAACAGTAGATTCATTAGCTCACAGTGTCAATGATTCAACTTTAGCAAGTATTTTGAATATCTTATAATCTTTATAATAGTGACATACTGGACAAAATAAAGATCGATTTATATTCTTGAAGTCACTCAATATTTATAATTGCAAGTTAAGATCTAAAAAAGCAAGTACATCCAAAATGTCACATCTGAGATCTGGTTTCCTACTGCAGGTGCCAGTGGATTTCAGGAACCCTTAAGTGATAATCATGATGAATAGTTAGGATCTGTAGGGGAGTGATAAAGAAAGAAAACAACTGAGTAACACAGTAGTAAAGGACCTCCCCTACTTATCCATGGATTTATTATCATAATTGCCACCAGAAAGATCTCCTATCTCTGAAAAAATAAGCCACAATGATTAACCACCATAAAGAACTCAGATTCTAGTCCATGATGCTAACCTTCTCTCGAGGTAAATGTTTTACAAAGATTTATCCCACAGGGAGGACTGGGCATTTTTTCTTCCTAGTTTCTTCTAGTCTTCCTGTACCACATGAGTCAGACTTAACATATATCAGGCTTGCAAGGATAAACTGGCAATTCATGCATAGGAAAGAGAAGTGATAATGAATGAGAATTTCCCCAAAATTAATTTCTTAAAAACAAGATCAACAAGCAGGATAAATACCAAAGGCAGGACCACACTACAAAAAAGATATAAGATTTTTTTGACACTTTTATTTGTTCATTAGTTTACATCATTATAGAATTTAAAAGATCTAGTTAAACGGGGCTGGAGCGATAGCACAGTGGGTAGGGCGTTCGCCTTACAAGCGGCCAACATGGCCGACCCGAGTTCGATTCCTCCGCCCCTCTCGGAGAGCCCGGCAAGCTACCGAGAGTATTCGATATGCCAGACACAGTAACAACAAAGTCTCCAATGGAGACGTTACTGGGCCCGCTCGAGCAAATCGACGATCAACGGGAGGGCCTTTACCTTTAGGGGGCTTTACCTTACCTAGTTAAACAATTCTACATGTTTATAGGATTCATCACACCCACTACCAAAGTCCTGAGGCCGTCTCATTTCCCAAAAGATTTTTCTCCCCAATTAATCCACTCACCCCTCTTTACACCATAGTTTTCATCAAGTCAGGTTAGTTGGTGTTTGGATTTGATTAATTGTTATTGCTTTGCCAGTTTTCTTTAGTTATCTATATTCAACATTAGAGTGAAAAATTCTGGTAATTTAAAGACAAGATCTTTAAAGAAAATGGATGTGGATGCTGGAGTGGCAGTAAAGCAAGAAGGACATTTGTCTGGCAAATAGTCAATCAGGTTTCATTATCTAGCATTTCATCTTGTCCCGGAGCACCACCAGGAGTGATCGCTGAAAGCAGAGGACATGGGCTATTGAACTAGCCATTGGTCTATTGATTCAATCCCAGGCAGTCATTGCTGAATAACCTGAAAATTCCTGATTTGGGAGGACAGTCACTAGATACAATGTAGAAGTCCAATCTTCCAGAAGAGGACTTTCCAAGTGCCATGGGAGAAAAAGTGTTGAGCACAGCCAGGCGTGATCCAAAAAACAAAGAAGAAATGGAAGGAAGGAAGGAAGGAAGGAAGGAAGGAAGGAAGGAAGGAAGGAAGGAAGGAAGGAGAGGAAGAACAGAAGGAAGAACGGAGGAAGGAAAGGAGGAAGGGAAGGAGGGAAAGAAAAGCTAGAAGGAAAAAACTTATCTATAGATATTATAAGAAAAGCTAGAAGGAAAAAACTTATCCATAGATATTATATTCTATAAACAAGTGTTATAGTAGATTACATAGAAAGCATGTAATCAAGGAAAGAATTGAATGTCATATTTTAAATATCTTTTTAAAAGTCAACCTCAACTTCTACATCCAGCAAAACTATCCATCAAAATGAATAAAAAGTAATTTTTTGGACAAAATATGAATTAATATATCACTGCTTGTCATCCTGAAAGACATTAAAATGAGTTTGGAGACAGAAGAAAAATGAAACAGGTTAAACATTGGGCTTAGATTAAAAAAAAAGAACATTCAAAAAGAATAAATTTTTTTTCTTGCTATTAATTGATCTACTTGTAGTTAACTAAAAGGGATTACTACAGTTGTGATTACAAGTGATTACTTGTAGTTAACATAATAACTGGGTTCTCAATGACAGTAACATGACATTGAAAGACATTGGTCCCTTTTAATAACTAATTAGGCATCCATCCACTTTTAACAAGTGTCTCCGTGGGAGTTCTGGAATCCAATACAATATGCTAAGGGACCCTCACAGTCATTCTCACCTGTAGATCTGGTAATGAGCAGACTTAGTATGGACTATGGAACCAGCCAGCCTGCTTCACCCACCAGTCCTCCACACCCACAAGTCACCGCTGAAGAACCCGTAAAGTCCTAATTTGGGAAGACAGCCACTGACAAGAGACACACTGTAGAAGTCCAAATTTCCAGAGGAGGAATTTCAGGGTGCTGTAGGAGCAACCAGAAAAATGCTGTAACACATTTGGCATGTGTAAGAGATGTTGGCAGCACCTCCCTTCCTGCAAGTTGAGACAAGTGAGAACCGAGTTAATTCTCTGAGATCTCTCCATCTGGGGAAAGAAGAGGGGAGAGAGTGTTTGGCTATTCTAGCGATGTGGGATGCTACTGGAGCAAGGCTGAAGCAGGAACTCAGTGACTCAGAGGGTGGAAGAGATTAGTGAAAGAAACAGAGAATATTAAAGGCCGATGCAGTTCTCACTGATTGTATGCCGGAATTCAACAAAGGAGTCCACCTCAAGCTAGAGAAAGTAACCAGAAGACCCCAGGGCAGTCACCTCCAGTGCCCAGCATCTAAAACCATTGATCTCTCTACTGTGCAGCTGGTAGGAGTGAGAGGCGCAGTGAGACTGGGCAACAGTAAACAGACTGACTATAGAAAAATACACAAGGTCTGTGGAGGGCAGAAACCACAAGGCAAATGTGAGGTGTAGGATCACATTTTTGAAAACAAGAGTGGATTCCTGCAGCTAGACTGGTGGTTTAAAAAAAAAGATTAAGAATTCTGCCACAAGAGGGAGCAAGAAGTGTGAAACACGAATATCCATACAAGGTCAGAGAATAGCTAGGTTAGGTTATGAAAGGGCCTAAGAAAAGTTATATTCAACTATGGCAACTGGTTACGATTTGAGGAATTCTGAACTTCAACACCAAAAGCACAAAACTGAAAAAAAGTGAAGAATTAGGAATTCATGTTACCCCATGTAATAATAATACATCAATAACCCAAATAAAGACATGGATTTTTGTAATTGTGTGTGTGTGTGTGTGTGTCCAATGACCAATTTTCCACAGAAATGATATGCATGGGTCCCTGCCTTATCAACTATAAGGTTTTCAATACCACCAGGGTGTTAGAGAATTCAGCTCAGTTCTACTTCCTATCCAGAGATAGCATCAAATCCCAGGTGACATGCTCAGTCTCTCAAAAAAAAAATGCTCTCCGCCGGGATGCTAAAGCCTGGACTGCCCCCTGCTCTTCTGACCCACTGGATCAGACTGGAAGTTTCCATGAACCCCTCCTCAGGCTCAGGAACATATTGGAAGCACAGATAATTACCTGTGCTTCTGAATAGCTAGCTATAAATTATTAATCAGCGCACTTTCTTCAAGTTTAATTAATTTGATAGATGGGCATTCAAAACTCCAGAAACCAGTTTATGCACTAGGTCATCGATATATTACTTGTTCAGTATATTAATCGCGGCGGCACGACATCTTATCAGGATATCTTTTTATGACATCTTATTATCTCATTCCTACTTTGGACAAACTTGCAGGCTATCGAATGTAGCCTGCCCACAGGGCAGAGTCTGGCAAACTCCCCGTGGCATACCAAATATGCCAAATACCAGTAACAATGATGGGTCTCATTCTCCTAAAGAGCCTTGAATATAATCTCAGGGCTAGGATGAAAGAGACGTTACTGGGGCCTGCTCAAGGCAATCGATGAATAACAGGATGATGAATGAGTGAATGAATGAATGAGTATATTATTCAACAAATGGCAAATATAATCAATGCTTAGGGCAAGTCTGAGGGAATGTTGTGGTTTTCATGGCTTCTGTAGGTATCCATTCTCCCCTTGTCTACATGAGTTCAGTAACCTGGAAATGCTGAAATCACCTATTCTCTGTCTTTTTGTGGTCTTCATTATGTAAGCACTATTACAATTGCTATTACTATACCAAATACTATTACAATCACTATTACTGTTACAATGACTTAGAGATCATTGAAAATTGAACCCAACCTTTGTCAGTCAAAAAACTCTATCTGAGACATGAGGAGATAGAACAACTTGTAAGGTGTTTGCCTTGCATGTAGCTGTCCCAAATTTGATTCTCACCACATATTGTCCTGGAAGCACTGCCAGGACTGATCCTGGAGCACAGAGCCAGGAGTAAGTGCTGAATACAGTCATGTTTGATAAATGAAAAGACAAAGAAAGGAAGGGAAATGAAATTTCAAAAAGGGAAAGGGAAAAAAATTATCTCTGGAAAATCCATCCTTCAGATATGAAGATGAAATACTTCCCCAAACAAAAAGAAATTCATATTCACACATTTCACATCTTGTAAGAAAAGCTGGAAAAAGTTCTTCAGATTAAATAAAACAATACTAATGATACAAAGGGATACAACAGACTGATAAAGGGAAACATAAATAGAAAAATTTTTAAAAACTCATTCCAGAGTCTGGATAGATAGTATAGCAGGAAGGGTGCTTACCTTGAACTCAGCTGATGGTTCAATCCCTGGCACCCCATATGGTCCCCTGGGTTTATCCTAAGCATTGCTAGGTGTGACCCAAAACAATCAGTAAGTTCTGGCCAAAGAATGCATTCCTTCAACCAGCACAAGAAGCTCTGCACAATTACACAGTAACATCATATTAGAATGGAATAACTCTGACAGGGAAAGAAGATATCACCACTAACCAAGATCCTCCATAGCCCTCCCTGGCAGTGGGAGGGGCATAGGCAGTTAATTGGAAAGACTCGCCCCAGAATATGACAGGCACATGGGCAAGCAGTACAGAACCCCACCACATGTCATGGGCAAATATAGTATTCCTGAAGACTAAACTAGCAATAACCACCTACATATATTCTCTGAAAAGAACTTCAGAGAGGAAAATTTGAGAGTATTTGAGGTTCTCAAAGAAACAATGAAATAGACAGCCAATGAAACACAAGATAATATGATAGCATAAATGAGAAAACTGCAAGCAGAAATGACAGAACTAAAAAGTTTGGTGGGTGAAATGATAATTGATTAGAAGGCCTCAGTATCAGAGCATCAGTACCTGAGCACAAAATCAGTCAGCACCAAGGTTATAATGCAGAAAACTTTGAGACAACAGCATATGATGGGGACTGAGGGAGGTAGGCAGGGAGCCTCAAAATATATGAACAACAGATAAAAAAAAAGTTTGGGATAAATTTAAGAAGAAAAACACAAGAATCACTGGGGTCCTGGAGGGCCAGGGAGGCAACCCCAATGAAGAAACATTCAAAGACTTCACTGCTGAGGAATTCCCAGAGCTGAAGAGTCCCCAAAAGTGCCAGCTAAAAGAGATCCAAACAAAATCTCCAAGACACATCTTAAGTAGAACAAATAAAGCCATCGAGAGATAAAATACTTAAAGCAGCAAGATCAAAGAAGGAAATTACATACAAAGATTTACAGAAGATTTATCAAACCTCTGGGCCTGAAGACAATTTTAGTATATAGTGTACCAAAAAAAGACAACAACCAAAAAACTCAATGAAATTAACTCCTCACGAAGTATACTTTGTCCAGCCAGACTATAATTTAGCTCATAAATAACAGCTCAGGAACTTTATAGACTCAAACCACTTTTACAAGACAAACTAATGGGGCTGTTTTTTTAAGACAATATAAATCTCACAAATATACCAAACTTCTACTGAAATGTGGCACAAAACTGCCTAACAGTAATCTCTCTCAATGTCAACCATCTAAATGCACCAACTTAGATACACAGAGTGGAGGATAGATTAGAAAATTGAAACTGACATTCTGCTATCTGAAATAAATGAATTTGAATAGTCAAAGCCAACAGACTAAGAGTCTAATGTTAGAAGACAGCTCTTTAAGCAAATAACTAAAACAGGCAGGGGTAGCCATAAACCATAATGCCAGATAACATTCAGATGCAAAAAACTTATGAGACAGCAGATCATATCTTTTAAAATGTACATTTTATTAATCATGTGTCCATAAATAATTCTGGTGTTTTTGTTGTTGCTGTTGTTGTTATTTTGTGTGGTTTTGGATTTGGGGCCACACCTGGCAATTCTCAGGACTTACTACTGGATCTTCACTCAGGCATTACTCCTAGAGGTAATCAAGAGATCATATGGTATAATAAAAATTATACTTGAGCCATATCAACCAAACTAATATTCTGTAAGGATATATTGGCTTTGAAGCAATAAATTAAGAGAAGTATTTAGGAGATCTATAGAGAAGGAACTTTCTATTCCCAAAAAGCTGAACAGACATTCTTCTCCAGTGCACATGGGACAGTTTTCAAGATAGACCATATACTGAGCCACAAAATATACCTGCATAAAGTCATGAGGATAGAAATCATTATCAACAATCTTCTCAAAGCATGATGACCAACAAAAGGAGACTAAAACAGGCAGGAGGAAGGAAATAAACAAACTTATCATTGTTATTATTATTTGTTACCTATAAACCAATGTTAATGAGTTAGAATTTTTAAAAATCTAAAGGAGTAATGAAACCAAGATCTGGTTCTTTGAAAACATAAACAAGATCAATAAACCACTAGCAAGAGTCACAAAGAAAGATAGAATGAGAAAATCCTCATAAACTTAATCAGAAATTAAAGGGGAGATTTCACAAAAGATACCACAGAAATTTAAAAAATTATCAGAGATTACTTTAAAAATCCTTATGCTACAAAATGAGAGAACTTAGATGAAATGGATAAATTCGTGAATTCCTGTAATCTCCTAGGGCTGAAACAGGAAGATTTGTATTGTAATACCTGAACAAACCTATCACTATTGAAGAAATCAAATTGCAATCAAAAGTCTCCTCCAAAACAAAAGTTCGGACCCAGATGGATATTCTAGGGCTTATTTCAAACCTTTAAAGAAAGGATGCAATGATGAATTAACATAGTTAATCAATGTAATACTATATCAATAAGCACTGCACTGTAGCACTGTCCTGCCATTGTTTATCAATTTGCTCGAGCGGGTACCAACAATATGTTCATTGTGAGACTTGTTGTTACTGTTTTTGGCATATTGAATATGCCATGGGGAGCTTGCCAGGCTCTGCCATGAGCATACCAATAAGAAAAATTGAAATCATATGATCATATCAAACACTTGACATATCAGAAGGCACTTGACAAGATCCTGCACCTACTCATGACAAAAAAAAGAATTCTCAAAAAAAAAAATGAAATTAAAGGAGCTTTCCTCAACATAGTCAAAACCATTTACCACAAGCCCACAGCAAATGAAACTCTATGGAGAAAACTAAAAGCTTTCCCTCTAAGACCAGGCACTAGTCAAGATTGCCCACTCTCACCAATTCTATTTAATATAATATTGCATGTACTTGCCAAAGCAATTATACAACAGAAAGATATTAAAGGCATTCTGATTGGAAAGAAAGAAATCAATCTCTCGCTATTTGTGGATGGCATGATACTATATTTAGAAAGTCTTAAAAACGCTAATAAAAACCAACTAGAAACAGCATATTCGTATGGTAAAGTGGCATGCTACAAAATTACAGCAAAAATCCATAGTTTTCTATATACAGATAATAAAAAAGAAGACAGTTATTAAAAAATAATCTCATTCACAATTGTGCCTCAGAAATCAAGTGAAGAGGTATCATCAGCTTAACTAAAGAGGTGAAAGACCTATACAAATAAAACTACAGAACATTACTTAAAGAAATAAAATAGGATATAAGGAAAATAGAAACATATCCCTTACTCATGGGTTTGGAGGATTAGCATCATCAAAACGGCAATAATGATCAAAAAATTATATAGATTCAACACATTTCCTATAAGAATACCCATGAATTTTTTCAAAGGAATTGATCAAACACTTCTGAAATTCATATGGAATAATGAATAACTCCTCACACCCAAACAGCAAAAGCAACCTTGGAAATAGAAGATGGGAGGCATTACTTACCTCAACTTCAAACTGCACTACAAAGCAGCTGCAATTGAAACAGCATGGTACTGAACAGATTGGTGGAATAAAATTGAAAATCCTGAGACAGACTCTCAGGTATATAGCTAATTAATCTTTAATAAAATTTAAAAAATATGAAATGAAGCAAAGAAAGCTTTTCAATAAGTGATGTTGGTAAAACTGGCTGGCCAACTGAAAAAAAAAATAACTCAGGTCTCTTCCTAACTTCATGCACAAAAATCAAACCAAAATGGATTAAAGACCTCAAAATCATACCTGATCAATAAATTACATAGAGGAAAATACAAATACAAATACAACCCACAGACTGTGAGAAATTATATGCCCATCACTAATCTGGTAAAAGGTTAATATTCAAGATACATTAAGCTACATGTAGAACTTTACCAGAAAAACACATCAAACCCCATCAAAAAATGGGGAGAAGATATGAACAGAATTGCTCTCAAAAAAGAAATACAAATGGCCAAAAGTCATGTAATAAAATTCTCTACATTACTAGTCATCAGGGAAATGTCAATCAAGACAATAGTGAGATATCACCTCAAACCGAAGAAACTGGTGCTTATCATTAAGAACAACAATAATGTTAGTGTAGATGCAGGAAAAATGGGACCCTCATTAAACTCTTGGGGGGAAGGTGACTGGTTCAGACATTTTGGAAAACAACATGAACATTCCTCATAAAATGAGGAATTGAGCTTTCATGGACCCTAGCAATTCCACTCATGGAAATATATACCTGAAGGGCTCAAAACAATGCAGAAAAGACATCTGCACTATGTTCATTGCAGCACTATTCACAATAGCCAAAATATGGAAACAACCCAAGCGCCCAAGAGCAGTTCACTGGAAAAAGAGGTTATGGTACATATAAACAATGGAATACTATGCAGTCCTTAGAAAAGATAAAGTCATGAAATTTTCTGATACCTGAATATATCTGAAGAGTATAATGCTTAATGAAATGAGTCAGAGGGAGAGGGACAGACACAGAATGATCGCACACATTTGTGGAGAATAATGCCCAAAGACAACAGAAATGAAAAGCAGGAAAACGGTTCTTTCATAGGAAGTTTGCCACAGTGGGGAGGATGGGGTTTAGGATAGGGAAGGGACCACTACGACAATAATAGGGGGAAGAGGGTCACTCCATATGTGAACTGGGTGCTGAAAGGAGGTAACATGATATGCATGATACTCTTTCAGTAACAATATTGTAAACCACAGTATCTAAAAAGATAAAGTAAAAAGTTCCTGCCATAGAAATGGGTGAGGGCATGGGAGGGAATCAGGGACATTTCTGGAGGGGAAGGCACACTTGTGAAGTGATGGGCACACTAATATTGTAAGCCTGAACTTTAACCATGAATAACTTTGTAACTTTGTAATTCACAGTGATTCAATATTTTTTTAATTTTAAAACTATTTTGCTTCAAAATTAGTAGTAAACTCATCTCAAAAATAAAATAGTAATTAATTTCTCTTGTTTCCCTCAAGAGAAAAAATATCCTACCACAGAACACTAAACTGCAGTCTGGAAGATCTCCAAGTCACAACATAGACAAAGAATGATAGAGAAATTGAGTAATTTACCTGCATTGATGGATGAGGATAATCTGGGGAAGAATCAAAGCACACCAGCGCTTTCTAAACTCCTTGAAGAAAACTTCAAAACAACAATACTAATGATGCCTATTAAAATGAAGAAATTAGTGGAATATAATTTCAATTTTCAAATTTCAAATTTCAATTAGGAGACAGAGAAAATATTTAAAAAATCCAAACAGAACTCATTCAGCTAAAGACTGAAGTAGCTGAACTAAAATATACAGCATAAAGTATCCCGAGAAAAATAACAGATATTTAGGACATAGCTTAAACTAAAGAAAAACATCAAAAAGGAATTAATGAGGAAAAAATATTAATTTTATGGGCCAGTATCAAGAATAACATTATAGTTTAATGAAAGAGGAAAGAAAATAGGGAACTGTTTATTATATGAAGAACTAATAAAGTCAAATGCAATAACCCAGAATGTCTATTCCTAGATAGTCATTACCCAGAAGTAATAAAAATATAGGTAGACACAAAGACATAGATATTTATACCAGCTTTGTTTAAAGTAGCTTCAGAATAGAACAGTATGAATATCCCTTGATAGTTTGATAACTATGTAAAATTTTAATTTATATATAAAATATTATATTTATATATTATATATCAAGCAATGAAAGGAAAGAGCAATGCTATATGATTTCATCTACATTAATCTCTTTGTTTGTTTGTTTGTTTGTGGGCCACACCCAGCAGTACTTAGGGATTACCCCTGACTCTGCATTAAGAGATTACTCCTGGTGGGACACACATGGGTGCTGGAGATTGAACCTAGATTAGTCCTATGTAAGGCAAGAACTCTACACTCTGTACTCAAGACCCGCATTAATCTCTTAAATAGACAAACAAAAACTATACTCCCGTTGTTCATCAATTTGCTTGAGCGGGCCCAGTAACATCTCCATTTTTTTGAGACTTGTTGTTACTGTGTTTGGCATATTGAATATGTCACGGGTAGCTTGCCAGGCTTTAACATGCAGGCAAGATACTCTCAGCAGCTTTCCGGGCTCTCCGAGAGGGGCAGAGGAATCGAACCCGGCTCGGCCAGGCTGACTGCGTGCAAGGCAAACGCCCTACCGCTGTGCTATCGCAAAGAGACATAGCATATAATTATTTGTAATAAGTAGACAGCCTAGGGCCACAGATGTTGAAGAATTTTCTGAAAATAAATATATTTTAATAGTGAAATTTTTTAAATTTTATTTTATTTTTATGAAGTAGTTCACAAAATTTGATTACATTTAATATTTGAACACCAATCCCACCACCATTACACCTTCCTACCACCATATTTCAGATGTTTCCATCCAGAATCCCAGCCCCTGCCCTCAAAGCAGAACTGAAATTATTTATTTTGTATTGTCTGTTATGAATAATCTGCTAAAAATTATCCCAAAAATGTTTCTTAGAGGAAAGTGTGTGAAGATTGTTGTATTTCACCCAGGAGCCATTAAGCCCTTCTATAAAAGATTTCAAACATGTTGTTAAAGGTTGAGCCTTTTGTGCACTATTAGATAGATAGATGATAGACAGATAGATAGATGGATAGATAGATAGATAGATAGATAGATAGATAGATAGATAGATAGAGTGATATTGCTCCAGCCCAAAGAATTTACTAGGGTATTTGTTGTTAGTTGAGCCTTCTGGGCTGGTATTTGTTGCTGTTGTTGTTGTTGTTGTTGTTTTAGGTCACAACCCAGCAATGCACAGGGGTTACTCCTGGCTTTTCACTCAGGAATTACTCCTGGCAGCTCTCAGGGAACTTATGGGATGCTGGGAATCGAACCCTGGTCAGCCACGGGCAAGGCAAATGCCTACTTACTGTTCTACTGTTCTAGCCCCCTTTAAAGACAACCTTCAACTTTAAACCCCACAAAATGTGGTACATTATTCTTGAATATGAGTGGTGTAAAGTATGCATTTGTGGCCATACGGTCTAGGGATAGGTCCATGCATGAGTGAAGCTTGACCCAGACATGTGGAGAAGAGGGGCAGTAAGCATAGTGGCAGTTGAGTTCTGAAGGTTTTTGGCTTCAGTGGCTCGATCTGTTGGGGTGGGCAGGTTCCTCAACCAACACTCTCTGGGCTGCCCCAAGTGAAACATCCTGGCACAGGGTCTGGAGGCATGGCTATGCCATGCTGTGCTCTCTTCTGAGATCTATTGGGCGAGTCTCTGGATTATGGCAGTTGAGATTATATGGCGCCAGCCAGAGGTAGCTTGTAGGGGTGACTGCCAAGTTGCCAGAAAAAGGGGGAGGTAGGGGGGAGGTCACTCATTCCAGGTTCTGTTGAACTTGGAGTTTCCATCACACGTCAATAAGGAAATTTTTCATATGAACAGAGCATTCCATAAACTTTACCAAGAATGTGCATTGTATAGTATCCAAATTATACACCAACAACATTTAAAAGTCAAGAATCAACAAATATAAAAGACACTAATCTCATCACCTTATCAGAGAAGTAATAAAATTTAAAGAAGAGCAACAAACTATCATAGTAAATCCCTTTCAAGATGCAGGAAAATATCAAATTAATGCAAATCACTGGACTGGAGCAATAGCACAGCAGGTAAGGCGTTTGCCTTGCAAGCGGCCAATATGGCCGACCTGAGTTTGATTCCTCCACCCCTCTCGGAGAGCCCGGCAAGATACTCTCCGTACGGAGAGTATCTTGCCCGCACGGCAGAGCCTGGCAAGCTCCCCCGTGACGTATTCGATATGCCAAACACAGTAACAACAAGTCTTACAATGGAGATGTTACTGGGCCCACTCTAGCAAATCATTGAATAACAGGAGGACCATGACCATGACACTTTGTAACAAGACCAAATACAGACTAGGTGGAAATATTCCAAAATAAAGAAAACTAAAGAGGCCAAGAATAATAAGTCACAACTTGATTCTACTAACGAGGACTTTATCTGCAGACTATTTGAGGTTTATTAGCATTATGAATATGCTTGCTTTTATTTAATTTATTAACAATTTAGAAAATTTTGCATAAAGTTTAGTGTTATAATTTCTTTTATGGAAGGAGGAGGAGAACAGGACCAGGGATTAACCCCAGGGTCTTGCATATGCTCTACCATTCGAGACACAACTCAGGCTGAATTTGTAATTTCTTAGGAAAAATTGTATTATCTGGTAAATTTGAGAAGCACATAGAATTAATGAAAAAACATTGTTTCCCTCTGGCTAATTTTGGAGTTTATTTCTCAATTTTTGTTTAAAATTTTGCTGTCTTGTAACTAAGGACATTATGATTATTACTGCTATTAAAAATAAAATATTACTTGGATAGAAAAATACCTTACAAATAGAATCCAATTTGAATTAAAAGTACTTAAATGTTAAATAGTTATATGTTATATATTAAGGTAGACCTTAAAATGGAATACAGTAATTATTTTATTAAAAATATGTAATGGGGACCAGAGAAATAATAAAGCAGGTAGGCCCTTTACAAATAAATATATAACAAAGTGCTCTTTGGCACAGAAACAGTAAATTTTCATTTTCTTTAGAGCAAAGCAAAAGCCATTTTCATAAAAAGTAGCAGGGAGAGAGGATTTCTCTATGACTATTTTTTGCGGTATGAATTGAAAGTCTAGTCGATGCAACAAATAAGAAAAATAAATTTAATAATTGAGAGAAATCATCAGTTTGCCAATTTGATAAGAAACTTCTTGCAGGGAAAATCCAATTATATTTATTGAAGAACAACTATGAGCTACATAAATTGCAAATTTTAAGGTTAACATGTCAAATCAACTGCTTTCTTATTATAGAAATATTAAAATGAAAAGAATTTCATTCACTCATGTTTGAGGTAAAAAGAAACAGTACTAAAATATACAAAACCAATCTATAACTAACCTGTGGATTTAGATCACAGAAATGAGGGTATAAAGGAAAAAGGGATCTATTAGACTATCTGGGACAGATACTGACCCTTGGTGGTGGGCCTTGTATGACAACATGCTTTCAAAGAGAAGTGAAAAAAAATGGGCACTGGTGGAGGGATGGGTGTTTGATCACTGTACAATTGAAACCCAAGCACAAAAATGTATAAGTCTATTACTCTACCTCATGGTATTTCACTAACAAAAATTTAAAAAAAATGTAAATGATGGAGAATGGGCACTGGTGGAGGGATGGGTACTGAATCATTGTATAAATGAAACCCAAGCACAAAAATTTGTAAGTCTTCAACTGTACCTCATGGTGTTTCACTAATAATTTTTTTTAAAAAAAATTTTAAAAATTAAAAAATAAAGGACTCCTGAGACATAAACAGTAAGGTGAACCAACGTCACCTAAACAAAGAAAGTTAGAAGAACATACTTGTAAAGAATAATTCAGCAAAAGATTTTTACAGGCACTATGAATTTTAAGATTTTCTTTGTTATTTTTTATGAAAAAAAATTGGCTTACAAGACTACATGTTTTAGGGGTACAATTTTACACTTTAAAATGTTACCACACCACACCCATCACCTCAGTTACCAATATTCCTCTACTCATTTGAGTCTCCTTTAACTTTTCAACCATTTTTCCCTCCCTTCCTTAGCCAGAATCTACGAAAAGTTTAGTTTTAAAAAAGAGGAGTGTGGTGTCAAAAAATGATTTTAAAGCCACAAACTCCCATTATATAAACCTAATATGACACACACAAAATCTATGTAAATAAAATTACAAACTCTACAAAAGAATAAAACAAATACACAGTAAAATATTTCATGTTGCTTAGAAAAATTTTAGCATTATAAACATATCAGTTCTTCATGAATATACAAATTTGATGCTATCAATATCTAAAATTCCAACATTCTTTTAAAATGAAAGATTTTGGGACCAAAGCAATAACATAGTGGATATGGCTTTTCCTTTACACACAGCTGTCTAGGATTTGATTTCCCAGAATCTCATATGGTCAACAAAGTACTTCCAAAAGTGATCCCTGACACCGAGCCAGGAGGAATCCCTGAGCACATTCAGGTGTATCTCAAATAATAATTTAAAAAAAGGTAAAACAAAATAAATGGAGAAATCAAATTTCATATAGAAGAGAAAATGTATCAAATTTGCTAAGGAAATTTCTATGAAATATTAGAATTGTGGGAGTCAGAGAGAAAAGGGACTAAGGCACTTACCAGTCATATAGTCTACCTGGGTTCAATTCCCAATACTGCATAGTTACCCCAAGCACTTTCCAGAGTAATCCCTGAGCACAGAGCCAGGAGTAAAACCTGAGCACCTGCAGGTGTAACTCCCAACCCCCAAAGAAATTAGATTCATGATTCTGTTAATCACATGGGCAACAATGGGCAATTAAGTTGCTCTGAGATGGGCTTGGCTGCTCACAGAAGGACTTGGTAGCTGCTCTCACTCATGTTTCACAGCACAGTCTGTTGGCATAACAACTTTGCTTAGATAATGAGTCTATCACCCTGTACATTCACATGAGAGCACAGGTATTGGAAATAATGAATGAAGCATCCCACACAAAATGTTGAAACATTTGAAAAATACCTCTTACACATTCCATTAGTCACTAGTCATAAAAGTAGCAGAAGAAGATGGAAAATTAGGTTTTATATCTTGAAGAGAATATGTACAAAAATCCATCATAAAATAAAGTGATTTTGAGCTAGAAAGTACAGAGATGAAGGTATTTGCCTTGCATTTTTCCAACCTAGTTTGATCCTGGCATCAAATATGATCTCCCAAACACCACCAGTAATCATTTATAAGCACAGAGCCAGGAGCACTGCGAGGTATGCTGTATCCCACACCCCACCAAAAAAAGGTCCCCAAAAAGTTCTTTCTTAATTTAATAGTTGTGTGTATTATTATCAACCTTTTTATTCTAATTCCTTTTTATTGTGTCTTTTATTTTTAGACATTGGGGGAAAAAAACATTCCCAGCCTTTTTGTTTTTATGACTCAGAATTTTAGTCCAGGAAATGTGCACAAAAAATTTGCAGGTGCTACCTCTCTAGCTTCCATTTTCATTTTCTCCTCCCTTAAATATGAGCCCAAAATATGAAATTATAGAAGCCATCTGACAATAATATGCAAGCATTAAAGCAGTAAGCTACATGCTAAATATAATGGATCAGAAAAAGTGAAAAGTACTTAAGGGTTTCTGATGAAAACAAATCCCTGTACCAGCTCCATACCTCAAACTTCTTGTTATATATTAAGGCAAGAGTCTATTTGCTTAAATCAGAGTTTATCATACTTTTCTCCTATTACTTTCTAAATATAATCCTGCCAAATCTTTACTAATCCTTGTCAAACCCAGAAGGTAAAAAATGTCAGCGGAATGAACTGCATCTCCAAAGAATTTAAAGCTTCTGGATAACATGTCACCATAAATGTAAAAGGCAAGTGAAAGTGAGAAAGAAAATAATACAAGACTGAGAACCAAATATTAATAAACATTTGTAAAAGTCAACCAAAAATGCATATAGCCAACCTATAAGAAAAAAATTAAATGAATAAAGTGAATTTATAGTAGAATTATAAGTGATCATGATTATTTGTCAATTTTGCTAACTGCCATAGTCCTGACATACAGTGTAGAGAACAAATAATTATCAATAAATGGAGATAAATAAAAGTTATTTGAATAGATAGCCAACAGTAACGGTAAACTGTGAGTAAAAGCAAGTTTTTGTTTTGTATGTTTCGTTGGTTGGTAGGTTTGTTGATTGTTTAATGGGTCACAACCAGGAATGTTCAAGGGCTATTCTTGGCTCTGTGCTAGGAGTCACTCCTGGTGATGCTCAGAGAGCCATATCCAGTGCAGGGCCACACACAAGGCAAACTCAACTGCCTTTCTGGCCCCTAGTTGGAAGCTGTTGTTTTAGCCAGTCTTGTTCTGTTAACGTTCCTTCAAAATATAGATGAAATAAACTCGATGTATAGCATAGATACATCATTTTAATGAAAATGATCTCTCAAAAAAATCACTTAACTTAATCACTTAACTTCCCGTTTGCAGGTACTACCTCTCTAGCTTCCAACGACTTCCAAAAGTGATCCCTGAGCACAGAGCCAGGAGGAATCCCTGAGCACATTCAGGTGAATCTCAAATAGTCGTTGATTTGCTCGAGCGGGTGCCAGTAATGTCTCCATTTGTCCCTGTGGCGTGCTAGTGTAGCCCAATGGCAACTGTTCGCTCTGGGAACATGAAGAGCCTCAAACCGATCGTTCATAATCTTGATGAAGAAGTCTGACCATCTGGTAGGTGGGCAGCCACATGGTCTTTTGACATCCCGTGGAAACCAGTCGGTAACAGCTCTAGTCCAGCGGTCGTCTTTAAACCTCATTACGTGACCAGCCCATCTGATTTTTGACACCTTGGCAAACGAGACAGCTTCCCTGATTCTTGATCGTCGACGGATGTCAGAACTCCGGATTCTTTCTCTCATTTGAGTGAAACGTGATATTCCAAGCATAGCTCTTTCAATTCCCTTTGGGAGACCCGAATAGCATTCTCATCCTGTTTACGTAGGGCCCAGGTCTCTGAGGCATATGTTAATGCAGGAAGAACAGTGGAATCAAAGAGATGTGCCCAGAGCCAGAGGTTCTTCATCTTCTTAGCTATTTCTTCGTCATTCTTGAAGGTGTTCCAAGCCGCTCTCTTCCTCCTGCGCAGCTCGGGTGCCAGGTCATTTGTCATGTTGACCTCTCGACCTAGGTACACATAGCTGTTGCATTCAGAGATGGTTGTTTCGTTGAGAGCGAATGGGGCATCAGGAACGAGGCTGTTTCTCATAAACATTGTCTTCATAAGATTCAGCTGTAGTCCTACCTTTCCACACTCACGGTCAAAGTCAGCCAGCATTTGTGCTGCTTGGCTGATGTTTGGTGTTATTAAAACAATGTCATCAGCAAAGCGGAGGTGGTGTAGTTGCCGACCATCTATCTTCACTCCCATTCCTTCCCATTCCAGTCATCGCATGATGTTCTCGAGGGTGGCACTGAAGAGTTTCGGTGAAATGGTATCACCCTGCCGAACCCCTCTCTTGACATGGATGATTACTTCTTTGTAGAATAATGAGATCCTGGTAGTGAATCCGCAATACAGCTCACGGAGGATCTTGATGTATTGGGCTTGAATGCCCAGATTGGCTTGGGCTTCAATGACCGCTTCTGTCTCAACAGAATCAAAGGCCTTCTTTAAATCAATGAACGTTAAACAGAACGGCATCTTGAATTCCCGAGAAACCTCAGTGAGCTTGGTTATCATGTGGATATGGTCGATGGTGCTGAATCCTTTGTGGAACCTGGCTTGCTCACATGGTTGACCTTCATCTAGTGTTCTGCCAATCCTATTTAGGATGACTCGAGTGAACAACTTGTAGATGACAGACAATAGACAGATCGGGCGATAGTTGCCAATGTCATGGATGTCTCTCTTCTTGGACAGTAGTACAGTCCTGCTGGTTTTCCATTGGAATGGAACCTTCCATTCAGACAGGTTGCGTGTGAAGAGCCGAGCCAGTGTATTGATGAGTACTGACGGCAGGTTCTTCAGGTGTTCAGATCTGACCTTGTCTGGGCGGGGTGCTGTTTGTTTCTTTACCGACAAAATGGCGTGTCGGATTTCGGAAGGGAGAACGTTGGGAACGACATATCCATCCTGTGGAATTTGGTATGTCTGCAAGTGGACATGGCTATCCAAGAGATTTGAGTAGAAGTCATGGATAATCTTTTCCATTGCTGTTCTGGAGGATGTGATGGATCCATCAGGACGTCGGAGGGCAGTCATCTTGGTCTTGTAGTTGGTGAAGGACAGGCGGGCGTTACAAATACTTTTCCCGGCTTCTGCCACATCTACCAGTACTTCTGCTCTTCTCTCTTTGAGGTCTTCCTTGATCGCATCTCTGCACTGCTTTGCGAGCTCAGACGTTAGCTTGCGGTTGCCTGAAGCATGCGCCAAACCACGTTGGTGAATAAGCTCAAGAGTTTTCGAAGATAGGCAAACTATTTTTATGTGTGTGGAACAGACAAAGCCAGAGAAAGCACTTAACCACACAAGAAAAGGTGATTTTATCTACTCTTTAGAAGTAAAATTATGTATTTATTTAAAGACTTGACTACAAGAAAAAAATACGTAAGCAGGTAATTTACAACACATATTTTAAAAATACATCCAGTACATAAAAGAATTCCTAAAATAAATGAGGAACAACAAATTCAGTTTTAAAATGTGCAAAAAACAACAGAGAGCCAGAGAGATAGTACAGCATATAGGGTATTTGCCTTGCACACGGCCAACCCTGGTTCAGTCCCCGGAATTTTATATGGTCCCCCAAGTACCACCAGGACTAATTCGTTAAATACTGAGTGCAGAACCAGGAGTAACCCCTGAGCATCGCTGGATGTGGCCCAAAAAGCAAAAAAATAATAATTATAATAAAAAAACAGCAACAAAATACAATTTCTAGCTGGCCAATGAAGTGTTCAAAAACATTACTCTTCAGAGAAGTACAATGAACTACCTCCACAGACAGATTCAAAATGTCTAAAAAACTAAAGAATCAATGGCATTAGTTGATAAGAAAATTAAGCAATTGGAATATATGATTGACATAAATGTGAGCTGGTTTAAACACTGGGAAATTAATACCTTCAAAAGCTAAAGATCTTATAAGAATTGAAACAAATGGGGCCAAAGAGATAGTACAGGGGTTAAGCACATACCCTTCCTTGGACCCTCACATAGAGCCACTAGCCACAGGGCCAAGACTCACAAGGAGGGATCCCCAAATCTTCTGAATACTGCTTGAGAGATCCCCCAAAGAAGAATTAGGGCAAAGAGCCTCTTAAAAAATAAACTATATGCAGGAGAAACTGATATTATAGCACTTGTCTAAATGGGGTCAGTGGGGGCTTCTACTCAAGTACTGGAAGAAGCACTAAAAGGGAGCATCTGCATGCTGACTCCCCAAAAGAGGTCTGTACAGCAGTTTTGACCTAATACAGAATTGACACGCATGGGTCTAGTCTGGCAACTTCCTTGTTTGTTGCAAGAAGTTGATGCAGTTGGATACAGAGACTTTGAGTAAGACCTAGAGATGGTGGCGCCCAACTGGGGTTTAGTGTACAGGATTGGCACCAGATCCTACAGGTTGAGATCCATGCATGGCACACAGCGATTCTAAGATGGAAGAGCTGTTCATTAGCCACTCTAGAAGGCCCTTAATGGGTACTTTGCAAGCCCAAGATTAGGAGCTCTCTTCCACCTTGTGGAGGCAGGTTTGTAGTGAAAGGGCCTACTATCTTGCACTGAAGAATTTGTAGGCTGGACAGTCTTGTAGTGCCCATTTGTAAGAAATTTGTTTAACTGGTTCTGAGGAATTTGCAGGGTGGGTTTCTTGATGGAGACCAAGGCCAAACTCAGTCCTTATTCCTTTTCAGCTTTGTATAGGATCTTAAACATTATGTTGAATTCATCAGAGAAGACACTTGAGGTTTATTATCTAGTGAACTAAAGTGAACAGTCATAAAAGCTAGAGATACAGTAGAGGGATTAAGGTACTTGCCAGCATATAGCTGACCTCGGTTTGATCCCCAGAAACACACATGCTGCCGTGAGCACTACCAGGATAGATCCCTGAGCACAAAGCTAGGAGTAAGCCCTGAACAATGCCAGAATCAAACACAAGTATACAAGCACTGTAGCACTGTTCTCCAATTTTTCATCCATTTGCTCGAGTGGGCACTAGTAACATCTCCATTATGAGACTTGTTGTTACTGTTTTTGGCATATCAAATACGCCACAGGGAGCTTGCCAGTCTCTGCTATGCGGACGAGATACTCCTGGTTACTTGCCAGGCTCTCCGAGAGGGGCGGAAGAATTGAACCCGGGTTGGCCAGGTTGGCCATCGGTCATGGTCACCGTCCTCCCGTTGTTCATCGATTTGCTCTAGCGGGCCCAGTAACATCTCCATTGTGACATTTGTTACTGTGTTTGGCATATCAAATACCTCACGGGGAGCTTGCCAGGCTTTGCCATATAGGCGAGATACTCTCAGTAGCTTGCCGGGCTCTCCGAGAGGGGCGGAGGAATCGAACTCGGGTCAGCCATGTTGGCTTTGTGCAAGGCAAACGCCCTACCGCTCTGTTATCGCTCTAGTACACAAGTATACAAACAAAACATTTATAATAAATAATAAACTGGATTCCTTCCAAGTGATTTTATTGGGTTCTGTCCCAAGGTCTAACAAAAGTAGGTTTATGTGTTCGATTTCATTAATTTCACTCCCCACACCCACATGCAATTGTGCGCACCCCCAGTTCCCACATACACATACACAGCACTCTCCAAAACATCAAAATAATGCCAAGCATGGTGGTAAAATACTTCTTTACCTCCTTGATGACTTCTCTGAATTCTGCAGAGCCTAATTTAACTTTTTGATGACTATATCTATTGCAAATGTTTCTCTGGGTAGAACATCCCTTGCTATGAAAATCTTTTTGGATCCTATTAATGTTAGCCAAAGTAGGTATTTTTGAAGTCAAAATTTTACATGCCCGATTTAATTTAGCTTAATTGAACCCAATGATTGAAACTTAAATTTGCTGGACATATATTCATAAATGTGTTTGGTAATAATCCAGAACCAGGAATTGAAAACTGCAATTTATTTAGATTGCATGGTCAAGAATGGGATTATATCATTTCTAAATAACAACTTCAGAATGCAGCAATCTTTATTACATAGTTCTGAACTGATGGCTTATTTTATTCTGGGAGAGGAGAGGATGGAAGGGAAGGAAATGTTTATTGATGCAAGCCTATTTTTTTCACAAGCCAGGTCAGTGAAAGAACAAGGATTGTCCATGTTAGATGTTGTGCCAACTCATTGTATATAAAAATTTCAACTTTTCAGTTGTGAAAAAAGGAGACATTTGATAATAATAGAGAAAGGCTTTGAAGTTATGGCCCTTACTTTTTTAGTAGAAAGTTAAAAATAATCTACAATAATCTTTCCAATATTTCATAATTTAGCTGATTTGTCCGTTTAACTAACTCAAGCATTGTGGTAGAAATGAGTAATAGAAAATAAGGGTCAAGCAATCTCTAACCAAGGACATGACTTTTCTTTTAACAAAGATGCAGAATTATGCAATTAAAAAAAACCACATAATTTCCAAATGAATTTATCTATAGTTACTTTAAGCCATGGATGGCAACATCAGTTGCAAAATAAATCAGGTACTTTTGGAAAATTGTCAATCTGTTATAATGACATTGCTTATTTCAAATGAGGGTGATTACAAACTCAAAAAAATCCTGTAAACTTCCTGAAGATTAATGGACAGACTCTTTTTTTTTTGTGCCTGAGGCAAAGATACATTCACAGAAATGTCCAGGATTCCTTTAAATCCCAGAGAGCTATTTTCTGAGAAGTGATGGGACACTTGAATCTGCATCTCCTCTCTCTCCTCCCCGCCCTACAAAAGCAATCTTTGATGTGCTCCCAGCCATACAGGTTTAGAAGTTCTCAGGCTGCCTCGGGCCACCCCTCCCCCCAAACATCTGATTTGTTTGTGTCTTGCTCTCCCAGCTATTTCACTTTGTGTTGAGCCCTCCCTGAGCAGTGGTTTCCTTAGCAACAGGATTGCCCTTTTAGAGGCTCAAACTCTGACAGCAGTTTATGAGTTCTTCCCAGCCTCCTCGCTGCTTCCTTCTCTGCCTGCCTCACGAATGCTGAAAGGTTAAAAATAAAGTCGCCTGTTGTTTAATGATTTTTTTTTTCAAACAAAAGGCATGAGGCGGCAATAAATTCGGAAAATACATTTGAACTGGGTTGTCGTGCGAGTATCAGAATTTAAAGTTGTGTTAAAAAATTTTAAAAAAAAACCAATTTTCTGAAAATATGGGGAAATGAGAAGTAGAAGGAGAGACTTGAACCTGGAGGGCTGGCCACAGGGAATAGCACAGAGTTAATACTCAGGGTGAGCTTGTGGGGAAATAATATTTTGCCTTCTGACATTTTAAAGTCTTTGATTTAGAATAAAAGAGGTTGACAATCAGAGCGAGACCTGACTTCAGAATCACTTCTGAAAATATGGTTTCTTTGCCTTAGACTCAAATTCATTATTTTACTTTTGCGGGAGATGGGAGTGGGGAGATGTTTGAAATTGCGGAGGGGGAGCAAATTTCCTAGTGCTCGGGGTTTTTTCTTGGCTCTTTGCTCCTAGGATTATTTCTGGAGATCATCAGGGAACCCCCTATGGGTTCTGAGGACAAACTCTAGTCGGCCACTTGCAAGTCAAGTGCCCTCACTATACTATCTCTCAAGTCTTAAACTTTCTTTTTAATTGAGGTTTAATTGACATATAACTCTATATTATTTTCCGGCGCGCAACATAGTGATTTGGTATATGTATATATATTGGAAAGTGGTCATCACAACACCTACCACACATAATGACAATCGTCTTTCTACTGAGAACTATTGATATCTGCTCTAGAAATTTTTAACTACATTTTTAACTACACATTATTATATTCTCAGGAATCTTTTTCAAGTACATAATTTTTTTAACCACCTACACCTATCTTGTCCACTCTCTATCCTCTAAAATTCATTTTGTTGATACAAACATTAGGGATTTTTAAACCACAATAAAAGTAATAAGAAGTCATTTGCTAAATTTATTAACATGAAAAGCCTGGAGACCATTCTGTGCTGATGAATTAGTACTGTTTCTTTGTATGGGCTTACAATCTATCCATTTAGTCATTAAATATTCATTAAGGGTCTACTATGTGCCAGGCAGTTTTTTCAATTTTGGCCATCACTAGACAAAACATAATTTTTAAAAAGTATTTCCTTAATAGTGTTTAAATTAAAATTATTGTAAATGTTTCATCAAGTTAATGATTGCAGTTATGCACTTCTCTTTCATTACATTTTCAATTTATTTATTCATTTAATTATTACAGTTTACCATGTAACGGTGTAGGAAGGTAGACAGGGAAGGGCTCCCATGGCAATGGAATTTCTTGGGAAGTATTAAGGCTGTCAGGACCCACCTTGAGGACACAGGAACTAAACTCTGATAAGACCCATACCTGGCCCCAGAGACCCAGAGAAGGCTAGACGCTTCCTCCCTCCCCACTGGCCCCAAGAGAAGCTTCATAAGAACAAAGGCGAGGAAAGAAATATCGAAGAAGACGATCAATCAATCCCAACTTTACCACCTTGACCACCACCCTAGCAACAAACTCTTACCTAGGCAGAAGCCCTACCTGGGGCAGCTTGGGAAAAACCCTATAAAAACCAACTTGAACAAAGGAAGCATGAGCGTATGCTGCCCGACCTGCAGGCTATTGTGTCCACATGGCCAAGCACATGTGTTGCCTACATCTCCCCTCTTGAGATGTGTACTGAGGCTTTCTCTAACTTTGGAGAAAACCATGTTCTCTCTTGAGAGTGTTACTTTCTCTTTCTCTCTCCTCCCTCTTTTTCCTTCCTCAGGAAAGCCTCCAAATAAAATCTATTTTTATCTCTCTTCTTGTCTCCTACATAAATTCTTTTCTGTGAGAAAGACAAGGACCTGAAAGGTATGGGTAAGGCCTGTGACTTTCTTTTCCTGCAAAGAGCAATTCCTCACTCCAGTCTGAGTCCACAGCTCCTTGAGAAATCAGCGGGTGGGGGTTAAGTCCCTTGCTGAGGACATGTGGATATCAGGTGTGTCTTGACAGCTACCTAGTGGGGCTGACGGGACTCATGGCTCATGCCGAGAAAGAGTTCATAGCAGACCCCAGCTGTTCAGAGGTGGATGGGAAGAAAGTAGCCATCCCTCCTCTCTGCTTCACATAAGTCACTCTCTCAGGGGTAGCCCACCAGCCTCATAACCACAAAAATCCTTAAAACAGATAGTTCTCCCTTTTTAAGAAAACAGCAATAGCATGCCCTTACTTAACTCAATTTGTATTTCACTTGCAAGGGTGGGAATAAATGTAAGAAAACAAATAAACTACCCTAATGAAGCAAAGTTATTTTATATTTATAAGTGCTATAAAATATAAAACAATAGTATTATTTATAGGACACCATGTTGAACCTAATATTCATATGACCTTTTTTCTATTTTTGCTTTTTTGGGTCACATCCGGTGATGCACAGAGGTTACTCCTGGCTTTGCACACAGGAACTACTCCTGGCAGTGCTCAGAGGACCATATGGGATGCTGGGAATCGAACACGGGTCGGCCACATGCAAGGCAAACACATTACCTGCTCCATCCCATATGTCTATTTTATTTTTTATCATTTTTTTATTAGTGAAACATCATGACGTACAGTTATGTCTATTTTTTAAAACCCAAAGTTTATATATTTTATAACTGGAAGTGTGTACCTTGACTATAGTTGCATATTTGAAAATGATTTAGAAGAATAAATTTAAAATTCACAACTAATAAAACAATTATAACTATAAAACAATTATGGATGGGGACAGATGGTAACTAGGCTTATTGTGGCATTTTATTAAACAGATTAGACACTTTGAAATATATACAATTTTGAAATGTATATCTATGTATATAATTAAATACCAGTAAAATTCATTATACTGAACATCTGAAACTAATTGTATATGTCAATTACTCTTTAGCAATAAGAAAAATTAAGATAGTATTAGAGAAATAATAGTAGAACTTTGGAGGCAGTTTATCTATTAGGTTAAGATGATTAGAGAAAGCATGTTTGATAAACTTATATTTAGCTAAAATCTGAAAAAAAAAAATCCACCAGTGTCTTGGCAGGTAACCAGAGTCCTGTAGAGAGTGGCAGAACAAAATGAATGACGGAACAAAAAGTACACAGAAATTCCTGCTGAGGGATTCTAGGGTAGGGAGGGACAGAAAAGAGAAGACAGGCAAATGTGATCATATCTTGTCACTATAGTAACACAGCATTTAAGTACCTAATTGCTAGTCTGTTAGGACTCACTCATGTATGCATTAACTATATAGCTCTGAAAATAACTCAAACCATTTCCCACAACTCTTAAATTCTCTGTTTAAATAAGTATGTTTAATGGTCTCATTTAAAATGATGCTCATAACTTGTTATAGGTTTTGTATCACTGAGGTTTCCAGAGACAATCTAAATTCATTTAGAATTGAGTTTTTTGAATAAATGATGCAATCAAACCTAGTTTAAAAATTAAGGCCAACTCAACATTGGTAATTCTGACTTTTATTGAATAGATAGCTTGTGCTTATTTCTAAGGATAATTAAAATATAGAAATTAGAAAGACTATTTTAAGTAACGACAACATTACAGAAATTTAGCATTGTGTTTTAAGGGGGTCTCCCTTGAAGGATACTGAACTATGGAGACAGAATTTTTATTTTGTAAAAATGGGATGGAGAGCTTTCATGCACAGTTATGCCTTAATGGTATTACTTTACAAAACATGGAGATAGAATGTAAACTAAGTTTAATTTCACTACTGGAGCGATAGCACAGTGATAGGGCGTTTACCTTGCACACAGCCAGCCTGGCCAAGCCAGCTTCGATTCCTCCACCCCTCTCGGAGAGCCCGGCAAGCTACTGAGAGTATCTCGCCCGCACGGCAAAGCCTGGCAAGCTTACCATGAGGTATTCAGTATGCCAAACACAGTAACAAGAAGTCTCAAAATGAAGATGTTACTGGGCCCACTCAAGTGAATCGATGAACAACGGGAGGACAGGACAGTGACAGTGACAGTGACAGTGAGCATTCTTCCACTTTGACCAAATCTACCAAAATCAAAGATTTGAAAAATAGAAAATAATAGAAAATGTGATGAAGCAATCATCTGGACCTTCTTATATCTAAGTTTTCTTACTGCATTTATTATTTTAAGCAGGAAAAAATGGATCATAAAAATATTTTTTATTCTTATTGAACTTTATATGTATTTCCTCAATAAAAAGTAGAAAAATAAGAAAACATCATATTTTACCTTAAATGGTCTCAGCATAGCTCAACGTGAAGCTAGTTAATGACATTTGAAGAATCCTTTGGTTCAGTATCCTTTGGCAATGAGAAATGGCTAAACAGCAGAGGTAAAGGTCAAGTAAAGTCACAAATTTGGAATTAAAACTCTCAGACCCAATTCACAATGTTCCAATCTGCCTTAGAGTTACAGGAAAAATTGTTTATGGCTCCAAGGTTAAAGTTGGCTAAAGCTAAGTTATACATGTTCCAATACCAGTCTGGGCCTATTCAAGGTATAAAAAAACCTGGATAATAAAAAGTGAAAAACACTTAAATGTAAAAAATGACAAATCTTCACTTAATTTCAAACCCACTATTTATTTATTTTCACTAAATAGACAAAATTAGTAATCATGAGTAATATTTTAATGGGAAATAACGATGCCAAATACATGAATAAATGTAATTTAATTTTTTATTTTAAAATTTTATGTTATATTCTTTCATTTACATTCTAAATATATTTTGCATGATCCTATCAATTCGAATAAACATTTATATTATTTGTGATTTATACTGAGATGCTGAGTCACAATGCTGGATTTTCTCAATCACACTTATCAGTGTGATGGGATTCACTGAACCTGTTGAGAACCTGAACAGAAAAAAAGAGGAAAGCAAAGAGAATTTGCCATTCACTCCTTGAGCTGAGACATCCATCATCTCCTGGTCTTGACCATCAGCTTTTCACAGTACTCAAGTCTCTAGACAAATACCAATGGCTTCCTTGTTTTTCCACTTTGCAACTGGCAGATCCTGGGACATCTCAGTTTTCACAATTTCAGGAACTAACCCTCCAAACAATTCCCTTCAAAGTGCATCCTTTATATTCTACTTCATTGGAGAATCTTAACACTGGTGGTTTTATTCCCTGACTATTTAAAGATAGAACATATCTCTCAAAACACATACATCCACAGATCAGAGTGAGACCCTGAGCAACTGCCAGAGAAAAGGGGATGCTTCTAAATTGATGCAGATGCCAATGGTGGGACAGCAACACTGCTGAGCAGTCAACACAGGATTCGCAGAACTGGGACAGAGAATTTAAAGATCCATAGTTGGGGGTTGGAAAGATGACACAGTTGGTAGGGTGTTTGCCTTGCATGTGGACAAAGCAGGTTCGATTGAGCCCTCAAGGAGCAATTTTTGAGCAAGGAGCCAGAAGTGACCCCTGTGCATTGTCAGGGGTGGCCCAAAAACCAAATAAATAAAAATAAAAGATGAATAGTTTACTTGACTGGTTAAAAAACAAACTTAAAAATTCACAAAATAAGATTAGAAAAGTTCCTGATTGGCCTCATCTAATGAAATTCCCTGACTCATACCAGTTCTATTCCACCTAGTGGCTAAACCCTGAGAGGTTTTGTCAGCTGTAGAAATCCTTCAACACAGTAGCAGAGGTCTCCTGTCTCATGATGGTCACTGTCTCTCTCACATTCCCTGCAAATGTTCTCTCCTTAAATTTTCCACAATCTTCCCCACACCAATAAAAACTCTTCGGATATTGACCTTACTTTTTACCCCCACCATAAAAGAAGAGTGGTAAAGGAATATTGCTCCTAATTCCCTTCAAAATTCTAAATCTAATTGAACGTATCCCCACTGTATGCATTTGGCTCATTACATTGGAAGAAACATCCTGTTCTGACTAAAGGATATTTTTCATCTACCTAAGATCTGGATAAAAGACCAGAGAGATAGTATAAAGGTTAAGGTATCTGCCATGCACACAAGCAACCCTGGTTCTATCCCTAGCGCTGCCTACGTTACCCCAAGCACAGCCAGGAATAATCCCTGATTACAGAACCAGGAATAAGTCTCTAGCACAGTAAGATGTGGTCCCCCAACAAAATAAAACAATAACAACTAGCTCTCTCCAGTTCTTCATCAGTTTTTCCATTTGCACCTCATTTTATTTCTACTATTCATATACCATGTTCCAGATCCAGTAGACACATCTCTGTTATTTAATTTACTTCTTTTGCAGTAAATAACCCAGTTTACCATCCTTCTTGAAGCATCTTGTTTTCTGGTTCTGCTACAAATATTAATTTATTTCACAAAATTCTCTCTTTTTGTATCAATATCATTTCACACCTCTCTTTTCTCTCTGAGATGATTTTTTCTTTCTGAGATGGTGTTACCTTCTCAGATATGGGTGACCCCCTAACTCTAGGTATGGACAATAAAATAAAATAATACATACTATTTAATAGATAAAAAAATATTATTTGTTCTAAACACTTTAGACATATTAATTCACTAATGGTCATACTAATGTTATGAATCACTAGCCATATTTTAGCAATAACAAAACAACAAAAGAATAGGTGACTAATCTGAGACAGTTAATAAATTACAGACCCAAATTGAATTCCTTGTCTTAATTATTGCGTTACTCTTTTTTTCTCACATTTCACAAACACAATTCTTACTTCCAGGGATGGACATTGGGAAAGTAAAACTCTCTTGCCTGAATCAGGATATACTATGACTATGCAGAAAGAGCCTATATAGAGTGATCTCCAGACTGACAACTCTGTGGCCTTCCAGAAATGGGGGAGGAGGGCAGATTTCCCACCCCGCTGTCATATAGGCCCAGCAGCCCCCATCCACGCCTAACATCCCCTGGCATATAAACAGACCCACTTCACAATTGAACTTCATGAAGCCACCAACTCGACAAATCATCTGGGGTACATAGGCCCCTGGGTTGACAACTTTGTGGCCAGGTTAATTCCCTGCCACTGAGGCCCAGCAGTCCCCACAACCAACATTCTCACACAAACGGTCCAGCTCCACAGCTCCTGGAACACACATGGTTGCCCAACACTTGCAAATGTTATCGGAAAGCTGTGTAGAAGCCCACCAAGCTGAAAGTCAAAAGCAATAACACAGATGGCTCCACCAGTTCATTAAATCCTCAGACAATGATTTTAGTAACACTATTGTGAGATATAATGATGATCACAAATTAACTTTATTTGTCTATTTTCTGATAACTCCACGTGCCATTGTGCCGTAACAATCAATATGTAATAATTTGTTTATGTCTTTTAAGGGGGCAGCTTAGGGCAGTGCAGGGGCTGAGGACACCAGTGGAAGGAAGGTCACATTGGTGGTGTCGAAACATTGAATGTCTGAAAAACTGCATTATTTGAAAAATGTTGTAAACCACAGTATTTAACTTAAAAGGGAGCCTACCTAAAAATAAAGTGAAAAAAGAAAAAACAGCCCCAACTCAAAGTAACATCATTGATAACCTAGATCTAGTCATACCTAAAGCTAATAAATCTTCATTTTATTGAGTTTTCAGGTATACTAGTCACTCAATTCCCTCTTTTATTTAAGCTACTAAATCTTGTTTAGTTGTTGCAGCCCAACAAAATGTACTGATTAGCAGAGTATCTATGATTGCAGAGTCTCTCAATGTTGTTATTTTTATCTTATTTTCCAGTCTTCCATGCTGATTTTTTCCCCAAATGACCATCAGATGCTTTTGTTTTTGAGTATTAGTGTAAAAACCTCTTTTTTTCCTTTCTATTCTTTTTCTTTATTTTTCCACATTGTATTTTACTAAAGCACCATGATTTACAAAGTTATGAATAGTTGAATTTTAGAAATACAATATTACAGCACCAATCCCACCACCAGTGTCAATGTCCCTCCACCAATGTTCCTGGCATTGCTTCTACAACTCCCTCCAGCCTGCCCTCTTGACAGGCAGCTTTCTAGTTTGGTTGTTAAAGCTTGTGTCTCTTGATTTCAATGTTGTTGACTCTGTTGTTTGTATATATAGCTCTATCATTCCTTATCACCACCTTTGTACCTGACTCCTCTGACCTGGCCCCCATTGCTTCTTATCTGTGTCTTCTCCAACTCCCTTTCATTCTTTCTTTACTTTTATACCCTATAACCTGGGACCAAGGTTGATCAGGGCACCCTTTAAAACGTTGCATTTTCTCATCCAGTCATTCTAAATACCATATGTGAGAGATTTCATCCTGTGTTTATCCTTCTTCTGGCCTACTTGATTTAACATGATGTCTTCCAGTTCTACCCATGTTGCTGCAAATTGCATTATTCTATCATTCCTTACAACTATGTAGTATTACAGTGTGTAAATATACACCACATCTTCATAACCCACTGATCTATCATCGGACATCTGGGTTGATTACAAATCTTAGCCACTGTATTGGGTGTTGCAATGAATAATGGTGTGCACACACATTCTTTTGAATGAATGTTTTTCTGTCCTGGGGATAGACACTCAAAAGTGGGATTGCTGGGTCATAAGAGAACTCAATTCTGACTTATTGAGTATCCTCCATACTGTTTTCCATAGGGATCGGACCAGACAACATTCCTACCTGCAGTAGATGAGGATTCATTCCTTTTTCTTTTTTTTTTCCTAAATTTTATTTTATTTTTATAAAGTTGTTCACAATAATTCATTACATTTAATATTTATACAGTAATCCCAGGGTGCTGGGAGGATCCTTCCAGGATGGGAGATGCATGCTGAGGGTAGACTATAGAGCGAAAATGATTGCCGCTCAGTGCCTCTTTTGCAAACCACAGCACCCAAAAGGAGAAAGAAAACAAAAGGGAGTGCCTTGCCACAGAGGCAGGGCGGGATGGGGGGATGGGGGGTGGGAGGGATACTGGGATTAGTGGTGGTGGAGAATGGGCACTGGTGTAGGGATGGGTACTCAATCATTGAATGACTGAAACCCAAGCACAAAAATGTGTAAATCTACAATTGTACCCCATGGTGTTTCACTAATAAAAATTAAATTAAAAAAAAACAGTAATCTCACCACCATTGCACCTTTCTACCATCATATTACAGATGTTTCCACCCCAAATCCCAAGTCGTGTCTACCAAAGCTTGGTAGATCAGTGGTGTAGAGTATGAGAGGTCACATTCCAGCCACACACCCCAGTAATTCTGTAATTTAGAATATGATGATACAGCAGATCACTCATGGGTAAAGCTTATGTTGCTCTTTCTTGGACCTTTATTTCTGAGTCTCTGGATTATGGTCACTAATGAGATTATATGGCACCAGGTGGCAGTTTGTGGCTGTGACTGACAAGCTACCAAGTAAACTAGGGAGATGGGGGGAAGAAGCCCATTCCCACTCCAAGCAAGCTTGGAGATGTCAGTCATGGGTCCTGCATACCTGCATATCTGTGTTTTTCCACTAATTCCCTTATGGGTGAGTGTAGGATGACATTGCTTTGTCCTTGCTGCCTTGCCACAAGGAGCTTAGGTTTATCAGGTTACACCCATCACAGTGCTCCTGAGTCACTCCCATTCCTTCGTTTATCTGTAACCACTTCTCTATGCTCTCTTCCCCAACCAGTTAATCAGCTTTCCCCGTAATCAGAATCTGTTAATTTGTAAAGTCAGATCCTTCTAGGACACTGAAACTGCATTGTGAGTTAATATTGCCTTTCTCCTTTCCTTTTGTCTTATGAATAGTTTAATTTAAAGCAATGTCTTTTTTGTATAGACACAGGAAGACAGTTAATAGGATGCTTTGTAACTTAGGATTTAATTGACTTTGAATATTATTCACTCCTGGGCATCTGCTTTCTCGATTTAAGCCTCAGTTGCCCTTAGTTCCTAACACCCTTAAAGCAGGGTCCCAACGAGGGACTGAATGGACCCAGGGCAAGCTGTAAGTTACCCTGGCATCGAAATGGGCCAAGCCAAAGTGCCATGATTCTTAACTATAAGTTAAGAGCTTGATCATAGACAAATGCTGTCATTATCCAAAAGTAACAGAGACTAGGACCTGCTAGGGAGAGGAAAGACTATCTGGCCTAAGCAGTGTAGTCTGAGATTGAGATGGCCCAGGAGAGCAATTCTATAAGCTTAATGTATTTCTTACTGTATCCATACAAAATGATTAATATTATGAATGCTTATACATTTGTTGGACAAGGAGAGGAGAAACACGCCCAGGGGATTCCATTCTAGGGTGGGTCTTCCTTCTGAGAGAGTATCTGTCCTAGAAGCGGCTTTCCATGAGGAAAAGAACTTCACCCCTATTGACTGTGAGCATACTATGTGTAAACCCCAATCCCTCATGCTTTGGGATATAACTAGACTGTAAGAGTGGGCTGGGGGATCAGAATTCGGACTCCAGAAGGAGAAGGAGAAAAAAGGGATCAGAATCCAGACTCCAGAGAGAGGAGAAAGGGGATCCAGATTCCAGAGTCAGAAGGAGAATGAAGGGGAATAGAGAAGAAGAATGAAGTAGCATGGGGGAGGAGGAAGCAGGAGGAGAATCAGTGGAGAATGGAGATGAGAATGGAATAAACTGCAACTAAGACCAACCAGCCTGGCCCTCATTTTCTTCCTTCACCTGCCAATCACCATCAACCTCCCTGGGGTGGGGGAACCGGTGTGAGATTACCAAACGCTGGTGGTGGGAGAGATAGAACTGCTGCTGTCTTTTTGAGTTTATACATCTGGTGTCCCTGGGTGTGGTCTTTTTTGAGTTTACACAGGTGAGGCTGGTCCGAGCCTGTAGAACATGGCTGTGAGCATGGCTGCAGTTGAGTTCTCAAGGTTTCTAGCTGCTGGGACTCTGTTGGAACAAGGAAGGAAACTCTACCTACCCTTCTCCAAGTTGCCCGAGTGAAGACAGCCTGGTGCAGGGTCTGGACGTTTGAGGGCTTCTTTTTCACCACATTCCTACCAACAGAGATTGCTTCCAGTAGTTATGACGATATAAGATATAAAGTGATATCTCATTGTTTTCTTGATTTGGATTTCCCTAATAATAACCAATGATGAGCATTTTTTCATATATCTGTTGACCATCTGTTCTGTTGGTCTTTCTCAGAGAAGAGTCTGTTCATTTCTTTTCTCTATATTTCGATAACACTGTAGCACTGTCCTCCCATTGTTCATCGATTTGCTCAAGCTGGCCCAGTAACACCTCCATTGTGAGACTTGTTGTTACTGTGTTTGGCACATTGAATACATCACGGGTAGCTTGCCAGGCTTTGCCATGCAGGCGAGATACTCTCGGTAGCTTGCCGGGCTCTCTGAGAGGGACAGAGGAATCGAACCTGGCTCGGCCAAGCTAGCTGCGTGCAAGGCAAACGGCCTACTGCTGTGCTATCACTCCAGTCCTATATTTCGATGGGACTTTAAAATTTTTTTTGGTTGTTGTTGATCTTTGTGAGTACTTTATACATCCTGTATATAACTCTTATCTGATGTGTTGAGTGAAAACGTTTTCTCCCAATCAGTTAGGTGTCATTTAGTTTTAACCTGTGTTTCTTTTGCCCTTTAGAAACGTTTAAGTTTGATACAGTCTCATTTGTTTAGTTTTGATTCTGTAGCCATTGTCAATGGCATCATACATTGAAGACTCCTTTGATGTCTAGGTCTTTGAAGCATTCTGCTTTTAGTTTCCTCAATGTACTTTATGGATTCAGGTTTGATCTCAAGGTCTTTGATCCACTTTGAGTTGACTTTTGTGTAAAGTGTGAGATTTGGATACTCTTACTACCCTATTTCTAAGTTAACAAATCTAACTTCATAATCCTAAGGAGAAACTACATGCTAGTGTTATACAAATAAATACATCAAATTTAGTTATCTCTTGAATTCTAGACTCAACATACCTACTTAACACAACATCTGACTGACCAGTAGAACTCACAAATATGTTTGAGCAAGTCCTTCCTAACCTAATCTTCACTATCTTAGAAAATAGCACCACCAACTACTTGGTTATTCAAACCAAATATCTAAATGATCTCTAAGTGCTCCAATTATTTCATCTTTTTATCAAATCATGAACTTTGAGTTTTTATTTTATTATTTTTATTTTATGTAAATAAACAACATTAATTTATTACCATCCTACAGTCCTGTTCTAAGACATTCAGCATACAGAAGCCAGAGAAAGTTTCTCTCTCTCTCTCTCTCTCTCTCTCTCTCTCTCTCTGTGTGTGTGTGTGTATGTGTGTGTTTTGGGACCATATATGTTGTTGCTCAAGGCTAACTCCTAGCTCTGTGTTCAGGGATTTTTACTGGTAAGACTCAGGGGACCATATTGGTTGCCAGGGATCAGATCCAGGTTGATCATGTACAAAAAACAAGCAATCACTGTACTAGCTCTCAAGCTTCGCTTTTCTCTTGGAAATATGCCTAATCCTTTTGTTGTTGTTGTAGTCCTATCTTATCTGGATCCTACTACCATGAAATATTGTCCTTCCCTAATTCTATACACCTAGCCATACTTGCCCTCATCTCAGTTTCCATATACCATCCTGACTTCTACTTATAGTTTTCTCCACCAGGAATGAAAACAAAAATTCTAGATCTTCATGGGATGACATAATTCTCATCCCATTAAATTTTTGTCTAGGATCTATTCACTCAGTCCTTACTCTACAGGTTAATTTCCAGCTGCTTATAATTAATTGCATGTTTTAAGCAGTGGTTTTTTTCCTCTGGTTCTTTGTTTTTCAGGTAGGAAATACCAAGGAATGCCTTCATTATTCCCTGTACGCCTCTTTATCCCCAAATTATAACTGATCATTGTTTCTTTATAAACACTCAGCTCCCATTTTGCTCTGATGGGATGATAACTCAGAGGATGATAATCACTATAATGTCTGAGTTCTCAAGAGAGACAATTCAGCTGCAGTTGTCCCAAATGATGATATAGTTGATAAAACATCTTTGATTTGCTCTTTCTCCTCCTTTTCATATTAACTCACTACCCTTTCCAGTGAATCCTAGAATTATCTTACAAATAAACCACTTTTGTTCTAAGTCTAGACTATTTCTAGAGAAATATAAGTGTTTTTCAAGAATCTCTCTCTACAAAGACTGCTCTCATTTATTCAATTTCATTATCCACTTTCTTGTCCAAAAGATTTTTCACAAGCCCTAAAGTCTTATTTACTCACTTCTTATCTATTTTCTTTTTATTTTTGCATCTATTTAAGTCCCACAACTAGTTCAATTCATGGAAAATAATGGATACAAAATAAATGTCTGTTAAATGGGGAAAATGATTCAATTAAAAGTAATTCTCATTTCTTACCATGTCATGATTGTGAAGTGATTATATTTTTACTAAAAATGGGCTGGAGAGATAGTTCAGTAGGCAAGGTATTTTCCCTGCACATGGAAAACACAGGTTCAATCCTTGGCAACTCATGTGGTACCCCGAGCCTCACCAAGAGTGGTCGTTGAACACAGAGCCAGGAGTAAGCCTCTGCACCACTGGGTGTGGACTCAAAATGAAAAAATTTTTAAGGAATAAACAAAAGACAAGGTAGATTGCTTTATAATTATTATTTTTAATGCATCACGTGAGATACAATGACAGACTTACAAACTTTCGTGCTTACGTTTCAGTCATACAATGATGAAGTACCCATCCTTCCACCAGCACCCATTTTCCACCACTGATAATTCCAGTATCCCTACCATCCTCCCCTCACTCCCACCAACCCCACCACCCCCACCTCTTTGGCAGGCACATTTTCTCTTTTTCTCTCTCCTTTAGGGTGTTGTGGTCTGCAATGCACATTTTGAATGGCCATCATGTTCAGTCTATAGTCTACTTTCGGCACGTATCTCCCATCCCGAGCAGGTCCTCCAAACACCCTTCACTTGGTGTTCCCTTCTCTATCTGAGTTGCCTTCTCCCCCAGAATGTGAGGCCAGTTTCCATGCCATGGACCAAATCTCCTGGTACTTATCTCTATTATTCTTGACTGTCAGTCTGCCATTCTGTTACTTTATATTTCACAGATGAGTGCAATCTTTCTAGGTCTGTCCCTCTATTTCTGGCTCATTTCACTTAACATGATACCTTCCATGTTGATCCACTCATATGCAAATGTCATGACTTCATCTTTTCTAACAACTGCATAGTAGTCCATTGTGTAGATGTACCAAAGTTTCTTTAACCAGTCATCTGTTCTTGGGCACTTGGGTTTTTTCCAGATTTTTGGCTATTGTAAACAGTGCAACAATGAACATACAAGTGCAGATGTCATTTCTACTATACTTTTTTGTATCTCTGGGATATATTCCCAGAAGTGGTATTGCTGGGTCAAATGGGAGCTCAATATCTAATTTTTTGAGAAACGTCCATACTGTTTTCCAAAAGGGCTAAACTAGTCCGCATTCCCACCAGCAGTGAAGGAAAGTCCCTTTCTCCCCATATCTGTGCCAACACCGGTTTCTTTTGTTCTTTTGGATGTGTGCCGGTCTCTGTGGTGTGAGATGATATCTCATTGTTTTGATCTGCATCTCCCTGATGATTAGTGATGAAGAGCATTTTTTCATGTTCCCTTTGTCCATTCAAATATCTTCTTTGAGAAAGTTTCTGTTCATTTCATTGCCCCATTTCTGATGGGATTGGATGTTTTCTTGTAGAGTTCAACCAGTGCCTTGTATATACTTGATATCAACCCCTTATCAGATGGGTATTGGGTGAATATCCTTCCCCATTCTGTAAATTGTCTTTGTATTCTAGTCACTGTTTCTTTTTAGTTGCAGAAGCTTCTTAGTTTAAGATAGTCCCATTTGTTTGTCTCTGTTTCCACTTTAAGCTAGATTGTTTCAATGATGAATTTTATGCAACTTCTAACTTCATAAGCAATAGAAATATTCCAATACTTTTAAGAAAGTAAAGGACTGCAATCTTGTTTTCTAAATGTAATTCTAAATGTAATTGTTTGTCTTGTTTTCTAAATGTAATTTTCTACTGAACTTCATGAATGTTTTTTGTTTTATTTTGAGGGTAGGGTTGGACCACACCAGGTGGTGCTTGAAGGGTACCAATAGCTTGTTGCTCAGCAGTCAGTCTCAAATAGTGTTCAGAGATCAAACCAAGGGCTCCATCATGCAAAGCATGACCTCTAGACCTTTGAGATATCTCCCATAACATTTATTATTAGCTTTATATATGATAGTTCCTAGTTTCCTTGTAGGTATTGAATAGATCTGCATAAATATATTCACAGCCTTGCTTGTCTAATTGTTTTTTTAAAAACTTATGCAAAATGTTTTAAAAGTGAAACGTTCTGCATATCAAATCATCAGGGAAATGCTAGGTTTTAAGAAACATGATAGGGGGATAACAACTAAAGGTAATAGAAACAAAGAACATAAAAACTGGTATGCAGTAGCTTTTCGGGTGGGCAAGTGGAAAGGTAGATAGAACAGGAAGGGAACTCTAAAATAATGTGCATGATACACTATCAGTTACACTAAGGTAAACCACAGAGCCAAGACCGGGTGTGGGAAGGAAACTGAGGACACTCATAGAGGGAAAGGAGCATTGGTGAATAGATTGGTGTAAGAACATTGTATGCCTGAAACCCAACCACAGATAACTTTGCAATTCATGGTGACTCAATGCAATTTTTAAAAATGAAAAAAAAACCCAATCTTTTAAAATAGTTAACTTGTCAAAAATTATTAAACGGTATCTCAAGGTCAGGGTGCAGCTGTGGATAAAAACAAAGCATTCATTATGAAAAATAAACTGGCATGGATGACAAATGAACCTTGACCATGGCCTTGATAGCATACACACCGAGCAATCTGCATCCTATCATTAGAATGCCTAACTTTTAATTTTAGTGCAATAGAAGCATCTCTATTCAGTATTTTAGTTTATTTAAGAAATAAGTAAAATGCTTTCACTAAAAATCCTTCATAGAGTATTGTGTTCCTCTTGTAGTTGTGAAACTTGCTTTCTTTCACAGTCAAATTCATTTATCTGTTATCTCCAGTACAAAATTCCATCACAAGCTAGCTATTTTTCTCATCTCTATTAAAATGGTTTTCTCCAAAGTCACTCATTAATCCAAAGATTAAAATATATTTTCATATTAACTTCCCCCACTTCCCTTTCTCATTACACTGTCAGGATAAGTACATGATATGTGATCAATGTATATTTTTGTTTGGCTTTGAGGTTGTCCTTATCTCTGATACTTCTTCTCTGTCTCATTCACTGTGTTTCCATCCTCATGGGAACATTTCCCAAGTTTGTGTACTGTGCTTGGTAAGAACCTTTAGAGCTCAAGGTGTGCCCAAAGAACAGCCTCTTGGCAATGTATTAGAGAATTTATGGGAGATATGATGAATGACTGATAAGTCAATAAAGAGGCAAAAATACTAGGCCATAAAATGGATCTTTATTTTTCAAGCAGGCAAATTCACTCATGATTTTTTATGTAGAAATATTCTCTGAAAAAGAAAAAGAAATATTCTCTGCTGAATGTCATAGGGGTTTAAAAAGTATATAAAGCTACTCTGCACACTCCATGCATGCACACACTCACATATGTCTATCTAGTTTTACAATCTTTATTGTATAATTTTTACCATAAAATAATTGTATTAAACTCTATACTATATATATATATATACATATACATACACATATATGTGGGAAAATAATGTGGAAACAAAACAACCCATAAAGATGAGAAATATGGTATTTTATCTTTTTACAAAGCAACTTGATTTATAATCACATCAATTTCTCTTTAATCAATATGTTAAATATCAAGGGTTATTTTTAAAACACCAGTGTTTCCCCAAGAATAGCCGAGATTAGTACCAGGAATTTTACTCCGTGGCTTGGAGGCCAACCACACGTGCTAAGGGAAAAGGGAGCTCAGATAGAGAAGGGAGCACCAAATAAAGGTGTTGGGAGGATCCTCCCAGGATGGGAGAAGCATGCTGAAAGTAGAATATAGACCAAACATGATTGTCACCCATTGCATCTTTTGCAAACCACAGCACCCACTAAGAGAGAGAGAACAAAAGGGAATGCACTGCCACAGAAGCAGGGTGGGATGGGGGGGATGGGGGGTGGGAGGGATACTGGGATCCATGGTGGTGGGAAATGGGCACTGGTGGAGTGTGTAAACTCACACAAGAGCACACACACAGTGGCGGTGGCTCTATCTTTCCCGCCGCCCGCGTTCGGTAGTCTCACCCTTCTCTTCATCCTTCATCGATGGCGATGGTCAGGCGGAGGAAGGAACGAGGGCCAGGCTGGTAGGTATTAGTCGTAGTTTATTCTGATTCTCTCTTCATCTGTCTCTGCCCCCCATTCTTCCTTCCCCAGCTACTTCATTCTCCTTCTCCATTCCCCTTCATCCTGTTTCTCTTCCTCTGCTTCCTTCTTCTGATCTCCTTCTGATCCCTTCTGAACCTCCAGCCTACTCCTACAGTCTAGTTAAATCCTCTCTCCATCAGGAATTGGGGGAACAATACACATAGGTGCGGTCTCAATCAATGGGGGTAGAAATCAATAGGGGTAGAAATCTTAGCCTCAGGGAAGGCTGCTCCTAGGGCAGATCCTTCCTCAGCAGGAGGACCCACCCTAGAGCAGAATCCCATGGGTGTGCCTCTCCTCTCCTTGTCCAACAAGCATATAAGAATATAATATAAATCATTTTGTATGGATACAGTAAGAAATATCTTAAACTTATAGAATTGCTCTCCTAGGGCCATCTCGATCTCAGACTACGGTGCTCAGGCCAGATAGTCTTTCCCACCTCTAGCAGGATCCTGTCTTGTCGTTACCTTTGGATCATGACAGCATTTGTCTATGATCAAACTCTTAACTTAGAGTTAAGAATCGTGGTACTTTGGCCTGGCCCATTTCGCTGCCAGGGTAGCTCACCGCTTGCCCTGGGTCCATTCAGTCCCTCGTTGGGACCCTGCTTTTGGGGTGTTAGGAACTAAGGGCAACTGAGGCTAGCTGATTAACCGGTTGGGAAGGAGAGCATAGGGAAGACTGTTTACAGATAAACACAATGGAAGTGGAAATGCTTCAGGAGCACTGTGATGGGTATAACCAGATAAACCTAAGCTTCTTGCACTCCAACAGTGGAGGGATGGGTATTTGATCATTGTATAATTGAAACCCAAGCACAAAAATTTGTAAGTCTACAACTGTACCTCATGATGTATCACTAATAAAATAAATAAATAAATAAATAAATAAATAAATAAAACACCAGTGTTTCACTACCCTGGATGAGATGGTTATCTCAGTTAAGTAATATATTTTTGCCTATTAAAGCTCTAGGTAGGGTTAAGAACATAAATATTAGGGTTAAAGAGATTTAGTTTCTGTTCTTAAACTGCCACATCATATTGAACACTGGGAAAGCTATTTAATTTTTTTAATGTTCAGAATGAAAACTGTAGAAATTAGTATTCTGGATCTTTTTTTTTTTTTTTTTTTTTTTTTTTTGCTTTTTGGGTCACACCCCGCGATGCTCAGGGGTTACTCCTGGCTCATGCAGTCTGGAATCACTCCTGGTGGTGCTCGGGGGACCACATGGGATGCTGGGAATCAAAACCAGGGTCGGCCATGTTGGCTGCATGCAAGGCAAATGCCCTACCCACTGTGCTATCGCTCCAGCCCCTCTGGATCATTTTTAATATTTTTGAGTTATATAAAATTTACCCCACTTAAAGTGTAGAACAAAATGTCTTTGGAAAGCTGTCTTTAAAAGGTCTCAGTTCACATCGACCTTTTCACACTCAGAAAGAGCTTACACAGGGCCAGTGCCTCACCCAGATCTGGATCATTTTCAAAGAAACGCCTCGTATGTTAAATCATATATCTCTTTGAGGAACCGTAATACAATTGAAAAAATTTAGAAACTCTTTTAACACAGTGTTAGAATTCTAATTTAATCAATCTGATACTCTCAGAGTCTCCCTGTGACCAATTTCCCCAGTTTCTTTAACAACTATTTCCTATCCACATATAATTTTTTAAAAATTACTGTCTTTTACTCCAGAATGTACAGGGGATATTCCTGGCTCTGCATTCAGGAGTCACTCTTTCTGGTGGTTGGGGAACCATATGGGAGTGTCAGGAATCAAACCCAGTTGTCTGCATACAAGGCAAACTCCCTATTTGCTGTACTATACTTCCTGCCCTCATGCTATCACGTTTAGTCCATCTTCTAAAGTGTTCTTTTGACCTCATATTCAGTTATCCCTCTTTTACTATTCTCTTTTCTAGAAAGACTACTCAAACTTCGTGATAGTCTCAATTTTGCTCCCACCATCTTATGATCTTACACTACAAATTTTCTAGTCACCAGCAAAGTCATTAGAAAAATAATCCCCTTTACAATTGTGCCACAAAAAAAGCAAATACTTTGAATCAGCTTAACTAAAGAGGTGAAGGATCTACACAAAGAAAACTGCAAGACACTACTTCAAGAAGTAAAAGAGGAAAAGAGAATGGAAACACATATCCTGCTCATGGTTTGAGAGGATTAACTTTGTCAAAATGGCTATAATTCCCAAAGCACTATACACATCCAATGCAGTGCTTACAAGAATACCCATGACATTTTTCAAAAAAATAGATCAAGCACACCTGAAATTCATATGATAAAATAAAGTCCCATTAATAGATAAAACAATCCTAGGGAAAAGAAGATGGGAGGGATCTTCAAACTATATAACAAAGTGTTAGTTAAAAGTATCATTATTAGAATAAAGACAGATATGCAAATCCATGGAACAGAGCTGACAATCCTGAACCTGATTTTCAAATATATAATCATTAATATATGATCATCTAATCTTTGATAAAGGAGCAAGAAATATGAAGTGGAACAAGGAAAAACCTATTCAACAGATGGTGCCGTGAAAAGCATAAAGCTATATGAAAAAATAAAGTGTAAAGATGTGTAGTTTTTACTATATTAACAGAGCTATGTAAGCATAACCACATTCTAATTAAGAACATTTTCAGTAATGCAAGAAACATCATACACATTTTTAGACATCTCCTGTTCCTATTCCCAACCTTTCTCCAACTTTATTCAAATTGGGAACACTTTCTGCTCCATGTATGTATGTATGTACTTAATTATTTATTTGACTTTTTGGGTCACACCTGGCGATGCTCAGGGCATACTCCTGGCTCTGCATTCAGGAATTTCTCCTGGCTGTGCTTGGGGGACATATGGATCCCAGGTACTGAATCCGGGTCAGCTGTGCATAGGGCTAAGTGCCCTATCCCCTGTACTATCACTCTGGCCCCTTCATGTCTTTATATATTCCAGATATTTAATACTAATGGAATCAAGTGATTTCTTTAAAGATGCCTTCAGGATGCTGTGACATGGGTTAGTCACAGTTTATAAAGGCAGTGTATCATACACATACACCAATTTTATTCAACCATTCATCACTCGATGGATTTCTAGATATGTGTATTATTTTGACATTCATAGATAAAACTTCATTAACATCATATACAAGTTTTTGTGACCATATATTTTAATTTCTCTTGGCTATATACTTAGGAGTAGAATTTCTATAGCATGTAGAAACTCTGTTTAGCATTTTGAAAGACTTTCAGAACAGTTTTCCAAAGTGGCTTCACTATGTCTCATTTACACCAATGGTATATGAAAGTTCTATTTCCTTCACATTCCTGAAAAAATATTTTTTATTTTAAACATGCTCATAAAATGGTATATTGCTATGATGTTTACTGCATATCCCTAATAATTTAAGGTATTGAATATCTTTTGACAATGTGGGTATCTCTGGAGAATTTTTTATTAAAACTGTTTCCAAGTACTCATTTGGAAATATGCTCTTTGTAGTTGTTGTTCAGTTATGAAAGCTCCTAATATATTTTGGATAAAAACTATATAGCAAATATATAATACATAATTTTTTCTCTTATTATGCATTATTTTATTGTTTGTTATGGTAGGGCGTTTGCCTTGCACATTTCCCACTCGGGTTCGATTCCTCCACCCCTCTCAGAGAGCCCAGCAAGCTACTAAGAGTAACTTGCCCGCACAGAAAAGCCTGGCAAGCTACCCATGATGTATTTGGTATGCCAAAAACAGTAACAACAAGTCTCACAATTTGTTGTGAGACGTTACTGGTGCCCTCTCGAGCAAATCAATGAATGGGAGGACAGCTTAGTGTACATATGTATATACACTAAGTCTTCAAATTCAACAACACAAATGCATTTCCACTTATATAGGTCTTCCCTAGTAATTCTCATCCATGATTTGTATAAATCTTACACTACTACTATTACATTCATTTCCAGCATTTTACTCTTTTTATTACTATGATAAAAAAACATTTTGATATCACTTAAGAATTGTTTCTTGTCAATTTAATTTTATTTTTTGTATATTGACCTTGTAGTCTGCTACATTGCTGAATTTTTTATTATTTGAGATATTTTATTGGACTTCTTATAATTTTTTATTGGACTCCTTATTAATTTTTATTGGACTCCTTATAAATTATAACAAAAATCATTTGCAAACAAAAATAGTTGTACTTTTTCCATTCCGAATTGGATGACTTTCATTTCATTTTCTTGCCTAATTGTCTGACTAGAACTGCCAGTGCAATGCTTAATAGGTATGGCAAAAGCAGAAATCATCTTGTTCTTGATCTTAAGAGGAGAAAGACATTCCATCTTTTACCATGAAATATGATATTAGTTGTGGGTCTTTAGATATCCCTTATCATATCAAAGATAAATAACAATGACTTCTTATGACTGATATTCTGTCTGGTTGACTTTTTTAGTTGATTTGGCAAAAGTGGGGTGTTGAAGTCCTCCAAAATTATTGTGTTTCCATAAATGTACTTTTAAGGTATGTGAGCAATATCTTTATAAACCTTGGTATTCTTTCATTCAGTGCTTATATGTTGATAAGCCAAGATCTCTTGGTCTTTTAAACTTTTAACCAGAACATAATGACTGCATCTATCTCTTATTATTCTTTTTAGCTTGAATGCTATTGGGTCTGATATTAGTATAGCCATCCCTGTGTTTTCTCCTCTTACAGCTAGCTTGTATAATTGTTTTCAGTTCTTTTACATGAGCCTGCGCTAATCTTACCAATTTAAGCAAGTTTCCTTTAAGCAGTCAATTGTTAACTTTGGTTTTCCCTATCCATCCAGCCACTCAGGCACTCAGTGTGTTAGTTAGTATGGGGGATTTAGTCCATTGACACTTAGAGAGATTTTGGACACAGGATTGTGTTGCCATTTTTGTGTGCAGTTTGTTTCATTTTTTAATTTGCATTTGTTTTCTATTAGTGGCCTTTCACCTACAGAATGTTTGTTGTTTAGTTGTAGCAATTGTCACCAACTCTTGTTTGTATGAGAATTTTTTATCCTTCCCTCAAATTTAGATGATAACTTTGCAGTGTGATCTCTGGGTTGAGTTTTTTTTTATTCAGTACTTAGCACAGCAGGTAGGGCATTTGCATCGCATGAAGCTGACCCAGGTTCAATTCTTCCGTCCCTCTTGGAGAGCCCAGCAAGGATACTCTACTGAGAGTATCCTGCCTGCAAGGCAGAGCCTGGCAAGCTCCCCATGGCATATTCAATATGCCCAAAACAGTAACAACAAGTCTCACAATGGAGACGTTACTGGTTCCCACTTGAGCAAAATCGATAAACAACGGGAGGAGAGTGCTACAGTGCTGCTTCCTTTGAATAAGTTGTTAGAATCCCTTATTGCTTTCATGGTTTCATATGAGAGATTTGTGGTGATTTTTGTTATTTCCCTTGCATGTGAGTCTGTTTCTCTCTTTGGTTCTTGCCATTTTCATTACAATATGCCTTGGTGTTGCTATGTTTGAATTCATTTAATTTGGTACTCTTAGAACATCCTGGATCTGTGCACAGGTCCCCCTTCTGAGCTATTAATTTAACAGTCATTCTTTCCCCTTCTCCATCTGTGATCTCTGCAATTTTAGATTTTTCCTCTAGCTGTTATCCATTAAATATTTTACATTTTCTTCCATTTTTAAAAAAGTCTTTTCTACTGATTTTTCATTTTTGTTCAATTCCCCCACCCCTCTTGGAGAGCTCAGCAAGATACTGAGAGTATCTTGTCCGCACAGCAAAGCCTGGCAAGCTACCCATGATGTATTTTATATGCCAAACACAGTAACAAAAAGGCTCACAATGGAGACGTTACTGGGCCCGCTCAAACAAATAGATGAACAACAGGAGGACAGTGCTACAGTGCTACAGTTGATGACTAGGTTTGCCAATATGATTTTCAGCATTAAGAATTCTGTTACTGTGTCTTTTGTTTGTTTGTTTGTTTGTTTTCTGTTGCTGTGTCTTAATGTTATATTATTTAGCTCCTCCATTTTTGGTCATAAGAATTCTTTAATATCATGAATCAATTCACCTTTGAGTTGCTTGAATTTCTCTTTCTCAATTTCCAGCGCTGTCATATAAAGTGCTGTGTTGAGGTCTTCCTTGACCATGATAAGAATTTTGATGCACTAGAAGCACTAGAAGACATACCTGGACTTCTATCCCTCTCTGCTGAGGCTGATACGTTCCTTTGTCTCTCCATTGCTGTTAAAATTTGGAGTTCTGACTATGGAGTGTCAGATTCCAAAAACTCTGAATATCAACCCAGTAAGTTGTGTACATTAACAGCCTGCTTATGTCTCTATTGTTCTAAAACCATCTCTAATGCTTACTGAGGATATTTTAGCAGAACATGCAAAGGTGGAGGTGGGTTTTTTGTTCTCATGGCAACATGCCATATAACCCTGTGGGTTTCCAGCAGCCCTAGGAGTGTGAGGGAGGTGAAGATTATCAACATGTGGTTCCCAGTAGTGTTTTTGGGTGGAGTAGGACAGCAAGCTTGTCTAGCTCTTAGCTGGGGTTGTACACAGCGCATGAACAGGGAAATCAAATAGGATTCAAGTCCAGAGGACACAGTTAGGAGGGACCCTGGATCTTCCTGACACACCTAGAAAGAAACTGGAAGGAAAGTCAGGCCGGGGATGCCATCATCCCACTTATACATAGACTGGGAAGCCAAACATCCAGTCTCATTTGATTATTCCTGCTTTTACTTTCTTTGTCAATGAGTTCATATTGTTGAAGAATTCTCTGAGGTCAAGATCTTGAAAGATGCTGCATATTTTCCTAAATGTATTTTATGAAAACAAGTTTTTTGATCTCTTGAAAGAGATCAAAAGCCGCAGTTAAACTTGGACCCATGCATGGCTGAACAGACTGAAGTAAATTGGAGGGGGCAGGTTGACCTGTGCCCGCCCAAGCAGAGTCCCCGATAGCCACTTGGCTTCCACAATCCAAAATTGCCACCAGACTTCCAGCCTGATTCCACCATCTCTAGGATGGATCTCACCATATAGATGTATTTAATCCATTTTGAATTGAGCTCTGTGTAGGATGTAAAATATGGGTTCAAATTTATATTTTTACACGTAACTAACCAGTTTTCATTATGTATTGAAAAAGATTTCCTTGCTCCACATTATAAACCTATCAACTTTGTGGGGGTATTGTACCACCAACAGGTCAACATGTACCTGCAGGGTGAGTGCATCAGCAGTTTAATGGTGTCTTCAGGCTTCTCAATACCCCAAAATTGCCACTGTGCCTTTGGCCAGACCCTAACAAGTTAGGACTAAGTTTACCAAGAAATTAGTCAGTCAAAAGTTAGGTATGTGGGAGCCACACCAATGAACCACCTCTGACTCAGCTATACAAGCTCATGGCTTTCTCAGATTGGGATGGGATACCTCCCCCCACTTCCCAATACACATGGAAGTACTGCAGCACCCTGTGAACCAACTCCAGCACCACCCTGTAAGCTCTACTACCGGCCTCAGAAACCCCTAAATAAATCTTGAAAGAGATCAAAAGCCGCAGTTAAACTTGGACCCATGCATGGCTGAACAGACTGAAGTAAATTGGAGGGGGCAGGTTGACCTGTGCCCGCCCAAGCAGAGTCCCCGATAGCCACTTGGCTTCCACAATCCAAAATTGCCACCAGACTTCCAGCCTGATTCCACCATCTCTAGGATGGATCTCACCAAGATACAATCTGTTGAATAATTTGTAATGTGGATCTTAGAGTACCAACAGCCCTGGCTCAACACAGAGGCAAGTACTGGAAGACAACACAGTGCCAGAGATCTCTTCAAGCCCCATAGTGAGCCAATATCACCAGGGCACCCCAGATGGAGCAGGTGCAGTCCCCATGTAATCCCGGTGACCACGAGCTTCCACAAGCAAGGCCCAGGTATGAAGATTCAGGACTAAATATCCAGGCTGCATGGTGGCAGAGGATCTGGACTGTTCTCCCCCGGGTCCCTGTCTGCCCAAAAGACTGACTGTCACATCCACAATTTGCCTCCAGGTGCCATCTTAGCGCACCAATAGCCCTGGCCCAGAGACTCCCAATTGAATCCCAAAATGGATTAGTGCCATACAAAGATGTCTCTGCAACCCAACCATTTACAATCTAGAAATTTACATTTATAATCACGGCCATGCAAGTTCTCATGATACTCAAAATGAGCAATGGAAAATAAATTATCTAGCATCTGTCCCTGGCAGGTAGGCTTGAACGGTGGTGGGAAAATTCGAGCAAAACATAATGCCCAAAATTATAGAGAGAGTATTGGGGAGATTGTTTGACATAGAGGCAGGGTGAGGACTGGGATGTGGGATGGGGGGGTACTGGGGACATTGGTGGTGGAGAGTATGTACTAGTGGAAGGATGGGTATTCCATCATTATATGACTGAATTTCAAACATGAAAGCTTTGTAACTCTATATCACGGTGATACAATAAAATAAAAAAGTAATGTATAATTCATGCCCAATTCAATCAGCTTAATCAATAGCTGAACAAATAGCAGTACTCTTACATTATTTTAAAAAAATTAAAAATAAAAATAAAATAAACTCATCCACTTTGTAATAAATTAACTATGATTCATTTAAGGTTTTATATTTGGCCTCTACAATGATCTTCAGATGCAATGACGTATAAAATACTTTTATAATCATTGTTTTGTAAATAGATGTAAAAATATTTCAAAAGAAATATTTAAATTTTGAAATATATATTGGTAAAATATATATTTTAACAATTTTCATAGTACCTTTCATTTACATTCATTGATGTTCTTTTTTACATGAATTCAAATTGGTGTAGATGCACTTTCATTTCAGTAATAAATGTCTTCTTTTAGTAGATTGTAGATCAGGAATCTCTGCAACAAATGATCTATTTTTGTTTGTCTAGACATACCAAAGATTTTCTGTGTTTTCCAGTGAAGCATTTATTTAGATTTGGGACACTTGATTAATAACCTTTTAATTTTTTTCCAACACGTTGCCATAATAGTTAGGCAAGAAAAAGATATCAAGGGCATCCAGATAGAAAGGAAGAAGTCAAGCTTTCACTCTTTACAGACAACATGATACTATATTTAAAAAATCCTAAAGACTCTACCAAAAAAAGCTTCTAGAAACAATAGATTTGTGTAGTTAAGTGGTAGGTTGCAAAATCAATACCCAAAAGTCCATGGCTTTCCTATACACAACTAATGAAAGAGAAGAAAGAGATATCTAAAAAAAAAAATCCCCTTCACAATTGTGCAATGGAAAATCAAGTATTTCAGAATAAGTTTTACTAAAGAGGGCAAAGACCTATATAAAGTAAACTACAAAATGCTACTTCAAGAAATAATACAGCACTGTAGCACTGTAGCACTGTCCTCCCATTGTTCACCAATTTGCTCAAGTGGGCCCAATAATGTCTCCATTGTGAGACTTGTTGTTACTGTGTTTGGCATATCAAATATGTTACCGGTAGCTTGCCAGGCTTTGCCATGCAGGCAAGATACTCTTGGTAGCTTGCCGGGATCTCTGAAAGAGGCAGAGGAATTTTACTAGGAGTTGTTCAGATTTGGCCTCATGCAAGGCAAACGCCCTACCCGCTATGCTATTGAGGAAATGGAGACACATTTCGTTCTCATGGATTGGGAGGATCCAATTACTCCACAAAGCTACTATACAGATTCAATGCTCTTCCTATAAGGATACCCTTGACATTTTTCAAAGAAATAAGTCAAACATTCCTGAAATTCATATGTAACAATAAACACCCATGAATATCTAAAGCAATTCTTGGGGGAAAAAAAGAATATGGGAGGCATGGTATTGGAATAAAGACAGATCTTCAGATCAGTGGAATAGAGTTGAGTATCCTGACATACTATAGCTGGAGCGAAAGCACAGTGGTAGGGCATTTGCCTTGCACGCAGCCAACATGGCCGACCCGAGTTCGAGTCCTCCGCCCCTCTCAGAGAGCCCGGCAAGCTACTGAGAGTATCTCGCCCGCACGGCAGAGCCTGGCAAGCCACCCGTGATGTATTCGATATGCCAAACACAGTAACAACAAAATCTCCAATGGAGACGTTACTGGGCCCGCTTGAGCAAATCGATGAACAACGGGAGGGCCTATCCTGACATAGACCCTCAAATATATGATCATTTAATCTTTCATAATGAAGGAAGAAATATGAAGTGGAGCAAAGAAAGTCGCTTCAACAAGTGATCTTAGAAAAACTTGGCAGCTACTTGTAAAAACAAATGAACTCAAACCTCTTTTAATGCCAGGTACAAAAGTCAGATCAAAGTCAATTAAAGACATCAATATAAGACCTGAATCCACAAGGTACATGTTGTGGAACCCTCCATGAGATTGAAGCTAAATGTATCTTCAAAGATGAAATACGACTGACCAGGCAAGTGGAAGCAAAGGAAAACAAATGGGACTACATTAAACTATAAAGCTCCTGCACATCAAAAGAAACAGTGACCAAGATACAATGGTTATCATGAAATGGGAAATATTATTTACCCAATATTCATCTGATAAGGGGTTAATATCCAAGATATATATGGCACTGGTAGAGCTCTACAATAAAAAAGAAAAATCCAATCCCATCAAAAAACAGGAGAGGAAATGAACAGAAACTTCCTCAAAGAAGAAATACAAATGGCCAAATGGCTCATGAAAAAAAAATGCTCTACATCATTAGTCATCAGGGAGATGAAAATCAAAATCATGAGATATCTCACACCACAGAGACCAGCACACGTCAAAATGAAAAACAAAACAACCAGTATTGGTGTGGAAGTGGGAATAAATGGAATCTCATTCATTGTTAGTGGGAATGCTGACTGGTCTATCCTTTTGGGAAAACAATATAAGCATGCCTCAAAAAACTAGAAATTGAGCTTCCATACAACACAGCAATACCACATCTGGAAATATACCTAAGAGGTCCAGGGCTCTGGCAACCGAAGACCTCCAGGACCAGCCACCACCATGCTGAGACCACTCTCCGCACACATGAAGGTACTGGCAGAGGGAGGATTGATCCTTCAAATCAAATATCAGTTGAGAGTTAAAAAAACTGTTGCGGTTTTGATTAGGTTATTAAATCTGTAAAGTGAGTCCCATTAATCATTAAGTTAGTAACTATTGACACATCTGGTAATACTTTTTGTTTAAAGGTTTTTTTTTCAGTTTTCTTTTAGTTAGTGTTTATTTCCTATTGCTCTTCTAGTACTTAATCTATCTGCATTTTCATGTTCAGAGAAAAGTTCTTCTAAATAACTCTACTGTATTTTCATTCTTATATCCTTCTTGAAAAGCTCTGGCTTAAAATTGAAGTGATTAAAGAACTCAAATTAAAGTAATTATTGACACAATGTTTAATATTTGAAATCTTAGTTTTAGAATGTGCTTTTTGTCCAAAAGTTATACCTTCCTTCCTGATTATGCATTAGCTTTATATTTTATATAGTTTAATTTTTTATCAACTATAGCACAGTGGATAAGGTGTTTGCCTTGCATGAGGCCGACCTGGGTTTGATTCCTCCACCCCTCTCAGAGAGCCCAGCAAGCTACCGAGAATATCTAACCAGCAAAGACTCGCAAGCTCCCTGTGATGCATTTGATATTCCAAAAATAGTAACAACAAGTCTCACAATTTGTTGTGAGACATTACTGGTGCCCGCTCAAGCAAATTAATGAACAATGGGAGGACAGTGCTACAGTGCTACAACATATTTTTTTAACAAAATATGATTTGTTCTAGTGATTGTTTTAGGGTTACAGTATAAGCCATTATCACAATAAACCATTTCACGGTCACGGTTCTCCCATTGTTCATCGATTTGCTCGAGCAGGCCCAGTAACATTGTGAGACTTTTTACTGTGTTTGGCATATTGAATATGTCACGGGTAGCTTGCCAGGCTTTGCCATGCGGGCGAGATACTCTCGGTAGCTTGCCGGGCTCTCTGAGAGGGGTAGAGGAATCAAACTCGGGTTGGCCATGTTGGCTGCGTGTAAGGCAAATGCCCTATACGCTGTGCTATCGCTCCAGCCCAATAAACCATTAATTTAGTAATTTATGACCCCTGTAAAGCTGAATGAGCATTGATACATGAAAACTATTTTTTAGTCAATAGGAAATTATAGCACTGTAGCCCACTGAATGTAAGAAAGTTTCCTTTAATATCATCTGACACTTATTGCCACTAGATCTAGCAATATACAACCACTTCCACACAGGGGCCATCATTATTTCCCATTTCCACCTCTGCTATTGCTATTGGTTATTAGATTCAATCATGTAATTGGCTGTCTCTACACTACTTCTACTTTTGAGTTATTCTATATTGTTGCTATTATGCTACATTAGGACACTGATTAGCACAAAGATTAGGCAACTCATCTGAAGTTAGTAATTAGTAAAAGCAGGAATTCAGCTTAACTTAGTATCTAATTCCAAAGCTAAAATTCTATCAGCCATCACAAACTTAAAGTAATCTCTATTTAGCAACTAATTTTCCAAAGTCTACACAGGATATTCACAGTGCTTACAGCTATAAATTAATTGTTCATACATTTACAAATGTCTTACTTATTGACTATTCATCTTTTTTGTTTCAGATGTTTTCTTGTTCTTTTATTTCTTTCTATTTACCTTCAAATTAAAGCATTGACTTCTCAGTGGTAGTTTTTATTCATCCTCTAGTGAACACTTTGAAAATTTTATTTATCTTTCTTTCTATTTATATGCATAGGTATATATACCATTTTTATTGAGGTACTGTGATTTACAATATGTTTAATGATATCTTTTCATTCATACATAATTTAAATGCCACACTTAGCATCAGAGTGTTTACTTCCCTTTCCAGTCTCCCAAGAGGACTTACCCACCATGTATCCTCAAGGTAAGCTCAGCTCTGTGTACAAAACATATAGTTTTGATGACTTTGGACTTTTCTGTTTTCTTGCCACATTTCTTTATATATATCCCACATAAGCGAGAGATTCTTTTCTTTTCTTTTTTAAGGCTGGAGCGATAGCACAGTGGGTAGGGCGTTTGCCTTGCACGCAGCCAACATGGCCGACCCGAGTTCGATTCCTCCGCCCCTCTCGGAGAGCCCGGCAAGCTACCGAGAGTATCTCGCCCGCACAGCAGAGCCTGGCAAGCTCCCCCGTATTCGATATGCCAGACACAGTAACAACAAAGTCTCCAATGGAGACGTTACTGGGCCCCCTGGAGCAAATCAATGATCAATGGGAGGGCCTTTACTTTACTTACTTTACTATTGTAGATATGGTTATGAGTCTCATTCTCCTAATCCTTAAAGAGCATTGAAATAACTCTTTTAAAATCTCAGTGCTAGAAAGAAGGAGAGGTTACTGGTGCCTGCTAGAAGAAATTGATGAACAACAGGATGATAGTGATCGTGATGGTGATACCTAAAAGCACCAAAATCAATAAAGCAAAACACCTAAAATTATAAAAAATTTCAAATTAGTGATAGATTGATAAATTTTTTTAATTTTATTTTTGGCTCTGTTTTATGTTATATTGTTACTGGTAGGGTTTCATGTATAAACATACCAGCACCACACCATCCACTAGAGTGTCTGTTTCCCTCCTCTATTATTCCAGTGTTTTCTGTGCCATCCTTCCACTCCACTCCCCACCTAATTTTCCCCTAGCCTTTCTGTCATTGTAAGTTTCTAGTAGAGACCAGTTCTGAATTTATGTTGCCATTGGGCTCATGTTAGTTTTCTGCTAAGTTTATTTACAACCCATGTGTGAGAGAGATCATTCTGTATCTGTCCTCTCCTAAAACACTCATTATGATACTCTCCAGATCCATTCTCAAGGCAGCAAGTTGCACAATTTTATCTTTTCTTATAGGTTAGTACTATTTCATTGTGCATATGTACCGCAGGGTTTTTTTTTTTTCCCCAGTCATCTATTCTTGGACACTTTAGTGATTTCCAGATTTTGGCTATTGTGAAGAGTACAATGAACATAGAAGCCCAAATGCTTTGTTTATTTGTTCTTTAATGAATAGAGTTTTTGAGCCACTGAGTTAGAGGCCAAGAAGTAGAATTGCGGGGCCTTGTGGAAGATAAATTCTTAGTTTTTTTAGAGGAGCGTCCATATTGTTTCCCAAAATGGTCGGACCAGTGAATGTTTCCACAATCAGTTAATGAGGGTCTCTTTTCCCCACATTTATCCCAACACTGTTTCCTGTTGTTCTATGTGATATGTGCCAGTCTCACTGGTGTAAGACAATAAGTCAGTGTTGTTTTGATTCGCAGCTACCTGATTATATCATAAACCTTTGGTCATCTGTTTGTTCATCTCTTCCCCCATTTAAAATTTTTTATGTAAAGGTCTTACAGTGCTTTATATATCTTGCATATTGACCCTTTGTCAAATAAGTGGTGGATACATATTTTCTTTCAATCACTGGTCATCATTTCAATTCTGGTTATCATTTCTTTTGCATTGCAGAAGTTTGTTAGTTTGATACAGTTTGCTTATCCTTTCTTCTCTTTGCTTGACAAATGGCACTGAATCATTGAAAATACCTCTAGCTTTAATGTCATAAAGTGTTCTACCTACATTTTCATCAATATAACTTATAGATTCAGTTCTGATATTGAGATTTTTAAGTCATTTTTATTTGAGTTTTACTCGTAATGTATAAAGGGTCTGAATTAATTTTTTGTATGTAATTAACCAGTTTTCCCAACACTGTTTGTTGAAGAGGCCTTCTTTGTTCCACTTCATACTGTTTTGTTCTTTTATTAAAAATTAATGTGTCTCGCATGTCTTATCATTGCGGGCCCAAACCTAACTGTCCAGTGGCCTCTGGAAGATGGCGGCCACCGAGCCACCTAGAGGAAGCAGGCGGAGAGATAACACCCTTTTCCCCCTGTGGTGGCCCAGCAACAGTAACCTACTGCACGGTCCACACCATTTCTGCCAAAAGCCGCTGGGTTTTGAGATTTGTTTCTCAGTCTTTGGGATAATGGCCATTAAGCAGCTTGATCAGGAGCCAGAGAAGCCATTTTTGGGCAGTGACTCAGGGTCTCATTGGGACGGGGAGGAAAGGGCCAGCTCCACCCCATCCCATGAGGCCCCTTGTGTCTCGTCACTGCGGGGCCCAAACTTGACTGTTCAATGGCCTCTGGAAGATGGCGGCCACCAGGCCGCCAAGGGGTAACAGGCGGAGAGACAACACCCTTTGCCCCCTGGGGTGGCCCAGCAACAGTAACCTACTGCGCGGTCCAGATGCATTTCTGCCAAAAGCCGCTGGTTTTCAAGACTTATTTCTGAGTCTCTGGATCATGGCCATTAAGCAGCTTGATCAGGAGCCAGAGAGGCCATCTGTGGGCATCGCCTCAGGGTCTCGTTGGGGTGGGGAGGATAAGGCTGGCTCCACCCCATCACATGAAACCCCTCATGTCTCGTCACTGTGGGCCCAAAACTGACTGTCTAATGACCTGTGGAAGATGGTGACCTCACGGAATGGGGGTGGAGCCGGCCCTTTCTTCCCCACCCCAACGAGACCCTGAGTCACTGCCCCTGAATGGCCTGGCTCCTGATCAAGCTACTTAAAGGCCATGATCCCAGAGGCTCAGAAACAAATCTGGAAACCCAACGGCTTTTGGCAGAAATGCATCTGGTCCCTGCCATAGGTTACTGGCACTGGGCCACCCCAGGTGAAAATTGGTTTCATGCCTAGACCTGTTTCCCCTTGCGGCCTACTGGCCATCATTCTCCAGATGCCACTGGACTGTCAGGTTTGGGCCCTCAGTGACGAGACACATGGAGCCTCATGGGATGGTGGTGGAGCCAGCCGTTTCCTCCCCACCCCAACAAGACCCTGAGTCGCTGCCCAAGAACAACCTCTCTGGCTCCTCATCAAGCTGCTTAATGGCCATGAGCCCAGAGACTCAGGAACAAATTTCGGAACCCAGCAGGTTTTGGCAAGAAATCCCTCCAGATTTAATTGTTAAAATTTCGGAATTTCAAAATCGTGTGGCCATTACTGCAGCCACGCAACATCATGTGTTATTCATAAACAGCAATAGAAAACAAATTGTCTATTGTTGCCTTTTCAGCAGATCTGAGTGTTAGGGTAAAATCCCAAATAATAATGGTGGGTGTGGTGTCGAAATGTTGAATGTAATCAAAGTATAGAGAGAGTAATTTGGAAATCATCTGCCCAACAGGTAGGGGGAGGGTGTGGAATGAGGGTATACTGGGGATATTGTTGGTGGATAATGGGCACTGGTGAAGGTACGGGTGTTTCATTGTATGACCGAGACTTAAAACCAAAAGCTTTGTAGCTGTTCTCACGATGATTCAATAAATAAAATGATAAAAAATGGAAAAAAAGTAAGGTGGAGTTCATGCACAATTCAATCAGCCTAATCAGTGGCTAAATAAATAGCAGTACTCCTACATAAAAAAAAATTAATGTGTCTGTGGAAAAGTATCTGTTCTCTCAATCTAATTTTATTAGTCTGAGTGTTTATCTTTATTCCAAAACCACCCTGTTTTGGTTACTATGGCTTCATAGTATGAATTTTTTGGAGAAGAAAGATTCTCATCTTCTTTTATCCTAGGATTGCTTTGGTTATTTGGGGGCGGGGGTGAAGTTTATTGCTACATATAAATTTCAAGAGGATTGAAATTTTGATGCAGGCCTTTTAAAAAAATGCCATGGGTGTTTTTATAGGGACTGCAGTGAATTTATGTCATGCTTTAGGCAAGACTGTGATTTTGACAGTGTAAATCCTTTTATTTAATGAACAGGAAATTTTATGTTTCCTTGTGTACTCTTTTATTTCCTTTAGCAATGTTTTATCATTTTGTTTCTATGTCTTTAGTCTCTTTTGTTAAGCTATTTCTAGTCCTGGGTGCTTAAGATTTATTTTTCTTTCTTTCATTTTTTAAATTGGGAATTTCAAAGCTATTTATGATTGAGTTTCAGGTGTCCAATGTTCAGACAACACCAGTCTCTTCACCAGTGTCTATTTCCTTCCACCAATGTCCTCAGTTTCTCTTCTGCCTCCAGCCTACTTTTATGGCAGACACACTTTCTTCCACCATTGTTCTACTATTCCTTTCTAAACCCCTCCAGTGAAAAGCTTGCTTCTCAAAACCAGTTTTCTTGTTCTCTGTTTCTATAACCTTTGAGCATTTATTATTGCCTTACTATGTTTCTGTATATTCTGCTTATGAAAGAGAATTTCCCCTTCTCCCTCTTCCTAGTTTCAATAAGCATGATACTCTCCAGAAAAGACACAGTAATAAAGATAAAAAATATAATGCCGAATATTGGACATATCTGTGTCATTAGCAGCTTAGGAGCTGCAGAGTTATCAAATTCCAAACCTGAATGCCAATAAGTGTTTGAGAAAATAAAAATAGCTGGTGTGTAATTTGCTAGTGTTAATAATAGAAGACTAAACTTTAAGAAATGGTCAGTTTTGATTTTTTCTTTTTCTTTCAACCTTTTCATATCAAACATTTTCAGAAATAGTAAAAGTAACATATAACTGATGAATAGAAGCTTATCAAATTGGTGCATATAGAAAACCTATCTTCTAAACATTAGGTTCACTGTCACTGTCCTCCTGTTGTTCATCTATTTGCTCGAGTGGGCCCAGTAACATTGTGAGACTTGTTACTGTGTTTGGCATATTGAATACATCACGGGTAGCTTGCCAGGCTTTGCCGTATGGGCGAGATACTCTCAGTAGCTTGCCGGGCTCTCTGAGAGGAGCGGAGGAATCGAACTCAGGTCCGCCGTGTTGGCCATATTCAAGGCAAACACCCTACCCGTTGTGTTATTGTTCCAGCCCAACATTAGGATATGAGTATATATAATAAATTTTCTTGTGTTCACTGTATTTTTTTATCTAATTCATGATTATTATAAAAATGACTTGTATATGATCTAATTATTATTTCTTTCATAATTATGATACATATAAAACTTTCTTAGAAAATAAACATGGTAACAAAATTTATTGACCTCCAAGTCTTCCATTAGTCACATCAAGTCAGTTATATCTGTTCTCTTAAAGAATTTTTGGCAAGAGATACAGTGGGAGAGTTTGAATATACAAAAATTTTTGACAGAATCCTGCATTCAGACTTAAGTTGTTCTGGAGAGAATAAAAAAGACTGATATATAAAAGGCCTCACACAGAATTTTAATGAATAAACTAATTTTCTAAATTCTGTGCTCATGTAAATGATGACTCTTAAATAAAATATTAATGATATCTAAATAATTAAAAATTTTAGCAGACGTGTTTTATCCCTTTTCTGTTGAGTATTCTAGTAAATCTTATTTTCAAGTGTTACCACCAGTATAAAATTCCTGAGAACCCTAATTCTGTATCTCCCTTCTCTCTTTGGAACCAGATATATTTTGTTTCTTTTTGTTGTTTTTGTTGAAAGCTGGAATTTGCTGACAAAATCCAAAGTAATCTGATAAAAATACAAGACCATTTCAATGGAAGTCAGATGACATGGGTTCTGGACTCAATGCCATTATTGAGTAATAGTTTAACTATTCACACATTAGGTAAGATTGACCATTTTCCAATTGGCATATTCTGTAGCCAATTCGATCTGATGTTTGAGTAAGCACAGCGACTTCTGGCAGTAATGGATCACTTAGAGTATAAATTTAAAATAATTTTCTTATCATACTATGTGAAGTCAATACTGCTTTCTGACAGAAGATTATGAAGGCTCCTGACCTTCAATATTAACAATAGTGGACATAGGTGGTCATGATACGGTCTGAATTCTAGAATCTGGATTCCTTAAGCTCTTTGTCCCACATAGTCGCATGGCATTTTACTTGTTATTCCTAAACTTCCACCAGCTGCGTTCATTGGCCTTGTTGCATATCAACTTGTTATGAATATATTTGCCAAATAATGGTGAGATGGGTAGAAGTTATTGAACAAATGCACAAATCCCATTAATAAATCTGCTGACAGTGGTAAACTATAGAACTGATTAAATACTGAATGTCATTCCTTTGATTTTGGCATAAGATCCAAGTGATTCCTCCACTCTCCAGCATTGATTTCTAACTTGTTATCAGGTGATAATTTGGTGAGTTAAATTATTGTGTCTAGATATATAAACCCCTAGTATTACACTGAAGAATTTTTATGTTAGACATGTACTATGAATACCTCAATAAGTATCAAATTTACTTGTGTTGAACTTTTATTAGTTATTGACAAGGATTTCATGGGTTCTTTCAGACAGCTCATAAATATTTTCTTATTGAGTTCAGACAGTTCAGCAATGTTTGTTTTCAAAGATAATATAAGACTACTTACGAACCAAGAAAAGACAAACCAAGAAAATAAATTAAGAGGGTAGATTTAAGGGCAAGGAAGAACAGAGCAAATATAACTTTTAAATTTTGTCTTAAAAAAAGGTATAGGGATGAATTTTATTTTAAAAATTTGCAATGAGCTTTTTTTTTTCCTCTGGAGAAGTCTGTGTTTAAGAGAAAACATATTTCTCTGACATTTCTCTAAGTAAGTTTCTTTAAGTAAAATCCATGTTGCTTCACTTAAAAAAGTTATCAAATGGATAAAATAATTAAAAAAACAAAATTTTAGACTATACAACTCTTTAACGATCACTAGAAAGAAAGGAGAAAGGAGATGTGTAATTGATAAAAGGTATCAATTGTAGGGTGAATGACAGAAATAGACTTTCGTGGAAAAAATTTTCTGGTAAGTACAATTTTCTGAATGCTGAATGAATACCAAAAACATATGGTGCTACATTGAACATTAGAAGAAAATAATGTCCTACAACATTATTTTAATTTTTAACTATGTTCTTGCTTTTAGATTTGCAAGGTCAAATAAGTTCATGTGCTAAACTCAAGTATCTCAAGGTCAAGGAAACACTAAAATATTGAATTTTTCAAGGGTAAGCGTACAAGTTTTGAAGCTTGTTTTGCTTCATTAATTTTGCACCTGTGTTTGAAACTACTTCTTGATATCAAGTAATACCTAGTGATGCTGTAAAGATCAAGCAAAGCATTATAGATGGAGATAAAAGTTTTTAATTCATTTTTGGGGCCATTCTTATCTGTTTCAGAGCCTACTTCCAGTGTTCAAGGGATCCTTTCCAATGATGCTTAGGGAATAATATAGAGTGCCAGGAATCAAACCAGGTTTAGATGCTTGCAAGGCAAACGCCTTACCATTGTGCTACCTCTCCAGCCCTGAAAAAAGATTGTTGTAATTAATATTGTTCATTTTTAATTGAATAACCATGAGATATACAGTTATAAAGTTATTCATGATTGAGTTTCAGGCATACAACGTTCCAACATCTATCCTTTCTCTAGTGTACACTTCCCGCAACCAATGTCCCCAACTTCCCTTCCTCTCTCCCCACCCCAACTCAGTCTGCCTCTTTGACAGCACTTTTCTTCTCTCTCTCTCTCTCTCTCCCCCTCTCTCTCCCTCCCTCCCTCTCTTCCTCCCTTCCTCCTTCCCTCCCTCCCTCTCTCTTTTTTGCATTCTGGATTGCACTATAGTTACTTAAAGGTTAACATATTTGTCCGTTTATGTTTCAACACTCAGGTCTTGTCCAAGTAATCAGTTCTTGTCCAGATTAATCACTAAAACAAGCTATCCTTGTAGTAGTGGTCTCTTCTCTATCCTAACTGCCCTCAGCTCCTACCACTTGTGGCAAGCTTCTAACCATTGAGCAGTCCTCTTTTTTTTCTAATTTTTTAATTTTTATTAGTGAGACACCATGAGATACAGTTGTAGACTTACAAATTTTTGTGCTTGGATTTCAATTATACAATGATCAAATACCCATCCCTCCACCAGTGTCCATTTCCCACCACCACGGATCCCAGTATCCCTCCCACCACCCATCCCTCCCCCATCCCACCCTGCCTCTGTGGCAGGGCATTACCTTTTGTTCTCTCTCTCCTTTTCTGTGTTGTGGTTTGCAAAAGAGGCTTTGAGTGGCAATCATGTTTGGTCTATAGTCTACTTTCAGCATGCTTCTCCCATCCTGGGAGGATCCTCCCAACACCCTTTATTTGGTGCTCCCTTCTCTATCTGAGCTCCCTTTCCCCCTAGCATGTGTGGCTGGCCTCCAAACCATGGAGCAAAATTCCTGGTACTAATCTCGGCCATTCTTGGGTGTTAGTCTCCTATTTTGTTACTTTATGTTCCCCAGATGAATGCAATCTTTCTATGTCTATCCCTCTCTTTCTGACTCATTTCGATTAACATGATACTTTCCATGTAGTACCACTTGTATGTAAATTTCATGACTTAATCTTTTCTAACCGCTATATAGTACTCCATTGTGTGAATGTATCAAAGTTTCTTTAACCAATAGAAGAATGGGTATTCTTTCTTTTTGGGGTATAAAGCCCTGTATAGGTCTATAAGCTCTTTCTCTTCTGTTTCTTCTTTCAAAACCAATGATTCCTTGCTGAGTTTTGTTTCTTGTTGATCTATCCAGAGGTGATAAGGTGATGTTGAAGTCTCCAACTACTATTGTGTTGCTAGCAATGTCTTCCTTAAAATCTGTTAGCAGTTGTTTTAAGTATTTAGCTGTTCCTTCATTAGGTGCATATACATTTAAGAGTGTGATTTCTTCCTGTTGTACGTATCCCTTGATGAAGAGAAAATAGCCTTCTCTGTCCCTTCTAGTCTTTTTCAAGGTGAAATTAATGTTGTCGGATACTAGTATGGCCACCCCAGTTTTTTTGAAGGAGCTCTTTGCTTGTAGGATTGTTTTCCATCCTTTGACTTTGAGTCTGCGTTTGCTCTGACTGTTGAAATGAGTTTCTTGTAGGCAGCAGAATGTTTGGTTCTCTCTCTGTATCCATTTTGCCACTCTGTGTCTCTTCAATGGTGAATTTAGACCATTGACATTGAGAGAGATTACTATTATGGGGTTTTGTGTCATCTTTTTGTAAGGGTGTGTTGTGGTTGTAGATTTTGTCTTGTCTTATAGTAGCCCCATTAGCCCTTGTTTTAGGTTTGGTTTTGAGTCTATGAAGTTCCTGAGCTGCTGTTTATCTAGAAAATAGCGTACCGTTCCTTCAATTTTGAGTGAGAGTTTAGCCGGATAGAGTATTCTTGGTGAAGCATTCATTTCAGTGAGTTTTTTCACTATATCTCGCCACTGCCTTCAGGCTTGGAGGGTTTCCTCTGATAGATCTGCTGTGAATCTAAGGGGTGCTCCTTTGTATGTGATTTCCTTTTTTGATCTTGCTGCTTGCAGTATTGTGTCTCTATTGGCAGCATCCATCATTCTAACTATGATATGTCTTGGAGTGTTTTTGTTCAGGTCTCTTTTAGCTGGCACCCTTTGGGCTCCTTGAATATGAATGGCTGCATTGTCGAGCTCTGGGAATTTTTCAGCGAAAATTTGTTTAACCATGGCTTTTTCATTGGGATTGTTTCCCTGAGTTTCTGGTAGTCCAATGATTCTAATGTTGTTTCTCTTGGAATCATCTCCTAGGACTCTGATTCTCTCTCAGCTATTTTGAGGTCCCTTGCCACTGTTTGTTGTTGCCTGTTGGCCTGGTGGAGCTGATCTTCCAGCTCACTGATTCTTTCCTTAGCTGTGGTCATTCTACTTTTGAGGGCACATACTGAGTTTTTTGGTTCTTCTACGGAATCTTTAATTCGTGACATTTCTGTGCATAGTTTTCCAATTTCTGCTCTCATTTCTTCCTGTATTTTTTTGATTGCCCTATCCATTGTTTCTTTCATATCCTCCTTCAATTTACTGGATATCCGTCTGACTGTTTCATTGAGTTGATTGAACATCTTCATGACTTCATATCTGAATTCTTTGTCAGAGAGGTCCCTTAGGTGAGCAACACCTACAGAGGCTTCTGGACTCTTTTCATCACCCTCCCCTTGTGGTGGGGATCTATATTTTTTTTTTCATATTGGTGTGTAGGTGTGGGGGACTAGATTTCTTGGTATGAGTAAACTATTTGGCCACAAAATTAGGCCACATCCACTTCTACAGAAGCCATGCCCACTTCTAAAGCGGTCACACCCCCACAGAACCTTGTGTGTGGAGGGGGAGTAAAGACTGGGTGGGGGAGAAGACCAGCTCATTTTGGGGGATGAAAAGGAAGAGGCTCAGAACTGCTATGTCTCCCAAGGTTCGAGAGGACACCTGGGGGGCTTTCAGGGAGAAATCCAAGTCCCGGGTTCGAGAAGTGGCAGATAAACTGACCTGGGTGGGGAGAAGACCAGCTCAGTTTGGGGGACGAAAAGGAAGAGCGGAGCAGTCCTCTTGAGCCTTGTTTCTACTGACATTGGATATCTGTTTCATATTGTATTCTTTTATATACCACAAATGGGTGCAATCATTCTATGTCTGCCCCTCTCTCTCTGACTTGTTTCACCAAGCATGATGCTCTCCATGTCCAACCATTTATAAACAAATTTAATGACTTAATTTTTCTTGGTGTTGCATAGTATTCCACTGTGTAGATGTACCATAGTTTCTTTATGCAGTTGTCTGCTATTGGGTACCCAGGTTGTTTCTCGGGGCGGGGAGGAAAGCTCAACCCGCTCCCCTCCAACGGGCCTCGGCGAGGAACAGCCAGGCGCGGGGGCAGAAGACTGTTGAAAGATTAGAAGGCAAAAATGTCTCCAATACAAAAAAGAGGAAGGTTGGACATATGTATAAAAATTCAATGAAATCATGGTAAATAAATGTTACAAATTCCACTGATAACTTTTTTTTTTTAACACTATGAGGTCATCAGTTGAACACTCAGTGGCCTGAGATTTTTTTAAAAAAGGGTCAATGTTTTGGTATAGCCTCTGAATTTAACAGGGTAGTAATACTAAAAGAATTGAGAAAAGAAACCTGAGGTCTGAGGTCTGGTTTGAAAGTATATATTTGTAGAGCATTATTTTGGTAATTTATCTAGAGTAAAAATTCTTTCTTTTTAAGAAGGGCTAATATTGGACACAGTAAATGGAATATAGTAATTCTAAAAGACTAAGAACTTACTAATTTTACTAAGAATTTACTTATTCTTAGTAACTCATCAATATTTGATAATTTAAATGACAAAAAATTGAGATTTGAACTGTCCAGTGTTAGAATTGTCCTTGGTTCTGTTAAGCCTGTATAATGACCAGAGAGTTGGTAGCTCACAGGGCAAATATACAGATTTACAATGGTACAGCTAAATGAAAAGACATGTATTTTTTTCTTTTTTTTTTTCAAGAATTTTGAGTGGTCTCCAAACTACCAGTTGATCTCACGTTAACAACTTTTAATTACTTTTAGGTATATTTGACTGCAACTTCCACAAGTAAGTGGGAGCAGAGTTATGTCACTTTGCACATACTTTTTGGCTATGCTTTATTTCGATTTGTTTACTTGATTATTCTAAAACTTCTATTCTCTGATAAAAGTTGTGAGGTAGTAGTTTGGTTTTTGGTTGCTGTAAGAGTAAAAGCATGCTCTTTGTAATTTTTCATATTCAATATGGTGTTAATATTAAACCCAAGATAGAATTCTATTTGCTCTTGGGGCTAGAGAGATTGTACAGCTAAGACCTTGATAGACTGACTTACGTATGTGGATGTAAATCTATCTTTAAATGATAACTTATTTATCATTTTTCTTAAATCTGATGTATTTGACTTTTTGGCAAATCTAATCACAAAGTGAAGTTTCTTAGCTATAACTAATATCAACCTTAAATTAATCATGTGTGTAATTGTCTGTGTATAACAAGAACACTTTGACAGAGATACCAAGAGAGGATATATGCATTCTATTTAGAAGTATTTTCTGAGAGACAGAGAGATAGCACAGTGGGTAGGATGCTTGCTTTGCCTATGGCCAGCCAGGGTTTAATCTGAGTCCCTCCAGGAGTGATCCATGAGAGCAGAGCCAAGAGTATTCCCTGAGCACCACTGAGTTTGGCCCAACTCCTGCAGAAAAACAAACAAAAGAGTAATTTTTGCCTTTCTTATTCTAAAACCTCACTACTAATGACAGCAAATCTTTGCATTATTAGCCATTGTCTCTTTATTCAAAAAATCTATGTTTGTTTACATGTGATATAAAAATCCAGGTAATAACATGAGTTAAAATATGTCTAATTGATTATTATCTGGGGTTGTATTGAAGAGCTGAGGGTCTCTCCTATGATTAGAGCATGCTTTATTTTATTAGATTTGTTGGGGCCTTCTGAGGACCATGTTTTTTGGGGGGCCATACCAGGTGCTGTTCAGGGGATGCTCCTGACTCTTCATTCAGGAATCACTCCTGGCAGTGCTTGGGGTACCATATGGCATGCCAGGGAGCAAACCTAGGTCAGCGACATGCAAGACTAGTGCCCTACCCTCTGTGCTATTGTTCTAGGCCCTCCTGGGACTTGTTTTGTGAGTGTCATCAATGAATTTTGCTATGCAGAATTTCCAAAACAAAAATCAGGGGAAATAAGGAGGAACTAAATAATCTTAAATATTAAAAATAACCCCCCCAGAAGGCAAAAATGACCTCCATTTGTTTATGCTCTCAAACCCACGCCAAGCAAGCTGCCACAAAAGGCTATTATACAACTGCATAGCAAGATGATTTTCTCCACATATTTAATAATGGCTTGGGAAATTGAAAAAAATAAATAAATAAACGCAGTTTCTGGCAGTCTTCTGTCTTTTCCAGAGAAAGAACTGTTGTTAGAAGTTCTCCTGAAGCTGGAGTAAGTGACAGAGAAGAGAAGGGCTAAGAGGTAGAGGGAGCAAAAATTGGAGTAAAGTCGAACTCCTGGAGAAGAAGTCTCAGAGCTGACTCTTCCCTAATCCTGACTCTGAATGATTCCATGCAAAAAAAGATGAATATAGCATCCAGTAACTACGGGGTTCATGGTACCCTAAAAATAAAGAAAAATATAGGTAGTAACCAATCGTCATAGAAGCTGGGAGGTTTGGTTGGGGTTAGCTACATTTAAAAAACTAGTGGACTGTTCGTGAAATATTCCAGAGAACAGTGAGAAATAGAGAAACAGTGATTTGATCAACACTTGCAGACACAATTGGGAGAAACACTCAGAGAATACTAGCTGGATCAACGATAGTGATTAAAATCACCAAAAGAAAGAGAACAAAGAAATATAGAGCAGAAGGCAATATAGGTTAGAAAGTCGGTGGTTGAAAGCTAAGAGCGGACAAGTTTCCCCCAAAGGCAGCATTTTTTCAATAAAAGCAGCACTGTGGTAAGGTCTGCAGGATAAATGAGATAATTATTCTTTCTCTGACTTTATATAAAACCTAAATACTGTGTAAAGTACTAAAACTGACCACACATACATTGGTGGAGGGACAGACTGATAGTTAAACACTGTACACTAAAACTCTACTTCTGTATTTATTTGTATTTTCATTCATTTATTAACTTTTAATTATTATAATTTTGTTCACATGTTTATAACAATGTTGGCATTTATGGTATTGGTATATATTTACCTCAATCTGCCACCATGAAAGACCTTTCACCAATGGCTCCATGTCACTGTGTTGCAGTTTTCCTGATTACCTGCTTTGTCTTTATGAAAGACATAGCTTCTCTGTTAATCCAGTAAGATTTATTAGAAATTAGTCCTGACTTTGAAATTGCCAAACTAATCATAACATCCATCATCCACCACCTCACCCCTCATCTCCTTCATCAGATCTTCATTCTGTATCCACATTGCCTCAGGTAAGAGTTTTCTGGAAGAAATAAATTCACTGTTTATGCCAAACAAAAAACAAAACAAAAAACTGACCACCCATGATTCTTCATCATTGTGTTATTCACTATAACAAAATAAGAGGAGGGCATGGTTATCCCCAATCTCAAACCCAGCCACACACACAGAACAGCCTATTTAGGATGGCAACTACTGTGGTGAAAATAAACAGGAAAATCAAGAGCAGACAAGAAAAAGAAATGTGTGCTGCTTCTGGTTTCTAAGACCCTACACAGTGTCTCACACTCAGTCTGCTACCACCTCTCGAGTAGATGTGGAGAAAAGTCTCAGGTATCATTTACTTGACCTAACAGATGTTATTGATTGTCATTAATTGCAAGACTACTTGTTAGTAACCTAAAGACTTCTGGTAACAGCAGTCTTCAACTTCAGCAGGCCTCAGAATTACTTGGATGATTTGTGAAAACACAGATGGCCAAGCCCCACCTCCAGAACTTCTGTTTCAATTTGTTTGGGATAGGATTCCATAAAACATTCTTAACCAATTCTTGGGTGGTAGTTGTTCATACAAGCAAGTCTACAGATCATATTCCGAGAACGACTGACTGCTGATTTACCATCAGAAATGAATATATGAGTTACAAGTTATTTAACATATGAACAAAATTAAAAATTCTGTAACACATCATGATCATGAGACAAGCCATTCTGTAACTTTTTCTTGATTAAAAAAATCTATATCTTTTTGATGAAGTTATGAAATTTACATACAAGTGGTACTACATGGAAAGTATCATGTTAAGTGAAATGAGTCAGAAAGAGCGGGATAGACACAGAAAGACTGCATTCATCTGGGGAACATAAAGCAACAAAACGGGAGACTAACACCCAGGAAGGGCTCAGATTAGTACCAGGAATTTTGCTCCATGACTTGAAGGCCAGCCACATGTGCTAGGTGAGAAGGAAGCTCAGATCGAGAAGAGAGCACCAAATAAAGGGTGTTGTGAAGACCCTCCCAGGGTGGGAGAGACATGCTAAAAGTGGTCTATAGACCAAACATGACTGCCACTCAATGCCTCTCTGGCAAAACACAGTACCCAAAAGAAGAGAGAGAGAACAGGGAGGAATGCCCTGCCACAGCGGCAGGGTGGGACGGGGGGGGGGGGGTAGCATGGGGGGTCGGAGGGATGATAGGACCCGTGGTGGGGGAGGATGGGCACTGGTGGAGGGATGGGTACTTGATCATTGTATAACTGAAACCCAAGCACAAAAATTTGTGAGTCTATAAGTATACTTCATGGTGTCTCACTAATAAAAAAAAATGATAAATAAAAAAATAAATAAATAAAAAGCAAAAAAAAAAAAGAAAAAAAATCTATATCTTTTCATTAAAAATTTATAAACTTTAAAAGCTTATAGTATTAATAATTCTATTATAACACATTTTTAAATTTAAGTAATATATAGTATATATGCATATAGATGTGTATATATAGTGCAGGAAGAGAAAGGAAAGGAGAATTTTAAAAATTTAAAGGAAAATCTGAATAAGACCTCTAAAAGTATAGAAGTGTGTTTTTATCTAAAAGGAAATGACGGTTTTATGTTAAAAAATGTTATAGATAATGCTCAAGTATCTGCATTAGTAAGTATAAGAAGACATTCCTTAGTTATAAGAAAATAACCTGAATATACATGGAAAGAATATTCAAACTAAATGAAACAATCCATTATTTAAAAAGTATAAGACCCCTAGCAGGCCATGAATAAACTGAACTTTCTTAAGCTGATAGAGAGCAACCATTAGTGCCATGAGAAAATGCCGTACTAAAAGGGAAATTATTGAGAAAAGTTTGTCCAGGGATGTTGGTGCTGAGAAATGTACACTGGTGGAGGGATGGGTGTTCGATCATTGTATGACTGAAACTCAATCATGAAAGCTTTGTAACTGTAGCTCATAGTGACTCAATAAAAAAAATAGAAGGAAGGAAGGAAGGAAGGAAGGAAGGAAGGAAGGAAGGAAGGAAGGAAGGAAGGAAGGATGTTCCTTTAATGTTACTTGTAAAACTGGTTTCAAGACAATGAATTATTTCAGCTATTGCTTGTGTATGAAGCTAGCATCATTCTTTCAAATATGAATGACAATCTAAGCCAGTTGAGTCTCATTTGATAGATCTGTTATGAATCTTATAAGAGTTATTTTTTATGTAAATTCAAGCTTTGATCTTACAGCTTTAAATATTTTGTGTCCATTTTTGACTTTTGTCATTCTAAGTACAGTATATTGGAGTTTTCCTTTTTGTGTCTTGACTCACTGAGATCTTTCAGGCCTCTAAGATCTTGGATGTGCCTACACTCATCACCTCTGGGAAATGATTCCATTGACTAGTGTTTCTTTGTCAAATTAACTTTCCTGTTCCCCAGGCAAATTAACTTTCCTGTTCCCCAGGCACTTAAGAATTCACTGCATAGCATAATTATCTGTTATGTTCATTTCTTTTCAGAATTTCTCCCCTCATCTTCATGGGGGTTCCTGAATCTCCTCCTGGAGCTCACTTATTTTTCCCTTTGTCGCTGTTACTATCACTGTCCTCCCATTGTTCATCAATTTGCTCGTAACGTCTCCATTGTGACAATTGTTACCTTGTTTGGCAAATCGAATACGTCACAGGTAGCTTGCCAGGCTTTGCAGTGTGGGTGAGATACTCTCCGTTGCCGGGCTCTCCAAGAGGGGTGGAGGAATCGAACTCCAGTCGGCCATGTTGATTGCTTGCAAGGCAAACACCCTACCCACTGTGCAGTCCATCTCTGTTACTATATTATTAATATCTAGTGATTTTGTATATCACCAATCATACCCTTCGGACCTATCACTTCTGATTGTTGTTTTCTTCATTTTCTTTCTCATTCTTTCTTGTGCTTTATTGACTATTTATATAATCTCCTCTTCAAACTCATCAAAGATTCTTATAATTGCGAATCTAGTAATTATATGAGAGGTTACAGAACTGGATGGTACTCGTAGAGCCTTCTGTACAATTATCTTCTCTCATTGAGCTTGGTGGGGTTCTATGGGGCTTCCCCATTGTACTGGCTGTGTTCTAGGGTGAGTCTTTATGTTTTTCCCCTTTGGAAGGTCTGAGAGTTTAGGCTATTTTTCTTTTTCTTTTCTACTGGTCTTCACACAGTGATAGGAAGTACACGTGTGCACAATGTGAGGTGCTGTAAGTAGAGTCATCATGTCACTTACACAAGTCACACAGTTGAATGTTCAAACAGCTATGAGCAGAGTTATGAGCACAGGGTATGAATGTGTGCTTGGAAAATAATGAACAGCAAAGGGTCTGAGATCTGGATGTGGGTTCTGCAGAGATGGTGGGGCAGCAGAGTTCTTCTAAATTTAGCAAATTCAGCACACTTAAAATCAAAATTGACTTACTACATGAGACTCATTTACTTCTCACTTTAGGGAGCCAACAGACCTAGAACCAAATCTACTCATATCTATAAATTAAAATTCTACTTATATCACCAACAGATTTGAAAACCAAACAAATGGGGCTGAAGCGATAGTATATGCAGGTGACAAATTTTCCTTGTAAGTGACTGATCTGGGTTCAGTCCAGCACTTATATGGTCCCCTGAACTCTGCCAGGAGTGATCCCTGAGAGCCAGGAGTAAGTCTTGAGTACTATTGATAATTGTCCAAAAAGCCAACACTGAAAAAAGAAAATTAAAACCAAACAAATATACCCAGATGAGACTGGAATGGCAGTAGAGAGGGTAGAACACTTAGAACACTTACTGTGCATGTTAGGAATAAATCTGGAGCATACTGAGTGTGGCCCCAAAACCATTAGAAACAAGAAAATAATTCTTCATATAAGCTTTCTGAACCTATCAAGAAAAGAAACCTATCAAGGAAGAAAGTAAACAATATCCACTTTACTGAATTTTTTTCTCTCTCAATTACCAAGATTTGTGGGTCAGAATGATAGTACAGTGAGTAGGGCACTTGCCTTGCATGCAGCTGACCCAGGTTCAATCACCTGTGTTCAATTTCTGAGCCCATCAGAAGTGATCCATGAGCCCAGAGCCAGGAATAAGCCCTGAGAACTACCAGATGTGGCCCCCAATTTTTTTAAAGTGTCCAAGACTTCATTTACTGAGTCTCCTCACATTTATAACTAGTTTTTTCCTAGCTCACATTAGATTATGAATCTCTTGAGGATTGAATTTTTTTAAATTTTGTATAACTTTATAATTTATAGTCCCAGGCAAGAACATTTCTCAGTATTTCACTGAGGAAAGAAAGAAAGAAGGAAGGGGGTAAGGAAGGAAGAAAAAAATGAGGGAGGGATGAAAGGAGGAAAATAATAATGGAACAAAGCAATTGGTTTAATTCCTAACTTTCTTATTACAAAGCTGATTAGACAGCTCATCATTGATACTATTATCTCTCTGATATGACATTTTGTTATTGGAAAATTTTTTTGTAGACTGATCTGTTTTTTATCCTTTAACTTTTATGACTCTCTCCATCCTTCTTCTTCTAGTATAGCCTTTGTTCTGAGCATGAATTTTCCCACAAGCCCATCCTTCTAAGAATGTTGTCATTTAACAATCCCAGTCAATACCAGTCCATACTTTGAACTTCCCTTTATTCTCCTCATCACCCCAATTCCAGTTGTCCAGTTGTCCGTTGCCTTTATGGCATATTCCCAGGCAAAATCCAAGGCCTCTGAGTTCTTTCTTCATACGATTTCTCATGGGACCCTTTGTTCCAAGCCTCATTAGCACATATTTATGCCTAGACTTTTAAAAACATCCTTGTAACTGGCTTCTCTATTCCACTAGTTTCTTCCTCCAACTAATCCTACACACTATTGCCACATTAATCACCCTTAAACACCACTTTCATTATTGTAGCAGCAGTTACTCTTTATTAAGTACTTAATCTGTGTCCAAATGTAATGCCACATTTTATATATATTGTATCATCTCATTCTCACCCTATGAGATGTGTATTATTATCCCCATTTTAGAGATGAGGTAACCAAGGCTTACTCATCTATAAAATCTCACTAAACCACTGTTTAAGGCCCTGCACAAGCTAAGTTGCATTCCTAATGCTTTTTTCACTCTTCTTGTCTTCAAAACCTCTGTTCCAGTCAAACTGGTATGCTGACACTTCCAAATGTATCCTTACCTCCCACCTCTATTGGTGAGTTTTTTCCCAGAGGCAACACAGATTACCTACCACAAGAATGTAGGGGCAGCTGGTGAGCTCACAGACCTGAGGAGCAAGTCCAGTGCTACTTCATACAGCAGTTATTTTAAAAAACCTCGAGCTTGGGGCTGGAGCAATAGCACAGCAGGTAGGTCGTTTGCCTTGCACATGGCCGACCCAGGTTTGATTCCCAGCATCCCAAATTGTCCCCTGAGCACCACCAGGAGTAATTTCTGAGTGCAGAGCCAGGAGTTACCCCTGTGCATCGCTGGGTCTGACCCAAAAAAGCAAAAAAAAAAAACAAAAACAAAACCTTGAGCTCATGAAACTTGACCACTGTAGCCATTCAAATTACTCATGTTCAGCCTTTGCGGAGAATGTTCTTCTTTCATTTTTTTAAAATTTCTTTTTTTTTTTTGGCTTTTGGAGTCACGCCCAAAATGCACAGGGGTTACTCCTAGCTTTGCTTTGCACTCAGGAATTATTCCTGGCGGTGCTCGGGGGACCATATGGGGCCATATGGACTGCTGGGAATCGAACCTGGGTTGGCCGCATGCAAGGCAAACGCCCTGCCCTCTGTACTATCACTCCAACCCCAGATAATGTTCTTCTATTCCTTAACTTTAACCTTCTCAGTTCCTGGTTCCTGCTATAAATCTCTCCTGACTCATTAGAATACCATCCAGTAAATTTTATGAATATTTTCTCTCCATCATCTAACTGAATGGTCATCCACCTCACAAGGAATTTAAATAAGCAGGAATTCAAAAAGTGTAATCTCAATATATACTTTTAATGATTTATAGATGCTATACAGATAGTAGAAGAGTAGAAGTATAGAATGGCTGAGGAATAATATATAATATAAGAAGGAAGAGGCAGAGATACATAGATGAGAGCTAACTATATAGTGAAGGTCTAGATGGAAAGAGAAATGAGATTAACATAGATGAATGACAGATGAGAACTAGAATACTAATATATGTGCATTCATATCTGTCTAAATTCAGGTACATATAATTAAAGAAGATGAATTACCAGGAATTGAATCATAGATTGAGTCAGAGACATAAGTTCCAGGATAAATTCCTATATTCAGGATAGAATTCCTAGAAAGATTGTAGTGAAATTCAGTCTGAGTCCAAAGATTTAAGAGCAGGGAGTAATAGAATATGCAACAATCCTAAGGGTAGAGAAGATGAATTGACATCCCAATTCAAGCAGGAGGTAGTTAAAATAAAAGGAGGGCAAGTTCCTTCTTTGGCCTTTTGTTCTATCAGGTTCTCAGAGCATTAGGTAGTACCCACACTTATTGAGGAGGGGGCAATTCATTTTACTGAGTCTATTCATTTTAATTCCAAACTATCTAGAAATATCCTTCAAGATGTGATAGGATAAAATACTAAATCTGTATTTTTAAAATACTAAAATACATGGGGCACCCCTTGGCAAGTCAGTCAATCATCCATTAAATTAACTGCTATTGACATATAAAATATATAATCTATTTCTTCCTATGTTTCATCATTTATTTAACTGGGGAGCCATGGACATATGTAAATATACAGATTACATAATTTATTTCTTGCAACATTCTTTCTGTAGACAATCCCTTGAGTTCCTCCTTCACAACATTCAGATCTTTGCTGAAAGCTTCCTTCTCAGAGTGGCCATCCCTGAGTGTCCTTTCTAAAATGCAACCCTTTCTCCCCTCTGATTTTTCTTTGAGGAATTTATCTCTATCAGGTTCTTTATTATATGCATCTGAGCATCAAGCAAACGTAAACTCTTAAGAATTCAGCTTCGTTGCCTATTGCTCCCTGCTATAATCTCAGAATCTAAAATAACACTGACATTGAAATTGTACTCAATAAATATTTGTGGAGAGAATAAAAAAGGGAAGGTGACTATAAAATAATAAAATTGAACGGCCTCATTTGAAATGGCCTTATTTTAATTCAAATGTATGCATTTTATGTTGTTCAACATGACGTTCTTTATTAAATGGAAGTAAGCCAGTCTTTTAATAGACTTTCTGTTTTCTTTTTCAATTTCAGTGTGCATTTTACTGTATTCTAGCTCCATGGTAGCAACCAAAATATATGCATAGGTTTTTTTGGGTATTCATTAAAATCCTCTGCCAGACCACCTGGTCATTTGAAACCATGTATGTAGTCTGCAACATATAGCCAGGCCATCAAAAGACAGTGACTAGATCTGTGCATCTCCTTTTTCATGCATGATGACAAAAAAGCACTTTCAAATGGAATGTAATAGAAATATTTAATGGAAGTGAGAATACACAAGACAAACAAAAATATGATTTTAATTTCCTGAGAAGACAATGGGGCTTACTTAAGAGTCCGTTTGGTTTCAAAATAAATCTGATGTTTTCATATCAACTAATAGTCAAATTATAATCTCCAGTGTATTCCCATGTTTCATTTTTATGCCTATGTCACAAAAATTTACCATTTCAAGATAAAAGGATGACAAAATAATTGGTAGTGATTCACCCTGCCTTGAACTTAAGACACCTTAAGTGCAAATCTTTAGACAGATATAAAGGAAATAAAAGCCAAAACTATAGTCATTTTTGGAAAATATTATTCAAGTTGTTGCTGGATAAATGTAGAAGAGCAAGAAAAAAGCCTATTAAAGCCTAAAGTAAGACGTAGGCAGGAAACGATAATATAGTGGGTAAGGTATTTGCCTTGCATACAGCCGGCCCAGATTCAATCCCCCAGCATCCCATATGATCCCCTAGGTACTCCCAGCATGGATTTTCAGGTTAAGAATCAGTAGTCACCCCTGAACATAAAGAAGTGTACATCCCCCACCCCCACCCCCCAAAAAAACAAAGAAAAGACTAATGTGGAATTGGGAAGCATCAGATTTGTCTGCACAGTGCTTGAAAGGGTGTTTGTGCATGTCTGGGGCTAGCCACTTGTGAAGGGAAGCCTCCTTTGGATCTGCCCTGGCTGCATACATGGTGAGTCCATGACAGTCTCTGTCCAATAGGGCAGAAAAGGTTTACCTTACATTAACCTTTTTTTTTTTGCAATGTATTAATAGGGCAGGAGGAAGAGAGAGGTGTGTAATGCCTTCAAGAGCGTTGAAGAAGTTATTAAGAGGATGAAGAATCTCCAGCTTTGGGCACTTCTTTTTGACTCTACCATTCTTCCTGCACTAACATATGCCTCAGAGACCCTACAAAAACAGGATGAGAACGCTATTTGGGTCTCCCAAAGAGGAATTTAAAGAGCTATTCTTGGAGTATCATGCTTCATTCAAGTGAGAGAAGGAATCTGGAGTAACAACCTCCATCGACGATTGAGGACCAGGGATGCTGTCTCGTTTGCCAAGTCATCAAAAATCAGATGGGCCGGACACGTAATGTGATTTGGAGATGACTGCTGGACTAGAGCCATTACTGACTGGATTCCACAGGGCGTCAAAGAATGCCTGGCCACCCAGGCATTATGAGATGGTCGGACTTCTCCATCAAGACTCTGAACAAATGGTTTGATGTTATTCATGTTCCTGGAGTGAGCAGATGTCATTGGGCTACACTAGCACATAACAGGGACTAATGGAGATATTACTGGTGCCCAGAAAATCGATGAGCAACAGGATGACAAGTGACAAGTGACACAAGTGATTAACCGCATATCATACTTGCTTTGTATTATGTTTACTCTATGATAATTTGCATTTTTGTTGTTGTTTTTTTCTCTAACTTATATATTTTATATACTGAAGGCTTTAAAAGTGACACAGCAACGTAAATGTAAGTCAGTGGAAGATGACATGTATTTGAGGTAAAATATATTTAATCACGCATTTTACCTCACCTACAATTAAGACACATATTAAATAGACATAGAATAATGGAACAAAGAAGTGTAAAAACCAGGAGAATAGTTTCTCAATTTAATTTTGAAACTTATTATACTTCTAGATGCAAAACAGTGACAATTTAAAAAAAATAAAGACATTTCTTTAGAATTAACATTCTGGTGAAGATTAAAGATATTCTGTTAGGTGGGGGTATGACTCCATGAAATATTTCTATTATTTATGATACAGGTTTTCTCCTTCTCCACCTGGTTCTGTTCCGAAGAGTTTAATAGGAACTTCTGACAGTTAATAGGCACTCACTCTGTTCCTTGACCAACCCCTCTTAAGTGGATTCAAATGCACATATCTCTTTCTGGGATCCAGTAACTGTTCAGTTCTGTCGCATCTTCCTGCTTGTCTACTTTGTTTGTAGTTTCTCTACAGTCTATTAATAATTTTCAAATACTCTCTTCAAATTGTCCTGTTAAGTATGCCATCTGCTTTCTTCTAAATCCTCACTAATGGTTATTTTCCATTAATCCATTAATGGGTCAAAGTGAGAAGGAGCCAGTAGAGATGAGACAACATAAAGTATAGAAGAATAAATGTATGATATGATCCTTATCTTGAACTAAATGAGAAAGTATAAGCTACAGATTCCAGACACGGGATCACAAACAGAATTATGAACAGTGGATTATGTTCTTTGGCTCAAGAGGAAGGAATATAAAAATCAAGATAGAAGTTAGTAGTGGGCAAGAATTTAAAGAAACTTAGGGCTGGAGCGATAGCACAGCGGGTAGGGCGTTTGCCTTACAAGTGGCCAACATGGCCGACCCGAGTTTTATTCCTCCGCCCCTCTCAGAGAGCCCGGCAAGCTACCGAGAGTATTCGATATGCCAGACACAGTAACAACAAAGTCTCCAATGGAGACGTTACTGGGCCCGCTCGAGGAAATCGACGATCAACGGGAGGGCCTTTACTTTACTTTACTTAAACCTGATAGTCATGATTTTTCTAGAAATATTAAAATAATAGTCATTTGCAATCAACAGACAAGGTATGAGATAGTTCAAATATGGAAAGTAATTCCCCTAACAAAGAACCCCCAAGGTTGGAATATTCCCTCAGGTAAAATAGCTTATGTCTTAGAATAAAAAGTATGAAGCATTTGCAAATGTGCATCCAGGAAAGAATAGAAAAGAAGGAGAGAATAGAATATATGACAAATATCTACCAGTCCAATAACAATGTATAGAACAAAACAAATTAGGGTCTTTTTCAGATGTAGAGGGCACCATGGACAAAAAGAATAGGAAATGCTGATATAAATAAAAAGGTAGCACTGCACTGTAGCACTATCCTCCTTTGTTCATCGATTTGCTCAATCAGGCCCAGTAACATCTCCATTGTGAGACTTGTTGTTACTGTGTTTGGCATATTGAATATATCACTGTAGCTTGCCGGGCTCTCCGAGAGAGGCGGAGGAATAGAACCCTGGCCAGCCGCGTGCAAGGCAAACTCCCTACCACTGTGCTATTGCTCCAGCCCAAATAGAAAGGTAAGGTAAAGGTAAAGGTAAAGGTAAAGGCCCTCCCGTTGATCGTCGATTTGCTCGAGCGGGCCCAGTAACGTCTCCATTGGAGACTTTGTTGTTACTGTGTCTGGCATATCGAATACTCTCGGTAGCTTGCCGGGCTCTCCGAGAGGGGCGGAGGAATCGAACTCGGGTCGGCCATGTTGGCCGCGTGCAAGGCAGACGCCCTACCCGCTGTGCTATCACTCCAGTCAAATAGGGCTGGAGTGATAGCACAGCAGGTAGGGCGTTCGCCTTACACGCGGCCAATATGGCCGACCCGAGTTCGATTCCTCCACCCCTCTCGGAGAGCCCGGCAAGCTACCGAGAATATTCGATATGCCAGACACAGTAACAACAAAGTCTCCAATGGAGACGTTACTGGGCCCGCTCGAGCAAATCGACGATCAACGGGAGGGCCAAATAGAAAGGTAAATAACAAAAATGATCCAAGCTACAATTGAGAAGCAAATAAGATGAAACTATTAGGATTTTAGGAGAATGGTTTAAAAAGAATAAGTACTGTAGAGCTAGACAGAAACTCAGTGGCATGTCTTTCCATCTACATCACCTGTACCTGATCTTTCTCAGTCATTGTTTTTGTACGTTGCAGATGATAATGTTGAACCACACAATGTTAGATTTTAGAATAGGGTTATCTATGCTGTGATTAGTAATATTTCCATAATATAAAATGTTTTAATAATGTTGCATTTTCTTACTAATAAAATCTTCAAGATAATAGTTGGTATTTGTCTCAGTAGGGAATAAGTCAGACTCCACACCAGGCTGTTTTCACTCAGGGTGCCCCAGAGGGGGGCGGGTGAGAGCCCTCACCACCCCAAGGGACCCAGCCCTGGCAGCCGACCTCCACTACCCAACTGCCACCACACTCCAAGACACTTTCTGGACAAACACATCATATGACATTTCCTACCCATTTTCCATAATTACCAAACCATGTTTGATATAATTCAGACAGTATACAACATTATATATATATATATATATATATATATATACATACACACACACACACACACACACACACACACCTCGGAGAGCCCTGCAAGCTACCAAAGTATACCACCTGCATAGGCAGAGCCTGGCAAGCTCCCTGTGGCATATTCGATATGCCAAAATCAGTAACTTTAACAGGTCTCATTCCCCTGACCCTGAAAGAGCCTCTAATCCTTTGGAAAGATGAGTAAGGAGAGGCAGCTAAAATCTCAGGGCTGGGAGTAATGGAGATGTTACTGGCATCTGCCAGAGTATATCGATGAACAACAGGATGACAGTGATACAATGATACAGGGAATAAGTCAAGGGATGACAATGTCTTGTGGACTAAAAGATTGGGAGATCTAAGACCAGGGCACTAATGGCAAGAACAAAGACTGAAGACACAGAGTTGTAGTAGAGAATTATTATTGGAGTTTAACCTATCAGTGGCAATGCAAAGTTGGCCCAAGGTAGCATTATCATGCATATGTGGTGCTATTCTCCAAAACCTGAATACTGTGCTTATCCATCATGGCATATAGATAAATTGAGGATAATGAGCACATTGAGGAAGATGATAGTATTCCCAACCATTCAAGAATACTGAAAATCCAGACAATAACAATGTTTTGGTGCCTGGAATAGCTCCATGGCTTTAGGCACTGGCTCAGCAAGAATAAGTCTGCAAACCCAAAGTCCATACTATTTCATGCACTGGAGGCAAGCATTACAGTCCCATGATTTGTGATAATCCCTGGTTCTGCCATATGTGCTGAAATGGTACTGACAGTCACACTTTTGAGGGATCCTTGGTAAATGTGGGAAATGATGAGATTCTTAAAAAAGATATGATAGATAGTTGACCAAACATTTATGGCTATGAAATGAAGAAAAATTTGTCTCTACTCAAGAGTTGCAAGAGGGGCTGGAGCGATAGCACAGTAGTAAGGTTTGCCTTGCAGGCAGCTGACCAAGGTTCGATTCCAGCATCCCATATGGTCCCCTGAGTACCTCCAGGAGTAATTCCTGAGTGCAGAGCCAGGAGTAACCAAAAAAAGGAGAGTTGCAAGAAAATGCATCCAAAGGAAGAGTTCAAATGAAAGGTAAAGCAGTCTGAACACCGGACTATAAAACATTTTCTTAATAACATAACATATGGTTAAATTTCAATTTAGTATTTTAATTTACACCAAAATCAAGTATTTCTCATTTCAAAACTGGTAAAGTAAAAATGCTTGAGACAAGGTTAACATGTCCAAATAAGAAACATATTTGTATCCTTTGATCACTGCAAAATCTACACCAGGGCTTGGTTACTGACAGAAATGTACCTGAAATGAGAATTCCCCCCTGGATTGGAAGTAGAGGAACAGCTTCACCAAGAACAATATCACACTACAGAATTCCATATGCAATCAGGTGCAAGTCTCTAAGCCCCAATATTTAACATGGGAAAAATTTTTTTAAATATGGAGGAATTTATCTGCACTGATGGCTGAATACCAAAGACTGGGAAGAAACCCAAATTCATCAGACCTTTCTAAACTCCCTAATGAAACTTCCAAACAAAAATTCAAATGATAATCAGTGAAATGAAGAAATTGATTGAAGAGAACGTTAAACAAGAACATGGGAAGTCTGAGGAAAATTCCAACAGAGATTAGTGAGCTAAAGTAGTTGGACTAAAAAGTGCATTAGAAGCATCAAAAGCAAAATGATAGAATCTGAAAATTAAATAAAGGAGTTTAAGAATAATGAAAAGGAAAACATAAAAATAGAAAAGAAAGAGCAAAAAGAATTTTAATATGAAGAAAATACAATGAGTGAGGCATAGCATTAAGAGCAGCAGCATTTATATTATAGATGGACAGGAAAGAAAATGAAAAAATTCTTAGTTGAAAAAATTTAATAGCTGAGAATTTGCCTGTCTGACTAAGGATTCAATGCCCAGATATTAAAAGATCAAAGTTCCCCCAAAAAAACCCAAACAAGCATGCACCAAGACACATTTTTAATTGTAATATTTTATTTTATATAAATAAAATTCTAAAAGTAACGAGAGGAAAACAAAGTCTCACAAAGAAGGAAAACCCTATATGAAAATCACAGCAGACTATCAACTGAATGTCTATAGGCAAGAAGGGAATAGTATGACAATATGAAACGTACTAAAAACAAAAGACCTCCAAACAAGGATACTCTTTGGTTGGGTTATTATTTGTGTGAAGGAGTGATAACAGTTTTCAGAAAAAACAACACAAAAAGTTTTTCTTTTAATTATTTTAAAAGAACTTGAATAAGATAGATTATAGGACATCTTTAAAGGTTTAGTAAAACTCATTAGTAAAACCATTTCAATCTGGATATTTGTTTTGGGGAAAGCTATCTATTATTGCTTCAGTTTCCTTCCTTGTCACTGACCTGTTTTGAGTTTACTGTTTTTCCTGCTATAATTTTGGGAAACTGTATGAGGCTAAAAATGTGTCCATTTCCCTAGGTTCTTTAATTTAGCATATTTGAAATATAAGGAAACAAAGCAAGAGGAGAACATCCAGTACAAACAAACTCTTACACTCTGACAACATGACAGAGGTTACCAGGGGACAGGAGATTGAACAAAAAGGGTCATAATCATGTGTAGGGTGAAAGAAGTATATGGGCACTTTACTAGTCAGTGTGTTGTGTGAATGTTCCTAAAGCATCAAAATATTTATACTTTTTTAGACCAATATTATATCTACTTATATTTTTGGAGGGACCACACCCGGCAGTGTTCAGGGCTTACAAATCTTGCTCAAGGATCCTCCTGGTGGGAACCATATATGGTGATGGGAGATCAAAGCAAAGTCAATTGGACTGGTCATATGCATGACAAACACCTTAATCCCTGTACTATCTCTGTCTCTCTCTCTTTTTTAAATTTAAAAGTTAAGAATGTCCTGGAGAGATAGCTTAGGGGTTTAGATACATGCCTTGCTGTGACTGACTCCTCAACACCACAAAGTACTTCAAGCATCATCAGGTACAGCCCAGGAGGATCTTGAGCACTACTGGAGTGCTGTGATGACCCCTAGCACAGAAGGGCTGAAGCAGCACCACATCTTGAGTCCCCACATTAACCCACATTTTTGGCTGTTTGATCCAAATCACTGGAGTTGGCCCTGGGTATCTTGGGAGACATAAATCAACATGTGTTCAATCTCTGATACTCCAAATGGTCCCTGAGGTAACCAGGTGTGAACCCTGAGTGAGTAACCAGGAGTAAACCCCAAACACTGCCAGGTGTTTCCCCCAAACCAAAAACAAACAAACAAAAGAATATATATATATATGTATATATATATATGTGTGTGTGTGTATGTATATATAAAGAAATAAAATTTTAAATAAACTTAGGATAAAATATCTAAATATCATACATTATAATCAATCCTAGTTATTAACATGCAAATTTAAGCCTTCCCCTGCTTGGTTTCAAAATCCAATGTAAGAGTTGCACCTTAATGAAGTTTATAATGTGAACTTTAATAGCATTCTAACATAAGCAAAATATTTTACTTGAAAGCATTTTTAATCACATTGTATTAAAACATAACTGAAATTCTTTATTCTATTCAAAGGTCAAAAGAATTATGTAACAGTAAAAGGGAACTCATGAATTTAAAAATGCAGTAAGAGATGAGGAGATAATAAAGGAATTCTAATAAAGAATGAAGAAAAATTTATTGATGATGCGAGAGTGTTTCTTTCAGAGGAGATGAGCAAGAGAGACACATCAAGAAGTACTGAGGGCAAAGAAGAACACGGGCTTCTGGAAAGATTGACTCTATTGTCAATTACAAGATAACACAGGTTAGAAGCAGCTTCAAGGTTGGTAATATTTCACAGTGGCTGTCAGAATCATCCAGGGAACCAGAGACAGAGGAAACCAAACTCAGCATGTGGTGTGATTAACAGGGCAGCTTTGTTTGCTCTGGAAGATACCTTATGAGTTACCTAAGTGTCTGCGTGTGACCCAAAGGAGAGACATTGGATATTGCATTAAGGCTGAGGAAACACTAGGCCAGAGGGAAATAGTGGCAAGAGTCACTATTACCTTCTAACAATTGTTACGGCTGCAATCGTTTCTAGGTCTATAATGACCATTCCCCAGCACCACCACCAAGTATCTGAAAGATCCAGGCATCGCTGGGCTATTAAATGATGCCACTGGCTAACACCACTTAATAAAAAAGTTACCTGCCAGGGATATGACAGTGGCAGTGTTATGATTGGCAAGTGTCAGTACTGGTTTTTAATGTGTAGCAACATAATGAATTTAATTTGGCCTAAAAATAAGAACTTAACAAAGATGAATTCTGGATTCCTCTTAAATTTATTCACACTTTTTAAAGCAATGTAAAGAGCCTTGAAAGGCACAAAAGTCCACATAAAATACACATTTTACTTTTTAAAATAAAACATATAAAATTCCCTAGATCGGAGAGCCCGGCAAGCTACCGAGAGTATTTGATATGCCAGACACAGTAACAACAAAGTCTCCAATGGAGACGTTACTGGGCCCGCTCGAGCAAATCGACGATCAACGGGAGGGCCTTTACCTTTACCTTACCAGCAGGAGATAGATAGTTTCTAAATAATAAGGATGATTTAAATATAAAAGAGCTTATGCAGCAAACAGTGAAACTCACTGTTCTGTCTTCTAATTTACTCCTAGAATAAAGCAATCAAAGATTTTTTTAAAGATCCATCCATTTCCAGATAAACTTGAACAAGCTGCTCCTTCTAGGGTAATTCTTCAGTCACCCTAGAAGAATAAGCCTTGAATAGTTGTTACTATTTTTTTAATTTTGCTACAAATCATTAAAAACAAATAATTGAGAGAACACTGAAAATGTCTAAGCAAATTAAAACCAATAAGAGGCCACTAGGGAAATAGAAAAGGAAGATGTTTTAATTATCATCAATGTCTTCAACATAAATAAGAAAATATTAAAATCATGAAACAACAGTAAAATATGAAAGCACAAATAACAATCAAATAAAGCTATAAAAGCAGATAAAATATCTTTAAGTAAAACAAAAAAAGGGTAGAAGAGCTAGTAAAAGCTTTAAGATGTTTGCTTTTCACTCATTCTACCCTAGTTCAATTCCTAATACTGCATATGGTTCTCTAGCACCATTAAGACTGGCCCTTGAGAACAGGGCCAGGAAGAAACCCTGAACACAGCCAGCCATGACCCCAAAACAAATTTTTTTAAATAGCTGTCACTGTCACTGTCCTCCCATTGTTCATTGAGTTGCTTGAGCAGGCCCAGTAACGTCACCATTGTGAGACTTGTTGTTACTGTGTTTGGCATATCAAATACATCATGGGTAGCTTGCCAGGCTTTGCCGTGTGGGCAAAATATTCTGAGTAGCTTAACGGGCTCTCTAAGAGGAGTGGAGGAATCGAACCCAGGTCAGCCATGTGCAAGGCAAATGCCCTACCGCTGTGCTATCACTCCAGCCCTTTAAATTAGCATAAATATAAAATTTGGATAGAGATTCGTATCACCATATTCAATATTCAAACAACTTGATACTTAGAAAGAATTTATCTATTTATTAATAATACAAAAGACATTTAAAAAGCAAAGGTCATAAATTTCACATTTAAAGAAGTTACCAAAGTATCAGCACAATATCAGTTCTTCCTCAGAGACCTGAGCCTTATGAAAACAGGATGAGAACGCTATTCGGGTCTCCCAAAGAGGAATCGAAAGAGCTATGCTTGGAGCATCCGGTTTCACTCAAGTGAGAGAAGGAATCTGGAGTTCAGACCTCCGTCGACAATCAAGAATCAGGCACACCATCTCATTTGCCAAGGCATCAAAAATCAGATGGGCCGGACACATAATGTGATTTAGAGACAACCGCTAGACTAGAGTTGTTACCAACTGGATTTCACTGGATGTCAAAAGAGCACGTGGCCGCCCACCTACGAGATGGTCAGACTTTGTCAAAACCCTGAACAAACGCTTTGTGGCTCTTCGTGTTCCTGGAGTGAACAGACGTCATTGGGCTACACTAGCACTCCACACTAGAGCAAATTGTTGATCAACAGGATGACAAGTGATACAAGTGAAGTGATACGCACAGTATCTTTTTAAATACCTTAATAAAAGTCATTATGAAATTGAGAACTGAGAAAATGCAAGTCACATCTAGGTTTAGATATCAGAATGGTAATAGCTATCTTAATGACATCTCTGAGATTTCAGAGATAATAAATCAATTTATTCATGATTCTGAAAGATATTAGTGTTTACATAGAGTCCTAAACCTATCCAAAATATCAGATTGGAAACTAAAGGTAATTCTCACACCTGGAGATAGTATAGCATATAGGATATGCTTTACAAGTTTGCTTTCTGGCACCACATGGTCCCCTGAGGATCACTAGGTTCAGCCCTAGCCCTCTGCCTTTTCTGGCCTCATCACTGCCAGAAATAACCCAGGAGACACCTAGCCATACCAGGGTGGCCCAGGTAATTCCACCACAGGGCTAGAACAATACCACTTTTGGACTTTTAATCTTAGTGTTTCTGTTTGTTTTTTTTTAATTGAATCACCATGAGATACAGTTACTAAGGATTGGTAATTTGTTTCAGTCATACAATGCTCCAATACCCATCCCTCCACCATCTTGCATTTCCCACCACCAATATATTCCATCAGTATCCCTCCTGCCACCCCCTCTCCAGCCTGCCTCTATAGCAGGCTCTTTTCTTCTTTTTCTTCTTTTTTCTCTCTCACTTCTCCTCCCTCCCCTCTCTCTTTCTTTCTCTCTCCTTCTCTCCTTCCCTTTCTCCCCTCCTCCCTCCCCCTCTCTCTCCCTCCCTTCCTCCTTCTCTCTCTCTCTCTCTCTCTCTCTCTCTCTCCCCCCCCCCTCTCTCTCCCTCTCTCTCTCCCTCTCTCTCCCTCTCTCTCCCTCTCTCTTCCTCTCTCTCCTTCTCTCTCTCCTTTTGGGCATTATGGCTTGCAATGTATATATTGAGAGACCATCATGTTTTCTCCTTTACCCATTTTCAGCACACATCTCCCATCCAGGTGATCCCTTCTAACCATCACTGTCATAACAATCCCTTCTTTATGCCAACTGCCCTCTCCCCCAGCCCTTAAGGGAGACTTCCAACTGTGGACTATTCTTCCTGGCCCCTATTTCTACTGTTCTTAGGTGTTAGTTTCATACTATATTTATTTTTTTCTATATCTCACAATGAGTGCAGTCATTCTATATCCATCCTTCTCCTTCTGACTTTTTCATTCAGCATGATACACTTCATGTCCATCCATTTATGAGTGAATTTCATGACTTCACTTTTTCTAACAGCTATCCAGTATTCAACTGTGCATATGTACCATAGTTTCTTTAACCAGTCATCTGTTCTCAGACACTTATATTGTTTCCAACCCCAGTTGATCTTCCATATGACCCAGCAATACCATTTCTGGGAATATATCCTCAGGGTTCAAAAACACACAGCAGAAAAATTGTCCAAAACTAGCCTGACTTTCTGAGAATCACTGGTGGGGCTCCCACGACTTCTGAGGACCACTTGAGAGCTCCCTCTCCTGCCGCCAAAAAAGATATTTTCACACTTTCAGTGTGTTGCATAACTGCCTCCCAGGTTACAGAGTAACTGCATCCACCCAAACAAAGGATTAATCCAAGAGAACAACTTTGATTTAATAAGTGATTCTTTTTTAGAAAACACTCTGGACTTCAAAATGCAGAAAATTCTATAGCATTTAGAACAAAGATACTAAAGCTATCTCAAGAATTTAAACTGACCGAATACTATATGCTAAGAGAAAATGGGAAAAAATGATATTTGTTAGGCAAATGTTTCAACCCAGAATTCATGATTCAACCAAGTATCAATCAAATGTTGCAAAAATAAAGATATGTTTATGCTAATGCTATATAAAGTTACTTGTTAGGGCAATCTCCTTCTACCATGAGACCAGACATCACTTTTACTTACTATACCTTTAGTAAGCAGAGTTACTATATAACACAGTCTATACACTTCATATGTAAGGAAGTTCTAGTGGTGCGGCATGATTCCATTAAGCACAGTGTTTTCAATGGTCTTAGCAAATATCCCATTTTGGAACTAGTTTTACAGCCAGCTGACATAAAGAGACAAATTTCAACAAGTAGGCTTGAATGTTACAAAACTGTAAAATGATTAAGTATTATATGTTTGGGGAAAAGTCAGACAGTACTCTACCACTTAATAAATACAACTACCATAGAAAATAATGCTGTGTCACATTGCCTGCCAACTACTTTAACATATATGTGCTGATGGCTTTTTTCCATTTTTTTCAGCTCATAAATAAATGAAGAAAGAATATAAGCAAAAGTTTTAGATGTTTCAAAGGATTACTCATTCTGGACTCTAAAAGATTACCAAATCTCTTATCTATAATTCATTAGTGAAGGCACATACTATGATCCCTTTGGATGTGATAGGGATAAAAGAATAAAATAAGTACAATATTGGAATTTCATTGGATTGTATTTCAAAGGAAATATCTCTGGGCTTGATTTCTAATTGAGCCAATTTGAGATTCAAAACCACAAAGCAAAGCACATACCAATTAAAATTCTAAAGAAAAGCAAATAAAAATATTTTATTAGAAAATTTCAGACCTCAAAAGATATTACAAACTGAAGGTCAAGATACCAAAGACCTCTCAATTGAATAAGAATTTAAAATATGAAAGCTATTTTAAATGTGCTCCAATGCTACCACATTTCTGTGATTAGAGTTTCCTAAAGGTAACTGTACATTTCATCCTCTCAATTTTTACTGAATGAATCTGAAATCATTTTCTCTATAATCCACATCCTAGTCAATCTTTAGAACTAAACATAAACTTCAATGTCTTCACTAAGAACAGTATAAAAACATTGCAACCATAATCTGTAACCATCTAATATACATTTGAATAGATTTTAGAATATATTATTTTATATGATAATTTTAAATGTGGCTAAAACATGGATGTTAGTACAACTATAGAAGGAGCATTTGGAATTCTATATTATGACACCCTTATCACTTTCTATAACATTACATTTTTACCTATCACTATAGTCATTTTTTCTACTGTATATCAGCTTTTGTTCATTTGGTCTTGCAGTGTGCAAGCTCCCTGGGGTTAATTTTTGGTTAAATATTTACTCTACTCTCTTCTTTTTATCTAAATTTATAATTTCAGATATCATGACTTTTCTGAAATTTACATCTATAGCCCAGACATGTTATCTGAGCTCCAGAATTACACATCCATCTACTTTCTTTGTTTGAATCTCAAAAGCACCTCAGATTCCTCAGAATCAATTTAACCTAAATGAGTTCAAGATTTATTCTCCTTCCCAAAACAAAAAAATCAGTAAACTCAATCCACTCAGTGTGATGCACAAGAAAGTCTGTGATTATTTTACTTAAATCCTCCTCTTATCCAGTCTAAAAAAAATTGTTCCCTTTTCAATATCTAACCCCCCAAAATTGTATCTCCTCTTCCACAATCCATCAAATCTATCTTTATATGTTGTTATTGACAAAGTCTCATACCTAATGTCTCTGCAGCCAATTTTGCCAGCCTTCTAATTCATCCTACATACAACAACCAATATTGTCTTTTTAAGATACAAATGAGAGAGGTGATTCAAGACAGAGCCATGTAAGGAGTTTCTGGAATCACATTCTCCCTTGAACATACCAATTATATAGTACTATTTCTATGTGAAGCAATCAATCAGAATAAGATTTGAGAATAAGATAAATAGCTCCTCCATAACAAGAGGCAAAGAGCTAGGATATACAAATACAAAGTTTCACCAAAAAACTTAACTCTCATCAAGTCAACAAACAGAATGGACTCTCAGAAAGATAGACATTTGCCCTGGGGAATGTTGGATTTCTGCATCATATCAGTTCCTGCTTCGCAACCCATGAAACTTACATGAAAGAGACAGTTCTACATTAATATCTGGCATTAAAAACCCATAGGCCAGTGTTCAGCAGATCTAAGAAAATGGAAAAGACAACTGTTAAAGAACAAGCATGCAGAGTTCCTTTACCTCCCACCCCAGCACAAAAGTAGTAACATGAAAAACACCAAATATGTATGTAGAGATATCCTGTAAGTAGTCATGCCACGATGCTGAACAAATTTAGAGCAACATTCAAGGAATATCTAATTCTTGCTAGAAGTATGGCACACCTTACCTCTGTAAGACCCCAGTTAGTCTCAGCACCACTGAATGCCATAATGCCACCTCTCTGCCCACCAGGGCACTTCGAACAAAAAAATGTTAGTGTCTTCCTTAAACTGACAATTAAAGGAACTAATTTGAACCAAAATAATATGTAAAATGTCTCACTTGTAAAGATATAGGTAATAAAAGCAATAGATTCTTAAGTAACCTATAAATCTACCATAAAAAGAAAAATATAATAATATTGACTAAAATCATGGTTATTAAGTAATGTGCATATACACCAATGAAAATATGTAATATGTGCTATCACACTAGTGATGTGGTATATATCAAAATGACTGGAATTAACCAATATTAGAAGAGATGAGGCGAAAAGGAACCCTCATTGACTGTTGGCGAGAATGTTATCTGGCTCAGTTTTATGGAAAGCAGTATGGTGATTCATCAAAAGAGTAAGGTAGAGTTCTCAACAATTTTGCTTCTGACTTCTAACCCCCAAACACAAACCATTAGTTAAAAGACCCAGGTGCACACACCTATGTTCACTGCAGCACTTAACAATAGTCAGGACATGGAAACAACCCAAATATCTAATGAGAGCTAACTGGATAAAGAAATAGTGGTATATATGCATAATGGAATTCGATGCAGAAAGAATGAACAACAATTGAAATAATGCAGTTCACTGCCATGTGGATGAAAAGATTTCCAGTTAAGTAAAATAAGTCAGAGGGAGATAAGCACCAATACCAGTTGATCTCGCTCATCTATGAAATATAAAAAGACAAATCAAGACAATAGATAATTAGTAACAATGATAACCTGTTGGTCTTTGAAGATAAAATTGAGAATGCCATGAACTAAGGAGAAACAAGAGATTTTTTCCCCTTTGTAAAAGCCCATGTTCACTCTTAAACATGAATTTCCCAATCTTTCTCTCCCCTCACATCCCTCTAATTTTCTTTCAATAAAACCTATTTTGTTTCACTAAAAGTAGATAAATAAAATGTAAAAAATAAATCATGAAGATTAAATATGCTATTAAGCAACTATTGGATAAATAAAGAAATAAAAAAATTATCTGGAGACAGATAAAAATAGAAATTCAGCATAGTAAAGTAAGTAAGTAAAGGCCCTCCCGTTGATCATCAATTTGCTCGAGCGGGCCCAGTAACGTCTCCATTGGAGACTTTGTTGCTACTGTGTCTGGCATATCGAATACTCTCGGTAGCTTGCCGGGCTCTCCGAGAGGGGCAGGGGAATCGAACTCGGGTCGGCCATGTTGGCTGCATGCAAGGCAGACGCCCTACCCGCTGTGCTATCGCTCCAGCCGTAGAAATTCAGCATAACAAGACCTAAAATTGTAACAAAAGCAGTGATAAGGGCCACACATATTATGCAGCAGGTAGAATACATTCTGACACAGGTTCCATCCCCAGCACCCCATATGGTCCCCCAAACCCTTCCAGAAGTGATCCCTGAGAATAGTGGCAGGAGAAAGTCCTGAGCTCAGCCCAGTGAGTCCCCAAAACAAAACAAACAAAAAAAGACCCCACCCAAAAATGCAGTGACAAGGAGGAAGTTTATAATGATACAGGCCTACCTCAAGAAACATCAACAATCTCAAGCAATCTAACACAGCAACTAAAGAAACTAAGAAATGGAATAAATGAAGTTCAAAATTTGTAGAAGGAAAGTAACAACAAAGATCTTGATAGCTAAAACCAAAAAAAAAAAGAAAAGCATAAACAAAATCAGAAGTATAAAAGAAAAATATTATCATTGAAGTCTCAGGAATACAATGAGATCATTCAATTCATCGTCCTTAAATCCAATGAAAAATAAGCCCAAGGGTGGGAACATGGCTCAGTTCCTAATCAGCTTGCTTTGCAAGAGTGATCCATGAGTTTGAATCCTGCTGCCAACCACCTGGACAGCACAATCCTGGCAGCTCTGTTGTCTGTGTTTTCTGACATCTACATCACAACTAGGAGTGTATGAACACCACAACTTAAGGATGTGACCCCTAGCAAGTCCTGAAATAAAAAGATGTATGAGCACGTAGGTTAGCACTTCAACTAGAGTGCAACCCCAGTGAGCACGTGTGCAAATACCACAGTTAAAGAGTGTGACTCTCATTGAGTACCATAGCCAAGTCAAGCAAGCATCACAAACAAATGTGCTAGTGCCATGTGTGAAACATCTGGATATTACAGCAATATCAGAGGAAAGGGAAAGGGGGAAATAAATAAAATATCCGAAAATAAAAGGTAAAGGTAAAGGTAAAGGCCCTCCCGTTGATCGTCGATTTGCTCGAGCGGGCCCAGTAACGTCTCCATTGGAGACTTTGTTGTTACTGTGTTTGGCATATCAAATACTCTCGGTAGCTTGCCAGGCTCTCCGAGAGGGGCGGAGGAATCGAACTCGGGTCGGCCATGTTGGCCGCTTGTAAGGCGAACGCCCTACCCGCTGTGCTATCGCTCCAATTTTTAAATGGGCAGAGAAACTAAATAGGCATTTTCCCAAAGAAGACATACAGAGGGACAATGGGCATATGAAAAGCGGTTCAACAACTCTATCATCAGGAAAATATGAATAAAAACTACAGTGAGCGTATTCCCTTATTTCCTTCAGAATGGCTAACAAAAATAGTCAAGAAAGAAGTGTTGGCAATACTGTGGGACAAAGGAAAACTTCAAGTTCTACTGTAAATATGAAATTTGATGGAGCCACCATGAAAAAATAGTCTTTTTAAAATAAGCAGAAAATTTTCATTTCCAATATTTCCACTACTAGGTACTTATTTGAAGAACAGAGAACCATTAATTTGAAAATATATGTACACTCCAATTCTTATCATTGCAAATCAGTATTAGCTCTGGCGAAGACATGGAAAACACCTAACTTCTACAAATGAGTGGGTAAAAGAAATTTACAGAGAGATAATACATCGGTTATGGTGCTTGTCTAGCCCATGGCTGACCCAGGTTAAATTGTGGCAGTCCCATCTGATCTCCTAAGCCCTTAGAGGGGTGATTCCTGGGTGTAGAGCCAGAAGTAAGCCCTTAAATACAGCTGACACCCCAAACAAAAACAAATAAACATAGAAAGATTCCATATAGGGACTGGAGCAATAACACAGGCCAACCCAGGTTCGATTCCCAGCATCCCATTTGGTCCCCTGAGTGGGTAAATTTTTTTTACACACTCATTTGTAAATCCTGAGTTCAGAGCCAGGAGTAACAACCTGTGCATTGCTGGGTGTGATCCAAAAAGGAAAAAAAAAGATTCCATATAGGGGACAGAGAGATAGTACAGTGGATAGGGTGCTTGCCTTGTATGCAGCCAACCTAAGTGTTTTATCCCCATATTCTCATATGGTCCCTAGAGCACCACTAGGTGTAATTCCTGAATTCAGAAGCAGAGCCAGGAGCAATCCCTGAGCATTGCCAAATGTGACCCCCAAACAAAACCAACAACAAAAAAGATTATGTATAGTTTATATGTACAGTAGAGTACATGTAGTAAAAATGTAGTATACAAAGTATATATGATAAATAGTAATGAGTCATTTAAAAATCTTGTTATTTGCAACAAAATTAGAATATTATGCTAAGTGAAATAAATTGGAGATAGAAATGTTATCTGATTTTATTCTGTCTATATTAGAAAATAAAAAAAACCTAAGCAAGCAAATTAAACTAAAATTATAAAAAAAGAACACAGACCGGTGATTATCAGAGGTATGAAGTATGGTGAGTACATGAAAGGGGTGATGGATAAACAGGATAAACAGGTACAGAGTTCTAGTTTAAAAATAAATTAGCCAAGGAGATATAATGTAAAGTAGAGGGACTACAATCAACTATCTGTTATTGCAGATTTGAAGTTGCCAAGATACTCAATGGATTTAATGTGATAATAATTTTATAACATACACAAATTTCAAATGTCAACTCATTATGCTGGGTGCCTTAAAGCTAAAATTCTGTATGTCAATCCTATTTCCAGAAAAATATAAAAATAAATAAAACACAAATATGATATTACTCCCAGGCTGAAAACTTTAATTAGTTTCTCACAGACTTGGGATAATATTTATAGCAGATGTTGTGGTATGCCCCCAGGTCTTTCCCTTCAGGACCAAAACACACATTCCCCCAGCTGACAGCTCTTAGCTGAATCCATCTCCAAGAATTTTCCTTCCAATAGGAAAGATTGGAAAGATTGACATGTTTCCTGGGATCACAGCAAAGCTTAAATTCTCTCTCTCTCTCTCTCTCTCTCTCTCTCTCTCTCTCTCTCTCTCTCTCTCCCTAGATGTGTTGTCTTCCTTTCTTCCTTTACTCCTTTTTATATAATTGTTCCAAGAGTGCAAGATGCTTAGTTCCGATCCAAACAGGCTTGGAGATCTCAGCCCTGGGACCCGCATGCATTTGTTCCTCTGCTGGTACCTTCATGCGTGTGGAGAATGGTCTCAGCATGGTTGTGGCTGGTTCTGGAGGTCTTTGGCAGCCAGGGCTCTTCTCAGGGTGGGGAGGGAAACTCAACCCGCTCCCCTGAGCATCTTCTACCTAGATCCTCCATCTTCCAGTAGGCAGGGGTCACACCCATCAACTGCTCTCCCCCCCGCCCCCCGCCCCGGCGCCATGTAATCCCATCAACGACCAAGACCCAGAGACTATAAATCCCAGCTCCCAGAAGCACGTGGCCGCATTCGTGGCTGCACGACATCTTATTATCTCATTCTAGCTTTGGACAACCTGCCAGGCTACTAAATGTAACCTGCCCACATGGCAGAGTCTGGCAAACTCCCCGTGGTGTACCCAATATGCCAAATACCAGTAACAAGATGGGTCTCATTCTCCTAACCCTGAAAGAGCCTTGAATATGGCACTTTTTAAAATCTCAGGGCTAGGGCGAAGGAGACGTTACCGGTGCCTGCTCAAGGCAATGGACGAACAATAGGATGATCGTGATCGTGATCGTGATCGTGATCATAATCATTCCAAAGTACTCAATAATAAACTTCCTGCATCTCAAAGTTTGGAGATTCTGGAAGAGATTGATATAAATATCACCAGCATTATCTAGAAGGTCGTTTATGATATGACTGACCTCTGCTGAACCCTGCATCATGCTTTCCCAAACTTTATGCTCCTGTCACTCTGACCTTTTTTCATTTCCTTGAATAGGGCATTTTTCTTCCTTATTTCACTTCTTGGACTCTACTTGGAACAAATGTGGTACCAGCCCACCACCCCAATTCCTTAATCACCATCAATCCATCTCTTTGTCTAATTAATTGTTATTCTACATCCAAACCCCAACAGCAAATTGTGGGAACTTCCCTTGCCCTCAAGTCTAGTTAGTTTTCACTTTTTATCATCTCTAATAACTTAATATGCTTATTTCTTGAGGTGCTTTAAAATAATGATAATAAAACATTTATGTTATAGAAGATTCACATAATTCATGCTTGCTGCCATACATATAGCACTGAACTAAAAAAATACTAAATCACCATATGTGTCATGTTAAATAAACATGCCTGGAGCTATACAATCACAACTTCATATAGTAATAATAAATAAAAGGGTATAAAATATTTGTCTTATATTAATAAGCTATTCAAAATCTACAAAGGAAGGATATGTTTATAGCTGAATATAAACCCTAGTTCTTTTAATAACAAATAACAAATCTCTTCTAGCCTTCCAACAATAAGAGAATTTCAGAAGTTATATGAGAAACTAGAACTATTATGCAAAATTACCGAATATATTATCAAAAACTTTTTTTTAAGGAGAAACCATTCTAGAAATTTTATCTGGAGCAAAAAAAAAAGAGGTGGGTCAGGATTCATTACATATAATGAAAGTGGTGACTAACAAAATAGAATAAAGACGCTGAAGAGTAAAGAACATTTGTGTTATAATTGAAGAAACTAGAGATGGAGATGTTTACACACACTGGGGTCATGTGGAAGAAAGAAATATGGTCCACTCTATCTTATAATATCATGACTAGTTAGCTTGAATGTAGTGCTTCAATATATATTTAGAAGATGTACATAGAAAATGGGCTGGAGAGATAGCACAGCGGGTACGGCATTTGCCTTGCATGCTGGCCGATCCAGCCGACCCAGGTTCAATTCCTTCGCCCCTCTCGGAGAGCCCAGCAAGCTACTGAGAGTACTCGCCCACACGACAAAACCTGGCAAGCTATCTGTGATGTATTTGATATGCCAAAAACAGTAACAAGTCTCATAATGGAGACATTACTGGGCCCGCTCAAGCAAATTGATGAACAACAGGAGGACAGTGCTACAGTGCAGTGCTATGTAGAAGACAATAAATCAGTACAGGAAGCAGGATCTTAAATTCTTGTGATCACCAAAACCAGGCAGTTTTCACACTAGTCTGAGGTGCAATCTTATAAATTAGGGCTAAGAGCATCGATTTACATGAACAAAGCTTTCGAGATTCTCCCCACAGCACAAATCTACTAAGAACATTGCATTCAGTGTAACTTGTGCCCCCTGCAACTGTGCATGCAGCAGCCTCAGAATGTGGCTGATTGCTTCCAATGGAAGTTATAAATATATCTTAGGAATTCCAGAATGATTCAGCAAATAGATGGGGTAGTGGTAACTCTTTCATCACCAGCTCTGCAGTCAAGTTTCACAGAAAACAACCCTCAGAATAACTGGATGTCAGAAGGCAACGTAAGGAAGAAAACCAAGAAGGAATTCTGATTTACCTTAGAACAGACGAGGTGAAGCAAGTTAAGAATGACACATCAATATTCAGAATAAACTTATTGGTGGAATTTTTATGAAATTTTGAGATCAGAACCAAGAATGATAAAAAACATATGAAAGCATAAGCTTTAAAATCAAAGAAGGAAACCAGAAAGGAGTTGCTGATAATTTCAGCAGAAGTCCTGAGAGTCAGAGGTGGCAATTAGGAGTCAGAGGTGCTTTTCCTAACACTCATCTTAGAAGTACAATTTAGGAATTCTGTGGCTCAGAGAGCTTTCTTTGGAGATATTGTTGCGGGTTTGGAATGTCCCTTCTAGTTCTTTATAGTTCCTTCTCTATGACGGAGGACAAAACAGGCAACTGATAAAAGCAAATATAAGACTAAAGCATCAATTGCATTCATTCATTGAAACAGACAACTTGGCTTGTTCATAACCAAAAATCACCTTCATTGACAGGGAACTTGAATACAGAGTTGTTGCTTTTTTAAAAAAAAAAATAACCTGAATAATGGCTTCAACTATTCTCTCTCCTTTGGTTCCAAAAGTAAACTAAGTGCATGCAAAGCATATGTGACTAATCAAAGCAGGTTCACTGCCACGCCTACTCCTCAAGGCTCAAGTACTTGAGAGTTTTGATGGCTGTGAGGAAGCCTAAATCTCATTATGGAGGGTTTATTCATAGTCTCTAAGAATAGAAAAAGACCCGTGGTCAATTCAAGAGAGCATAGTGAATACCTCATAACCCTAAGATACGCAATACTTTTCCAGAACATTCATACTTAATGCTGTGTTCCAGTGCAACCTTGAAAAGGCAAAGAAGAATTCGGGGGTTGGCAAAAGGAGAGAGAGTAAAAGAGAATGTGCCTGACACAGAGGAAGGCGGTATGGGGGAAGGGTTGCAGGAGAGATACTGAAGAATGGGCACTGGTGTGGAGGGATGGAAACTTGATCATTGTATGACTGAAACATAGTCACAAAAGTTCGTAAGTCAGTAACTGTACCTCACGGTGATTCATTACAAATTAAAAAAAAAAAAGAATTTGGGGGTTGGGTACATATACTACTCAAGCTTCCAGTGCAGTCATTTTAAAGATATACAGTGATGACGATGATGATGATGACAAAGACAATTAGGAAAGCCCAGAAGAAGAGAGAATTCTAGAGGGAAAGATAGGAAGAAAGTTCAATGATCCAACTCCTACGAAGGCCAAGGTCCTATAAACACTCACAGAATGTTCTTTATGCAACCTACATTTTCAGCAGAATGCCAAGCCAAGTTGACTCTCCGAGTTATCCAAATCAAAAGGCTGAGTCTCAGAGCCAAGCTTCCCCCCCAGAAACTATACCACAAGAATGGGAATGATACCAAAAGCAGCAAGTTCTGAGCTCCATGCCAGCTGCTTTATTACTTATTAACTTATTTTATATAGCCTTCAGCATGGCAAGAAAAGCTTCCTTTAATTATCAACAGGAATGAAGAAGCCACGAGGGGAAATCAGAGCCAGAGGACTGCGGCTGCTGATTACACCACAGCTCTTATCTAAGCTGACACAGGGTCCAGGCTGCGCAGAGACTGTGCTGGAAGCCGCAGGCAGTGCGTGGGAGGGAACCTGGAAGGCACCGCTCAGTGCTGGGTAAGTCTGCTGGAATGATTTCTCAACGAGGCGGATTTTTTTCCCCCTTTCTTTCCTCCTCTTCCAGTTGAGGAAAGTTGAGCAGCACAGTTGCCAGTGACAGAACTCACAGATAAGGGGACAGATTTTTCTAAGTAGAGAGCGAATGGGCAAAGCTGAGTAGCACAACCGAGAGGAGAGAAGAGTAAGGAAAGCCCGATCATGGAGCAGAGGAACTAGAAAAGACCATCTGAGCTATCCCATGAGTAAGTAGAGAAAATGAGAATGGACTGAGTGAACTGAAGGAGACCAGCGAGGTCCTGCTCTGATACATTTCCATTTCCACTTCCGGATTCCCTAGTGCCTGAGAAACTATCAGTGTTAAGACCAGATTCGATTCCGCCTTCTCCCCCACGGCCTCTGACACCTTCTCCTGACTAGCGTTCCTGCCAGTTTTACCAGCAAACACACATGGAGGAGTGATGTGACAATGCACACAACTGAATCTTGATGAGAGCTACCGGAAATATAAAAAGCAAACCACCTGCTTCCTGGGCTTCCAGCGCCTCGAAATTTCAGGATGTAGCATTCAAGGATCTTTTGATTTTTATGCTACAGTACAATTTTGTTGTGGAGAAATATCTCCATATGCCATGCCTTTGACTAGCCTTCAGAGAGAAAGCATTCTGAATGCAGAGCAACAGGAATAAGAGACAAAGAACAAATTTGTCCCAAAAAGGTCTGGTTCAATGGGGACTTGCAAAAAGAAATAAAGTGGTCTAGTGTTAGCTTAGTGAGGTGATGCCTAACTGAATCTCATATCTAAATTGCCTGACACCCCAAGGCAGTCTCTGCTAACACAATCAGCTGTGCCCAGATCACTATGAATATCTCACTTTCATTCAATTCTGCTGCTTATTTCTTTGAAACTGGCTCAGCAATTCTCCTCCCAGGATTGGTTTAAAATATTTTGTATACATTTCATTTCATTCTGAGGATTGGCTCTGAAATTTTGATACACAGCTCTCTTTCTTTCCAGAACCAGCTACATGCCTCCTGCTCACCCATATTACAGAATTAACTAATCTATAGAAAGTAGAAACTACCTGACTAAGCAGCCAAGAGACACACAATGAAAGACTCCCCAGAACTATGCTAATTGGACTCTTCCCCACCCCCATCTCTCTCAGCCTTCACTGTGCCAGTCTGACCAGTGTTCTCTCTTTTAATAAGCTTCCTTTGCTCTCACCTAAGCCATCTTGCTCTCTTGCTAAATTATTTTACCATCTCATTGCTCGGATCCAGGGGGGACCAAGTTTAGTTCCTCTCCCTTCAAGAAACTCAATCTTTCATCTTCAAGGAATCTCAGCATATGTGAACAGACCACTAGGACCTCAAATACCCTGACTACACCAATCTAAGGTGTTACAGTAGTCAAAAATCAGTCAGCTGACAGTTCAGCCAACCTGTCTAGGCAATGACTATTACAGGTCAAGGCTTGATAGTATAGGAAGTGGTCTATGTATCAGAGAGATGACATGGCCCCAAGGAAGGAGAAAAATATCTGTCTCCTGTTTGCATTTGGGAAAGAGAATAATAGGAAATTTTGGAAAACCAGGACAACTATTGAGAATGTAGCTAGCTTTTTGAGCTGTGTTCAAGGAAAATGATGGGGTTGAGAGATGACATTTCCTGATCTATGATAAGAAATGCAGAAATAAACCTATGTGGAAGAACCATATGAGAAAAATGTCTCAAGGAAATGAGAGAGAGAAATAAGAGAAAGGGTCATAGAGATTTTATAGCTTGTAAGGCTCTTGCTTTTCATGCAACCCAACAGGGTTCAAACTGTCATATGGCATATGGTCCTCTGAGCTCTGCCCAGAGTGATCATAGATCTAGGAGTCAGTCATCAGCACAGACCTAGCCTCCTCTACTACCACTCTCCTACAAAAAATAGCAATAAAGAAGAGAAAATAAATTTTCATCCTATTTTTATAAGACGGAGCGGAGCGATAGCACAGCGGGTAGGGCGTTTGCCTTACACGCGGCCAACATGGCCGACCCGAGTTCGATTCCTCCGCCCCTCTCAGAGAGCCCGGCAAGCTACTGAGAGTATTCGATATGCCAGACACAGTAATAACAAAGTCTCCAATGGAGATGTTACTGGGCCCGCTCGAGCAAATCGACGATCAACGGGAGGGCCTTTACCTTTTATAAGAAGCTAAAATGCAATTAGAAAGTTATTTGGCTTGCTTGGCAGAGAAAAATAACCATAAATATATGTAGCATATAAGTACATTAGTAGTAGAAAGTACCTGTGATATAAATAACATAGAACATTTTGACACAATGTCAAATGTAAGATATTATTAACACAACTAAATTTTTCTCTTTATTCAAGACTGTCTTCTCTTCCACAATTTCCCTACTTTGATTATATCATTTTGAGCCTTTTTCCTCTTATTTTGAGGCTTTTTTCATTTTCAAATGTATTCTGATATTTTCTGCTTATAAACCATCTCAACATAAAACAAACAGCATTACTTTAGAGAAACTTTCTTTTCCACTACCGGTCACGGTCACGGTCCTCCCATTGTTCATCGGTTTGCTCGAGCAGGCCCAGTAGCGTCTCCATTGGAGACTTTTGTTACTGTGTTTGGCATATGAATACAACACATGTAGCTTGCCAGGCTCTGCCGTGTGGGCGAGATACTCTCGGTAGCTTGGAGGAATCGAACTCAGGTCGGCCATGTTGGCTGCATGCAAGGCAAACGCCCTACCGCTGTGCTATCGCTCTAGCCCTTTCCACTACCATTCCATCGTTAACTTTTCTAGAAGAGACAAAAACTACATACAAGTTTTTACGGACTCACTACTTTCAGTACAAATAATGATAAGGTCTCAATACAAGATCTTCCTCCTTCTTTTTCTCAGTTCTTTACTCTAGATTCTGTCTCTCACTGCTACTGAAAACTATGTGCTCTATAATGTAATAGTCATCTTCAACCACAATAAACGTCTTTTCAGGTTTTATCCCATTAATTTCCTCTGCCACATTTGAAATCCTAACCATCCTCTCCTTCTTAACTTATTCTTGGTTTCTTCACTTTCTTCTTTATTATGTCTTCCTTGTCCCTAGCCTACAGAGTGTAAATATTTTTTTCTGAGTACAGCAAACACTACAGTCTAGCAAAATCCATTCCTCAGCCTTGTATCTTAGAAATTCGTTTCGGTTGTTTTTTATTCTCTAGATAGAAAGATTTAAGGCTACAGATCTTGACCATTGTCTTGGGAAATTCAGATTCTTTCTGGTGGCTGTTGTTTGCCTTGGTTTTACTAGAATAGATATAGATCAAAATAGTTCAGAAGATAAACTTGCTCTGATCAGTTCTGATGCATTTCTACCACAACTTTGTCTTCCAAGTTACGTAGAGAGAAAAGAAGAAAATTTTGTAGAGTTTTGTAAAATGCAGAATTTTACAGAGAGTAAACAGATGACAGGAAACAGCCACAGGACTGGATTCTGTTCACTGCCCCTACTCTATTCCCTGGCATTCTGAAATAAACAAACCCTGAGTTGTAGACCTAATTTTATATGATCACTGTCCTGTCCTCCCGTTGTTCATCGATTTGCTCAAGCGGGCCCAGTAACATCTCCATTGGAGACTTTGTTGTTACTGTGTTTGGCATATTGCATACATCACGGGTAGCTTGCCAGGCTCTGCCGTGCGGGCAAGATACTCTCGGTAGCTTGCCGGGCTCTCCAAGAGGGGCGGAGGAATCAAACTCAGGTTGGCCATGTTGGCTGTGTGCAAGGCAAATGGCCTACTGCTGTGCTATCGCTAATCCTTATAATCACATGTAGCACTGTAGCACTGTCCTCCCGTTGTTCATCGATTTTGCTTAAGCGGGCACCAGTAACATCTCCATTGTGAACTTGTACTGTTTTGGCATATTGAATATGCCACGGGGAGCTTGCCAGGCTCTGCCGTGTGGGCAGGATACTCTCGGTAGCTTTCCGGCTCTCTGAGAGGGATGGAGCAATAGAACCCTGGTCGGCCGCGTGCAAGCCAAACACCCTACCCACTGTGCTACTGCACCTGCCATAACCACATGTACAAAAGAAAATCAACAATGTCACCAAAAATGCCACCAAAATGATTCTAGGGAAAAAAATAGATAAAGGAAGGAAAATCTCAATAAAGGAAGAAAAGAGAATAAGAATTTCTTTTACTGAAACTTCTGGACCTTGTCACATGTACTACAAGCATATATTTTATATTCAAAAAGTATTGTCTAGTAGAAAATTTATTAAACAATTTTCTCTAAAAATAAATAATAAACACATAATTTCTGATCAATAATGTGAGGGAGAATTAATATTATTTTTAAAAATAATAGTAATTTATGCTGACCCCTTCACTAAATTGATGTCTGTTTGATTTAATCCAAGTTATTTTACTACTCTGACTTCACTTTGTTTACTTGTGGAATAAGAAAACAAAATAAAATAACCTTCTATGAAATTTTATTCATTTGTATTTCCATTTTAAGTTTCTATTCAAAAAATTACTACCATATTGGTTAGCTTTTGCTACATAATTACCCCAAAATATAGTACTTAAAACATTACCCTTTAATAAAATCCCAACCATTTATGCAAAATAGCAATTAGGCTGGACTTAGACACATGGTTCTGCTGTTTGTCTTTTTTAAAACTTTTTTATTAGTGAAACACCATGAGGTACAGTTGTACACTTACAAATTTTTGTGCTTCGGTTTCAGTTATACAATGATCAAGTACCCAGCCCTCCATCAGTGCCCATTTTCCACCACCACGGGTCCCAGTATTCCTCCCACCCCCCATACCCCCCAACCCACCCTGCCTCTGTGGCAGGACATTCCCTTTTGTTTTCTCTCTCTCCTTTTGGGTGTTGTGGTTTGCAAGAGAGGCATTGAGTATGGGTCTAAGTCATCTTTCAGTAAACTGAGATGGCTCTGCCTCTGGGGCATAGGTTAGCTCTCGACTGAGGGACCCCTGGAGGCAATTGTGTTCACTCTCTCTTATACAATCAGTCAGACTAGACTTAACTCACTGTGGAATGAAACTGCAAGAGGAATAAGAGGGCAAAGCCTCTGAAAGCATAACTTTCCCAGTCTATCTACATCATGTCAGTTAATGTCCCAATGATAAACAAACAAAAATGTCCTGCCCAGATTTATTTTGGAGCAAAGAACAAGAAGCTAACATGATGAGAACTAAAAAGTAAATAGTTCAGGGCAGTTTAATAGGGAGAATAATGACGAAATCTGGACTGACATGGGTCATGAGCAAAAGCTTAGAATGCAAAATGATTAATTATTGAAATTATTATGTTTAGATAGAGACAACCTTCCTAAATTATTTTGACCAGATTTTTCATAATATTGGTTTAGATTTTTTGTTGAATTTTTGCCTGAAAAGTCTATTTGCAGACCCTATGTTTGGACCTAATGAAAGTGAAGGGAAGAAGTAACCATAAATTGGTTTCTTTGTTCAGGTTTTTTAAACCCCACTGGAATACTGAAAAGCAACTGGATTCTAAACAATAGGTTCTAAATACAGTGGCACTAGCACTGTACTAGATATTGCAGTGATAAAATGAGGTAAAATACCACTCCTTTTTTCTATAAGTTTGACATTAATCACTTAATCACTTAACTTCCCGTTAGTCGTCGATTTGCTCGAGCGGGCGCCAGTAACGTCTCCATTTGTCCCTGTCGCGTGCTAGTGTAGCCCAATGGCATCTCTTCGCTCCGGGAACATGGAGGGCCTCAAACCGATCGTTCATGACCTTGACAAAGAAGTCTGACCATCTGGTAGGTGGGCGGCCACGCGGTCTCTTGACATTAAGTTTGACATTAAGTTAGGAAAAAAAAGCACTAATATATTCCCTAAGGACAGAAAACAATACTAGGTAGCAAACCAAATGAAGATAAATTCACAATTCTTTTAAAGTATAGAGTTTCTCCAGGTGTTCCAGCTGTTCTTACATTATCTACTCCCCCATTTCCTGCTGTGTTAAGTGTCCCATAGTAAATTACCCTGTGGAGAGGAAATGTTACTCAGCCTGACATCACCATGCTCCATCATACCCTCTCACACACCTGCTCACAACTCCACATCCCTCACGCACCTGTCATCACCCACAAAACACTTCCGTCCTCTAATCTAACCATCAGTCCATAAATTCACATCATCCTAATTTTTTTATTGAGATAAGACATCCCTTATAAACATGCAAACCCAGAATGAAGAGGAGCAGTCATTTTAAAAGTATCATATAAAATGCACATTAATAGTTCTACATTTCCTCTGTTCATACAGAAAACAATTTGAAAGTTGAAGAAACTTGAGAAGGGATAGACAGAACACTTTCCAGGCATCAGAATAGCTGAGTTTTTAGGGTGATGCTAATACTATTCTATTGTATAATTTGGAACATGACCACTATGAACTTGAGTTTTCTTACCTTTAAAATCAAAATAATGAATATTACATATTTCTATCTACCTCAGAGGAATGTTATAATTTTTAAATGTGATAAGTATTTGAATTTATTTTATAAAATGTAAATTATCCTATCAATGGGTTAATAGCTATATCTAGAACCAACAGGGGACATACTTAATTATTTTAACTGATATGTCATAATCAAAGAAAGCACCTAGAAGATGGACTAGATATAGAACAGTAGTACTGTCTTTAACTATGAGCAACAGACCTAACTTAGTGGATGGATGAATCAACATGTAACACTTGAAATACACAGTAATCAGGAAAATAAGCACATGAGAGAATTCTTCTGTAGACACGATTCCATTCTAAGATAACTCATTATTAAGAAATAGAAGATTATTAATGTTGTATAAATTTTAACTTTGAAGTTTAAATTTTCAAGAGCTGTAGCACTGTAGCACTGTCCTCCCATTGTTCATCGAGTTGCTCGCGCGGACACCAGTAACATCTCACAACAAATTGTGGGACTTGTTGTTACTGTGTTTGGCATATCGAATACATCACGGGGAGCTTGCCAGGCTTTGCTATGTGGGCGAGATACTCTCGGTTTCAAGAACATGATTATAGTAAAATATTAATAAAACATAGCTTAAATTGTCATATTTCCATACACATTTAAGCATTTTTTGTTGCATAAAAGCTTAACATCTGGAAGACTTCTGCAAACTTTCCCTTCTAAGTTGACAAATAGAAAATGGCTAATAGCTATTTTATAAGTGCCTCATTTTCCCTGATGCCAACTTATTGTTTTTCCTTTAAGCTAATGATTTAAAAGGTGTCAGAAAAGATTCAGATCAGAAGACACATTCTTTTGTGCACATTACAATAAATCAGATATATGGCACTCCTTAAACCAGTGGGCTTCAGAGTACTAATAGGTGAGATGCGTTCTCAAATGAAATAGAAAAGTCAAAATTTATACCCTGCAAATGCCTAAAAGCGCCATTGCTAGGACTGATGAATATCTAGACATGTCTGGCAAACAAATGTGCTAGACTTGCCAAATGTCTATTTGACTGAGAGATGAAGAAACCTCCCAGGGGAGTATTCATTCCAAGGGAATAGAAGGTCAAAGAGATAAACATGGCTCAGTGAGGGTCAGGGAAGGGACAATTCTAAGGTCAGCATGGTATTTGTCACTAGTATTTGAATCTTGTGGAAGAGGCTAAGATGATTGAGGAAGGCAGAATTTGGAGGCTTAAGTCATTGAATTTGGGAACACAAATATGCACTTCTTTAGTAAAACCTCTATGCCTCCCAGGCACATCACTGCTGTTCCATCTGCCTCAAGTACCCAGGATATGGGTAGTTATACAGGAGGCAGTACTATGGCATTCAGGGGGTACAGTTGTTCTCAGGAAAGGCCCCGTTAATGCCCAGCAGATGGCAGTGGTGCCTGGTCCAGGTAGTTGAGTCAGTGTGCATTAGGTGAAAAAAAAAATTGTTAAGATCCTGGCAAACAATACATTGGCATTCACTGGATCCAAACTGGCGGTGGGATACGGCGAACTAAAGCCCAAGGATCAGAACACAGGCTGATTATGGAGAACGTAGGATTGTCCCCCAAATTCAGGAATCAAACCCAGTACCTTGCCTCTTCTCTGTCTCTGCCCATTTCTAGATTATTTGAAAGGTTGTCTATATGCCAAAGAGTTTAATTTTTAATAACAATCCCTTTCTTCTGCACTCAGGACTATGTATCTAACTGGAGATCGGTGTCACTATTTGGATATTAAACAGAAAAATCTCAAACAAGTTCCTATTCTTCTTACCTTAAATATATATATTTAGGGTTGGAGCAATAGTACAGTTAGTAGGGTGCTTGCCTTGAATGTAGCTGACCTGGGTTCAATCCCCTGTGCCTCATATGATCCCTGAGCCCCTATGTTCAGAGCCAGGAGTAAGCCCTGAGTACAACAAGGTGTTACCCCGCCAAAAAAATAAATATAGGTATAGGTATATACTTACATATGAATATAATACTATAATGATATAATAAAGGGGCTGGAGAGATAACTCAAAGGGTTAATATGCATGCTTTGCATTTGAGAACCCAGAGTTTGTTCCTTGGAACCACATGGTCCCTTGAGCAAAGCCAGGGTTAATCCTGAACGGTGTGCCAGAAATAGCCTCTGAATACCACTGGTGTGGCCCAAAACTTAAACAAGCAAACAAAACAGAAAATACACACACACACACACAGACACACGCACACATACACACACACACACACACACACACACTGTTACAGTCCCTATATCTATTGATGGAAACTTCATCTTTCCAACTTGATCAATTTTATCATGCTGAAATTATTCCAATTATTCTTCATTTCTTTCTTTTGCTCATATTCATATACAATTCATCAGCAACTGCTAAAATCCAATTAACACATTACTGTCTAAACAGTGTCCACTTTGGTGAGGACTCACATCACTTGCCTAGATAAATTCAAAATATCAGGTCATTGGAATTCAACGGCATATCTTTCTAATACTAGATGACAGAAAAAGAAATAGGTGAAGAACTTAAGAATGAAGAAAAATCTCAAAATAGAAAGCTTATGAACTGATCGGTCTAACAACATGTGTGTTAAACAGCTCTAAGTAAAGTAAATATGATTCAGAAACCTAATATTCTTTTTTCCTGTAATAACTTTGAACTAATGTGGTTAAATATTATTTTGGATAGATTGGATTTATTAAACTACAAAAATCCTATCAGCAGTATACGAAGATTCAACACAATTCTTTCTTAAATATAGTCTTTTTTTTAACGGCCTAGACCATCGAGAACTTTTCTGGCCCTGGAACCCTATAACCTTTCCAATGCATATAGTTTGTCTAACATTTGACTGCATTCTCTCTTGGATTGGGCACTAATATTTTCACAGGTGTTAATCTTGTTACTCCAGCTGGATATTGAAGCAGAGGTCCTAACTTGACCTAAGTGGGATTTGATTATATTTTAGCTGTCTGGTCATGTAATGACTAATGGCTGTGGCCAACATATTATTTGCTAATGAGTATTTTGCTGAAGATCTTGAGCACGTGGCTATGTGTGTTCCAAGGTGGGTGAAAAGAAGACCTAAACCTAGGGAAAATCTGGTGTCTGGCTTCAGATACAAGTTCCCGATTTACATGGTGATTCAAGTCAAACCCAATAGAAGATATTCCCAAAAAGTTGAAGATTTTTTTTTCTGGAGCAGATATTTTCTTAAATTTATTTATTTGTTAATGTATTTTAACTGAGTCACCGTGAGATACACACTTACAAAGCTGCTCATGATAGAATTTCAGCCATACAATGTTCCAACACCTATCCCTCCATCAGAGTCCATTACCCGCCACATATGACCCCAGTTTCCCTCTACCAACCCCCTCCCCCAACCCTGCCTCTATGCTCTATGGCAGGCACTTTCATTCTCTCTCTCTCTCTCTTTCTCTCTCTCTCTCTCTCTTCTCTCTCTCTCTCTTCTTTTGGGCATTATGGTTTGTAATACAGATACTGAGAGGTTATCCTGTTTGTTCCTTTACCTACTTTCAGCACACAGTTTTTACATGGAGCTGATTTAAAACAAGTCAGTGACACTATTCTGCTTTGATGCCAATAGGACAAAGAGAAGTTGAGAATAGTCAAGCCGTGCAAGCTTCATGCTTCTTGGTTCACCACCTTGCAGAAAGGCTTGGGGATGGTTAGAGCTGCTAAAAACAGATTTGTACTATGCTTTCATTATTTTTTTTGAACTCTACTTTTAAAAATAAAAATGCAAGACCCTCCTTCAATTAGAGATGGGCTAAATTATGTGCTCACAGTTTACATTGACAGTTTACATAGGCCAAATTTTTCTGAATCTCTAACCAAATCATTATTACAGTTTCCCTTGACAACCCCCCTCCCCCCAAAACTCTAGAACCTACCAGGTTGATAACTCAGAGACAAAGTAATGTTACCCTTGTCAGATGCAACACCCCAGGAGGACACTAATGACAGTGTTGGTGGTTTAGGGCTGTTCTAAAATGACAACCACATGGAATGAAGCGGGAAAAAAATGAAACTATGGTCAGAGAAATATACCTTAGTAGGAGGCACTAAGGATAGTAGGGAATTACATGAAAGTTTGAATGTTTATTCTTTTCAGGAGATTGAACAGATTTAGAAAAATTTTAATTATTACTTTCATAGTGACTTTCTCTGAATCCACAGACCAGTAAGTCCAAGAAAACCTGAAGTTAGTGCAGACTCCACAAGCAAAAACCCAGCTTCTCTGCCTGTCCACAATGACTATCCCAACCCATTTATACAGTTGGTTCTGAATAACCAGGCTTTCAAAAATATTTTTAAAAAGGTTACAAGGGGGTGGGATGTTCTGGTGGGGAGGTAAATGCTGGAATACTGTATGCATGAAACCCTATCATTAACAGTATTATAAATAAAGGTGCCTAATATTTTTTAAAAATGTTGTTGTTGTTGTTGTTGTTTTGGCCACACCTGGCAATGCTCAGAGTTACTCCTGACTCCACACTCAGGAATTCTCCCCCTGATGGTGCTTGGGGACCATATGGGATGCCTGGGATCAAACCCAGCTTGTCCACGTGCTAACAGTAGAATTAGAAAATCATATAATCTTGTTAAGCTTAATTTTACTTTAAAAAAAGTAGTAATTCCTTTTGATGGTTGTCAGGGAAATCAACTGAGATCACGTGTGTGAAAGTGTTTACAATACATTATAATCTTGAATAATATTATTCATGAGAATTGAGACACTGTATTTTTTTGAGTTTGCTCATTAGCTAATTATTGGCAATAATCTATAGCTGATTAATGATCCATTTTTTTTGCATCATTAGAATTAAAAAGTGAAATCATGTACGAGTTCATTTCTTGGTCTTTTTTAGTGTTAAGGTCAGTCACTTGTCATTGAAATGGCCCATAGATAAGGAGCATCTTAGGAGAAAATAACAGTGAAAGAAAACTCACAATGTTAAGACTACCTTATTATTTATGTCATCTTGTGGGGGGGGGGGGGATGGGGAAGCTAATGGAAGAAAACTTACAGTGTGAAAACAACCTTATAACTTACACAAGAAAAGATGTCCTGTACACACAATCTTCTTTTCTTCAGCATTCTAACACCAGATGATACTTTGGGATATTCAAACATTTTCATGTTTCTTACATTATTTCCATGTGTCACTCTTTCAATTGTTAGAGGCAAGTGACAAATGTCTTCCTTTCCTGATCGTGCAATCTATCATGAGGGGAAAAAGCATTTTTTTAATTTCTGCCTTTTAGGCAGAAAAAGACTTACTGACTTTTTCTAAAATTACCGTTATCACATTTTTTAATTTAGCAAAATAACATGGGGTTGGAGTGATAGTACAGCGGGTAGGGCTTTTGCCTTGCACACGGCCTACCCGGGTTGGATTCCCAGCATCCCATATGGTCCTCCAAGCACTGCCAGGATTCCTGAGTGAAAAGCCAGGAGTAACCCCATGCTTCGCCGGGTGTGACGCAAAAAGAAAATAAAATAGAAAAATAACATACATCTACTAGCTGTGGCATCATCTTAGACAAAGCACATGAACAAAGATACATTCCACATTACATGATTTTTCCCCTTTTTTCCTTATTGATCCAAAATTAACATAAAATAGAATTAATAGATATTAGGAGTTTGTCAAAACCAAAATAAACTATCACCTCACAATTCTGACAATGGCTTACAGCAAATTACAAGTGCTGGTGAGTATGTGGAAATAAAAGCACCCCTCAAATACTATTAACTGAAATATATGGTTTGACCACTTTAGATGAAAAAAAAACATGAACATTCCTTAAGAAGCTAAAGATAGAATGACTTTATAACCAGACAAATGCACTTCTGGTTATCTATTTAAGAAATAAAAAACAAAGTTATATCTACTGTACTCTTGCAACATTATTTACTATAGGTAAGTTATGGAAACATCAAAGTGTCTATTAATAGATGTTTAAAGAAAATTTAACATGACATACAATGGAATACTATTCAACTCTTAAAGTGAAAATTTGCCAGTTTCAGTAAAACAAAAGGGACTCAGGAAATTATGTAAAGTAAATTAGTCAAAAGAATGGCAAATACTGAATGAAAATTGACTATGTGTATAATACGAGAAAATAAGATAGAAGAAAATACATAAATCGAATAATATAGTGGACATGACAACAATTTAGCAAAGAGGAAGAAAATGGAGTGGGAGAACAAAGAATTTTAGGGTGAGAGTTGTGTATTTTATTTTTGGTTTTTAGAAAAATGAGTTCAGAGTTTTGGCAACTATTTACATCTCATAACTGGATGAAATAAGATACAATTTTACAGGTACTAGAACACCACAATAGTGACACTAGTGACAAAATGGTAAATCCGAGTTTTTAAGCTAGCTTTTATATAGAGCACACAGTGCATTTGCTGACTAAGAGATTCAAGAAATTCGTATAAAATAATGATAATAAACCTTGACACTGATCCTGTTCAAGTCAAATGTTAATTTGGGCTTCAAATATTAAGTATATATATATATATATACATCTATATATAATTAGATACTCATGTATATTGCAAAATAATTAAAATATTAAAGAAAATATATCAACCATAATTCTACCACCCAGACAAAATCAAAGTTATCTTTCTGACTTAGTCTTTTTTTAAATTTATCTATTTATTTATTTTTCTTTTGAGAACATACCAGGTAGTTCTCAGGGCTTACTCCTGACTCTGTTTCAGAGATCACTCCATATAAGATGCTGGGGCTCAGCTGCATGCAAGGCAAAGGCCCTTCCTGCTCCACTATCCCCTCAGCCACCGCAACCTTCTTTAAAGTACACATTTTGTACTAGATAACTAGACAGAAGACTATAATGGTATAGATAGATGAATAAAGTACAGATGTAAATGTAGAATGTTTCGCATAATCTATTCACACAACTTTTTATTTATTGGGTTTTATTTATTGGGTTCCCTTGCTGGGGAAGGAAAAAAGCCTCCTTGTTACTCACACATTGTCAAAGAAGCATTTAGGACATATTCTGACCATTTCAGTCCTGTAAGTAACAAAAGTAAGCAGATGAGTACAGATTGGCAGATTCCAGAAGTGGGTTTTTAAAAGTACTGTATTCATGATGATTTTTAAAACTTGTTTTTCAACTTTCCAAGTCTTTAAATCACCCCTTAAAATCAAGGCAACCTCTATCATGTACTTTCTTGCGATTTTCCAGAATCTTTATTACATTTATTTACATAGATATTTATGTACATTTTTAATGGTATATGATTGCATACTATTTCATGTTGTTGAGAAAAATTAGTACTTTCTAAGTTCAGTACCCACTGCCCAAGACTAAGCCTGAGGAATATTTAGCTCTGAAGAAACTCTCATGAGTTTGTTCAGCATTGTGCAAATTCTAAGAAACAGGGACATTCTAAAAATCAGATTTAAGACTTGTACAACATTGCAGGAAATTTAGATATCACTGTGCATAAGTCTCTATCTTCTGTACAATTATTGAGCTCCCTGTGCGAACAAATGCTTCTCAGAAGCTCTTGGCATGAGATGTTTGCTGCTGTTGCCATAATCGCCTGCCTGTGGAGATCAGCATGGAATTGTGAGAGTTATTTCTAATCCTGTCATCGAAACTCAGTGTGAGGCTGAAGCTGTGCACTGAAGAGTTGAATTTCCAAGACAAAATGACTACAGAATAAACCAACAAGATAAATTTCCACAGGCAAATGTATTCAAGGTCATTATTTTATGTTTCTCTGGTTAATATTTTCACAGACCTTCCAGCTTTAAGTGTCTAAGTTTTTCTATTCTCAGTATTAAATCCCTCTCTTTTGAAGAAACATTAGCTTTTTAATCTTCAAGTAACACCTCCCTGAAAGAAAAGTCTGCCCCCCCCCACTTTGGAAAAAAGAGCATAGAGCCTGAGAAAAATGAAGTAATAAGAGATCTTCTCCAGGCAATATGTAAGATAAGGGCTGTTGAACAAAGAGAGGGGAGGGGAGAAAAGGAGGTTCAGGGAGAAAAAAAGAAATTGATTCTATGTGAATTCAGCAAAAGAAAGCCTATGATTCAGCAGAAGAAAGCCATGGATGATTATGTTTAGCTCACAGACACACATGTAACTGCAGCTGGGAAAAAAAAATCTCTCCCTAATCTCAACCTCCTCAGCCAGCCAGAAGCAAGGAATATTACTCATGAGCTATTCTTTCTTTTTAGGAAACCCAGTTCCAAGGAAAGAATCCATGCTGTCCATAAGAAGCTACCTATGAAGAAAAATGAGGACAATTAAGCCCTAAATCTGTACAAGAAACTTTAACAGCTGAGACTCGAAAACGAAAATAGAGATAGTGTTAATGATTATGTTTTATAGTCTCAACATGCCTTACATCTGGATGAGTTCCAAAGCCCTCAGCAGGTTGTCACAGTGATAGAAGGGGCCCCTGCTGAGATGCAGCTGCTTCTGGGGAAGAGCCAGCATCTGGAGAACAGCTGCATATCAATCCCAGAAACCCACAGAGCAGGAAGGCACGAGGAGCAGTCTGCAAGGGCACCCATTCTACCTGGACATGACTCCCTGACCCCAAGATTCTGAACAGCTGAGGCATCACATTTGCTAACTAATGGGAATACATTGAAAGTTTGACTATCTCTAAACTTTGGGGAAAGAGATGCTCTGGTGAACAAGCTTTGCAGCTATGGGGGGTTGACATATTTAACTACCAACCTTTGTTTTACCATTACAAATGAAAAATTTTGTAATTTTTATCCCCATAGTCCCTAATTTTCTTCAAATTACTGTAAATTCCTAATGTGACAACTTCCTTCCATCCATTATTCACTAACATGAAAAGATTAATGGCATATGAGTGGACTGACACAGAAAGGCTACAAAGTATTCTCTGTGCATGCCATTGTGCGTGCGCACACACACACACACACACACACACACACACATGCACACACAAACATACAAGAATAGGAACCTGAGTATAGGGAACAGGAAGGGGTAAAAAGCACAAGAAGGAGGAGGAGAAGGAGGAGGAGAAGAAGGAGGAGAAGGAGGAGGAGGAGGAGGAGGAGGAGGAGGAGGAAGAGGAGGAGAAGGAGGAGGAGGAGGAGGAAGAGAAAGAAATGACCCTGTAACAGGAATTAATAAAATCCATTAACACTTTTACCTTTCCATTTCCTAGTAGTTTGACCTTGAATCAGTCACCTCAACTGTCTCCTTTGAATTTCCCATAAAAGAAGGGAGGTTACTAAAGGTTTTTTCATTCCTGACCAAACTTTAATGACCAATTGATTCATTAAGAATAATATGGTTGTGGAAGAGTACTCAGCCTTACACATCACCAACCAGAGTTCAATTTCCCAAGCACAAGAGCACAAGAGGAGTGATCTGACAGTGCAGAGCCAACAGTAAGCCCTGAGGACCCAGGTATAGCCCAAAGACGAAAAAAAAAAAAAGAAGAAAAAGAAAGAAAGAAACTCCTGTGCACTGCTGGGAGCACCCTTGACCAAGGACCCAGGAAAAAGAACCCTTGATAACTACCAGGTGTGCTCGAAAAGTGAAAGAACACAAACACACACAAATTATATTACTCCCTCTCCTTCTCCCTCTCCCTCTCCTCTTCCTTTCTCTCCCCTCTTTCTCTCCTCTTTCTCTCATTCCATTTGCTTCCCTAGTAGTTCTTCATTATTAGAAGGTTAAAAAATTGCCAAAGGATATCTTAAATGCAACACAATTAAAATGCACTCCAGTGTTTATGAACTATGCCTAAATATAGACGTGTGCCTTTCAAATCAATGGCAAGTCACTTAAGACCTCAAATTTGAACAAGACATTATTTTAGCATTGTTCAGTGACAACATTTCCTGTTTGGCTGCCATTATTGGGGTATTATTTGTTTTAGAGAGATAGAAGAGAAGCAAGATCATGAACCAATATAGCCTGAGATTTCTTGGACATGGCATACAAGACATGCAAGATTTGGATGAAAAGAATAAGTCAAGGAAGATACACAAGCGGAGGCTGCAGCATGCATCAAAAGCATGGTAAATGCCTGTGTTCACTTGGCATAGAAGACCTAGAGCAGGGGTAACACACTTAGATGCCCTTGAAGTCAACAGAGCTGTCTGGCACCCCAAGGGGTACTCATGCATCTTACAGTGTATCTAAGAGCCTGAATTCAGACTAAGGACTTGACTTGAAATTGTATAAAATATTTATTAAGCAAAACTAATAGTTCTTCAGGCGGGATCTGCCCAAAAGACCTCAGTTTGTGACCTTGCATAATTATTTAAATGACTTGCTGTTTTCTTTTAAAAAGAGAAGTAAAGGGAATCAAAATTATATGGCCTTCATAAAAAAACATAAGTCAGCTTAAGGTCTTGATGAATAAAACATGATGAGGTTTATTTTAAATCCCTTTTATGCTGTCTCCTCAAGAATTTTCCATTGTCCTTGTACAATAGTGTAAGTTATCACACTGGGGATTTTTTGCTCATCTAAAAATAGTTCCTTCACCCATAACCCAGGGATGACAGCCTACTTTTTATTATTCAAGCATTCTCCAACTTAGAAAAAGCTATTTCCGGGAAATCCAAACTGCCACAGCCATACTGCTGTCAGCCTGAGATGCACATGTTGAACAAATATTGCATTCGAGGTTTCTATACTGACTGGCCATTTTTTATGATTCAGCAATATAAGACAAATTGAGAAAAGAAAGTGGCACCATTCACTTGAAGATACCATGGAGTCCAGCGTGCAGGGTGATTATCAAGATCAGGAGCCATGATGGTTCTTGTTCACTCTTCAATGGACACCCAACAATCAGTAGACCCCAAGAAATTAGTCAAACCATATTTCAAAGACCTATACTGATAAACTGCAGTTATAGCTATTTGCTTCTGTGACATCAGCTATCTCTTGAGAGAAAACTGGCTTAGGAAAAATTTCAAGATTAGCATTCTACCTTGAAAAACATCACTAAGCTAGAGTCAAAAACAAAGAACTCTAGGTAGGATGAAATGAATGTTTCCCTTTGTGAAGGCTGGACCCAGGTCAGCACACCTTAAAACCTAGTTACAGTCTAACAAGTGTAGGCTCAGTCACTGCTGGCTGAGCCTCCAATAGACTCTCACAGGCCGAGTTCAAGGCTGGGCTCACCACAGAGAAATATTTGTGAATAATAACAAATGCAAATTTGCCAAAGGTCCTGGGCTAACATGTACGTGTAGGTCAGTCTTGACAAACAAGGTATTTGACTGCTGGAAGTGTCTGAGACTGCCCTAACACACATGAGCTCACCCCTAACCACGTCCTAGATATGCTTTCCAGCATCTCTCCCTGGTAGCTTCTCTGGCCAAAGCAAAAGGTAAGCTAAAACCAAGGAAATACAATTAATCCTGTATGAAGTTACCAAGAGAAAGAGAGAGAGAGAGAGAGAGAGAGAGAGAGAGAGAGAGAGAGAGAGAGAGAGAGAAATTCTACATCCAAAGAAGAATTTCTCATATAAATGCAGTTAATCCAAAATTCACCTGGTTCATTCTGACATAGCACAGCGGGTAGGGCGTCTGCCTTGCACGCAGCCAACATGGCCGACCCGAGTTCGATTCCTCCACCCCTCTCGGAGAGCCCGGCAAGCTACCGAGAGTATTCGATATGCCAGACACAGTAACAACAAAGTCTCCAATGGAGATGTTACTGGGCCCGCTCGAGCAAATCGATGATCAACGGGAGGGCCATTCTGACATGGCTGGAGCGATAGCACTGCAGGTAGGGCGTTTGCCTTGCACACGGCTGACCCAATTTTGATTCTTCTGTCCCTCTCGGAGAGCCCGGCAAGCTACTGAGAGTATCCCATCCGCACGGCAGAGACTGACAAGCTCCCCGTGGCATATTCGATATGCCCAAGACAGTAACAACAAGTTTCGCAGTGGAGAGATTACTGGTGCCCACTCCAGCAAATCGATGGGAGGACAGTGCTACAGTGCTACATTCTGACATAGCTTGCAAATTTCCTCCCCTACACTTTGAAGATTGAGAGTTCAGGCTCTTGAATCACCTAGAATTGCCTAGGATGTGATTCTGGTTCTGGTGCTTTCTATATTTTTTTCTATTTGGGTCATACCCGGCGATGCATAGGGGTTACTCCTGGCTCTGCACTCAGGAATTACTCCTGGCGGTGCTCAGGGGACCATATAGGATGCTGGGAATCGAACCCTCGTCAGCCATGTGCAAGGCAAACGCCCTACCTGCTATGCTATCATTCCAGCCCCCTTTGGTGCTTTCTGAAGTATTTCAACAGCTTCCTGCCTCAACTTCTCTATCCACAAACAAGATGTCTCCTGTTAGCAAGACAAAGTAGCATATCCTGCCTAGATGACTGAGAAACTGAGGGAGGACCACATTTCATTCACTATATCCTGTGCAGAACCTGGTATTCTACCAGTCGAGACCTAACTTCAAGAATTATTTCTTGCTCCTCCTATAAAATAATTTTTATTTATTTATCCATCTACTTGCTTTTGCCTTTTCCCACTGCATCAACGGGCTCAAGTCAAGTGACTTCCTGCTTGATGGGTTTTTGCTTTTTTCTTTTTTCCTTTTTGGCTTTTTGTTTTATTTTTTGGTTTTAAACACAGAAAGTCTCTTCCAGAAAGTTTTGAACACAGAAAGTTTCCCTAACCCTGATTTCTCATTGAAAACAGCCAACTCCTCAAGGTGTCAGCAGCCAAAAGCAGCAGCCCCGGGCTGTGGCCCTCCAGAAATGCCTTCCTCAGTGGCTTCACATTCTTTGCCATGCCAACCCTGTAATTTCCCAGATGACTTGAGGTTTTGAAAGCAAATGAAGCAGTGAAACTGCTTTAGCTGCTAAATTCTTCCTGGATTCATTTAGAAATGACAAAAAGGTGCCATATACAGTGATTTGAGTTCTGCAGCCCACTTCCCCTTAGTTTTCAATATGAAGTCATTAGCTGTTCCCAATTTCCTTGGAGATGGAGACCGTTGATGGACTGATTATGCATAAAGAGAGGTGAAGCCCCTTTTTATTGGGCTTCACCAGATAATAATATTTATGTGGCATTTTGTAATTTATGGGGCACCTTCACAGACATTAAACTCATTTGATCATCACAACCAGTCTGTCAGGTAGGGCAGGCATTATTATCCCCATTTACAGATGAGGGCACTGAGGCCCGATGAAAGAACACTAGTATAAAGCAGAGCTCAAATTTCTGGTTTCAAAAGTGGTTCTCTTTTCAATATAGTTGCCCAGAGGTTCAGACTGAAACCCACATGTCCACTGATGACATGTCCTCTTCATTTATAACTCTCCATTTGCTTAGCTATCTATCCCACTGATGGACCTAATGTTTTGTCCAAATTTATTGCTTGAAGATAGTACCCAATTAGCTGCTTTAATGGCACATGTTTTCAGACCCTTTATCAAGATTAAATAACATGCCAGCCATATTCTTTCCTTCCGCACAGAGGCACAAACTAAAATTCCTCTTGGAGAAGGAGAGCAGTGCCTTGACTTGCCAGGCATATGCAAAAAATTAATGGAAGGCAAGAGACCCAATGGCATCAAAATGGCTACAGAAAGAATCTGTGTGATTGCCTTAAAGTATCTGAGAACCTGTCTAAGACAGCCTAATCCTAGATCCCTATTGTTGCTACGTAAGAACCCATCCCTCTCTCTGTGATGTACCCTTTCAGGCAAGAAACCCATGACTCTGGAGCAGCTCAGCTGAGTGTGCATCGGTGTTAAAAGCTGGTTTGTCCAGCTCCCTGCCCCTGTCCCCAACATCAGTAGACAGGGACCTTAAGACCTTCTGATACCCAGTTTCCTCTGAGTCTTGATAAAGTCCAGACATATCAAGAAGCAAATGAATCACAGACAGAAGATGACTTAGAGATGTTTTACCTCTTAAAATAAAATGAATAGGCCTAAGATAGGTTGATTCTCATGTATGATCTCTTGTGATCAAGGCTATGATTATAACAATGTTAAAATAATAAACAGGAATCCTGATTATGGAGTACTTATTTACCTAGCACTGCTTTTTGTTTGCTTGTTTTGTTTAAGGGCTATACACATGTGTTGTCAGGGTTTACTCTTGGCTCTGTGCTCAGGGATCACCGTGGTAGGGCACAGAGGTTCCAGGGACAGAAAGAGATAAGCCACATACAAGGCAAGCACCCTACCTGCTGCACTATTTCTGCACTATTGCTGCACTATTGCTGCACTGCTCTTGCACTGATTTTGTACTCTATTCAGCTTCATGCAAACCCTGCAAAGTGGCTAGAATGATCATCATTGTTACAGGTGAGGAAACTGCCATCACCTGAAAGTTAAGTAACTTTCCCAAGGTGACCTTTCTGGAAAAGTATCCTATCCTTTGAGCACATGCTTTAACATGCAATAGGACTCTGGCACCTGCTGCAAAGATTCAGGTTTGGCTATCCTGATCCTCACAGAGGGACCTGGGTTTTGAAGTTGTAGAACAGGAGTATGGTAGATAGTTGGTTCCATAGACAATCTTGGGTTCCCTTTGCAACACAGTTTCAAAATCAATCATGTTTGGGAGGAGGGAAGGGGGACAAATAGGGGCCAGTCAGACTATGTCTGTCACCTGTGTTTTCTTTCCAAATAATATATCTAATATCCTCCATAGGCAGAGAAAATTAGTAGATCAAAAAATATATGTTTAGCCTTCAGTGCATCCCAGGGGAGTTATTGGAGGGACATACAATCCTCTCAATAATTTTCACATTTCTTTAACCCCTAGTGGATATGAAAAGAAGGTCATAAAATTTCTGAATGAATGGAGAATCTGAAATACAATCTGCAGGTCACCATATGGTATCTGCATGATAATGAGTCTGGGGAAAGGAACGAGAAATACGGTTTGTTTGTTTCTTTTTAATTTTCCGAGATAAACCACCATGATTGAGAAATCCTTAGTCTTTGACACTGATGTCACTGGAATCTGGAGTAACAGCCACTTTATCCTTTCCTAAGACAGGAAAGAGGACAGAAAAAGCTTTAATTCAGTCTCTAATACTGACCAGCTATCAGATGTTGAAAAAACACTCACCTTAATTTCTTTATCAATTCAATAAAGAAATCTATTATATTGACCTCACCCAACATCATCAGTCTTTTTTGGTTTGTTTTGGTTTAGTTTGGCTTGGGGACCACATATGCCTGTGCTCAGGGCTTACTCCTGACTCTTTGCTCAGGGATCAATCACTCTGGGCAGGGCTCAGTGAACCGTATGTGGTGCCAGGAATCGAATTGGGGTCAGCCATGTGGAAAGTAAGTACCCTGCCCTCTGTACTACCTCTCCAGCCCCAACTATCTCAAGTATAACTGGAATCATAAAGGCTGAAATTCTTACTTATTCACACAGCCATTCCCTTAACAATCTTTGTCAAGGAAATGGTGCCAAGAAATCATATAGTTGTCCTAAAAGTTACCTGGTCTGTGTGGATAGTTAACAGGCTTGTATGGCAAGTACATATATTACATTACTGTAATATAAATAATGTTGCAAATGTTTTTCTAGGAAAGATATTGACTATACCGCACATAGAGGAAGACAGCAGGTTACAAAATGGAAAGGAAGATCACCACTGGTTAGAAACTTAGCAGTATCCATGTATGAAGAAGCCAGAATAATCTGATGAGAAAAAGTATAGGACAAATTAAAATGCAGTCTGCTACAGGAACATTTGCACTGTGCAGGAGTTTCCTATTCATTTCTTCTTTCTATCAGTAGCCAGTAGTTTTCAAATACTAAGAGGCATACCACAAGTGAATTTTCTTGTACATTCAAGAACAAAGTGAGGGACAGGATCAGCACTACAATATACCATTTCTAGAAAGCAATTGTATTGGTTTTGTAGAGCTGCTATGACACAGAGTGGAAGGCTTAAAAGTATGGAAATGTATTTTCTCATAACTCTGGGGACCAGAATTCTAAAATCAAAGTTTCAACAGGTTTGGTTCGTTAGGAGGGGTTCCAGGAGAGAGTCTATTGCATGTCTCTCTCCTAAGTTCTGGTTAATTGCCAGCTATGTATGGCACTATACAGCATTACTCCAATGTCTGCTTCCATTTTTACACACCCTCTTCCTCCACATATCTCTGTGTATCTTCTCTTCTTATTTGGGGGGGGGGGGGTGAATACCTATCATTGCATTTAGAGAGTATCCTTAGTACAGAGTGTCCTCATCTTAATTATGTAAGCAAAGACCTCCTTGCCAAATAATGTCATGTTCAGGGAGTCTTCATGAATGTGGACTTGGCAAGACACAACCCACAATAATAACTGAAGTATGAAACTCTGTTAGATTTCACCTGGCAGTAGAAGTGTGAAGCATCACAGAGAAAATCGGAGTGGTCTTTATGGGATTTGTGTCATAACATTATGCAATTGCTTTGTGCCTTCTCCCACAGATACAGAATGTTTTACTGACCTGGGTACTTACATAGTTTATTGTAGCCCAGAACTTAACATAGTGCCTAAATCATAGGAGATATCCAATAAACATGTGCTGAATAAATTAATTTTCACAAGAACAAAATATCCAAATCCTGCATTATGCAAACCTGAAATCAATGTGAGTCCTTACTGTTGTGATGACTGGAATTACACAGATCCTTTTATTTTTCCTCATTTTTTTTTCCCTTGGAGGAAACAAGGAACATGAACCAATCCATGGGAAACACCCACTTGATGGCAGGATCACAAAAATTCATGTGATTCAATTGTGGCAATACAAGGAGAATCCTGCAATTTTAAGTTCCTTGTCGCCATTTCCTTTTTTCTTCCCGGATATCTATTTCGGGCTTTCCACTCTGTTCCAGGAACTCCCTCATAGCCTGCTAAATTGTATGAAAGCTTTCCGTGCTTGGTACTAAAGTCTCTTCCTTTTCTTGAAGGATGTTTGGGTGAGAGAAGGAGGACTTGAACACGTGTCACATAGAGAAAAAGATATACCCTATTTATATAGGCTAAATATTACAAAGGTAGAATAAATTCAGGTAAGACAATAACTTTACTTGTCTCTGTTTCTTATGTTGCAAAATGTGACTTAGATATAAATAGATTACCAGAAAGGGAGAAAGAGTTCCCTCCGGCACATCCTATGGTCAGAATATTCTTCCTACCATAAATGCAACACTTAGACTTGCCAGAACCTCAGACGAAAAAAAAAATTTAAAAAATCAGAGGACCAAATTGTACCTGCCATGTAAAACTGACACTATTTACCAGAACTACTTCAGTGTAAACGAATTCACAAAAGCTCTTTTATAATTCTTTTTTGGCTTAATGTGAGGCAAAAAATTATTTTTCATGTCTATAATGAAATCTAGTTTATATGAGTATATAATTTATAGTTAAAATAAAAAGATGTTTATAAAAATTTTTGAAGTAGACATAGGTTTACTTTATTTTTTTCCCATGACTAAATTTTTTTATTTTTTTATTTATAAAATTTTAATATCTCTCTATATAATAATATTTTCTTAGAAGAAAACCAAGGGGAAATTTATACGTTAATTTACAGATTTTTACACACTCCAGTGTGTAGTAATCAGTCTTGCCCTTACTTCCCATAATGTGATTATATCAAATGAGCAAGGAAATGCACCCAACTTCAACAAATTCAAGAAACTTGGTGTTCAATTATTTCTGCCTCAGTTTCTTACCTCTTCCTTTCCTTTCCCTTATGAACATTCTCTCCCTGACTTCCCTTTAATATGAATTAATAAGTAACAGTAGCATAGTAAAGCAGTGGTTCTCATATTTGGTGTGTACTTGAATTATCAACAAGACTTGATTTTGAATGCAGATTTCCAGATGCCACCCTTGGATATCAATGGATCTATCATGAACTCAAAGTCCTGAAACTACACTAGATAATTCCATGGACTTCAACTAGTGCTCTGAAGAAATTTTGGAGTATTGTACTCCCCACGAAAGGGAGTGCCTCCTTACAAAAGGCACCCTACTAACTGGAAAATTCTTAAAAGTTAAAATCACATAATTCACTAAAATCACTCTGCCAAATTCTCAGTTAGAATATCCTTGTATACAAGAAAGATGAGAGATATTACAGGAACTCTGGCAGTTGCCTTGCAAGAAGCCAACTCATGTTCGAACCCCAGTACTGTACATAATCCCCTGAGAATTTCCAGGACTGACCTTGAGGCACAGAGCTGACACTAAGCAATATCCTCTGAAGAATAGGTGTGTCTCATAACCCCCCAAAGTATTAAAAAAAAGATTATCTCCATATATTGTTCCATTTAATTCTGACAAGAACATAATACTATGAAGGAGACTGTTATTTTCATATATAAAGAAATGTTTTTTTTTCCCTGACTCTCACACGTTCCAGAAATAGTTCGGCTCTTGTGCAATAAAAATAAAGAGATTTACAGGGTTAACTTATTTATTCCAGGGGAGAGAGTTAAGAAGATACAGCATCTAGTTTTGATCCAGTTCTCCTGACTTGATCTACTTGATATGTTGTGTTATATCCCATAGCTGCCTCTGATCCAAGGTCTAAGCATAACTTAAAGGCAGTGACCTAGGTACCAAATCACTGAAGTGAATTAGGGTTAAAATTAGACTGCCAGATGACTGATAAGCTAATACCTAGAGCTGTGGCTTATTTCCAATATTCAACTCCTCAACTGTGCTTTTCATTTCCTTCCCCAGAATATAGGCATATGACCATTCTCACATTCCCCCATTTATAATAACCCACCTCACTTAATATGCCAAATTACTTGGGAAAGACTACAGACTGAATAATGAAGGCTGGAACTATGCAACAAGTCCTTAACATTCCCATACCCATCATTCAGAAAACATTCCAGCAAATTCCTTCCAAGGATGCATTCTAGATAATCTCACCATTACCATAACTGTCCTTAAAGTCAATTTTGCTCCTACCTGTCCAAGGGAAAGGAACCAAGGGAAAGAGAAACACAAAATGTGATTTTTTTTCCCCTGAACCTCACACTTTCCAGAAATAGCCCTGATCTCGAGCAATAAAAGTAAAGATAACATTTCAAGGTCTGACATGGGGAAACAAGCAAAAATAGAATGCTTAATCAATGCAAACATTCTTGGAATCTGAAACATCTGGGTGAGCTGGGCTGGCATGTGGGGAGCCGGAAAAGGGGGATGGGGTGGCTAAAGGCTTGATATTCTTATCCAATGCTTATCTAAGCAGGAGCTGAAAAACCTACTTTTAACTGCCCCCTGCAAGTCCGCAGGGTAGCTCTTAGTTTGCTACACACACACACACACACACACACACACACACACACACACACACACACACAGAAATATTTCTCACTTTACGAAAATTCAAGACTCTATCATCTAACTTTACCAGGTTACTATGAATTAGGAAACAGTTACTTAAACTTATTCCGAGTTCCCTAAGCATGTAATACCCACATCTTTCCTAGCAGGTTCTAAATGAGGTTATTTTTTCCAAATTATCTAATACTTCTTAGGAAACCAATAACTGTGCAAAGTAAAGCCTCTCTCTACACAGAAGTAGACAATATAGTTGGACGCTTGAGGTTAATAGAACAGAAACCTTTAACCTAACATATTACTTACTCCCTTTTCTCTTATATACCACTCATGCCAAGAATAGTGTTAATTGTGAAGAAAGATACATGATGAAATATATACAATTGATATTTATCAGATGAAGATGATTCTTGTCATGGGCTATAATTCCTAATCTGTCATCTAAAACAAAGCTATTTTCCAAGCGATCAAGGTGGAAAATAGCGGATTGATTTATAGGACAGTTCTGTGTTACCAGGGTGAGGATGCCAAGCTGGAGTGTAGGAACGTGGTCGAAAGAAGGACACTGAGACAATGGTAGAGGAAAACAGATACTCTGGTTGTGGGGATGTAGCTTATTGGAATATCATGTGCATTAACCTGTATCATTGGGAGTGTTGCAAATCATGGTGGTAAATTTTTAATTAATTTATATTTTGAAGACAGTTTTCATCTTAGCTGATCCCCGCAGGTCTTGGCATAGGTTGCCTCTCTCCATGATCACAATTCTGGTCTTTCTCTCTGGTTGGTGGAAATGGATGCTCTGAAAGTCACTCCAAAGCCTCTGCCTCCAGAAAGACACCCCAACCCACCCCCTCAGATGCTGGAGAGCCCTCTCCCTGCAAACCCTTTCAAACAGATGATTTGGCATTTTAGACAGATGAGTGCAAACAAGCAGGTTCCATTGTTAAGCTTCACAGCTAATAAATGCAAACATCACTGAGCTTCAGATGATAACATTTTGCAGTACCACCTGTCACTTCTACTCAAAGGACAACCAATGTGAATAAAAGGCCACAACCAAGATACAAAATACAAATGTCCACACGAGGCCTACAGAAGCCTCCAGAACAATCTAACTAAACAAAGGCCCACGTGATGGATGAACAAAATGCCACAAATCACATGAGATGCATCCATTCAAGGGCTCATACATCCCAGAGGCACGCAGAAGATGCGCTATGCAGGTAGCACCAAAGCATAGAGACACAATTGGGCAATTCCTGTCAGCAACGAGACAGACACACAGCACCCACTCAGAAGGGGACAAATAGGCACACATGATTGGGCGTGGAGGTTCCAGCATGGACACCCTGTTCCTCACCCACATCTGGTTTCCCCTCTCTTCCTGGCTGCCCGTGATCTGTTCTCTCTAAAAAAAAAAAAAGAGAAAGAAAGAAAGAAAAAAGAAAGAAAGAAAGGAAGGAAGGAAGGAAGGAAGGAAGGAAGAAAGAAAGAAAGAAAGAAAGAAAGAAAGAAAGAAAGAAAGAAAGAAAGAAAGAAAGAAAAGGTAACTCACTGTCACTGTCCTCCCGTTGTTCATCAATTTGCTGGAGCGAGCACCAGTAACGATTCCATTGTGAGACTTGTTGTTACTGTGTTTGGCATATTGAAAACGTCACGGGTAGCTTGCCAGGCTCTGCCGTGTGGGCGAGATACTCTTGGTAGCTTGCCGAGCTCTCTGAGAGGGGCGGAGGAATCGAACTCGGGTTGGCCATGTTGGCTGCATGCAAGGCAAACACCCTACCCACTGTACTATCGCTCCAGCCCTATATAAATAAATTTTAAAAAATTTAAAATTGAATCACCGTGAGATAGATCACCACCACAAAGCTATTTATGATTAAGTTTCAGCCATACAATGTTCCCCAACACCCAACCCTCGAGAAGTGTAAATTTCCCCTCACTAATGTCCCCAGTTTTCCTATCAGCCCCACCCCACCCCAGCTGCATCTATAGCAGTCAACTTTTCTCCCTCCCCCGATCTTCCTCTCTCTCTCCTGTGCATTATGGTTTGCAGCAATACAGGTCCTAAGAGGTCATCATGTTTGTTCAGGGCATTCAGTATTATATGGGAAAGGTACAGCTGGAGTAGCTTATTTTAAATGGGTAGCAGCTTTAGCGTGCCACCCTAAAGGTGACTGCAGGAGCGTCCAGAAATTCAGGGAGGTGGGGAAAGGTAGCCCATCCCAACCTTGAAAAAGCCTGGAGATTTCAGTCACGAAAACCACACACCCAAATTTTCAGCAGGTTAGTATCTCAGTGAGATTTGAAAAATTTGGATAAATCATTTTCTAAAGGAAAGTGCCTATCATCCAAGCCCCAGTAGAGCCAGGTATTACCTAGATGTAAGCTACAGCTGGCTACATCTTCTCCATTTCATGTTGCTTTTCTCATATCACACATTTGTTTTCCTTGACTTTTGGCCACAATGTCATGATCCGAATCAGAGCTCGTAGGTTTAGTTAATCATAGGTCACCTTTATGGTAAAGGGAGCCGCAATGGCATATCACTTGACACAAACTTTTTTTCATATCTTCCTGTCACTGTCACTGTCATTGTCCTCCCATTGTTCATTAATATGCTCGAGCAGGCCCAGTAACAGTCTCCATTGTGAGACTTGTTGTTACTGTATTTGGCATATCGAATACATCATGGGTAGCTTGCCAGGCTTTGCCATACGGGCGAGATACTCTCAGTAGCTTGCCAGGCTCTCTGAGAGAGGTGGAGGAATTATCTTCTTATATCTATTTTTTGATATCTTTCTTTCCATAATATCCTTTACAGGATAAATAAAATAATTATTTAGCAAGTAATAATATAGCTAATAAAGCTTATACCGTTAATATCATCAATTGGAGGTGAAACATAGGGAGTATTTACCTTTTATTTTTTACTGATAGTTTTAGCTCTTTATGCTAAGTCTATTAATACCTCATCAGAAAGAGCTCTGCCTTCCCTGCTTTTGGCTGTCAAATCAGTTTCTCTATTGCTCCACATTCTCAGCAGTTAACAGGTTTGTATAATTCTCCAGGGCAGCCAGGGGTAGGCCCCAACAGCTCTTTCCCTAGCCGCCCAGGTTCTGGGGGGTCCTTGGGATGCTCACCCACCCCGGGCGGCCCAGGTCATGGGGCAGACAGTGGACAAAACGAGGGCCAAGCCAGTTGGTTCATCAGATGCCATTTATTTCATTCTCCCCACATGACTGCCCCAGTCTCTCTGAGCCTCCCATCCTAGTCTCACACTGCCCCTCATTGCTATCTCTTCCTGTCTCTCCTGCTCATCTCTCTGCACTCCATCTCACAGACTGGGCTCTCTCTCTCCACATGCCTCCTCCTGTTTCTTCTATATTCTCCTTCTGTACGCCTTGCTAGTCTCTGGACATCCCATCTTGCTGGCTGCCCTCGCTCCTAATCTCCAGCTCTCTTGTCTCTCCAACTCCCCAGCAAGCATTCTGGGCCTACACTGCACCCAGTCTGGTAGCAAAATCAACATAAGAAAGCCCTTCCTGGGGCTGGAGCAATAACACAGGGGGTAGGGCATTTGCCTTGCACGTGGCCTACCCGGGTTCAATCCCCAGCATCCCATATGGTCCCCTGAGCTCCTTCCTGAGCACAGAGCCAGGAGTGACCCCTGTGCATCACCGGGTGTGACCCAAAAAAAAAGCAAAAAAAAAAAAAAACAGCCCTTCCTGACTGACAGGCTCAAGGGCAGAAACATCACCTACGGGTATTCCAAAGCCCTTCCTGACTGCCCAAGGGCAAAATACCTCTTAAGGTGTTTTTCTCCTTTCCTCAATCCAATAACTGTATCAACATCTTAATACTAGTTATTTTTGTATGGACACAGTAAGAAATACATTGAGGCTTCTAGGGCAACTTTCCTGGGAACATCTTGCCACAGACTCAGACTACAGAGCTCAGGCCAGATTAATCATTCCTAACCCTAGCAAGGTCCAAATCTAGTTATTACTTTTTGGTTTGGGCTGGAGCGATAGCACAGCGGGTAGGGCATTTGCCTTGCACACAGTCAACATGGCCGACCCGAGTTCAATTCCTCCGCCCCTCTCGGAGAGCCCAGCAAGCTACCAAGAGTATCTCGCCTGCATGGCAAAGCCTGGCATGCTCCCAGTGACATATTCGATATGCCAAACACAGTCACAACAAAGTCTCACAATGGAGATGTTACTGGGCCCGCTCGAGCAAATCGATGAACAATGGGAGGGCAGTGACAGTGACTTTTTGGATCATGACAGCATTTGTCAATGACCAAGCTCTTAATTTATAGTTAAGCATTAGGCACTTTGGCCTGGCCCATCTCTATACCAGGGTAGCACATAGCTTACCGCTTGCCCTGGTTACATTCAGTCCCTTGTCAGGACCCTGCTTTGGGGGGCGCTAGGAAGTAAGTGCAGCTGAGGCTTAGGTCAAGAGAACAGATGCCCAGGAGGAAAATATCATTGAGAGTCACATTACAAAGGCATAGCATATACTGTCTTCTTGTGTCCATACAAAAAAAACATCGCTCTGAATAAACTATGCAAAGGATTTAGAGAGAAGAGAAAAACAATATTTACAAGTCAACAGAGCACAAAGAAATAAATTACAAATAAACACAGAGGAATGGGAACACTGTATGGGAACAACCCAATAAACCTAAACTAGCTGAGACTATACAGGAAGGATAAAACTATGTTATCCTACACAGATTCACTTAGCAGGGGACTCAATATCCATCCCCATGCCACTCCTATTGCACTTTATTACAAAAGAGGAAACAGTGAACTTTGGGGAAGAAAAGTTTTGTGTTTTCCTTCTACCAGAGGTATATATTTTATTAACGGATGAGTACCTGTCTACAAAATGAGTTGGAAATCATATATGTTTAAAATAAATCTGATTTCCAAATATATAATATTTTGTGATTCAATTTAAAAAATAAAAATAAACCTGGAATTAAAAACTAACTTTAAAAAATCCTAAGGGATAAAATAAATAAATAACTCTTTGATTCCCCTCCTAATTAAAATGTATTTTGACTATACAAAGTTAAGTTAGGCTGAATCACCAATTTTTTGGTATGGGAAGAGCTATAAGTTTTGCCTTGTGCAATATGGACATGTGTGTGTAGTGATAGCACTGTAGCACTGTCCTCCCGTTGTTCATCGATTTCCTGGAGTGAGAACCAGTAATGTCTCCATTGTGAGATTTATTGTTACTGTTTTTGGCATATCGAATACTCCACAGGGAGCTTGCCAGGCTCTGCTGTGCAGACGAAATACTCTCGGTAGCTTGCTTGCCAGGCTCTCCAAGAGAGACAGAGAAATCAAACCTGGGTTGGACGTGTGCAAGGCAAACACCCTACCCATTGTGCTATAGTGGTAGAGCTACTAAACGACAAAAACCATAGTACAGCCTCATAGACCTGGAACTCTGAGTCCTGTTTGAAAGCTAATCTGTCATGTATAGAAATATTAAGAACTAATAGCTCCCTCCTGACTCTGGATAACTGCAGTTCATCTGTTTTCCCAGAAGCAAGGATTTGTTCCCATCTGGGAGAGTCCCTAATTTTATACTTCAGAGTCTCAGAATTTTGTTTTCTGTTCCCTTTTCTTTTTCAGCTAGTTATAATATTTTATATAATTTCAATGAGGACCATGGGATTACATTTTAAGTGAATAATTCTACTTTAATAGTACAGTGACTCTAACATTTATTTGAGATGAAAACCTTCTGTAAAAATTTTGGTACTTGGACTGGAAAGATAGTCCAGAGGTTCACTTTGCATGTGACGAGCCCTGATTTAACTTCTGAGCACTGCCAGAAGTGATCCTTGAACCAGAAGTAAATCCTGAGTAATGCCAGTCATGGTCCCCAAACAAACAAACAAACATACAAGTATTACAGTATTTTAGTTACATTTTTATGAATTTGTATTAAAATTCTGTTCATGAATATTCCACTATATATATAAAGACACAAAAACATATAGATCAATTTTCTCACTTAATAAGTCACTACAGAAGCCTAATACACAATTTCTAAAAAATGCAGTGACATTCAAAAGTACAAAAGGACCACTGAGGAAAAGAAACTATTTTGTTTTCTCCTAGTGAAAAGTAAACTGTTATTTATTATAAATAAGTGGTGGGTCAGGACACCACATGTTTTTATATTAATTATGAAAAGTCCTCCAACAATATTAATGACATTTTGACATTAGTTATTTAAAAGAATTAGTCTAAATGCTTTATACGCATTATTTCACTGAAGTATCCCTGCAATTCTGAAATCATAATTAATTATTTGAAGATATGTGGTAAACCTTAATTATATTAAAATATGTTAAAATTAGTTTGTTTGTGGAATATATAGCCCTGGATTTTCCAGAAGGACATATAGGTAGAAATACCCAACTTGGGCCTGAGTATTACTCAACATGAATTAAATTACTCAAAGGAAGCTCAGATAGAGAAGAGAGCACCAAATGAAGGGTGTTGTGAGGACCCTCCCAGGATGGGAGAAGCATGTTAAAAGTAGTCTATAGACCAAACATGATTGCCACTCAATGCCTCTCTTGCAAAACACAGTACCCAAAAGAAGAGAGAGAGAACAAGGGGGAATACCCTGCCACAGAGGCAGGATGGGACGGGGGGGGGGGGGGGGGGGATGGGGGGGGATGCTGGGACCCGTGGTGATGGATGACGGGCACTGGTGGAGGGATGGGCACTTGATCATTGTATAACTGAAACCCAAGCACAAAATTTGTAAGCCTATAACTGTACCTCATGGTGTTTCACTAATAAAAATAAAGAAAAAAAAAAGATTCTTTATACCAAAAAAAAAAAAAATTACTCAGTATGATGAATGAATGAGACTTGAACCTCTCCCAAATTATAAACCATATTTTTATATGAACTGGAACGATAGCCCAGCGGATAAGGGCATTTGCCTTACATGTGGCCAACCCAGCCCACCAAGTTTGATTCTTCCGCCCCTCTCGAAGAGCCCGGTACCGGGCCCACTTGAGCAAATCGATGAACAATGGAAAGACAGCGCTACAGTACAGTGCAGCTTTCTCCTAGGAAAGAGTAAGTGTGGTAGAATTTCTGTGAGATCACAACCAGGAGAAAGCAGTTAATTGTAAGATGGTGTTCAAGGGGAAGAAGGGTGAATATGCCAAACACAATAACAACAATTCTCACAATGGAAACAATACTGGGCCTGCTGGAGCAATATATATGAAATTCAAGGATAAGCAAATTGATCTGTGCTCAGAATGTTTAAAAATTAATTCCCTCAAAGGGACAGAGAAATAGAATAGGGATTAAAGTATTGGCCTTGTATACAACTGACCCCTGTTCAATCCCTAACACATAGAGACCATCTAGGAGACTGCTTTACATCTTGAACTGAAGAGAGAATATGCAGATATGGAAATGCATCAACTGCGCACTTAGGATTAATACCTGCAATGTCTGAATGATTGTATGCAATATTGCCCTTAAATTTCTGTGAAGCCAAAATTCTGATTTTAATGCCTTCTATAATGGGGATAATTTTGGGAAGTAACCAGAGTTGGAGAGCAGAGTCACATGAGAGGACTTATATGCAAGCCTTTGAATTTGCTCCCTCTTTCTTTCTCTCTCTTTTTCTCGCATTTAGGATTGTGGGCTTCCCATCCCCCTGAACTATAAGAAACAGATTGCTGTTGTTTAAAATCCCCAGCATGTGTTATTTTTTTCAAGCATCCCAAACTACAAAAACAGCCCATAGGGAGACTTTACTGTTAACTCAAAAATCTAAACTTAGGGTTCAAGACCAGGAGAATCCTAGAGATGCAGATTTAGGGCCACTGGCATATATAGTTAGACAAGACTTCTAAAAAAAAACATCAAAACAAAACCAAGATCAGCTGTTATAGAACTCACTCCATCCTGGCCTTCTCTGGAGACACACACTCACAGTCAAGTGCTGAGAGACCATGTAGCACTGTAGCACTGTCCTCCCATTGTTCATTGATTTGCTCTAGCGGGCCCAGTAATGTCTCCATCGTGAGACGTGTTGTTTACGTGTTTGGCATATCGAATACGTCACAGTTAGCTTGCCAGGCTTTACTGTGCAGGCGAGATACTCTCGGTAGCTTGCCGGGCTCTCTGAGAGGGGCAGAGGAATCGAACCATGAAATGAGAATATCCTGTAAGGGAATTAGAAAGATATAAACTAGGGAAACCACATGTGAAGGACACATTAGAAAGAATCAGTGAAAGGGGCACATGTTACCTAGAAATCCTAGCTCATTGTCAACCAAGGATATTAACTGATATAATCGAAAACCTTAACTCATGAAAAGTTGCAGTAACGAATGTATGAAATAGATGGTGACAGCTTTCTCTTGGAATGGAGTGATAGCATAGCGGATAAGGGTGTTTGCCTTGTACTCAGCCGACCAGGCCGACCCCAGTTCGATTCCTCTGCCCCTCTCAGAGAGCCCGGTACTGGGTCTGCTCAAGCAAATCAATGAACCATGGGAAGACAGTGCTACGATTCAGTGCAGCTTTCTCTTAGGAAAGAGTAAGTGTGATAGAATTCCTGTAAGATCCCAACCATGATAAAGCAGTTAGTTGTAAGATGGTAGTCAAGGGGAAGAGGAGTGAATTCAGAGTCCAGTTTAGAAACGGCTAGAAGGGAAGAGGAACTGATAGATGCCCAGGAAGTTTGCTGGACAGTCCTTAGGAAGAGCAACAGAACTTGGAAAGAGAAAATTTTATGAGAAGGAGAAACTGATTCCTTCACATTAGTCCTAAGGACCAACTCAATAAAAAAAAAAAGAAAGAAAGAAAAGAAAACTGCTCTCAAAGCTGCTGTTTCTGACTCATCCACTACCCTCGGTGACTTCAGCTGCTGGAGAAGTGAGCTCAATTAGGCTTTCAGTGTGCAATTTGGGGGAAATGGGATTTGGCTTCTTAGAATCTATGACCAAGTAAGGCCCCTGAAGCAAAAGTCTGGGGGTGTTCCTTTTTTTAATGGGTCACCTGTTGGGGCCTCAACACTCCCATTACATTTTTCCTCGGGCAGAAGAGCGGCTAACTGCAGAGAGTGACGTCAGTCTAGGCCTGTAATAGTGCAGCCCCGGGATGAGCACAATCAAATGATGCTCAGGATCATGTTTGGCTCTCACTGGCCACCTTTCATCTGGGGCATCTTCTAGCACTTTACAGGAGATAGTTAATTAGGCTTCCCGGGCTTCGGGCAGGTACATGCATCACAGACTATACTTACGTAGGTGACTATGCAAGAAGAAATGCTCAAGGACTAATTACTTTGCATTTGTATTTATCATATCCTTTCACACGGGATATCCAAGCAATTTTCCAAGGTAAGTAGGGGAGTTAATTGCTTTGTTCCTCGGAGGTTTCTAGCCGATTTAGGGTGGGGTGGGGGGATCGAGACACAAATCATTTCTTCCTGTGCTCAGGTTGACACCAGGATCCTCAAACATTGAGAATCAGAAGGAAAATAATGACTAAAAATGCAAAACAATTCAGGGATGGAATCACAGAACATTAGGGTTGATGAGCCTTTAGTCAACATCTTGATACCCTTTATCCAACACAACAGTCACATCCCATCCAAGTACTAACCAGGCCCGACCCTGCTTAGCTTCCGAGATCAGACGAGATTGGGCACGTTCAGGGTGGTATGGCCATAGATAACAGTCACATAAGACAACTGAATGCTTAAAATATACTGGTCAAGTCAAAATGTACTGTCAGTATAAACTGTATTTAGTATTTTTAAGAGTTAAAAGAAAAATTGTAAAATATTCCATTAATAGTTTTGACATTGCCTATATTATTTGGTGAGATGCAACAGTTTGGTTTTATGTTGTTAAACATAACATAATTTGCACTTGTTTCTTTGACTGGTTATTTGTTTGATTGCTTGTCCTGGTTATCAAAACCTGAAGGTAGGGAGAAGAGTTAGTGAATTTTTTGTTTATTTTTTGCTCTAAGAGGGCCACCCACCAGCAGTGTTTGGGAGTCTCAGAGCCTCTCCAGGAGACAATGCCCCCTACAATACAGTGCTGAGACCCCTTGGTGCTCAAAGTGTTATATAGTGCCAAGAATTTAAAACTCAGGGTCTAGCATTCAGCACGTGCTCAACCACTTGAGTCACATTTCCAACCCCTCCTAGTATTTTTTTTAATTTTCTGTGATTCCAGTATTTGTATCCAAGTTTTCACACATGTAAGGCATTAGCTCTACCACTGAGTTATATCCCAAGATTTTTCGTGGACATTTTTAATTGTAGCTGCAAGAAAATTTTTAATTCCACACTTCTCACATTGTATTTCTACTCAACAGTTCTTATCTAGACTACTTTCCTCATTTAAGTCATAGTTAACTACCTCCTAAAGAAAAGAGAGTCTAATTTACACTAAGGTGGCATTACTAGCACAGTTAGGACTGGAACCCTGGTCTCCTAACCTCCTCAGCAAATAGACTGTCCATTATACATGCCCATGAGCAACTGATTTGGTATCTCCAACACATCTCCTCTTAAGGGTCACACCACAGAATTGCTGGTGAGGTTTGGTACCATCTCATAATCAGAAACAGTACCATCACCAAACTACTATGGAGAAAATATATACTAAAATCTGATATCTTTCCCTAGCAAATCCCTCCAACTCAGAAGACTGCCCTACCTCTGAGAATCTGTCCACAACCCAAGGCCTCTCCAATTCTGGGTCACTATTGGAGCCTCTTCATGTGCTCCCTTGCTCAGCCAAAGTTAAAGTTTAAGCATTAAAAAAAAAAATCGCTATCTCAAAAGTAATTATGCATTATCTCAGCAATGCAAACTTTCCAGATTAATTTTATAGGGGGGAAAACCCCTTTCCTGCTGAAAACTCTTCCCACCAGTATCATACCAAGGGAGTTTGCAATCAGTTAAATTTCTTCCTCTCGATCTTCTTAAAGGACATGTGGCAATTGAGGCAGAGACAACTGTTGACCTGGTATTTTGGTATTTAATCCCAGATGTTCAAAATTCCACTCTAACGATCTCTCCAGTGACTCATTTTCCTATGTTTGCAGTTGTGACCATTGGCAATCACGCTAGTCACTCCATGGTATCCCAGGGGCCTGGCAGAAATTCCAAACTGCAGGAAAGAAAGCAACTGCTCCCTCCTTCATCATCAGCTGGTCTATGACAGGAATCAGTCATTTTTATTGGGAGTCAAGACTGACTCCTGGCTCAGCTCTCAGGGACCACTCCTGGTGCCAGGGATCAAAAATGGATAAAGTACAGGAAGGGCTGGAGTCTTATCCCTACACTAACTCTCCAGGCCCAAGGAATCAGTTTTGACCTACTTTTCACTTGGAAAAGTTCAAGCTTTTGTGCCCCTGAGGCAATTAAATGCATACATGGCCACACAACTGATAAAAGAGTAGGGAGGAAACATGCCCACATCAATCCCCTTTACAACTGAGTACCCAGCAAGGTAGGTGGGACTCTGTTTAGCTTCTCCATCACTCAGTTTCCATCCCTCTACATCCTACCTCTGTTCATCAGTGTCTTCAGGTTTTTTAGTTCATGGACAACATTTACATCTACATACTTACTCTTACCAGTCTCCTAATAAATACCCTGGGAGAGATCTTTTCCAGAGAACCTCTCTGGGATTTAACCCCACATCATTTCTTATTATCATATCTATTATCCCAATCTCTTGACTGCCAGGCTAATAGCATTCTCTACTACCTCCCTCATCATGAACCTTCCTTGGTCCTATCCAAGCTGCTTTCTAAAAGGGGTTGAACATCAATTATCTTTACTCTAATCTGTGATATTCTTCTGCCTAACCTCTGCAAAACAAGTGCCTTTGAAGCAGTGACTTTCAAGTGGAAATCAAGGAATTTAGCCCACTTATGGTGAAAAGGAACTTAAGCAGAACCTGAATGAAATTATTTGCTTCAAGACAGGGTTGTTCTCAGATTCCTTTCATGTGGTCAAAGAAGGAGGGTTCCTCCAGGAGGTGACTTTACCAGACAGGCAAGGACATTCAAACAGGACTAAGGTTCCTGCTTTCCAAGCACGATGAGCTCTGAAAGCACTGACCTGAACACACCATCTCAGGAATCTCAGGCTACAAAATGGGCAGAGCAGGCCTGACATCAAAGCACAATTTATAAAAAAAAAGGTTTAGAATTCAATTAGCATTTATTTTGCACCATGAGGGGAAACTCACACCTTTAACATAGTCACAGAAAATGCTAACAGTTGTCAGCTTCAGTTCATGTCTTTTCTATAGTTTGTCACATGTCCTTTGTTCTCTGTGGAGTGGTGGGTATGTACCTTTCTTCCAGTTCCCTCACTTCTGCCTGACGGACCTTTCTGAGTTCAGACACCTGGCATTGGTGCCCCTCTGAAATCTTACAGTTTTGGCAACTGAGTACACTATCCTTGGAGAAAGTTTCTGTTTTCCCCTGGGCAACAAAATAATTGTCCACTTGCAGGTACTCCTCCTCCTCATTGGAGAAGAGCTTCTGATCATTTTTCACCATCAGTCATTTCCTTTGACTTTTGTTGGATATTAGTAATGGACTCATTCTTCAAAAGTTCAAGAACATTAGGTATATGACCTTATTTGTGTGTGGAATCTAAAAATATGTTAAATTTATAAAAAACAAAGTAGGAAAGTGTTGGTCAGCGGCTAATGGGGGAAATCAGAGGAAAATGAGAAGAGATTGTTAAAAATGGTACAAACTCAGTTACAGAATAAATAAAGTCTGTGGATCTTCTCTACACTCTGGTAACGGGGTGAGAGCACCACACTGTGCACTGGATTTTACTAGGAGAGTAGGACTTTAGAGTTCTTGTACAACAAAATAGGCTAAATATGTGCTATGCCAAAAGTGTCCATTAAATCCATAAATAATGCCTTGATTCAAATGTGCATATCAAATCATCATGGAGACTTTGGATATCTTACAATTTTATTTGTCAATTATAGCTCAATAAAGAGGGGCGCAAGAAGGAAAAACATTAGTAAAGATTTTATCTACCCCTCTTTCTGAGTTTGGGGAAGTAAATTATTGGCTTAAGCCTCAATTCAGTCATCTATAAAATGGGAATAATAATGATAATTTTATAAGATTGCTTTTAGTGTTCAATGAAATTATGTACATGAAAGCCTCAGGTACAAAACCTAACATGTCATATGCTCTCAATAAACACTAACCGAAACTCATGCTAAAGTGTTTTAAATATTTTCCACACAGATTTGTTTTATGTGAGACTCATGGGTCATTTATTCTGATAAGAAAATCTTTAAGGACTCATTTGTGGGATATTAAAAAAAAAATAATATGAAACCAATTCCCAAGGAAGGTAGGATTTGTCCATGCTTGGAAGCTTACCTTAAATGCTGAGAGAGAAGGCAGCTGAGATAGAGGAAGGAGCACCATGACAAAGATAGTTTGATATGATCACTCTGGATGAGAACTGCATGCTGAAAACAGGTAAAGGAACAAATATGATAACCTCTCAGAACATCTCTTGCAAATTATAATGCCTGAAAGGTGGAAGAGAGAGGTAGAGACACACAGACAGAGAGAGAGACAGAGAGAGAGAGAGAGAGAGAGAGAGAAGAAAAGTAGCCACCATAGAGACAGGCTGCGGGGAGGGTGATGGGAGGGGAACTGGGGATATAGTTATGGGAAATGTATACTGGTGGAGGGATGGGTGTTGGAATACTATATGACTGAAACCTGACCACCATCAACTTTGTAACTGTATCTCATGGTGATTAAAAAATTAAAATTAAAAATAACCTTTTATGTCATTTTACTTTCAAATTTACTTTTAAAAAATCTATTCATCCCCATTGGACTGGAGTGATAGCACAGCGGGTAGGGCATTTGCTTTGCACATGGCTGACCCGGGTTCAATTCCCCCATCCCTCTCTGAGAGCCCCGCAAGCTACTGAGAGTATCCCGCTTGCACAGCAGAGCCTGGCAAGCTCCCTGTGGCGTATTTGATATGCCCAAAACAGTAACAACAAGTTTCACAATGGAGACATTACTGGTGCCCACTCAAGCAAATGGATGAACAAAGAGACGACAGTGCTACAGTGCTGTTTATCTCCATCAAAAATGTATTGTACTGCCTTAGAAGCATTCATATAGTATTTTTATATTAAAATTCTTCTCTAAAGCTTGTTCTTTATTGTCCATCTTCTATTGTCAATTTGCCCCTGTCTTTTTCTAATTTTCTCATAGGTAACATACTAAGCATCATTTTCCAGACTCGGAGAGGCCTTTCAATTCTCTCTTGGTGTGCCCTTTCTCTCATTCCCTTTTTCTTTAATGAACTTGCAATGTGCACAAATCATCATGTGCAAGCTGACGAAGCTCAAAAATGGGAAAAGACAGTGACATTTTTTATTTTCCCAATGCCCAGACATTAGGTGTTCAGAGGAGCCTTGATGAGAATGGGCAATGTACTGCTGAGTGCAATTACCTCTAGAGCTAAAGAGGCCTGCAGACATGAATAGATTTATTTGTTGGAGGTTCATCAAACTTGCTCTACATAAAAGGGTAGATATGTTTCTCAATGTGGAAATCCCCCAAAATACACATCCACATCAAAGGTAGAATTGCCAAGAAAGAGAACAGCCATGCTAAAGGGATTTCCAGGAACAGGGGAGGAGGAATATAGCTGGACCCATGAGAGAAACTCATAGAAAGAGAAGGATTTTCTCTCCCCCCAGGACAGTTGAGACTTTTCATAAGAAAAGAATGGGGTAAAGGGATGAAAAAAGAACACATGCCCCAGTTGTGAAGAAGGAAGTAGCTGGCAGTGCCTGTTGAGAAGCCTGGAATGAGAAAGAGTATGAAAATTGGTCCAATGCTTCAGCATGAAGGGTGAGACTACTCAGCCTGGCCTTCCTAATTGTGTTGAAAGAGCAAGATGAAAGCCTGATATTATGGCATTGGAACCTGGTTCTGATCCAGAGAGTCTTTGGTTTCTGGGGTGCTGAGAAGCTGACAAATGGAACTCGTGTTCATGATCCGTCAGATTGTTGTTTTTGTTTAAAAGGAACATTGTGGAGAGAGCAATGGAAAATATGTACCTTTCCTGCCAGAGAGGAAGAGAAGCTTCTGTCACCTCTGGGACAGACTAGTGTAAGCAAAGGCGGAGCAGAAAGGGGACAGAAACAGAAACGCCAAGGGCTAGATCAGGACACTGAGGCAAAGGCAGTATGAGAGGATGATAGAGAGAAGATGGGGAAGAAAAACTCCAGGGTGGAGCAACAGGAGGATCTGCCATGTGCCCGCGGCATCGGCAGTCGTCGACTCAGAAAACCCTGCACTTGCCTCCTGGGCCCTGATGCCAAGCTCGTGTCGTCTGGTTTGCACAGATTGTGGAAAAAAGCCCACTGGGGTAGAACTTAAGGAAGGAACAGCTCGGGCACAGAGCGTGTTTGGTGGTGTGCGTAAGATTTTGCAGTTCGATTTTTCTCTTGGTGTTCCCATTTAAAAAAAAAATGTAAAGGAATAATTTGGCTTTTCCACTCTCCTTTGAGTTCCTTGTTAGAACTCTGAATTACTAATTCTGGTTTCCAGCTGCCCTTAGGGCATTTCCTCTGTATTAGTAATGAAAGTATCAGCAAGTGATGTAAATGCTTGATTTTAAATCGTTTTCTGTTTACTATCTTTGGATTTTAGGTAAGTCAATTTAAATGATTGAGTTAATGCATTAGCAGTGTTATTTGGCTCATAATACTAATAGTAGAGGGTCCTCTCACCCACTGTAAAGTTCTAAACAGATGTAAAGAGAAATTTTTAATTGCAATCCACATAATTAAGCTTTAGCTGACCTAAGGAAGGAGAAAAAATGTTTATCACATGAACACAGTAAAGTTCACAGAATAATGAGAAAGAACTAAGCAATGGGATCACAGGACCATATCTATGAGAACAAGTGGGTAAATATTATAATTAACTGTTCCTCTTGAACATGATAAATGGAGGGGGAGATATTTCCCCAAATGAAAAAAGGAGGCTTTTTTTTAATCACAAAAGGATGTTGACAGATCAAAACAACACAGGGACATAATCCAGAGATTCAAATTCTTTCTACTCTTCTGGAGCAGGAATTTTTTTTTATATTTAAAAAGTACCTAACTTTTACTTCCATCTTACCACAGTAGATGATTTAGACATAAAACTCAAAGACCTGTTTCTTGTAGCCTGTTTCAAATATAATGCTAAATATCTACCTCTCCTTTCTTCTATGAGATTTTTCTTACTATTATTAATTTTCCAGAAGCATATAGTTCATACGCTCGTGAAAAAAACAAGTTCAATGTAAAATCTAAACATTGGTCTCTCAAAAATAGTATAAAGAAATGGTTTTTATTTTCTTTTAACTCCTTCCTCATGATCTTCCAACCTTTATATACAGTAATATCTCATTTGGAGAGATAGAAAAGAGATGTATAAATGTATCTCCTCTAAAATGGAGATTCTTTGGGCTGGAGCAATAGCACAGCGGGTAGGGCGTTTGCCTTGCACGTGGCCAACCCAGGTTCGATTCCCAGCATCCCATATGGTCCCCTGAGCACTGCCAGGGCTGATTCCTGAGTGCAGAACCAGGAGTAACCCCTGTGCGTCGCCAGGTGTGACCCAAAAAGAAAAAAAAAAATAAAATAAAATGGAGATTCTTTAAAGTCTCTTTTTAATATTTTAAATCCTTTCTATCTTATTGCTCTTTACTTGCTATCTTCAGCATCTACTGCAGATATTTTCTAAGAATATTGAAGCAAGAAACGACTTAGAATTTGGCTGGAATAGTGTATTACATTCACTACCCTTTTATTTTAAAATTTATTGACCTGATTTAAATATTGATACTGGCAGGGTTTGATTCAAAAATATTCCAAACCAAACTCTCCATCAAAGTGTTGACTTCCCTGAGCCATGTCCAATAGTCCCCCAATCCCATTGTTCGATCCACCCATCCTCCTACAGTGCTTTGTTTCTCAGTTTCTCTTGCCTTTGAGTATTTCTTTATTTCTTTACTATGTTACTTTATATTCCACATACGAGGGAGATGTTCTTCATCTATCCCTCTCCTTCTGACTAACTTCACAACAGCATGATACTCTCCAGATGTATTTATGCAGCTGCCAATTGCATGATTTCATCTTTTCTTATAATTGAGTAGTATTCCATTGTGTACATATGTATACCATAGTTTCTTTATCCAGGCATCTGTTCTTGGACACTTGGGCTGTTTGCAGCTTTAGGCTATTTTAATAATTGTACAATGAACACAGGAGTGCAAATGTCTTTTTTGAACAGAGTTTTGGGGTCCTAACAGTAAATGCCAAGAAGTGGAATTGCTGGATCAAATGGGAAACCAACTAGTTTTTTTTTGGGGGGGGGGGGAGAATCCATGTTTCCAAAAAAGCTAGACCTGTCAATATTTCACCAGAGTGAATGAGGGCTCCTTTTTCTCCACTTTCTGACCAAAACTTGTTTTCAATCTTAATGGTGTGTGTCAGTCTCACTGACAAAAGGTGCTATCTCATGGTTGTTTGACTTGCATTCCCCTGATGATGAGTAATGCCCAGAATTTCTTCATATGCTTTTTTGGCCACCACTACTTGATGAAGTTTCTGTTCATCTCTTTCCCCCAATTTTTTATGTTTTATTTGTCTTGCTTTTCAATGCTTTGCCATTGCCTTAAATAATTTGCATGTTAACCCTGTATCAGATGAGTGGTAGGCAAATACGTTCTCCCAATCTCTGGAGCGTCTTTTTTATTCTGATCATGTTTTTGTTTCGTTTTTTAGCCACAACTGGCTGTGCTTAGGAATAAATACTGGCTCTGCACTCATAGATCACTCGGTGGGCTCAGTGGACCATAAGGGATGCGGGAATCTAATTGGCAGAATGAAAGACATGTACTCTACTTGCTGTACTATCAAATGGCCTCAGTTCACTATTCATAAGCTTCTTAATTTTGTGGAGTCCCATTTATTTATCTTTGCTTACATTTGCTTGGCAAATGGTGAAATGGCATAGAATCATTGAAGATGCCTCTAGATTCAGTGTCACAAAAAGTTCTGCCTATTTTTTGTTCTATGTATCTTTTGGGTTCAGGTCAATATCAAGATCTTAAATACATTTTGATTTAACATATGGTGTTAGAAATGTGTCGAAGCTCTTTTGCTTTTTTAATGTGACTGATCATTTTTCCCAATACTGTTTATTGAAGAGGTTTCCTTTGTTCCACTTCACACTTTTTGCTCCATTGTCAAAGATCCACTATACCTGTGGATCTATCTCTGGACCTTCAATCCTATTCCTTTGGTCTGAGAGTCTATCCTTATTTAAGTGTTGTTTTTATTACCATAGCTTTATAGTATAATTTAAAATTGGGGAAGGAGAAGCCTCCCATTTTCTTTTACCCTAAAATTGTTTTGGCTGTTATGGGGACTTTTATTATTCCATATAAATTTCAAAAGCATATTATCTATGCACATAAAAAATTATGGGTATTTTTATTGGGATGGCACTAAATATGTATAATAATTTGAGTAAGATCACAATTTTGGAAATATTAATTCTTTTCAGTCAATAAGTTTCTATTTCCTCATAACCTCTTTGATTTTTTTCTTTTGCTTTTTCAGGTCACACCCGGCAATGCACAGGGGTTACTCCTGACTCTGCACTCAGGAATTACTTCTGGCGGTGCTCGGGGGACTATATGGGATGCTGGGGATCGAACCCAGGTCAGCCACATGCAAGACAAATGCCCTACCTGCTGTACTATAGCTCTAGCCTCCCTCTTTGATTTCTCATAGAAGTGATTTATAGTTTTCTTTGCATAGGTAATTTGCTTTTTATTGCTAAACTGATTGCAAGGTACTTAATTTTCTGAGGCACAACAGTGAATGATTTTTTTTATTTCTCTCTTCTATTTCATTATTTGTATGTAGAAATGCCATGAATTTTTGTTCAATGATTTTGTAGTCTACTATTTTGCTGTACATGCCTATTATTTCTAGAGCTTTTAATAGAATTTTTAGTGTTTTCTAAATATAGTATCATGCCATCTCACAAAATGTAATAGTTTGGCTTCTTCTTTTCTGACCTGGATGCCCTTAATAACTTTTATTGCCTAATTGTTATGGCCAGGACTTTCAATATGATATTGGTTGAAAGTGGTAAGAGTCAGCAACCTTGACTTGTGTCTGATATTAAAGGGAAGTTACCAGATTATATGGGACACAGCAAAATCTGGGTTAAAGGGAAAGTTCAGGGGTCAGAGAGGTAATACAGCAGGTAGGGTACTTACCTTGCATGCAGACAACCCAGGTTCAATGCCTGGAACCCCACCCCCCTCTGAGCCAGCCAAGAGTGATAACTGGGTGCAGAGCTAGGAGCAACCCCTAAGTTACTCCAGGTGTGACCCCAAAACAAAAGAATCTTAGAAAGAACAAAGTTCACAGCAATGCAAGTGTTCATTGGGAAGTAAGAAAAAGCATACATAAATAATCTAACAGAACAGATTAACAAGCTATAAGAAACCAACAAAATAGAACCCAAAATTAGCAGAAGGAAATAATAAAATTTAGAGATGAAAGCAATAAAATAGGAAACTAAAAAACACAATTTGAGATCAGCAAAATGAGTGAAACGAGCCAGAAGGAAAGGGACAAGTATAGAATGACTACATTCATTTTTGGGATATAATATATATGCATATATATGTAATATGGAATTAATATCTAAGGAAAACAGAGGCAAAGAGAACTGGCCAATGGTTGGAAGCTTACCACAATACTGTGTGGGGGCTGAAAGGAAGTTAGAATAGAGAAGAGACCAACATGACAATAATAGTTGGAAAAGATCATTTAAGACAGGAAACTGAGTTTTGAAGGTAGGTAAAGTTATATACCTGATAACCTTTCATTATCTGTATTGGAAACCATGAGGCACAAAATGAGAGAAAGAAGGAGGAGGAAGAAGAAGAAGAAGGAGGAGGAGGAGGAGAAGAAGAAGAAGAAGAAGAAGAAGAAGAAGAAGAAGGAGGAGGAGGAGGAGGAGGAGGAGGAGGAGGAGGAGGAGGAGGAGGAGGAGGAGGAGGAGGAGGAGGAGGAGGAGGAGGGAGAGAGGAAGAAGAAGAAGAAGAAGAAGAAGAAGAAGAAGAAGAAGAAGAAGAAGAAGAAGAAGAAGAAGAAGAAGAGGAAGAGGAAGAGGAAGAGGAAGAAAGGAAAGAAAGAAAGAAAGAAAGAAAGAAAGAAAGAAAGAAAGAAAGAAAGAAAGAGAGAAAGAGAGAAAGAGAGAAAGAGAGAAAGAGAGAAAGAGAGAAAGAGAGAGAAAGATGAAGAAAATGAACTACCATAGAGGTCATGGTCAGGGGTTAACCAAAGGGAAAATGGAACCAAACTGGGACCATTGGTGGAAATGTGCATACACTAGTGAAGGGACGTATGTTTGAACATTATATGACTGAAACCCAATCATGAACAATTTGTAACTGTGTATATCACCTTGGACTGGAGCAATAGCACAGTGGTAGGGCGTTTGCCTTGCACGCAGCCAACATGGCCGACCCAAGTTCAATTCCTCTGCCCCTCTTGGAGAGCGTGGCAAGCTACCGAGAGTATCTCGCCTGCTCGGCAGAGCCTGGCAAGCTACCCGTGACATATTTGATATGCCAAACACAGTAACAACAAAGTCTCCAATGGAGACGTTACTGGGCCCGCTCAAGCAAATCGATGAACAACGGGAGGACAGTGACAGTGACAGTATATCACCTTGATTCAAAAAAAAATTATTTTTAAAAAAAATTTTCAAAACAGAGATCAGAAAAACCAGGACTTGGTTCTTTGAAGGTATAAACAAGATTAATAAAGCAATAGCAAGACTCAGAAATGTAGAAAGAAAACTCTACTATATCAAATAAGAAATGAAAGGGGAGATGTCACAACAGATTTCACAGGAATTCAAAGGATCATCAGATTACTTTGAAAATCTTTATGCCTCAAAACTGGAGATCCTAGAAGAAATGGATGCGCTGTGAGCTCCTATAACCTTCCAATGTTGAATCAAGAGTAAATAGAGCACTGATAAGGTCAATTACTATCCAGGAAATCAAAATGGCATTTAAAAGTCTCCTCAAAAACAAAAACCACAGGTCCAGATAGGTTTTCTAGTGATTTCTTCCAAACATTTAAAGAAGACATATTGCCAATACTTCTCAGGCAATTTCAGAAAATTGAAAAAATAAGAATCACCAGATAGCTTCTATGGGATGAACATTAACTTGATACCAAATGAAGACAGAGACATGTCCAAAACAAGAAAACTATATACAGACATCCTTGATAAACATTGACGCATAGATCCTCAACAAAATATTAGCCAACCGAATCCAATGATACATCAAAAATCATATATCACAATGAAGTAGGATTCAATCCAGGGATGCAGGGTGGTTCGATCCGTGCAAGTGAAAGTAGCTATCATAAACATGTTCCAGGGTCAGAGCAATAGTACAGTGGGTAGAACACTTTCCTTGCATGCTGCAGACCTAGATTCAATCATCTGGCAGAACTTGGAGTACCCCATACCATGCTCCAAACCCACCAGAAGTGATTTCTGCACACTGAGGCAGGAGTTAATCCTGATCACTCTGTGTGTGGCAAAAACAAACAAATAAAAAAAATTAAATAAGTGTGTTCCAGGATTGGCAAGATAGTACAGTGGGTAAAGTGCTTGTATTGCATGCAACTGTCCTAGGTCAATCCCAGACACCCCATATGGTTCCCTGAGCACTACCAAGAGTGGTTTCTGAGTTCAGAGCCAGGATTAAGCCCTGAGCACTGCTGGATGTAGCCCCCAAACCCAAAGATAGATAGATAGATGTAGATACATATGTATACATATTCCAAAAAATAAAACATAAATGCATATCTAGAACAGAGAGGCATTACCTCTAGCAAACATAAAATTAATGACTTTATGAAAATATTATAACATATTATTTATTATCATAATTTTTAAATTATTTGAAGTGTTATGGAGATATTCCCAGAAGTGCTCAGGACCTGGCAGTAACTCCAGCAATACTCAGCCAGGTAGTACAGGCCTGATAGTTTGGTGCACGGATTTGGCAATGCAGTATGATTGCTTCTTGGTCCTGGGTGGAATCAGGGTCATGCCCAGCAATTCTAGGGAGCCAGCAGGGTTGTATCTTATGCTGTTTGGATCATGTCATAACAGGGACTGAACTTGAGGCCTTAAACATATTAGGCATGAGCTTTACCATTTAGAACTATCCCTCCTAGGTGCTAAAATTTATTTCTTCTGGATTTTTAAAATTTTTTTATTTTATAAGATAGTTCACAATATTTGATTACATTTAACATTTAAACACCAATACCACCACCATTACACCTTCCCACCACCAAATCTGTGATGTTTCCATCCCAAGCTCCAATCCCTATCCAAAGCACAACCGAAATAATATATTTTGTATTGTCTGTTATAAAAAAAAAATGCCTAAAATGCTACAGAAAAAATAATCATAGAGGAAACAGTGTGAAAATTTTTCTATTTTGGCAGGGCCATTAAGACATTCTTTAGGATATCACTAACATGCTAAAGGTTGAGTGATATGAGCTTTCGCATATATATATATATATCTGAAAATATGTATATATGCATATATATACATATATATATTTCCCTCTATGATTGGTTGCCTACTATTTGAATCCCATCAAATGTGGTGTGGAGTGTCTTGTGGTGTGTCACGCCATCCTGAATGCGGCCGCATGGTCCAGGAATGCATTCACTCGTGTGTGAGACTTCGCCCGAGCATGTGGGGAGCAGTCTGGAGTGTGGCGGTTGTTGGGTTCTGGAAGTTTTCAGTTGCCGGGACTGGGTCCCTTGGGGAGGGGAGGGCTCTCACCTGTCCCCCCACCGGGGCACCCCAAGTGCACCAACAGTCTGGTGTGGGGTTCTGTGGCATGGTTGTGGTGAGTGTCATGTTGCTCCTGTCCAGGAGAAAAAGCTATGTGATCTGGATGGCAGCTGATGACAAGATAATCTGGCTAGCAGGAGGTGGCTTATGGAGTGACCCCTGGGTTGCCAGAGACTGGGGGAAAACAGGCAAATGGTCTCCTCTTCTGGTCCCGTTGAACCCAGAGTCCAAGGTCACAAAGTTCCAAATTACCTGGGTTTTGTCAGATTTCACTCATGCATGAGGCTCGGCCCAAGCATGTGGGGAGCGGCCTTAAGCATGGCAGCAGTTGGGAAGAAGAGAAAAATTTTAATGCACTAGAAGGGAAGATATTGAGATAGTACCTGGCTTAAGGTGCTTGACCTGTATGCAGTCGACCCATTTTATTCCTGGCATCACATATAGTCTTCTGATTAGACCTGAAGAGATCTCTTAGCACAGAATTAGGCATAATATCTTGAAAAATGCCAGGTATGATCCAAACCCACACAAAAAAGTTGTCAAAAAAATTCACTAAAAGGAAAAATAGTGCTTACTACTTACTAAAAACTCACAGAATAAAAAGCATTGGAAAGTGATAAAATAGAAAGCAATATACCAGTGGATATTATGACCTTCCATTTTCTTGTCTAAAATGGAGTATTATTATTCAATCTCCTGTATGATTTTATAACGGGTAAGTAAAGATAACTTTGATCCAGTAGGTGGAAGAAACTTTGAGGTGAAAGCAAGAGGTAAGTCATTAAGAATCCCTTTATCTTTATTTCAGATGTCATAGTGACAAGGAGAGGGAGGGAGAGAGAGAGAGAGAGAGAGAGAGAGAGAGAGAGAGAGAGAGAGAGAGAGAGAGAAGAAAGGAAAAGGGGGGAGATAGAGAGGAGAGAGAAAGAGAGAAGGAGAGAGAGGAGGGGGAAGAGAGGAGAGAGAGAAAAAGAGATGGAGAGAGAAAGAAAAAGAGAGAGAGACAGAGACAGAGACAGAGAGGGGGTAGTTAATTCTTAAAACTACCCCAAACTTTCTCTTCAGGTCTCAAGGGGCATTTTCTCATCTTTCTTGCTGAAGTCAGAAGTGGAAAATTCCCAGAAAGTTCTTTCCTCAGTTGTTCAATTTCAGGTGTGATAAACTGAATAGATCACAATGACAGGTGTTTCATTTGCTTTGCACCATCTGGTGGACTTTGCCTGGAGGTACAGGGTCTGTTCTGGAATTGCTAAGCCGTTTCAGAACCTGCCAGCCATTGCTCCAAGGCAGAAGTGGGTGGGGGAGGTGATGAAGGATGGGGGGGGGGGGGGGGCAGGAAATTGGGAAATTAAGCCTAGAAAGGCTGGCAGGCTAGTCAAGATCTAAGACCAGAAAGCTCCTACGCAAATCAACAGAAATATTTCTATGCATCTTGATGGAACCTTAATCTATGAGTAACTGAACAGCTTCCTCCTACCCTTATACTCCAAAACACTGTCTGACATCTCCTTTATAAGTGATCATGTTCACCTTGGTTCTTCTTACTAGCACCGTAGCACTGTCCTCCCGTTGTTCATCCATTTGCTGGAGCAGGCACCAGTAATGTGCCCGCTTGTTGTTACGTTTTTGTGAGACTTGTTGTTACGTTTTTGGCATATCGAACACGTCACAGAGACCTCGCCAGGCTCTGCCGTGTGGGCAGGATACTCTCGGTAGCTTGCTGGGCTCTCTGAGAGGGACGAAGGAATTGAACCTGGTCGGCTGTGTACAAGGAAAACGCCCTACCCGCTGTGCTATCTCAAGGCCTGTGCAGGGCTTCTTACTAGAGAGTAAGCAATTTGAAGGTAGGAAAACATCCTAATCACATCACACACACACACACACACACACACACACACACACACACACACAAATTAACTGAGAAGTCTCCATAAACGCTTACAGTTACAACAAATTGAACAGTTAAGAGCCTCTTCAGTCTCAAAAAATCCTTTGATTTTATCTTCTAACAAAATGCTTATTGACTGCAAGAGTTTGAAATATCCAGTGTGCCATACCTCAATAAGGCAACCTACAACACTAGCCCACACCACAGTCCAAGTGTCATTACTGCAGTCATATCTGCCCATTCCTTCCACCTTCATTGTCCTTTCCCTCTAGTAAACACCACCTTTCCCACTACCTTTTGTTTCTGTAGTTGCCATTTGTTAGCTAATTTATATTCTACATGAGTGAAACCATCTGGTAGTTGTCTTTTACTTTCTAAGTTATTCACTTAGCAAATTCTCTTCAAGTTCTATCTACATTGTCATCAAAAGCAAGAATTTAACACTCTTAATGACCTTTATTAAACTACTAGTATTTAATTGAGTATGTGAATTGGATATGCTTTCTTACCTAGTACATCCTTAAGCATTTAGGCCACTTCCACATCTTGGTTATTGTGAATAGTGTTTCATAGGGATTTTTTAAAATTTTTAATCCAAATTCTTTGGTTAAATATCTAGGAGAGAAATTTCTAAATCACAATATTTTTAGTTTTAGTTTTTTTTAAAAAAAAGTGTTTTCCCTAAAGACTGTGCACTCCTTGCTGCCAGCATTTTCAATGTAAATCTGAGCAAAAAGTATTATTCAAAATGCAGCTGACCCATCTGCACACATTTCCCGAGTCCATTTTCAATTCTATGCCAAGTATTGCATGACATGCTGTGGGCACAAAAGATTGAAGAGAAAGAGAAGGAAAAAATAAGACCATCATGCTCATGCCTTTCAAAAGCTAATCCTCAGCCTAGTTTGGAGAAAAACTATACTCACACGAGGTAAATTGTAATTTAAAAATTAAATCATGGGATATAAAATACCAATGAAAAAAGTTTCATTTGTGACGTTATTGTAATTTTAAGTATTGCATTTTCAATAAATGATACTATTCTATGGCCTGGAAATCAAATAAAAGAAAAATGAACTTGGATTTAGAGGCACTGCAATAGAGAAGACTGTTTTCTTACTAACTTCCAGATGGGATACCCTACCTACAAAGATCCTTATGGGATGGCACCCTAGAAAATCAGTGGACAAAACAAGAAATAAGGAAATCAGTCTATTATTTTCTTCCTCGGGGTCAACATTTGCAGGTTAATCCTATTAACCATAATCCCAGTAGTTCCCTTGAGTCTCCATTTCTTCAGCCTTCCTCAAGCTTCCGGTGCCATAAAAATAACTGTCTTGACTTGCCATTGTGATCTCAGATCACCTTCCTTACTTACCTAAATCTTTCTCAGTCTCTTACCAGCTAAAGAATTAAATCCAAACTCTACCGGGAAGCACATGTTTCCTCTGCAATCTAACACTCCAGTACCCCTTTTTCCTCTGCCAGCCATAAGATGACTCCAACCAAAAACCAGAAGGAACCCTTACTTCCAGATTCCTATTCTCGGAGGAAAAGAAGAATAGGAAGGAAATATGGAGGTAAAGATGGAGAACAGCCGGCACAGCCACTAATGTCAGCTTTATAATGTAGAAATATAGAATCTGGACCCAAAAAGACCTAAAAAAAATGGAGTCGATATCTTTAGTGCTTGAAGGTAGGCCTTTGTTACAAGTAGCAAACTTGGACTAGACCCAAAGCACTTCATTTGCAAAGCCCATGCTTTATCTACTTAATATGTAAATTTATGTCAAGTAAGATAAAAATTATTTAAACATTCACAAGTCTTTGTATATATTGTAAAAATAAAAAACTTCTCAATTTTAGTAAGAAGTTTGAGAAACAAACTTTGAGAAACAAAAATGGTATCCTATGTAGCACTGTCTTCCCATTGTTCATCGATTTGCTCTAGCGGGTCCAATAACATCTCCATTGTGAGACTAACTGTTGCTGTTTTTGGCATATCGAATACGCCATGGGTAGCTTGCCAGCTTTCCAAGAGGGGTGGAGGAATCGATCCCCAGTTGGCCAGGCCAGCAGCGTGCAAGGCAAATGCCCTACCACTGTGCTATCACTCCAGTCCAGTGTTTTATTATTATCTATTATTTTTATTTGCTATTTATTATTTTTGGTCTTTGGACCACACGGGGTGATACTCAGGGGTTACACCTGGCAGGGCTAAGGGGACCAAATAGGGGGTACCAGGGATAGAGCCCTGGCAAACGTGTCCTCACCATGCTACGGCTCTGGGCTCCTCCCCATTCTGGACAGAGGTTCTGTGATCAGTCTCTCAATCCTTGGCTTCTCACGCACGCGTCCACTGTACTGTAGCACTATCCTTCCATTGTTCATCGATTTGCTCGAAAGGGACCAGTAATGTCTCCATTGTGAGACTTGTGTTACTGTGTTTGGCGTATCAAATACGTCACAAGTAGCTTGCCAGGCTTTGCCATGTGGGTGAGATACTCTCGGTAGCTTGCCAGGCTCTCCGAGAGGGGTGGAGGAATCAAACCTGGATTGGCCACGTGCAAGGCAAATGCCCTACCCGCTGTGCTATCACTCCAGCCCTCACACACATCCACATTTGTATTAAATTATAAATACAGTTCTAAGTTATAAATATATGACACCATTTTTGTCTCTCAAATTATTAGCTTTTAAAGCAACTGACTATTATCCCTGGTACGATTCAGTCTCAGATATGATATCAAATTATCCCAGGTATAATATCAAGTGTACTTGATACCACTTTCTTGGGTAACAAATATCAGCTGGATGACAAATATCTAAATCCTTACATGTCTTATACTTTTATTCCAAAGAATAAATTATGGCTGTTCAACAAAGATGATTAAGGTGTCTGAAGTGTCTGAAATAAGAAAACACTGAATATAAATTAAGTATCCCTAAGAAACAAAATAACTAAAGTGTAATTTACCTATATGACAACATACTATGCAACCATGAAATATGATGTAGAAGACTGTTGAAATGGAAAGATATTTAGATATATTAGTAAAAGGAAAAATTAAAAAGTGTGTGACAGACCACCTGCCCACCTCTTCAGGGCACCGCCCTCCTTCTGAAGGTTTGTCAGGGAGCGGGGAACATGTCCTTTCCTGCACCGCATGTGCACCCCTTTCCTGTGCCAGGTCCCCAGACTGGGCAGCTGGAGGAGACTTTGGGGAACACCTGCCCGAGTTCCACAGGACCTCCTGCCCACATCTTCAGGGCACCCACCCTCCACTGCAGGTTCCTAGGTCAGCATGCCCTTGGGATCAGCTGGGCAGGTAGCCTCCATGTAGTGGGCGTGGCCTCCTCAGACGTGGGCGTGGCCTTCTCTGAGGCAGGTGGCTGCAGTTCTATTTCCCACTTTCAGCGCTCTGGACTCACATCCCAGCCTTTATCACCTAATTCTGTGGAAAAAATCCTGGCTGCCTCAACTACAATACAACAATAATCCACTGGCCTACTCCAATTCTAACAAAAGACCAGCACTCAAGAAGCTGTACAAGCCCAATATAAAAGAGCACCTCTTCCAACGCTTCACTAGATGCCCGTCATACACACAGAATAATGTCTGAGAGGAAGGACAGATTCTAGAAAGGGAGAAGTGTGACCACCATTGACTGACCTTATGCAGAATCCTTTCCCACGATAAGAAGGAACAGTGCTAGTGAATTCCAAGATTTTACCTCTAGACAACCACAACAGCAAGAAGAAATCGTGCAAATCCCCACTATAAGGAGAGGATGAAGAAAAGAGTCCCGAATCCTCAACAGGGCTTACCCACAAATACGTTCTCTCTGATAAAGAATTCTGAGATGAAATGATGCCGAGGATGTTCAAGGAACTACTCAAAGAATCAGTGGAGGAGACATCCAGAAAATTAAAGGAAGAAATGAAAAGAAAACTGGAACCGATAGTCTATAAAATACAGGAAGAAATGAAAGCAGAAATTAAAAAGCTACAAAGAGAAGTGTCACAAATAAAGGATTCGGTAGATGAAATTAAAAACTCAGTGGGTGCCCTCAGCAGTAGAATGACTACAGATGAAGACTGTAGTCATCAAGGATCAGTGAGCTTGAAGATGAGCAACAGAAATCGCATAGGGAACAACAAACAATGGGAAAAGATCTAAAACAGCTCTAAGGAGAATCAGAGATCTAGGAATGACACCAAGAGGAACAATATTAGAATCATTGGAGTACCAGAAGGATGTGGAGGCAACAATGAAAAAGCCACAGTCAAAGAAATCATTGCTGAAAAGTTCCCAGAGTTAAAGAATCCGGATCCAAGGAGCCAGAAGGGTGCCAGCTAAAAAAGACCCTAATAAAAACACTCCAAGGCATGTCATAGTCAGAATGATGGATGCCATGGATAGAGACTATATACTGCAAGCAGCAAAGCCAAAGAGAGAAATCACATACAAAGGTGCACCCCTTAGATTTACAGCAGACCTATCAAAGGAAACCCTCCAAGCCCAAAGACATTGGTGGGATATAGTGAAAAAAATCAATGAAATGAACGCCTCTCCAACAATACTTTATCCAGCTAAACTCTCACTCAAACTCGATGGAATGATACACCATTTTGTAGATAAACAACAGCTCAGGAAATTCATAGACACAAAAAGCAAACCTAGAAGAAGTATTAAAGGGGCTCCTGTAAGATAAGAAGGAAAACACTTATAAGCACAACCAAGCCCTACAAAAGATGGCACAAAACCCTATCACAATAACTTCTTTCAATGTCAACGGTCTAAATGCACCAATCAAGAGACACAGAGTGGCAAAATGGATCCAGAAACTAAAACCAACATTCTGCTGTCTACAAGAAACTCATCTGAACAGTCAGAGCAAACACAGACTCAAAGTTAAAGGGTGTAAAACAATCCTGGAAGCAAACAGCTCCCTCAAAAAGGATGGGGTGACCATCCTAGTATCCGACAACATAGATTTCAGGTTGAAAAAGATTAGAAAGAACAGTGAAGACCATTTTCTATTTATCAAGGGATACGTAGAACAGGAAGAAATCACACTCTTAAATGTATATGCACCTAATGAGGGACCAGCTAAATACATAAAACAACTGCTAACAGATTTTAAGGAGAACATTGCTAACAACACAATAGTGGTTGGAGACTTCAATATTGCTTTATAACCTCTGGATAGATCAACAAGATCAAAACTCAGTAAGGAAACATTGGTTTTGAAGGAAGAAATAGAAAAGGGAAGGCTAATAGTCTTATACAGGGCTTTACATCCCAAAAAGAAAGAATACACATTCTTTTCCAGTGCACATGGAACATTTTCCAAAATACACCATGTGTTAGGCCACAAAACATACCTAATAGAATCAGGAAGATAGAAGTAGTATCAACAATCTTTTCAAACCACGATGCGCTGAAGATAGAAGCGAATCACACAAAGACACTGAGAAACAAATCAAACAACTGGGAATTAAACAACTCAATGTTGAACAATGAGTGGATCAGTAAGGAAGTTAAGGACAAAATAAAAAGATATCTGTAAACAAAGAAGAATGAAGACATGAGCGACCAGAACCTATAGGACACAGCTAAAGCTGCGTTAAGAGGAAAATTTATAGCTGTGCATGTATTCCTAAGGAAGGAAGGGCCTACCTACATAGATAACCTAACCTCACAACTCAAGATCTTAGAAAAAGACCAATGAAAGGAACCCAAATCAGGCAGAAGGAAAGAAATAATAAAACTTAGAGCAGAAATTAACAACATGGAAACCCAAAAAAATAATTGAAAATGTTAAAGAAACCAAGAGCTGGTTCTTTGAGAAAATAAACAAGATTTATAAACCACTAGCAAGACTCACAAAGAAAGAGAGAGAGAACTATAATAAACCAAATAAGAAATGAAAACGGGGACATCACAATTAAAAACCAATAAAATTTGAAAGATCATCAGAGACTACTTTGAGAGTCTGTATGCCAAAAAACAAGAGAACCTAAAGAAATGAATAAATTTCTGGATTCTTATAATCTCCTAAGACTGAATCAAGAAGACTTGGAATACCTGAATAGACCCATTCATATCAAGGAAATTGAAACTGTAATCAAAAGTCTTCCCAAAAATAAAAGCCCAGGCCCAGAAGGAGTCACTAGTGAATTTTTCCAAACATTTAAAGAAGACCTTTTGCCAGTTCTCCTCAAGCTTTTCCAGGAAACTGAAAAAACAGGAACTCTCCCAAACAGCTTCTATGAGGCACATATCTCCCTAATACCTAAAGCAAACAAAGACACCACCAACAAAGAAAACTATAGCCCAATATCCCTGATGAACACGGATGCTAAGATCCTCAACAAAGTATTAGCAAATAGAATCCAACAACTCATCAAAAAGATCATACACCATGACCAAGTGGGATTCATCCCGGAGATGCAAGGATGGTTTAACATTCAGAAATCCATCAACATAATCCTTCATATAGACAAAAGTAAAGATAAAAACCATATGATCATATCAATAGACACAGAGAAAGTTTTTGACTAGACCCAGCACCCGTTTATGATAAAAACTGTCACCAAAATGGAACTTTGAAAGAACTTTCCTCAAGATAGTCAAAGCCATCTATGACAAACCCATGGCAAAAATTATCCTCAATGGGGAAAAATAATGGTCTTCTCTCTAAGATCAAGGATAAGACAAGGATGCCAACTATTACCACTACTGTTCAATATAGTACTGGAAGTACTTGCAATAGCGATTAGGCAAGAAAAAGACATTAAAGGCATCCATATAGAAAAGGAAGAAATCAAGCTCTCACTATTCGCAGATGATATAATACTATATCTCAAGGATCCTAATTCCTCTACCAAGAAACGCCTAGAAATAATAGACTTGTACAGTAAAGTCGCAGGTTATAAAATTAATGCCCAAAAATCCATGGCCTTCCTATATGTAAATAATGATGCAGAGGAAAGTGACATGAAAAAACACATCCCATTCACAATATGCCCAGAAAATCAAATACCTCAGAATCAGCCTAACTAAAGAGGTAAAGGACCTCTACAATGAAAACTACAAAATGCTACTCCATGAAATAAAAGAGGACACGAGGAAATGGAAACATATCCCCTGCTCATGGATAGGAAGAATTACAATTGTCAAAATGGCAGTACTCCCCAAAGCATTATACAGATTCAATGCGATCCCTATAAGGATACTCATGAAATCCTTCAAAAAATAGATCAAGCTCCCCTGAAATTCATATGGAAAAACAAACGCCCACGAATAGCTAAAGAAATTCTTGGGTAAAAGACAAGGGGTGGCACTACCCTCCCCATCCTCAAACTCTACTACAAAGCGGTAATAATTAAAACAGCATGGTACTGGAACAAAGGCAAGTCCTCAGACCAATGGAACAGGATGGAATATACACAACACACAACCCCAAATATATTAACATCTAATCTTTGATAGGGGAGCAAGAAATGTGAAGTGAGCAAGAAAAGCCTCTTCAACAAATGGTGCTGGCATAACTGGACAACCACATGCAAAAAAATAGGCTTAGACCTCGACCTAACACCATACACAAAAGTCAAATCAAAATGGATTAAATATTTTAACATCAGGCCAAAATCCGTATGGTACATTGAAGGCAAGGTCGGCAAAACCCTCCCCATTACTGAGGCTAATGGTATCTTCAAAGACGACACCCCACTGACCAACCAAGTGGAAATAGTGATAAACAAATGGGACTATCTTAAATTAAGAATATTATGCACCTTAAAAGATACAGTGACCAGAATACAAAGACAATCTACAGAATAAAAAAGTATATTCACCCAATACCCATCTGATAAGGGGTTGATATCAAGGATATACAAAGCACTGGTTGAACTCCACAAGAAGAAAACATTCAACCCCATCAAAAAATGGGGTGTTAAATGAATAGAAACCTTCTCAAAGAAGAAATCCAAATGGCTAAAAGGCACATGAGAAAATGCTCTACATCACTAATCATCAGGGAGTTGCAGATCAAAACAACAATGAGATATCATCTCACACCACAGAGACTGGCCCACATCCAAAAGAACAAAAGCAACTGTTGCTGGCACAGATGTGACGACAAAGGGACTCTCCTTCACTGCTGGTGGGAATGCCGACTGGTCCAGCCCTTTTGGATAACAGTATGGATGATTCTCAAAAAATTAGAAATTGAGCTCTCATTTGACCCAGCAATACCTCTCCTGAGAGGCAAAAAAAAAAGGTATAACCAAAATGACATCTGCACTTGTATGTTCATTGCTGCACTGTTCACAGTAGTCAAAATCTGGAAAAAATCTGAGTGCCCAAGAACAAATGACTGGTACATCCACAAAATGGAGTACTATGCAGCTGTTAGAAAAGATGAAGTCATGAAATTTACATACAAGTGGTACTACATGGAAAGTATCATGCTAAGTGAAATGAATCAGAGAGAGAGAGACAGACATAGAAAGATTGCATTCATCTGTGGAATATAAAGTAACAAAATAGGAGACTAAGATCCAATAATAGTCGAGATAAGTGCAAGGAGGTTCACTCCATGGCTGGAAGGCCAGCCGCACATGCTCGGAGTAAAGGCAGCTCAGATAGAGAAACAAACACCAACTAAAGGGTGTTGGGAGGATCCTCCCAGGATGGGAGATGCATGCTGAAAGTAGACTATAGACCGAACATGATTGCCACTCAATGCCTCTTTTGCAAACTTCAGCACCCAAAAGGATAGAGAAAACAAAAGGGAGTGCCGTGCCACAGAGGTGGGTTTGATGGGGAGGTTCGGGTGGTGGGAAGGATACTGGGAACTTTTGTGGTGGAGAATGGGCACTGGTGGGGGGATGGGTACTCAATCATTGTATAAATGAAACCCAAGCACAAAAACTTGTAAGTCTACAACTGTACCTCATGGTGTTTCACTAATATTTTTTTAAAAAGATAACAGTAAGACTGCAAAAAAAATAAAATAAAGTGTGTGAACTGCTTGTTACATGAAAATATGCATTCCAAATTCTAAGAATAACATAAAATGCTAATATTCTATGTACTTAGGTGACAAGATTCAAATTACTTTTGTGATTTTGCTTGTTACTTTCCTATACTTTTTAAATTTTCCACTTGAAATGCTCTTATAATAAGAAACACACAATAGAAACATTACAAATTAATAGAAATTTGCTCACTTTATATGCAAAATGATTCTGTCCATGGTTGCAAGGTGCTTCATGATACATCTGTGTGCTATATAATGTCAATAAGCACATTCTTTGGTAATTTTGAATTTATTTCCAAATCTAATATAAAAAAATAAAACTCTATTGTAATTTGGAATAATTTCTCCAAGCACAGGGAAGAAACAAGAGGTATAAGTGACTTCATCACATCAAAAGCCGGAAGCTTAAAGCCAAGGACACTGACCTCTTCATTCACCCTTCTGGGTTGCAACCTTTAGACCATGCTGCTTTGTACCCAGACTCCCAATGCCCGCAAAACCCTTTGTGAAATGAAGCCACAGAAAGAAAGAAGCCTTGTCTAGCAGCTAAAGGCGATCTGCCAATTTATTTCCATCCTTCATCTAATTCTCAGTTGGCCAGCTAAGTGAAAAAGGTAATCAGAGACAGGGAAGAAGGCCACTGATAAGAATGATAGATAAGAAAATAAAACATTCATAAGAGTCAGTTCTCTGTGTTTGAAACCCATTTGATGTGACTCCCAGTGAGAGTGACTATTTAGGAAATCAGCATTGTATGAGAAAAAACAAAGCAGGTGAAAATAATGACACAGAATGCAGATGTGTACATTATAAAATAAGAAATATGCTAAGAGGAAAATATAACCAATGAAGGGAGGTTTCCTGAATGGACCTGAGTCTTCCCCTCCCTATAGAAATGAATATTGTCATTCTTTACCATTTAGGGATTTCTTTCTCGTGAAGTTGACTAAATGGGATATATAAGATGTGTGCACCATTTTTCTAGTATGACTTGCATAGGCCAAGGGATTATACTTGTTTACCATGGCATTTATTCCAGTATTGCATAGCTTACCGACATTTGGTAAACCTATGTTAAACAGGTATCTCTCCTAAGTGTGAGAAGATACAGTCTTAAACCTTTTCTTAAAATAAATTTTGGTGCTCAAGTTCTGTGTGCTCCAGTAGAGGTCAGCCTCTCACAAATGATTCAAGGACACAGAGAAACCCCTCCTCCACCTTAACACCCCCAAAATTGTCTCCTCCTAGGGGATGGCACAGTAGGAGAAATACCACAGATAGAAATGCTTACATGATGGCTGGAAACAGTGATTTAACTTCTCTAAATTTCAGTCACTTTATCTGTAGAAAGAGGAGAAGAGAAAGAAAGAATCGATGGCTAAATTTCTATCATAGAATCTAATGCATGGTCATAAAATCCCTGCCAGTGAATGCAGTTCATTTGCTGTTTCCCTTCTTCCCTTAAAACCTCTTCACCCTACCATCAGCAATAAGAGGCATAGATCAGCTTGTGTTCACACAGATGTGTGGGTTACCAATAGCTCTCCTTTCCTGAAAACTGTTTCTGAAAGGTCGAGAGAATCAGTTGCCAGCCAATATGGAAGACAAAGAGAGGAAGTGTGGAGAGGCCACAATCTAGTTGTGATGAAAGCAATATCAACTCTTCTCCTTTTTTCTTCTCAGAACACCCAAATTGGGTGAAAACAAATTGAGTATACAGGAATTAGATGCACATACAGAAGTCCAGTAATTAATTATATAGAATATTATTACAGTCAAAATCACAAAAGACACAAGAGGATAGGGGTGAGGAGCCCACAACCACTCTCTCTCTCACTCTCTCTATCTCTCTCTCACACACACACACACAATCACATGCACACATGCACACATGCTCATATGGCCCCCTCTCCCACACACTCATTAAAAACAAGGACTATGGGCATGCATCTCTGATCTCTGTCTGTCAAAAGAGCAGTGCAACCTTAGATAATCTACCTAATCTCACAGGATCTCATTTCTCCCATCAATGAATTGGAGAAAACAGTGACTTATTAATGAATCACTGAAAAAAATTTTAAAAAATAATAGATGTGAGACATTGAGTGTCATGTTTGGGAACTCATTTCCCAAAAGCAGGGCTGTGGTTATCTGCATGATCTTGGGAAGGCACTTCCCAAATATCAGGCCTTTTCTTGGCTCTAGAAAGGAGAGCACGATTTGAAAGACAATATGGAGGGTCCTTCCAGAGCTGACACCAACCTGATTTCATGCAGACACCCAATTTCCCTTTGATTAGCTCTATCCAGCAGTCTGGCAACTGGAACTCCAGGACGTGGCCTGCAGGTCACAAGCTCAAGTCTGACAGCTGCTTCCACACTGTAAAGCAATAGGACAACAGTGCAAAGGAATCCGTGAGAGAAAAAGATTCAATCCAGACCAACGTGAAGGACTTTGTCAAGATCATTCTGAAAATGAAATGTGACTTCCTCTTTTTTTGTTGTTGTTTAAGGTCAAGAAATGAGAAAGGATACCAAGCTGGGCTTAGTCTCTGGAGGCTTCTAGAGGATCACATGTCTCTTCAGAAATGCCATTTTAACTGATGTAAGTGTGAAGGAGTTGGAACCCCAGGTATTGAATTTCTGCTGAAAAATACACATGTTTTTTTTGAAAAAAAAAGAGAGAGAAAAAGAGAGTGAGATCTCTTGACCCAGAGAACGGAAAGCCTTTTGGCAAACGGTTCTAAACCTGATAGAGCAGGTATCAGATGCCACTGGCCTTTCAGGGCTCCCTCGTGTTGTAGGTTAGCAATGAGATCACACCTGGACACACTGGTTGCAGGGCTGGGGGAGGAGAGACACACCTGTCTGAGCTCGTCTCACAAATACACACGCATTCCCAGGCCTGGGAAATTTTCCCCCCACAAAGACGTACTTTATGACTACACTTGTATTTTTTTTATGACAAAACAATCCCACATTAGTCCGAGAGGAAGTGGGTCTAAGTAGCCTGGGACACTGGACACCTGGGCTTCGCTAGCCTAGGCCCATCACAGCTGTGTTTACTTACTGGCCATGCGGTGAGAGGCGAGAGAATCTGCATCTTTGAGCGAGGCTGAGTGCCTGCCCAGCCAGGGCTCTTCCAGAATCAGCTGTAGTATGGGGCAAAGAATTTTTGACTCACTCCTATGCTCAGGCAATAGGGTGGTATCTGGTCACCATATATCCCTTTCCACTGCCTGGAGTTTTATGTAAAGGAAGCCTAGGGCAGCTCTGTTTTGTTGTCTGTTTATTTTCACTTAGCTAAATTATTTTGTGGTTGATCTATGTTGTTTGTATCATCATTTGTGCTTTTTTTTCTTACCGGATGATATTCCAGTGCATGGATATACCAAAATTTGCCCCCATTCACCTGTAGATGGTGAATGGGAGCAAATTGAGCTGTTTGAGTTGTTTCCAGTTTGGGGTTAATTGCAGATAAAGCTATTGTGACTATCTGGATGTAGACTGAAAAGGGTTTTAGACTCTAGTAGGGGAAATGGTCTGGCTGTTATCTTACCTCCTGGGGAGTTTTCAGCTATCAGGAAGGTGCAACCTGACCTCTTTATGGGAGGGGTCATCTGAGTCTTTCATCATGCTGAGTAACAGAGTTGGTCAAGGCCATGCCACACCCTGGGTGCTGAGAGGGTGTATAAAATGGAGCCAGAAGGAGGCCCCCAGAAGAGCTTGGATTATAAATCTTTCTCCCTGCAGAAAGTGCTCACCCATCTTGCCACATTATCTTTTACTATCAAAGCAGGTTTGTGTCACACTGTTGCTGTGGTTGACAATATGAGTATTGAATGGGCAATAACAGATGGCCCCAAACACAGGAGCTTTCTGTAGGCCTGACTGAAGGTTGAAGGTATGCAAGGTTTTCTGCAGTGGGGCACTGCAAGAGTATCAACAGCAAGTGAGAGGGTAAGAGAAAGAAGAAGAACTGGGTACAAATGTGTCTAAGGAACAAACAGACGTCCCCTTCTCCCACCATCCACCCCCATCCTGCACAGTCAACTCTGTTTCCCTGGCTAAATTAATAGATTTAGTCTCTAAGTGGTTAAATGTAGAATTCAAAAAGAAGAGGTATGCCTACAGGTAAGACTGAACTACAGGAGTATTCCACAAAGTCTGAATAAGGATTGGTGGGAACCAGATCTCTACCTTGCCCTAGTTAAAACTCATAAAAAAAAATTGTCACCATGTTTACAGTTCCTAGACTGAAAAGGAACTCTGAGAACTATAGAGGTAATACAGGAGGTTAGGCCTTGCAATGTAGCAGACCCTGGTACTAATCCCCAACACTGCATATGGACTCCTGAGCAATGCTAGGAAAATAACCCTGAGCACAGAGCCAGGAATATCTGCTGAGCATCATCAGATGTGGTCCAAACATACCCACTGCCCCCCCGCCCAAAAAAGTTCTGAATTGCCTAGCAGGTTCAGGAGGCAGAGGGAAGGGGTAAGGAGGAAAGGTAGTAACCAAAATTACCTATGGATTTTGATGATTTTTAGCAACAAATTCTGAAAAGTATTACTTGAGCATCCTATAATAAGGCCTGGTAATTAAGAGCTTGCCACATACACAGCTCCTCCATTCAGCCTGTGACCCTTTCATCCTTCAACAGGATGGCTAATGGGAAAATGAGATTGGAAGTCTCATAAAAAGCAAGTAGGAATGACCATAAATGCAGAAGAAGAAAAAGAAGCATTAAGGCATTTAATATATGGATCTGGGGGATGAGTTGGTGGCTGAAAACACCTGCTATGCAAGCTGAGGCCATGATATCCAATGCCACCCACAAGTGCTAAGCAGGATCTTCAACCCTGGTCTTTAGGACCCCTAGGGTTATAATAGCATGTGTGTGAGAGAGAACTGTAACTAAAAGTGTGTGACTCTAGCAAGCGCCATGGCTAAAGGATGGCAGGCACTATCCCCAGGAGTGCCACTTCCAGCAACACAGAAGTTCCTGAAAAGTGCTCAAATTGAAGGATGTGACCCCTGGAAAGCACCACAGCTACATGCAGGAGCACAACCAGGGGCATGTGACATCTGGTCATCACAAGAACAATAGAGCCGAGGGAAGGGGCAGCACGTACAATATCACAGAAGCGATGTGAGGAAATAAAACAACATCAACGACACGAGAACAGAGCAGTATTTTTGAAAGAATAGGACCGATAAGGAAGATTTAAAATCTGCATGCAGAAATTTAGAATTTAAAAGAGTCATGATAGAAAGAGAAATCAATCACAAAGTAAATTTTACAGGAATATATAAGAAATACTGTACAAGTATTTAAGAAAATTTGGGGCTGAAGTGATAGGGTTCAATCCCTGGCATTCCATATGGTTCCCTGAGCAATATCACGAGTGGTTCCTGAGTGCAGAGCCAGGAGTAACCCCTGAACATCGCCAGGTGTGACCCAAAACCCCAAAAAATGAAAAAGAAAAGAACTTAAGAAAATTAGATGATCAATCTAAGAGATAAGTGAAGTTCATAGGATGAGACCTAAAAAACAATAACAGAGAAACTGAAGAGGTTAAAAATGACCAAAGGAGACACGCAAGTCGTGTAGTTCTTACAAAGTAAGAGATCTTCCTAAAACTGAATTGAGTTTCCAGATGCAATGGATTCACCAATACTTAACTAAGTTGTTGAAATAAAAATACATCCCACAGCAGCTCATGGGACATTCTCTCATGCCAGGTTTTTAAAGAAAAATCGAACACTTTCAGTAGCTCCAGGGACACAGCAGTGCCAGCCATTAAGCTAGTGTCTGGTCACCTCAGGCACCTGTAAACGTGACTGTAATGGGTAGAGAAAACAGAATGATGCTCTCCAAAGATATCAAGCCCTAATCCATAGAAACAGGTAGTTTATTTGAAACAATAAAAAAATGGATCTGGTCTAATGTGATTAGTCTAAGGATTTTTGAGATGAGAAGATCCTAAGTTACCAGGTGGTTGTAGAAGGCAATCCTATGTACCTTGTAAAAGGGAACCAGGGAGAGATGAAGTGATCATGCAGAGGAGAAGACACTGGTGAGGGTGGGACAGATCAGAGTGATGAGAACAGCAGGCAGGGAGGAACGATGGCAGCAAAACCTCCAGGGCAGGCAAAGGATCTGCAGAGTTCATCAGTCGCTCACCATAGAGTGGGCACGGACGTGGCACTGATGGCATAATGATTTGGGCCCAGCTGCACTGAGTTTGTACCTGAGGCTTCCAGAAAAGTGAAATAATACACTTGCTCAAGTCACACATGTGCCAACTTGGTACAGTAGCACTGTAGCACTGTCCTCCCGTTCATCAATTTGCTCCAGCGGGCACCAGTCCCGTTGTGTAACATTTCCATTGTGAGACTTGTTGTTACTGGTTTTGGCATATCGAATACACCACAGGGACCTTGCCAGGTTCTGCTGTGCAGGCGAGATACTCTTGGTATCTTGCTGGGCTCTCCGAGCAGAACGAAGGAATCGGACCCAGGTCAGCCACATGCAAGGCAAATACCCTACCCTCTGTGCTATCGCTCCAGCCCTACTTGGTATAGTACTCCCAGGAAACTAACACAGCGATGCATAGAGAATGAGATGAGATGAACATAAAGAGAAAAGAGAAAAATAAACAGAAACCTCTTTAATTGTAGAAAGTTGGTAAATTATCTAAAATAAAAACATTAGAAAATATGCATAATAGCAAGCAGTAATCATGGTTTAAAAATTACTAGAATTGATCAGGGACTGAAAACCATAGGTTGAGAGGGTTTGTTAAAAGACCTTCAGTCTTAAGTAACTTTATAAACAGGAAATGCAACTTATATTAATTTTAAAAGATACTTCTGTCCTGCTGGAACTATAGAATAGAAGGGAGGGCACTTTCCTTGCACACAACTAATCCAGGTTCAATCCTTGGTACTACATATGGTCTGGGGAGGAGTAATCCCTGAGTCCAGAGCCAGGAATTGGCCCTGAGCACTATTGGGTGTGCGCCCTCTCCAAAAAAAAGCTTTTGAGTAGAAAATTTGATTAGTCCTATTTCTCTAAATAATTTTGAAAGCTATAGCACAGCAGTAGGGCATCTGCCTTGCGAGCAGCCAGCCCGGCTGAGCAGGGTTCGAGTCCTCCACCCCTCTCAGAGGGCCCAGCAAGCTACCGAAAGTATCTCGCCCACGCGGCAAAGCCTGGCAAGCTACTCGTGATGTATTCGATATGCCAAACACAGTAACAACAAGTCTCACAATGGAGAAATTACTGGGCCCTCTTGAGCAAAACGATTCTGTTTTTGCTTATTTGTTTTTGGGCCACAGTTTTTGGGGATTGAACCCAGGTTTGCCCATGCAAGGCAAGTGCCCTACCCACTGCACTATAGTTCTGGATGTAATCAAGAGGGGAGATAAGGAGAACCCAAGTCATGGAGAGACAGAAAGGGAGATTCCCTCACACATGGCTCAGCAAGGGGCTCCTCACACTGGCCAACAAGACCATAAGGGTCTGAACTATAGATGAGGAGATTTTTGTGTTTCAGGGGAGGAGGTCACTTTCCCTCAAGGTCACACTGCTCAGTCTGCCTGGATCGAAATCAGGGGCTACACTCTCCTTATATACCTTACACCTGAGTTGTGACTTCTCCAAAATCACCTGCTAAAAAGTACTAAAGAAGGAGACCCCTGCATGAGGGAATGAACCAGGCCTCCAGGAAGCTGCGGAGCTTGAGTCTTATGAGTATAAAGAGAATGTGGGTTCCTGTGAGTTTTTACTATTTGGTTTCACAGATGTCTCCTAAATGCAAATGACCATTCTTTTCATAACTCTTTTACCAAAAAGCTAAGGTTTTGAGTAATCAAGTTATTTATCTAAATAGTTGAAGCATATGTGGGGAGTTTGTTTGTTTATTTTAGGGCCACATCTGGCAGTGCTCAAGGCTTATTCTTGGCTTTGAGCTCAGGAATCACTCCTAGTAGGCTCTTGGGACCATCGAGGGTTCCCAGGATTGAGCCTGGATCAGCCATGTGCAAGGCAAACACCCTACTCACTATACTATCGCTCAGACCCCTAGAAGTAGATTTTTGAACCCAGGCCTGCTACCACAGCCTTGCTCTTTTGATCTCACCAGGTACCTCATAAACACTTGCTGAATTGAACTAAGCTAAAATCCTTGCAGCAAAGCCTGCTCTGTGGTTCGAAGGGACGGCAACAGGCCAACTCTGATAGCTGAAGGAAATGAGCTGGAAAGAAACATAGGGTTCCAGAGAATTCAGAGTCAAAAATTGGAAGTTGGCTATCTTGCCAAGGCCTTTCATTTACCCAAGCCCTGGAGAGATCTGGAGCTTCAAATTGACCTCCCCCCACAAAAAAGTGACTTTTGTTCAAGATTTTACAGCAAGAAAAGTCCAACTGGGAGCAGGCCCTCTGGCTGTAAGTATTGAATCAAAGCCAAAAGAGAATAGAAAAAGTCTCCATCAGGCTATCCATCCATTTAAACCTGATCTGCCAAATCCTTCTCTACGCCTCCCTCACCCCCACCCCGCACACACACACTTCCAACTAACAGCTATGTTCCCAGCTCCCGACATGCTGAATCACCTCCAGTGCCACAGCGAGGGCTCATAACACTTTGTGCTCATCTAATCCTCTAACAGCCTGAAGCCATATCCGTGTCACAGTAGCAATTCGCTCCCAAATTGGAACTTTATTATTTGACTGTACCAAATTCAGCAGGGTTCCTGAAGCAACGGCAAGGCAGCTGTTAACTCCTTCCACTCCCCTGTACACTGCCTGCCATCAGCAAATAGAACTTCCCCTCCAGGTCGAGATTTTTGAGCAAAGCTCACAAAGCCTCCAGCACTAATGTGAGTGCATATTCAGAGCAGAAGGCCAGCGACTGGCAGGATGTCAGATGTAGCCAAAAGACAAGTTCAGTGTCCAACAGTCTAGTATTACCATATTTTATTAGCTACATAGCCCTGAAAAAAAAATCCCTCATTTCTCTGAGTCTCATTTATCGCCTATAAAATCACCAAATTCTCCCCAACAGGAAATGCAGAAGGAAATACATAAGGACAATATGTAGGTGGATGACCCTGTACTTATACTAGCACCTAAGCGATCTTTAAATACAAATTTCTTCCAATTCTTGCTTCACTTTCATGTCCATATGGAACACTGTCATTTTATTTACTTGTGCCTTGTGGGAAGTATTCCTAAAAAGAAGAGAGTCTTGTTAACTCCAGGTCTGAGTGATCCTTTAACTGAGCAGGTCTTTCATAAAATATAATCTACTCTAGAAGATGGGGCAAACCTGAAACCCACCAAACTGAGTCTATATGATGGGAATGAACACCTGGGTCTTGGAACCTGTAAAAGAGAGATACTGAGAAGGTAGGAAACCCCAGATAAAAGATCTGAGAAAGGGAAAAAAATAGCTTTGTCATTGGCCTCATTTTGCCTGGATACAGCTAGTGTTGTATCCTAGCTGATGGTAAATTGCCATACATTCTCATAAACTTAGCAGTGAGATAATTCAATAGAGAAGCATGAGAAGCATGCTAGCTGTTTTATTTTTTTAAATGAATCATTAGGCAACATGAATATAGAATGAAAGTAATATGAGGCCACAAGGAAACTCAGTCCCCCAGATACTTCATCCAAATGGGAATTGATGCAACTGGGGGCTGGGGCTGGGGGTGGGGGGGCGTGGAGAGAAAGCAACTTGCTACAGTGAAAGAAGGTTGAGAGATTCTGGAAGAGAATACATCTTCCCTGTCTCTTAATTCACCCAGAAAAAATGTCTTCTTTCTAACCAGAAACAGAAAGAATAAAAAATTCTCCTGCTGAGAGCCACAGAATGCAACGCAATTTAGGGAGGTCTCCCCCGGGTCTGAGGCAGCTGCAGCAGGCATTTGATAGCAACTGGAGAAGAAATGAACAGCCCTAAAGCTGGAATTGCACAGAGCGCTGTAGCTGCCTATAGCATCTGCAGTGTCTAGACAAACTGTTAGCATTATTCCTAAGAAGAACCAACATTTCCATAGACCATACTGATGACAAACACTGGGATGCATCATTTATTCATCACAACTGTCCTGTAAACTTTGAACTACTTTTATGTTCATTTCAGAAATGAAAAGATAGGGAAATACAAAAAAATCACATGATTATTTTTAAATATGCAGTATATACATAAAGGCAATAGGCAACCCTGGGAATCCTTAGGATTCAGAGTTCTATACAATTGAAATTCTGAACCCTTGAATATGTCCTTATTTCACACATACCCCAAATCTTGGCAACCATCATTCTGACAGATTTTATTCTAAGTTTTTACCAAAAATAATAATATTAATAGTAATAATAATAATAATAAAGTAGACAGAAGGAAACTATTGGAGATGGTGGGCATTATATGATGGTATAGATCTGGGGGAATCACTTCATGGATATATACTGATCTCCAAACTTATTCAGTATGTTTAAATTTTGTTGTATCAATCACATAGTGGCTTCAAATATATAAACAAGCAGGGCCCATAATATTTTACAGTGGGTAGGCACTTGCCTTGCATACAACTCAACCCAGGATCAGTCCCTGGCACCACATACTGGAACCCTGTCCCATCACTCCCAGGAGTGATTCCTGAAGCCAGTGCTAGGGGTAGACCTAACAGATATAGTCACCCCACAGAAAATATATAGTTCATAAATATATAATTTCATACATACATAGTTTTTAAATGGGCTGGAGCGATAGCACAGCCAGAAGGGCATTTGCCTTGCACACCGCCGACCCAGGTTCGATTCCTCTGTCTGTCTCAAAGAGTCCAGCAAGCTACCAAGGGTATCCTGCCTGTATGGCAGAGCCTGGCAAGATACCGTGGCATATTCAATATGCCAAAAACAGTAACAACAAGTCTCACAATGGAGATGTTACTGGTGCCCATTCGAGCAAATCGATGAACAACAGGAGGACAGTGCTATGGTTTATAAGTATGTAATTTTTGTATTTAGTTCATTATACATGTAGTCATAAAGTTTTTGTAGAATAGTACAACATTCAAGCCCAGATTACCTGATTTCAAAACTTGCATTTAGATTATTTCTATACCAAAAATGAGAAAGATTCATGTTGAGGTGGTTTAAATAAAAAATCCTAATTTAAAATATCAAACATCCCAGCTAACTTTCCTGGAACCCAGACTATCATGGTATCTAGAAAAACTGGAGTCAAAATAATAGTACAGCAGGTAGGGTGTTGGCCTTGCATTAGGTTGACCCAGGTTCGATCCCTGGCATCCCATATGCTCCCTGAGCACCACCAGGAGTAATTCCTGAATTAAGAGCCAGGAGAAATGTCTGAGCACTGCGAGGTGTGTCCCAAAAACAAAATAAAACCAAACAAAAAAAGAATGGCAAACACAATAGAAGCAAATAAAGGAAAAGATCATATACAGAACCAGAACAGAAATTTTTCTGTCCACTTGAGGAAGGGGTAGAGGATGAGGGAGATTAGTGATTTTTAATATATGAAATTGTTAGTAAAACCACAATATATTATTTTTGGTTGCATCTCACTGCTAACCTAAGTATATTTCATGCAGATTTAGTCTCACAATCTCTTTTATAATATCTTCATAGGCTGCACATTAAGAATTAGAGCATTTTGGCATAGTTAAAGAAATTATCATCAAATAATATTAGATATTTCAGGAAGGTAGTTAAGGAATCAATGTAACAATTCTAACAAAATCTTCTGCTTAACTGCAGGCAAGAAAATATCCTCCTCATTCTAATGTGTGGCAGCATGTCACAGAGAAGATTCCAGTAAATAACTCAAGTACTTTTATCTTCAAGACACATTATAGAGCTGCCTTAACAAAACACCAGAATCTTTGTCCCAATTTTTTGTCCCAATCATCTGTAGTTGGCAGAGATATAGGTGCAATATAATCATGTATGGAAGTTTGATGAATAGGCACTTTAAAGAATATCAAGAACTGGTTAAAGAAACTTCAATACATCTACACAATGGAATACTATGCAGCTATTAGGAAAGATGGAGTCATGAAATTCGCTTATAAGTGGATAGACATGGAGACTATCATGCTAAGTGAAATGAGTCAGAAAGAGCAGGACAGACAGAGAGTGACTGCATTCATCTGTGGAATACAGAATATCATAATATGAGACTAATACCCAAGGACAGTAGATAAATGGCCAGGAAGATTGCTCCATGGTTGGAAGCATGCCTCATGAGCTGGGGGAGAAGGCAGCTGGGATAGAGAAGGGATTACTAAATCAATGATGGTTGGAAGGATCACTTGGGATGGGAGATGTGTGCTGAAAGTGGATAAAGGACCAAACATGATGGCCTCTCATTAACTGTATTGCAAAACATAATGCTCATAAGTAGATAGAGAGAATAAGAGGGAAATTTTCTGTCATGGAGGAAGGGAGAGGAATGGGGCTGGGGGTGGTGAGGGATGCTGGGGACATTGGTGGTGGAAAATGTACACTGGTGGAGGGATGGCTGTTCATTGTATGATTGAAACTCAAACACAAAAGCTTTGTAAGTGTAGCTCACAGTGATTCAATTAAAAAATAAATAAATAAAATAAAAACTACTTCCCAGTTAAAAAAAAAAAAGAAGTAAAGTAAAGTAAGTAAAGGCCCTCCCATTGTTCATCGATTTGCTCGAGCAGGCCCAGTAACGTCTCCATTGGAGACTTTGTTGTTACTGTGTTTGGCATATTGAATACCTCACGGGTAGCTTGCCAGGCTCTGCCGTGCAGGCGAGATACTCTCGGTAGCTTGCCGGGCTCTCCGAGAGGGGCAGAGGAATCGAACTCAGGTCGGCCATGTTGGCTGCGTGCAAGGCAAATGCCCTACTGCTGTGCTATCGCTCCAGAAAAGAATATCAAGAACACTTTGGGATTCATTGTTATTCCCAACTAGAGTTTCCATAAAGTTTCTCTTCCTGCGGTACAGAAATAAAAGGAGTGGGGAATACAGATACATGTATAAACTTAAAGCACAAAACACTCTGTGGAGAACATCAGAGAGAAATATGTAGAGTCATTCCACAGTAATTAGTGAGAAAACTCTGGTATATGGAGAGTATGTTAAATAAGTCAACAAGAATGACTTGATAGTTAAAATTGGCTGAATATTTATATTGGTTATACTGTTCTCTCACATTATTAAAAATTTGGTAACAGAGGAAGATAAATTGGATAGATAAAGCAATATAAAAACTATTATCTTAGACACTCATGGTTAAAAAATTGTCAATGGAAGAGGAATAGAATATCATAATGGGGTTCATTTGCTCATTGCAAATTTATATATTGTTATGCTTGAATAAACTATATACCAAAGTATTTATAGCTCTAATTTCAGTGTATTTCAAATCATCTGATTTAATCACTTTGCATTTAATTGAAAGCACTCATTATCAACATAGATGTGGCTATAGGTATGTATACAGACACAGTTATAGACACTGATGACACAGACCCAGATTCACACACACACACACACACACACACACACACACACACACAGAAATACAGATGCTAATCACCTACAAGATAAAGCTGTGGTATCAAATTGGGAAATCTAAGAATTCAGAGCACCTTGCACACTTTTGACTCTGAAAATCTTCTTGAGGTCTATTGCATGTTTGATTACACAGGTGCAAATACTAACAAGAGCCCATCACCTAACCGAAGACTAAGGAAGAGACACAGAAATTAAACCACTTTAGCCATCATCTAGCTCTCACAACAATTCTTTATTTTTTTGCCCTTATAATGACCCCAGATACACAAAAAATTAAAATAAATACACACTTTTGTAACCACACTATTAAACAATTCTAGATTATTTTTCTCCTAATATATCACACAAGCAGACAGAGAGATGGGTTAATAAAGGGTTGGAACATATGGTGAGAATATAGGAGGCCTGGATTTGATCCCTAATATCGCATGGTCCCCTAGGCATTGACAGTAATACCCCCAAAACTACATAATACCCTTATTACTTTCCCAAACAGCATAGCACAGTAGCACTGTCCTCCTGTTGTTCATCGATTTGCTCGAGTGGGCACCAGTAATGCCTCTATTGTGAGACTTGTTGTTACTGTTTTTGGCATATCGAATATGCCACAGGGACCTTGCCATGCTCTGCCATGTGGGTGGGATACTCTCGGTATCTTGCCAGGCTCTCCGGGTCAGCCACGTGCAAGGCAAATGCCCTACCCATGTGCTATCGCTCCAGCCCCCAAAACAGCGTACCTAAATTAAACTGCTTCAGTATTAAAATTAGTCAATGACTTCTCTTTTCTTCAGAATATAAAGGTACTTAATAAGGGAGCAACAAATGGTCAAAGATAGTGGAACTAAAGAGTTGGCACACAGGACTGAGTTTACTTGGGAATGGGAGGGGCCCTTAGGACAATTGTGGAGGGAAATGGGCATGTTGGTGATTGGTATAGTCCTGGAATAAAATATCACTAATAGTATTATAAAGTATAAAACTTTAAAATATTCATAATAAAAATAAATTTATGAAAGTATTCCATAATCTATCCCATCCATGAACAGTTCAGGCCTATGGACAATCCAGTCTCTTGCCTAAGCTCACAAACAGAAGAAAGAAATCTCAGTAAAGACAAATACCTTTTTATGGGTTCTACATAGCTTGTGTGTAAAAACTGATAAATCAGGGTCATGGAATTTTATTCAGAGCTAAAAAGAAATAAACTCTCAAGTTACAAAAAGATGATGGAGAAACTTAAATGTGTATTTCCAAGTGAAAAAACACCAATCTTGGACGGTAACACAAGGTATGATTCCAACAATATGATGGTTTGGAAAAGGCAAAACAATGAAGAAAATAAAGAGGTCAATGGTTTCCAGGAGCTAAGGATAAGAGACATAATCATTAGGTAGAATACATATTTATTTTATTATTATAGTTTAGGTAATAGGGTAATAATAGTCTTCCGTCTTCAAGTTTATAATATTGATGTACAAAGTTACTGCACATGGTCACCACCAATGTGTCCCCATGTCACCTCTAATCCTAAATTCCTCCCCTTCCACCCCTTCCTCCATTATTTATTAACTGAGATTTATGTTTTTAGTGCAAACTGTTACCTCCATTTGCACCACCCATGTGCTTGAGGTCTTCCACATATATTCCCATCTAACTTCCAATTCAACTTATTCATTCCCCTCATCCCCTTCCACTTAACGCAGTTTCTCAATTCTGTATTTCAGTATCCAAGGCTTATCACTGATCACTATGTACATGATCTTGGTTTATTTCTTTATGTTCCACAGATGAGTGATATCAACCTACATTTATCCTTCTACTCTGTCTTATTTCGCTTAGCCTGATAATCTCTAATTCTACTCAAGTTATATTGTTTTATTTTTTTCTAGTGGTTGTGTAGTATTCTATAGTATGTATGTATGTATGTATGTATGTATGTATGTATAGCACAATTTCTTTAGTCATCTGTTGTTGGTTATTTGGATTGTTCCCATACCCTAGTTATTTTAGTAAGAATTACCAAGATTATTGGTGTACATGTATCTTTTAGAATCAATGGTTTTGTGTTTGGAGCTAGATATCAAGAAGCAGGATTGTTAGATTAAGTGGGAGTTCCATTCTTACTCTTTGTGAAATATATTGTGCAGACATTGTTTCTCTTAGACACTAGAACAGTTGACATTCTCACCAGCACATAATATTTAGGATTTTTTTCTTTGTTATTTTTGCTTTTGTTTTGATACCACACCTGATAGTTTTCCTGACACTGCTTTCTTCTGATACTTCTCAGGGATCATTTCTGGAGGTACTTGGGGGAAACATATGAGGTGTTGGCAATTGAAACTGAGTCAGCCATGTGCTAGGCTAGTGCCTTGCTCACTGCACTAGCTCTGGATGTCTGAATAGACTATTTCTAAGGCAGAAAAACTGCTTTGAAAGATATTCTAAAAGTGACAACATCTCATACATTTATCTAAATTCAAAATATTTTCGACACCAATAATAAACCTAATATAGTCTATGTACCTGGATGATGTCAATGAAATTTTTCAAATTGTAGAAATTTTACCTCTCAGTTGGGATTTATTGATCACAGGTAAGGATATGCATGGCTGGTGGCAGAATATATATGGTTAATTTTCATACGTTAAACTTTCCCTGAAAATGTCTTCTTAAAAGAAAGTTGTTGGAAGAGAAGGAAACAGGTTTGAAACTAAGATCTAATGTAGCTAAGGAAGAGTATTTTAGGAGGATAAGATGGATATTTCTATGCTGAACCACACTGTACTTTACAAAATCTGAATTTCGATACCATAGTCACTAATCTTACATTACATGGCGTCTCCTTATTGCTATTTAAGAATACAGCCCTTATTTTAGGTGCTTCTGTTAGAAGTCTCTCATTTTAATATAATTATATTGGAGATACTATAATCTATATCCAAAGGTAAGCTAAATAAAAGATTATTTAATTTTAAAAAGGAAAACTAATAGATCCTAAATATTATGCTGAATGGTAATGCTGGTTCAATTGTGAAGTTATTTCAGAATTTCCCCAAATTCACAACTGAAAAAAAACTTTTAGATGTACAAAATTAGACATCAGGATGATAATTTTGTGTGAAGAAATTTTTTGCAGCTTTACAAAAGATATAATTCATATCCAAGAAGCTATTAAAAAAATGTAACTAGTACTAGCTCTGACAATTGTATCAAGCTGGTTATCATTGAATTACCAGAATCTATTTGCTAACTCTTTTCTAGAAAAGAAAACAAACTGAGACTTTTTCCTGGAGTCAGTTTTCTTTCTCTTGAAATTGTTAAGTAAGCAGGAAAGGTTTCAGAAAACATAGCAAGCTACAATCCACCTGATTATTCTGATGCTGATTAATTACTACAGCTGTATCACTCATTCCTCTGAACTTATCTAGCACTTAATGTCTATAACGTTCATTTGATATTTAATTCACACTCTACCAAATTAGTGGCAGTATTCTTCTTTATCTTTTTTTATTGAATCACCGTGAGATACAGTTACAAAGCTTTCATGATTGAGTTTCAGTAATACAAAGATAGAACACCCATCCCTCCTCCAGTGTACATTTTCCAACACCAGTGTCCCCGGTATCCCTCCCACCACGCCCAACCCACCTCAACTCCTGCCTTTATGGAAGACAATTTCCTTCTTGCTCTATCTCTTGAATTTTAGTCATTATGATTTGCAAAACAGTCCTTTATCTACTTTCAGCACCACATCTCTCTTCCTGGGCAATCCCTCCAACCATCACTGACTTAGTGATCCCTTCTCTATCCCAGAGGAATCGAACTCGGGTCGGCCATGTTGGCTGCGTGCAAGGCAGATGCCCTACCCACTGTGCTATCATAGCAATAGCACAGCGGTAGGGCATTCGCCTTACACGCGGCCAACATGGCCGACCCGAGTTCGATTCCTCCACCCCTCTAGGAGAGCCTGGCAAGCTACCGAGAGTATTTGATATGCCAAACACAGTAACAACAAAGTCTCCAATGGAGACGTTACTGGGCCCGCTCGAGCAAATCAATGATCAACGGGAGGGCCTTTACCTTTTACCTATCTCTATCCCAGCTGCTTTCTCCCCCCAACTCATTAGGCAGGCTTCCAACCATGGAGCAATCTTCCTGACCCTTGTCTCTACTGTCCTTGGGTTTTAGTCTCATATTGTTATTTAAAATTCCACAAATGAGTGTAGTCATTCTAAGTCTGTTCCTCTCTTTCTGACTCATTTCACTTAGCATGATACGCTCCACATCCATCCACTTATAAGCAAATTTCATGGCTTCATCTTTCTTAACATCTGCATTGTATTCCATTGTGTACATGTACCATAGTTTCTTTAACCAGTTTTGTGTTCTCAGGCACTCAGGTTGTTTCCATATCCTGGCTATTGTGAACAGTGCTGCAATGAACATGCAGGTGCAGATGTCATTTCTACTGTGCTTTTTTGCACCCCTGGGTTATATTCCCAGATGTGATATTGTTTGGTCATATTGGAATTGGAAGTTCAATTTCTATATTTTTGAGGAATGCCCATATTGCTTTGAAGAAAAGCTGGACCAGTCAGCATTCCCACCAACAATGAGAGTTCCTTTCTCCCGATATATGCGCCAGCAGTGGTCATTCTTGTTCTTTTTGATGTGTGCCTGTCTCTGTGGTGTAAAATGATATCTCGTTGCTTTGATTTGCATTTCCCTGATGATTAGGTATGTAAATTTTTTTCATTGCCTTTTGGCCATTTGTATTTCTTTTTTGAGAAAGTTTCTATTCATTTCCTGCCATTTTTTGATGGAGTTGGAGGGTTTTTTCTTGTAAAATTCCAATGTTTTATGTATTCTGGATATTAACCCCTCATCTGATGGGTATTGGGTAAATAATTTTTACCATTCAGTGGGCTCTCTCTGTATTTTAGTCACTGTTACATTTGAGGAGCAGAAGTTTCGTAGTTTAATGTAGTCCCATTTGTGTATGCTTGTTTCCACTTGCTTGGTCAGTGGTTTCATCCTTAAAGATGCCTTTAGCGCCAGTGCCATGGAAGATTCTGCATAAATTTTCCTCCATGTCCCTTATGGATTCAGATCTGATATTGAGGTCTTTAATCCATTTTGATCTCACTTTTGTGCCTGGCATTAGACAGAGGTCTGAGTTCATTCTTTTTACAAACAGCTGTCTAGTTTTCCCAGCACCACTTGTTGAGGGGTGGCAGTATTTCAAAGCACATTATTTTTTGTTCTAAGTTCTAAGCTATATTGAGGACCTATATGATATCTTCCAACACCCCTCGCAGTTTACAGATCACTTGGCAGAAACTCCACCCACATTGGTTACAATGTCGTTTAATGATAAAAAGTGAGTACAACTACTCAGTGGTGAGATTGATTCAGAGCTGGTTGTATGAAGTTCTCACAAACTTTAATGAATAGGTGAGGCTCAAATGACTATTCAAACTGGTAGCTGCTAGCCAAAGCTCAAAGATCATGAATGCAACTGATAAAATAGTTTATGTCATTCTATTTTAGCTAACTTAAAATTTAGTATTTACAAGTAATTAGTGGCTTATTATTACACTGTAAATATTAGAATGGGGATGGGGGTTGGAACTAGTCAGGTGCCATCTAGTACCATGAATAAGACTCTGCTTGCTCACTGAATAAAGAACAATTAACTTTCTTTTAGAAATCTGTGGGCTTTAGCAAGGTAGATAACACTGAAATTGCATTTTAAGCAACAAATGAAATCTCACCGGTGAAATACAATAAGGCATTCATGAATAAATCTCAGAGAAAAGATTTAAACCTACAATTACAATTATAATTCCAACACCCAATTACAGCATATATTACATGAGAAGGTGGTTGGTTTCCCACATTACCAAGCAACTCTGTGACATCAATTAAGTGTCCTACATTTCTGACACTATCTTCATGGAGAATGTCAGATTTCACAGGTTAAATTTTCAGTTCGAGAAAACATCTGCTTCCATTACAATTTAAGCACAAATCTCAAGTTCAGGTTTGAACCAGGGCCTCTGACCTTTCAACAATGGAGGCTCAAATAACAACTTCATAAGAGTTAATTTTCCTTTCAATAATAGTTTACAGAATTCAGAGAAACATTTATTAGATTATAAACTCATTATAGTTCAGCAACAACCGGATGGAAGAACTCCATAGTCTATGGGCACTGGTGGAGGGATGGGTACTCGATCATTGTATAACTGAAACCCAAGCATAAAAAATTGTAAGTCCACAAGTGTACCTCATAGTGTTTCACCAATAAAAATTAATAAAAAAAGAATATAGATATGTCCACTCCAATTGTACCATTTGGCCTAGATGTCTGTGTGGTTACTAAGGAAGAATCTCTCCCAAACCAGAACTTTATGGATGTTCATCACATCTAGGCATGACTGATTAAATAACTGACCCTGAGGGAATAAACTCAACCAACAGCCCTCACTCATCACTTGAAGTAGGAATGCGAGTAGAACTAAAATACCAGCCCTCTAATCACATGGTTGGTTCCACTGACAAGCAGCTCCATTAGTAGGTGACTCTTGAAGGTTACTGCATTAACATCAAAACACTTTGGACCCAGGTCACCAACCTTCTTTCTATAGAGTCAACTTATATTTACAAAACAAAATAGATCCTCCTAAACCATCCTGATGAAAGCCTTTGTCTACAAATTCAACTTTACTTACCTACTCAAATAAGCTAGGCACCAAAATGTAGAAACTTCAAGTCTCCCTTATCCTGCTCCCTTAATAATCAAAAGAATGCAACTAAAACCAATTTTTCTTTTTTTTTTTCCTCTGATCTTTATTAATTGCCCTTTTATTCAGCAGTTCTCAACAACAAGCAATCCTTTCAGGGAATTTATGATGTCAAAATTATTTTCATCATATCATTAGAATATTATGCCCGTTTTTACTCTTTCTCTCACAAATGTCTAGAAATGCTTCCTTGGAGCTGTGTGATATATGGTGATGCTATTGTTCTGATGGCTAGTGGATTCATGTTTACCTAGGATTTTCAGAATTTTTAAGGTTGTAGGTTTAGGATGCAAACAAGTAATATGTGTTGATTTTGTTCTTATGACTTCTACTGATATTTTGCTATCCTCACTCTTTATGATCAACATCTCCTCACTGCCCAATAAATTCTTATCTTGAAATCTCCAAACATTTGTCCTATCTATTTGGAAGAACAAGGAGAAACAAATATAATTATGTTTTTTATTTTTTAAATATTTAGAAATCTTTTTAACTTTAAAAATTTTATCAAAATATTATCTTGGAAATTAAAACAGCTTTATTAAGAGCACTGTAGCACTGTCCTCCCGTTTTTCATCAATTTGCTCGAGTGAGCACCAGTAACATCTCCATTGTGAGACTTGTTACTGATTTTGACACATCAAATACACCCAGGGGAGCTTGCCAAGCTCTGCCGTGTGAGCAGGATACTCTCGGTAGCTTGCTGGGCTCTCCAAGAGGGATGAAGGAATCGAACCCGGGTCAGCTGCATGCAAGGCAAATGCCCTATCCACTGTGTTGTGCTATATCTAAAATGTGGAAAACTAACATAGCCTCTTTTTTAATGGAGCCTTGGAACCATTACTAAGTAATTACTATAGAATTGTATAGTGCAAAGGACAACAACCTTTGCGCTTTGCCTGAACCAATTTGTTTTCAGAAGTTACCAAACAAACAATTATTTGAAAAGTCGGCCAGATCACAGAACCAATGGATTTTTTTGAGTAACCACTACATAGGCTCAAAAATAAATAAAACCTGATAAACATTAATAAACTTTTCTTTAACCACTTTCCTCATCTTCCTTTTTATCTCCCACTATAAAACCCTGAGTTTGTCCCTCCTTGAAGCATAGTTTATATTTTCTAAATCTTTGTACACTGGATTGAGATTCATTGATGCCAAATAAATACACTTTGCTTTTCTAATTGCCTCTTGAAATTGTAAGCTGACAAATAAGTAGTTTTTTTAAAAAAATATATTTTGTATTTTAGGGTGTATTGTTGGCTTCAAAGGGGAGATTAGAGGTTTACTTGTTGTTCTTTCTCTCCCTAAAAATCTTGACAAAGACAAATTTGGTGAGTTAGAGAGTTCTTTGACTCATAGAAAGGAATAAAGAATTTTTTTTTAAAAACTGGGTAATTGCAAGAAATCAAATGTAATAAAAAATCGGTTTTCTTCGGGTACAAAAATAAAAAAATACATGATAATATTTTGATAAAAATAAATTATTGTGTCCTGTGTAAGGAACATTTCTAAATAGCGTTTTGGTGTCAGTTAAGTGATGACATCATTTTGAGATGCAGTTTCTAAAGCACTGAGTAAAGAAACAAAAAATAGCACCCAAGCTCTTGCCTTCTTGCTTGCCTGCCCCAGTGGAAGCTACCTACACTTCACCTTCCAAGTGCTTAGGCTATCTGGAGTTTAATGTCCCACTGCCTTTGATGTCTGGTTAGAGGGGTCTCTTGCTACCCACACACCCTTCTGCTTTCAGGTCTGCATTCTGTCCCCTTGATAGTATCTCCCTTGATGTGAGCCCACATCCTGGCTGGCTACCAACTGCTACCTAGTTAGAGCTGGGGACCTACTCTACTACCACTGGTTGTGATGAGACCTCACAAGGCAGTAGCTACTGCCAAAAACCAGTAGTCATTATCACTAGACCTATTTTTTGAGCAGACACAGTTGACCACTGCTCAAAGTACCAGGAACTTGGAGCTCCACCCTTAGCACCCATGAAGAATTCAGATAGTTTAACAAATGAAGACAATGCCCAGGTAAGTCCTCAAGTAGATCAGAATTTAGGACATTCCCAAAAATGGCTTCAAAGTAACTATCCTCTTGGTGTTCGCTGAACTTAGGGAAATACTGCAAGGGAGATTCAATAAACTTGAAGAAATGTTTGCTAATTTGAAAAAATTAAAGAATTCATTCAAGCAGAAATGAGTTAAAGAACACAGTAGCAAACACTAATAACAAAGTGGAAGAAGTAAAAAAGTTAAATCAATGGCCTTGAATATAAGGTCGAAATCAACAAAGAAGAATTAATAGAAAAGAGATTTTTTAATGTAGAAAATTTTAATCACTTAATCACTTAACTTCCCGTTAGTTGTCGATTTGCTCGAGCGGGCGCCAGTAATGTCTCCATTTGTCCCTGTCGCGTGCTAGTGTAGCCCAATGGCATCTGTTCACTCTGGGAACATGAAGGGCCTCAAACCGATCGTTCATGATCTTGGTGAAGAAGTCTGACCATCTGGTAGGTGGGCGGCCACACGGTCTTTTGACATCCCGTGGAATCCAATCAGTAACAGCTCTAGTCCAACGGTCGTCTTTAAATCTCATTACGTGACCAGCCCATCTGATTTTCGACACCTTGGCAAATGAGACAGCGTCCCTGATCCTTGATCGTTGACGGATGTCAGAACTCCGGATTCGTTCTCTCATTTGAGTGAAACGTGATATTCCAAGCATAGCTCTTTCTATTCTTCTTTGGGAGACCTGAATAACGTTCTCATCTTGTTTGCGTAGGGCCCAGGTCTCTGAAGCATATGTTAATGCAGGAAGAACAGTGGAATCAAAGAGATGTGCCTGGAGCCGGAGGTTCTTCGTCCTCTTAGCTATTTCTTCGACGTTCTTGAAGGCGTTCCAAGCCGCTCTCTTCCTCCTGCGCAGCTCGGGTGCCAGGTCATTTGTCATGTTGACCTCTCGACCTAGGTACACATAGCTGTTGCATTCGGAGATGGTCGTTCCATTGAGAGCGAATGGGGCATCAGGAACAAGGCTGTTTCTCATAAACATTGTCTTCGTAAGATTCAGCTGTAGTCCTACCTTTCCACACTCACAGTCAAAGTCGGCCAGCATTTGTGCCGCTTGGCTGATGTTTGGTGTTATTAAAACAATGTCATCAGCAAAGCGGAGGTGGTGTAGTTGCTGACCATCTATCTTCACTCCCATTCCTTTCCATTCCAGTCGTCGCATGATGTTCTCGAGGGTGGCACTGAAGAGCTTCGGTGAAATAGTATCACCCTGCCGCACCCCTCTCTTGACATCAACGATCACTTCTTTGTAGAATGGTGAGATCCTGGTAGTGAATCGGCAATACAGCTCACGGAGGATCCTGATGTATTGGGCTTGAATGCCCTGATTGGCTAGGGCTTCAATGACCGCTTCCATCTCAACAGAATCAAAGGCCTTCTTTAAATCAATGAACGTTAAACAGAGCGGCATCTTGAACTAGAAAATTTTAATATGTTTAAAATTCAATGGCAATGGGAACAACCTCTGAATTATAATAATTCCTTTTTTTAAAAAAAGCAATCCCTTTTTTAAAAAATTACTTTTTTAGAAAAGACAATAGGGACAAAAGAAGAATGGCTGATGATAATAGTTGAGAATTTCTCCACTTTGAGAAAGAATATTTGCTCACTGATACTGAAGGTCTAAAGAGTGTCAAACAAAATAGACTTACACCAAAAAAATCAAGAAATTGTGACCAAAATGGCAAGAACCAAAGAGACAATTATACTACTTAAAGTGGGAAGAAAGAAGCAAAATCTCAATTAGTACGGAAATAATGTAAATTCACACTGTAGCACTGTCCTCCCATTGTTCATCGATTTGCTCGAGCGGGCCCAGTAACATCTCCATTTTGAGACTTCTTGTTACTGTGTTTTGCATATTGAATACATCATGGGTAGGTTGCCAGGCTTTGCCATGCAGGCGAGATACTCTCGGTAGCTTGCTGGGCTCTCCAAGAGGGGTGAAGGAATAGAACCCGGCTCAGCCGGGCTGGAAAACACCCTACCGCTGTGCTATCACATTTCTCAAATGAAACTCTACAAGTAAGAAGGGAATGAAATAATATATTCAAAGTACTTAATGAAAAGACTTCAACCAAGAGTTCTTTAACTTGCAAAGCTTTTATTAATATTTGAGGGAGGTATAAATATTCACAGAATACCAGACTAAAGCTTTTTTCTATCCAAAACAGCTCTGTGAGGAAAATAGAATGGCCTCCTATAATAAATAAGTATGTATGGATGTATGTTTGTATGTAAATATATATATACATATATAGGATATTAAAAAAAACTACATCCATGAAAAATCACAACAAATTTCTTTATAATAATCTTAATGTAATAATTTCAATGTCCACTGATTTAACTTTCCAATTTATATCCACAGACTGCCTGGATAGATCAGCAAGTAATTTTCAAATTTCTGCTGCTTATAGGAAATGCTTCTGAATTTATATGATAAACACAGGTTCAGAGTGAAAGTATGGCAAGAGGTGTGTGGTGGGGGGAGGGGGAACAAAATCATACAAGATAATTGTGGGTTGAAAAAAGTCATGAACAGCCATACTTGCTTCAGACCAAATTGCATTCAAGCTGAAGAAATTAATTGAGACAGGAATAAATATTACATGCTGGTTAAAAGATGAATAGATCAAGAAGATTGAGCTCTTATCAACAAATATGCATCAGATGAAGGGGCAACAAAGCTTATAAAGAAATCTCTAACAGACCTGAGGAGCTTCACGGGTGGCAGTATAAAATGTGTGGAAGACTTCAACACTTCACTTTTGTAGTTAGACCAATCAACCAAATAAGGCATCAATAAGGAAACAGTAGCCCAAAATTATGAATTGAAGAACCTGGAATTTATGATCATGTGTTGGACCCTCCACCCTAAAAGTAAATAAATAAACAAATAAGCCAATTACACCTTCTTCTCCAGTGCACCATAGAAATCATATCAAGTATCTTAGACCACAGTGCAATTAAGATAGAATTTTACCATCAAAGGAAAATGGGGGCAGGGGACGTAACATTTGGCAACTGAGCAGTATGCCATTAAAAAATTATTGCAACCAAGAGAAAAATTAAAGAAATTAAAATATCCGTGGACCCAGAGAAATAATACAGTGTCAATAGGGAGAATGGCTTTCCACATGGCTGACCCAGGTCCTTGGCATCTCATGTTTCCCTGGTCAACATCAAGAGTGATTCCTGCTTTTTCCCCCTGGACAGCAAAGATGGCAGTCGCCTCAGAGCTCTTTGGAAAGACAGGTATGAGCCGATGGTGATGGAGCAACTGAAACCTCATGGGAAGGGGGGGCGTTCCCGGCTCGTCATTCACTGCCTACCAAGGTCACGTGTTGCCCCCCACAAGTGGCTCTCTGGCACAGCCATGGCTCCAGAAGCACAAGGACTTAATGCAGAGCCTGGCAAATTGCAGCAGAAAAGTGAATGGACTATGCGTTAATCCACAGCTCCATGCCTCCAGAGCCACAGAAACCAATCTCATAATTTTCTTGCTCTCGGCAGAAATACTTCCAGGCTTAATTAATAAAATATCAGAAATCCAAAATCGTGCGGCCACGACATCATTTGGTTCTTGTAACCAGCTGTAGAAAACAAATTATTTCACAATGCCTTTTCAGCAGGTCTGATTTTGGGGTGTAAATTCTAAACAATAATGGTGCATATTTTGTTGAAACAATCAATCTAATCAAAGTAGATAGAGTGCTAACTAGAATTTATCTGCCTCACAGGCATTGGGAGAGGTGGGAGGGAGGTATATTGGGGTTCTTGGTGGTGAAAAATAAGTACTGGTGAAGGGAAATGTGTTTGATCATTGCATGACCAGGACTTAAAACTGAAAGCTTTGTAGCTTTTCCCACAGTGATTCAATAAATAAATAAATAAATAAATGAGTGATTCCTGAGCACAGATCCATGAGCACTGCTAACTATATTCCAAAAAACAAGCACATAATAAAAAGAAATTAAGTTATCTATCAAAAAGAATGAAGATACAAAATATCAGAATCTATGGTTCACAGCAAAAGCAATACTAAGGGAGAAATTTATAGCAATAGAGACATACCAAGAAGGCAATAAAAATAAATCAAAGGGATCCAAACTGGAAAAAAATCAAACTATCACTATTTGCAGATGACGTAATAATATATACAAATAGCCTCAAGACCCTACTAAAATACTTATAGAAAAAATAAAGCATATAGCAAAGTAGCAGACTACAAATCAAAACACAAAAACATGTTGCATTTCTATATGCAAATAATAAAATATACTAGAAAAAATGAAAAGTCTATTTCATTTAAAATTGTGTCCAAATACTGGGATTATTGGTGGTGGAGAATGGGCACTGGTGGAGGGATGGGTAGTCAATCATTGTGTGACTGGGACGCAAGCACAGAAGTTTATAACTCTATAATTGTACCTCACGGTGATCCACTAATAATAAAATTTTTTTAAAAAACTTGATAAAAAAGGAACTATTTATACCAATATAAAAACAAAATGTTATTCATTTGTAAAATGGAAAAGTATTCAGTAATAAAATGAATGAAATACTCTACATACTGAAACATGAAAGATCTGTGGAAACATTATATTAAGTAAAAGCTTATGACTATATAAAAAATTGTGTCCAAAATGATCAAATATCTATAAAAGATGTGAAAGACCTATAAATTAAAAATTCTAAGTCCCTACTCAAAGAAATCAAAGAGGACACTAACAAATGAAAAAATATTCGGTGTTCATGATATGAAGAATTAGCATTGTCAAAATGATCATTCTACACAAAGCACTATACAGAGTCAATTCAATTATCATCAAGTCTTCAGGATTTAGAAAATACTCCACCAAAATTTAAATGGATTCATCAAGTAACCATCACCAAGTAAAGAATATTCTGAGAAAAATATAAATTGAGAAGCACATTTTCTGACTTTCAATTACAAAATAAAGCTATAGAAATTAAAACCATGTAGTGCTGAACTAATGATAGACTGTCACAATAGAAGACCCAGAGGTAAAATTTCAAATTTATAGATAGTCAATCTATAATCAATGCGATTAGTACATGAAGTGGAACAAGAAAAACCTCTTTAAAAAATGGTGTTTTAAAAACTGGATAGTGGCATGCAAAGGAAAAGAGGAAGGAAGGAAGGAAGGAAGGAAGGAAGGAAGGAAGGAAGGAAGGAAGGAAGGAAGGAAGGAGGGAGGGAGGAAGGGAGGGAGGAAAGGAAGGAAGGAAGGAAGGAAGGAAGGAAGGAAGGAAGGAAGGAAGGAAGGAAGGAAGGAGGGAGGGAGGGAGGGAGGAAGGAAGGAAGGAAGGAGAAAAAGAAAGTGGGGTAGAAAGAAAGGAAAAAGGAAAAACTGAAAGAAATAAATTAGACCTATTATGACATTCACAAAAGTTAATTCAAATGCATTAAATATTTTGAGATCAAACTAGAGTCCATAAAATACATAAAATACATAGTAAAAATCATAAACAGAACATTCCAAAATATGAACTTCAAAGGTATTTTCAATTATTTTATGCCATTAACAGAAATAACAAAAGCAAATATAGATAAATGAGAATGCATCAAGTTAAAATAATTTTTATGTTAAAATAAACGATTAAAATAAAAAGATATATCTTGCCACACCCCCAGGGAAGGAACACTGTGGCTTAGCCTGGTTCCCTGTGCTGGCCACACCATCTCCACACCCCTGACAAGGGTTATTAGACCCATTCAAGGACATCACTGATGGGAGCAACTGCACCCATTCCCCCAGTAAATAAATAAATAAGTAAATAAATTTAAAAATCATCTTTGGAGCTTCCCAGAATTTAGTGGCAGCACAATATATCCTTTGTTCATATCTCATGGGAATACACGTTGGCCTCATGCTTGGAACTCGCTCTGCCATGGCTTCACCGCCTCTACCCACATTGTGCTCATTTTAACTTAATCCTAGCTCCAATCTCCTATTCTCACAAAATCTTGCAGAAGTAGTCAAAGGAGTAAGAAAGTGTAGAACCCTAAATTAAAGTCAGAGGAGATGTAGGGCCAATGGCAATAAAAACCTCTCTGAAGCCCTCACACAAAACTAAAAACTTAATACCAAAGTTGATTAGGATAGCTTCACATCACAAAGAACAAAGCAACCAGTGTTGCTATGGGTGTGAGAGAAAGGGAACCCTCATTGACTGCTTGGCGGGAATGATAACTGGTCAACCATTTTTGGAAAACAATACGGACGCTTCTGAAAAAAAACTAGCAATTTATGTTGAATATGATCCAAAGAATCCATCCATTGACTCATCCCACCAGTTGTCTATGGAAGTGACTTGGGGCTCCCTGAGTACTATTTGAAAGGCTCCACAAGTTAATTGATTAGAGACTTTCATGGTAATGGCAGAAAATATGCTGGCAAGGAAAGCACTCTACAAAAGTACAACCATAAGTCAACTACATATGCCAGGAATAGCCTTACCCAGTCACAGCCTAGACTCCCTGATAGACACACGTATCTAGTTATCTGAAGGCACATAATGGAGAGCTGGAAGAGAATCAGAGGGGAAGGATAATCAACAAAGTGATCTGAGGCAGTGCAGTACATACCAGCCACCACTACTATGGGCAGACCTGACCTGACAGGAATAGGGCCAAGAATGTAGAAATAAATGTCCAACTTTCAGTCAGAAGTGACAAACTGTGCTGCTGGCAATGTGAGCTCTGGGCGGGGACATAGTAGTATTTGCAGTTAGCAGCAGTTCAATCTGTCAAGATGCTGAGTCCCCTTTACTCATCTGGAAATAGTGCAGCATTTAACTGCAGACAGACACAGAAACTGTTGGACAGAAATAGGAACTGGGAAATTGGCAACACCCATATGAAGCAAAGTGGCAGTATAGAGCACTCCCTTTGGGTTGCTTTTCTCCCTATTCCCACTATGATCAATCAAATTAAGTTTTCAGTCTCTTGATGGCCTCCCCCCGACTCTGCATAGTCCAGAAACAAGAGAATTCCAACATGAAAGTTACAGCCCCACCCTAAAGGAAACAAAAGAAGCTATTCCAGATGCATACCCAGAGGAATTCTGCAGGTAACCACTGTAAAAATAATATGGAATTTCACAAAGAAAAGACAAGTCTCAGGGCAAACTTAAAGACAGAACTAAGGGAGGTAACAGACAGAATGGAAAGAACTATTAATATAAATATTTAACAAATGGAGGTAACAGAATGGAAATATCCACTAGCATAATATAAAACTTGAAGAATCTCAACTAAACACAGAGAAGCAAGTCCCTGTACCAAAAATCAAGCTACAAGAGCTCAGAGAGAACTTAAAGGGACTAAAGATATTTTAAAAGTCCAAGCAGAGATGTTGAGTAGGAACGGCACATTGAATAAAACTCAATCTAAGAGACTATGGTGTGTGTGTGTGTGTGTGTGTGTGTGTGTGTGTGTATGTGTGTTTGTACACAATGAATGGAATACTACTTAGCTATGAGGAAAAATGAAATCTTGCAGCTGGCTGCAAATTAGACAGACTTGGAGGATATCATGTTAAATGAAGTGAGTCAGAAAGAAAAAGGACAACCACATTTTGCTAATATGTGGAGTAGAAAGAAACTAAGTAAGGGAATAGACAACCCTCAGTATAAACAGTCCCCAAGAGATTGTTAACAGAACAGTGAGTTAAGGCTCCAAAATGTCTGCATCAGTATTGGAGCTGAAGGTTTGGGAACTGAAGAACCTTGGGACACTCTGGTCATTGCAAGTATAAGACAATAATAATGAAACTGTTGCAACCATGTTGCCTACATAAAAATAGCTAGAATAAATAAATAAAATTCATTTCAAAATATTCAATTTAACATGGAAAGCATAACAAATACACTGAGTCTCACAGAGGAAAACACAGCAATTTAAGATGAAATCACATCAATGTCACAAATGGAAAAGGATAAAGAAACAAGACTTAGAAAATATGAATAAATTCTGTGAGAATAATTAGACTTCATTAGAAGAGTAAATTTCAGAGTTATGGGAGTGCTACAAGGAAAAGAGAGAACATGAAAGAGATCATATCCAAAGAAATATGACTACCTAAAACCAGAGGAAAGAAATAGTTTAAGAAAAATTAAAATACAAAGAGATTTCTCTAAAACTTTCTTCATGCTTCTCAACAAAGACCCCACAGGAAAAAGAATGCTAAGATATATTCACATTACTAAATTTCAGATTTTAGCCAAAATACTTAATCGAGCAAAAATATCATTCAAATATGATGTAGAAAGTAAAGCTTAAACAGCTCACACAAAAACAGATTTTATCACCACCAGGGCTCTCTTAAGGAAAAAAATCGTTGAAAGTGTTCTTTTTACAATAAAGAGGAAAAAAATCATAAAACTGGATCGAGAGTTATATAAAGAGTTATATAACTCTTTAGTGACAGAAACAAAAACAACAGTGATATGGGACAAGAACAAGTTGTCAAACCAACATAGTCAAATGGTGAAAAGTAAATGCCAACAGAAACAGAAAGAACTTTTTCGATAAAGAAAATATGATACAAGTCCCATGGTAATCATGAACCAAAAAGCTAGACGAAGGATATTTATAAAATAAAATAAAGAATTTGAGAGAATCACCAAGGTTAATATAACTGTATGAAAAGACAAAAACAAATGGGAAGGAATGTAAAAAAATTTTAAAAAGCAAACAAAATATAGACTGGCAATAATTAATCCCCATATATTAATAATCATCATCCTCAATATGAATAATTTGAACTCACAAATCAAAAGACATAGAGTGAGTGGCTGATATTAAAAGTATATCTATAATATGCATACAAGAGTTTTGCATTAGCTTTAAAAGCGAGCATACTCTCACAGTGAAAGGCTGGAGCATGGTTTTCCAAGGTAATGATGCAGAGTAAAGGGCAAGAACTGCTTACTTCATAAATGATAAAATACTGTCAACTAAAAGAGGTAATGAACAATAAAATGCAAGGATTAATAGAAAACATCAATAGATGTACACCAGGCGATACCATAAGAAGACAAAACAATTAATAGATTTTTTTCCTTCATTGAAACACCATGGTTTACAAAGTTATTCATGATGCATTTGTTATAGGCATTCAACATTCCAAAACCAATCCCACCACCACGGTCACCTTCCCTCCACCACTGTTTCCATTGTTCCAACCACCCCTCAAGCCTGCCTCTGCAGCAGGCCCAAAATCCATGGTTACCACAAAATGGCTAATGAATAATAAAAAAAAATACTTTAGTAAAAGAAAATTTGTGAAAACCATTGTCTGAGGGGTTACTAAGATGTTGTTACTAGTTGAGCCTTTTGTGTTAATGTTTGCTTGTTTGTTTATTTTTGGTCTAGCTTAGTTGGCGTCTATGTTACATTTCCATCTAATGGGTGTGCTTCTCCTGGGATGTCAATATTGCAGAGTTTGGAACTCTGTCTAGAAAAATCAAGAATATTTAACTGGGCAGTGAGTTTACATGGTGGTGATGATGAAACATGGGTGTGGATGCTGGGGCTTCTAGAAATATCAGAAAACGGGGTAAGGTCACCACCCAGACTCCAAGAAGGTTCAGAGTTTTGAGCAAAAAAAAAAAAAAAAGTGGTAGAGTCTGGCCATAGGCATGGCAGTAGCTGTGGGGTTGTGAGTGTGGCTCCCAGGGTGGTGGAGCAGGAACTTGGCCCAACTCCTTCCTGAGATGGCCCCAGGTGGTCACAGCTAGGTACCCGTGAGACTGAGAAATTTTTGCAGCTAGTTGATCTCTTTTCAGATTTAATTATGAGTCTCTGGAGCAAAGTCAGTATACTTTCAGAAACCCCACACATGTTCCACCTCCACCACAATGTAAGTTCAGCTACCGGTCCTGCTTCAGAGACTCATAATTAATAGATCTTAAGAGAGAGATTGACAGAAATGCAACACTTGAAGATCTTCACACAGCACTCGCAACAATGGACAAACCATTCAGACAAAAAGTATACAAGAAAATAATGGCATTAAATGAAGTAATCAATGAGATAGTTAATAAATATATACAGAAATTTTCATCCCAAAAGAAATGAATAAATTCTCAAGTGCAAATGGAAATTCTCAAGGATTGGTCATTGAGACATGAAGTATTAATGAATACATGAAGTTTGAAATCAGAACTAGCACCTTTTATGTCAATAATGGAATGAAACTGGAAACAAACCACAAAAAGAAAATAGACAAAACCCATACTTTCAGAGACTAAACAACCTGTTTTGAATAACTCTTGTGACAATAAAAAGAAACTAAAGATGAAATAAACTAAAAGTGGAAACTAGGGATGAAATTTCATGGAGAACAGCAAAAAAGTAAAAGAGATGAGTTATCAGACCCTTTGGTACTCAAGCAAAAGCAGTATGAAGAGGAAGTTTATCACTATATAGACTCACATCAATAAATAAGTAAAGTTTAAACTAATTTAGCCCTATGCCTGAAGGAATTATAGAATGAAAGGGAGAGGGACAGAACAAGGTGAGACATCAATTAAATAAAAATTGGAGAAAAATATGAATGAAATAGAAACTCAATAGAAGATACCAAAGATTGATAAAACCAAAAGCGAGTTCTTTGAATGTATTAATAAAATTGTTTTAATACTTGCAAAGTATTTCACAAAATGAAAACTCTGGTGAAAACAATCAGAACTATATGAGGAAAAGTTACAATCTATACTACAAAAATACATGTTATCAAGAGACTTCTATAAGCATACACACATGTAAATACATTTAAAAATGAACACATTTTTAAAATCATACAACCTTCCAAGACTTAATCAAAAAATAACAGAAAACTTGAACAGACCAACCACAAGTACAGAAATTGAAACAGAAGTCAGAGAATTATGAGAACTATATACAGCGAAAAAAACTTAACTGCTTTATCACTAGACAAGGTGATTTTGTCGGTGAATTTATAAAGCCATCATTGAATTTATATAACCAACCAAAAACCCATCCTGCTTAAAGTTTTCAAAGCAAAGATGGCGGAACACTTCGAGACACATTCTATGAAGTATTACTATCATTTCCAAGCCATAAATAAACAACACAACTCAAAACACTATGGACAAAACCAGATGTAAAAACTTCAACAAAATTTTGGCAACCTTAATCTAAAAACATATAATTCATTATGACCAAGTGATATTTATCTCAGGGAAGCAGGATGACTCAACAAAAATAAATGAATTAAAGTAGTAGACTAAATTCACAAAAATATTAAAAAAATAAATCACAAGATCATAGCCACAGTTGCTGAAAAAAGGCTTTAACAAGACCCATTTAAGATAAAAATGCTCAATAAATCCAGAATAGAAGGAATATTCCTTAACATAATAAGGCCATTGAGACAAAGCAACAGCAAATAACATTACTCAATGGTAAAACAGTAAAAAGTTTTTCTCTTAAGATCTAGACCAGGGGCTGGAGTGATAGCACAGTGGGTAGGGCCTTGCACGTCGCCGACCCGGGTTCAATTCCCAGCATCCCCTATTGTCCCCCAAGCACCGCCAGGAGTAATTCCTGAGTGCAGAGCCAGGAGTAAATCCTGTGCATTGCTGGGCATGACCCAAAAAGCAAAAAACAAAAAATAAGAAAAAGATCTAGACCAAATTAGGATTCCCATTCTCCCCAGTGCTCTTTAACTCTGTTTTGATTTGTTCAATATTGTCCTTTTCAGAAAAATTAAACCAGAAAAATATGTAAAAGGAATTCCAATTAGAAAATAAGAAGCAAAACTATTCCTATTTAGAGGCGATGTGACACATATATCACACATATTACATTAATTATATTAATTATATGTAATATATATAATGGACTGGAGAGATAGCACAGCAGGTAGGGCATTTGCCTTGAATGCAGTTGACCTGGACTACCTGAGTTCAATTCCTCTGTCTTTGATTCCTCTGCCCCTTTCGGAGAGCCCAGCAAGCTACTGAGAGTATCTCGCCCTCATGGCAAAGTCTGGCATGCTACCCATGACATATTCGATATGCCAAACACAGTAACAACAAGTCTCACAATGTTACTGGGCCTGCTTGAGCAAATAGATGAACAACGGGAGGACAGTGACAGTGACAATATATACAATATTTACATATAATATATATAATAATTGGGCTGGAGAGATAGCACAGTGTTAGGGCATTTGCCTTGCACGCAGCCAACATGGCAGACCCAAATTCGATTCCTCTGCCCCTCTTGGAGAGCCCGGCAAGCTACCGAGAGTATCTCGCCCGCATGGCAGAGCCTGGCAAGCTACCCATGATGTATTCGATATGCCAAACACAGTAACAACAATGTCTCCAAAGGAGACGTTACTGGACCCACTCAAGCAAATTGATGAACAACGGGAGGACAGTGACAGTGATATAATAATTATATGTAATATATAAATATACATATTTATACATATAAATCCCTGAAACCAACAAAAACTAATAAAAATAGTAAATGAATTCAGTAATGAGTTCAGTGGCAGAATACAAAATCAATACATAAAACATTATTTCATTTTTCTATATGCAAACAATGAGCTGGGAGAAAGAACACTGTCACACTGTCCTCCCGTTGTTCATCGATTTGCTCGAGCGGGCCCAGTAACGTCTCCATTATGAGACTTCTTGTTACTGTGTTTGGCATATTGAATACTCTCGGTAGCTTGCGAGGCTCTCCGAGAGTGGTGGAGGAAACGAACCCGGCTCGGCAGGGCTGGCTGCACGCAAGGCAAACGCCCTATCGCTGTGCTATCACTCCAGCCCAAATTAAGAAAACCATCCCACAGTCAATTGCATCAGAAAATATGAAAAATATCTAGGAGTAAAACTAACAAAGGAGATGGAAAAACCTATACATTTAAACCTATAAGATACTACTAAAAGTAATAGAAGACACAGAGTAATAAAGAGATATACCATGTTTATGAGTTGGAATAATAAACTTGATTTAAATGTGATCTTAATCAACTTGCAATCAAAATAATCCTTATCAAAATAACAATTGCTTTTGTCAAAGTAATGTTACAAACAATTCTCACATTTGTATGAAATTACAAAAGGTCCTGAATAGCCAAAGTGATTCTAAAAAAAAAGAAATAAAAATAAAGATGTGATACATTCATAGACTTAAAGTAATAATAATTAAAACAATATGATTAGGAATAAAATGAGTCACGCAAACCAGTGGAACAATATTGAGAACCCAGAAACAAATCCAAAGATGTATGGTCATCTTATCTACAACAAAGGAGAAAAGACAGTGGGGGGGGGGGGGGACTTCTTCAATAAATGGTACTGGAAAAAGTCAATTCAAAGTTAACCAAAGACCTTGAGGTTGAGCCAGAATCCATAAAACACACTGAGGAAAATATAGACAGAACACTCTAAGATTTGGGCTTCAAAGGTGTTTTTAACTATATGATTCCATTGCCCAAAGGCAACATAAAAAATATTTTTTAATAGGATTACATTAAATTAAAGGATCGCTGCATGGCAAAGAAACTGGGCTAAATTCAAAAGACACCCAAATGAATGGAGAGAATATTTGTATTCATGGGGCTAAAGAAATAGTAGAGTGTTTAGGGCCACTGCTTTGCCAGCAGCTGACCCGAGTTTTTTGCCTGCATCCTGAGTCCTCCAGGAGTGATCCCTGGGAACAAGGTCAGAAGGAAGTCCTGAGCACTGCTGGGTTTGGCCCCCAAACACGCAAAAAGTTACTATCTGTGACGTATAAAGCACTAATAAGGTCAACAACAAAATATTTAAAAACCCTATCAAAAAATGTGAGAGCTGGAGCGATAGCACAGCGGGTAGGGCGTTCGCCTTACAAGCGGCCAACATGGCCGACCCGAGTTCGATTCCTCCGCCCCTCTCGGAGAGCCCGGCAAGCTACCGAGAGTATTCGATATGCCAGACACAGTAACAACAAAGTCTCCAATGGAGACGTTACTGGGCCCGCTCGAGCAAATCGACGATCAACGGGAGGGCCTTTACCTTTACCTTTATCAAAAAATGTAGAGATAATATAAGTAGACATTTCTCTGAAGACAAATGGCCAACAAACACGTGAAAAAATGTCATTTATTGTCAAATAAATACAAATCAAGACAGCAATGAAATAACATCTCACACCAGTAAGAATGGCACATATTAATAAAACTGAAAACAGTCTGTGTAAGTGATGTTTCATGAACATTATTTTCCCAGTCCATCACCAACCAATACCAGTTTGTACCAGATTTGGGATTCTCCTTGGGCAAACATGTCCATGGTGCATCCAAAAGCAGCTTTAGGGTCATCAGTCTAAGCCCAGATTAAATACTGAGGATACAAGATACTGTATGAGGAAGATGACCATTACTTCCCTGAGAATTGGATGAATAGTACCCTATAGCCCCTGTACTTCTCATCTAATTGCATGACCTTTAATAAATCACTTCACATCTGGAGAGGGTGGGGGGCGAAATCCCTTTATATTTTAAAGTTCTTTGATATTTTTAACATGGATGTGAAGGATTACATAAACTATAAAGTCACGTCAGCTTGAATGCTCTACAATGTTTTTGTCTTGCTCTTAAACTTACCCTAAGTTTAAACATGAAAGACTTGCCTCCTGCATCCTTCCTGCAGAATTACACAGTACGGTACCTTGAACAGAGAGTATTACATCTGTTTATCAGTAGTTACCTCTCTCTACTAAGCCATAAGCTCCTTGAAAGCAAAGACTTTGATTTATTCCCTTGCTTCCAGCACATTTCCAGGCAAAGCTTATGAGCTCAATCAATGACTGTTGAGAAGAGAAAGTATAAAGTGCTACACAAGTATATTATTTTTACCTTTTTCACCCGAAATAGTCATAGACTACCCTTGCCAAGGCCTTTCATAGATAGTGTGGGAAACTCCAGAACTGAAAATCCGGCCCTTGCAAAACCTGTTTTGTTGTTTTCTCTTTTAAAAGAACATATTCCCTTTATTTCTTTTAAGCCAACAATGAAATAAAAGCTCTTTCTCAAGTCCCCAAATGAGAATTCAGTGTAGAGAGAACCAAATTAATTTGGGGTGTAATAAAATCAAACCACCAAGCCAATGTTACATCAGAGATGGAGAGGTGGGATATATCTTATAATCAGCCACCCTACACCCAGTGCTGCCTTGACCACACCTATCACTGCTTTCTGGCCCAGAGTTCTCATGAGGCTTTTGTGGCTCAGAATACACCGTAAGTAATTGTTAGAGAAAGCTGTTCTTCAGGTGAATTGCATTTGAGTTTACGCAAAGCTGGATGCTTTGGGCGCTGGTCCAAGCAAGGCTGAGCTGAAAGCTATCAACCTCCCTTGGTTCACCTATCATCAATCAGCCTCTGCTGTGCAGCTGGTTTTAAACAATCCAGGGAATTTGTACAAGGTCATTTCCCAAGAAAAAGAAAAATCACCAGGTGACTGACCAGCAATGAACAGGAGCCATAATTAACAATAGCAGAGTCTTCAAGCATGAAGGTCTGGATTGAGTTCAGGTAATCACCCAAAAGTTGAAAGACATTCTCAAAATCTTGTGGGGTTCCAAATTTAGATCACCATTTAGCTGAGAGTAAGTAGAATGATGCTTCCTTGGAAAGAAGCCATAGTTCCCATTCCATATTAAACCCCATAGACAGACAAAAGATAAAGGATAAATCTAGTATGTAGGATTCAGTGTATGAATGAAACGAAGATTTGGAATGAGAGAATTGATGGATGAATGAGAATGAAGACAAGCAGATAAATACAACACTAAAGGTGATCTAGATCTGTGTGAAAAGGAACAGATCACTGTTCTTTTGGGGTTCACTGCTGTCTTATGACAATGAGACAAACCTAGTTTATGTCAGAAAAATCTATTTGGGTCATGAACCTTTCTTATAGGAATGAGAGAGAGAGGAGAGAGAGGATAAGGCACTGCCTTCCCATCTCCCACTGACCCTCTACTCCTCATCAGAGTTGAGTCAGTTCCAGCAGAGACAATATCCTTCCTAATCCTAATGTTGATGCAGTTATCCAAGAGTAATAAAGTTACTCACCATGTAGAGAATGCACCTGGGCAATCCAATATGGGAAAAACATTTACTTATAGCAACCCATTTTCAAATCAAATAAATATAAGTCACAGTCATAGTCCTCCCATTGTTCATCGATTTGCTCGAGCAGGCCCAGTAACGTCTCCATCGTGAAACTTGATGTTACTGTGTCTGGCATATCGAATACGTCACAGGGAGTTTGCCAGGCTTTGCCATGCGGGCTCAATACTCTCGGTAGCTTGCCGGGCTCTCCTAGAGGGGTGGAGGAATTGAACTCGGGTCGGCCATGTTGGCTGTGTGCAAGGCAAATGCCCTACCGCTGTGCTGTCGCTCAAATCAGTCATATAATAATGTATGTTATTTCTGAACCAGACCTCTCTAGAAAGCAGAGATGGTGTCTATGTGTTGTTTGGCTGCTTTTGTTTTGGTGTATTTCTCATTTAAAATACCCCCAAAAGCCCATTAAAAAAACATGTGCCTTGAGAAGGATCACACAGCTAGTTAGCAGTGAATGGGACCAAGATAGATCCATTCCTTTTAACCATCACATTATATATACATATATTATATATATATGTATATATATATATATGGCATCCAGTGTTCAATGGGGTCCACAGAAGATACAATTAGGCTTTTCTGACTTGGAAGTTGTGTATAGGAAAGTTAAAAACAAACTGGTATGCATTTAGTTTATTTGTCTCTTGCTTTCTAATACTACGAAATGTAGGTACTTATCAAGCGATTACCTCAGGACTCATAAAATAAAACATTTCAAGCACAAGAGAACAGATTCAGTTTCAGAATCAGCTAGTGTCTGATGAGTGTCAGCTATACAGGCATTCATGCGTTTCTGTTGTTTTTCTTGTTGTTGTTGTTATTTGATCCTTGCAAATGACCTTGAAAATAGTATCATTTCCCCCATTTTACCAAGAAAGAACTGAGATACAAAGTGGTGAGAAAATGTATACAAGACAGTACAGTCATCAACTGCCAAAAAAATGTCAAATATAAGGTTCAGATGAATGTAAATAGTCTCTAAAACGTCAGAAGGTGAAATGATACCTACGTCAGGGGGATCAGCAGATTTGTACTGTATTCAACGATTTGAAGAAAACATGGGATAGAGATTATACATGGCATTCTGTGGAGAGAGCACACGAGGGTTGCATTGGAGCATTTGTATTTAAATTTTCAAATAAGGATACGGTACACAGTGATACAGAACAAAGTAAGTCGGGATTCCAGACTATTTCACAACAGTCCATGACTAAGGAGGAAGATACCTGTACTGAGGGAACATATGGGTAGGACAACAACCCATAAGTCCTGGCAGGGATTAAGAGGATGTTTGGGCATCTTTTGAGTAAAATGTGACCATGGTAGTAGTGCTTTGTGAAACAGTGTGTGACTGAGGAGAGAAATGCCACATGGCTTGTGAAACTGTATAGACAATGGGAGCTAAAACTCGTGGTCAGGTTCCAATCTTGGCTCTCCCACTGACCATGAAGGAAATGAGAATGAGTTGTCTATGTCCTTCATCTTTAGATTCATTGTGTCAGGAACTCACAGGCATTGTGGAAACAGGGGAGGGCATTGATCTTTCATGAGTGGGATATGTAACAATCTTCCTGCCAGCCAATGGCAAAGGAATGTCCTCCTAGAGCATAATTCCACTTTCTGCTTCTGTAACTGCTCTATTTGAAGGTATATAAGAAATTCCCTGTCTTAAATCTAGGTTCAAACTCTGATAATAATCCTCCAAGTCCATATTGACCTGCCTAATAAAACTTCTTCTTCATCTCAGTATCAAGTAGGAGCATCCTGCAACATCATAATCTGAAACCAAGAAATAATAGTCATGGTAAAAATTGAACGAGACTGTGTACAGTTCTTGACACTTAAGCACTTCAGTTAGAGTAGGAGATACTACTGTCACCAGCCTCTGGGTGGCATATAAGAGGATTTAACAATAATTTAAACTTCAGTTCAATACTTTCCTAGATCTTAAACTTGCAGTTCCTCAGAATATACCAAAGTGTAAATAAGTTAAAAGCTTCCATTTTAAATAGGATGATTAGTTTGGGAAAGGTAAACTCAAAGATTCAAAGGCAATATGAAGGTGAAAGTTATGCCATTATTGGTGTAAGTTTACCAAGTAAATAGAATAAGTCCAATAGGCCCACTACACTGTCAAGGAATAAGAAACCAATGCTGTATAAAAAAATAATAAATAAGAGGCAGGGAAAAGAGGGGAGGAAATGAGGATGAGTAATGACCATTAAGGGATCAAAAAATCTCTTTGAAACCTTGATCAAACTTTTGATAACATAGTAAGGGCAACGGGAGCACAGCCACTGGAGTTTGAAACAAGAGTCTGGCACCTACACATTTTTAATTATTCACTCTGGAAAACTAAGCATATAATGGAGTATAAGCAAAATGTAAATAGAGATGTCAGGTAGGAGTCTCCTGAGTCTTAGGGCAGAGATGGTATGGTTTGGATCAAGGGATAGCCATGAAAAAAAGGTGTATTCAGATTTGGAATAACTTTCAATGGAGAACCAATATAATTTGTTGCTGGGGCAAATATGAACTAAACATGAAAAATTAAAGCCAAATGACTCCAGAGATTTAGGCCAGAGAAATCAATTGGATTTTATTATTTTTGCAATTTATATAATAATTCCTCTATGCTGAATATTCACTATTTTTCCAGAATATTTGGTATTACAAGACAATGGTTCAATAAGTACAATTATATATTGATGTATAAAAATCAGACATGGAGAGATAATACAAGGATTTAGGCACGTGCTTTGCACATGGTCAACTCTGATTCCCAGCACCACATATGGCCCCTCCCCGCCCCCAACGCATTGCCAGGATGATCCTTGACCATAGAGCCACAAGTAAACTCTGAATATTGCTGGGTGTGACCCAAAACCAAATCAAAATCCAAAAGATCCTTATGACTACTTCTGCAATATAGATTAATAAATAGAAACATTTTAAATTTTTAACAAAGATCACCAATTTCTTTCTAATGTAATCTACTATCCTAACAACTCTGAGACTACACATATATCCACTTTCCAGTAAAGAAAGCATGTTCTAATGAACATAAAAGTGCATATGGCTTTTCTGCAGTGTGGTGTGTTTTTGGACCCCCAGCATATATTCCCAAAGTGATATCTTCGGATCATATGAAAGCTCAATTTCTAGCTTTTTGAGGAATGCCCATATTGTATTCTAAAAAGGTTGGACCAGTCGGCATTCCTACCAAAAATTAAGGAGAGTCCCTTTTCTCCCTGCATCCTCATCAGCACTGGTTGCTCTTATTCCTTTTGAGTTTGATTATTGTAGTTTGGGCACCAAGCTTATAGCAGTATTGGCTATAGTGGCTTGAATATATTCAGAGACCTCACTTCTATATTCCAAATAAGTCCAAGGTCCTTTACCCTTCCCCCCATGTTGCTTTCAGATTGTGTCCTCTTGCTTCTCCCTCCACTGATATCTCTCTTTCCCTGGTGTTTTCATAGTTGTAATCTAGGGTCAACGGTTTTCCCCACATTTGATACCTTCCAGTTCTTTGTCATGTTAGTCTATAAGCCACAAATTATTAAAAGAATTTGAAATTTGTCTTTTCCTTCTGATTTACTTCACTTAACATGAGATCCTCCAGTTCCATCCAAGTTGCAGTGCACTGCATAAATTCATCCTTCATTGTGGCAGCATAGTATTCCATTGTGTCCATATATAGCACAACTCCATTGCCCACTCACTTGTCACTGACAACCAGGAATGTTTACATAATCTGGCTGTTATACTCAGCTCTACAATCAGAATCACTGTCACTTTTACTGTCCTCCCATTGTTCATCGATTTGCTCAAGCGGCCCAGTAACACTGTGAGACTTCTTGTTACTGTGTTTGGCATATCGAGTACGTCACTGCAGTCTTTGCCAGACTTTGTCATGTGGGCATTTGTCTCGGTAGCTTGCTGGACTCTCCAAGAGGGGCGGAGGAACTGAACGCAGAGGAATCGAACTCGAGTCAGCTCGGTTGGCAAGGAAAACACCCTACCCGCTGTGCTATCGCTCCAATCAACATAGGTAAGTATATATATTTTTGAACGAATGTTTTATATCTTGGGATTACATACTCAAGGAGTGGAACTGCTGGATTTCATGGAAGTTCTACTCTTAATTTTTTTAAATTGAATCACCATGACGTAAAGTTACAAAGATTTCATTGTTGAGTTTCAGTCGTTTGATGATTGAACACCCATCCCTCCGCTAGTGCACATTTTCCACCACCAGCGTCACCAGTATCCCTCCCGCCACCCCCACCCCACTCCAACCCCTGCCTCTGTGGCAGGCACCTTCCTTCTTTCTCTCTCTCTCTCTCTCTCTCTCTCTCTCTCTCTCTCTCTCTCTCTCTCTCTCTCTTCTTTTGAGCATCATGGTTTACAATACAGATACTGAGAGGCCATCAATCATGTTTGGTTTTAGTCTACTTTCAGCACACATCTCCCATCCCCAGCAATTCCTCCAATCATCATTCACTTAGTGGTTCCATCTCCATCCCAACTACCTTCTTCTCCAGCACTAGGGATTCTTCTAACCATGGAGAGATCCTCCTGGCCCTTGTCTCCACTGTCCTTGGGTTTAGTCTCATGTTATTTTATATTCCACAAATGAGTGCAGTCATTCTATGTCTGTCCCTCTCTTTCTGACTTATTTCACTTAGCATGATAGTCTTCATGTCCATCCATGTACAAGAAAATTTCATGACTTCATCTTTTCTAACAGCTGCAAATTATTCCATTTTGTAGATGTAACATAGTTCTTTACCCAGTAGTCTGTTCTCAGGCACTCCAGTTGTTTTCAGATTCTGGCTATTGTGAACAGTGCTGCAATAAACATACAAGTGCAGATGTCATTTCCATTGTGTTTTTTTGCACCCCCAGAATATATTCCCAGAAGTGATATTGCTAGGTCAGATGGAAACTCAATTTCTAGTTTTTTTTGAGGAATGGCCATATTTCTTTTACTTTTTTGAGAAATCTCAATTCTGTTTGCCACAGGGGCTGAGCCAGCATTCCCAGCAGTGCCCAAGAGTTCCTTTTTTCACCACATCCCACCCACACAGGTTGTTTCTTGTGTTTTTGATATACAACATTCTCACTAGTGTGAAATACTGTCTCATTGTTGTCTTAATGTGGATTTCGCTGATAATAAGTAACAATGAACACTTTTTCATAATTTCTGGCAATACATATGTCTTCTTCAGAAAAGTGTTCAGTTTTCCCAACACTTGTCCATGTGACTGGCATTTCACACTTGAACAGAGATGCAAGTAATGGCCTCTTAGCCTTTGAAAGTATGTCTTGGCTTCTTTTTAAAAGCCTCTTATTAGGGCCAGAGAGATAACACAGTGAGTAAGGTACTTGCCTTGCACATGGCCAACCTGGGTTCAATTCCTCACACCACCTATGGTCCCCTGAACCTGCCAGGAGTGATCTTAGCACAGAATTAGTAATAAGCCCTGAGCACCTCTGGGTGTGGCACAAAAAACAAACAAAAAACAAAAGCTTCCAGGTTTTCACTTTATGTGCTTGGTTATAAACTGTCTGTTCATTTATCAGAGGTTTTTTCCTATTGGTTTTTGTTTATTCCACCCTGTGGTTCAAAAAACTCTTAATGTTCAGAAATAGAGAACATTATAAGAATTAAATATGTGAACTGGTGTGGTTAAGAAATATTGGAGGAGAAAAAATACTATTGATCCACCTCCTACAGTCTTGCATCACTGCAATAATTGTGGCCAGCTGCACAGCTGCAGAGCAGACTGCTGAGGTGCTCTTTAAAAGGAATTGTCTCCAAAATCTTCATCTGTTCATTCTTAAAATATTCACATGGACTTGGCTGGTCTTTTTCTCTCTCTAATCATCCAGGAAGGAAACTGAGCATGGACTCTATGTTCTAATGACCCCTTCCAGGTTTGCAAATTTCACAGCCAACCTGACTTCACAGCCATTAATGTCAAAAGAACCACTGGTGTGCAGAACAAGTTATGATATAAGTGGTATTAAGGTTCCCTGCATGCTTAATAGCCAGTGGGAGCTGCCACACACACACACACACACACACACAGACAGACAGACAGACAGACAGATAGATAGATAGATAGATTGAGAGAGAGAGAGAGAGAGAGAGAGAGGAAAAGAAGGAAAATGTCAATCGTCCAAGTTCCTAAAATCAATGTAATGTCAGGACACACAAACATTTGCACAGACTCCTTAATAGGATAACCCAAAGGAAGTCTCTGGTCTCAAAAGTTCACTCTTGATATTTTGGAATTTCTCTTTCTCAGAGCACCATTTAAGTACATGATTTTTGCGTTAGTCTCAGCATGGTTATAATGCAGACATTAACTGAAGACCTTCTGCCACCTTGCACTCCAGCTAGAGTAAAGTAACTTGAATTAATGTGATGTGCATATAATGCACATGAATTCAGTTTTCAGGGTCCCAAGAAATTCCAAGTGTGGTTCCAATGTGAGCTACTCCCCTCAGAAGTCTATAGAAATCCAGAGCACAGGTCTCTCTCTCTGCCTTCCATTTCATCTGCAGAGAGAATCAGTCTCCTATTGGCATCTGAGGAACCACGACTCATCCAAGACTTGTGTATCTGTATCATGATCATTACAACAAACAATTTTCTGTAATCTTGGTCATACTGTTTGTAAATTTCTCTCCCTATGCCCATTCCTCACTTCTTTTTTCTAAATTTTACAATTGTTCACAAAAATATCTCTCTGCTATGAATATCATAAATAAACCTTTATGAATCTCAATAAAGCAACTCATCCAGACATAAAAGACTTAATTTCTGTCTCAAAAGTGATAACTACATATTTTCTCAGAAAAGAGCTGAGTTACTCTCTTAGAGGAATTTTGATATGCTAAAATCAAAATTAAACACTATCTATTGAGTTTCCACTATATACTAGATAAATTCTGGGGCTGGAGCAGTATAAAGTACTCCTAACCTTTACATGCATAAAGTTTGGGTGGAAAAAAATTGATAGAGGAATTGATCCCTTTAAGCATTGAGCTTCAAGAAAGAGAGAAGTATAATTACAAAAATGCCAAGATTCAGATAAGGGTCCCTAAGCAGGCAGACTCCAACCATTCTCAATTTCACACTGAGGTAAACAGACAATATTTTTCTCCTGAAAGAACTATTCTTCAAAACAAAATGGGAGTAAGGCTGGCAATAAGAAGATGAGAGATCACATAATTGAAAAGCAAGAACAAAAAAGGCAAACAAAACTGCAGCTAAGGGTCTAAGAGAAAACTGACCCAGCCTTGCTGAGCAAGGTACCAATAGTCAAAAAAAAAAAAGTGACCCTATAGATTACTGGAAAAACTGTAATGTTAGAAACTTAGACAAATGGAATACATGTATAAGGGATAATTGAGGGAGTGTCTGAGATTTATCAAATACTGCCCCCCTCACCTACTTCCCAAACCACAACTGAGAGCATCAGAGTTATCAGTAACTAGAATAGATCAATGACTTCACAAGTATCATTTAATTTTCACCATCTGTAAGGTAGATATGATTAAATCTCAATTTCCAGAGGTTCAAAGTGATGATGTCACTTTCCCAAGATCACAAGACTACCAAGTGACAAAGCTGGATTTCAACAATAGGACTGCTGCCTTCAGAGGCCCAGAGTCTTCTACTCTGGTTGTAGAGAGCAACACATAAATGAGTGAGTTCAAATCAAATCAGACTGCCTTAACTATGTATGTAACCAAACTCTATAAACAACTTGCATGAAGACTGCAGGAAAGGAAAATATTCATCTGGCCTTTTGTCCCATTAAAATATGTGCTATGTCACAGACAGTTCTGAAAGAAAACTATGGCCAGTGAGTCAGTGGAGCAGTGACTGCCTCTCTATTACCAAGAGCAATGAGCAGCCATGGGACACATTCAGATAAAAATTGCAGAAAGACTTGTCTCCCTGTTGGCACATTATTTAGAGTAAATATAGCATCCTCCAGTGTGCCAAGACTTAATGAGAGGACATGAGCTAAGAGTAAGGATAACTGAGTTTCCAAGTTCCAATTTATTCACTAACTTAATGTGGTTTGGAACAAGTTATATATACATGTCACTCTCTCTCTCTGCCAGTGTCTTCACTAGAAGAAGGACATCAGATTGGGTAATTTCCCAGTTACTTTGCTTACCCATAGGCATCCACAGTGATAGCAGGATGCCTTGGGTTTGTTGTAAATTAATACAAAGCACAGGAGACTGACTGCGCCTGAGCATGTGCCCAGATAGAGGACCTCTCACAGCACAAGCCACCTTTATTTTTTCCACTTGACCACATCCTAATCGACAGGGTAGCGCTATTGTCAGGCTGCCCATCAGATAGAACATTCCACCTCACAGGTGGATGCATTTCAGTGAGTCACCAATAAACTGCAAAGAAATCCCTGCTTCTAGGATCAGATAGTCAAAATAGCAGAAGTATTCAGACTCTTAATTTTCAATGTAGCTCCCCTAAAGAACAAAAAGCAAGGGAGAATCCCTTTGTGTGTCTAACTTCAAATTCCTAGCTTGGTATTTAAACCTCAGGGTCCTCTGTGGCCAGAATAAATGTAATTAGTCCAAAGTTTTCCCCTGCTGGATTTAATTATAATTCAGTCCGTGATGGCAGTAATAATACTAATAATAAGTTCTTACGTCAGCACTTTTCAGCTTTTCAAATGACTTTGACATGCTTTATCTCACTTGAGTTTAATAATAACCATGCAGTAGAAATGGGGCAAGTATTATTATCTCCATTAATACTAATAATAGCTAACATTTAGGTAGACTTTTGCATTTACAAAGCACTTTCGTACATATTTTCCTGTTGTGCTGGAGGCTAAGTTCCTGGACACTCTAACCACGTCACTTTCATCTCTTTGCTCTGCAGTAGTTAGCATGGGCTTAAGCACCTAGAAGTCACTTAAAGCATAGCATTTTACATTCCAAATTAATTTGATCCTAATGAAAACTCCATCAATTTGTCTTGCAGACTATTTGTTATTGGTGATGATGGTGCTGATGGTGGCATTACATGCAGTGCTTGATGATTAAACCCACACCTGGTAGCACTTAGGATCCACAAATTGCCACAGATCAAAACCAGGGTCTCACTCATGTGAAGCTTGTGCTCTACCACTTCATCCAGATCCCTGAACCTCATAAAAAATATTTTTATCTCTAGTTTTTAAAGTGGGAAATTGAAGTCAAGAATTTCACATCTCAAAAAAATCACTTAGGAGTATCCAGACCAAGAAAACAGCAGATTTTAAATAAGTCCAGAGTTTTGTATTCATTCTTCCTTACCCATGTTTGTCAAACTTTAACATGTAAACTGATCATCTGGTAATCTTGTTAAAATGCAGATCTGATTCAGTAGGCTTGGGGCATGGCCTGAGATTCTAATTTATAACTAGCTTCCATGTGATATGGAAGCAGTTCATTTAGAGACCACTTTTTTTTCTTTGCTTGTTTTGGTCTTTGTGTTTTTGTTTTCTTTTTTCTTTTTTCCTCAATTTGTTGACATGTAATTGATGTTCAACATTGTGCAAGCTAAAGGTTGCTAAGAGGACCCCTTTGGGTGAGACAAATGGACACAGGAAGCCAAGAGTGACTTTCTCAAGGTCATTCCTTGAACTAAAAGTGTAAATAGATTTAGAGGTTCCATTGATCTCCCCTCATTCTAATACCAGTTCTGTATACATACCTTCATAACAGCAATAAAGAAATACTCAGAGTGTCTCTACTCACTTCATTCTATTCACAGTTAGCAAGAACCTCTAATGTTTAAAAATAGTCTTAGACTTTTTAAAAACATGCAGTTGGCTCATGAATATACAATAAGAGTTAGAACTGGAGCGAAACTGTACTTCAGAAAGTCTGGGTTCCAGTTTCCCACAAAGTTGTGCTAGTTCCTTCAAAGTTGATCTATTGATTCTATATGAACCACCTTTGTAGCCAAAGCCTCTCTTTTGTCACTAGGCCCCAACTTCTCTAGTAGTCTAGAAAACACCCTTCTGAAACTCACGGACAGAGTTGGATTGGCCCTAGGTCAAGCTGTGCTTAAGTGCCAGACATTATAATTCTGCAAACTTGAAACACAATACAGGAATTAGTAACCAGGCACCAGCCAGGGCCACAGTAGCTGGCCGAATAATCTCCCTGTGAACTATACATATCTATCAATTATGCTAACCATCACCCAATTTCAAATACAAGTCAGGGCTGTGCAGAGAAACCAGTAAATTAGTTGGGATTATGCAAAGAAACATAACCAGAGATTAGAAGAAAATTATTTACACTATTTTTGGAGACAAGTCTTAAAATCTGCAGAATTAGCAAAGCAGAGACAGAAGAGAGCTGGTGGTTTATTTCTACTCTGAGTTTGAAGGCTTAGAACCTGAAGAGTTGACAATGAAGCACTAGTCTGAAGGCCAGCAAGCTCAAGATCCGTGAGAGCTAATGTTTCCATTCAAGTCCAAGGGAAGGAGAAAACTAATATTTCAGTTTAAAAGAGGTATGACAGAGATATATCTTTCACATGGGGAAGAGTCAGCTTTTTAATTCTATTCAGGCTTTCAAATGATGTGCTGAGATTCACCAACAATTGGGAAGGCAACTATTTTACTCAATCTTTCATTTTAATGTTATTATTGTTCGAAAATTTTCTCACAGAAACACCCAGTATAATATTTGACCAATATTAAATGGCACAGTCAAGTTGAGACATAACACAAGGGTGTTGACTACATTGATATAGTGTCCACTTCAGAGAAAATATACCAAAAATCCAACACATTGATACCTTCAAAGTATCTTATTTTGTAAGATTAATTCCTAAAGAAGAAATTTTCCAGTGGAACTATTAGTTATCATTGCCCAGGGCACATACTGGCATTGAGAGACTACTTAATCGCCTACAGGGAGGTGGGGAAGACTAGCACCGTCCAAGAGAGAGAGTGACTGATTTTATTGATGAACCTTCTTTATGATGTCAAAGACACAGATGAAAAGAAGTGCTCTAGCCTTTTGTTTATTCCATTTGTATTGCTGAACACTAGGTTTTTATGCTTAGTTCAACTTCCTCTGACTTTGTAACTCAGGAAAGGAGGGACAATTCCTCAAATATCAGATGAACATTTAAAATCAATGATAATATGGGCTCAGAAACAGTGAAACAACCTCTATTAAAAAAAGAACCACAGATTAGGCACAGCCATGGGTCAGAGTTTACAGTGTGCTAAGAGTTCAGATGATGGTCATTGCCCAAACGCTGATGACAATTTATGATTAGATGACTATGCGCCAAGAAGCCCTGGTCATTAGCCATTATGCTCATTATGCTCATTAGCCATGGTCCACTCTAGTCTACATTGTCATCAGGCAGAGGCCATAAGAAAAGAATTGCCAAATTTCCTGTGTCCAACAATAGAAGTCCCTGGAAAATTAGATGTGTTCAATAATGAGCCAAAGGGGAAAATAGGAGGTCAGCTGGGTGGGGTTTGCAAGTCATCAAAAAGGGAAATAGAATACTCATTAGAAGGGGAAAAAAGGTGGATCAGGTCTTTTGCAAGCAAACTCTTTTCCTGGTTCACTCCTGAAATAAGCTTGAAGTAATCTCAGCAATGATCACAAATTGTACACTGAATGTGTACAATATGTGACAGCAAAAAAAAAAAAAAGAATGGAGGAGGGTTGCTCATTAAACATAAACACTTAACCTCACTTTTGAGAAAGCAGTGCAAGATAGCATACTAACTTGTACTTTGTAAGGAGCAGAGTCATTTTTTTAGGTTGTTTTGTTTTGTTTTGAGGCTACAGAGGTTACTGTGGCCAGCAGTGTTCAGAGGTTACTCCTGGCACTATGCTCCTGGATTACCCCTGGCAGAGATCAGGGGACCATATGAGATGACAAGGATTAAACCTCCATCGACTGAGGCAAGGAAAGCACCATACCTACGTGCAAGGCAAGTACTCTACCGTATGGTTCCAATCCTGATCAGTATCATTTTTATATTAATGATACAATTTAGTCTTTATAAAAGATTAGTTATATGTTGTGATCCCCATTTACAAGTAAGCTAACAGACTTAGAGGGTTAGTTTGTTTGAGAGTATGCAAATAGAAGGTAGAAAATTGACATGAATGAATTAAGACAACTGCAAGGAACTGTTTCCCCCACAGAGTCCCAATGTGTCTGACTGGATGTTCCAGTCCCTTTGCCACAATGTCTTACCTTTGCTCATGAAATATATTTAAGTTTCACTGACACTACTTCAAAATCATTCACAAATGATTATTTTCAGAAAATTTTTGGCATTATAGGACTATTCAAAGAGAACAACTCTGAGTTTCTGTGCTTTCCCAGTGAGAAATTTACATTGCCTTTTTCCTAATAGAAAATGATCATTGTCACCCATTAAAATTAAAGAGAGACTTTGATTAAGAGAATTGGAAGGCATTTGAAAAACCAGAAGGGCTCCTAAAATTGTAACATAACAGTGTCTGTCCTATGATAAGTCAAGATTTAAAATACAAGCTTATTGAATTATCTTGACTAGATTCATTTTTATTTACTCATCAGTAATCTGCTATTTGACAGCACTGATAGAATTAGAGATGAATGAGACAAGGTTTTCTTTTTATCCTCAAGATCTTTATGCCCTACTAAGGGCTGGGCCAGAGATGAAAAAGAAGGATCAGAAGATCATAACAATTCAAGTGGTACAATTGTATTGGCTTGGAGTATCTTATATAAAGTGTAACTAGTATAGCCTGAACAAAAAGGTGTAACAGAAAAATGAAATTAAAACTGAGTTGAAGAGATAATATATGGTTTCCAGGCATAGGAAAAATAAAAGAGTGTTTTGAACAAAGAATACTGCAATAATGGAGGTGTATAATAAGAAATAATAGAACCTCACAGCGAAAAGTAGAATATTTTCCCATGTTCTATTTGTTATTCTTATTATTTAATAGGAGGTTTTTTCTCATTATTATATTTATAATGCCAGGCAGTGTGGAGAATACTAAAATTCTCTAACTCTAAAGCAAAGTTGATGAAATACTAAAGCATAAAATAATCAAATGTCTTTTTTTTTTTAGTTTTTGGATCACACCCAATGATGCACAGGGGTCACTCCTGGCTCATGCACTTAGGAATTACTCCTGGCAGGGCTTGGGGGATCATATGGGATGCTGGGAATTGAACCCAGGTCAACTCCATGCAAAGCAAATACCCTACCCACTATGCTATTGCTCTAGCCCAATAAACAAATATCTTAAAGGTGGAGTTATCAGGCAGACAACAGCTTTTAGGAAATCACTGGTATTGGTCACATTCACTACATAAACATAGAGTCATTTCCTCCCAAGATAAAGTGTCATACTGTGGAATTTAATACATAGCAATTTGTCTAGGAGATATCTGGTCTAGGTGAATGACACCAAATGGCGTCCCTTTAGCCATAAAGTGACAAGAATGGCAAAGCCTTCCTGTGTTCAACACTCTTCTCTACATCATGGAATATGCAGAAAAACTAAAAGCTTTGGAGCCTCCTCTCAAGAAGTCCATAGTTGGGTATATGCATGTATTTGAATTAATATTAAAAAATCAGTAGCTCCAAAGTGAAGCTGATTAGAGGTACAAGGGCATTGGAGAAACAAGAACAATCAGAAGAGGTTGCATGGAAGAGGTGGAATTTGAGTTGTGTTTTGAAGAAATTAATAAACTTGAGTTGTTTATAAAGAAATAAAGATTTTTAAGAAGAAATGAAAGGCTCCTCTGTACAGGAGAAACAAAGGGGCAGAAGAAAAAGCCTTTTGTAGAAAATGCATGTAGAATAAGAGAAACTATGAAAACCTAGGGCAGAAACTGTGCTGGAGGATGATAGGTGAAATGGTGAATATTAAGCTAGAATGTAACAGGTCTAATTCAGTCAGAGAAGTCTGAACTTGACTTTGTAGGCAATGGGCAGCCACTCTAGGGCTTTCTTAGATTCAGATGTGAATCTGAATCAAGATTGCACGGCTTGAGGAAGGTGGAATGAATTATTACCAAAGAAAGGATGAGTTGGCACTTGCCTAGGTAACTTATAGAAATCAGAGAATCTTATGAATACTTTTGTAAGTGTTTTTCTAGTCATGATTCTCCAGAGAAACAGAATCAATGATGAGTGCCTATGTAACTAGATAGATAATACATAGCTAGGTAGGCAAGTGTGTAACTGTAGATAGATAGATAGATAGATAGATAGATAGATAGATAGATAGATAGATAGATGATAGATAGAGCTGAGAGATAGAGAACAATTTAGGGACCTGGAAAGTCTGAAATTTGCATAACAAGTCAGCAGCTTGAAGACCCAGTGAAAAGCTGATATTGCAGCTTGTGTCCGACGGTAGAATTTCCTCTTCCTCAGGAGACCTGTCTTTTCTCTCTTGAGGCTCTCAACAGACTAGTTGAGTCTTGCCCACATTACAGAGGGTAATCTGCCTTACTCAAGGTCTACGATTTAAATGTTAATCTCTTCTAAATACTACCTTCACAATGACATTTATAACTGGTCTTTCACAAAATATCTGGGTACTGTGGCCTAAAGGAGTTGACACATAAAATTAATCATCACGGAGAGAAACCAGGAATCACAGCTATCCATTCACCCTACTCCTCTGTCTAGTGGTCAGGCTTCCTTTCACAGCCTGCATTGAGTGAATGTTAGATTTGAATTGAATAAACACTGAAAACTAAGCCCTAGGTCACCTAAAGTAGAGCCAGATTTTGTGTCTCTGCTGGAAAACCTTCCTTATGTTCTTAAATCCACTTTCCTGCAGACTCTCTCTACCTCTTCTCCTATTTAGCAAAATAGCCCCAAGGTGAACCTTGAGAATCTATGTTTTTCAGACTTGCCACTAAAGTTTCTACAGAAACAACTAGACAAACATTTCACATTCAACTCTTACCATTAGGACTGTGCTTTGTTTCGGTTTGGTTCAAAGATTTCTGAACCAGCCTTCAAAGCTTCATTTAGCTTATAATTCACTGTGGTTTGACAGGCCCCATGTAGGGGAAAGAGATGACTTTTATTTAATATTAACCAAGTAGACTTCTACCACTTCCTCTTTTCCATTGTTTCAGAGAAATAAACAATGGGTTTAGCAAGCTGGTTAAAGTCAAGGAGGCTCTGAAGCATTCCTCTAAGTATTCTGTCTCACACAGCATTTTACTCAACATCTGTTTAGAAAACACACACACATACCAAAATACATAAGGCCCAAAGAAACTATGCATTGTTTTTAAGTAATGGTCATAACGTAACTGATGTTACTTAAGAGGGAAACACTAAACAAAAAAAAAGTTTTCTCCTAAATTATTCATGCTGAACATTGAAAAAAAATATTAAACTCAGAAACATTAACTCACAGCTGGTAACTTCCTTTCTTGTCCAGAAAAGGATCAGTGATAAAAACAAGTCTTCAAACTTTTTGGTTAGGATGGTTTCTGTGAGGCTGGAGACATAGAACAAGGGGTAGGGCACTTGCTGGCAGGCAACCCACCCGGATTCAATCCCAGGATCATCTATGCTCTCCTGAGCACCACTAGGAGTGATCCCTGACCACAAAGTCAGGAATAAGCATCCAGAACAGCCAGGTGTGGCTCCAAAACAGAGTTGCTTCGGTCTCCTTCAAACACACAAAATAATTCTCAGTAGTATAATAAATATTGTAAAAGTAAAGTAAAGGCCCTCCCGTTGATCATCGATTTGCTCGAGCAGGCCCAGTAACGTCTCCATTGGAGACTTTGTTGTCCAAAGTCTCCATTGGAGACTTTGTTTGGCATATAGAATACGTCTCGGGGAGCTTGCCAGGCTCTGCCGTGCGGGCGAGATACTCTCAGTAGCTTGCTGGGCTCTCCGAGAGGGGCGGAGGAATCAAACTTGGGTCGGCCATGTTGGCTGTGTGCAAAGCAAACACCCTACTGCTGTGCTATCGCTCCAGTCCATAATAATATTAATAAGAAATATTAAGAAATATAAAAAACTTACTTTAAAGACTTAAAGGTAGTATCATATTAGACTCTGTTAGTATTTTCCACTGAAAAGAGTAAAATGTCCTGGATTGGAAACCCCAATCAAAACTTACGTTAGGTCAAATTCAAATTCACTTTTTAAAACAAGTAGGAAGATAGTAGAGAGAATACAGAGATTAAGGGACTGGAGAGATAGTATAGCAGGTGGGGTGTTTGCCTTGCATGTGACCAACCCACATTCAATTTCCAGCATCCCATATGGACCCCTGAGCACCTCCAGGAGTAATTTCTGAATGCAAAACCAGGAGCAACCCCTGTGATTCACCAGGTGTGACCTAAACAGCCAAAAACCAAAATACAGAGGTTAAGATGATTACCACACATATGGTGAACCTCCACTTGATTCTCAGCATGACATATTGTCCTTCAAGCACTGCCAAAAGTGATTCCCGAACACAGAAATAGGAGTAATCCCTGAACACTAACAGATTGCCCTCCTTCCCAAACTAAAAGGAAATGAAAAAATAAAACAAATAGGAATAAAGCTCAGGGACACATGCTTGGCATGTGTAAGGACCTGAGTTTTGATCCCTGGCACCACATGCCACCAACCCCAACACCACTGCATATAGCCCTGAAGGCCCAAACTCTGCCAGGCATAGCCATGGTGACTACAATCACCAGTGGGCCGATTCATAGGCTCATTGATATCCCTGAGCACTGAACTAGTAGACCAGATATCTCCAGGAATGGTCCCTTAGCACCTTGAGCACTATTTGAAAGGCCCTTCCTAAGAGAATAGACAAATCGTAAAACAGATACTGTGAAATAAGTTGGGGTTTGGGAGGGAATTGTTCAAAAGGGTGGATAGGCCAGTTCCTGAGTTCAGTTCCTGGTGCTGTATTGCTCTTGCCCTCAAAACCCTGGGTGTGGCCCTGGATGGAGGCCCCAGCACTGCTGGGTCAACCATCTAACTTTTAGTTCCAGCACTGTCAGGTCATATTGCAAGGAGTGGCCACCTGGCTCTCAGCTGTTCTGGAAAGACCAAAAGAAAAAAAGAGGAGGGGAACAAAGAAATAATAGGATTCAAATGCTAAGAGTCAGGAATTTCCTTCTTCTGAGTAAGTCCAGAACACCATACCCAGGAGTAAAATAGAGACCCTATTAGAAGTACTTCTTGGGAAAATGCCATGTTTCTCATCCTATCAGCTCTGAATGCAAACCTAAGACAAAGTGATCCAGAAAATTCTAAAATAAAATAATAAGCAAGAATATTCAAATAAGTGGCAATAAATACATTAAGGATAACTACACTTATAACAGACCAATAAGAATTCATAGCAGGAAGCATAAAACATTCTGAAGAATAAAAAAAAAGGATTGCAAGGTATGTCATGTTAAGCTGTACAGTAAACTAAAAATCTTAATACCAGCTCCATAAATGCCCATTTCTACAATCAGTTAAACATTCTATTCTACAGTGACAGAGAACCTCAATGTTTTATCACTTAGGAGTAGGAAATAAAGACCAAGTTACTATACTAAGATTTTTAGAATCAAGCTTTCTGTTATTCTTAGTTTAAAAGCATGGGTTTATTTGAAGATAAAGGGCACTTGTTTTTTATTCTAGGATGTAGTTCAAGGTGAATCTCCTTCATTGTACATTGTATACTCATTAAACTACCTATTCTTCAACAAAGACACTCCAGGTGATGACAAACTCATCAAAGGCTGCAGTATTGTGTGTCAAATATTTTCTACAATACTGCAAGGAGCCATCTATTTCCATGGAGAAGGAAAGAACAGTGTCTCAGGATTGGTTCTAGCACCTAGAGCAAGGGCCACACCTGCAAGTAATTTACATAAATTAGTGGACCAGGTGGGGATTGTAGAACATGCAAAGTTCAAGGTCCACATACGGGACAGCTAGCATTCAGCCCCAGGCTCATTACTGTGAAATGACAATGTGGTCCCAATGCTGTCAAATAATCCAAGTATAACATAACTGAACTGATTTTACCCCATGCATACATTCTCCCATGCCTTTGTGGACTTTCTTCAGGCACTCCATTTTCCTCCCACATCCCAGTGATGTGTGTGTTAGGTTGATCTTTGTGTCTAAATTTCTACAGTCTGAGTAAGTGTGGGTGTGGGTGTGGGTGTGGGTACACCCTGCTATACACGATGTCCTGTCCAGGGTTAGTTCCCATTCTGCTACCGAGCTGTCAGGACATGCTCCAACCACCCAATACCCTCAAAAGGAAAAAGGCGACTTGAAAACTCATTAATTACATAAATTACTGTTTAATATTAGAAGTAATTTAATTCAGAAGTCCAGTGACATTTTTGTAACCAGGCGTATGGCATAAGAACTTAACTCTTCCTTATATAAATTAGCCTATGTTAAAATAGTTTTGTCATAAGTCATTTTGCTTAAAGTTGTGATTTTCAAGAAATGACAACTTAAGGAAATATTGTATAAAGGAAAACAAAATTCAGATTTTTTACTGTAATTTATTGACCCTAAGATTTACACTCTTATTTATATTTAGTGCTTTGGGTTTTTATTTATTTGTTTATTGTAGTTAAAGTAACATGGTAACAATAGTGTTTATGTTTATGCTTTTTTTTATCATATTTTCTCTGCTCAGGAATTACTCCTGGCTCTGTGCTCAGGGATCACTATTAGCAGGACTAAAGAAACCATCTTTGGTACAGAGGATCAAACACACCTAGGGCAACCACCTGCAAAGGAAATGCCCTATTATTTTCTGGGTCCAGTTTTCTAAAACTTTTGGTTTGCAAAGTTACTGTACCTCCACCAACACCATTGTGTCAAAGACCCTCCACTCAGGTTCTTATGCTATTTCTGGGTCCAACTATTCCTTTCCTGCTATCTCAGCCTCCTACTATTATGAGTTGGTAACCTCATTCTGTAGTTAAGTCTGAAGTTCTGTAGTCAAAGTCCATTGGTTTGTTATGTGTGATGCTAGCCATTCCCTTGCTTTGTTTTTCTACATATTACATATGAGTGAGATCATCCTTTGCGTCAGAAATTGACCATTTATAAGATGTGTGACTTATGAAAATTTTTCCCACTCAGTAATTTGTTTTGGTGAGTTTTTTCTTGTTCATCTGAGTTTCTTTCACAGTGCAAAAACTTTTTATTTTATGTAGACAATTTATTTCTACTTTTCTTTTCTTGGTCAATACAATGAAGTCATTAAGGACACCTCAGGGATGAATTTTATGAAGAGTTCTTCCTATGTTTTCCTCAATTTATTTTATAGATTCTAGTCTGATATTGAAGTCTTTTATCCATTTGAATTCATTTTTGTTTATGGTGTGAGATAGGAATACAATTTTATTTTTTAAATGTTTTTATATTTTTAAGGGAGCCATACCTGGCAGTGCTCAGGGCTTATTCCTGGTTCTGTGCTCAGAAATCGCACATGAAGGTGCTCATGGAAGCATATACTGTGTTGAGGATTGAACCCAGGTCAGCCATGTGCAAGGACAGTGTGCTACTCAGACCAAATTTCAATCTTTTCCCTGTGTTGAATCAATTTTCCCAACAGATTTGTCAAAGAGGCTTTCTTTCCACCACTTAATTCATCTAGCTTCTTTGTCATGAATTAAATGCCTGCACATCTGAGGCTCTCAATACTATTTCTTTGCTAAAAGTCTTCTTTTATTCCAGTGCCACACTTTTTATTGGACTTTATAGTATAGTTTGATGTCAAATAATGCAATGCCTCTAATCTTTTCTCTCAGCATTTCTTTGTCTATTTAGGTAATTTTATGGTTCCATGGAGTTTTAGCAGTATTTGTCCTATGGCCACATTTTAGAAACAGGTTATGTCACAATAAATGGCATACTATAATTATAATTAGTAACAAATATATTTTTCTCAGTGCTATCTAAATTAATAGCACATATTCATAGTAATCCTACCATCCTATATTGCATACAGTATGGGATATCAAACCTCAAATATTATAACTTTTGATAACTTTAGTTGTAGACACTAAATATTTAGACATTAAAGTTATGGGCTGGAGCAATAGCACAGCGGGCAGGGCATTTGCCTTGCATGCAGCCAACATGGGTTTGATTCTTCCATCCCTCTCAGAGAGTCCAGCAAGCTACCTAGAGTATCCCGCCCCCACATCAGAGCCTGGCAAGCTCCCCGTGGCGTATTCAATATGCCAAAAAACAGTAACAAGTCTCACAATGGAGACATTACTAGTACCCGCTCAAGCAAATCAATTAACAAGGGAGGACAGTACTACTGTGCTACAGCTAAAGTTACAGATTTATAGAGTAAAAGTTTTTTAAAACACTATGAAAGGTAAATGAAAAATAATTGTTCAAAGTATTTTGTAGAAAAACATTTGTATTATTTTCTATAATTTTTGGAAGACAACTAGTACAAGTTTTACACTTGACAAGTGAAATAATTGTAATTTATGGAACTGGCCTAAATTACCAAGTGCCGAATCAGCAAAATGACTCCCCTTAAAAAGGTCAAAGTGGCCTAAATTATGTATAATAAGATTTCAAAAATCAAATTTTTACCCTACAGAAATTAAAAATATCTTACCTTCTTTTCTTGTGACCGGAAATACTTTCAGAAGTTACTAAATGACTAGTTTAAGTCACTAAATTGCAAAAGTAAAGAAGTACAAAGACCAACAAACTATAACCCACAAGCAAAATTTAGCACACTAGCTGGCTTTAAATTAATTTTTAGAACATAGCTATTGGAAAAGCAACTTATTTGTTGACATACATCTATGGCCGCTCTTCTGTTATAAAGGGAAAGTTGAGTGGTTCCAACAGGAAATGCTTACAAAAGCCTGCTTACAAAAAGATACAATCTGGTCTTTAGAGAAATTTTCTTTTCCCTGATCTATATCTAATTTATGATCATAACATTATTTCTAAAAATAAAAAGAATAACACCCACTTTGATTCACATGTAGGTGAATTTTACATATAGCTGAAATATATTATTTCAATCTATAATTGTATATCATTGAGAATTACACATATATAATTGTAATAGTACCCCAATAGTAAGTTATTTATAAAAATAATAAGTTAAAATTATGAACCTAAGTTGTTCTCAGAGAAAACTTCATTTCATTAGCAAATTTTCTGGGAGAACCCAAAACAATAAAACTGTAAATGAAAGAGTGTCCCTTTTTTCCCACATCTACACCAGCACTGGTTGCTTTTGTTCTTTTGAATGTGCGCCAGTCTCTGTGGTGTGAGATGATATCTCATTGTTGTTTTGATTTGCATCTCCCTCATGGCTAGTACTGTGGAGCATTTTTTCATGTGCCCTTTGGCCATTTGTATTTCTTTTTTGAGGAAACTTCTGTTCATTTATTCTCCCCATTTTTTGATGGGGTTGGAGGTTTCTTTCTTGTACAATTCTACTAGTGTCTTGTATATCCTGGATATTAATCCCTTATCAAATGGATGTTGGGTAAATATTCTTTCCCATTCTGTGGGCTCTTTCTGTATATTGGTCACTGTTTCTTTTGAAGTGCAGAAACTTCTAAGTTTGATGTAGTCCCATTTGTTTATGTTTATGTTTATGTTTATGTTTATGTTTATGTTTATGTTTGCTTCCACTTGCATGTTCAGTGCTGTTTCATCCTTAAAGATGTCTTTACCTTCAATGTCGTGGAGAGATCTGCATACATTTTTCTCTATGTACCTTATGGATTCATGTCTGATATTGCGGTCTTTAATCCACTTTGATCTGACTTTTGTGCCTGGCATCAGACAGAGGTTAGCATTCATTTTTTTGCAGGTAGCTATCCAGTTTTCCCAGCACCAAGAGGCTTTCCTTGTTCCACTTCACATTTCTTGCTCCTTTGTCAAAGGTAAAGTGGGGAATGCCCACTAGTCCAGCCTTCCTGGAAAACAATATGGATAGTCCTTCAAAAACTAGAAATTGAGCTTCCATAGGACCACGCAATACCACTCCTGAAAATATATCCCGAGGATGCAAAAAGCACAGTAGAAATGACATCTATATCTATATGTTCATTGCAGCACTGTTCACAATAGCCAAAATATGGAAACAACCCAAGTACCCTAGAACAAATGACCAGTTAAAGAAACTTTGGTACATCTACACAATGGAATACTATGCAGCTGACAGGAGAGATGAAGTCGTGAATTTTGCTTATAAATGGATAGACATGGAGAGTATCATGCTAAGTGAAATGAGTCAGAAAGAGAGGTACAGACATAGAAGGACTGCACTCATTTGTGGAGTGTAGAATAACATAACATGAGGCTGACACCTAAGGATAGTAGAAACATGGAACAGATAGATTGCTCCATAGCTGGAAGCCTTCCTCATGAGCAAAGGGGAGAAGGCAGCTGGAATAGAGAAAGGATCGCTAAGAAAAAGATGGCTGGAGGAATTGGTTGGGATGGGAGGTGTGTGCAGAAAGTGGATAAAGGATCAAACATGATAACCTCTCAGTGTCTGTATTGCAAACCATAATGCCCAAAAGTAGAGAGAGATTATGGGGAATCATGTCAGCCATGGAGGCAGGGGGAGGGTGGGAAAGGAGGGGTATACCGGGGATATTGGTGGTGGGGAGTGTGCACTGGTGGAAGGATGGGTGTTTGATCATTGTATGATTGTAATCCAAACATGAAAGCTTATAACTATCTCATGGTGATTCAATAAAATTTTTAAAAAACTATAAATGAAAGAAGAAATATCACAACAGGTAACACAGAAATATAAAGACTCAAAACAGAACCACTATTTAAAAAATTTAGGTGAACAAACTGGACAGCTGAAAAAAAATCTTAGAATATTCAACCTTCCAACACTAAATCAGGAAGAAATAAATGATCTGACCATACCAATTTTTTATAAGGACATTGAATCAGTAATCAAAATCTCCCAACAAAGAAAAGCTCAGGACCTATTAGCTTCATTGTAAATTTTATGAAACATTAAATAAATGTGAAAATTTCTTTCAAACTCTTTCAAACAATAAAAGACAGGGAACACTCCCAAAATTATTTTATGACATATAATTTTCTTGCCACTAAAGTTCGACAAGAACAGTACAAGAAAACTACAAACCATTATTCCTAATCAATTAAAGTGCAAAATGTCTTGATAAAATACTAGCAAATGGAATTTCCCCCAGGATACAAGGATGATTCAACATACTTTTGTACCATTTCAATCCATTAACAAAAATATTGTAGACTATAAATGCCTGTGGGCACTAACCCAAGCCTTTGACAAGTCCCCAAGTGTATTTCTCCTTTGAGAATCAGTATGGAGGATCAGAGTGACAGTACAGCAGGTAGGATGTTTGCCTTGCATGCAACTGACTGAGGTTCAATCCCCAGCATCCCATATTGTACCCTGAGCTCTGCCAGGAGTAATTCTTGAGTGCAGAATTAGAAGTAACCCCTGGGTATTGCAAAGCATGCCCCAAACAACAAAAACAAATCAGTGTTGAAACTGACCTTATGGTTCTTATTCAAGTTACTTCAGCATTAACCATGGAGGGTGGGAGTGACAGGTGGGAAATAAATTATGTTACCAACAGATCCTAGAGTTGATACCTGAGAAATAGTTTGGGGTAGGAAGAACAAGAGATTTGGGACCAGGGATTTTTCTTTCATTGTTAAGGGTTGAGTGCCATGGCATGTGGGTTCATACTTAACTTTTTATTAGTAAATTTTAAATGTAAGAGTGAGATTTAAAGCTTGGAAAGGGAAAAATAAACTCTCAAACAGTAATAAGTTAACTAGAAACACCTAAAAGGAAAGTTAAAGGTTAATAATAGTGCCCACTTTATCTAGTCCTGTGACCGACACTGCTTACTCAAGATGGTTGTCTATTGATGCCTCAGAAATCTAAAGCTTCATGTCAGCTCTTGCATTACAGTAAAAAAAAAAAACAACAATAACAAAATACAACTGCCACATGTTCAAACTGCATATACATGATTAATAAATGTAGCACTGCACTGTAGCATTGTCATCCTGTTATTCATCGATTTGCTCGAGTGGGTACCAGTAACATCTCCATTGTGAGACTTGTTGTTACTGTTTTTGGCATATCGAATAAACCACGGGGAGCTTGCCAGGCTCTGCCATGAGGGCGGGATACTCTCGGTACCTTGCTGGGCTCTTCGAGAGGGACGGAGGAATTGAACCCGGGTCAGCCATGTGCAAGGCAAACACCATACCCACTGTGCTATTACTCCAGCCTTGGGACATAATTGCACCAAAAAAAAAATCATTTGAAATTTGAATGTAACTCCTGTGTCCTTCTTGATAACTCTGTTTGGGAAGTAGCAGCCAAGGTTTTGGGAAGGGACATAAGCTAATTGCTCCTGGGTTGAGACTCAACAGCATTTACCTTTAATGTGAAAACCAGAGAAATAGCCTAAGAAGCCAGACTGGGAAAGATAAGGGAGAGGTTTAGTAATATATGTTGAGCATTCACAGACAGCCACTGGTCACACAAAACTCCTCCTGAAGGAGAAGGAAGGCATCACAGAGTGAATGGCAAATAAAGCATCCAGGAAATAGCACAGAGAGGGAAGAGAAGGACCAGTCTTGGAGAACAAAAGAGAACAATTCTTAAAAGAAGCAGAAATATTTGAAAATATGGTGATCATCATGGGTGAGTGGGACAGTGGTGATAGGGATACTCCAGGAAGTGATTTAGAAACACTTCTAAATGTTGGAGTTCATTCCTGGCAGTGTTTATGTAGTACCCTTGGCTCAGCAGGGTCACTCTTAGGCATACTAGGGGACCAGGTAGTACTAAGGATCAAAAGTGAAAATTATGCACCCCAGCCTGTTGAGATAATTTCCTACTCAATCCTCATGAATATTTTTTTATATCCCAAACTGACATTCTCAATTTCTCATAGTTTGCTACAATGAAAAAAAAAATCACTTGTATCACTTGTCATCCTGTTGATCATCAATTAGCTTGAGCAGGTGCCAGTAACATCTCCATTCGTCCCTGTCATGTGCTAGTGTAGCCCAATGGTATCTGCTCACTCCAGGAACATGAAGATCCTCTCTAACCATTTGTTCACTCCAGGAACACGAAGATCCTCTCTAACCATTTGTTTAGGTTCTTGACAAAGAAGTCTAACCATCTCATAGGTGGGCAGCCACGCTTCCTTTTGACGTCCCATGGAATCCAGTCGGTAACAGCTCTAGTCCAGCGGTTGTCTCTAAATCACATTACATGTCCGGCCCATATGATTTTCAACACCTTGGCAAAGGAGGCAGCATCCCTGATCTTCAATTGTCAATGGAGGTTGGAACTACGGATTCTTCTCTCACTTGATTGAAGCATGATACTCCAAGTATAGCTCTTTTGATTCCTCTTTGGGTGATCCTATAATGTTCTCATCCTGTTTTCGTAGGGCCCAGGTCTCTGAGGCATATATTAATGCAGGAAGAACGGTGGAATCAAAAATATGTGCCAGGAGCTGGAGGTTCTTTGTCTTCTTAACTTCTTTAATGTTCTTGAAGGTGTTCCACACCACTCTCTTCCTCCTGCACAGTTCTGGCGCCTAGTCGTTCCTCCTTTTGAGTTCTAGACCCAGGTACACAAAGCTGGTGCATTCGGAGATGTTCATTCTGTTGAGTGCAAATGGAATATCAGGGACCAGTCCATTTTTCATGAACATTGTCTTGGTGAGATTCAGCTGCACTCTGACCTTTCCACACTCATGGTCGAAGCTGGCCAGCATTTGTGCACTTGGCTAATATTTGGTGTTATTAGAACAATGTCATCAGTGAAGTGGAGGTGGTGTAGTTGCCGACCGTCTATCTTCACTCCCATTCTGTCCCATTCCAGTCGTCCCATGATGTTCTCGAGGATGGCACTGAAGAGTTTCAGTAAAATAGTATCACCCTGCCAAACCCCTCTCTTTATGTCGATGATCACTTCCTTGTAGAATGGTGAGATCCTGGTGATGAATCCGTAATACAGCTCACGGAGGATCCTGATGTACTAAGTTTGAGAGCCCTGTTTGGTTAGGGCTTTGATGACCGCTTCAGTCTCAATAGAATCAAAGACCTTCTTTAAATCAATGAAGGTTAGACAGGGCGGCATCTTAAACTCTTGAGAAACCTCAATGATTGATAAATGTAATACATCATATTAGTAGAATAAATTAAATAATCTTAATAAATGTAGAAAATAAACTTATTGGTTTTTATCATTTTAGTCACTGTGATTTACAACATTGTTAACTATAAGTTTCCATCCATACAATATCCCAATCCATGCCTTTCACCTGAGTAACCATTTCCCTCTACCACTGTCTCAGGAAGTCACACCCCTACCCCCACCACACCCACTGCTATCTCCTTGCCAAAGTAAGTTCAATTCTACAGGACAGTTCTTAAGTTCTGTTACCTTTGGCCAGTTTTAGGTCCCTTATTATGCTTCTTTATATCCCACAAGTGAGAAATATCATTCTGTGTCTGTCCTCCTCCTTCTGGCTGACTTATACACAGTGGAATACTACTCAACTATAAGCAAAGAATTTTAATGAACACCTGTTAGTGAAAAACAATCTCAACAAATTGGTTTTAGAAGTGTAATATAATATAATATAATATAACAATCCAACAGCTTGCTAGTAAAATAGTGAATAAATAGGAAAATGGTGTTTGCTGGTGAAAAGTTTTTCATTTTGAAAGTTTTTCCTCTAAATTCAGTAAAAAGACAATAGTAATGCCTACTCTTGCCACTCCTATCTGACAAAATTGTAGGATTTCTAGCCAAAGCTGTAAGGAAAGGAAAGAAGATTTAAAAAAAAAAAAAAGGCCTTAGAATTGAGAAGGAGAAGTAAAATTAATTGTCTCTACACATATGCATATTTTATAGAAATAAAAATATTATTGATTCCATTAAGAGCTTTTATTACTAAATAATAAAACTTTGGAAATATAGGGGAAAGTTCATTTCTGTACTGTTTAAAATGTATCAGACCACCAAAAATAATAAAAAGCTATTTGTTGATTCATTTTACCAAGTGACAACTCAAAAACACAGCTGCAAAACAGCTCTGATAAATATGCAAAATTCTGAAAGAGAGTTTTACCAATTGTCACAAAAATACTATGCTAACAGAATTTGGATCTTCAATGGAGAAAACTGGAGTCTCATTATGCATTAAAGAGAACAAAGGTTTTTGACTGAAACCCAATCATGAGAGCTTTGTAACTGTATCAAAACCATGATTACAGGAAAAACTTTCATAGTGACTCAATAATTAATGAATAAATTAATTAAAAAGAGAACAAATTAATTAAAAAGAGAACAAATTAATTAAAAAGAGAACATTTGGATACCCAAATGAACCCCTTATTCTTAGGATAAAAGAGAATATAACCAATTTAAATTTTAAAAGTTGGGGGGGAGGAGTAAGCTGATAAACATCTTAAAAATGAATAAGGAATATTGTACATATTAAAAATATAATCTCTAAATAAGGTTTGAAGTTAGATCCTTAAAACTCCATGTCCAAGCCCATCAGTGTTCATTTCCTGCCTGGAAGCACATAGTCGCATGTGCACACACATGTACACACATGTCCTCTTATCTTCCTACTTAAACTGAAAAATCCCCATGGTATGAAAGCAACATACTTTTATTGCACTCTGGATACGACTTGTCAGAAACTCGTTACTTATCTTCTATGACTCATTGAGATGTCACTAGTGGGAAACCTTCCCCACCCATTCTCTGAGAACAGTTAAGAATCCCTTCCACCTATTTAGTTTGGATTCCAACACAATATGTGTATTGAAAATGTCATCTGTCTATTCTACATTTCTTTAGGGTGGATACCTAACTGACACTAACCATCAAATTCAATGTAAAACAGTAGAACATCCACTTTGCATGTAGCCCACCCAGTTCAATAACTGGCATCATATATGGTCCCCCAAACCTACCAGGAGTGATACCTGAGAACTAGGAGTAAGTCCTGAACATAGGCATGACTCCAAAACAAAAACTTTTAAAAATCAATGTTGGATCCGTGGTACTGTGCATATACTTATAAGAATGTATGGAATTAAGCGCTTTGTACCTCTCTTTTCTTTTGTCTTAGTGACCCTCTCAACAAAGCAGCTAGTGTCTTCCATCCCACTTCACACCTCAACATTCTATTTTTTGTTAAGGATTAAAATATTGGTTTCTCATAGATATTCAATATACTCATTGGACAACTTAGAATCTTCTGTCCACTTTCAGACACAAATCATCAGAAAGGTAATGCAAAATATTTCCTAAATATACTTCATACTTCTCTAAAGATGCAGCTTAGTCTACACCATACTCCCTTCGTTAATAATCTTATGATACTTTCACCATTGATCCATTTCCTGTCATGATCCTTCAAGATCTAACTGAATGCCTGATCTCCATGATGCTTTCTCACATTCTCACTTTTCTCAACTAATCTTTAGTTTATGTTGGTTCTGTGTTACTACTTAGCTTACACACACACACACACACACACACACACACACACACACACATGCATATGCACATGCACAAATTTAAAATAAAGGTAGGGTGTCTAGTCTGTTTTTTTCTGTATTATGGAAACACAATCATTCATCCTCTCTGGAAGTTCAAAGCTTCTGCTAGACCCTAAACCTGAGGGATATGAGGTTCAAATAAGATGAATTTTTCTCTTCAAAGAATTCACTCTGACATTTAGAAAAATTACATATACAGACATATATTTAAGTGATGGGAGATGGGTGTGGTTGTTGAAATAGTGTATTCACGAAAAGTGTGATTAATAATATTGTAAATGCAGCTACTTCAACAAAAATAGCTTTAAAAATAAAATAGAAATATATATACATATATTTCATGTGCAGGAGGTGGGTGGTTAAAGATAAAGCTCACTGTCTACCTGTCTTGCACACATGAGCCACTGAATTTGATTCATGGCATTGCCACCTTATCTCATGTACTATCTCTGCCTGCAGCACTCTCCTGCAATCACTGGCCCGACAACAAGCATGCTACCCTTGCATGCTACCAAAGTACTCCAGCATCACAGCAAGTCACTGTAACAATAGTTGCAGCCACAAAAAAATAAAAAGAAAAAAAGAAAGAAAGAAAGAAAGAAAGAAAGAAAGAAAGAAAGAAAGAAAGAGGGAGGGAGGAAAAGAAAGAAAAAGAAAGGAAGGAAGGAAGAAAGGGAGGTAAGGAGGAAGGAAGGAAGGAAGGAAGGAAGGAAGGAAGGAAGGAAGGAAGGAAGGAAGGAAGGAAGGAAGGAAGGAAGGAAGAAAAAGGAGAGATATCCATGTCAATTTTCAGGCATATAATAATACCATCCCAGGGGAGAAAAGTTATGGTAGAGGCCATATGAGCTATGGTTTCTTCCTTGGGTCTGGGTGGGCAATCTTATCCATCCCCACTGTACTTCCAGAAGCTCCTCCCACTTCCTACAGCTGCTGTTGACTCATGGGCCTACATCATAGATCCTGAGGTCTCTGGAGCACACAGTAGCACAAGCAGTAGGTAGACACCTCCCAAATCCACAATACTGAAATTTCAGTATGGGCACACCAAATTAGATGGGAAAGTAACATAAAAGCCAACTAAACTAAACTCAAAAAAAGCTAATTGAATTCAACAAACAAAGGCAATAACAGAAGGTTCAGCTAACAACAAACAGCTTAGTAAATTCTTAGACAAGGACTTAGCCCTGTGATGAGATATAACAATTTTCACAGTAAAAATAATTGACATTTTATACTTGTAGGTTTTAATACTGGAGCTTTGTTATCTAAACAGTTTCAACCCTAGAACTGGATCAACATTTGTGACTTTGTCTACATTAAAATGGATTTTTAAAAATTAAAAACATCCTCTTACCAAGGTGTGGAAAATATTAAAAAGGCAGCTCATAACTTTTCAAAGTCTTCTTAGAGTATTAATTATCAAATTTTATCTAATTTTCCAAAGGAGACTTTATTCTCTAATGTGTCAACTCCAAAATCCAGGTGAGGCAAAGAAGAATAAAATTCTTCCTGTCCCCCACCAAAAGAAGTAGTTAAGATTGCTGATAAATTTTTAAGTGTAAAAATTAAATAAAAAATAATTGCTCTTTGATAGTTAATAATATAGACCTAAGCAAGATTTGACAGAGAATCTGTCTTAAATAACTTAGAGAAATATAAGAGATGAGTCTATGAAGAAAAGTTTTAAGGTAGCATATATATCTACTCCTGGTTATACACATGGCATTTACATATAATAATCAGAAATAGCAGAATCCCTCATCTTTGAAGTTCAGTTATAAATATGAATCTTTAGTATTTGAAAACTAATCCATCTATTAATAAACAAATTTTAACAAAAGAAATGGTGTTTTTTAGTGTTGTTATAAATTAGTATTCCTCTTTTATTTTCCATTGTTGTATCTTTCTTTAATGGCAAATGTACCAGACATTTTCCTGAAAATCCAGATGCAGTTATAAAATAGAAGAAATGAATGGTCATTTTGGTTTTTGGTTTTTAATTTAATTTTATTTCTATAAAGTTGTTCACAATAATTTGTTACATTTAATATTCCAATACCAACCCCACCACCATTACACCTACCACCATCATATTTCAAATGTTTCCACCCCAACCCCCAAAGTCTGCCCCAAAACAGGACCTAAATAGTTTATTTTGTATTGCTTGTTATGAATAATCTGCTAGAAATTATCCCAAAACGTTTCCTTAGAGGAAAGTGTGTGAGGATTGTTGTATTTCACCCTGGAGGCAGTAAACCCTTATATGTATAAGAGATTACTAACATATGAGATGCCACCCAGCTGCCAACACAGCCTCGCACTCCAGAAATTCTAAAATTTTGTTGGTAACTTTGGGTCTGGAGGCATCTCTATGGAATGTCATTCTGTGTTGCTCTCTTCTGAGAGATTTATTTGTGCCATCTTTGGATCATGACCATTAATGAGCTTATATGGTGCCAAAGGCAGTTCCTGGGTGCACTGGTCATTTTGAATGCCATAGGTGATCACATTGCTTGTGCCAATAATTATCATCCTGGGATGATTAATGACCTATTTAGGTGAACAGTGTTCTTGGTTTGAATACTATTAAGAGAAAACTGTCCAGAAAGAAAAATTAAAACTCCTAACTAAAACAAATCAGATTACAACAAATACAAAAACTAAGTGGAATAAAGAAAACAAAATGTCTAACTTCTTAAGAGCTAAAAATTAATTTCTAGAACCAAAGTCAAAAAACAACAGGAAAACTGATCCACACAACTGAGTTTGGGGTAGGAGATTAAAAGAGAGTGGCTAAGTACACGATGGAGGGATTGCTTGGGATAAGAGATGCATGCTGAAAGTAGACTAAGAACCAAACATGATGGTCTCTTAGCATCTGTATTGCAGGCCACAATGCTCAAAAGTAGAGAGAGAGTAAGAAGGAATGTACCTGCCACAGAGGCAGGGGTAAGATGGGGTGGGGTTGGTGGGAGGGATACTAGGAGCATTGGTGGTGGAAAACGTGCACTGGTGGAGGGCTGGGTGCTCGATCATTGTCTGACTGAAAATTAATCGTGAAAGTTTGTAACTGTATCTCACGGTGATTCAATTTAAAATAAATGAATGTTGAAAACGTCATAAATAAATAAATAAGTTATTGCATTGGAGTTATTGGGGGAAAGAGATAGGTACATTGGTGACGGGTGTGGCACTGAAATTATGTGCATGGGAAACCATCATTAACAGTATTGTAAATCACAGAACCTGAGTCCATAAAACATTAATTAAAATAATGTAAATTGAAAGGAATTTGTATTATTTTTTCATTTTTCAAAGTGTAAGGAATCTATACAAGATTACAGTCATAGTATTCTCTTGTGATTTCATTTTAAGTTTACAATTGTGATAATGCTCAAAGACCAACACACATGTCATCACAAGGAGTTAAAAATAGTTGAAAATGAGAAACCAAAACCCAAACTGGCCTGCATTATATGGCAGGGATAATTCCTGGCCTGCATTATATGGCAGGGATAATTCCTGGAGGGAGATGGGGGACCATATGGAGTGCCAGGAATTAAACCTGGATCAGCTGTATGCAAGGTGAGCACCCTATCCACTGTACTACTTCTGTGGCTCCACCCTGTTACAAATCTTTAAGAGTTTATTGTAGAATTGCTTGGTATCAGTACTATGTTGTATGTCATCTCTTAAACTTACTCTGCTCCCTAAAGAGTTATATAAATTCTGAGGGTATAGGAACAAAGCTAAAGGTTCATCCACCAATGAATAAAAGAGAAAAAATTGGTACATTCAAACAATGAACTTTTTTTTAGTCAAAGGGTTTCATATACACAATTGATTAGAAAGTACAGTGGGGAAGTGTTCTATGTGAAAAAACTCATAACAATGATATAAATGGGTGTGACTGTAGCAAGAAATGTACTACTAAGGTATGTGAAAGAATTATTAACTAAATAAAATGGCAATACGAATCCTTGAATAGAACGGCTTCACAATTATTATTGAGTTAATTTGTAAAAGTGATTAAATGATAACAATTTCAGCAATAGAAATAGATTATGAAGTTAATACAGAAAGATAAATAAGCAAGACTACTTCAGAATTGAGCTTACCTTAAAAATGAGGGGAAGGTTAGAAAGAATCCTTGAGCCATTGGTAAATGGAAACACTTGGTCTTGACAAAGGGTGTAGTGTTGGAATGCTCTACGCATGAAACTATCATTAACAGTATTGTGAATCATTGTGCCTGAATAAAAATGAACAAAAAAATAAAACAAATTATAACTGGTAGTTTATTCACAAGTAAGACAATCCACTATAAATGTAAAGGTGAAATCTGAGGAATAAGTAGCAATATCATATGCTAAAATACATCACTGAGTTACAATTAAATAGTAACATCCTATATGTTAGCAGAGTCCAATGTAACAAACCAGTAAATCCAGATATATGTTCAACTAACAATTAAAATAGAGTAAATCACAAAAAAGCACTTCAAGTGATTAAAAATTAATTTTTTAAAAAAATAGTTTGGAATAAAGCAAAATTGGATGCATAAGTCACAGTCTACATCAACAAAATAAATCTTTCATGGATCACAGCTAAAATCTTTGAAAATTAAAATCATAAATAGTTCTAGAAAAACTGGGAGAAGTTTTACTGTAATATAATGGCGACAACCTTTCTAAATAAAACATAAAACTGAGATGTCATAAGTAAGACTTATAGAACTTCTGCTTCTGTCCATAATGGAGTAACTGCTTCTATGTTAATTTCTTCCCAATAAAAAATACAAAGCTGAATAAAATAAACAAAATGATTCTTTTAAGACCTCAGATAAAAAATGAAAGTGCTATTTCTGGGATATAGCAACCTCAGGAGGTGGACAGTGCTTGCAGTCCTCTGAGATGAGGAAACAGAATTCAAATTTCAGGAGCCAGGGATGTGATTAAAGTATTTAAGTACCTACCTTACATGTGTGAGGCCCTGGGTTCAGTCCCTGACACTACACACACACACACACACACACACACACACACACACACACACACACATAGACACACACACACACACACACACACACACACACATACACACACACACACACACACACACACACACACACACACACACCCCTGCCCCACGGGGTATGGCCTCCTCAACAATTAAAAACATAATTCCAATCAGAGCAGATAAAACTTTAGAGGGAAATCACAAGAGAAAGAATATATTCAGTGGGTATCTATATTGGGTACCTCCATGACAAACTCTAGGAGTACCTGCACAAGACAATTCCATTCAAGGCTTACCACATAGCATGTGCTATGAGGTAGGAAATGGAATTAAAATCTTAGAGGTTGAACTGTGCTGCATAAAAGAAGTACCAGGGAATTATGACTCTATCAGATAGAGACATAATCAGTAAACTGAAATCATACTGATTAATCACTTTTCTAAAAATTAGAATAGTTGCTTCAATAAGGCTTATTCTAGACTTGTTTAGAACAAGCAATTCTTAAAATTATGCTCTACACAGGGGGGGATGGGGGGATGGGGGTGGGAGGGATATTATCCATGGTGGTGAAAAATGGGCACTGGTGGAGGGATGGGTATCTGGTCATTGTATAATTGAAACCCAAGCACAAAAAATTGTAAATTACAACTGTAAAAAAAAATAAAATAAAGGGGAAAAAAATGAAAAAAAAAAAGGGGGCCTACCCAAAACTCCCTTTTAAAGTTAGTCTTATACTAACTTCCTCCCCACCGGGAGAGTTCCTTTTTGTTTCTCTTCTACTTTCCATTAAACTTCTTTACTTTAAAAAAAAAAAAAATTATGCTCTACCAAGGCCCTTATGGGAAAAGGACTTAAAAGTTGAGAATCTTCTTGTTATAGAACCTGACCTCAGAAATATACCCCCCTAAGATATAAAATCAAGCTTATTTAGTTTTAAAATTATCAGTCTATAGTTTGCTAAAACATACACAGAAATACTAAATGCTAAAACATGTTTCAGTATTCTTCACAAAAATAGTAACAGAATCTGAAGTCTCCACAACATAGCACTGTAGCACTGTTCTCCCACTGTTCATCGATTTGCTCAAGTGGGCCCACTAACATCTCCATTCTGAGACTTGTTGCTACTGTTTTTGGCATATAGAATACATCACAGGGAGCTTGCCAGCCTTTGCCATGAGGGAAGAATACTCTCGATAGCTTGCCGGGCTCCACGAGAAGGGCAGAGGAATCGAACCTGGGTCAGCCGTGTGCAAGGCAAACATCCTACCTGTTGTGCTATCGCTCCAGGCCCTCCACAACATATGATTCTTAAAATTTCTAAAACTAAATTTAAAACTATTAACCACATAAAGAAAAAAGAAAATATTTACAAAGTAAAATTTATCAACAGAAACCCAAATCAAAATAGTATATATGATATTTAGCAAACTTTAATGGAGTACTTAGAGAGATAGCTCAGCAGGCTGGAGCGCATGCTTCACGTGAGGGCCAGGGTTTGGTCCCCACACCACATGGTCTCCCAAATGCTGACAGTATTACTGCCCCACCCAGCACTAGACCAAGAGTAGTCTCTGAGCTGCGTCAGGTGTGACCCAAAAGTAAAGCAAACAAAAAAGATAGTAAAGGAGTTGTCAAAGATCATATTTTCTGAAAATGACAGCAAAGACTCTCATCTCATCTGTTCTGCAAAGTGACTATACCACTCTCTCTTAGTCTGACTTTAGAACTTCAATCAAACAAATGCTGTAGAAATAAGATTATGAAATCTTAAGGCAAAGTTAAAAGAATGTCTTCTGTGTCTCTTGGAATACTGAAGAAACTGCCATGAGTGAGAGTTGAAGCAACAAGCAGAGGCTACAAGTAGATTATGTGCATGACAATTTCAACTGAACATCCAGAAGTTAATCAATTGCCCATTATGTCAATAACTCATTATGGGTATCAAGATTGTTGAAGACAAAGTAATAGAAATTATCTATTCAATTCGGCATGGAAAAAAAAGGATGAGAAAAAAATAACACACCTATAAGCAAATAAGTAATGGTCTAACATATGTATGATAAGAATTTCAGGAAGAAAATAGAAGAGACAGAAATGAATAAAGAATGACAAACAATTGAGTAAATATCTAAAAAAGATTTTCTATTTGTTTACTTGAATAACTGCTTAAAACAAAATCACAATACTATACAGTATGTTTTATTTTATATATAAAGTAAAATATGTGACAAGAACATCAAAATTAATGAGTAAATGGAATAATGTATTATATGTATTATAAGTTTTAAATTAATACCTAAGTAAATGGTTTATGCATAAATTATACTTTTACACAGTTGATCAGAGGTTGGTGGTGATGTTTGTTTGGGAATTTTTTTGGGGGGGGGCACACCTAGTAATGCTCAGGAGTTACTCCTGATTCTGCATTCAGAAGTTACTCCTCGTGGTGCCAGGGAACCATCCAGAATGTCAGGTACTTAATTTGAGTTGCACAGATGTAAGGCAAATGCCCTACCCACTGTACGATGATGATGTACCCACTAGCCCAGTTGATCAAAGTTTTGAACAAGTCATATTGTTCACATATAACTTTTAAATGTGTTCATGATAAAAACTGCAAGAAACAAAAATTAAAGTCAACCTTAGAAATATACATTTGCAATTTGTATCACAATGGACGTTATTTACTGATTGATTTATCATTGATTTGCAATATTGTTATTCTGTTATTCTATCAATTTCATTATGAGAAATTTATCCCATACTAAGAATTTGTCTTAATGAGAGAGCAACACAAGCAACAGGCTGCAGAGCTGCCTCTGAACCCCTCATCAGACTGTCTTATCCAAAACAACCAGGAGGTGGAAGTGGGTGAGTCCCCTCAACCCACGGCAGCCAAAACCCCCAGAACTCAGTCACCACCATACTCACAGCCACCTTCCATGGGTTTAGACAAGCCTCATCCATGAAGCTGCTAAAAAAGAAAACCCAGGTATACAGGACTTGTGACTGAAATCTCCACACTTGAACAGAGTCAGGAATGGGTGAACTCCCCCCATCATCCTGTGCTTCCAGTAGCCTGGCAGTCACACCAGGCACTACCTCTGGTGCCATATAAGCTCATTTATGGGCATGACCCAGAGACTCCGAACTAAATATCTCAGAAGAAAGCAACACAAGAGTAACAAGCTGAAGAGATACCTCCGGACTCCAGTTAAAAAAAAAAAAAAGATAGAAAAACTTAGTTAAATTAACCTCAGCTGTATCACCGTATTTAAAATTTTAGGATTCCAGGAACAGTATCTCATACTCTACATCACTGATGTACCAAGACAAGGGCTCAATGACCCTGTTGTTCGGTAGCTTGCCAGGCTCTCCAAGAGGGGCGGAGGAATCGAACTCGGGTCAGTCACATGTAAGGCAAATGCCGTACCAGCTGTGCTGTCACTTTATATCATATCGTATCATATGATATCATATCAATCATAAAAAGCAATAAAAAATAAATTATTTAAGTCCTGCTTTGTGGACAGGCTTTGGGGGTCAGAATGAAAACATTCAAAATGTGGTGGGAAGGTGTAATGGTGGTAGTATTGATGGTGGAATATTAGGTGTACCAAATTATTATGAACAACTTTATAAAAATAAAAAAAATTTTAAAAAAAGAATTGATCTTAATGATATAGTGGCAAGTGTCAAATAAACCCTGTGTAAGAATAGTGATTACAATTTTGTAGCAGCAAATATCTGTTGACCACTAATGTCCAAATACAGGGAAATGCTTTAAATTCTTGATGCCTTTATGGAAGTCATAAAAGCATCAAAAATGCCTACATATTCTGGTAAATTGATCTCCATGGTGTTCAATGAAAACATGCAAATAATATTTGCATTGAGGGTTGAGAAGCAGAGGAACAGTTCTGGAAATATATGCTAGAAGATGTTTATGACAAGTGTTGTTTCCAGAAAAAGTGAGAAGAAAGAAGTGAAATGGCAGGGAAAGTTTTCACTAAACTTTTGTGCCTTTTATTAGAAAAGTATTTGTTGTTCTTCTTCTAGTTTACTTCATTTAACATGCCATCTTCCAGTTCTATCCAGTTGCATCAAAAGTGCATGATTTCATCATTCCTTACAGCTGCATAGTATGGCATTGTGTATATATAGCACATCTTCATGATCCACTGATATATTGTTGAGCATCTATCATTGAACATGATTCCAAATCTTAGCTATTTTACTAAATGCTGCAATGAATAAAGTGTGCATACATGTTTCTGAATGAATATTTTTCCTCCATACAAACACTGGTGGAGGGGAGGGAAGTTGACACTGGTGACAGGATTGGTGATGAAACATTGTATGTCAAAAACCCAACTATGAATAACTTGTAAGTCACAGTGCTTTAGTAAAATAAAAGTTGTGAAAAATAAATAAAAATAAAATTAGAATTAAATCTTTTGAAAAGTATTCATTTTATACTTTAAAAAAAATAAATTAAAAATAAATAAATCTATACTTAAAGTAATGTTTTATAGTCTCTGGGTCTTGGCTGTTGATGGGATTACACGGTGCGGGGGGTTGGGGGGGAGCAGTCGGTGGGTGTGACCACTGTGTACTGGAAGATGGAGGATCTGGGTGGAGGATGCTCAGCCCCGATCTAAGCAGGCTTGGAGATCTCAGCCCCAGGATCCACATGCCTTTGTTCTTCTGCCAGTATCTTCATGCCTGTGGAGAGTGGATGTTCTGGAGGTCTTCAGCTGCTGGGGCTCTGCTTGGGGTGGGGAAGGAAACTCTACCCACCCCCCTCCAAGAGACCCCAGTGAGGACAGCCAGGCACAGGGGCAGGAGACTAGGCCATGCGACATCTTATTATCTCATTCTTACTTTGGAAAATCTGGCAGGCTACCAAATGTAACCTGCCCACACGGCAGAGTCTGGCAAACTTCCCGTGGTGTACCCAATATGCCAAATACCAGTATCAATGATGGGTCTCATTCTCCTAACCCTGAAAGAGCCTTGAATATGGCACTTTTTAAAATCTCAGGGCTAGGGCAAAGGAGACGTTACTGGTGCCTGCTCGAGGCAATCAATGAACAACAGGATGATCATGATCGTGAAAGTAATGTAGCAAAATTTCAGGAAAAAAATAAAATATTTCAGAAAAAATTCATGTAACCATAAATGGAATGAAAATAAAATAGAAATAAAAATTCTCACCTGATAAACAAGATGGTAAAATGCAGAGAACTATTTCTGTAATCTGAGGGAAAAAAATATAGAGTTTTATATCTGGAGAAACTATAATTAAATGGGAAAAAATTAAGTTGAACTTAGCATGTAATAATTCAGAAAATGCACCAGAGAAACTCTCTGAAAAAAAATAACGAGAATTTGTTCCATCAAAACAAACAAAATGAATGTGTCTCAAAATATATGAGAAGTGGCTACTAGAGAATCCAATAAAATCCTATACTTAGAGCTAAGTAAGTGTGAACCTATATTTTTAAAATACTGGAGTGATAGCACAGCTGTAGGGCGTTTGTCTTGCATGCAGCCAACATGGCCCACCCGAGTTCAATTCCTCCGCCCCTCTCGGAGAGCCCGGCAAGCTACCGAGAGGATCTCGCCCACACGGCAGAGCCTGGCAAGCTCCCTGTGACGTATTCGATATGCCAAACACAGTAACACTAAAGTCTCCAATGGAGACGTTACTGGGCCCGCTCGAGCAAATCAATGATCAATGGGAGGGCCTTTACTTTACTTTTAATATGAACCTGAATCTAAAATCTCAGATGATAACAAGTTGAGAGGTAGTGGCGGAAATAAAAACTTTTTGCAAAATTCTATTTTTTAAATTTAGATATTGTGATTTACAGTTATTAATAATTGAATGTAAGTATTACTCGAATTCCAATCTCACCATCAGTGTCTACATCCCTTCACAAGTGACCCCAGGTTTTCTCCAACCCCTCAACCTTGACAGAAACATTTCCAGTCAAATTGTTGTAATTTGGTTACCATGCCTAGAGTAACATCGGCTCTGGTGGTTTAAATGTATACAGATATGTTGCTTCTATACTCCAGACAAGTCTGGGGATCCTGACCTTTGCTCTTATGTTACCTCCAGACCACCTCTTTTTGCTTTCCATGGTAATATTCTTGAGGAAGATTATTAAAGCTAGCAATCACTAGAACATGAGTTTAGATATGATTAAAACCACTAGTGAGACCCTTTAAAAAAATAGAATTCAACTAATTAATTGCTATTTTTGATGGAACCCAAAATAAAACTATAAATTATTGAGAAAAATGTTGTGTATGCCAAAATAGCAAACTGCAACAGTCAAAGTAGCTTTACAGAAAATGTACTTTAGTATCATATGAAAAGAAAATCTTTAAATAATCTAAATTTCTATTCAAAATGTTATAAGACTAATAGCAAATTAGTATGTTAAAGGAAGAATTATAAATTAATAAATTAAAAATAGAATAACTCAGAAAAAATTAGAATAAAAACAAAAGTAGGTCTTTAAAAAAGAGATGATACAATTGATATCAAAAAATTATTTTAGGCCATCTTTACAGCACACAGCCACAAAGAAGGGCCACGTGGAGGGCTGGCTCCACAGCTCCCGGAGAAGAAACCAGGTTCCAAAAAGAGCCGAGATCACCGGGAAGTCCCAGATGGGGTAGGTGCCACATCCCCCAGATGGAACCCCAGTGACCAGAAGCCTCTACAAGCATAGCTCGAGTATGCAGGAACTAGGACTTTTCCTCCAAACTGCCGGGACCATCCCGGCTCCCAGGTAACCTCTGATTCCGGAAGTCACGCCCACGGCCCGCCCCCCAGCGTCATCTTTACAGCACACAGCTGCAGAGAAGGGCCACGTGGAGGGCTGGCTCCACAGCTCCTGGAGAAGAAACCAGGTTCCAAAAAGAGCCGAGATCACTGGGAAGTCCCAGATGGGGAAAGTGCTGCATCCCGCCTCCCCCAGATGGAACCCCGGTGACCAGAAGCCTCTACAAGCATAGCTCGAGTATGCGGGAACTAGGACTTTTCCTCGACATCTCTGTATATACAAAGTGATCAATGGGAAGTAAATCACCCAACGTTTCTCCCTGAAAATCAGAGTTAAGCTTGGAGCAGAAAAGTGAACGAACTATGCGTTAATCCAGGCCATCATGTCTGCCTGGAGGGCAAAGGGTGTTGCCGCATTCGCCCTCTACTCTCTGGAAAGAAAGATGGTGGCCACATGGGAGCCTTGTGGACAGTAGGTATGAGCCGGGAGTGTGGGGGCGACTAAAACCTCATGGGAAGGGGGACGCTCCAGTCCGTCCTTCACGCCCTACCGAGGTCACCAGTTGCCCCCCAAGAGTGGCTCTCCAGCACGGCCATGGCCCCAGAAGCACAAGGACTTAATGCAGAACCCAGCAGCTTGGAGCAGAAAAGTGAACGGACTAAGCATTAATCCAGGCCATCATGTCTTCCCGGAGGGCAAAGGGTGTTGCCCCATTCACCCTCTCCTCTCTGTAAAGAAAGATGGCGGCTGCATGGGAGCCTTGTGGACAGCAGGTATGAGCCAGGGGTCTGGGGGGTGACTAAAACCTCATGGGAAGGGGGGCGTTCCGGTCCGTCCTTCACGCCCTACCAAGGTCACCAGTTGCCCCCCACAAGCGGCTCTCCGGCACGACCACGACACCAGAGCACAGAAACCAATCTCTTAATTATCTGACTCTCAGTAGAAATACTTCCAGGGTTAATTAGCAAAATAGCGGAAATCCAAAACCAACATTTAATTCTTGAACCCAGCTGTAGAAAGCAAATCACTTCACAATGCTTTCTCAGCATGTCTGATGTGGGGGAAGGGGGTAAACTCTAAATAATAGTGGTGCATCTTTTATTGAAACAATGAATCTAATCAAAGCAGATAGACAACTAGAATTCATCTGCCTCGCAGGCATCGGGAGGGGTGAGGGGTGGGGTTTTATTGGGGTTCTTCGTGGTAAAAATAAGTATTGGTAAAGGGAAATGTGTTTGATATTTGCATGACTGAGACCTAAACCTGAAAGCTCTGTAACTTTTCCCACAGTGGTTCAATAAATAAATAAATAAATAATTTAAAAAATTATTTTAGTCAAGGTTATGCAGAAAATTTTACAAATTTGAAAGAAATATCTTGTAGAAATATAAATGAGTTAAATACAAATACAGATTAGTAGTTTTTTCAAAAAATAAATATAAATTTCCAGTATAAAATCATAAAAGAAAGGGAAATACAAATAAACCAAAAATTGAATGTAATTGAAGTAGAATAAAATGCCTACTCTGAAGACGTAGTAGCAATCTAGGAAATAAACTAAAAAGACAATTTGGTTTTAGTATCTTCTCATCACTAATATTCAGCATTAGTTATGTGGAGGTGAAATGCTCACTCTCATGGACTGCCTTAAATATTATATCTTAAAGAGAGTTTTCAGAATTTGTAAATTTTATATGATTACTCTTTGTCCCAGAAATTTCACCTTAAGGAATCTCTTCTACAGAAAAATTTATATGTTCCCAAAAAGACATTGGTGCAGAAAATGTGTACTATTAATGATATTGGAACAAGGTAAATGTCCCCCCATTCAGGAGAAAATTTTTACATTCATTAAAATTAATTTAATTTCATAAAATAGCTTTAAAATAATGCCCATCCCTGTGAGTTGGCTATATTTAAAAATAAATTTATTTATTTTATATATTTTCTTCATAGAGAATAAATAACTGGTGTGATACTTGATTAAATATAGACTCTCAGAGCTTTGGAACAGAATTGAGAGTCCAGATATAAACACTCAGATTCATGGGCAGTTAATCTATAACAAAAGAGCTGAGTATTTGAAGTCAAGGAAAGCCTATTTAAGAAACAGTGTTGAGAAAACTGGATAGGCACATGCAAAACTATGGAAATGGAGGACCATTCAAAAATAGCCACTTGCACTGCCACATAACAACATAGTATAAAAATAACAACCAAAGACAGTAGAGATGGGCCAGGAAGACAGGTCCAAGCTAGGAAGCTCACCACAAGTTGTGGGGAATACAATTAGGACAGAGCAGAGACCACTATCACAATGATAACTGGAAGTAGTCACTCTGGACAAGAACTGAGTGCTGAAGAGAGGTAAAATGAAATACTAATAACTTTTCAGTAACAGTATTGCAAACCTTTATTCCTAAAAGGAGAGAGAGAGAGAGAGAAGAAATGAGAGAAAGAGATAAGAGATAGAGAGAAGAAAAGTGAAAGTGTTTGCCACAGCAGAGACAGAAGGGATGGAAGGGGTGAGGAAGGAGGGAAACTGGCAACATTGGTGGTGGGAAATATATACTGGTAAAGGGACTCGTGTTGGAATGTTGTGTCACTTAAGCTGAATCATGAGAACTTTACAACTGGGTATCTCATGGTCATTCAATTAAAAAAAAGTTTAAAAAATGTTTGTAACCAAGCATTAAGAATGATACTCACAGGAGCCAGAGAGAGTTCAGAGATGAGAGTTTGACCTTTAAGCACTGCATGACACCCCCAGCACTATTAGGTGACTTCCAAGCACCACCAGCCTGACCATAGTGTTCCCATCACTACGAGACCAAAGAGCACTACATCAGCAAGTAAAGCACCTCTCCACACCTGGCACTGCCAGACCAAATAGATCGGACAGTGGTGTGTGGAAACCGAAGGACATCCTCCAGTTAGGTTCTTTGCAACCTCTTTGGGAGGTGAGGTGTAGAGAAACTGTGTAAAGAAGCAAAGATAAGAAACAAAATAAGGGGCTGGAGAGATAGCACAGCGGATAGGGCATTTACTTTGCACACGGCCAACCACGGTTCAATTCCCAGCATCCCATATGGTCCCCTGAGCACCGCCAGGAGTAACTCCTGAGTGCAGAACCAGAAGTAATTCCTGTGCATCACCAGATGTGACCCAAAAAAAGCAAAGAAAAAAAAAGAAACAAAATAAAACTTTACATTTTTTGTTTTCTGACTTTGCATAGTACAAATTTTTTAAATGTGAAAAAATTAACTTATATAAAGTAATTTAATATTTTAAAACAACTAAACATGCTGTGTCTAAAGAAATATTTGCTTCAGGTAAATGTTTAATATTTTTAAATTTTCACTTTCAAATAACCAATGAGACCTAAAAAAGGGGAAAAAATGATATCTGCTAGAAGACTTCTCACCAGAATGATCTAGACCAATAGCTAAGTAACCAATAACAAAGTGAGCTTCGGGACCTCAGGCGCCCCAGCAAACGCCTGGAGAAATGCAGCTGTGAGAGTCTGCCAACCCCTCTTCACTCCTCACACAGCGCCCATCTCATCTCAAACCCAGGTCAACTCAGCCCCTGGTGTGTGGCCCCGGAACTTCCATCTCTCCCTTCGGGACCTCAGGCGTCCCCGCAGACGCCTGGAGAAACGCAGCTGTGAGTGTCTGCAGTCCCCTCTTCACTCCTCATGCCGCGCCCATCTCATCTCAAACCCAGTTTTCCGTAGAGGTGTGGCCTCTTCAGAAGTGGGCGTGGCTTCAGAGTGGGCGTGGCCTATTTTCCGCCGGCAGCTGCTAATGCAGCTGCAGGTTGTTTACCCATTCTAAGGAACCTAGTTCCCAAGGAATTTAGTCCCAAACCTACTCAGCAATATGAAGAAACAAAGAAAATCCCCACCACAAGTGGAGGACAACAAAAACAATCCAGAACATTCTGTCGATACAGCTCACCTAAAGGACCTCTCTGACACAGAACTCAGATATGAAGTCATCAAGATGTTCAATCAACTCAATGAAACGGTCAGACAGACAGCCAGTAACACCATAGAAAAAATCGACAAATTACATGAAGAAATGAGAGCAGAAATGTCACGATTAAAAGACTCCGTAGATGAAATGAGAAACTCAGTTTCTTCTCTTAAAAATAGAATGACTGCAGCTGAAGAGAGAATCAGTGAGCTGGAAGATCAGCTGCAACAAGCCAAAACGCAACAACAAACAGTGGCAAGGGACCTCAAAATAGCTTTTCAGAGATCAGAGTCCTAGCAGATGATTCCAAGAGGAACAACATTAGAATCATGGGACTACCTGAAGCTCAGGGAAAAAATCCCAACGAAAAAAACACCGTCAAACAAATCATTGCTGAAAAATTCCCAGAGCTCCGCAATGCAGCCATCCAGGTTCAAGAAGCCCGAAGGGTGCCAGCTAAAAGAGACCCCAACAAAAACACTCCAAGACATATCATACTTAGAATGATTGATGCTGCCAATAGAGACACAATACTGCAAGCAGCAAGGACAAAGAAGGAAACCACATACAAAGGAGCACCCCTTAGATTCACAGCAGACCTATCAGAGGAAACCCTGCAAGCCCGAAGGCAGTGGCAAGATATAGTCAAAAAACTCACTGAAATGAATGCTTCACCAAGAATACTCTATCCGGCTAAACTCTCCCTCAAAATCGAAGGAACAGTACACTATTTTCTAGATAAACAGCAGCTCAGGAACTTCATAGACTCAAAACCAAACCTAAAGCAAGGCCTAAGGGGGCTACTATAAGGCAAGACAAACCCTACAACCACAACACACTCTACAGAAAATGACACAAAACCCCATAACCATACTCTCTCTCAATGTCAATGGTCTAAATTCACCATTTAAGAGATACAGAGTGGCAAAATGGATACAGAGACAGAACCCAACATTCTGCTGCCTACAAGAAACTCATCTCAACAGCCAGAACAAACACAGACTCAAAGTCAAAGGATGGAAAACAATCCTGCAAGCAAACAGCTCCTTCAAAAAAGCTGGGGTGGCCATACTAGTATCCAACAACATTAATTTCACATTGAAAAAGATTAGAAGAGACAGTGAAGGCTATTTTCTCTTCATCAAGGGATACATACAGCAGGAAGAAATCACACTCTTAAATGTATACGCACCTGATGAGGGAACAGCTAAATATCTAAAACAACTGCTAACAGATTCTAAGGAGGACATCGCTACCAACACAATAGTACTTGGAGACTTCAACATCGCCTTATCAACTCTGGATAGATCAACAAGAACAAAACCCAGCAAGGAATTATTGGCTTTGAAAGAAGAAATAGAAGAGAAAGGGCTTATAGACCTATACAGGGCTTTACACCCCCAAAAGAAAGAATACACATTCTTCTCCAGTGTGCATGGAACATTTTCCAAAATAGACCATGTCCTAGGACACAAAACATACCTCAACAGAATCAGGAAGATAAAAATAGTATCAGCCATCTTTTCAGACCATGATGCACTGAGGATAGAAGTGAATCACACACTGACACGGAGAACAAAATCAAACACTTGGAAATTAAACAACTCGATGCTGAACAATGAGTGGGTCAAGAACGAAGTCAAGGACGAAATCAAAAGATTCCTGGAAACAAATGAGAATGAAGACACAAACTACCAGAACTTATGGGATGCAGCGATAGCTGTATTAAGGGGAAAATTTATAGCTCTGCAAGCATATCTTAGGACTGTAGAAACGATGCACATAAACAACTTGACCTCACAGCTCAAGACCTTAGAAAAGGATCAACAGAAAGAGCCTAAATCAGGCAGAAGGAAAGAGATCATAAAACTTAGAGCAGAAATCAACGACATGGAAAACAAAGAAACAATCTGAAAGATCAATGAAATCAAGAGCTGGTTCTTCGAGAAAATAAATAAGATAGACAAGCCACTAGCAACACTCACAAAGAAACAGAGAGAGAGAGCCTTAATAAATCGAATCAGAAATAAGAATGGGGATATCACAACAGAAACTAAAGAAATTCAAGAGATCATCAGAGACTACTTTGAAAGTCTATATGCCACGAAACAAGAGAACCTAGAAGAAATGGATAAATTCCTGGATTCCTATCATCTCCCAAAGCTCAATCAAGAAGATATAGAGTACCTGAATAGACTTATTCACATCAAGGAAATTGAAACTGTAATCAAAAGTCTTCCAAAAAACAAAAGCCCAGGTCCAGATGGATTTACTAGCGAATTTTTCCAAACATTTAAAGAGGACCTATTGCCAGTTCTTCTCAAGCTTTTCCAGGAAATTGAAAAATCAGAAACTCTCCCAAACAGTTTCTATGAAGCCCATATCTCTCTAATACCAAAAGGAAACAAAGACACCACAAGAAAAGAAAACTACAGGCCGATATCCCTGATGAACACAGATGCGAAGATTCTCAACAAAATACTAGCCAATAGAATTTAACAACTCATCAAAAAGATCATACATCATGACCAAGTAGGATTCATCCCAGGGATGCAAGGATGGTTCAACATTCGGAAATCAATCAACATAATCCATCATATCAACAAAAGAAAAGATAAAAATCATATGATCATATCAATAGATGCAGAGAAAGCATTTGACAAGATCCAGCACCCATTCATGATGAAAACCCTTGCCAAAATGGGGATGGAGGGAACTTTCCTCAATATAGTTAAAGCCATCTACCACAAACCTACAGCAAATGTCATCCTCAATGGGGAAAAACTGAGAGCCTTCCCCCTAAGGTCAGGGACGAGACAAGGATGCCCACTCTCTCCACTGCTGTTCAATATAGTACTGGAAGTACTTGCAATAGCGATCAGGCAAGAAAAAGATATTAAGGGCATCCAGGTAGGAAAGGAAGAAATCAAGCTCTCACTATTCGCAGATGATATGATACTATACTTAGAGAACCCTAAAACCTCTACCAAGAAACTCCTAGAAACAATAGGCTTGTATAGTAAAGTGGCAGGCTATAAAATCAATACCCAAAAATCCATGGCTTTCCTATATGCAAATAGTGAAAGAGAAGAAAGTGACATGAAGAAAACAATTCCATTCACAATTGTGCCCCAGAAAATCAAGTACCTAGGAATCGCCTTAACTAAGGAAGTAAAGGATCTGTACAAAGAAAACTACAAAACGCTACTTCAGGAAATAAAAGAGGACATGAGGAAATGGAAAAATATCCCCTGTTCATGGATGGGGAGAATCAACATTGTCAAAATGGCAATACTTCCCAAGGCACTGTACAAATTCAATGCGATCCCTATAAGGATACCCACGACATTCTTCAAAGAAATGGAGCAAACACTCCTGAAATTTATATAAAACAATAAGCCCCCACGAATAGCTAAAGTAATTCTTGGGAAAAAGAAAATGGGAGGAATCAACCTACCTAACTTCAAGCTCTACTACAAAGTAGTAATAATCAAAACAGCATGGTACTGGAACAAAGGCAGAGTTCCAGACCAATGGAACAGAGTTGAATATACTGACATCTCCTCCCAAACATATAATCATCTAATCTTCGATAAGGGGGCAAGAAAAGCGAAATGGAGCAGGGAAAGCCTCTTTAATAAATTGTGCTGGCAAAACTGGACGGCTACATGCAAAAAAAAGTGGGTTCAGATCTCTGCCTAACGCCAAGCACAAAAGTAAGATCGAAATGGATTTATGACCTCAACATCAGACCGGAATCCATAATGTTTATTGAAGACAAAGTTGGCAAAACTCTCCACGATATTGAAGTTAATGGTATCTTCAAAGATGTCACGCCACTGGCCGAGCAAGTGAAAACAGAGATAGACAAATGGGACTATCTTAAACTAAGAAGCTTCTGCACCTCAAAAGAAACAGTGACCAAAATACAAAGACAGCCTACAGAATGGGAAAGAATATTCACCAAATACACATCCGACAAGGGGTTGATATCAAGGATATACAAGGTACGGGTTAAACTACACAAGAAGAAATCACCCAACCCCATCAAAAAATGGGGCGAGGAAATGAACAGAAACTTTCGCAAAGAAGAAATTCGAATGGCAAAAAGGCACATGAGAAAATGCTCTACATCACTAATCATCAGAGAGATGCAGATCAAAACAACAATGAGATATCATTTCACACCACAGAGACTGGCCCACATCCACAAGAACAAAAGCAACAGGTGCTGGCGCGGATGTGGCGAGAAAGGGACCCTCCTTCACTGCTGGTGGGAATGCAGGCTGGTCCAACCCTTTTGGAAAACAGTATGGACGATTCTCAAAAAATTAGAATTTGATCTCCCATTTGACCCAACTATAGCACTCCTGGGAATATATCCCAGAGAGGCAAAAAGGTATAGTCGAAGTGACATCTACAATTGTTTGTTCATTGCTGCACTCTTTACAATAGCCAGAATCTGGAAAAAACCTGAGTGCCCGAGAACAGATGACTGGTTAAAGAAACTTTGGTACATTTACACAATGGAGTACTATGTAGCTGTTAGAAAAGATGAAGTTATGAAATTTACATACAAGTGGAGTGGTACTACATGGAAAGTATCATGTTAAGCAAAATGAGTCAGAAAGAGCAGGATAGACACAGAAAGATTGCATTCATCTGGGGAACATAAAGCAACAAAACGGGAGACTAACACCCAGGAATGGCTGCGATTAGTACCAGGAATTTTGCTCCATGACTTGAAGGCCAGCCACATGTGCTAGGTGAAAAGGAAGCTCAGATAGAGAAGAGAGCACCAAATAAAGGGTGTTGTGAAGACCCTCCCAGGGTGGGAGAGACATGCTAAAAGCAGTCTATAGACCAAACATGATTGCCACTCAATGCCTCTCTGGCAAAACACAGTACCCAAAAGAAGAGAGAGAGAACAAGGGGGAATGACCTGCCACAGTGGCAGGGTGGGACGGGGGAGGGGGGGGGGGGTATGGGGGGTGGGAGGGATGCTAGGACCTGTGGTGGGGGAGGATGGGCACTGGTGGAGGGATGGGTACTTGATCATTGTATAACTGAAACCCAAGCACAAAAATTTGTAAGTCTATAACTGTACCTCATGGTGTTTCACTAATAAAAAAAAGATTAAATAAAAAAAAATAAATTAAATTAAATTTAAAAAAAAACAAAGTGAAAAGGTTCCATCATTGGAGATTCTGCAGATATTATAAGGAATGAAAACTTTATATCAATAAATTAAACAACTTTGATGAAAGAAATAAAGTCCTCAGAAGACACGATCAGTGACTACCTGAATATGTGACAATTTGGGAGAGACACAGAGCCCAAAAACCGTAGAAACAAGGGTCAGTGGGACTAGCCCACAATGGGAAGCTTGCTATAAGAGGTAGAGGGGGAGAATGCAGTTAGGATAGAGAAAGTCACTATGGCAATGACAATGATCACTTTGGACAAGAACTGAATGCTGAAAGTAGGTAAAGGGCTAAACATGATAAACTTTCAAACTGCAAACCAAAATGCCCGAGAGAGAGAGAGAGAGAGAGAGAGAGAGAGAGAGAGAGAGAGAGAAAGTGTCTGCCATAGAGGCAGGCTTGGGATGGAGGAAATGTCAGGGGGAAACTGGAGACACTGGTGGTGGGAAATGTACACCGGTGAAGGCATGGGTGTTGGAACATTGTATGATTGAAACCCAATCATAAACAACTTTGCATATGCGTATCTCAGAATTCAATTTAAAAAGAAGAAAAAAGACTATGGAATAAATCTATTTGCATTTTATCTAAACCCAAATGTGTAGAATGAACTTCAAGAGATAAACATTAAATCATATTTTTAAAAATTTTGAAATGAAACTTAAAGATTCACATAAAAAAAAATAAATAAATAAATAAATATATAAAAGGGCCGTTAAACGTTTTGCTGTATGAGGTGGCTGCTGCCTCAGAGCTTATAGGAAAGCCAGGTATGAGCCAGTGGTGACAGGGCAACTGCAGTCTATGGGAAGGGAGACAGTACCGGCTCGTGCTTCACACCCTACCAAGGTCACGAGTTGTCCCCCACAAGTGGCTCTCTGGCACGGCCATGGCTCCAGAGGCACAAGGACTTAATCCAGAGTCCGGCAGCTTGCAGCAGAAAAGCAAATGGACCATGCGTTAAACTATGGCCATGCCTCCCTGGGAGGGAAAGGGTGTTGCTCCCTTCTGCCTCGCCGCCTCCCACCCTCCGCAGCAAGATGGCCACCACCTCAGAGCTTATTGGAAAGCCAGGTATGAGCTGACGGTGACAGGGCAACTGCAGTCTCATGGAAAGAGGGGCAGTACCAGCTTGTCCTTCACGCCCTATCGAGGTCACAAGTTGCCCCCCATGAGTGGCTCTCCAGTACAGCCATAACACCAGATGTATAGAAATCAATCTCGTAATTATCTGACTCTTTGCAGAAATCCAAAATCATTATATCATTCTCATAACCAACTATAGAAAACAAAGTATTTCACAATGACTTTTCAGCAATTCTGATTGTTGGGGGGGAAATACTAAACAATAATGGTGCATCTTTTGTCGAAATAATGAATGTAATCAATGTAAAGAAGAGTTAAGTGGAAATAATCTGCCTCACAGGCATTGGGAGGGATGGGAGGGGGGGTATATGGGGGTTCTTGATGGTGAAAAATGAGTACTGGTGAAGGGAGAGGTGTTTGATCATTGTATGACCAAGACTTAAACCTGAAAGCTTAGTAACTTTTCCCACAGTGATTCAATAAATAAATATAAGAAAAATAAATAAATTAATTAAACTGTGAAAAAAAAAGTAAGGTGGAGTTCATGCCCAAATAAATCAGCTAATCAGTGGCTGAATAAATAGCAGTACTCCTACATAAAAAAAAAAAAGTTTTGCTTTACAGAGATATTCTTTTCCTTAGCTGAGTAGCCAAACACCTACTCAAAATCTCCTACTAAAAGTCTTAGCATCTTAATTCAGTCAAAACTAAGGTAATAATTATACATACACACACACACACACACACACACACACACACACACACACACTCCCACTAGTTTCCCAATTTCATATCATGGTTTTAAATTCATGTTAATTGTATCACTGCCTACTGTAATGTAACCTGCCGAATGTAACCTGCTCACACGGCAGTCTGGCAAACTCCCTGTGGCATACCCAATATGCCAAATACCAGTAACAATGATGGGTCTCATTCTCCTAATCCTGGAAGAGCCTTGAATATGGCACTTTTTAAAAATCTCAGGGCTAGGACGAAGGAGACGTTACTGGGGCCTGCTCCAGGCAATCTACAAACAACAGGATGATCGGGATCGGGATCGTATCACTATATCACTCTCATCCCATTGTTCATTGATTTGCTTGAGCAGCACCAGTAACGTCTCCGTTTATCTTAGCCCTGAGATTTTAGCAGCCCCTCTTTACCCGTCCTTCCCAACAGTGCCACACTGGAGGCTCTTTCAGGGTCAGGGGAATGAGACCCATTATTGTTACTGTTTTTGGCATATCAATACGCCACAAGGAGCTTGCCAGGCTCTGCCATACAGGCAGGATACTCTCAGTAGCTTGCTGGGTTCTCCGAGAGGAAGAACTAAACTTTAAGAGGCCATGTGCTTCCCGGGAGCTTTGTTTTATAGTCTGTGGATCTTGGCCATTGATGGGATTACATGGCCCCAGAGGCAGTTTGTGGGTGTGATTGCCTAGCTACTGGAAAATGAGGATCTGGGTGGAGGAGGCCCAGTTCTTATCTGAGCAGGCGTGGAGATCTCAACCCCGGGTCCCACACACCTGGGTTCCTCTGCTGGTTCCTTCATGCGTGAGGCTCATCTGAGCGTGCAGAGAGTGGCCTTGAGTATGGCTGTGGCTGGGTTCCGGAGGTCTTCAGCTGCTGGGGCTCTGCTCTGAGCAGAGAGGGAAACTCAACCACCCCACCCCACCCCCAAATAGGAGCCCTGGTGAAGACAGCCAGGCGCAGGGGCAGGAGACTCCTGTTAATTGTAGCTCAATAAATAAAATGTTTTTTTATCTCAATGTACAATTCTCAGCCCTTTCTTATGTTAATACACTAAACATTGTTGGTTGCCCTATCTATATCCAGTCTCCTCTCATCATTTCTGAAAGACTGCCCTGAAGAAAGGATAATCCAATCCTCTCTCCTACTCTGAGATTTATCAGTCTACTAGTCCCACTCTGTTAGAAGTAATATTTTCAGGATTTCTCCTAAGTCATTAAATGCAAGACATTTTTCTGATCAGGATTCTGTTCAGTTTTAAGCACGGGGCTCACTTCATTCCAACAACAAGCCAGGAGGAATGTGCTAAAAGCTCCTGTAAAATAAATTTTTTGAATCCTAAAATGTCAAAATGAAACAAGTAACTATTACTATTGAAGACTAGAAAGTATTGATGTGAAGCCAGAAGCAACTGTAGCGTTCAACTCTATGAGGAAAATATATAATTTGCACTGTAGCACTGTCCTCCTGCTGTTCATCAATTTGCTCGAGAGGGCACCAATAATGTCTCCATTGTGAGACTTCTTGTTTTTGGCATATCGAATACGTCATGAGTAGCTTTCCAGGCGCTTCCATGCGAGTGGAATACTCTCGGTAGCTTGCCAGGCTCTCCCAGAGGGGTGGAGGAATCGAATGTGAGTCAGCCGTGTGCAAGGCAAACATCTTATCCATTATGCTATTTTTTTTAAATAACCAACACACAGGATTGGGTAATACAACTAAGGTGGTATAGATACAGGAATAGGAGATAAACGAAACCAGAGTAATGAAACCAGAGCCTTTAGAATAAGAGCGCTCAGTAAATGGCACCTTCTTTCTACCTAATTGAAAACAAAAACTCAAAAATGGTTTTTGAATCTGCCTGTCTCTTTACTGTCTTCTGCCTCAAACATCAATCACCTGTCCCCATTTATGATCTGACCTAAATTCATTTTTTTCTAGTCCCACTATTACAGCAGTTCAAAAATTATTATCATTTGTCTTCTATTCCTATACCTATACTACCTTAGTCTTTAATCAATCCATTCATACCATAATATAAAACTTACAGTTTAGGATGTGATTCTAATTAATAATACTTGTTTAAACCCTTTTAATTGTCTCTTGTTGACCTCAGAAAAGAGTCAAGATATCTTAACATGAACTATAATATTATGGGAGATGTAGCTCCACGAACCTTTTCAATGTCACCTTATCATCATTCTTCCTCTCTCTAAGTTCAGCATGCTGTACATTGTTCTGGTCAGTGGAGCCACCATACTGATTTTCAGGAGGCTCATGCATGCCACTTCTCACATCCCACTTCATACAATTCCATGCCATGGTTGAAGAACTAAGAGAGTACAATTTACATGGACTGTGGTTTTGAAGGTTGTCTTACCCAAACACGTGCCCCTAAATACATTTTAACTATTGATCAGATTTCAGTGTAAAATACCTATCCCATTTTTCAAGATAGTCTTTTCATACATAAGCTAATTTATCTTTAATGTTGCTTGGTTTTGAATTATATCACTTATTTATATTGGGCTGGAGCGATAGCACAGCGGGTAGGGCGTTCGCCTTACAAGCGGCCAACATGGCCGACCCGAGTTCGATTCCTCCGCCCCTCTCGGAGAGCCCGGCAAGCTACCGAGAGTATTCGATATGCCAGACACAGTAACAACAAAGTCTCCAATGGAGACGTTACTGGGCCCGCTCGAGCAAATCGACGATCAACGGGAGGGCCTTTACTTACTTACTTTACTTATTTATATTAGCCTGTGACTGCCACTTAGTCAAACTAACGACATTAATAGAGGACTGAACATAATACTGTATATACGAAGGTGGTTGGAATTTTATAACATGTCAAATGCTTAAGTAATACTTTACAATGTACATTTTATACCTATCTCTTGCTATTATTGTTGACTTTAAAACAGTTTTCATAGGTTAGGTTGCCTAGAGTGTCATCTGTTGTGATCATATCCATATGCTCCTGACATTCTTGAATAAATGTTTCCTGGAAAAAAAATAAATAAAAATAAAACAGTTTTGGAAGAAAAATAGCATGGATAATTATATTTAAATGTTTGTTTTAAATTTGTCGTTTTATATCATTATAAAGCTTTGAGATCATATATGTGAAAGTATCTGTCCTCTCTATACTGTCTCACTCCAACAAATGCTTAGGGAGATCATAGTCTTATACATAACTGCATTACAGTCAGAAAAAGGACCACATTAATAGTGAAGCAACTATTTGTCTGGAATTCAGACCCCCTTCTTCAAAATATGGTGTCTTAAAAATTTAGATTTTTCTACTTTACCTGTTTCCTACTCACTATATTACAAAGTAGGAAGGACATAAACTTAGTATTTCCCCCTGAAGTTTTGAGGAGTTAGACCTTGAAATCTCAAATGAACAGCAGTAATCACGGCAACTCTAAAGGTCTTTAAGTAGACAGAAAGCCAAGAAACCATTACACTCTCCCAGACTCATCAAAGCAGCCATTGTGTTCCCTTTCCCTATTCTCAAGACAAGAAAATAACCCTCAATCAGAGATTGAGTCATTCCCTAGAGAGAGGCAAGAGCAAATTTCAGTGAGACAAAGAAAGAAACACAGAGAAGGGCAACCCAGATGATTTTTGCTTCGCTATGGTATTTGAGAGTCAATAGCAAACTCAGTAGTGACTGCTAGAAGAAGCAATGTGGAGAAATAGCCAATGAGGACTTAGACCAGAATGATGAACCATTCCCAAGGAAGCAACATTCCTAAACAGTAAGGTGCAATATGGTCTGACAATTATAAATCATGGTAATAGTCCAAAGAAATTTTCTAAGCTGAAGGAAAAAATACCTTTCAATGCTTCTCTGCTCCCTGATTTTCTCCAATAGCCAGTTTGGAAGAGTTTTATTCAGTTGAAGATAGAGTTTTTAAGGACCTAAACTGAGTTATCTTACTAAACATAATTCTCTCTGAATTAAGTGTTCTTGTTTTCTTCCATTGAATTCCATTAGAATCGTGTGCTCTAGAATCAGAGATCAAATGTTGAATCAAAAACTTTTATCCAAAAGGATATATGTGCACTGATTTTAATTACAGCCTTGTTTGCAATAGCCAAGGTCTGAAAGCAACCCAAATGTCCTACAAAAGATCAACAGATTAAGAAATTTTGATGTATATGTAGATAAAGATAGTGATATATACAATGCAATGGAACACTATTCATTTGTGACAAAAAGATGAAATGATGCAGTTTGCTGCAACTTGGATGGAACTGGAGGGAGTCAGACTAAGTAAAGTGAGTCATAAAAAAAAAAGATAAACCCCAGATGATCTCACTTATTTGTGGATTATAAAGAAACAAAGTAAGCGACCGGACAATAATCAGTACAACTGTGATAAATATTGAAATGGTATTGAGATCACTGGACTGGAGCAATAGCACAGCGGGTAGGGCGTTTGCCTTGTATGCAGCCGACCTTGGTTCAATTCCTCCATTCCTCTAAGAGAGCCCAGCAAATTACCAAGAGTATCCCACCTTCACAACACAACCTAGAAAGCTCCCCATGGCATATTCAATATGCCAAAAACAGTAATAACAAGTCTCACAATGGAGACATTACTCGTGCCCACTTGAGCAAATTGATAAACAGGAGGACAGTGCAAACAGTGCTAACAAGATCACTGAGGTAATGGTAGAGGGATCCAGGAAATCTGTCAGTGGGCAGGTATAAAACAATATATGGTGGGCATATATAAATCAATAATTGGGTCTGTTGTTTAAATTTTAATTTATTGAAAGAAAAGAAAAATATGGGGCTGGAGCAATAGCACAGCAGGTTGGGCATTTGCCTTGCACGCAACCAACCCGGGTTCGATTGCCAGAATCCCATATGGTCCCCTGAGCACCGCCAGGAGCAATTCCTGAGTGCAAAGACAGGAGTAACTCCTGAGCATCACTGGGTGTGACCCAAAAAGTAAAAAAAAGAAAAAATACAATCTCTTAGTGACTATGCTTGCTCTTGTAAGTACAACGTGTATAATAATATTTGTACCACACTATAGTTACAAGCGGCCAACATGGCCGACCCAAGTTTGATTCCTCCGCCCCTCTCAGAGAGCCCGGCAAGCTACCAAGAGTATTCGATATGCCAGACACAGTAACAACAAAGTCTCCAATGGAGACGTTACTGGGCCCGCTCGAGCAAATCGACGATCAACGGGAGGGCCTTTACCTTTACCTTTTACCTATAGTTCTGAAAATTAAATGATAATGTCAAAGTCTTATATGCACTGAAGCAGAAATAACAGGTGTAAAGCTGTAAAGACAAGACCATAAGGCTTTGGGGATAAAGACTGATGCAAAGTAGGACCAAGGTAAGCTCAGAGGAAGAGAATAAAAACTAATAAGCTTACTTTTAATTATTTATTTAAGTTTTCACTTGGGATCCTTACCTGACAGAGCTCAGGGACTTTTCCTGGCTCTGTGCTCAGAAGCAATGTCTGATGGTGTTCAGAGAACTAAATGTGGTTCTAGGACTTGAACCAGGTTAGTCACATTCAAGGTGACTCTACTCCTGTCCTGTCTCCCCAGCCTCAGGAACGAGAGTTTTTAAACCAGCATTTCCAAGCCAGTTACAAGAAACCCTAGTCCTTCAGAATTCTTGTTTTGTTCATTTAAAATGAAAAAACAAAAGTATTTTTTTGAAATTAGGCATTTTAGGAAATAGTAGATTGTCTTATCTCATGTAATTCTTACTACAGTTTATGTAGTCACAGGATCCTGTAGGAAAATGCATTTCTTTCTTGAGGAAATTAACCCCTCCCAGTGAAAACCCCTTCATACACCCATTTTAAAGCTGATGGTTTAGAATTCTCCAGCAGTTCTTTCTAATTCATGGCAAAAGGCAACATTTCAGAAGTGAGTGGAGGGGAGGTCTTTGAGGAGAGCGGAAAGAAAAGCACACAGTTTCTTAAGGTCTTCTAAAAGAAATGTTATTTGGCTGAATAGAGAAGCAGGGATTGTGCAGAGGTGCACATCAGAGGTTCATTCCTCAACAGAGGGCATTGAATCCTGTCCAGCACAGCCTGGGTTAAAGGGGCAGCACTTGCAACAATGGAGCTCCTAAGAGAAGGAATTCTCTGTTCAAGCACCTCTCTCTGAGATCTGGAAATACATCAGAGTTCAAGGAATAAAATGAAACTGCCCTTTTCTCTGCATCTTTGGTGGAAAACAAGAGAGAAAACCCAAACTTTAAAAATTCAAAGCAATGACACTTCCTTCCAATCAATCTATTTTTCAAGATCTATCCACTATCATGTTAGGAAGCACCCATTTCACTTCTAGCATTTGATTTTAACAGTCTATGTCATTTCTCATTGTTTTCTCTATTTCAGTGTCAGCAGTGAGTGACTTAAATACCCATTGAAGGCTAGTGTGTGCACGCGCACACACCCACCCATACACACACACACACACACACACACACACACACACACACACACACGGAAAACCGCCCTTCCTTTGTTAACCTAACAATTAAAAAATTTATGAACAAATTATTTTAATTACTAATACGAGGAACTGCGAAAAATATAATTAAAATTTGATGTAAGTAAAGGGTAATATTCCACTACTCCACACTTTTTAAATCTAAATTTTCCTGTCACAGCACAGCTCCCCTGGTGACATTTTTGCCCTAAGGATTTCACCACTTCCTCCAAAGCTGTAACTTTTTCCTCCCTCCCTCGCCCTCGCTAGTATTGTCTTCACTGTGCAGAATAACATGTTCATGAAAATGCGTTTGCCTTGAGGACAGAGCGTTGCCTTTGCACTTGGGTTTTCATTTATTCTACTAAATTTCCTTACAATTTTTAAAAGGGCTGAGAGAGTTCATTTCCCAAAACAGCTGACAAAAACTGTGTTCCCAAAAAGCAAACAAAATGGCATTTCGTGACCGTTTTTTCTTCCATTATAAAATGCTTACAGTATAAGTTCTGACTCTGCATTCTGCACTTTATTGCCCTAATATAGTGATCAGAATATGTTGATACTCCCATGATACCAATCCAGAGTCAAGAACTGGCTTATCTTAATTGCACTTTAGCCTAAAGAATATTAAATGCAACTTGATTATAAAATGCATTTGGATTACCATAATAAATGTCTTGGCAAGATTTCCAAACATCAAATAAATCTATAATCTTCAAGTTTGACCCCTTTGCTGGCTACCTAGATAACTTTGTATAAAGGCTGTTCCTTTTCACCTCCCCACTTCTCAGCCAATAAACTAGAAATAATAGATTTGTCTAGCACTCAGGAATGACTGAAAGACACTTCTTTATAGTTGGATAGCATTTCAAAAATGACAAGCTGGCTTTAGGCTAAATATGTCAGAATGATGCTTCAGCACAGGCTGTTGGAGTGGAATTTTTTTTGTTTGTTTCTATTTCACAAACTCATTGGCATGCATCATGATGGATGCATCAATACCACTCATTATAGCTCAGAGCTTAGCACAGTATATTTGCTACCTTGTGCCTCCATATCTTGCTTCACTTGGGATTATTAATATTTTCATAGTGCTAACACCATTCCAGGGATGAAAATTTAAGAAATACACAGAAGTGGAGAGATACATGTGATATGTGGTATGCCTTAAGTGAGAACTGGGCAGAAGGCTTTCTCAGACATGTGCAGTGTGACAGGTCTGCCCCAACCCTTATGTATTCTTTTGTTGTTGTTGTTGTTGTTGTTTGCGTTTTTGTTTGTTTGTTTGTTTGTTTTTGGGGGGTTGGGTATTTTGGGGGTTTTTGTTTTTGCTTTTGTTTTTGTTTTTGCTTTTTGGGTCGCACCTGGTGTTGCACAGGGGTCATTCCTGGCTCTGCACTCAGGAATTACTCCTGGTGGTGCTCAGGATGCTGGGAATCGAACCCGGGTCAGCCGCATACAAGGTCAACACTGCGTACTAGGCTCCAGCCCCCCAGCCCTTATGTATTCTTAACTATTTCTTGCTAGCAACAGGAAGCACACCCCATCTTCACAAAGACACTGAGGATAGGGCCCAGAATCAAGAGAACTTCGCCCCAAGCTTGACATCCACATTCCCTTGAAAGATTTCCAACTACTAGAATAAGGACCAAACACTGTGTGAAAAGAACTGGAAACCTGATCTTCATTTGCAGACCACTGAAATAAAGAATGTCAAACTTAAAATTCAGTCAAAGACGTCCCATTTGGGGAGCTAGAGATTGTACAACAGGTAAGGTGAATGCCAATTCCAGCACCCCACATCGTACCCCAGCATGTCAGCACTTATCCCTGGGTGAAGATTCCTGAGTAAGGCCTGAGCACCACCAGATGTGTCCCTAAAACCAAAAAAAGAAGTTTTCTTTTTTGATTAATGAGGAGCAATGCTCACTACTACCTTAAATCATTTTATTAAACCAAGTCATTCAAAGTCTCTGAGATATAGTCTTCTTATCTTCCATGAGGAGTATTGGTGCATATTTTATTCTCTCACTAGCAATAGGACAGAATGATTAAGAAACTTACCTTCAACCTTTTTCCATATTAGGCAATAATAGGAAGGCACATAGAATGGCATATATTGCAAAACAACGAAATATGTAGGACTGTGTTAGTCTGAAAGCTCACTAGCTAAATTTGAGGTGAAAAACATGAACTGGCTTCCTAAAGAAAATAAAAAAGGTTTAAAACAAAATTCAGAGTAACATTGCCAGGATTCACAACTTTTTTTTTTTTAATGGAAAGAAAACATCTTGTTGGTTGGCTGGAGCGCCCTCGTGTGTCTCAACAGAACAAAGCTAGTTTTGGGTTTTCCCCAAGACTCTACCAAGATAGATTCAATCACACACACACACACACACACACACACACACACACACACGCATGCACGCACGCACACACACACACATGTGGGTGGAGATATATAAATATATATTTATAAATACATATCTGAAGTTAGAAAAGACTATAAATATAGATATATTCTCTTCTAACCTGATTTAGGAGCTTTGTGTGAAACACTGAAGATTTATTTGCAGACTTGCCTTAAACTGTGAATTTTTTTTCTCTATGATATAAAAGTGACTCACAAGATAAAAAGCTTATTTAAACTTGCTCATTCTGACTTTAACACATTAGTTCATTCTATTTCCTTTCCTACCCCATCCCACACAAATGGGCAATGCTCTAAGCATCTACCACCAGTACTCACACATAGCCTCTTCCATCAAAAGCATATCTCAGGAGACCTAGCTCCACTGTCTTTTTTACAACCAAGGTTAAGTCGTTCTTCTCTGTGTGTCCTAGGCTCCTGCTGCTGATGGAGAAGATAAAGGTTTTGTTCTCACAGATAAGAAGCATCTGCAGCAATTCCTAGCAGAAAGCTAAAAGGAACTAACCAGGACGCGTTTATTGAATCCAAATTTGTGTCTCCCAATTACTAACATTTGCCATTTTATTGGGTTTTCAGAAAAGATATTCTTCCTCCTCAAATACAGGATTCATGCAACAAAAACTCACTAGGGAGTTCATGGAATACTGGAACCTGAGAAAAAAATCAAATATTTCTCTGTGTTTCCCACAACACCTATCTAGTGCCTGTCACCTCTCATAAATCAGCAAGTTGTGGAGAGAGAGGTATCTTCATACGTCTTCTTGCTACCTTGCTTTCTTTGGCTATATCAAAGACAATGTGGCAACATTTTACTCAAAAATTTGAGATTGTCCACAGAGAACTCCTCGTCTCTTGATAAAATAATGAAAAGCATTTTACCTTCTGCTTCCTCCTTTTGTTGAGATTAGGAGCAATTCAAGAGTTTAACAGCACAGTCAGGCCCATGAAGGGAAAATGAGATCCCAGTGTTATCAATAAATGTAGAAGATCATCCTTGAGGGTCTTCTACATTGTTAACAATGAGAAACAATTTACCAAGAAACTAAGATCCTGGAGTCCCCAGACCAAAGAGGCAAAGAGTCACTCGAAGCTTAGCTTTCAGCTAGCCAAATCCAGCAAAGTCGGAGAGAGTCTTGGCTCAATCTTCCCACTGTATATATGCCAGCTTTGCACGGGCACAGCCACGGCATCATCACCTGGCTGTATGTGTTGGCAACTTCTTCCACTCACATCTTTGCACTTTCCTGGCTCATGGGCAATGCCAAAGGCTCTCCTCCCCTCCTACCACCTGGGACAACTCAGACCCAACCAGGCTTGGTAAAGTTCCTCATCAATTTAAAGTATAGTCTTTTTTTTAAGTGCCTGCCTAAAGAACATGCTGTATAGTCTTTAAAAATAATAATCAATGAATAAGGAAATATTATCTACATTTTATTAAAAGAGTTTTTCCAATAAATTCCTCAGATTAGTTGATAATTTCCATTTGATTTTAAGCTTTCTCATATTCATTTTCCTGTCTTTCTTATCATTATCCAAGACTTCAACACAAACTGATATTACTCACTAGTCTTAAAATCTCTACAATTTTCTCCTCCAAATGATCATAAATATGATCAAAAGATCTTCCCCCCAAACTAATTTCAACACATCGTTTAACAATTCCTACTCAAGAACCCTTAATTATTCCCTGCTGTGTGCAGGATAACATCAAACTTTGGAATCAGTCAAACTCTTCTAAACTTCTTCATGTCCCCTTAGGATAGTGATAAAGGAACCAACCTCAAGAGTTTCCCAGGTTTGTCTGTTACTATATCAAGATTGTGAACATTTGGATATCCTTGAACTTCTGGGAGATTTACACTAAAATTTTCTATTTAGGCCTCACAACTCCTTTTTTGATATTCTCAAATGCCCTGTTGTTTGTGCTAGTTTTGTGCAAACAAACGTGGCTGACCGCTTATTAAATTTCATCAGATGACAGTTTATCTGTCTTTGTGAGCTATTTTTCACACTCAGAACTAAGCTTCCAGATACATGGTAGCAATAAGCAAACAAGGCACAATAAATAAACATCAGAAAAAACACTGAATACATCATGACACTTGAAGGACATTGTGTTCTGGTAGGAGCTTCAGGGAGTAAGAATACAAACATGAAAGGTGGGAAATAAGTCAACATCCTCCAAAGCCAGGAGACCAGCATAGGGAAATTACAATAGAAACCACTGTTAACAATTGAAAAAATGGGGCTGACAGCACTTTGCACAGTATGAGTAGGACCCAGGGGTCAGTCATCAGCACTACGTGGACACCCCTAGGGTATAGAACTGGAGGCCACCAAACACCACGGTGTGGCCATGCTGACCTACAAGCAGAGTCAGGGTGGATCCCATGATCCCTAACTTCAAAACCATCCCGTCTGTTTGGCTGAATATTGCTACAAGTGGCCTTTGGGGGCCCCTGAACACTTCTTGAGAGCCCCAATACATATCAAAATAAACAACTTTAAAATCACTAAGAAGGTAGAGATAACCTAAGGAACCAGAACTTAAAATCTTTGGAAGAAATATGCATGCCACTGTTCAGTTTTTGTACAAAAGAATACTGGACTACTATATTGCTTTGCAATACTTCATCCACTCTTGCCTAAAACAACATAAACAAAACTCTGCACTTTCCAGAATACAAAAATATTTTTAAAGCAAGGTAACTTTGTTTAACTTCTTTAAAAGCAGTAAGAGCAGTTCATGTCTTTCCCACACAGATCCTTCCTTGAGACCATTCCATGGAGAGTTTCCCACATCTCTACCCAATGTTGTTCATGCCCTGCCCTTACCATTCAAGGTCTTGGCCTTCTAAAACTATGGAAAATATGACTGAGATTGACCACCTTCCTGACTTGACTGTAAACCCTTGATGCAAGAATCACCGTCTCTACATCTTTTTACTTGCACCCCATCCCCCACTCCATTCCATAGCACCCTGCCTGGGCGCTGCTTGAGAAATAATCATAAAGTTCGTTGAATCCAAATTGAAAGGAACTTATTGTTTGGAAATGGAAATTTGGAGTTGATTCTTGGTTTTAGTTTCATAGAGTTGACACTCTCTTTAACCTTTTTTTTTAAAAAAAAAAAAGATTTAAACTAAGGACACAGGTCATTTCTATGGAAGATCATGCTGTTTTTTGATTAATTCTCCAATGGCCCGTTTTTTTTTTTTTACCTCCCAATTTGTTGAATCCTTGTACCTCCCCTTCTTATCAATTTTCTTTCTATCCTGGAAAGTTCTTATTGGGATGACTGGCCTCTTTCACGGGTGATAGACCTGCTCTGTTTTACCTACTAAATATATGCAGCCCCAAATTGTGTCTCATAGAAACATATTTATATACATTTCTATATGTTTCATACTTTTATGTATTTCTACATGAGGCACAAGTTGAGGTCAGAGAGAGTACAGTGGTAAAAGGGTTGCCTTGAAACTGGCCAACCCAGGTTCAATCCCCAGAACTATATTCTGGGCACAGAATCAGGGATATGCCCTGAGCATAGGGTGTGGCCCCAAAAGAAAAATATAAAGGTGGTATATGAGACATAATTTGTAATAAAACGGTTATTCTCCCACCTTGTCCAGAGCTTATCAGCCTTCTTTCCTAAACACTCTGGTGTTTTCATACCCCCTTCTACCCAGTCCTGCCTTGTCCTTCTACCCCAAGAAATTAACTGGTTTACACAGCAGGTTTGGTCTTGCGTTGGCCAGCTTATTGTTTCAAGGTGATTATGAAGTTACTGGGCCTGAATACACAGTTTATTAATTTTCAGGCATTCACAATGTCTCCCAGTTGACTGTAGACTGTAGGTATACGTGTGGTACCAAAATGACTAACACCCCCTGGAGTTCGCAATCCCTCCAGTGGCTTAAAAAAGATGAAGACCAGATAAATAGGTGTTATTAGAGACCCTTGGTTTTAATGACATAAAAAATGCTTGACTTCCATGGTAGCATTTTGAGACTTGGAAGAAGAGGTGGGACAAGGTGAAGGGATGAAACAGGGTCACAAAGGGGTACAGGAACCACAGCTCAGGTACGACATCTGGAGTCCATCAGGGTTCCTCCACTCATAAACATGCCTTCCCCCAGGCTCCTTGGTGTGAATGAGACTGTGGGATGCCCACAGACAACCAAAATGCATCACAGACTTGTGAGCATGTAAAGGCTGGGAAGATGGGGAGGTACAGGACAAGTGGTCAATACAGAGAAAGTGCTGCTTAATTTAGTGCTACAATGTGTTAAATTCTAACCTAAAGGAGCGACATTCTCAGTCCTGTAAGAGGCTGCCACTCACAAAACCATCCCAAGAATTAATTTAAAGAAAGGGAAGGGGGCGACAGTGATATATTTCCACAAGCTCCTTGGAACGATTTTCATAATTTTCCTTTGGTTGGATCAATACAAACTTAGCCCTTAATTCCATGAAAATACATTTTTTCACACATCTATGCACACACAGTCACACACACACACATATAAACCATTGGCAGCAGGTACTTTTAATTTGCTGGAAAATATTTCTAAGTCAAACAGCTCCAGTCCAATGAGTGTGCTCTCCGATTGGCTAGCCAGAGCAGTTGAGGGACCTGATTGGTCCCTGATCCTGAGGACCGATAAGAACGGCTATAAAATCCCTGGGTGCAGCTCTTGGGCCCCCAGTTTGCAAAAGCCAGAGGTGCAAGAAGCAGCGGCTGCAGCAGCAGCAGCAAAAGCCTCAGCAGGAGCAGCATCAATAGCCACGAAAAAATCCTCATCAAATCCTCACCTAGGCTTTCAGTGTATCCAGATCCACATCTTCACTCAAGCCCGGAGAGGAAAAGAGGAAAGGGGGGGAGGAAAAAAAAAACCAACAACTTAGCGGAAACTTCTCAGAGAATGCTCCAAAACTCAGCAGTGCTTCTGGTGCTGGTGATCAGTGCTTCTGCAACCCATGAGGCGGAGCAGAATGATTCTGTGAACCCCAGGAAATCCCGGGTGGCAGCTCAGAACTCAGGTAAGCGGCAAACCCAGGACCGGTTTCTCCCCCAAAGAGCTGTCCTCATTTGCCTCTCGCTTTTGCAACTGTGTCTGTGACGGCTGATCTTGATAATAAATGTGCTTCATGCCTGATGGCAATAAACTGCCAATGTAATCCAAGAGCCTTAGGAAGTGGAGCTCCTTTGTTTAATAAATTGCATGCAACTAACGAAGAAGCCGGGTGCTCTGCTGAGGGTATTTCATTGCATAAGCCTAGCCTGATTGCCTGAAATCTGGCACGTACCCTTTTGGGGGGAGGGGGGCTGGGGGAGAGGCTTGAATGTTGGCACGCTTCAAAGCACTCTCTATACTTCCAGACGCTGGAGCTGATCTTAAGGTGAGACATGGCTTGTGAGATGCTGCCCCCCCCCCCTTCCCGCCCCGTGCCTTCACCCTTAAGACCCTTCAGAGGTGACTTCCCCACCCCTCCAGAGAAGACACTTAAAGCCCTCTCTGCAGACCAAACCCTGGAGTCTGACAAATCCAGAGCAGATTCCAGGGCAATCCTGCTTCATCTGCTCTACCTCCTAGCTCTGAGCTCCATTCAATCTTCCCCTGCAGCCTGTGGCCAGAGAGCCGCTGGGAAAAGAGTATTTGTGAAAGAGAGCAGCTGTTTCTCCCAGGGGAAGGTCTCACTTGAGTTCTGGCTCCAAGAACAGTGAATTGGGTATTATCTTGGCCTCCGAAGGAGAAGAGTCCTCAGGAAACCGGCATTGACCCCTCTGCCTTTTTTTTTCTTTACTTCCCTGACTCAGCCTCCATGACTGCCCTCTCTCGCTCAACTGTCAGCAAAGATGGGATGGGAGCGCAGGTGTCCAAACGCTGCAGAGGCCACTCCCCGCACTCCCCTCGGAAGAGCACAGGTCCCCGCCGAGAGGAGGGCTTTGCCTCACTTCCTTTTGTACTTAGTTGCTATAGAGATGCAGTGATTCACAATTCGAGCTTGCCTAAAACAATAGCAACCCTAATGCATATTAAAACTGCTTAAAGCAAAGTTATAATTTGAACCCGTGGAAATATATAATTAGGGAAATGACTTGTAACATCCCAGAGGCTGCGGGTGGTGGGGGGGAGGGGACGCCTAACTGAACCATGCTTTTGATCTCAGAGGAGAATCCTATGGTATGAAGGCTGCAGATCTTCTCTCCTTGAGCTGCTTGCCAGAACACCCCCCTTCTGTAGGAGAGAAATTACTTTTATGGGAGATCTTATCCAGAATGTAGAAAGCCTCATGCAAGTTCTTTGCGGTTTTCTTCCAGTCTTGCACAAGGGGTGTCTTGGCCTTGTTATTCCACACCTGTGTTTCTCTTTTTTCAAAAAAAAAATGGCTTTGAATATGAGAGATTATGCATACCTCTGAGCACTGTCCTATTATGGGGGATGGGGAAACGTGAACAGATCAGATTCTTCTCTGTCCATATGAATGAAGGTAAGTTAAAAGCGGAACACAGAAGCAGCCCCGAGTGAACTCCTGGCAAATTCTTCTCTGCCTTTTAAGTCAAAAATGCCACCCTGTTATTCTAGAGGGCACTTTTGAAAGCCAGATGGAGACTCCCCGGCCGTGTCAATCCTAAACCTGACCACCAGCCACTGCTTTCTTTGTGCCTATGTGCTTCCAGGCTTGAAGTGATGCCCCTTGAGTCTAGAGCCCCTTCAGGTACCTCCATCGCATTGACTCCAACCTTCCTTTCCCAGACACCATGTGGCTGTAATGAATGGTGAGGCAAGATCAAGAGAACGGATCTCACAGGGAAACCCATCCCCTCTCTTTTGTTGTGTTCTGACTCTTTAGTGAAAATGGAATCTAATCTTTGAATGGGTCTATCTGCCCACCCCATGCCAGACACAGAAACGTTCTTCTAAGCCCATGTCCTTGAATCTTGCTCCTGCACTAACTTGACCCTTCCACACTACCCTCCGTGTTTGATCCAGATTTTATGGGCTTCTCTTCCAGCTGAAGTGGTTCGCTGCCTCAACAGTGCTCTGCAGGTTGGCTGCGGGGCTTTTGCATGCCTGGAAAACTCCACCTGTGACACAGATGGGATGTATGACATCTGTAAATCCTTCTTGTACAGTGCTGCTAAATTTGACACTCAGGTAATAAGACCTTGACCCTTGTTCCCACTGGTGGCTTGTCTGTTAGGATATGTTAAACTATTTTTCTTAGGGACCAGTCTCATAGAGAATCAGTTCTGCTTCTCAGCCTCCCCACTCTAAATTTCATCCCCAATATGTGTGCAAACACACACACACACACACACACACACACACACACATGCCTTTGGCCAGGAAATAAATTTTGCATAAGACATCCCTAACCCATTATAATGTACTATTGTAGCACACTGGCGGAGTCTTCATAAGGGGAAAAGTAATTATTAGAAAACTCTTTAGCTTTTCAAGAAGCAATAGAAATGTTCTTGTCACAGAAGTTCTTATTGTATGACCTAACATACTAGCTTGTGTACTGAGTACAAAAATCTCAATCCCAAGAACACAAAAGACATACTCTTGCTATTTTTAAGCTACAGGGTTGTTGATTATGGTTCATCCCATTATTTCCTTCATGCCTATGGAGCTCATTTCTCAAGGAAGTCTATATGACATTTTTGACTTTTGGCATCCTGGTCCCGGCATGCAATTTTTTCATTGAAAGGACAAGCAGGTGGCTGTAATACAGTGCTATGGGGAGCACCCCAAGTTCACATATTGTATTCCCTGTCCCTTCATCCATTCAAGCTAAAAATTTTCCTCCTATCTCCCTCCTCGGCAGGGAAAAGCATTTGTCAAAGAAAGCTTAAAGTGCATAGCCAATGGGGTCACCTCCAAGGTCTTCCTCGCTATCCGAAGGTGCTCCACTTTCCAGAGGATGATATCCGAGGTGCAAGAGGAGTGCTACAGCAAGCTGAACGTGTGCAGTGTTGCTAAACGGAACCCCGAAGCCATCACTGAAGTCGTCCAGCTCCCCAACCACTTCTCCAACAGGTACAAAATGAATCTAATTTGCAATTGTGGGGGGAGGGGCTGGGGACTGGTAGGCAGGCACAGAAGGGGGTTAAATTGCCAGTCATGCTCTTATTTTAGCTTGTGGTTTTCCCAGCTATTGCAGAAAAGAAAATGTTTGTGATTGGTTATGACAGCTTAAGCAGCCTGGATTTTATTTTTCACTGTTTTAAGAAAAGTCTTTCCATGCTGCTAATAGAACATTTCATCTATAGCATCTCAGTGCATTTTCAGTGTCAGGTTCTTGTCATAAGCCTGAGGGGAAGTGTGAAGTCTGTGGACACAAGTTTTTGAAATAAAATTTGTCTGAAATAATATTATAGATAGTACTGTTCGGATATTATGAAAATCCTATTCAAAGGTTACAGTGCAGACATTTAAATGTGCATGTATTTTGAGGCAGTCCCAAGCCCAATCTGTTACCTCACTCAGGCACCTTCTTACACACTGGAACTCTTGTGGAAAGTGAAAGGACTAGAATAGATGGTCCCAATGTACCTTCCAGGCCTTCAAGGAAGCTGGGGCTTCATGAGCACAGGAGATGCTGATGGACAGAGGTCAGAAACAATTTTGAAATGTCACTGAAAACGGCATTACATTTGTCAGAGTTATTCCTCTAGGGCCAGTTTCTTGGAAATGTATTCTGGAATCTCCCTGATCACATTCTTAGCAAAACTCCTGGATTTTATTAGCCAGGAGCGAATATTTTATACATGGTAGAGCAGGTATTCTCATTTCATGACTCAGAAGACATCCTACTAAGGCAAGGTTTCCCCATCTCTGACCAGTGAGGCACTATCAGGGCTAGAATACAGTAAGGCATGTGACAAGCTCAACCTACTGGGATCCCCCCACAACCTAAATTGACTCCCAATCCTGAAGTAATAGGACTCTTTGATTCTTGAGCCAAATGGGCACATATTCCCAAAGGTCAGTAATATCTTAGTCCAATCAAAACAGGCCTCACCAACTTACCTGATTAATTCCCTGGCCAAGTGCTGCCACCTTCTGCAGAAAACAGCAACAGCTCAGTCCTTCTGGAACTTGCCAGCAATTCCGTTTACACAACTGGAAGGCGGAAAACATCCCCGTAGGGAAAGGTTATGTTCCTTGCCGTGAAAACCTTGCAAAAGTTCTGGTCTACTCTTAGCTACAGTTCAAAACTCTTTGGAACCTCATGTCAATTCATAGTTTGTTTGTACAGTCCTTGGATGTGACTGTCACGGAGTTCTAACTGATTTCCTCAGAACAGGATAGTTATCCTGGATTTGATTCAGTCCAGCATTTATCTCAAAGGGCCGACTAAGCTTGGTCTTAAAGTTCTCCTCGGAAGCTTCTTTATTACATCTTCAGAGGGGAAAAAGATGAACTAATTGTTGGAGACTCCCTTCATCTTACAAATAAGGAAACATAATAAAGAATTCTCAGTCAGGGTTGGGACATGGCTCAAAGGGCTAGAGCACATGCTTTGCATGCAAGAGCTCCAGGTTCAATCTCTAACATAGCATGCTTCTCTGAGCACTTTGAAGAAAGACTACCAAGTACCAAGCTGGGAATAGCCACCACATAGCTGGATGTGGCTTCCCTAGCCTCCCGCCCCATTGAAAAAAAAAAATAGAAGAATTATTGTTAGATAGATTCTAAACACAAAGTATGTATTGGAGCACGGAGAAGAACAGAGGTATATTAACAAAGTTATTATTAAAAGTTTAGATCTTTAAAAATCCTGTGACATGGGCTGGAGAGATAGCACAGAGGGTAGGGCGTTTGCCTTGCATGCGGCCGACCCGGGTAAGATTCCCAGCATCCTATATGGTCACCTAAGCACTGCCAGGAGTAACTTCTGAGTGCAGAACCAGGAATAACCCCTGTGCATTGCCAGGTGTGACCCAAAAAGAAAAAAGAAAAAAAAAAGAATCCTGTGACAGTTCGTGATCTATAATGTATGGCACATACCCAATTTTGAGGCAATACTAACCTCCCAATTTCAACTGAGGTAGCATCTTCTATTAAAACAGGATAGGACTTACAGAAAGAATGGTATAAATTCCGGACTGGCATTCCTAACTTATTGAGTAAAAGGTAGTTTTAGAAAATAATAAGAGGCTGGAGAAATAGGACAAGCAGGTAGGGCATTTGCCTCACATGCAGTAAACCCAGGTTTTATTCTGGTACCCCCCCCATTTGGTCCTTCAGGCCCCACCAGGAGTGATCCCTGAGCATAGAGCCAGGAGTAAACCCTGAGCACAGCTGGCTATGGCCCAAAAAAGAAATATTAATAACAATAAAGTCATTATTCATTCCAGTGTCTTCTTTTCACCACCTTTAAAAAATAGTCACAAAAAAATCTTATTATCTCCCTCTTATTTGGGGGGGGGGCTGGAATTACACTTAGGACTATAGAGGAATGTTCAGAGCAATAGTGCAGCAGGTAGCGCATTTGCCTTGCACACAGCTAACCCAGGTTTGATCTCTGGCATCCCATATGGTCCCCCAAGCACTGCCAGGAGTAATTCCTGAGTGCAGAGCCAGAAGTGACCCCTGAGCATCACCGGGTGTGGCCCAAAAAGCAACAACAACAAAAATAGTGTAGAGGAAACCAGTTTCCTTAAAGACCTGGATCTTTCATGGAACTCTTAATTTACTCCAATTTTTTCACTTCAACTGGCTAGTGATATTCCTGCTCAGAACTGTAGAGGTTTCTGCTCCCATGCTGAACTTGATTTGTTCTATTTAAACTCCTCACTCTCCTGAAACATCCTGCTTTCCCAGCCTCTGTCCCACCATAGATACATGCAAAGTCGTGCCAGTTGGCACAGGATCACAAAAGGAAGTAGTTACAGGTTCATTCCACCTTCCTGTGACTTATCTAGCATGAGATTTTGGGCTGGGAGAATCCAAAGCCTGTGACTGGAGCAAGAGTCAGAACAGGGAAGTTTTCCATTTAAAAAAAAAAATTCACTGTGAAGAGAAAGGATAATTGGAGTTTCCACTGGGTGAATTTGCAAAATACAAATTCATCCCGGAGGCAAACAGGCAAAAATTGATCAGGCAGGAGGTTGGGAAGAAATTAGACTAATCCTGATCCAGAGTGGGAAAACTGACAAAGCTTCCAACTCTCTAGGGCATAGATAGGGAACAGGAAACAGAAGAATAATATTGATCAAGGGAAACAAAGGACTATTTATAAACCCTCACACAGAACGTTCCTAGGCAGTATGTGTTATTTGGGTAAGCATGGCTGAAACAGTAGCTATGGAGAATATCTGATCTTATTCTTTACCAGGAAAAAAAGTCACTGATGGAATTTTTAAAGTGGAAAGAAAGAAGCATGCTTTTAAAGGTCTTTTCAGAATGGAGGATCAGAACACTTAGCCCATCGAGTCTTTGTAGCATAACCCCACCAAACCCATAGATGTGAATAAAAGGCTCTTCTCAAATAACTTGAATACTTCCTACAAAGAATAAACCTTTGGGGCTGTAGCAATAGTACAGCAAGTAGGGCACATGCCTTGAATTTGATTGTCATGGCTTTGATTCCTGGCCTCAGACATGATCCCATGAACCCCACCAGAAGTGATTCCTGAGTGCAGAACCAGGAATAAAACTTAAGCACTACCAGGTGTGACCCAGAAGACAAACAAAATTAATTAGAACCTTAAGTAGAGATGCATTATTTTGTGTTGTTGTCGTTAAACCGAGAAAAAAATATATATATATGCATCAAATTTCTAGAAATTTGTCATGTCTGGAGGTCACCATAGAGGTTATTTATTCCAGTGGTTTTCAACCACCAGTCTGTAGACCAGTGCCTATTCATTGGTATAAAAAGTTGAAAATTACTCACTTAGACTTCTACATTTTACTGAGTAAAGAGGAGGCACAGACAAGGAACTGGTCTGTTGAAAGTCAAACAGCAATTGAATTACAGAGTTACAGAGATGAGTTACTAGAAGCATATAAATGAATTATAAGAACTTTTGTGAACTTATGCCAAATGACTTGATATCTAATTCAAGAATGGAATCAGTGAAGCTATCAGAAAATATCCACAATACAAAGATAGAATAACAAGAACAACTGAGTGAATATTCCCATCCATGGTTAACACTGTCACTGTCACTGTCCTCTCATTGTTCATCAATTTGCTCGAGCGGGCCCAGTAACGTCTCCATTGTGACAATTGTTAATGTGTTTGGCATATTGAATACGTCATGGGTAGCTTGCCAGGCTTTGCTGTGCAGGCAAGATACTCTCATTGGCTTACCAGGCTCTCCGAGAGGGGTGGAGGAATTGAACTCAGGTCAGCCATGCTGGCTGCTTACAAGGCTATCACTCCAGCCCATGGCTAACAATTATATTTAAATACATTCTGTCCACCAACAAACACACAACTTACCAGTACTACTATAGCATAACTTAGTTCAATATGACTTGTTACAAGATGGTGCTAAATAGATATGTGAAAATTGTAAATTAACTTTTGCTGGAGATATAGTCCTTCAGTCATCTCAGTAATTTTAGGAATAGTCTACTCATTTATGTCCACAATTCCAGAGATGATTGCTCTATTCCAGCCTTAACAGAGAGACACGGAATTAATGTGTAACTCTCAAGCAAATATGGCTGTCACACAAGCAATCTGACAGGCTGTCCAGGGAGTTGAAGCTTATAATGTCATGGGCATTTTCTAGTTGAAGAAGTTCTTTTACCCTACCCTTGTTAAGTTAACCAAGCCCCATGAGAGAAGAAATAAAGATGGATTTCACCAAGAGCAGTCAAGCTGGCAACGATCATCATTAAGAAACATCAAGATCAGGTCACATATCAGAATCAGGAGGAAAAGTAACAGTAAAGTAGGAGCCCTCAAAGGTCTGTTAAAGAGGCAAGCCTGGCTCTGCTTCCTTATTGGGGTTAGAATTTCTCGCCCACAGACAAGAACTCTCAATGCTGACCTCACATATTCTACAGCCCATTTGAGATTTGATCTCCTGTAAATAGATTCTTCTAAATGTTGAAGTGTTGGGCTCGAGTGATAGCACAGCGGGTTGGGCATTTGCTTTGCACGCTGTCAATCCAGGTTTAATTCCCAGCATCCCATATGGTCCCCCGAGCACTGCCAGGAGTAATTCCTGAGTGCATGAGCCAGGAGTAACCCCTGTACATTGCTGGGTGTGACCCAAAAAAGCAATAAATAAATAAATAAATGTTGAAGTGTTAATTTTTAAATTATAGAGGTTGTAGGGAGAGGTGAGAGAGGGGTCAGAAATCTTATTCTCCAGGATCAATCATTCTGTGAAACAGATACTGGGATCCAGAGCATACACATCTTAGCAGAATCCAAGAGTAGAGATGCATGAGGTTCTATGTGGGTGTGAGGAAGTCTGGAATTGTTGGTACAAAGGAGATTATTCTCAGTTTTTCCAAAACTTATTTTCTCCCCATTTCCCCATCCAAGAGAGATCTGCTTTGACTCATGCAATTCCAAAGGATTGGAAAATGTGCTTCTATGCCAGAGAATCCCAATTTTAACAACAGCTGGATCTAATCCTCTCTTGTGGAAGGGACAGGGTCAGGACTGTGTCTGAAACCCAGACACAGCACTTCTCTTTCAGTCCCCAAGTTCGTTCTGCTCTCTCACACAGGGGTGACCGCTTTGCTTCATTACCCACGTTCCACTCTAGTTATTGTGCATCCTTGTAAGGACCTCTCTGGGGGGATAAGTTACTCTGGAGAGATGTTTGATCCTATGCACTGTAAGGTGAGTTAAAAATAAACAGATTTCTTTTCGTGGAAGATCTTGTGGCCCGCCCCTCCTCCCATGATCATTTGGGGGCCTTTGAGGAAAGGGTCTTTCACCTAACTATCCAGAGCACTGTCACCAACAAACAGTCTCTTAGTTTTTATGCAATTAGTGGGTTTTGACAACTTCCATGTCAAAGTGAAGAAAACATAAATCCCAACTCAAAATAAGAATACCTGAACTGTCTTCCAAACAAAAAGGAAGTAACTTTATTTTCTTAGTGTTAGACAAATTCTTTGATGCCAAGTCATAATATAAAGCTTTGGTGTTTGAGACAAGTAGAGAATTCGCACAAAAAATTAAGGCAGTTTATCTAAAAATCATGACTTCCAGGAGAGTTATATCTTTAAGTATCAATTTCCTCAATAAATAGGCACAAATTTAGTCAGAAAATTGGCAATGAGAAGGTGATAGAGCATGACAACTATACACAAGAATCAAAATTAATGAGATGCAAATCTTGCCTTAAATATGTTTATAGTCCATTTAGAAAAAAATAATACCACCACAAAGTCATCAAATGCAGGTCTGTGGATACCACCCACATACGTAGAAGCCATCATAGAACTATTTAAGGATTACCCATTAAGGACAATTATTTTTTCATTTCAATATCTTAATTTTTCTCAAATGAGGAAAATTGAAAATTGGATTGATCAATGGCCTTTAACAAGTCCAGCTAAGTGTATAATGGGGAATTTTTATTTAGTAGAAAAAAAAAATGCCTAGGATTCTAAGACTGGGAACCTCCTTTAAAAAGCAGCTTAGTCTATGCCTTACATACCAAGACAAAGGAAAATTGCAAAGAGCCATCAAAAATAGCTCTAATTTCATATACAATGGTGTGAAAATTGCAAAAGTTCATCAAAATAATGCTAACTTTATGCAGAATGGCATTACCATTGTGTTGAGTGTTCGGTTCACCTCAATATTCTACTTCTACCACTAAGCTATTACATGACCTTTCCCCATGAGTTAGTTCCCCCAACCTTAGTTTCTCCCTATAAAATATGATTAAATAGTCCCTACATGAGCTCCACAGCTTCATCTAGTTCTGTGATTTTTCTCAACATTCTAGACATCATCATCTCTAGAGCTGTCAATGGAAAACAGAACTGTCTTTTACTCCAAGACCAATAAAGAAAGCATATGTACTCCAGCCAAGACAAAGCTGCAGAAGTCAGTGGCAAAGGCCACCTTCTACTGATAAACCATTTATGTTTTATGAATGGCCCATGGGGCCATATTTTGACTAGAGGCAGGATGAATGCCCGCATCTTACTTTGCTCTCCCTGAAAGACCTGTTCTCTTTCCCAATGCAGATATTATAACAGACTTGTCCGAAGCTTACTGGAATGTGATGAAGACACAGTCAGCACAATCAGAGACAGCCTGATGGAGAAAATTGGGCCCAACATGGCTAGCCTTTTCCACATCCTGCAGACAGATCACTGTGCTCCAGCACACCAGAGGGCTGACTTCAACAGGAGGCGCACCAATGAGCCGCAGAAGCTGAAAGTCCTCCTTAGGAACCTCCGAGGTGAGGTGACCTCTCCCTCTCACATCAAACGCACCTCACCGGAGAGTGCATAACCAGGGAGAGGCATTCACAGCCTCACAAATTAGGATCATTTTAAGGGTGTTCACACACCAACTTTGAGTGTACTGTGCCTGGTTTGATTTTTTTTTAAGTAGTTCTTATTTTATATCCCCCCCTTAAAGAAAACTGCATGAAACTAGGCTTCTGAAATCAATATCACAACATTCTGCAATGGCAGTGTTTCCACAAACAAAATACGTGTGATCCTTCTGCCTCTCCTTGGGAGAAATACCCTCTTTTTTCATCTTCCTCTATCATGTCTTTTTCCTGCTCTCCTCAAACAACTCTCAGATCCCTCCCCCAAAATTCATGTAATTTTCCAGTCATTGTAATTTGAAAATGTGGAGCCCTTTAGAATGGTTGCCCCAGTAGAGTTTGCTGATAAGAAACAGCTTAATTTAAATGCATGTCTTAAGTGCTCATAAAGACGTTAAATGGAATTCGTGTTATGAATCTGTGCTGGCCATGGACGAATATGAATGTCATGTTTGAATTCTTGATCTCTCATGAGCTAGTGTCTTATGGTCTTGATCCTCTAATGTCTAATTTCCTTTCCAACACATTTACCAAATTGCCCAGGCCTGGTTCTCCAACCAGACTTTGAGCCTGCATCTTCTTGCATCTAATGAAAAACAAAAAGCTAACATCTTTATGTACTGTAACTGCTCAGAGCTTTAAAAGTATCTTAACAATTGTCTTAAAACCAGAGAATCTTAAGGTCTAACTGTGGAATATAAATAGCTAAAAACTAATGTACTGTACATAAATTCCAGAGGACTCTGCTTAAACAAAGCAGTATATAATAACTTTATTGCATATAGATTTAGTTTTGTAACTTAGCTTTATTTTTCTTTTCCTGGGAATGGAATAACTATCTTGCTTCCAGATATCCACATAAATGCTCCTTGTGGCCTTTTTTATAACTAAGGGGGTAGAAGTAGTTTTACTCAACATCAAAACTTAAGATGGGCCTATATGAGATAGAAAACCAACAGATTTATCTGAAGGACCCCAGGTAAGATGTTAATCTCCCAGCCCACCTCAACTCAGAGGCTACTCTTGACTTGGACCTATCCTGATACAGCTCTGTCACATCCAACTGGGAATTCAAAGAACCAAAAAGAGCATTCCTTTGGGCTTGGACCACTTACAGAGTGATAGGGCCTACTATACCTTGGGAAGTGGCACTTCTTGACTCACCACCTTTCATCAGTGCCTGGTTCCTCACAAACTGATGAGGGGGTGGGAGACTTTCCATTCAATCAATCAGGAATGAGTCAATCAGCCTTTGGGTCTTTAGTTTGGAGGCCTTAGGACTGAGGGGGTATAAATAACCCTGGGCTGTCCAGCCTTAATAGACTTCTCTTACATTTTTGTCCTGTAGCACGCTGCCTGTCAAAGTAGTCCTGGCAGCTGGGCCATCTCTGTAGGATCACACAAAAAAAAAAGAAAAAAAAAGAAAAAAAGAAAAAAAAAAGAGTGAAAAAAGAGCTGGTGGTTTGATCATTTCTACCGTGATGTTTACAAGATGGCGACCACCAAAGCCAAATGATTAACTTATCTATGAACAACCGTAGTTTCTCAGGGTCACTGTCCTTGAACCCAACAGTCCATGATGAGCGTCACTGCCCACCGAAGGTCAATGTTGATAAAGGAAGAGGGAGCAGGCGTAGGACTGTAGGGGCCACTCCAAACTTGCTTAGGTAGAAACTATTGGTGCTTGACTCTCACTAAGCTAAACTCAAGATCTGACCAAATCTAGTGATAGGATTCCTGGTGGGAGGAGGGAGGGCAAACTCCAGAAAAATGAAAAGCAATACAACTTTACCATAAAGCCTTTAAAGCCAGTAATGTGCTGCTCAAGGACCACGAGCAATTGCAGCAGACCCAGCAATGACAGCAGCAGCACGAGTGTTGCTGCCTTTGTCCCCACACAGCCTCTAAGCGTGCTGACATCAGATTGTTAAGAGCATTTTTATACTCAGAACTGTCCCATCCCCAGGTCCCCAAACATATGGACACTGCCTTAGCCTCTTGGAAATCAGGTTGACCGTTCTCTTAGTTGACTCTCCTTCTCCCTCCCACCCCTGTCCCCTACCCCTAGGCAAGGCTGACTTCTCTGAACCAGAAAAGCTATTAAAGTTTGTGTGTTGTGTCCATTTCTCAAAACCCACTAAGCCAGGACCCCAATGTGACAAGTAGTTCATGAGTATTCCTAGCAAAATTCTCTCTTACTTTAGTTCAGTAGATTATCTTTTTTTGCTGTGACCTCTTGAAGCCGTGGTACCCCCCTTTTCTCCCCACAATGGTATTTATATATGTATCTACAATACATATATCTACACACATGGAAAGAAGCAGTTCTCACAATGTTGCTAGTTTTTTGCTTCTCTTTACCCCATCCCACTCCCTCCAACTCCCCGTATAAACTTCCAAAGCTTCGTCTTGTGTTTGCTGCACAGAGTGATTCCGGGGCTGACCTAGACCAGTTTGCATGATTCTTCTATTGTGATTTGGTTGCACTTTAGACATTTTTGTGCCATTATATTTGCATTATGTATTTATAATTTAAATGATATTTAGGTTTTTGGCTGAGTACTGGAATAAACAGTGAGCATATCTGGTATATGTCATTATTTATTGTTAAATTACATTTTTAAGCTCCATGTGCATATAAAGGTTATGAAACATATCATGGTAATGACAGATGCAAGTTATTTTATTTGCTTATTTTTATAATTAAAGATGCCATAGCATAATATGAAGCCTTTGGTGAATTCCTTCTAAGAAAAATAATAATTATAATAATAATAAAGTGTTATGTTTTATTGGTGTTTTCCCCCAATGTCTTTCATTGTTATTCTTTAAAAACTCTCGAATGAGAATTCCTGAACATGAGTTAATGGAATGTCTGATTAGTTCCTTGGAAGTAGCCATTCATTCATGTAAATGAAAATAGTGTAAGTCAACATTTTCCATATCTTACTAAAAACTTTTAGAGGCACCCATCACCCTCACAGTAAAACTGCATTTCCTTATAAACTTAGAAACTTTAAGGTCTAGATACTACTCCCCCCACCAATCCCATGCCCCCTTTTCCTTCCCATTCGTGAACTCTACTCATCAGACACATTTCCACACTGAAGAGAACAGTGTTCTCTCACTTTCTTGTTCACCAGTCCTTGCCAACAGTAGCTAAAAATACTTTTAGCTAACTGCACTAATATGCCCCCCTACTTGCAAAATATCATCAATACATTAAATAAATGGAGCGTAATAAGTTGGAAGAGAAGGAAAACCCATTGAATCAATGTGACACAGGAAGCAGATAGCTCTATGGTCATGAGCATTCTGCTCCAGGATAAGACTTCGGGAATTTGATTTCTAGCTCTTCCATTTGTTAACTGTTTGAGGTCTGATTCGTTACTAAATTTTAAAAAATTGTTTCATCTCTGTAAAATGTGCTATCGCTCCAGCTGGAGTGATAACACAGCAGTAGGGCGTTTGCCTTGCGCACAGCCAGCCTGGCCGAGCCAGGTTCAATTCCTCCACCCCTCTTGGAGAGCCTGGCAAGCTGCCGAGAGTATTCAATATGCCAAACACAGTAACAAGAAGTCTCACAATGGAGATGTTACTGGGCCCGCTTGAGCAAATTGATGAACAACGGGAGGACAGTGTGTTTTGACAGTTTCTGTAAAATGAGAAATAGTGATAACTCTGTAGAGGGGACTAAGATAAAATAAGTGAAGTTCCAAGAACATGTCCAATAAACAGCAGTGCTCAATAATGGTTGATGATTATGAATACAAGCAGAGGGGTAAGACAACACAAGATACCCCATTTCAGAAAACATGGAAAAGACTCACAGCAGAATGACATTTAGTGGATCTTGAAAGATGGTTGAGTCACAGGGAGGGGAAATGGTTCTAATGGCACTTTTACTCTCATGGAGAGATATTAAATAGACTTTTAAAAATGAATTTTCTCTATATTTTATATTCAAATGGAGACATTTCTCTCCAAGTCATTCTTTTATAGCTCAAATTTAATTTTCTGATTTATAGATATACATAGAACAGTTAACAAATACCCGACAAGTTCTCATTACAAGGAAAGAGAAAAAAAATAAAAATGTTTTCATTTGCTTTACTCTAACCTGGCTGCTAAAGAAAAGATATATATATATTTTTTATCATTCTTCATCCTCAGTCCTCTCTCTAGATTTATTTGTGCTGTGTGCTACATTATAGTGTTGTGCTTAAGAACTTCTATCCTGAGCCATAAAGATAATATAATGCTTAGGGCACTTGCCTTGCCTGAGACTAGCCTGAGTTCTATCCCCACACCAATTATGGTGCCCTGAACCCTGCCAAGAATGATCCCTGAGCACAGGGCCAGGAATAAGCCCTGGACACCAAGTGTGGCCCAAAAAGAAACAAGCAAATGAAAATCTTAAAGTTGAAAATAAGAAAAGAAAAGAAGAACTTATATCCTAGTTACTCAATTATCTTGATGGCTTTCAGTCAAGAGGCTAACATTATCACACAATTGATTTTTTTTAATCTATGAAAATTATGTGAAATAGAGATAAACCAAAGAACTTACTCCAGGTGGGATGATGAACATAAAATGGTTTCAATGCAAAACACTTCAACAGTCTTGAGTGTGTGGCAAGTACCCTCAAAATCATATTACATTTTGTTGTAAGTTTTGTTTTGCTGTTGTTTTTAGACTTCACGCAATGATGCTCCGGGGTTGGTCCTGGCTCTGTATTCAGGAAGTAATCCTGGTGACCATATTGGATGCCAAGGATTGAACCCAGGTCAGCCGCATGCAAGACAAGCACTTTACCCATTGTGCAATTGGTCCGGCCCCAAAAATTGTATTTTTTGAATGATAAACACATGTAATTCTTACCATTTAATTATTATCTATCACCATTATTTAGAGTCATTCAAACACATTGTAAGTCTTTTGAAGGTGGGGTGAGTTAGAGCCATGCCAAACTGGCTCTGTGCTCATGGATTACTTCTGGCAATGCTCAGAGATAATCCATGCAAGGGCAGTCCTGCAAGGAAAGCACCTTACTTACTATACTATCTCTCTGGATTCCCATCATGAATCTTGAGATGCCAATTTGGATGAATGTTCTTGTTCTTTAATCCCCTTTGCAGAACATTAAGCATGGTTGCTTAATCAAAATGTTATGAATTTGATAAAATATTCCAGCCTCCAAAAAATGATGAATTTAATAAGTGAAAAGTTACAATGCATCCGCAAACTTAAGATTGAGGTGGCACAAATATAAAATAGTCTTTTTGTATATGTCTTTCATTCACATGTTTGTTAATGACTTTGCACTATTTTTGAAAATGCATGGTTTAAAAGGCTAGAATTTCTCAAATTATTGAAATATACTTTTAAAAAACTAACTTATCAGCCTTTCAAAACTGGGGTTCAAACTATCATATTTTTAAATTTTAGTTTCTATCTGCTTCTCAAAAATGGGATTAAAACTATTGCACTATCATGAAATGATCTGCAATGCTTTGGTGCTAAAAATTAAGCCCAAGCCTCATGCATGTACCAATGAGCCACATCCCAGCCCTTATCATGGAATGATCTCGAAATCTGTGCTGTGAGAGAAGAAAAAATGTTAGAACATTCTGTCCCCATCCTCCTGAATCCTACATGAATGTCACAGGAACTCCCATCCTATTTCTTAATGTTTCTCAAATTTCCCATACATACAACGCCCCCGGGACTCTCGTTACAAATATTCAGTACATCTGGGTAATTTTGAAGATTAAATATTGAGCGTGTTCTTGGACGACACTGATGCTGAAGTGATGCTCCATGAAGGATGCTTTGAGTATCAACATTCCAATTTTGTTAATGTTAACTACTCGGTTCCTAATTCCTAGAATTCCTTTACACAATCTTTACAAAATTGTGACTAAAGTTCCCAAATGTTTTTTAAGACCCCCCACCCACCACCTCATTATATTAAGGACATGAAATCAGCATCTTCACTTTAATTTTTTTTAATTTTTATTAGTGAAACACCATGAGGTACAGTTGTAGACTTACTAATTTTTGTGCTTGGGTTTCAGTTATACAATGATCAAGTATTCATCCCTCCACCAGTGTCCATTTTCCACTACCACGGGTCCCAGTATCCCTCCCACCCCCCATCTCCCCATCCCACCCTGACTCTGTGACAGGGCATTCCCTTATGTTCTCTCTCTCCTTTTGAGTGTTGTGGTTTACAAAAGAGGCATTGAGTGGCAATCATGGTCTATAGTCTACTTTCAGCATGCTTCTCCCATCCTGGGAGGATCCTCTCAACACCCTTTATTTGGTGCTCCCTTCTCTATCTGAGCTCCCTTTTCCCCTAGCATGTGCTTCACTTTAAATTTAATCCCCTCAAATTACGTCCTTCTCCACAAATGCACCCTATATTCTGTTCATTTTAACTTCTTATTCTGCAAACCAGAATACTGCAACCTTTCTACTTCATTGCCTTCACAAATTACATTCTCATATACCACTAATTCTAATGAATATCCTCCCAGATTTCTTTCAATTCACAAAAGTCATGGCACTTTTCCATGGGAAATCTTTTCCATAGTCGAACTTGGGTAAATTGTACTGTGTGATTCTTACAAGGAGAACGGGCCTGTTTACCCTTGTACTCATGTGCTAAATGCAAAGCAAACATACCCAGAGCATTATGAGCAGAGGAAGGAAGAAGATATTTCCACCATCAACAATTAATCTCTGACTTTTCCTCTAGTAGTATGCTGGGCCATTAGCAATAATAGCAGGGTACCTTGGGGAATGGAGAGTACATTTCCATGGTGAATAGAGACACTAATTTCAGGTGCCATTTGTACATCCTTAAGCCCACATTAAGGATATTAACAACACCCATAACTATATTTCATGACAACATTAACCTGAGAAAAGCATCCACTAGTTATCTTGGTAACTGCTACTTTATCTTGGTAACCTGAGCAACAATAGATTCATGAACAAACTTGTTTAGACATTTTCTAAGCCTGTGCAAAGCATCACAGAGTATTGGAACACATAAGAAAATGACAATTGTTAAACTGGGTTATGTTATGTTTCCATGTATCATGAAATATTTTTTCTGGTAGTTATTCTTATAGTACACCCCAGTTCACTAAGTTTACTATTCTTCCCTGCACACAGCTCTGCCTTGATCTTTCTTCCTTGTGGTTACTTTATTTATTTATTTATTTATTTATTTGTTTAACCCCAAGGAAGAACTTGATAGTTTCATATTAGCTAAGCCTACTCTATACCACTGTACTGTAAATTCTGAAAAACAATAAATATCACTGGATTTATGAAAAATTATCTGAAATTCAATTGTTGAAAAATTGAATTTCAGTTGTTGAACAATTGCAGCATGCAATCTACTAAGCTAAAATCTCACTAATTGAACCATGTTTGACAATTATACAAAAGTCTACTACCTCTCCTGCACTTAAGGGTTTGTGGTTTTCAGTTGAAGAATACATTTCAACTTAAGCACAATTTAGTCACATTGCAGGTGTACTCTGTTGTAGAAAACCCCAAATAAAGTATATGTCCCTCGAGAGACTATAGTTGTTTCCAGCGTTTGGTCACAGTTCAATTATAATGACAGCCTGCTCACCTGTCCTGGGGTTTCTGGAAACACAATCACTCCACTTCATGGTTCATTCACACTGATCTGAGTTCCTCTCCTCACCAATCCCGAGCCATCAAGATACTGTTAGAACTATTCAAAAACCCTGCAGCCTGCTAATTTCTTTATGCCTTATATCTTGGCCATCAAAAGTTATTACTCAAAATGTAAGACTTTTCACATGTTCCAATACTGGGTGTTTTTCAGTATGTTGTATCTGTATTCTGTGATAGTTTATACTAAAATAGGCAGATCCAGGCTTTTATGCTGAATCACTTCTCTTCGGGTCTTTTTTGTTTGTTTGTTTGTTTGTTTGTTTGTTTTTAGTCTACATCTGGTGGGGCTCTTCTGGTGAGCCATAAACATCAGGAGTACTGATCTGAGGACCGTGTGGTGCTAGGGATCAAACCTGAACCTCCTGCACATAATGCATGTGCACAATCTCTTTGAGCTATCTAGCTCCATCAGAAATCTTTTTTTTTGGTTTTTAGTTCCATGAGATACAGAGTTTTTTGTTTGTTTGTTTGTTTGGATTTTTTTGGGGGGGTTGGATTTTTGGTTTTTAGTTCCATGAGATACAGAGTTAGAGTTACAAAACTGATCATGGTCAAGTTTCAGTCACACAGAGTTCCAACACTTATTACTTCACCAGTGTACCACCAATTTCCCACCACCCACCAATGTCGCCAGTTCCCCTGCCACCAGCCTTCCCCCAGTCTGTCTCTATGGTAGGCACTTTCCCTCTCTCTCTCTCTCTCTCTCTCTCTCTCTCTCTCTCTCTCCTCTCCTTTGGGGCACTACTTTTTTTTTGCTACTTTACCTGTTTTCAGCACCCACTTCTTATCCAGATTGATCATTTCCAACCATCTTTATCATGGTGGTCCTTCCTCTATCCCAACTGCTTTTTCCCCCAGCATTTGATATAGACTTTCAACCTTGGACCAACCCTCCTGGACCTTGTTTCAAATGTTCTTGGGTATTGGTCTCATATTATGGGGTTGTTTTTTATATCCCACAAATAAGTCCAATCATTCTATGTCTATATCTCTCCTTCCAGCTCACCCAGATATTTGCCATGTCCATCCATTTATAAGCAAATTTCATAACTTCATTTTTCTTAACAGCTGCATAGTATTTCATTGTGTAGATGTACCATAATTTTCCTTAACAGGTCATCTGATCTCAGGCATAAGGCTTGTTTCCAGATTCTGGCTTTTGTGAATAGTGCTGCAATGAAAATAGAAGTGCAGGTAGTGTTTCTGCTGCATCTTTTGGGTCTCTGGGATATATTCCCAGAACTGGTATTGCTAATCCATATGGAAGCTCAATTTCTAGTTTTTTGAGGAATGCCCATATTGTTTTCCAAAAAGGCTGGACTAGTTAGCATTCCAACCAACAATGGAAAAAAAGTCCCTTTCTCTCCACATCCACACCAGCATTGGTCACTCTTGTTCTTTTTGATGTGGGCCAGTATCTGTGGTGCAAGATGATATCTCATTGTTGTTTTTATTTGCATCTCCCTGTTTATTAGCAATATAGAGTATTTTTTCATGTGTCTTTTTGCCATTTGTATCTCTTCTTTGAAAAAGTTTTTGTTTTCTTCTCCCCATTTTTTAATGGGGTTGGATTTTTTTCTTGTAAAGTTCTACCAGTGCCTTATATATCTTGGATATTAAATCTTTATCAGATGGGCATTGGGTAAATAATTTTTTCCAATCTGTGGGCTGTATTTTTATCTTGGTCACTGTTTCTTTTGAGGTGCACAAGTTTCCAAACTTAATCTAGTCCCATTTGTTCATTCTTGCTTCCACTTGCTTGGTAAGTGTTTCACTTTGAATATGCCTTTAACTTCAATGTCATGAAGGGTTCTTCCCACATTTTCCTTCATGTGTCTTATGGATTCAGTTCTGATATGAAGGTCTTTAATCTTTTTCGATCTGACTTTTGTGCTTGGCGTTAGAAAGATCTTTGTGTTCATTTTTATGCATGTAGCTGCCCAGTTTTCCCAGCACCACTTGTTGAAGAGGCTTTCCTTGCTCCACTTCATTTTTCTTGCTCCTTTATCAAAGATTAGGTGATTGTATGCTTGAGGGTTGGTTTCAGGATAGTCAACTCTGTTCCACTGACCAGAGGGTCTGTCTTTATTCCAGTCCATGCTGTTTTAATTACTACTGCTTTGTAGTACAGTTAGAAATTGGGGAAGGATATGCCTCCAATATTCTTTTTTCTAAGGAAAAAGATTTTTTTTCTTCTTTAGCTATTTTTCTGCTTTAGCTATTCATGGGAGTTTGTTGCTCCACATGAATTTCAGGAGTGTTTGATCTATTTCTTTGAAGAATGTAATGGGCATTCTTATAGGGACTGCATTGAATCTGTATAACGCTTTTGGGAGCATTGCCATTTTGACAATGTTAATGCTCCCAATCCATAAGCAGAGGATATGTTTCTATTTTCTCGTGTCCTCTTCTATTTCTTGAAGTAGTATTTTGTAGTTTTCTTTGTATAGGTCCTTCATCTCTTTAGTTAAACTGACTCTGAGGTACTTGATTTTCTGAGGTCTGATTTTGAACGGTATTGTTTTTCTAACATCTTTCTCTTCTATTTTATTATTTGTATAGAAAAAAAGCCACATATAGCTCTCGATTTTGTAACATGCCACTCTATTATACAAATCTACTGTTCCTAGGAGCTTTTTTGTGCAGTCTTTAGGATTCTCTAAGTATAGTATCATGTCATCTGCAAAGAGTGAGAGCTTGACTTCTTCCTTTTCTATTTGGATGCCTTTGATAACTTTATCTTACTTAATTGCTATAGCTAATATCTCCAGTACTATACTGAATAGAAGTGGGGAGAGAGGCAACCTTGTCTTGTGCTTGACTTTAGATGGAAGGCTTTTAGTTTTTTCCCATTGAGGATAATGCTAGTTGTAGGCTTGTTGTAGATGACTTTTACTATATGGAGGAAAGTTCCTTCAACTCCCTTTTTATTGAGAGTTCTTATCATGAACAGGTGCTAGGTCTTGTCAAATGTTTTTTTCACCTATTAATATGATCATATGGTTTTTATTTGTTCTTTTATTGATATAGTGTATTATGTTAATATTGACTTCAGAATATTAAACCATCCTTGCATCCCAGATGAATCCTACTTGGTCATGGTGTATTATCTTTTTCATGAGTCATTGAATTAAATTTGTGAGTATTTTGTTGAGGATCTTTACACTGTGTAGATCAGGGATATCAGTATGTAATTTTCTTTTTTGTGGTACCCCTGTGTGCTTTGGGTATAAGGGTGATACTTGCCTCAGAGAAACTAGGAGTGTTTCTGTTTCTTCAATTTCCTGGAAAAGCTTGAAAGGGATTTGCAGTAGGTCCTCTTTAAAGGCTTGAAAGAACTTACTAGCGAACCCATCTGGGCCTGGGCTTTTGTTTTGGGGAAGACTTTTGATTCCCATTTCAATTTCCTTGATAGTGATAGGTCTGTTCAGGTATTGCAAATCTTGATTCAGCCTTGGGATATTATAGGAATCCAGAAATTTATCCATTTCTTCAAGTTTCTCTTGTTTTGTGCCATAAATATTTTCAAAGTAATCTCTGATGAGCCTATAATTTTCTTCAGTTTCCGTTGTGATGTCCCCTTTGCATTTCTGATACAGTTTATTAGGAATCTCTCTGTTTCTTTGTGAGTCTCACTAGTGGTTTATCAATCTTGTTTATTTTCTCAAAAAAAACAGTTCTTGGTTTTGTTGATCTTTTGGACTGTTTTTTTGGGAATCCAGTTCATTGATTTCTGCTTTATGTTTTATTATTTCCTTCTTCCTGCCTTGTTTGGGCTTGTTTTGTTGGTCATTTTCCAGGATCTTAGCTGTGAGGTTAACTTATTGATGTGGGCTCTTTCTTCCTCCTTGATGAATGCTTGCAGAGCTATAAACTTTCCTCTTAATACTTCTTTTGCTGTGTTCCACAAGTTCTGGTAGCTCGTGTCCTCATTCTCATTTGCTTCCAGGAATCTTTTGATTCTTCTTTGATTTTCTCTCTAACCCACTGGTTGTCCAATAGAGAGCCGTTTAATTTCCAGGTGTTTGATTTGGTTCTCCATTTCTGTGTATGATTCACTTCTATTTTCAGTGCATCACAATATTAAAAGATAGTTTATATAATTTCTATCGTCTTAATTTTATGGATATGTTTTGTGTCCCAACATGGAGAATGTTCCATGTGCACTGGAGAAGAATGTGTATTTGGCTTTGGGGGAATAAAACATCCTGTATGTATCTACTAACTTCCTCTCTTCCGTTTATTTCCTCAAATAAATTATTTCCTTTCTGAGCTTTAGTCTGGTCTATCTATTGAGAGGTGGCAAAGCGGTATTGAAGTCTTTGACTACTATGATCTTGTTAACAGTGTCTTTCTTCAAGCCTATTAACCACTGTTACAAATATTTTGCTGGTCCCTAATTAGGTGCATATACATTCAGGAGCATGAGTTTTTCCTGATGTGTTTATCCCTTGATCATTAAGAAATGACCTTCACTTGGACCGGAGCGGGTAGGGCGTCTGCCTTGGACGCGGTCAACCCAGGTTTGATTCCCAGCATCCCATATGGTCCCTTGAGCACTGCCAGGACTAATTCTTGAGTGCATAAGACAGGAGTAACCCCTGTGCATCACCAAGTGTGACCCAAAAATTTAAAAAATAATAAAAAAAAAGAAATGATTTTCACTGTCTTTTATAACCTTCTTCAGCCTGAAGTTTATGTGGCCTGATACTAGTATGGCTACCCCAACTTTTTTGAGGCAGCTGTTCACTTGGAGAATTGTTTTCCAGTCCTTGACTTTGAGCCTGTGTTTGCTTTGATCATTCAGGTGTGTTTCTTGCAGGCAGCAGAATGTTGGGTTCAATTTTCTAATCCAGAACTCACAAATAAATCTCTGAAAAGATCAACAAGCTGCAGAGAGGCCGCCAGACCATGCACCAGGCTGAATCTCATTTCCGGGGCACCTGCCCAGAACCCCATCAACCAAAAACCTCCAGAACCCAATTGCCACCATGGTTAGAGCTGAACTTCACAAGCTCAGATGAGACTCATTCATAAATGAATCTGTTGAAAAACTCAGGTGTAGAATAACATTGCCAGAGTGAGCTTAGGTTTACTGGGTTACACCCATCACAGTGTTCCCTAGTCACTCCCATTCCACTGTTTATCTGTAAACTCTTCTCTGTGCTCTCCTCCCCAGCCAGTTAATCACCTTTTCTCCCTAATCAGATTATGTTAGCTTGTAAAATCAGATCCTTCTAAGGACCCTGAACTTGTATTGTAAATTATATCTTTTGCATAGTTTACCTTAAAGCAATGTCCTTTCTGTATGAACACAGGAAGACAGTTAATATTATGCTTTGTAACTTGGGAGTTGATTGACTCCGAATAATATTTACTCCTGGGCATCTGCTTTCTTGACTCAGTTGCCCTTAGTTCCTAGCACCCCAAAAGCAGGGTCCCAAAGAGGGACTGAATGAACCCAGGGCAAGCTGTGAGTTACCCTGGCATCGAAATGGGCCAGGCCAAAGTGCCACAATACTCAACTATAAGTTGAGGACATGATCATGGACAAATGCTGTCATGATCCAAAAGTAAGTAACGACAAGACTAGGACCCTGCTGGGGCTAGGAAGACCAACCCAGCCTGAGGACTGCAGAATATATAGTGAGATGTTCTCAGGAAGAACCAAACTGTAAGTTTATGTCTCTCACTGTGCTCATAAAGAATGACATTGCTAGAAATATTAGAAGACTTACTACAACTATTTAAATAGATTACTAGCTGAGGAAAGAACACACCCTTTCGGGATCTCATCTTTGAGGAGATCTCCTAGTAATTTGGAATAATCTCTTTAGATGAGATTTTATCCTTGAGTTAATCTCCTCGAGGAGTAGTCTTACCTCTCTTTGCTGATTTGTTACTGTTCAACCCACCTTTGTGTCACCACCCTACGTGATTGCTATATAAACTAAGTCTGTAAGCTCGGATGGGGTGAGCGGAGACAGAGGAGGGCAAGCAGAGACAGAAGCTCAAAAAAGGCTGAGGCCAAGGCTCGGAGGGGGCTTGGGCTTGAGACAGTGGAGGGAGAAAGCTCAGGCTGAGGAGGAGGCTGAGGTTCAGACTCAGGCTCAAGCTCGGGCTCGGGCTTGGGCTCAAGAGAGCAGAGTGAAGCTCGGGCTCGGGAGCTCAGGCTCCAGATGTCAGAGCCAAAGGTGAGAGTGAAGATTGGAATAAACTACAGTTGATACCGACCAGCCTGGCCCTCATTCGTTCTTTACCTGTCCATCGTCATGGACCTTTCCCGGGGTGGGGAAAGTGACGTGAGACTACCGAACATGGGCGGCGGGAGAGACAGAACGCTGCCGGACCTTCCAAAAACACACACTCAGATATGCGAATTTTGTGACCAAAATCTCCAGACTCTCTCCGTTCTTCCAAGAGTCAGGTAATCATGGCCATGAGTTGCCTCTGGTGCTATATATGCTCATTAACTGGCCATGATCCAGAGACTCACCAATAAATCTAGGAAGAGATCAATAAGCTGCAGAGATGCCTCCAGACCCCAAAGACACCATCCAGTTAAAAATTTAACTCTAGCCGTACCACCTTATTTAAAATTTTAGAATTCCTGGAGCACGACATCTCATATTCTACTCCACTGATGTGCCAGAAGTTGCACACCACATTGTATGGGATGTAAAGTAGAAAGCAAGACAACAAATTTTAAAAATATTGCACACAAGTATCAACCAGTTACAACATGTTAGTAATCTTTAATGCAAGGGCTTAAGGCTCCAGGGTGAGAAACAATGATCTTCACACACTTCTAAGGACACATTTTTTGATCACTTTCATCAAATTATTCATAACAAGCAATACAAAATAAATTAGTTGGGCCTGCTATTGGGCATGCTTGGGTGGGTGATGGTTAGGAAAAACAATATTATGGTGATGGGAAGGTGTAATGATGGTGGGACTGGTGTTGGAATATTGAATGTAATAAATTATTGTGAACAACTTTATAACAATAAAATAAAATTTAAAACAAACAAAAAAAATTCCAATCCATCCTGCCACTTTGTGCCTCTTGGTTTGTGCATTTAGTACACTGAAATTGAGAGACATTGTGATGAGATTTGTGCCATCTTTATGTGCGTGTTTGGTGTATTTGTGTGGCTTGTCTTATCTTAAAGTAGCCCAGTTAGTTCTTTTTGTTACAGTGGTTTTGTGTCTATGAAGTTCCTGAGTTGCTCTTTATCTGTGAAGTTGTGTATTGTTCCTTTAAATATGAATGAGAGTCTGGCAGGGTAATGTATGCTTGGTGAGGCATTCAATTCGTTGAGTTTGTTTACTATTTCTCACTACTCTCTTCAGCTCTGGAGGGTTTCATCTGATAAGTCTGCTGTGAGTCTTAGGAATGCTCCTTTATAAGCAATTTCCTTCTTTGATCTTGCTGCTTTCAGTATTTGTCTCTATAGTTTTTGTCATTCTGATTATGCTGTGTCTTGGGATGTTTTTATTTGGATTTCTTTTAGCTGGGACTCTTCAGGCCTCCTGGATCTGGGTTCATGCACTCTTCAGCTCCAGGAACTTCAGAGCAATGATGGTTGCTTTTTCATCAGTGTTTTTTTCCTGCCCCTCTGATATTCCAATGACTCTTATTTTGTTCCTCTTGGCTTCATTCTGGTTTTCTCTTGTCATCTGCTGGTTTATTTTGAGGGTCTTTTCCATTTTCTGCAGTAATCTAGAGATTCTCTGTGGCTCATCTTGGGGCTCAGTGAGTCTATCCTCAGAAGCTGTTACTCTGCTGCTGAAGCCTTCCAGTGAGTTTTTCATTTCATCTATCAGTTTTTCAGATCCGTCATTTCTACTTGTATTTTCATTTGCATTTTCCTCATTTCTGCTCTCATATCCTGTATTTTATTGGCAGTGCATTCCATTGTTTCTTTGAGCTCCTTATGCATCCTTAACAGTTTCATTCTAAATTTCTCACCAGAGAGATTATTTAGTTCATTAATTACTCACTGGGTCATCTGGGCAGGCTTCTTCACTCACTAAACCTGGTGGGTTTCTACATTGCTTTGCCATCATGACCTATGCAGCATAGGGTTGTTTTCTGTGTAGTTTTGTGTGATTAGGAGGCTATGTTAGGATGTCTTTGTATGTGTAGGATGTCACAGACTGGTGAAGAAATGCACTCCTGGTTTTGGGTTAGAAGAGTACCTGTTAGAAGCAATTAGCTGCCCCAGGATCCAAATGACTGTCCCAATGTCCCACTGGCTGTGGTATAGTTCTCATACTGTTGTGCTTTTTTGTTGTTTCTTTTTTTGTTGTTTTTTTTTTTTATATGTAGCAGTATTGCTAATTATTCAGCCACTGGTTAGGCTGGTTGAATTGGGCATGAACTCCACCTTACTTTTTTTTCTTTTTTATAAATTTATTTATTGAATCACCGTGAGAGCAGTTACAAAACTTTCGAGTTTAAGCCTCAGTCATACAAAGATAAAACAACCATCCCTTCACCAGTGCCCATTTTCAACCACCAAAAATACCAGTATACCCCCTATCCCTAACCCTCCCCATACCTGTGGGGCAGATGGTTTCCACATTACTCTCTCTCTCTCTACTTTGATTACATTCAATATTTTGACACCAGACCCACCATTATTATTTGGGATTTTACCCCAACACTCAAATCTGCTGAAAAAGCAACCGTAGACAATTTGTTTTCTATTGCTGGATATGAATAACATAAGAGGTGATGTGACCACTGGAGGAATTTCTGCCAAAACCTGCTGGGTTCTGAGATTTGTTTCTGAGTCTCTGGGATGATGATCGTTAAGCAGCTTGATCAGGAGCCAGGGTGGCTGTTCATGGGCGGCGACCTGCAGTCTCTGGAGGATGACGGCCACCGAGCCACCAGAGGGAACAGGCCAAGACACAAAACCTATTCCCACCTCGGGTGTCCTGGAGCCGGTAACCTACTGCGGGGACCAAATGCATTTCTGCCAAAAGCCGGTGGGTTCTGAGATTTGTTTCTGAGTCTCTTAGTTCATGACCATTAAGCAGCTTTATCAGGAGCCAGAGAGGCCATTTGTGGGCGGCGACTCTGGGTCTCATTGGGGCAGGGAGGAAAGGGCCAGCTCCACCCCCATTCCATGTGGCCCCACGTGTCTCGTCACTGCAGGCTCAAACCTGGCTGTCCAATGGTCTCTGGAGGATGATGGCCACTGAGCTGCCAGGGGGAACAGGCCAAGGCACAAAACCTATTCCCACCTAAGCTGCCCAGCAACCTACTACAGGGACCAGACGCATTTCTGCCAAAAGCTGCTGGGTTCCAAGTTTTGTTTCTGAGTCTCTTGGATCATGGACGTTAAGCGGCTTGATCAGGAGCAAGAGGGGCCGTTTGTGGACAGCGACCCGGGGTCTGGTTTGGGTGGGGAGGAAAGGGCCAGCTCCACTCCCACCCCATGAGTTCCCATGTCTCATCACTGTGGGCGCAAACTGGACTGTCCAATGGCCTCTGGAGAATGATAGCCACCCAGCCGCCAGGTGAAACAGGACAAGGCAGGAAACCTATTCCCATCTGGGGTGGCCCAGAGCCGGTAATCTATTGCAGAGACTGGACACATTTCTGCCAAAAGCCGCTTGGTTCTAAGATTTGTTTCCGAGTCTCTTGGATCATGGCTGTTAAGCAGCTTGATCAGAGCCAGAGAGGCCGTTTGTGGGTGGGACTCAGGGTCTTGTTGGGGCAGGGAGGAAAGGGCTGGTCCCACCCCCATCCCATGAGGCCCGCATGTCTCGTCACTGAGGGCCCAGCCTTATTGCCAATGGTCTCTGGAGGATGATGGCCATGGAGCCACCAGGTGGAAGCAGGCGGAGGGAGAGCACCCTTTCCCCCCTGGGGTGGTCCAGCGCTGGTAATATACTGCAGGGACCAGACACATTTCTGCCAAAAGCTGCTGGGTTCTGAGATTTGTTTCTGAGTCTCTAGGATCATGGCCATTAAGCAGTTTGATCAGGAACCAGACAGACCTTGCCTCCAGCTGAGTTGAAGGTGGTCTGTGGGTGTGTCTCGCACATACCTAACTTTTGGCCATTTACTTTCTTGATAAACTTGGCCCCAAGTTGTTGGGGTCTGGTCAAAGGCACAGCAGCAATTTGGGGGTATCTAGAAGTCTGAAGGGACCATCAGGGTGCTGAAGCACTCGCCTCACAGATACAGATTGACCTGCTGGCAGCACCATACCCTTCATACTTTTTTTAATGTTTTAATTTTATTTTCATAAAGTTGTTCACAATTCGTGATCACCTTCAACACCAATCTGAACACCATTATATCTTTCTACCACCATTATTTTGAATTTTCCCACCATCACTCAAGCATGCCCCACAGGCAGTTGCTAGATAGTATATTTTGTATTGCTTTGTTATGAATAGTATGAGATGTCTTCAAGGGTCTATCTCATAGGGGATCAACAAAAAAGTAAAAAAAAAAAAAAAGATGTCCTGGAGTATTAAAATTTTTAAATAATTGGGGTCCAGAGACATCTGCAGCGAGTTGCTAGGTTTTGAGATTCATTTGTGAATCTCTGGATCATGGCCATTAATGCAGTTAAATGGCACTCAGAGGCAGTTCATGGGCATGAGAGCCAGGACCTGAGAAATGGGAAGGGAAGGTGCGGCCCGGTCCTGACCCACTGTGGCCTGGCTTTTTCAGTCAGTGTTCCCATATACCCGGGTTTTTCAGCAGATTTATTCTCCTTCTCATACTGTTATATGTCTCTTAACCTTGAGGCAAAACCCCACACATCCCTCCTTCCAAACTCTGCCTGTTCCAGGTTAAATACCATCTTCTGCATCTTTATGCTTTCTTAATAACCCCTCTATTTTTTTTGTCAATATGGATATCTGGTTCTTCAGAGAACATTGTTCTTACAATCTTCCCAAGAAATTGCTTATTAGTCCAAAACCCAAGGTTAGCAATATGTGCTTCCTCTCTCAATAATGCTCAATACCATGATTTCACTGTCATTTTATAAAGCTTCTGATATACCAAGGGTTAGGCTGCTATAGTTTGTGTCATCTCTCCAAAATTAGTGTGTTGAGATGCTGATCTCCAAATTGATGGTGGTGAGGTCTTTAAAATGTGATTATCCCATGAGGACAAAATAATTATGACTGGAATGTATCTTTTTAAAAATGACTAGAGAGAGTTCTCTGGATCCCTTTTGCCATGTAAGGACGAAATATAAGATTATGAACCAAAAAGTGGGCCCTCATCAGATACTGACTCTAAAAAGGACCTTAATCTTAGATTTCTAAGTTTTTTAAAACTGTGAAAAATAAAATTGCGTTGTTTATATACTTCACCTATGATGTTCTGCAATAACAGCTCAGCTAGACTAAGGTATATGCTATCTAACTTCATCACTTTTCTCCTCTCTATATATTGAGTTGTTGTTTGGTTGTTGGTTTTGGGATTTGGGAATATACCTGGTGGTACTCAGGGCTTATCTCTGGCTCTATGCTCAGGGATCACTCTTGGCAGGGCTCAGAGCACTATATGGGGTACCAGGAATGAAACCCGTTTTGGCCACATGCAAGGTAAGTGCCCTACCCACTGTCCTAGCTCTCCAGCTTCTCTTCTCTACATTACTGTTTTCCAGCCAAAAAATACCTTGAAACGATATTGACAGTAATTGCTTTCTATTTACTGATGATACTGGTATCACCAGTGATATTTATTCTGCAGTTACATAAGCAGCAGATGAATTCAGTATCCATGAGACTACTGCATTTCATGCTCAGATTCTTAATCCTTGCTCAGCTCTACTCCATGTTCATACCCTGGGATCATAAAGCACAAACCAGTGTGGCTATGTATGATTTACTTTGTCCATTGTCCGTGTCAGACCAGTTAAATATGTTGAATACTGCCCTTTTCAATAATTGATAGCTTTCTGAAATCTTGCATCCAAAGTCTCCTCTTCTTTCATCCTTTCCTCCTACTCATTTGTTGAAACTACCCCAGTTCTTTAATCTTATCTTGGCCTTAAATCTCTTGATCCTTATATATTCTCCTGCTTTTTCAAGCCCCTCCCACCATCATTCTTCTCTGTCCAATCTTGAACCCGTGGTTAATCACCTCAACCATGTAATTGCATTACCTTCAAATAGCTTTCTCTATCAATCTTCTACCTTACTCATGTGGAAAAATTTAACCCTGGAGTCTATCTTCTCAGCCAGAGATCAAAGTCATAAAGAAATGCAAGATATGGGCAGGAGCTGGGTACAAATTTCACTTAATATTTGTTAGCTGCAAGCTCAGTAGGACCCACACTGCCAACTATGGAGATTTTTGTTGTTGTTGTTTGTTTGTTTTTTAAGGTTATTCCTGGTTCTTCACTCAGGAATTCCTCCTGGCAGGACTAGGCTGGGACCAGATAGGATGGAAGGGATCAAATCCGGGTTGGCATAGCATCTTACCCACTATATTATCATCCTGGCCCCAGTAAGAAATATTCTTATAATCACTATTCAGCTCCCTTTTCCACTCTCCAAAGCTACAGCAAAACCTCCAGTCCATTCAAACTTCAACGCCCCCTACCTCTTTCCCAACACCTGGTACATATGGTAAATACATATGTACTGTACATTAAAAAAAAATAGAAATCATTGGATGGAGAATCCCTTAGTTCCCTGCCATTAAACCATATACACTATTTTTATTTTTATCACCATTATCATCATTATCACAGATGTCATCATTAATTCTATTATAAAAAACACAAAGTCCTCCATCCTGTCTTAGTCCTCATTCCTCAGAGCCCTAGATTCCAGCCTTTTCACCCTTGGGCAGTTTCTACCCAGCTGTTGTCCCTCAAGCTCCTACCCTAACTCCCGCATCCTTTTTCAATCTTTGTAAGATATGCTAACATATTTACTTTATTTCCGATCCCTCTTTGACTCTTTTATTGTGTTTGCTTAGTTTGGGTTTGGGGCCACCCCTGGCTATACTCAGGGCTCGCTACTGACTCTTCGTTCAGGAAACACTCCTGGTGGTTTTGGGGAAACCATGTAGGGTGCAGGGGATCAAACCCAGTTTGGCTGTGTACAAGAAAAATGTTCTAGCTCCTTCCCTTGCCCTCTTAAACTCAAAGATCCTCATCCACCTCCTCTGAATGACACTACACTAAGTCAATACACCTTTTATTGCTAAATCCAACATCCTTATCTTATCTGATTAATTTTTGCCTTTGGGTAAACATTCTGTCTGCATTAGAAGGATTTCCTTAGAACAGGTTTCCCCCACCCCCCCCCCCCTGAAATACTCCAGCTTAGGTGCTGGGAAATGTACACTGGTGGAGGGATGGGTGCTGGAACACTGTATGACTGTACCCTTCATGAAGATTCTAAGGGTCTCACAGTGATTCAATAAGAAAAAAAATCAAATAAATAAATACTCCAGCTTAGACTCTACTTCCTCTTCCCATTTTATCCCTTCACTTCTTTTCATTCTATGTATCCCAATCTGCTTCATAATAGCCTTTAAAAATATAATATGGGAAGCTGAATTCTTCAATCTCCTTTATCTCAAGAGAGACTTATTTCTCTTCTCTGTTCTCACAATCACTGAATGTTATCTCCACCTACCTGAAATATAGTTACCATCATTGACACCTCTCTAACCATTTTCAGCTTACTAAAGCCTGATTTTCTCCCATCTCTCTAATCTATCCATTTACCCACTTTCGTGTTGCAATGAACTTGACCCTATAATCAAGAACCTCCTGAATTCTGTCAGATTTCCACAACACCCTTCCTTTGACCCCCAAATCCACTCAACTATCTGAGACTCAGGATTTTTACAGAGATTAAATCTTATTCTGTCACTTCAATGCTTGAAAAGCATCGGCAGCAATTCTAAACCATCAGAGAGTAAAATCTATCTGCTTAACATATAATACAAATGGCATGTAATCTGGCCACTTCCTGCTCTTCAGTTACTCTTCCTATTCTTGAATCTTGCTAACTAATTAAACCTCTATTCTACTTTTCCCCTTGTGAATTCTACTCATGCACCTAATATATGCAATTCCATGCATTTATTGCTCTCTTGATATTTGTTAATATTTTAATATTGACAATATGATAATAGTTTATTAGTATTAAACTATCTTACACATGCATATATACTTCCATAACTAGCTAACAGTTATTTATCTCAGAGTAACCCTCAGGCTAACTGAGGGTTAGTAATGTAATCCATTCCTCTTAGAAGCCATCTATAACTATTGACAGCAGGATTAGATATTCTTTCTGCCTTCTTCCAGAGCTGTTCAGGAGAGATATTGCATTGGGTAAGACTCCCACCTTGCATGGAACCAACATAGGTTTAATCCCCGGCACTCTATATAGTCCCTAGAGCATCACCAGAAGTTATCCATGAGCACAAAAACAGGAGTAATCCCTGAACACCATAAGGTGTGGCCCAAAAACAAAAAAAAAAGTCATTCACGCTTACTTCTCTATAGGAAAATTTAAATTATCTATTGCTATACTTTTTGTCCCTCATAGATTGTATGTTCTCTGAGAACCAGGTCAACGTGGGGTTTTTTTGAAAATTATTATATAGAACAATAACTAGAATATAAAAGTTACTCAATATATGTTTCTTAAATTTAATATGCGGCATAGTTAATTACCTTTTCAGGAGATCTTGTTTTGGGACAATACATCAATGAGACAAATTGTTCTTAGCATCTATAAGTGAATCATTCCGTAGGAAAAATAGCAAAGAAATGAAATAAGTTGCAAATGAAAGTTCAACAGATGTACTTTTGTCTAACAGGAAAATATTGGGCAAATAATAATTTCCAGTGTGATCAGTGTTTGAAGAAAGCAAATCTCAAATACGAGTCATGAGAATACAAAACAGAACTCTTCCATAGACTTAGTCCATCAACATTTTTACAAGAGCTCAAAATTTTACAGTCTTAATCTAGAAATCCCACATACATAAATACAGAAGAAAAATATTAAAATGATTTCATAGGGTGATATTTCTTACCAAAAACTGCTTCACAAGGGGACACAGTGCTGCCAGCAGGTCAACCTGTGCCTGTGGAGTAAGTGCATTAGCAACCTGATGTAACCTTCAGACTTCCAGTTACACCAAAATTGCCACTGTTTCTCTGGCCAGATCCCAACAACTCAGGACCAAGTTTCCCAAGAAATTGAAAGGCCAAAAGTTAGATATGTGGAGCCATGCCCACAAACCACGTCTGGCTCAGCTATAAAAGCTCATTTACCAGCATTGCTTCAGAGACCATAAATAAATCTTAAATGAGATGAAAAGCCAGTTAATCTTGGTAATCTCGGATCTGTACAAGGCTGAACAGACAGTGGGAGGGGGATAAATCGAAGGGGGCTCGGTTAGCATGGTGCCCACCCAAGCAGAGCCCCCGGCAGTCACTTGCTCCCACAATCCAAAAGCACCGCCAAGCCCCTGGCCTGACTCCACTGTCTCAGCATAGAGCTCACAGAAATATAATCTGCTGAAAATATGAGTATGTAGATGTTATGACTGAAATCTCCACGGTTTCTCCCCCCAGGCTTCCTGTACTTCCAGAAGACTCAGCAGTCATATTCACACTACAAAGCTGTCACCCAGTTAAAAGGTTACTCCAGCCTTATGGTCTTGATAAAAATACTGGATGCCCTAAACAAACACGATGACCTCTTAGTACCTGTATTGCAAACCATAATGCACAGAAGGAAACAGAGAGAAAGAAGAAAAGTGACTGCCATAGAAGGAGGCTGGGGTGGGGGTGTTATGTTGAGGGATGATGAGAGGGACCAGGTGAAATTGATGGTGGGAAATGTAGACTGGTGGAGGGATCGGTGTTGGATCATTGTATTATTGAAACCCAAATCATGAACAGCTTTGTAATGGTCTATCTCACAAATATTCAATAAAAAAAGTTTTTGGTTTTTTTGTTTGTTTGTTTTTGCTTTTTAGGTCACACTCAGCAATGGTCAGGAGTTACTCCTGGCTTTGCACTCAGTAATTATTCCTGGCGGTGCTTGGAGGACCATATGGGATACCGGGAATTGAACCCGGGTCGGCCACATGCAAGGCAAATACCCTACCGACTGAAGTATCGTTCCAGCCCCCAATAAAAAAAGTTTTCAAAAGAAGCAATGTAGAGTTCATGCCGGCTTCAGTCAGCTTAATCAGTGGCTGAATAAATAGCAGTACTCCTACATTTAATTTTGTTTTTTGCTTTTTTTTAGGGTCACACCCGGCGATGCTCAGGGGTTACTCCTGGCTCATGCATTCAGGAATTGCTCCTGGAAGTGCTCAGGGGACCATATGGGGTGCTGGGAATCGAACCTGTGTCGGTCATGTTGGCTGCGTGCAAGGCAAACGCCCTACCCGCTGTGCTATCACTCCAGCCCCGACATTTAATTTTTTTAATTTTTAAAATGTTTTACAAAATAGCTGAAAATAATCTCTATGTACAAATATTGATTAAAGAAACTAGTGAAATATTTAGTCATTTAAAAAGATACAAAGCATAATTAAAGGCACAAGAAAACATACAAATAAAATGCATACGTGAGATGAACTTAGCAAAATATACAATGTCATTCTTCTGTTTTGTTTTGGGGCCACATCTAGCAGTGCTCAGGGCTAACTCTAGCTCTGAACTCAAAGATTACTCCTGGCAGTTTGGGGAACCATATGGGGTTCTGGGAATGAAACCAGGGAAGGTCATGTGCAAAGCAAACTTCCTATCCTACCTTCTCTCCAATGTTCTGATCTACAATAGCTTTTTTTTTTTTTTGGTTTTGAGGCCACAACTGTCCACACCCAGTGGTGCTCAAGGGTCATCTCTGACTCTGTACTCAGGAATAACTTAGCAATCAGGCTCAGGGGACCATATGGGATGCCGGGGATTGAACCTGGGTCACTCTCATGCAAGACAAACTGTACTATCTCTCTAGCCCCCTACAATATCATTTTTTTAAATAAATGTTCATGAGTGTATATGAACTCATGTATATGCAAATACAAAAAAACAGAAGTTTATGTGATAAAGTGTGATAGTTTTTGCTTTGTACTTGTCATTAGAATTTATTCAGAGGATAATGGGTATATTTTAACTTTCAGTGTTTTTAGAATGTTTCTTTTGATCACTTGATCACTTGACTTCCCATTAATCATCGATTTGCTCGTGCACGCCAGTAATGTCTCCATTTGTCCCTGTCTCATGCTAGTGTAGCCCAATGGTGTCTGTTCATTCTAGGAACACAAAGAGCCTCAAACTGTTTGAGGTTTCTTTTTATAAGACAAAAATAAGACAAAATTTTTTCCAAGGCGTCAAAAATCAGATGGGCTGGACACATAATGAGATTTGGAGATGACTGCTGAACTAGAGCCGTTACCAACTGGATTCCACGGGACGTCAAAAGACCGCCTGGCCACCCACCTACCAGATGGTCAGACTTACTTCTTCATCAAGATCCTGAGCGATTGGTTCCTAGAATGAACAGATGCCATTGGGCTACACTAGCACGTGACAGGGACAAATAGAGACGTTACTAGCTCCCGCTCAAGCAAATCAACAATTAACGGGAATTCATGTAATCAAGTGATCAAGTGATTAATCAAAAATCTTGATACCATGTTTAATTTGTACATATATATGCATATATATATATAAACATATGTCAGTCTAAAAAAATAATGAATCACACAGCTCAAGGTTGAGACAATTTCTACATCATCATTCAGTAGCTCCTAAGTGCCAGATCTATACTCAACAAGGTCAGGACTAATTACTCCTTTTTGTTTGTTTGTTTTTTATTGAATAACTGTTAACAATATTATTCATGATTTTCAGGTATCCAAGGTCCTAACACCAATCAAATCACCCGCGTCCACTTTCCTGCAACAATGTCCCCAGTTTCTCTTCTGCCCCTCCCCCACCAAAGCTTGATTCTGTGGAAGATGCTTTTGTATTTTCCCTCTATGCCCCCACTCTTTGGCATTGTGGTTGACAATAATATTATGATAGTGTATTATAGTATACAATTATATTCTATAATTAAATAATATTACAATAAAGTACATATACTTTACCTTCTTTTAGCATCCAGCCCTGGTCCAAAGTGATCACTTCCCTCTGATCAACTCCCCTCCCTCCTTCCCAATGGTAAACTTCCTACAGTTCTGCACTTCATTAACACTTCCATTTTTCATTTTTTTTATTGAACCACCATGAGATATAGTTACAAAGCTTTCATGATTGGGTTTCAATCATACAATGTTCTAACACCCATCCCTCTACCAGTGTACACTTCCTACCACCAATAATCCCCCGTATCCCTTCTACAACCTCCATGTCTCTGTCTCTGTCTCTGTCTGTCTGTCTCTCTCGCACTCTCTTTCTCTCTCTCTTCTCCCTCTCTCTCTTTGGGTATTATGGTTTGCCATACAAATAGTCCATCATATGTTTCTTAATCCACTTTCAATACACGTCTCCCATCCAGAATGATCTCACCCAAGCATCATTGTTATAATTGTCCCTTCTCTATCCCAACTGCCCTCCCCCTGCTGTCGTGGCAGGCTTCCAACTGTGGAGCAGTATTTCTGGCCCTTGTCTCTAGTGTCCTTGGGTGTTAGTCTCAAAACATGGGTTTTTTTTTTTATTTCCCACAGTCATTTTATGTCTGTGCTTGTCCTTCTAACTTATTTCATTCAGCATGATCCTCTCCATGTCCATAAGTGAATTTCATTACTTTAATTTTTTTTCTCAGAGCTATATAGTATTCTATTGAGTAGATGTACCATAGTTTCTTTAATCAGACATCTGTTCTCGGGCACCCAGTTTGCTTCCAGATTCTGGCTATTGTGAATAGTGCTGCAATGAATATACAAGTGTAGATGTCATTTCTGCTATGTGTGTCTTTTGGCATTAGTTATTTCCCTATTATGTTTCTTTATATATTGAATATGAGGAAGATTATTCTGTATCTGTCCTTCTCTCTATGACTCACTTCACTCTCCCTTTAGCTCTACAAAATAAGAACATTTTAGAATTTCTTCTTAATTTTAAATGAGCATAAAACATTCCATTCCAAATTAAAAATTGACTATTCTTTTCCATATGATAAAAAGGACCCCTAGATAACAATTTTCCCAATGAAACAATAGATTCTCACCTGCTCTTCACTCTTGCCAGTCTTTCTTTTCCCTTATGACAAAGATGACCATTTGCAAAGCAGCCTACTCTTGGGAAAATCCTGCCTGTGCTCAGGAACTGAGAACCACAGCATAACCAATACCCCACTTTGAGTCAAATCCATCCCTCAGTCACCATTATTCTCTTGAATAACAAACTATTCTAATATTCTAATGAACTAAAAGCACATGCCTTGTTAGTCTCTAGGGATAGTACCAAACCTGAAAGTGAAGTTTTATAGGACCCCAAATCACTCTGTGGCAAGTTGAGAGAAACAGTACATGGGATTCTCTAACCTCCAAATCAGGATATCATGGTTTGATGTTGAGTTATGAAGTTAACAAAGACGAAATTGAGGAATCTGTCCATCTCATAAAGTCTGGGTTATAAAATCACCACACCCAAAAGAACTTCTGTTCTACCCTGTGAATCTTTTAGGACTGTTCAGCCTTGAACAGAAAATAAAAAAAGTAAGCCTAGGGCTCATTGCAAAGAACTGGCATTAGTCAGTGCCTTGTAAGGCTTCTGTCAGCTGCAGTAAAAGCCCACATTCTCTGCTCTGTTTCACCTCTCTCCTGCCAGAGCCCTGTGCTGCCAGCACACACCCTTGGCCACAGTATCTGTGCATATTATACATATGAACACCCAACTTCTCTTGAACCCTTTCACTCTCCTGGGCAAAGTCCTACTACACCCCAAAGAAGATCAATCCTGATGATTTCCATTATCCTTTTCCCTCTCCTAATTTACTACTCTCTTCTCTTTCCCCCTAGATAATCAGCAAGTTATATATATTTTAACAGGATTTCTGGATCTTGTCTGAACAATGGCAGACTCAGTATACTCAAATAGTGGTAAAGATCTCCCTGTAAAATAAATTCATGAGGTATTTAACAGAATAGCTGCAGGGGCCTGGCTGAGAGCCGGCATATTCTTCTGCCAAAACCTAGCTTCCCTTTATCTTTCTTTCTTTCCACTTTCCTTTCATTTGAGGTTAATGTTCTTGGGCTTTTCGAAACAGGTGACTCTTAGCTATGTTAATAAAGCAAGGTGTGATAGCATCTCCCTTTATTTCAGATGTCAAACACTGAGAAGAAAAAGGGAAAGTACTTTTAAATGATCACATCCTCTTAATAACATTCCAGGAGAAACTATCTTGATTTTAATTTTTCAGTTTCCTTTCATCTCTTCCTACAAAAATATGACTCAGAAAAAGATCACCCATGAAGCCCTTATCGAAAAAAACATTACTAACATTTAGTGAGAGCCCCTTAGAGAACAGGCCTGATTAAGGGCAAGAACTGAAGGAAGGGAATGATAAAGATACAGAATGAGTATATTCTTTATGCTTCATAAATGCAGAAAAATTCAAATTATAAAGTATTACTACAAAACACAGCTTTGAGACTGCCTCGGAAAAAGAGGTAATAAAGCAAAGGGTATAGGATGGACAAAGGAAGAAAATATTTAGCTTATTTATATTGCTTTCCAACTAAGAAAAAGTTTGATTGATAACATGTCATTTTCACCTGATCTTTAAACTTGTGACTTTAAATCTTGCTGACCAATATGACATTTTCCTTTATAGGAAAGTAATACTCCCAGAAACTTCAGTATTGGCTACTATAGTCCATGAAGCAGCTATGTAAGAATATGTGAATCTAGGTTCACTTTCCCTTGGTGCCTATCTTCCTAATCATGTTCTCTGTTGGTATTAATGAGTTATAGTCTGGAAGAAATTTCAGTAAGGTATTTTATATCAGGTTGGATTGATTAAATGTGGTTGGATAGAGTTTTTCCTATATAAAATTTGGTTCAAGGCCAAAGAGATAGCACAGGAGTTAGGCGCAGTTGCCTTGCATCCTGCTGACCCTTGTTCAAATCCCCAATGCTACACATGGTCCCCAAAACACCACCAGGGGGTCAGCACAGAACCTAAGTAAAGTGTGGCTCAAACCAAGACCCCCAAAAGATTTAAAACTTGGATCCAAAAACTCATCAAAAAGTGGAAAAGGAAAAACCTTGAATATCAGTTACCAGAGTCCCAAATATTGGTAACTGGGGCAATAATTAGTATTATTTTGAGTTACAAAAAAAGATAAAAATTGAGTCTAGTGAGATGTTATACATCAAATGTAAGGGGAGAGATTGGAATGAAAGAGCAAGGATAATGATAGCATATTGTTAACAGAGGTTAATTAAAGCCCAAAGATGTAAATTCAAGAACAAGTATTGAAACTCAGGAGTGGAGCAGAAATAAATAAATGTATGAAGAGCCATACCTAGCAGAAAGACAGACAATATGAATGCTGGGGTCTCAAGAGGAAGGGCTTCTTTTGGAAAACAGTATGGACGATTCTCAAAAAATTAGAAATTGAGCTCCCATTTGATCCAGCAATACCACTCCTGGGAATATATCCTGGAGAGGCAAAAAAGTATAGCCAAAATGACATCTGCACTTCTATGTTCATTGCTGCACTGTTCACAATAGCCAAAATCTGGAAAAAACCTCAGTGCCCGAGAACAGATGACTGGTTAAAGAAACTCTTGTACATCTATACAATAGAGTACTATGCAGCTGTTAGAAAAGACGAAGTCATGAAATTTACATATAAGTGGTATTACATGGAAAGTATCGTGCTAGGTGAAATGAGTCAGAAAGAGAGGGATAAACATAGAAAGACTGCATTCATCTTGGGAATAAAAAGTAGCAAAATAGGAGACTAACATCCAAGAATAGTCAAGATAAGTACCAAGAGGTTCACTCCATGGCTTGAAGGCCAGCCGCACATGCTAGGGGAAATGGCTGCTCAGACAGAGAAGGGCACACCAAGTAAAGGGTATTGGGAGGATCCTCCCAGGATGGGAGATGCATGCTGAAAGTAGACTATAGACCGAACATGATTGCCGATCAATGCCTCTTTTGCAAACCCTAGCAACCAAAAGGAGAGAGAGAACAAAAGGGAATGCCCTGCCACAGAGGCGGATGGGATGGGGGGGGTGGGGATTGGAGGGGTGGGAGGGTTAATGGGATCATTGGGGGTGGAGAATGGGCACTGGTGGAGGGATGGGTACTCAATCATTTTATAAATGAAACCCAAGCACAAAAACTTGTAAGGTCAACAACTGTACCTTACAGTGTTTCACTAATAAAAAAAAAAAAAAGAGGAAGGGCTTATGACAAATCACCTTGGCTCTTAGTGGGGACATAACCTTATATGCTTACAATCAAATATAATTAACAAGAAGAAAAGAGTATTTATTAAGAGCCTAGGCTACTCCCAAATTAGGTCTTTCTAAAATCAGTGTAAAGTCAAGAGTTCCATGAACAGTGCCTTGTGTAAAACGCTTAAGCCCACCAAATGCCATATTCATTACCACAGAAGGGGCCCAGGCCCTAGATGGAAAGAGTGACATCACATCCCCAGAATTAGTTTTTAAAAAGAGCAGAACTCACCATTAGTCCAGTGTACAAGGCACAACAATCAAGACATTAAAGCAAGGCCCTAGGAAAGCAAACACATTCTCATAGCTCAACAATGAACAGTTGACCGGGCAAGAAGTAGGAGCAGAAATGGGAATTTTTTCCTCTCTCTCTCTCTCACATTGATTTTCTTTAGTCTCCCAAATAAGACAGAACTTCAGGTAGCATGAAATGAAACTGAATTCACAGTTTTGGGGAACCTACCCAGGGACACTCTACTAGCTACTTTTACATGGACCATACAACAGCCCCGGGAGTACTGAGGAAGAAGTTAATTTTGTTATTCCCGTTTTATAGGTGAAAAAGGTGAAGGTCCAAAGAAGTTAAAAAATCCTTCAATTTCTGATTATTTCTCACATTCAACACAAGTCATTGTGTGTTTCAGAAGCCACTTCTTCTATTGTTTTTTCTTTTGTTGTTTTATTTTGGGTGGGGTGGGGAAACAGTAGTGCTCAGAGATTACTCCTACTCTGCTCATTGTTCATTCCTGGCAGTGCTCTGAGGACCATATGGGGTACCAGGGAATCAAACCTAGGTCAGCATCAAGCAAAGTTAAGCAACTATCAGTCGTACTACCTCTCTGGTCACAAAAGCCACTTCTTTTAGGGCAGAAAACAAACATATGGAGACTTTACTCCTTTCCTATTTTCATTATTGCCAAGGCTGATTCACTTGAGTAGAAGGAAAATAATTTAGCATAGATGAGAGCTATTAAATAGAACTTTTGCAGCGATGGAAATATCCTATAAATCTGGTCTGACCAATACAAACCAGCCACACTCAGCTGTCGAGCCTTTGGAAAGGGGCCAGCACACCAAGGTACTGAACTCTTCATTTTAATTCAACTTTGAATGTCCACATGTGTCTAGTGACTACCACACTGGACAGTGAAGTATAGACCAACTTGCCCAAATCCAAGTACTGAACCTTAATAGCTATAACATTAGGCACATAATTTATTGAGGCTGGAGATTTCATTACTTTTATGATGAAGAAAGGAACTTTAAAAGTTAAATATACAGATTCATATAAAAAAAATAACCCACAACCACAACCTTAATCTTATATTTAGTTTGGGGGAAATAAGTAGAAATTTCCTATAGATTTTTTTATTTCAGTATCTTTCTCTCTCTTTTGGCCCTAATGCTGTGAGAAAAACACATTATTAAAAGTATATACTTCTAGGGCTGGAGCGATAGCACAGCCTGTAGGGTGTTTGCCTTGCACACAGCTGACCCGGGTTTGATTCCCAGTATCCCATATGGTCCCCTGACCACCGCCAGGAGTGATTCCTGAGTGCAGAGCCAGAAGTAACCCCTGAGCATTGCCGGGTGTACCCAAAAAGAAAAATAATAATTAAAAAAAAGTATTATACTTCAGTGGTAGAGAAGGTGCAGTAACTTTGGACAACAAAAAGTCAAATTAGCACTATTACAAGCATAGAATCAAAACTGCAATAAAGGATTAGGGAGGTGGCTCAGAGACAGAGCACAATCTCAGCGATGTGACATCCTGTGCTCAGCCCCTGGCCTTGCAAATATCTAAGTATTTGTTTATATTTATACATACATTTGTGGAGATGTATATTTACATATATATGCATATATCTACATATATTTGTGAGTAAACCTTGTATATGTGTTCTGTAGTACCAGACTGATTCCACTCATGCTTGTTTTCTTTTTGGTTAGGGGCTACTACCACTGGCATTCAGGGCTTATTCCTTGCTCTGTGCTCAAGGATCACTCCTGTTGGGATTTAGGGGACCATATGCGGTGCTGAGGATTAAACCCCAGTCAGCTGCATGCAAGGGAAGCACCTTACCTACTATACTCTCTCTCCAGCCCACCACTCACATGTTGAGCCCAGTTCTAACCAACACCACTAAGCAATGCTTGTACGGGAACACCTTGCTACGTGGCTTCATTCTTGTTTCTTCTGCCTGAAGGCCCTCCGCAACTCTCTCCCCGTGTTGTGGTATTACCCGAACTTCAAGGCCTAACTCAATTCCTGCCTCTTCCAGAAAACCCTGTGTGAATCATCCGCATGTGCTGTGCTGCTCCTTTTCATCTTATGACAAGGAGGGACAAGCTAAGCTGTCAGGAAACTAGAAAGAAATCAAAACACAGTGAAAGCAGCTGAAATAGAGCTAGGTTCGCTCTCAAGTCTAATTAGCAAGGATGGAAATAAAAAAATTGCAGTGAAACACTGAGGAGGAAACCTAGGATTTGAGAGGGCCAAAGCTAACAGAAAGATCAAGTATGAGAGCAGGTGGTGACCTGGGCATTCCGGAGTTGATCCATGGCAATCCCTGAGGACAGACCTACAGAGAGGCCTCTGTCTACCTTCAGAACAAGGTAAACTGAAGCTCCAAACTGAGACTGCAGCCTGAAGGAGCCCATGCTCTTTCCAACTGTCACTGATTTCTCTCTGTGATGTTGGATAAGTGCCGAAACTTCTCTGCACTTTCATTAATTCATGAGCAATATGTCTAGTATTTAACTCCTAAGAATTCTGTGAAAATTAATGAGCTCATTTTAGAAAAGACTAAACTAAAATGATGCAGAAGTCCTTTGCATACCCTAGAGATGCCATAAACACCAGGTGACCTAATTTAAAATACAGATGTCTATTTCCATCTATCTGAGCCAATAAATGAATGTTCAACTTTACAAAGCTATGGCTATTTGGTTATCTTTCTAAAGGAGTGTTTGTTTGTTTGCTTTGTTTTTATTTTGTTTTGCTTTGGGGCCAGACCCTGCAATGCTCAGGGGTTAGTCTTGGTTCTACTCTCAGGAATCTCTCCTGGTGGTGCTTAGTGGACCATATGGGATGCTGGGAATCGAACCTTGGTTGACTGCATGCAAGGCAAGTGCCCTACCCACTGATCGGTATATGTCCAACCCAATGATTGGTATGAATTTCAGTTTTATGTACTAAAAAAATATTCTTTAAGTGGGAGAAATAATATATAGCTTCTGTTTAATAGTTCACAATAAAATTAAATATCAATAAACTATATTGGGGGGTTACTATGTACTAGGTCCCTGGTCAGCGTGTATTTAATCTCATATAATGCTCACTGTGACCCATTAAAATATTCTTTTTTTTAGTATGGAAATTTCATATATTTCCTTTTTTTTAATTATTGACCCATTAAAGTGTTCTTACTAACCCCAGGATTGTCCACTTCCTAACATACTGCTCTGTGCATTAAATCACATTGTCTCCCTAACAAACTACAAAGCCCACAGAACATGTACCAGTTATAGGATATTAAATGCCAAAAACAAAACAACGTTTGGCTAAGCACAGTTGAGAAAACTTAGAAATGCAAATGTTCATTTAATATTGAAATATAATAAATAAAATATCATCTCTAATATCAATCAATCTATAGGGAAATAACATTTGAAGTATGAAGTTCTTTAGTTCTTTTTTTTTTTTGAGAGGTATGGATGCATGTGGGCTACTCTGGGCTCAGTGCTCTAAGGACAGAACTAAAGTAGGCTACATGAAAGGCAAGGGCCTTAAGCCTGTACTATCTCTCCAGTACAGATAACTGAAAATCTTCTTTCTATTTTCCCCTACTCAGTTCATCCTAGGAAGCTTATTTATGAGAGAGGGCTTCAAGAGCGCAGATGGTCTGGGAAAGGCCAGACACCTACCTCCAGCTCTACTATGCTGCACAGCCTTGGGCAGGCCACCTCCCTGCTCTAGGTAATCCAGAATGACTCAAAGGTGAATCCAACTCCAGGCCCCTGGACCGTTCTTTCCCAGCTGTCAAGTTTCAAAGTTCCAGGAGAGCACATCCAAGGAGCAAAACACAGCAATTGCTTGGTGTCGATTACAATGTTCAATTCTTTCCTATGAGTAACTTGCTGCTGAGGAGGAGAAGTGAAAATAACTTGAACTGGTGCTAATTTGGTTCCTCGGAGCAAACCTAACAAGCCCAACTCCTAACTTCCCCCTCTCTGCAGCTTGACATCTCGGCATCCTGATGATTAACACACCATTTTCCGAGGGGAGCAATCACCTCTCAGCCCCAGAGGGAGTGGTGACCCTCAACTTCCTCCAGCCCACATGGTGTCCACCTGTTTCCTCTCGCTCAGCCCTGAGCTCTCAAGACACTGCCTAAAGCCCAGCAGCGGAGAACAACACAACCCATCGCCCTGCAAGTGGAGCCGAGTTGAGTCAGCTCTCTGGGCAGGGCTAGATCCTCCCTTTCCAGCCAAAGAGCCAAGCCAGAGACCACTGGGGCTCCTCCAAGCCATCTGGAGACTCCATTTCACATCTTAGTCAGGAAGTCTATAATGTTGGGGAGGGGAGAGAGAGAGGGAGATCATTCTCCCTAGAAAGGAACTGTAGCCAATATCACCTGCATAACTTTATCTGGGACCAGTCTTGAGCTTACAGAAATGGGACAGCTGCAAACCTAGTGGTAGAATTTGAGGGATATTGAGAAGGACCTTCGGAATGACAAAACTGCTGTCCCCCACAAATTTGCTCATGCCTAAAATCCTAGGTGGCCGGCTCAGCTGATGGGCTCCCTGCTTTTGTTTCCATCTGATCTGTTCCCCTGAACAGACTGAGATGTGACACCGAGAGTTGCTAGCTGAGTCTGGGGGCTGACGCAAATACAGTATATATCGTGTCCACTTGGGCACTACACACAGACCAGGTTCAGGAGTGAAGGTCAGAGCATAGCAAGGGAGTTCCCATCCCATCTGCCCCCTTGGCCAGACCACCCCTCCCATGAACCAGGCAACCCAAAGTCAAAATACAAAGAGCTTCACTTTTCCTCACTGTAATTGTCTTACACTTTCATGTTCCTTTCTCGGTGTTTGTTTGTTTGGTTGGTTGGTTTTTTTTTTTTTTGGATTTTCCATTTCTTTTTATTTTATTTTAGACACCCACCATGATTTACAATATTGATAATGGCAGGGTTTTGTGCCTAAAATATCTCAATCCTACTCTCTACCAGAGTGTCAACTTCCCTCAATCATTGTCCTAGTGTTCTTCCCAATCCCTCCACACACCCCACCTACTCCCAGTGGTAAGTTTTTTACTAAAAACTATTTCTCAATAATGGTTGCCTTTGGGTATTTGTTTTCTTATTTTATTGCTTTATATACATATGAGACAGATCACTCTGTGTCTGTCCCTCTCCTCTGTCTAACTGTATTTAACGTGATAATCCCCAAATCCATTCATGTAGCAGCAAATTGCATTTTTTTCATCTTTTCTTATAAACAAGTAACATTCCATTGTGTATATGTGCAATAGTTTCTTTATCCAGTTATCTCTTTCTGGACATTTGGGTTGTTCCCAGAAATTGGCCATTATGAATAATGTCATAAATATAGTAGTGCAGATGTCTTTTCTGCTGTTTGGGGGTTTCGAGATGGAACTGCTGGGTCATATGGAAGTTCAATCTCTAGTGTTTTGAGGAATGTCCATATTGTTTTCCCTAATAGCTGGACCAGTCACCATTCCCACTAGCAGTGGGTAAGGGTTCCATTTACCTCGCTTGCCCACTAACACTTTAGTTGAGGTACTAGATTTATAAAATCCTTAATCAATCTTTTCATGCATAAATCATTCCAATTCCACACCCATCAACAGAATCCACTTCCCTCAATCAATATCCCAAGAACCCCCACCACCAACAACACTCATATGTAAGCTTAGTTCTATAGACAAAATCTTCAGTTCCAATTATTTTAGTAATTAGTTGTCTGCATATTATGTTTCTGTTTTATCCAACATATGGGAGAGATCTCTTTTTCATTTTTTTTATTGTGGAGGTGGTGACCCCCACACAAATATAGATGAATAGAGCTAATCTCCTAAAATATCACAGAATTGTAAAACAATAATAAGTTGATAAAGTATTAGAGTATCACTGTCATCCCATTGAACATTGAATTACTTGAGTGGGTGTCAGTAACGTCTCTATTCCTCCCATCCCTGAGATTTTTAGCAGCAGCCTCTTCTTACTCGTCTTTTCCCAACGATTGGAGACTCTTTCAGGGTCAGGGGAATGAGACCTATTGTCATTACTGTATTTGGCATATCAAATACGCGACAGGGAGCTTGCCAGGCTCTGCTTATGCGGGAAGTAGATAAGGTATTTTTCAGGAGTGATAGCACATCAGTAGGGCGTATACCTTGCACACAGCCTACCCGGCTGACCCAGGTTCGATTCCTCTGCCCCTCTTGAAGAGCCCGCAAGCTACAGAGAGTATCTCGCCCTCATGGCAAAGCCTGGCAAGCTACCCATGACGTATTTGATATGCCAAACACAGTAACAAGTATATGAAAGTTCAATTTCTAGTCTTTTTCCCAACGATTGGAGGCTGGGCCCGCTCAAGCAACTCAATGAACAATGGGAGAACAGTGCTATGTATTTCTTTTATAGAAGCAAGTAAATTTTAAAAATTAATGTTACAAAGAATTTTTGCTAATATAGTTTAAAATATACATAAGATAAAGGTAAAGGTAAAGGCCCTCCCGTTGATCATCGATTTGCTCAAGCGGGCCCAGTAACATCTCCATTGGAGACTTTGTTGTTACTGTGGTTGGCATATCGAATACGTCACGGGGAGCTTGCCAGGGTATATTGCACATACATAAACATTTTTAGAGATCTTAGTCAGCACTAGATCTCCAAGAAAATTTTGTGCCTAGGTGATCTCTTTTGACATATTTTTATGACCTTTATGACCTTCTCTGGACCAAGGCCTGTAGATGAGATTTCATGGTGGTGGCAGTGAAACATGTAAAAAATTTTAAGAGTGAAGAGAATTTTTAAAAATTTTAAAGGGAAAATCTGAATAGGCCTATAAAAGTATAAAAGGGTGTTTCATTCAATGAAAGGGAGTATTGGTTTTATATTATAAAATATAGACAATTGCTTAAGTTCCTACATTAACAAATAAAATATTATAATAAAAATCTCTGAATTTAAAAAATCATATAATCAAACATAGAGTATTCAATGTAAGTAAAATGTTAATTCATTACTGAAAATGTATAAATTTCTTAGCAAGCAAAGAGTAAGCATACATTTCTGAGTCTAGTAAAAGGCAACTATAAATACCATGAGTGAGGACCATACTCAGGGCCACATGTTGGAAAATTTGTCCTGTCTTTTCAAGGAGCTCCTTTAATGTTTCTTGCAAAACTGGTTTCAAAACTGGCTCTGAACTCCCTAAGCTGTTGCTTGTCCCCGAAGCTCTGTATCATTTCTTCAAACCTGAACAATAATGTAGCTAGATATTCTTGGTGATGTTCATGTCATTGAGTTTTTGTAATGCATCTCTTCATTCTTTTCTGGATGATACAACCTCACTTGAGAGATCTGCTGTGAATCTTATGGACTTTCCTTTGAATATAAGTTCCTTTTTTTTATCTTACTGCTTTCAATATTCTGTCTCTGCCTTTGTATTTTGTTATCGTGATTACAATGTGTCTTGGAAATTTTTCTATTTGGGTTTATTTTGCCCAAAAAAGACACACACACACAAAAAAAAGTGCTGTAAATCAGAGTGCCTAGGTTTCTTTTAATAGTGAACGTCAAAGAAGCAGGCTGACAGGTGGAAAGGAGTCTGATGATATTGGGGGAGGGAAGTGGACACTGGTGTAGGGACTGGTGTTGGAACACCATTTGCCTGAAACCCAACAATGAAGAACTTTTTAATTCATAGTGACTGAACAAAAATAATTATATTTTTAATTTCCAATTCAAGCAGTTACTGTATTCCATCCTAAATTTAAAGTAATGGATAATAATGCTTGAAAAGACTATCTTGATATTGAGATTATTGGCACAATTACCATGAACAGGAAAGAGTAAAATATTATTACATAAATTACATATTATAATGGGGCTGGAGCTATAGCACAGCAGTAGGGCATTTGCCTTGGGCTCAGCCAGCCTGGCCGAGCCAGGTTCAATTCCTCCGCCCCTCTCGGAGAGCCCGGCAAGCTACTGAGAGTATCTCGCCCGCACGGCAAAGCCTGGCAAGCTACCCATGACGTATTCAATATGTCAAACACAGTAACAACAAGTCTCAAAAAATGGAGACGTTACTGGGCCCGCTCGAGCAAATCAATGAACAGCGGGAGGATAGTGACAGTGGACAGTGACATATTATAATACATTTCTTATTTCTTATCATTGTGCTTTGGAGGCTAACATGAGAGAAAGAAATGTGAAAGTACTTAGGAAAAGCATATATGTTATGTCAATATCAAAGATCAACTGGAATAAAGGGTTAAATAGAAAACAAGAGAAAGAGGAGGGGAAGAGGAAGAAGTTCGGGGAAAATATTTTTAAAAGAACAAGAGAAACAGAGAAAAACAAATTAATAAAATTGAAGTGCTGAATAAACACATACTGGCAACTCAGAGGTAAACAAACTTTTAGGACCTTATGTTCTTGAATCAGACTAAGTCAACTCTTGGAGCTGGTCATCCTGAAGGTTACTTCCTTCAAGGGTATACTCTGAGTGCTAGAGGCAGGGAAGAAGGTGGTTGTAAGCACAACTGAATGCAAATTGTGACAACCATAAGTTTGTCATAACTGGCTGCAGGCCAATTTTTAAAGTATCTCTTGTTGGTTAGCTGCAGCCAAAGTGTTCCCTTACAATTCAAAAGTACTACTCAACTGCTTTTGTCAAATGCCCTGCCCTGGGCATTTTCAAATCTCCCCTCCTGACTTACAGTCAATAGCTGACTAGAGTTCCAGTAGTGGGAGCTCAGTCGGGACAGGACGAGCTTTAACCTTTCATCTCTAGAGGCTAAAGGTTTACTTCTAATTTCATAAAGACCATGAAATTTTAGAACTTGAAATCCACTTTTGTGAATTGAGATGTTGAAGATAATTCCAAGACAAAGAGATGTTGTAATAGAGGATGAAGCAAGAGCTGAGGTGAAATAAGCATGACCAGAAAGGCTATTTTCAATAGTTAGAAGGACCAAAGTTGATTTTGACTCAGTTGAAGCTCTGGAATGGGGTGTAGAAAGGATGGCCTGGTTTAAACTCCTAGGTTTCGGTATGTGTTAAACAGATTAATCTCTTCCTCCCTCTCTAAGAGTGCCAATCCATTCATAAATACGTGTCCCAACCGCTAAGAATGCACACATATGCATGCGTTCAGTCTGAAACTTCAAAACAATATCAATTAATTTAGACATCACTAAAACCTAGAAGTAGAAAAAGAAATTCTAAGTATTTACTACCAACGCATTTAGGGACTTGAATGAAGTTAATTTTTTTTTCCCGTTCTGCCTTGATTTTTACCTTAGTCACTATCTAGCTAATGTGTGCTCTAGCCTTACTGTGTTTTGGAGGCTAAAGTGAGAGAAAGGAATGTGAAAGTACTTCGAAAAAGCATATATGTTGATGCAAACAAAGATCTCCAAACTGAGCAGCTAGTTGCAAAGATGCCTCAGGACTTTAAGCCAGGCTAACTTCTCCAGGGTGCCTCAGACAGGGGCACGCATCATCCTTCCACCTGCCCCCTAAAAATCACAGTGGCCACCAATTTCCAGAACCCAATGAGAAGTGCAGGTATGCGGGTTCAGTGCCGGCAAACTCCAGGCCTCAAGGAATAGGAGATGGGCCAGTGCTCATCCCTCTGTCCCCACGGGACTGTGAAGGTCACGCCACAAATTGCCTCAGGCTGCTACTTAAGCTCCTTAACTACTTAAGCTCCTTAACAGCCATGATCCAGAGACACACAAAAGAATCTCTCCAAACTGAGCAATTCACTGCAGAGATTTCTCCAGACCTTAATTACCTAAAATTTAAGAATTCCACAAATGCATGGCTATGCCAGATCTTATACTGTTCATAACAAGCAATACAAAAGAAAGTATGGGAAAGATTGTCTGCCATACACTCAGGGGGAGAGTTGGGATGGGTAGGAGTTGGGGGGAGATACTGGAGACATTGGTGGTAGAAGATGTGCACTGGTGGAGGGTTGGGTATTCGATCATTGTATAACTGAAACTCAAACAGGAAGCTTTGGAACTGTGTCTAATGGTGATTCGATAAAATAATAAATAAATAAAATATAATAATAAATTTTAAAACTTTAAAAAAGCATATATGTTATATCAGTGTCAAAGATCATATTATTAAAACAGATTGACTCAACCACAACACCCAAAAGGAGAGAGAGAACAGAGGGGAATGCCCTGCCACAGAGACAGGGTGGGATGGGAGGGATGGGGTGTGGGAGGGATACCGGGATCTGTGGTGGTGGGAAATGGGCACTGGTGGAGGGATGGGTATTTGATCATTGTATAATTGAAACCCAAGCACAAAAATGTGTAAGTCTGCAACTGTACCTCATGATGTCTCACTATTAAAAAATTTTTAATAAAAAAAAATAAAAAGAAAAAAAACAGATTGACTCTTTCCACTCTGGAAAAGCCCAAGTCCTCTCTTGAACAATTATTATTCTTTCCTTTCCCTTATTTCCCAGATAAACTTGTTTTTTTTAAATGTAGGAGTATTGCTATTTTTTCAACCATTGATTAGGCTGATTGAATTGGGCATAAGCTCCACCTTAGTTTTTTTTTCTTTTTTATAAATTTATTTATTGTATCACCATGAGAGCAGTTACAAAGTTAGGGTTTAATTCTCGGTCATACAATGAAACACCCGTCCCTTCACCAGTGCCCATTTTCCACCACCAAAAACCCCAGTATACCCTCCATCCCGCACCCTCTCCCTACCTGTGGGGCAGATGATTTCCACAACAAATAAACATGTTTTACTTAACTGTCTCCTCCTGAAATTCTTTTCAGTGAGGGAACATTAGGGACCTGAAAAGCCTGGGTAAGATTTTGGATGACTTTCCTTTCCTACCAAGAGCAATTTCTCACTCCAGACTGAGTTCAATGTTCCCACCAGAAACCAGGTAGCAAAAATCATTTCCCACATCGGGTAGAACAAGTGGAACCCACATATGGTGTGACAACCTCATGGGTCTGGGGTCTGTACTGTGGGGGTATTCACAGGTCTGTACGGGTACACAGATCTGTACGGGTACAGACCTGTGTACACAGTGGGTGTATGCAGGGGGTGTACACAGGGGGGTTTACACAGGGGGGTTTACACAGGGGGTGTACACAGGTCTGTACACAGGTTTGTACTGGGGTCTGTACACAGGTCTGTACTGTGGGGGTGCTCATAGAGACTCATCAGTCCTTTCCCAGGCACTTTCCCAGGTGACTGAGGTAGAAAGGGAAACCATAGACTGCCTTCTCAAGACACCTCTCTCCTTTATTTGGTGCTCCCTTCTCTATCTGAACTGCCTTTTTCCCTAGCCCACCCAGGATGGGAGATGCATGCTGAAAGTGGACTATAGACCGAACATGCTTGCCACTCAATGACTCTTTTGCAAACCATAGCACCCAAAAGGAGAGAGAGAACAAAAGGGAATGCCCTGCCACAGAGGCAGGGTGGGATTGGGGGGATGGAGGATGTGAGGGATACTGGGATTAGTGGTGGTGGAGAATGGGCACTGGTGGAGGGATGGGTACTTGATCATTGTATAACTGAAACTCAAGCACAAAAATTTGTAAGTCTACAACTGTACCACGTGGTGTTTCACTAATAAAAGAAATTTTTTTTTTTAAAAAAGACACCTCTCTCCTCTCCACTTTCATAAGCCACCTGAGAACCCTGATCTTTCTGATGGAAAAGCACTTCCCCAGCTGCAACAAAAGTGGTTAGCCTATAGGACAGCAGTGAAGAAAAACTTCAAAAGAAAGCAGAGAACCCCTTAAGAATCTGTGTACAGGTATGCTCTCCTGGGAAACTTTCTGTTTTTCTTTTTGTGTTCTAGTCTATGGGAAATTTCACTCCCAGACGTTATATAAAAATATATACAATTATTTATATAAAAATATATGAGCATACAGTGCTCTTTCCCTTAATGTTTCCTCAGTAGATGAAGTAAGGACTTATAAGGGGAGAAATGGGAAGTTAATGAGGCCAGGACATGGACTTAGCCACAGGCAAAATAAATGCAGTCATCAGAATTTAGTGAGAAGAAATGCAGGCTGCCAGCCAGTGAAGCAGATGCTCTTTCTCAGACTAAGTGATAAGGTTTTGCAAAGCCATAGTTCTAGAACCAAGGCTAGGCATGTAGAAGGGGTCATGCAGAAAGCTAGGTCAAAATGTCAGGGATGCCTGTAGTGGAATGCGGAGTTTGGTGATAGGAAAGTCCAATCCAAAGACTCTTATGAAACTTTTGGGGTAGAGATCCTGGCCCCGTTAGAATATGGAGTAACACACTCTCCCGTGAACTGTCAAGGGAGTAGCTTGAGGCTTTTCGCCAGGGATGCCCCTGAAGTCAGGTCACTTCTCCAGGAGGGCAGAGATCATTGATGGAAACCTCAATTTAATGACTCTCATGAAACTTTGGAGTTTCTTGAGGGTGGAGGTCTCTTCCTGCAACTTTCTAGGGATTTCTAGCCATAGGACATGAGGTGACATTCCCTTCTGCAACTTTGGAAATAATGTTCTAGTATCAATAGGAAGTTAAGTCAGAGGGGACAGAAGCCTCAGGAGAAAAATTAAAAGCCATCCTGAGAAAATGTCAGGACCACACTTTCCTTAGTATTTTTCACATCATAGGTTGCTGCTGCTAGTGATGAAATAGAAGTATGAAAAACTAAAACTCAATACCAAAATACTCTCCTTAAGGGCACTTGTGAAAGACTGATGGCACTAATACTCAGACTGGAGGTAAAGAGCTACACGTTAGCTCCTGTTCTCATTCAGTCCTCCTGGAGGAAACATCCAGCCCAGGGAACCTAGTGTCTATTTGCTAATGATGCTACTAAAGCAGAATGAAGGCCATTGTTCACTGTAGCACTTATTACAATAACTAGAACCTGGAGTCAATCCAGCTGACCAATGACTGATGAGTGGATAATGAGGGTGTGGTATATATACACAACGGAATACTATGCAGCCACAAGGAATGATGAAATCATGAAATTTGTTACAACTTGAACGAATCTGGTGGATATCATGGTAAATGAAGGTCAAAGACTGGATGATCTCACTAATCTGTTGTACACAGACTAACATAAAAAAGGAATGGAAGGTACCAAAGCTAGGCAAATGTTTGATCCTAGACTATAGAAATTAAAGTCAGAAAAGGAGAGAAACAAAGAAGCAGTGTTAAAGGCCCAACAGAGGAGAGAGAGAGAGAGAGAGAGAGATATCGAGGGAGAGAAAGGGGGAGAGAGAGAGAGAGAGAGAGAGGTCAAGGGAGAGAGAGTAGAAAAGTGCCTGCCATAGAGGCAGGCAGGATCAGTGAGGGAGGGAAACTGGGACCATCGGTGTGGGAAATGTACACTGGTGAAGGGATAGGTATTGGAACATTATATGACTGAAACCCAGTCATGAACAACTTGATAATTGCATATATCACTGTGATTCAATTTTTTTAAAAAAAAGAAGCAATGTGAGAAGACGGGGATAGGAGGTAACAGGGACAAAAGTCAGGGACTTTGGACACATCAGTGGTGTATAGATGTGGTATATGTATACATTTAAACCATAGAGTAATAGATCTATAAGTACAGAACCCAAAACACAATAGTTAAACTCAAAAATATTAAAGAGGCAGACCAGCTGAGAGGTAGGGTAAATCTGGGGACACTGGAGAATGAAGTAGAATTGGTAGTAGAATTGGTATTGGAAAATGGTGCGCACATTTGAAAATTATGCACACATTTGTTAATAATGGTGCTGAAATTTTTAAAATGTATTTAAAAAGAATATAATAGAACAGATTTGGAAACTAATTTCCAGTTATTTATTTCAAAGTCAAATTCATCCAAAAGATTAGTTAACCAATAACAACCGTTTTATGATTATAGCCAAACATGACTTTTTATTCTTTTTGATCAGCTTACAATGTTCTGCTTCAAATTCTTCTCTCAACGTCACTGAGAAGCTTTATCATAATATTGCCAGAAAAAAACATCCAGTTAAATTTTAATTTAAGAATAACAATAAGGTGGTTGTGTGAGTCCCACCACCCACCCCAAAGGAGGCCTGAAAACCTCCAGAACCCAATCACCACCATGCTTACAGCCAATCTCCACAGTTTGGGACAAGTCTCATCCATGAGAATAAATCTGCAGAAAAACTCAGGTATATGGGTTTTGTGACCAAAATCTCCAGGCTCTCATAAAGTCGGGAACAAGCAACCTCCTCCCATCTACCTGTTCTTCCAGAAGCCTGGCAGTCACACCCAAGAATTGCCTCTGGTGCCACATAAGTTTATTAACAGCCATGATCCAGAGACTCATAAATAAATCTCAGAAGAGATCAATAAACTGCAGAGATGCCTCCAGACCCCAAAGTCACCATCTACCCTATTTAAAAATTTAGAATACCTGGAGCGCAACATCTCATACTCTACACCACTGATATACCAAGATTAGCGCTCCACATCTGATAAGATGTAAAGTAGAAGGCAACCAATCTCAATCTCAGGTGGGATATATATATATATATATATATGTATATATATATATATATATATCACTGTCTTCCTGTTCATTGATTTTGCGCGAGCGGGCCCAGTAATGTCTCCACTTTGAGACTTCTTATTACTGTGTTTGGCATATTGAATATGTCACGGGTAGCTTGCCAGGCTTTGCAGTGCAGGAGAGATATTCTCGGTAGCTTGCCAGGCTCTCCAAGAGGGGCAGAGGAATCGAACCTGGGTCGGCTGGGCTGGCTATGTGCAAGGCAATACATATATAAAAGCACACACAAGGCTTAACCTTTAACAAACATGTTAGTCATCTCTTATACACGGCTTAATGGATCTAGGTGATATACAACAATCTTCACACAACTTTTTTGGATCATTTTTAGAAGATTATTCATAACAAGAAATACAAAATAAATTATTTAGGATCTGCTTTAGGGGAAGACTTGGATGGTGGTGGGAAAATTCAAAATAAAGGTAGTGGGAAGGTGGAATGGTGGTGGGATTGGTGTTGGAATATTGAATGTAATAAATTATTGTGGGTGTTATGGTGCCGCCAGCAGGTCAATCTGTACCTGTAAGGCGAATGCATCAGCAGCCTGATGACGCCTTCAGACTTCCAGATACCCCAAAATTGCTGCTGTGCTTTTGGCCAGACCCCAAAAACTTGGGGCAAAGTTTACCAAGAAAGTAAACGGCCAAAAGTTAGGTATGTGGGAGACACACCCACAAACCACCTCCAGCTCAGCTATATAATTGAAGTCATGGTCTCTCTGGTTCCTGATCACCTGCTTAACAGCCATGATCCCAGAGACTCAGAAACAAATCTTGAAACCCAACAGTTTTTGGCAGAAATGTGTCTGGTCCCTGCAGTAGGTTACTGGTGCCAGGCCACCCCAGGTGGGAATAGGTTTCGTGCCTTAGCCTGTTCCCCCCTGGCGGCCCGGTGGCCATTATCCTCCAGAGGCCACTGGATAGTCAGGTTTGGGCCCACAGTGACAAGACACGTGGGGCCTCACTGGATGGGGGTGGAACTGGCCCTTTCCTCCCCATCCCAACGAGACCCCGAGTTACTGCCCAAGAATGGCCTTTCTGGCTCCTGATCAAGCTGCTTAATGGCCATGATCCCAGAGACTCAGGAACAAATCTCGGAACCCAGCAGTTTTTGGCAGAAATCCCTCCAGATTTAAGTGTTAAAATTTCAAAATTTCAAAATCGCATGGCCACTACTGCAGTCACGTGACATCATATGTTATTCATAACCAGCAATAGAAAACAAATTGTCTACTGTTGCCTTTTCCGCAGATCTGAGTGTTGGGGTAAAATCCCAAATAATAATGGTGCGTCTGGTGTCAAAATACTGAATGTAATCAAAGTAGAGAGAGAGTAATGTGGAAATCATCTGCCCCACAGGTAGGGGGAGGGTATGGGATGGCAGTATACTGGGTTTTTTGGTGGTGGAGAATGGGCACTGGTGAAGGTACGGGTGTTTCATTGTATGACCGAGACTTAAACCCAAAAGCTTTGTAACTGCCCTCATGGTGATTCAATAAATAAAATTATAAAAAAAAGAGTAAATAAATAAATAAATAAATAAATTATTGTGAACAACTTTATAAAAATAAAATGAAATTCAGAAAAAAAATAAAAACAGATAGTTCAGAGGAGAAGACACTCTGCCTTGCAAGTAGCTGTCCAGGGTTTGATCTCCAGCAGTTGTCCTGCAAGGAGTTATCCCTGAGCACAGAACCAGGAGTAATCCCTGAGCACTGCCAGGTATGACTCTAAATAAAAACCAAAGAAAGATAAACAACAAAACGAATAATGTGTGTTACCATAATATCCACGGAGAGCCTGATTTGATATGCCAAAAACAGTAACAATAACGGGTCTCATTCCCCTGACCCTGAAAAAGCTTCCAATATGGCAGTGTTGGGAAAGATGAGTAAGGAGAGGCTGCTAAAATCTCAAGGCTGGAACAAATGGAGATGTTACTGGCACCAGCTTGAGTAAATCGATAAACAACAGGATGGCAGTGATACAGTGATACCATAATATATGGGTGCAGCCATTCTAAAAGAATTTTATTTATTTTAGGTATCTTAAATTCACATTTAAATGTTTCTGCATTTTGATTTGCTGCATCTAAAAACCTCATGTTAATTGTATACTAACCTCTTGCTTCCTGCTCAATTCAACAGTTTTCAATATAGTAATGATCTTAGCCAACCCGACAATAGAAGGGAGATATCAAGCTGTGAAAATCATTGAAAATACATGGTTTTGTTTATGTATTTATTTTAGAGATGTATTTCAACATTTTTTCTCATGATGAAACTCTAAATGTAGAAATTAAAAACCCTGGCTTCCAATTGTCTTATCCACATATCCACAGTCAGCTCAAAATGAACGCTAATCTCTAAACAATAAAAAAGAAATCAAACTTTCCCCTCTCCCATCACCAACATTAATCCTGGCCTTCCATTCAATCAGGGAAAAGGAAAGAATGAACAACTGGTTCTCAGTCCCAGATGCACTTTAGAATTATGGGAGCCTTAGAAATTGGTCCCACCCCAGAGTAATTATGTCACAATCACTTTGGGTGGTAGTCAGAAATCAGTATTTCTTAAACTCTTCCTAATGTTAATTCAGGATTGAAACCCACTGTTTTAACCTTTATATCTCATTTTTATAATAAGCCCTAGCCACTTATTAAATTTGGTGGTTGGGGAAATTAGTAAGGCTATGTGTATATATATATATATATATATATATATATATATATATAAAATCTTGTTGCCTTTGATTCTCAAATTCGAGATCTGAATACTGTGTCTATTTTTATTTCATGTATAACCATCTTCATCATAGATGAAAGATTTCATCCAATATTTGCCATGAAAGCTCTCCAATGTTAGCAATTAGAGTTAAAGATGAGATGAAAATACACATAACAGTAAATTAGAATTTATTACATGTTTTATCCTCACAGTCCTATAAGATCACTGGATAAATGAAGAAACTGAGATTTAAGGGACTTGATGAAGACAAGTCAACTGGTCATCATGAAGCCTACTGCTTCAAGAATGTGAACATGCCAGTGTGCTTCAGCCATTGAGAAAGGTGGACTGTCAGTGAGGCTGAATAAAAAGGGGTGACTAGAACTTATCTTGACCATTTATATAAAGGTCCCAGTTAGAGTCAAGACCAGGTTGTCTCTTTAACACAGCAACACTTCAAGCATGCACCTCCCAATTCCAGGAAATGTCACTCATCATGATATAAATCAAAACAGAACACAGACCATCTTCAAATGCTCCTAGCTCCTTCAACAAAATTAACATAATTGTTTATCAAGATAGAAACAATCAGAATTCTGCAAAAAAGGAAGTTGATTCAGGACAATCTCTTCCTGAACCAGATACCAAATTCACATCTGTTTTTGGTTTTGCCACTATGGCAGGCTTTACCTCCAAAGGGGATGAATGGGAGGTGAGGGAGGGAGTACCAAGTAGTCAGGTCACACAGATCATCCTTTCACAACCACCTCAAGCTCAGCATTTCCCCAAGTCTCCCTATCCCAGAAATGTTCCACCCCCATAACAGTTCCTAACAGTTTATGTCAGCATTTTTCATATGGTAATTCTATCCAAAGGCCTGGAACATATTTGATTTCCACACCCATTCCCTCACTCCCTCATACACAGTAAGTCAAAATGTCCTAAGATTTATATCCCAAATAATTTTCATATCTCCTCCTGAATGTCCATCTCTGAACACACATCAGTGTTTGGGCCCCACTATCTCTTCCAGGGGTTAATATAATGACCTCCCTATTGATATCCCTGGATTCAAGTTTTGCATTGTTCTTCATCCCTCAGGTTCCCACTACAGTGATCTCTCAAAGATGCTAGCTTGGAGTATAATAAGTCTAATTTTCCTGGTTCTCTATGATGAAAAGATAAAGTCTAAAGACTTCAGTATGACATAAAAGTTTTTAGTTGGCTGCCTATTTCACCAGTAACATTCCACTCTTTCCTGCCTTGCTTTTATGTATTGGTAAAACAAAACTGCTCTATTTCTCACCTTATATCATGCGATTGCACATTATTATAACTTTACTGGTGCTGGAGAGATAGCACAGCAGTAGGGCGTTTGCCTTGCACTGCCGGCCCTGCTGAGCCAGGCTCGATTCCTCCACCCCTCTCAGAGAGCCCGGCAAGCTATCGTATCTCACCCGCAGGGCAAAGCCTGGCAAGCTACTCGTGACATATTCAGTATACCAAACACGGTAACAACAAGTCTCACAATGGAGACATTACTGGGCTCGCTACTGGTGGTGGACATTTAATGTGAACTATTTCCTTCTCTCACCCTGTCTTTCTAAATGGAGTAACATCTGCCCAGTCTTCAAGGAACTGTGAAAGGCCATTTCCTCCAGAACAATTTGATCTGAACATGCAGAACCTCATTTTGTACTCTTCATGGTTCTTACTACATTGTATAGAAAGTGGCATATTTGCCTATCCATGTAATTCGTTCCCTCAGAGATCACAAACTGATGACCTAAGGGCTAAATGCAACCCCAGATGTTTTCTGTTTGTTGGCAGTATATCTTCTTTAATTCTGCAGTCTGTGCCAATATTTAACGAATAAGCAAAATGATGTTCAACTTCTACCCTACTTCTAACAAAGACCAGATTTAACAGCCTGTCTCAAACAATCAAACCTAACCAAAAAGACAAAACATTTGGGGGGAAATATTTCAAAGAAACTGGGCGTATTATAATAAAGGACAGTGACCTCAGAAAGATGGGAGAAAAATAAAAAGAGTATTGTAATTGTTTCAGTATATATTCTTGAGAGAGTGTCCAAGTCATGGCTTAGGGGCAGCAAAATATGGGTCGAGTTCAGAGGACTCCTTGAAATGATACATTTGATACAGTGAGCCGACCACGATGATTATATTCACAGATGAGAATATGAGAAGACTTTTGGATGTCTATAGAGGGTTCCTACTGAACATTTTGCAGAATATTGACCAGCGTATGTTTTTGAAAAGATTTCTTATGGTAAGGGGGTCATTCAAAAGCATTAGTAGTGAAAGTGCCCTATACTCACATAAGACCAGGAATAGTGCCTATTTGCAACAGCTGAGCTGGAAAATATCATAATTAGCAGGACAGCTGGTAGAGTATTCAAAATTTCTTGCCTCAATAGTATGAAATAATTAGACGTGCCCCAACACTTCTCATGTCACTTAACAAATCGTAAAAAGCACGATAGCAAATGAATCAAAATGTTTCCAAGCATCTTCACTACATGCCAGAACAGAGATTAATACTTATAAAAACACAAAGATATCCAAGATACAACTCACAACGTCTAAATACAATAAAAAAATTGCCAGATGTATGAAGATACCAGAAATACAATGCCTCTAAAGAGAAAAAGCAATCAAGAAAAATCAATTGAGAGTAGGCACAAATATTAAAATTAGCGGATCAGAACATTAAAACAAACATAAGGCTGGAGATATAATGCAAAGGTTAAGGCATTTGCCTAGCATGTGACTAAAGCACAACCCTGGTGTGAATTCCAGCACTGAGTATTGTCACCCAAGCACTATCAAGCATGGCCCCAGAATACAGATCCAGGAGTGGCCTCTGAGCATGCCGATTGTACCCCTCAAATAAGTAAATAAATAAAAATTAAAAACATAAAATATAGCAGTATAATATAACATAAAAAGAAAATAAAAGAACAGAAAGTAAAACTCAAAACAAGTAGACAAAGAAAAATTTAATATTAAAGAAGAAATAAATAAAGTAAAAGTCAAAAGGGCAATATAAAAAATCAACCGAGACTACAAAAAAGAAATGGAGAGGGAAAATGAAAGGAAACAATTTACCTGGACAAATTTGATTGAACTAATACACATATTATGGAAATCTAAAAAGGAAAGAAAAAATGCAATTTATTGTATAACAAGAGAAGGAAGAAACATTTCTGCCTATGGAGGCTCCATGGTTTACTAAGAAGAATAAGGGTACCTTTTTAAAATTTATTTTCTTTTCTTTTTTAATTTAGATCCTATGGCTTATATAGCATTAATAATGGTTTCTCTTTTGAGTGATGGATCTATTTACTATCTTTATTGTGGTGATATGTTTACTGGGTAAACATAGACCAAAATATAATAAGTGGTACATTTTTGTATTAAAATTATGTGGAAGAATATACAAAAATCAAGGTTTGTAACTTCTCTTGAGTAGTTAGAATACTTAGAAACTCTAGACCCTAATTCTCATGTGGCAATAAGCAAGTACAGACAAGATAAATATCAAACTAATACTTTGGTTTGCCACAAACTTAACCACTTCTCTTTTTTCTAGAGATACGTACTGTTTTCACTTACTAGCTTCAAAATCTTCTGAAACCTTTGCATTTGAACTCTACCATCTTTGTACATGTACCATTAATACTGTGTCTGAAACATTATTAGTACCAATTACAGTCTGGGATTCCCCCTTAATGAAAAGGAACTACTAACATCAAAGCAAAATCAAAACTATTCATTTTAAATATCCTCACTCAATTTTAAAAGAAATATTCAAATAATTTTAAGGTCAATATTATGATGCATTAATACATGTTACAAAGAACTAATCTCATTTATTGCTGATGTGAATGCTTTAAAATGATAAAGATCTTGGAAAGGAGCTTGGCAATTTCTTATAGGTTACATTAATTGTGCTCCGAGATGTTTTTCTAACTAATATGAAAATATATGTGGACACAAATATCTGAAAGTGAATGACAATAACAGCTTTACACATTATCACCAAAAACTGGAAGCAACTAAGAAGTATCAATGGATGCCTGGATTTTAAAAAAATAAATCTCTGTACATCCATACAACAGAATATTATTACAAGATTTAAATTAAAATATGATGTAAAAAGATATGGAAGAATCTCAAGTCCATATTGTTAAGTTAAAGAAATCAGGGTGAAAATATTACATAATTCCAATTTAGAACTAAATCTGGAGTAAGCCCTAAGCTATTTCCTGTGGTATACTGATTAAGAATGTTTACACCACTAGGAATATGCAGTCCTGTCTTGTCCTGTCCTCCCGTTGTTCATCGATTTGCTCAAGTGGGCACCAGTAACATCTCCATTGTGAGACTTATTACTGTTTTTGGCATATCGAATACGTCACAGGTAGTTTGCTAGGCTTTGCCATGCGGGTGAGATACTCTTGGTGGCTTGCCTGGCTCTCCGAGAGGGGCGGAGAAATCGAACCCCAGTCGGCCGGCGTTGGCTGCGTGCAAGGCAAATGCCCTACCCACTGTGATATGGCTCCAGCCCAGGAATATGCAGTATACTGAGAAATTAAAAGGGTGAGTGGTAGATGGTAGGAACAAGATTATCACTGTTGGACAGTGACATGAGAGATAAGGATCGGAAGCTAGAATGATTCATCTGGAAATAGAGTTGGAGATTACAGTACGAACTTTAGTTTAAACTAAATAAAAATGGTTATACACAGGTGTGTTTATAAATGTGTTTATAATGAGTTCATTTACACATGTGTTTTCTTACTTTGTCAGCTGACAGAACTTAGAAGCAGGAACCCTTCTTTAGCAATAAACACACTTAGCACACAAATCCTTTCTCTGTTTTTTAATTTTTTTCATTGACTTACAGTACTATAGAATTTCAGGAAAATAGATTTATACCTTTATATTAAAAATACCATTATGTTATAATCTCATAATGTTCTGATGCTACCCCACCATTAAAAAAGATCTCTAGACCTCCCACCACCCCTCCCTGTTTCTCTCAAGTATCCACCTTAGCGTATACTAAGTCTATGCATCATTTTTGTGGGTTTTTTTTTACCAGTTCGACATATGAATTAAATCATTCAGTGATGATCATTTTTATTTATATCTCACATATGAGTAAAATTATCTCATAATTGTCTTTGACTTTCTTATCATATAGCATAATTGCCTCAAGTTGTATCCATTTAGTCCTAAAATGTGCAATTTTATCTATTTTTAATGGAAGAGTCACATCCCATTTGTATATATATACTGTAGCTCATTTTTATCAATTGTGCTTGGATATTTAAATTTAGTTCATGTTTTAACTTTTATAACAATTAATGCTATAAATATAGGGGTGCAAATAACCTTTAAAATGTATTATTATATCCTTTGAAAATATGACTACAAGTGGTATTATTGGATCATATGTTATTTCTATTTTTTTAAAGAATTCCATATGGTTTTCCATAGAGGCTGTACCAACTTACAGTCCCACCAATAGTGCATCAGAGATCCTTGTCCAAATTTGTTATTTCTCATATCTTTACATTGCTCATTCTTATTGGTGTGGAGGTACTATCTCATTGTGGTTTTTATTTGCATTTTCTTAATCATTTTTTTGTCTGTGCACCCTTTGTATATCTTCTTTAGAATGGATTCTATTGAAGTTATTCGCCCATTTTTTATTGAGTGGATTGATTTAATATTGTAGAGTTCAATAAATTCTTTGTATATTTTGGATATTAACCCCATGTCATAAAAAGGTATTTCTTAATTAATCTAAATTAATTTTGTATATCATGTTAGTGATCACTTTCGTTTAGTTTTCATGTAGCTTCCATTTTCCCAACACAGTTGAAGAGGCCTTTTTGTCTCTGTTGTATGGCTTTAGCTCCTAGATTGTAGAATAAATGTACTTATATGTATTTTTTAACCTTGCTTCATTTTCTGCTTCATTGGTCTGCATGTTTGTTTTTGTTCCAAATACCATGCTATTTTTCTATTGCTTTGTAATATATATTTTAAGTCAGGAAGTATTAGTCCACTTTCTTCTTTCTCTCAGAATGATTTTGGTATTTTGGGTCTTTTTTGGTTCCTTACAAATTTGAGAATAATGTACTCTATTTCCTCAAAAAATACTATAGGTATTTCGATACATATTGTATCAAATGGTGATTACTTTAAGTAAGGTAATCATCTCAATAAAATTAGTTCTTCTAATCCATGAATACTGTATGTCTTTCCATTTCTTTGTATCTTTTTTCTATTTGTGTGTTGTTTATTTTTACCTTGTTATTGGGGTACTGTTATTTGCAATACTCTTAATGATAATTTCCTGGATAGACTGTTAAACACTACACCCATCACAGGGTGCCCACTTCCCTCCACCAATGACCCAAAAGCCCCTCCCATCCACCATCCCCCTTGAGTGTTTGTATATATTGATTTCTGCCACTCTACGAAACTCATCATTTGTAATAGCTTTTCTGTATATGTGACTTCTCTTAGTTTTATATTGTCTTTCATCATGTCATCTACAAATAGTGATTATTTTCCAAAAATTTTTTTCTAACTTGGATTCAATTTTATTTTCTTGACTAATTTATCTAGTTAAAATTTCCTAAACTATATTCAACAGTCATAGTGGAAATGAATAGCCTTGTCTTGTTCAAGATCTTGGGAGGAATACTTTTAGGTTTCAACACAGATTGTGGTGTGAGCAATAGGTGTGCCCTGTATGGCCTTCATTATTATGATGTGTGATCCATATATGCTCAATTTAATCAGTTTTAAATTTTTGTTGCCTAATTTTGGGGCCTTGCATAGCTCTGTGCTCAGGGCTTTATACTGGCAGTGCTGGAGGGATCACGTGGTGTCAGGGATCAAACTAGGCCTCTGCCAAACAAAATATGTGCTAAGCTCTTTGAATTATCTCTCTAGTGTTTTTATCACAAACGGTTTTTGAATCTTGTAAAATACCTTTCCAGCACCTATGGCCATGATCATGTGATTTTAACTTTTATTTTGTTGATGCATTGTATTGCATTAAGTAATTTACATAAAAGGAGCCACCCTTGCGTACTTGGGATGAACCCCACTTTGTCATGACAAACAATTCTCTTAGTGTGTCACTTGATTCAATTGGCCAAAATTCTGTTGAGAATTTTTGTATCCATCTTCATCAGATGTAGATTCCAGTTTTTTTTAATGCTCTCTTTCCCTTATTTGGGATTTGGAGTGATGTTGGACTCATAGAATGTATTTGGCAGTGCCCCCCCTTTTTTATTTTTTGGATGCATTTGAACAGAATGTACATTAGTTCTTTGAATATTTTGTAGAATTCGCTCTGGAAGACATCTGTTTATAGACTTTTGTTCTAAGGGAAACTTTTCGTTGCTATTTTGATTTTGGTACTTGTGATTAGTCTATCCAGACTTTCTTTTTCTTTTTTTTTTTTTTTTGGTTCAGTTTGAAAGATTATATGACTTTTAAAATGTCTATTTCTTTAAAATTGTCTAATTTATTTGTTTATAGATGTTCACGGTGGTCCTTTCTAAGCCATTATATTTCTATAGTATCAATTTCAGTTTTGCCTCTACGATTTATTATTTTTAAGTGGGACTTTCTCTCTTTGTTTTCGTGGTGTGCCTAGCAAAGGAAATCTCAACTTTACCCTTTTAGGAACCAGCCCTTGGTTCCACTGATTTTTTTATTATCTCTTTGGTTTTTATTTCATCTCTTTCCGCACTATTTTAGTATTTTATTCCTTCTGCTGACTTTAGTTCCTTTTGTTCCTCCTTTCCTAATCCTTTAAGTGTAAGGCTAAGCTACCTTCCTTATTTATCAATGTTAGTTTGTACTGCTATGAACATCTCTCAACATTGCCATTGCTATATCTCACCGATCCTGACTACTGGTCTCTCTGTTCTAGCTGTTTTCAGGCAATATTTTTTTAGTTAATTGATGGACCTACAATTATTAAGAATACATTGCTTAGGGTGCTGGAGAGATAATACAGCAGGTAGGGTTCTTGCCTTGCATGCTGCTGACCTGTGTTCAATTGCCAGCATCCCATATAATCCCCTAAGCACTGCCAAAAGTAATTGCTAAGTGCAGAGCCAGAAGTAACTGCCGAGCATCACTGAAAGCAACCCCTCAAAACATAATATATTGTTTAGTCTTCACATGTTTGAGGTTTTCCTGTATTTATTTTATTATTGATTTCTAGTCTCATACCATTTTTATTATTTCAACCCACATGTTTAACATATTGAGACTTTCTTTTGTGTCCCAACATATCCCTGATGGTTACATATATCCTTGAGGATAATATATTATCATTTCTTTTGGGATGGAAATTTCCGTACACATTTATTTGGCACATGTCATCAATTATTTCACTAAATCATCATTCTCTTACAATATTTTATCTGGATGATCTATCCATTATTGTAAGTGGTGTATGGAGATATCCTCAATTTTTGTGTTGTTTCCATCGCATCTCCTGACAGACCCTTTCTCTGAATGACATTCTATTGTCCCCGTAATTCTACACTTCCATCTCTTAAAGTCTACCCTTGAGATAGCCCATTTCAATTACATCTGATTCAGAAATAAAAAAAAAATATAGAGAGAGCCCAAAAAATAAACAAAGCTTGTCTAAGTCATTATATCAACTAATAGTGGTGCCATCACTGGAATAATTACTATTATGCTAATAATTAAGACTTTCAGGTAAATTCACCACATGGAGTACATGTTTATTTCAACTTTCCAGAAGAGGAAGAGTTTGGTTCAGTATGACCACTAAGTGTTCCCCCAATACTCACTTAAAGCTAGGAGGCAATGATGGAGGTTATTTTGTCTCAATTCAATTTTTTATTCACCTTAATAAAAACCTATCATTTTTGATTTTCTTTGACAGGTGCTATGTTTTCTTAGAAGCATAAAATAAGAATTAAATCGTCTCATTTGTTAACATTAAGCTATTTAAGAAACAAACAAACACAAAAGAGGACATTTCAACTTGGCCCCAAATCAAAGAAACTGATTTACTGATGGCCTTATCTACTTTTTTACAGTTTCATTATATAACAAGGTGGAAATCGTCTCAAATTTTCCTGGCCCTCACCCTTCCTGCTTCTCTTAGCTTTCTTTATAGTTAAGCTAAGACACTGAAAAAATTGGCTCTTAAAAACGTCTTTAGAAAGCCTGGTTATAAAGTTGGTAATGTACTTTGTTTCCAGCTTTTTCCAAAGCTTTCCAAATATTAAAACTGAAATTTTATACAAATGAACACTGTCTGAATCATTTGCCTTTGTTTTGCTTGATTGGAAGTAATTAGAATAATTCCCATTTACCCATAAATCACCTTTTTTTTCCGATGGCACCACCATCCTCTCTATTCCACATGTTCATGATGTAACCTGAGAATTGTGTTTTTGTAAGGTCTTGCATCAGTCAGTTGTTCTTTTACCCCATTTTCTTCCCTACTCTTGAGCAGCTCCATCCAGTTAATATAAGCAAAAAAATCTCTGCTTTGGTCCTCTCTCTCTCTCTCTCTCTCTCTCGCTTTTCTCTCTCTCTCTCTCTCTCTCTCTCTCTCTCTCTCTCTCTCTCTCTCTCTCTCATCCTCTCTCTCTCCTCCACACCCCTTCATTGGCTCAGTAGTCTTTCAGGCAGTATTAGAGAAGGATTGGTTCTTTGTAACCCCATCACCAAGCTAGCAATTTTCATTGAAATCATCTGAAAGATAAGATGAAATTTCATCTCACCACAGCACTTGGTTATACAAAAATATCTTGTGTTGTTCTCTACTTCAAAGTTTTGGGGGGTTTTTTTTTTTTGTTTTTTTTTTTGGTTTTTGGTTTTTGGTTTTTGGTTTTTTTTTTTTGCTTTTTGGGTCACATCCAGCGATGCACAGGGGTTACTCCTGGCTCATGCACTCAGGAATTACTCCTGGCGGTGCTTGGGGTGCCAGATGGGATGCTAGGAATCGAACCCGGGCCAGCCGTGTGCAAGGCAATGCCCTACCCACTGTGCTATTGCTCCAGCCCCTCAAAGTTATTTTAATGAATTAAATTGCATATGGTGCTTCTATAATTCTTGCCTATCCAGTTCAAACAGATGTGACTGATAGGGGACAGAAAATAGGGAAGCATTTAAGAACCCAGAAATCTCAATAGCCTTCAATTTTACATGGATGGATACCTCGCAGAATAATAAGGTATCTAAGACTATCAAGTGAAAGGGTATGGGAAAAAGTAAGATGAAGTCCTAGGTATCATATGTTTAAAGATTTTTTAAAATTCTAACAAGAAAAACAAATTCGCAAACTGTGCTCTAATGTTGAAAAGTACACACCCATAATATCAACCTGAAATGTATGTACAAAACTAGATAACTTAATGATTGAAAAACAAATATCAATAATTCCTTGATATAATTATTGTTCTCTGTGTCTCTGTTGCTATGCTACAGTAATCAGTATAATATAATATGTGATTCATTAATTTTACTTACTTTTCTTGCCTTCATTTTAGCAAAGTGACTTTTTATAATTGAAATTTTGATATGCTCAAATACTACTGAGGGTAATGAGATTTCTGCTGGCCTCTAGGAGGAGGAGTGGACATACCTAGTAGTACTCAGAAAACAACAGAGTGTCAGGGGTCATACTCAGGGTTTCTGGTTGCAAAGCATGTGCTCCAGCCCATGGAGGTATCTACCAGACACAGTACTGAGATTCTACATTACTATTTATTGGAAGGGGAACTGGACCACTGCTATAGGTGCTCAGAACTAATTCCTGGGTGTGTATCCTGGTGGTACTCAGAGAGTCAAACTGCATTAAGCCACATGAAAGGCAAGCCCCTGTACTATCTCTTTGACCCCAGTAATGAGGTTCTTTTAGTAGAACAATATTACAATTTATAAGATTCTTAATATATTTTCAATGAAAACAAAAAGTAAATGAAGAAAAGTATTGATGTTTATAACATGTTTAAAACTATTTCTTCTAAATTTTAAATGATCTATTAAAATTAGAATATGAAGATTCAAATTATTATTAAAGGTTTCATCAAAATTTAGTTAAAATTATAAACCAAAATTAGTTAAGGAAAGCTGTTCTATTTAATTTTTTGAAAATATAATTACAGCTTAGATTTTATAAAAATAAAACAATTACCATCTAGAGTCGCCAATGAATAATTGGTATCACATTTTACAATGTTATGTCTATACACACACATACACAAATTTAAGAGTATTTTTGTTTAAAATTGCAAAATGTTCTTCAGCTGCTATGAGCAACTGTTACAAATATTATGCTAATCTATGAATGACTCTGAAACCACAATTTAAACCTGAAAAAGAGTAAGAAATGGATACTAAGTACTATTGGAAAGTGATATTCTATTTTGCAAAAAATATATTGCATGTGTGCTAGCTAAGAAAAGGACTTAGTTAATTACTTACTTATATAAATGCTCCCTCGGTTCACATTCTCCCCTCATTCACCTAAGCAGTATCCTTCCCTTACATCTGAGTAATACCACACACAGACATATTGCATTTACAGATAATTTCTTTCAGTTTTAAGATTTAGGGGAGGAGACACAAAGAAATATGTCCCTGGAGTTAGTCATGAGAACAAATAAATAATATCTCAGGCCTAAAACTGACCAACAAATCCCAAAGATAGCAACACATGAGTGTTTTAGTAAATTTGTTTTTGTGTGTTTATTGTGCCCAGGATTCAAATGGATATTTTATTAGTATTATCCTACAAAGCATGAGAAAAATATGCTGTATCCATAAAACATATGGTATAAAAATGATAGCACTCACAAGTTGAGAGTGATTTTGAAACTTAAAAGTATGATAGCAATAATTTTGAATTCAGCAAGAATTGCTGGGAAATATGGTTGACGAAAGATCTCATAAATTGGAACAAAGACCAAAAAACTGAAATAACTAAGAGAAATTGAAGAATCAATAGAGGATATTCAATAGTCAACTAATAGGAGTTATAGAAGAGCTGGAAAGACTGGAGAAGGGTTAAAAATCTTTCGTTGCATACAGTCAACCCTGGTTCAGCCTCTGGCACCCACGAATTCCTGAGAACAGAGCCAAGAGTAGCCACCAAGCGCTGCCAGGACTATCACAAACCCTCCACAAGAGGAAAGAAAATATATAAAACTAAAATTACATTATAACAACAATTATATCAACAATAATAAAAATTTCCAGAAATGAATATTGTTTTCATTTTTAAGGGCCCACTCAATATTAATATGACAGTCACTGTCACTGTCCTCCCTGTTGTTCATCGATTTGCTCAAGCAGGTCCAGTAATGTCTCCATTGTGACACTTGTTACTGTGTTTGGCATATCGAATACTTCACAGGGAGCTTGCCAGGCTCTGCCATGAGGGCGAGATACTCTCGGTAGCTTGCCGGGCTCTCCGAGAGGGGTGGAGGAATCGAACCGGGTTGGCCATGTTGGCCACGTGCAAGTCAAACACCCTACCGCTGTGCTATCACTCTAGCCCAGTATGACAGTTAATAATAATAAAATATAGTGGTGGACTGAAGAAATAGTACAAGGGCACTTGTCTAGCATGCAGCTGACTCTTATTTGATCCCAGCACTGCATATGGTCCCCCCAAAACCACAGATACCTAGCAAAGATCCAGAAGTAATCACATAGAATTATGTTCCCAAAATAGCCAAGATAAAGAAATAACCCAAATGCCCAGCTACAGATGAATATATACAATAGAATACTATGCAGCTCTAAGAGAGAATAAAATCATGTAACTAGCAGCAACATGGTAGAACTAGCAGATATAGCACTGAGTGAAGTCAGTCAGAAGGAAAAAGACAGGTACAGAAAGGTCTCTCTCGCATGAGGGACCTAAAATACACAGTAAGGCAGCAACAAAGGACCAAGGGCAACACAGCAGGAAAACTGATCCACACAATTGTGTTTGTGTGGTTGGGGAGGAATTAAAAAAGTGGGGTGTTTGGATCTTTGGGGGAGAGAGATGGTACACTGGTTATGGCTGTGCTGTTGGAATTATATGTATAGAAACCCCCAAATATCATCACTGTAAATAACAGGTCCTCAATCAATAAAAAAAATTTATGGAAAAAAAATAGAATGATGTACTCAGTCAAACTATTACACAAGTGTGTGGGTGAAGTGAAGACACTTTAGACATTGAAAATTATCTTTCCAGCTACCTTGTTCAGGAAGTTACTGATTGACTCATTCTCAACAACAAAGAGTTGAGTAAGAAAGAATATGTTGATTTAAGTAACAGGGCTTCAATATAAGAGAGATGAAAGAACCATGTAAAAAAATTAAGTTCCAGGATGTCTACTCCTGCAGAGGCTAAAGAGAAGCCAGCTTGCTCACTGGTCCAGCCTTTCTGGAAAACAATATGAACATTCCTTCAAAAACTAGAAATTGAGCTTCCATATGACCCGCAATACCACTTTTGGGCAAAAAAAGCACAGTAGAAATGACATCTTTACCTATATGTTCATTGCAGCACTGTTCACAACAGCCAAAATCTGGAAACAACCTGAATGCCTGAGAACAGACTACTGATTAAAGAAACTTTGGTACATATACACAATGGAATACTATGCAGCTGTTAGGAGAGATGAAGTCATGAAATTTGCTTATAAGTGGATAGACCTGGAGAATATCATGCTAAGTGAAATGAATCAGAAAGAGATGGACAGACATAGAAGAATTGCACTCATTTGTGGAGTATAAAATAATATAACAGGAGACTGACACCTAAGGACAGTAGACACAAGGGCCAGGAAGGTTGCTCCATAGTTGAAACCTTCCTCATGAGCAGTGGGAGAAGGCAGCTAGAATAGAGAAGGGATCACTAATAAAATGATGATTGGCGGAATTGGTTGGGATGGGAGATGTGTGCTGAAAATACATAAAGAACCAAACATGATAGCTTCTCAGTATCTGTATTGAAATCCATAATGCCCAAGAGTAGAGAGAGAGTATGGGGGAACTGTCTGCCATGGAGGCAGGGGGAGTGTAGGAAAGAGGGGGGTATACTGGGGAGATTGGTGGTGGGAAATGTGCACTGGTGGAGGGACAGGTGTTTGATCATTGTATGATTGTAATTCAAACATGAAAGCTTGTAACTGTATCTCACGGTGATTCAATAAAATAAAGAGAGAGAGAGAGAGAGAGAAAGAGAGAGAGCGAGAAAGAGAGAGAGAGAAGCCAGCAATACTGGAGCACAGGAAGGAGGCTCCAGAAAAGAGATTGTTAAGAATAAAATGAAAAATGAAAGTAATATGGGTCCAAAGGGTAACTTAAAGGGTGAGAGTACATGCCTGGCATACTCAAGGTTGCAATTTTGAAACCCAGCATCACATGACAACCCTCAAAATACCATGTGTGGTCCTATCAGATCCTGGGCACTAAGGGACATCAAACACATAGACCCCTATCACTGCTGGGGCCCAAGCAGCACCCCATTGCTGGATCCTAGCATTGAACTATGAGGTCCACATGCCTGAGGATGGCTGGGCTCACCTCCCCATGCCACCACACCAAGCACACAAGCAGCACATCTAGGAAGACCCAGGTAAAACTGAAAGTGATTTTTTAATTAAAAAATTATATGTTCAGAAGATATTTTTTATTTATCTCAGAGAAAATTTTTGGAAGATATTGTGATTGTAACAACTAACATAAAAAATAATTTTGGTTTTTAGGCCACACCCAGTGATACTCAGGGTGATACTCTGAGTCCTGGCTTTGGACTCAGAAATTACTCCTGATAGTGCTTGGGGACAAAATGGGATGCCAAGAATTGAATCTGGGTGAGCTTGTGCAAGCAAATGCCCTACCCACTATACTATCCCTCTGGCCCCTTAAAATAGCAGGGTTTTTTTTTTAATTACAATAATTAATTCCAGCAATAAGTTATGCTGTTTTTTTAAGGAATAAATGATGCCCTAGAATATAATATAGCTCATGATAAACATAGTAAAAATAATGTGAAAACTGTGGAATGATTAACCAAAACTTTTGAGAAAACTATATTGGGAAAATGGGAGAATAATAGAGTAGGAAACATTTGTGTGTATTAGTCAATATGCCAACTGGAAATATATCATTGAAAAAGTAAGGCCAACTTGCTCCTCAAGCCCATGTTCTCCCTAAGACACGTTATCTCACTTTCTTGTCTCTATGCTTCTTTTCTTTCTAAATTTCCATCCTGGAAAAGCCTGTGTTCTCTCTTAAACACCTACTTCCGGCTTCCTCTTACCTTACATCTTTCTAATAAGTCTCAATAAAATCTATCTTGCTTCAAAATATAAGAAAAGAAAAAGTAAAGTAATTGTGATATTTTAGATAAAACCAAAAAAAGATAAAAATTAAAAATATTATCTCAAGTAGGTGAGAAATGAGAATAAAGAAAAACCTGGATAACTGTAGATCTTTTGTTATATATCTAATATTTGTTGAGTTTTAAAAAAAAGATATATGTTTAACTGGTAAAATTTCAATTAAAAATCAAGTGCATAAAAAATAAATAAATAAATAAAAATCAAGTGCATGAGAATAAATGTGTTAAATAAGAGTTTGTGAAACGTTCTAGAATAATGAGAATGGGGGGGGAAATAAAATTGCTTTTCAGTCTTAAAATGTCCACACTGCATTCAAGGTTATTACTTAAAAGTGAGACTAGTCAGATGATTATGTTTTCTGTCAACTACAATTCTCTAAGCTTAGGTATAGGTGCAAAGCAGACAAATAATTGGTTTTGATAAGGATTTGATTTGGCCAAATGGATGTGATAAAGTAAGAGAGTAAAAAGGGGAACCAGAGCAGTGGTATGATAGTGTGTTTGCTTGTTTGTGGCAGACCCTTGTTTAATCCCCAGAAACCCATATGGTTCCCCAAATGTGCCAAGAGTAATCCCTGAGCATAGAGACAGAAGACAAGAGTAAGCCCTGAGCACCACCAGTGTGCCCCCACAACAAGAGAGAGAGCGTAAAAAGGAAATTAAAGATATTTGCAAGGGTTGCAATAATTAAACATGGAACTTTAAACTGGCAAAGAGTGAATAGAATATCAAAAAATTATGTGCAAATAAAATATGATAGGGCCAATGAACTGGGAAGGGGTCCAAATAGAATAGAAAGGCGCTTGGTGTTGGTATTGGGTTACTAGAAAGTGTGTATAGAAGGCCTAAGATTGAATGACAGTCTCAACCACATCATCGCCAAAAACCGTGTAACATCTTCTTTAGCACCAATGTGAATATATGAGAACCTTGAGTCAAATCTTCTCTTCCATACTCAGTCAAACTCGCCTTGGTTCCTTTGTTCTCCCATGATTCTCCAAACCCTGGATCCTACATTTTTTATCTTAATTGCTGCTTTAGTTACTCTATTTATGTCATCTATGAACTCTTAATACTTCATCATCCAGTCACCTTGTCTTTGAACATAAACCATCATTGATGCACCTCTCCCTTATTTTAATCACCTTCAGTTTCAAATAATATGATTTTACTATCTATTCTAATTTCTAAGAAGTCCAGGGACTAAGCACGTAAACTCCAAGGAGGATAAATGTACACCCTACTTCAGATATTTATCTCTTCTTCACATTCTCATTAAACAAGAAAAAAAGTGTTGGAGAAAAATAACCAAAACATATATTCAATCCTACTGGATTTGACTCTTGTGGTCACATCTTTTCTTCTGGGGATTAAGATTCTGCTTCCAAGACAAGTGTTCATCTATGTCTGGAGTCCCACTGCTTTTCATCAAACATTGTTTATCAAGTATGCACATCTAGCATGTACTTCACACTGTGAGGAAGAGGAGGGTTACAAAAATAAACTAATTACAGTCTAGCTTTCCACTAATGCTATTGAAGGTTTTGGGGGAGTGGGGGAGGTAGGGGACTGTTAGTCACCGTGCTCAGGACTTACTCCTGACTCTGCACTTAGGAATTACTACTAAGTGCTCAGAATATCATATGAACTTCTGAGCTGGGATCTTAGCAGACATATGAACCCAGGACAGTCACAAGCCAGGCAAGCACCTTACCCATTGTCCTCTCTTTCCAGACCCACTAATGCATTAAGCATTAATACTTAAAGATTACAGGTGAGTTTTAGTTCAGATTTCTTTTGCTTTAGAAATTGAAGACATTGTCTACTAAAGCAAAGAATCATTTTTTGTTCTATGTGCTGATTTGAAGTAATAAAAAATTCAAAGCAATCAGAACTTTACTGTCAATTATCTCAAAATCCTTCTAAATTTTACATTTAGCTGAGGAATTTAATTTTTAAAGACTAAAAATAAAGTTTGAGCAATTATTTTTATATATAATCTACATTTTTCTGATGGTTATTTCAAGGATATTATAAACTATTTCTACCAGAGAACTTAGATTTAACCAGCTTATATTCTTTTTTTTTAGATTTTCAACTTTGTAAACTTTATTTTAAATTTTAGTAGATTGCTAAGTCATAATCATTAAATATATTCAATTTTTAAATATGTTCTTTCCACAGTGTGTGTGGAGGGGAGGTAATTTTGCAGAAGTTGGAATTTGATGGTTTGGGGCAGTTTTTGATGGTTTTCCATACTTCTCAAAAAAGTACGGAAAACATAGTCATTCATTTTAAAAGCTTCATGCATTCTCTAATAACTACATTGTAGTACAGTAAATTACCCTTACTCTTCAAAATATATAAAGAAGTATTTAGAAGTGAAAATGTGCTTATCAATCCAGAGAGATAGCTCAAAGGATTAGGTCACATAGCTTGCATGAGGAGATCCAAAGTTCAATCCCCAATACCAAATGTTTATCCAAGAACTGCCAGGGTTGCTCTTGTGGTCCCCAACACCATTTCATCCAAGCATTGCTGAATGGCTGGGCTGAATATCACTAGAAATAGCTCTTGGGCCCACTTGGGCCTGGAAGAAACACCCCCCCAAAAAAAGCTCTAATTTTCAAAAATTATTGAAGAGAAAGAGGGAGATATGAGGAGAAGAAAAAAAAGGAGGCAAAAGAAAAATCATGGGTAAAATAGCAAATAGGGAAATTGACCATAAGAGAAGGATGTTTAAAAATTCATTGTTTCATTCTTGCCACTTTACTGACACTTTGAAATTATATAAAAAATAAAGTTATCCCCAAATATCAATTTTTTAAGGTAAGCCATACTATGGGGCCTAGAATAGAAATGGGCCTAAACTATTATGCCCTAGAAATCAAGAAGAAAAATCTGCTTGAAGATGATGGATGAGGTGGTGAGCTATGGGTTGCTTTAGTAGAGGAACAGTCCCAATAGTAAGTGAATTTTCACTCTTGCTAGAGTGAGTTTGGCTCTGAGACAACTCATCAGTCAGACTTTAAGGAGCTCTGGGAAAATCTCAGCACACATGTTGGAGCACTCTCTAGGACAGCTTCTGGAAGCCCTGCCCTGAGACAGGTCCACCCTTGAGACACTGTCCTATGGAAAAGGAAGTCAGTGGAACAATGAGTTATAATTACAAGGGAGACTAGATGGCGGAGAGGCTGGGAAACAGCTGACATCTCTTTGCTTCTGAAAGCAATTCAAGGTTAGCTCCCTAATGCTGGGTCGGCCCCAGAAACCTCAAATACTGACTCCTTTCCCCCATGTCATCACCAAATGCCAAAATATATCGACTCATGGACTCCAGCTCCTGTATCTGAATGGAAATTTACTACTCAGAGTCCGGCTTCTGCACACATTCTGCGGAGTAGCCTGCCATCTCAGCTCCCTGCCAAAGTTGTCTGTCCCCGCTGAGGAACACTTCCCAGAGTGACCTGAAACCCAGGGTGGGCTTCTGAAAACTGGCAAGAAATTAAGTTTGAACAGATGCTTAGAGAGAGCAGGGGGATGCTAAAGCCTGGCCACAATTGAAATGTCTGAGTCAAAAGTCAAGAAGTCATTCACATGCCAAGGGCCATTTCCTCCACTTCACCCCCACCCCACTCCACTGGAAGTCAATTCTCCACAGTCCATGGTGAGTCAGGCGTGAGTACTTTGATTACGGCTTAGCTGATGTCATTCAAGAAAATAGGGGGGTCGCCCACTGCATCAGAGGAAGAGACATTTGACTGAGACAGGTCCACCCATCAGCTCTCTGGGGAGCCTGACATTTCCAGGACACAGAAAACAAACTTCCTCTTAAGAAGGAATATGCTTTCGGTGTGGGAAAAGAGAGCAAGAGTAAGAAAGAGAGAGAGAACCAGAGAGGGTCAGTTCATGCTCCCTCTTGGCTGACAGCCCACAACCAGGGAAACTTTTGTCCTTTCAGAAAAGGTGAAAGCATCAGAATGTCCTCTAGTTTCACAGCAGATCCAAGCCACTGCACGTAGACACAGAAAAACTCAGTCTTGACTCAACCGAACCAGATGTGCCAAGTAATCTTCTGAATTCCTTTCATCTGAGCTCTTTGTTCTCTCAAAACTTAATAGAGCACTCAAGTACCTGTTGAGGGGTTGTCTTGGTTTTGGCACCAGCCCGTCCTCTTTGCAGGGAGAGACAATTCAGATACAATAGGGGCAAAAGCATAAGTTGTTGTTGTTGTTGCAACATTAAATTCTCATGACTCACTCTACATGGATTTTCTTATTTGAACCTCAACAATCTAAGAGGCAGGTACTTACCAGTTATTTGCTTTACTTGAGAGACACTGAGAGACCAGCATGTTTACCCACAAGCAAATAAGAGAAATCCAGAGTTTGAACCCAGGCTATGGTAGACCAATACTGTCCAACAGAATGGCAATAATCAAAATGTACTTCATCATACTGAAAAGCTGAATTTTATAAATGCTATTTAATTTTGATTAATGTAAATAAACAATTCTTCTAGTGATTACCACATTGAACAAAATAATACAGAATAATTCAGAAGCAAAGCTATATGGTACAACTTGAATCCTGTATTAAATAGCAAATTACAGCAAACTTATCTTTTGTTAATCAATAAAAAATCAAGTTACAAGAGGACAGGGGTAGTGACAAATCTTTCTCTGGACTCCTTGGTATTAGGTGTCCATCAGAACGAAAACTTCTGGTACTCCTGTTTCTAGAATTGAGTAATTTATCTACAGGATCCGAGTTCAGATTTTCAGGGAGATTGTTGATTGGATGGGCCAGGGGTAATAGGTGGAGATGGCTAACGAGGTGGGAACTATGTCCAAAGACACATGCGCTTAGTGGTGGAAGAGAGCACAGGTATGCCTACATCTATCTTTCCCGCAACTGCAACCCATGTTCTTCCCTTACACAGTCCTTTTAGGCACAGAAAAGCTTCTTGCCTTTTACGATTAAGACACACAAGCCAGAGCTCATCAATGCAAAACAATGTGAGTCACTGCAGGATGGTCTTTGGAGGGCAGGTAAGGAAGAAGAAGCAGACAATAAATATGAATGGTTTCAGTGAACAGTTAGAGGTGGTATTTCAGTAGAAGAGGGACCAAGCTATGCTGGAGACGTGGGGAGTAGAGGAAACAGGGTGAATCTAGAAAATCTAGGGGAAGGAGAAATAACATTTGAGATGGAGCAGAAAGCATGGGCACAGACAGACCAAGTGAGAAATCAACCAGGAGAAGACAGCAGTGTGGGCAAAGGTTTCTCGCCAGGGAAGTGGGCACACCTTTCACTCCTTACTTCCCTCCTTACACAGCTTCCACTCCTAACTTCAACACTGGGGGCTCTATTGGTAACAAAATTTTGTTCTCAAAGAACCAGAAGCAAATTTGCAAGATTATTTAAACTGACAGCTGGTTCCAGTCTGAAGTATTCATTTAAATATAGGATTTCAGAGACCACCCCTAGGGATTTCATGGGACTAGGGTGTGGACCTGGAAGTCAGTTTTGTTTAGTTTGGGATGTTTTGCTAAGCAGTGAATGAGGATATTCTAGTGCTTCTGAGCCCTCATGGATTTCAGGACTACAGATTTCAGCCACTTTTGTTTCAAGAATAGTTCTATAACTGTCAGAGGTAAATGATTATTTACCCCTTTGCAAAACTGTCCAGGAGGAATTTCTGACTTCCTGCTAGCCACTCTGAGAGGTCATAAGCTTACCTCCGGAGGAAATCTTTGAGAGGCAGTGGGAAGAAGTACTTGTCAAAAAGCAATAGCAACTGCAAGAGGCCACATTGGAATTAAGATTTATTTGCAGGAGTTGAAAAACATTTCTCTGATCCTTTTGTTTTGTCGTTTGAGTAAACTGAGACTTGAGAGAAGCAACTTGTCCAAGCAACTGGTCCAAGTTCATAGAGGGCTAAGACCATAAACAACAGAGGTCAACAGATGCCCAGCCTCCTGTCCAGCGATCCTGTGGACAGGATTACACAGCTTCATCCTCAGAGCAGACCTCGTCCCTTGGCATCCATTTCAGAGTGGCTTTCAAACAAGTCTTAGGGACTTTTCGATGCTATTTTCGCAGAATTGTTTTCTTAACAGCAGTTCTCAGTTTCAAAGGAACCACTTATTTTTTGAAGCTCCCATGTTTTGTTGTGCTATTATGCTATTTACCAGGCTCCAGGAGAGCATTTAGAAGGGGCATGTCAAGTCTCCCCTCTATCTTTTTCTCCTTGAGAGAGAGATGGAAGTGAGTCTTTTTCTCCCCACCCCCACTTTGAGTTTCCTCCTGATAAACAGGTCTTTTTCAATTTTGGTTTCCCAGTCAAATTAACACAGTTCCTTCCCTTCCTCTCTTTTTAAACTCCTGATGAGACTTTCACTCTCCCAGCCATATGGTTCCAAGGAGGCAGTTTGGGAGCATAGTTGTGATATAAAGGAAGCATTACTCCTCTTTCTGATTTTGCTCAGCACTGTCTTACGCACATCTAGCATGCTGGCCTAGCTCAGGAACCAAGCACCTTGTAAGATCATAAAGGTATGTCCCAACATCTGAATGACTGATTAGAAGATTTTACATTTTCTGGGAAATCACTGCATCTTGTTCTCCAATAATGTCTCTAGTCCCTACATGGACATCCCTTTGCAATCACTTTGCAGAGAAAAAGAAACAGGAAGTGTTGAACTTTAAAGAAAGGTCATTCATATCACCCCACCATTGACTAAATTGATAGAATGAGTTTGCAAGGATTTTAAGTAATATGTTAAATTATAGTAAGAGAATCATAAGCAGAAGTCTTCATGAAATTCAACCTAGCAGCATCTTCAGTGAATCAATACCATTGGCCAAGCAAATGGAAATAAAGGTAAATAAATGGGTTTACATTAAAATAAGAAATTTCTGCAATGCAAAAGAAACAATGACCAAAATTAAAAAAACCCACAGATTTAGAGAAAATATTCACTGACCATTCATATGACAAAGGTTTACATCCAAGATATATTAAGCACAGCTAAAATTTAATTTCAAAAAGGCAATCAATCCCATCCAAAAGTGGGATGTACAGAAATTTTCTCAATTATGACATACAGATGAACAAATTATATATGAAAACATGCTCTGCATCACTTATCAGGGAAATGCAAACTAAAAGAACAATGAGATAACTCCTCACATCAGTGCAACCAGCACACATCAGTAAAAGCCAAACAACCAGCACAGGTGTGGATGTAGGGAAAAAGGAACCCTCTCCACTGCTGATAGGAATGGTGACTGGTTTGAGATTTGCCTTTAGAAAACAAGATAGACATTTCTCAAAGAAATGAAAAATCAATCTTCCATTTGATCCAGCAATTCCACTTCTGAAAATCTACCCCAAAGGCCAAGGACTCTATTCAGAAAAGATATTAGCACTCATGTATATATGTACACATGTATATGTGTGTGTATATATACACACACACATATATGTATGTGTATATGTATGTATCTGTATATATACATATCTATGTATGCGTGTATATACATGTATGTATCATGGAATATTACTTAGCTATAATAAAAAGTGGAAATCATGCAATTTGTCACTATTTGGATGGATTTCGGTATCACGCTGAGTGAAGTCAACCAGAGGAGAAGGACAGATACAGAAGGATCTCGCCCATTAAGAAGCAAAGTAAGGGGCTGGAGAGATAGCATAGCACAGCGAGTAGGGCAAGTAGGGCGTTTGCCTTGCACGTGGCCAAACAGGGTTCGATTCCCAGCATCCCATATGGTCCCCTGAGCACCGCCAGGAGTGATTCCTGAGTTCAGAGCCAGGAGTAACTCCTGAGCATCGCCGGGTATGACTCAAAATAAAAAACAAAATAAAACAAAACCCAAAAAAAAAGCAAAGTAAGGGAAAACAAATGACCCGAAGCAACAAAATCTGTAAACTGATCTACTGAATTGAGCTTGCCTTGGTGTGGAGGCTGGAGGCAGAGGGAGGGGTTGAGCAGAAGACCTGGAGACAGTGGTGGAGGGACAGGAATACCTGATTGGGGATGTGGTGTTGGAACATTATACACATGAAATCATATCACTGAGAGCATTGTAAATCATAATAATTTAAATTAAAATTCTTACATTCACTTAGTAGCAGACAAGACACCCCAAGTTTCACTCAGATTCTACAAAGAAACATTTCTTCCCATATCACTTGGGAACATACCTATATATTTTTACCCTTACTTTGCCATTGGTTTCCTGTGACACTCCCCAAGTTTCACCTCCTTAGTTTTCCTGTGAGAATCCCCAAGTTTCACCTCCTTAGTCTGGAAAATCTGGATTACATTGTCTCCACACACCTCACATAGTTGCCAGGATAATCAAATTAAGTCATGAAAATAAAAGTGTTCTGAAAGCTGGAAAGCACTCATTTTTAAGTACTATTTTATTTTTCCCATAACAGATTTATCTTCTAACATTCTTCCCCAAAAAAAGGTATATTTTTTAAAATTTAGAATTTTTTTCAAATACTTCCAGAAAAAATTTGAATCTGGAAGACTTGTGCAAAGTTCATCTCAGAAACTGATTTTTATTTTGGGTGTTCTGGGACCAGGCCACACTTGGTGGTACTCAGGCAACCATGTGGTACCAGGACTGAACCCAGGCACTCATCCATCTGAGCTATCTCCTCAGTCACTCAAAGTTAATTTTTTATGATAAGTTAATTTTTTAATTTTCATGGAAATGTCCATGCTATTGATATATCTGCAAGTTAATTCACATGATAAAGGCCATTGCTAGGGAGTATGGAAAGGAATTATCCTATGTGGATCATTTGCCACAACTTGCCATTTAAATAAAAATTATTTAAATAATTTTTAAATTATTAAAATTTAAAAATTTTCTATTTAAATAAAAATTACCCCACACACAAGATGAACATTTATTTCTAATAATAAATAATAATAAATAAAATTTCTAATAATAAATAATAATAAATAAAAACATTTATTTCTCATTTTTGAGCCACGTTTAAGTTTGTGATAGAGATAGAAACAAAGAAAAGTACTCTGTCATCTGATTCCAGAAAGGAAAATCCAGGAATTTCTGCTGTGCTTTGATTTTGTCCTTCATTTCTACACAGAAAATAACTAAAGTCAGAATAAGAATTCTTTAGTCAGTCTGATAGCCGTGGAGTCAGAACAGTGCTAAGAGACAGAGTACTGGCTGTTCCAGCCGATGTACAAGGCCCACTGAACTGGGGTCCTAGTAGGACTTCCTAAACTAGGCAATATCGCCCCCTGGGGGCGCTGGAATGATCCAGGGGGTGACAGTTGCTTCTGGTGCAGTTTGGCTGGGCAGTGTGGAAAGATGTTGAATAAAAATAAGGAAGGGAGACATGGGAGCCTTGTGGACAGCAGGTATGAGCCGGGGGAGTGGGGGCGACTAAAACCTCATGGGTCGGGGGGCGTTCCGGTCCGTCCTTCACGCCCTACCGAGGTCACAAGTCGCCCCCCGCGAGCGGCTCTCCAGCACGGCCATGGTCCCAGAAGCACAAGGACTTAATGCAGAACCCAGCAGCTTGGAGCAGAAAAGTGAACGGACTATGCGTTGATCCAGCCCATCAAGTCTGCCGGAGGGGAAAGGGTGTTGCCCCATTCGCCCTCTCCTCTCTGGAAAGAAAGATGGCAGCCACATGGGAGCCTTGTGGACAGCAGGTATGAGCCGGGAGTGTGGGGGCGACTAAAACCTCATGGGAAGGGGGGCGTTTCGCTCCGCCCTTCACGCCCTACCGAGGCCACCAGTTGCCCCCCACGAGCGGCTCTCCAGCACGGCCACGACTCCAGAACACAGAAACCAATTTCTTAACTATCTGACTTTCAGTAGAAATACTTCCAGGGTCAATAGGTAAAATAGCAGAAATCCAAAACCAACATTTAATTCTTGAACCCAGCTGTAGAAAGCAAATCACTTCACAATGCTTTTTCAGCATGTCTGATTTGGGGGGGGGGGGGGGAAACTCTAAATAATAGTGGTGAATCTTTTATTGAAACAATCTAATCAAAGCGGATAGAGTGTTAACTAGAATTCATCTGCCTCACAGGGACGGGGAGGGGTGGGGGGTGAGGTTTTATTGGGGTTCTTCATGGGAAAAAATAAGTATTGGTAAAGGGAAATGTGTTTGATATTTGCATGACTGAGACATAAACCTGAAAGCTTTGTAACCTTTCCCACAGTGATTCAATAAATAAATAAAAAAAAAATAAAAATAAAAATAAAAAATAAAAAAAAAAAACTTGAAAAAAAAAAAAATAAGGAAGGGAGCCAGGAGATATAGTACAGGGGTTAAGATACTTCTCTTGCATCTCACCTACCCTGGTTTGTGTCCCCAGTATTATATACGGTACCCTGAGCACTGCCAGGAATAGTTCCTGAATACTTCTGAGTGTTGCCCAAAATCCCCAAAATAACATGTAGAGGGATAGTTGGAAGTATACAGAAAAATAATTTTGAAAATACATTTATACATGCTTCCACTATTGTGTTAAAGAGTTCAAGTAGAGTTAAAGTAGAAGTGATTACCTATTTTTACCAAATAAACACAAAAAATGCAAAACACTACCACACCAAACCATCCATGGTCCAGTTTAATGACTGTTTTAACAAGCAAGCAGCAGGTGAAAGTGCAGTAAAATGTCAGGAAATCCAGCATATATCACAGGAGTGTGTGCATGTTTACATGATTACAAAATGGCTTGTTTACAGTATGATACTCTAAGTGCATGATAGGTATGGAATCTAATTCAGATTGTTTCTGAACTGTGTAAGAAACAATTAACAACAATACAACTGCAATAAGTATTTAATTTTTTTAATTTAACTAATCATAAACAAGGCAAACTGCATTATTATTGTTTCAATAAAACAGCAATTTACATGTGAAGGCCACACCCAGCAGTACTCAGGAGTAAGTCCTGGCTTTCTCTCAGGGATTACTTCTGTGGGGTCCCTATGAGGAACATATGGGGGTCCAAAAATCATGCCCACTCAAATGCCCTACCCGAATCAAACCCAAGTCAAAGCAAGTGACCTTCTAGCTGGACTATCTCTTGGGGTTGCTTTTTCTTGCATTTCTATTATATGTTTGTGTGTTTTCTACTACTTACTACTTACTACTACTTACTAAAAGTAAAATTGTAACTGACTTGTGCTGGCATGGTACTATTTGAAGTGCACAGTCGGTATACTTGTATTTTTATTGGAATATTGGTGTAAACAGGGAGATAAAAATGGGAAAATATGGGGCTGGAGCAATAGCACAGACGGTAGGGCATTTGCCTTGCATGTGGCCAACCTGGATTCAATTCCCAGCATCCCATATGGTCCCCCGAGCACTTCCAAGAGTAATTTCTGAGTGCAGAGCCAGGAGGAACCCCTGAGTATCACCAGGTATAACCCAAAAAGAAAAAAGAAAAAAAAAGAAAATATTTGTTAACCATTTGTGCCAGAAGATCAGAAGATAGGGGTTAGGGCACATGTCTAGTATGCAACTGACCTGATGTGGGTTTGATTTGGGTACCACATTACCCGCCCCCCTCCCCACCCCAAGCATTGCAGAGTGCAACTCTAGAGGCTACTACTGGTGTGGTGTAAATATCCCAAACCCTTCAGGGACCAAACAGCATCAGATTTCAGGCCCTTGCATTGGACTGTCATCCTTGCTGGCTGAGAAAAATTGGTGGGAGCCTCTGAACTCCTGAGCAATGTTTCGGAGGGCTCCTCTCACCCCATAAAACTCTTAATTACTAATATTTATTTTTATATCTTAACTTATCTGTGTTAATTTGTAAATCATATATGTTGATAAAGAGTAAGTTTGTAAATAAGGGCAAACTAACTTTAAATTATTAATTGACTGCATATTGATTAATTTAATTAGTCATTGATTGAAAAAGTTAGTTTGATATTTGATGATTTAATACCAAATTTATATATCTAATGCTGAGAAAAGAGCAGGACACATTTTATTATTTCCATTGGTATTGTAGTTTGTGTATCTTTTGTTCTCTTATGCCAAAGTGACTGTAACCCAATGTCATTTCCACTATTCTCATAACATAATCAATGCAAAAAACAAAAGGATTGGTCCCAACAAGAGAATTGTACTTTTTCAATTATATAAATTATTATATCTGTTGGGCTGGAGTGATAGTACAGCGGGTAGGGGGTTTGCCTTGCACTCAGCTGACTGAGCTGACCCAGGTTTGATTCCTCCGTCCCTCTCAGAGAGAACGGCTAGCTACTGAGAGTATCTCGCCTGCACAGCAAAGCATGGCAAGCTCTCTGTGACGTATTTGATATGCCAAAGACAGTAACAGCAAGTCTCACAATGGAGACATTACTGGGCCGACTCAAGCAAATCGATGAACAATGGGAGGACAGTGCTACAGTGCTATTATATCCGTTGGTTATTCTAATGCCTTATTATGGTAAATAAATACCAATTTTTTGTTTTTAAATAAGATCATGGCTGAACCAACTCCTTAAAATGTGTAGACAAGGGCTGAAGCAATAGCACAGCAGGTAGAGTGTTTGCCTTGCATGAGGCCAACCTAGGTTCAATCCCCAGCATCCCATATGGTCCCCCGAGCACCACTAAGAGTAATTCCTGAGTGCAGAGCCAGACCCCTAAGCATCATTGTGTGTTACCCAAAAAGCAAATATATATATATATATATATAGAGAGAGAGAGAGAGAGAGAGAGAGAGAGAGAGAGAATGTAATATTGAACTATGGCTTTAGTATCACCTATAAACAACACATTACCAGTGTGACAAAACATGTTATCAAATGGAGCTGCTGTAATGGCTTTAAAACTATGAGAACATTTGAAAAAAAGTTCATGATCATAAGAAAGGTAAGTATTTTATTTTCAAACACTTAAAAATGTTTTGAAGCAGTCATCACTGGTAAAACTCTTTTTCATTATCATCTAAATAAAATCATGGGTCACATGCTTTGTACAGCATTTCAATATTGGTTGCTAAATTTGGAAAAATTTTATGAAGACCTAATTTTTACTGGCTACAGGCTATACATGAGGTAATAGGCACTATGCTATATAGGCCAGTATTACCAAGAAAAAATTTTAAGCAGTAATTTAATGCAAAGAAATGATTAAATGGCCTAAGATGTTAAAGACTCATTATATGAGTATTTTAAATCCCCTGCTCCTTCTGCAGTTCGAGAGTTCACTTTGCCTGGAACTGAAGCCTTACGTTTAACATATGTGTGCTTCAGAAGAAGGGAAAAAGGAAAAATTTGAGGGACTAGAGAGATGTTGCGGGGGTTGAGGTGCTTGCCTTATACATGGCCAAAACTACTTTGATCCCAGGCACCTCGTAGCCACTCTATACTCCACCAGGAGTGAACCATAAAAACAGAGCCAGGAGTAAGCCCTGAGCATTATAGGGTGTGGCCCTCCAAAACAGAAAAAAAGTGGAAACTGATACTTCTTAAAATTTTGCAAGCTTACACTAAAGGAGAATATCGTGTATTAGAAGAGTATTTGAAGGGAAAAGAAATCAATGGAGAGTATCATGCTGAGTGAAATGAGTCAGACGGAGAGGGACAGACATGGAATGATTACACTCATTTGTGGGATAAAAAAAAAAACATAGTATGAGACTGGTAACCAAAGACAGTAGAAATACGGGTCAGGAGAATTGGTTCATGGTAGGAAGCCTACCTCAGGTGATGGGAGAGAAGGCAGTTGGGATAGAGGAAGAATCACTATGGCAATGATAGTTTGATAGTTGGAAATGATCACTCTGGATAAGGCTGGGTGTGAGGGGCATGGCAGGGAAGGAAACCTGGGACATTTCCCACCAATGTACACTGGTGAAAGGATGGGTGTTGGAACATTATATGACTGAAACCCAAGCATGAACAGCTTTGTAACTATTGAATCACAGTGATAAGAAAGAAAGAAAGAAAAAAAGAAAGAAAGAAAGAAAGGAAGGAAGGAAGGAAGGAAGGAAGGAAGGAAGGAAGAAAGAAAGAAAGAAAGAAAGAAAGAAAGAAAGAAAGAAAGAAAGAAAAGAGAGAGAAAGAGAGGGGAAAAAAAGAAAAAGAAATCTCCCTAAGTAGTGTCTTGTCAGTTGGCACTAAAAAAGCTTCAACAAAGATAGCATCTCACTGGAGTTCATTTGCATATTAAATTTAAATATTCGAATGTATTCACTGTGCAGTGTCATTCATTATCAACTTTTAGCTGCCAAAAATCTGAGAGCATGCCTACAAGGTCATTACATAGTCATTAAAGCAATCAATGAAATCAGAAGCAGTTCTTTAAATCACAGAATGTTTGGACAGCTATGGTGAAAACAAAGATTTTAATCACCACTTCATACAGAAGTTTATTAGCCATCAAAGGAAGCTTGTTGGATTTGTTTTTATTGTGGTATTTTTGTTTGGTTGTGTGTGTGTGTTGTTTTATTTTGTTTTGTTTTGTGTCCATTCCCAGTGGTACTCAAAGGCTTCATGTGGCTGGGTACAATCCCAGTAGTGTTCAGGTACCATGTGGTGCCTGGAATCAAACTCAGATCTACCACATGCAAAATAAGTATTCAGTCTACTGAGATACCTCTGGGTCTGGGTTGGGCTTATAAACTCTTTGACTTCATGCTAAGTTCCATAAAGATAAGGCAACTTGGTTGACTCCGAAAATGACATCACCTACTTGAACAACCTGCTTAATAAATTAAATAAGACAAATTTACAATTCCAAGGTTCCAAGTTGAATTCAAAGGATAAAAAACTTTTTTCCACATTTGTGACAAACTTCTGTACAAATAAAATTTAGGATGAGAAAAATTCAGCTAGTTTCTGAATTTATCAACAGTAGAAAAACGTGAAGACTTGCTTCTCTATTGTCAGCACTTGGAAGTTCTCAAGTCTGATCTCAATCAACAATTTGAAACTATTTTTTTAATTGTATTGAATCACCATGAGATAGTTACAAGCTTTCATGTTTGGGTTACAATCACATAATGATCAAACACCCCTCCCTCCACCAGGGCACATTTCCCACCATCAATATCCCCGGTATACCCCCCTTTCCCACCCTCCCCCTGCCTCCATGGCAGACAATATTGTCCATACTCTCTCTCTCCTTCCCTATTCCAGCTGCCTTCTTCCCTTTGCTCATGAGGTAGGCTTCCAGCTATGGAGCAATCTTCCTGTCCCGTGTATCTACTATCCTTAGGAGTCAGCCTCATGTTATGTTGCTTTATACTCCACAAATGAGTGCAGTCCTTCTATGTCTATCCCTCTATTTCTGACTCATTTCACTTAGCATGATACTCTCCATACTATCCACTTATAAGCAAATTTCATGACTTCATCTCTCCTAACAGCTGCATAGTATTCCACTGTGTGGATGTACCAAAGTTGAAACTGTTTTTTAAAATGACCTATTTAACTGGGTTTGGGACTCTTTTTTCAAATACAAAAAGAATATTCTTCAAAATTACAAACAGAACTGATCAAGTTAATAACAAATGAAAAATTGAAATTTTAATTCAGTGACAGATGCCAACAGTTCTGGCTACAAAAGCAGTTATCTACACTTTATCCTGGATTACAGGCTATAGAAAAAATGTTTTAAATTGCATTTGCTTCATCATATTTAGTGGAACATGGGTTTAATGTGGTCACAAATCTGTTAACTATAAAAAGAAACCAACAGCAAATAGATAACCACAGTGATTTAAGGATCCTGCTGGCAATCATAACTCTGCCAAACATTAATAAACTGATGGCAAGCCAGGTTCATCCTTCTCATTAGGATCACTTTAATGCCATTCATAATTTCACTTTCTTTACCACACTGTGGGATTTAGCAAGCCACATCCTACATGAAGGAATGCAAATTCGTCATTACCTCTTGCTGTTAGTTTTATTAAAGAAGGCACACTCCCAGGGGGGTACTGAGTAATTTTTTTCCTGAATATGGGGCAACAGGCCAAATAATTTTGGGAGATTCTGCCTTAAATCTTATATTCTTGCCCACCTTCTGGGACTCTTGCCAGTCTCCCAGTAGTAGAACAGTTGATGTTTTTAATAAATAAATATTTCTCTAGTCATTTAGTGGAGCCAAGGTATTTCTTTGGAACAAGAGTTTTATATGGTGTTTTATTATTTTTCCCCTTTTTTTCACAAAGAAAAGAACTCATTAATTCTAACCATAGCCCTTAGGCATTTTTAAACCTACTCATATTGGCCATCACAAACCCAAGTTCAAATGTCCATCTTTTTCTAAAAGCAAATAATACTGGAATTTTTCATATTTTAATTAAATTTAGTATTTTACCAGTGTTTTGCAATGCTATATAAATTCTGAGTACCACTTCACCACACCCACTGTCAAAGTTTCAGTGCCATTCCCATTATCAGATTGGCCCATTCTACCCTTTCTTTCTGCTTCTCTTCACATAATCCTCTGGCAACTTTCAGTAAGAGATTTTTGTTGTGACATCTTAATTATTTCAGTTATTTATATTTCACATATGAGAGAAACTGTCTAGTGCTCTTTCACATGTGACTTGCTCGATTTTGCATAATGACATCAAATTCTACCCATTTGCCAAAAAATGCAAACTTTAATCTTTTTTTTCTTTTGATTTGTATTTGGGGTTTTGGTGCCTCACCAGTGGTGTGGCTCAGGGATTATTCCTGGGCTCTGTGTTCAGGGATCACTCCTTGCTATGCTTAGGGAATTGTTTGAACAGCCAGTGATTGAACTAGGGTCATTTGCATGCAAAGCAAGTGCTTTAATCACTCTCCAACCCCCAAATTTTCATCTTTTTAAATAGTTGAGTAGTATCCGATTCATTATAGCGTCTACAACTTCTTAATCCAGTCATTCACATGGGGCATATGTGCTATTTCCATGATTTGGCTATTATGAATAATGCTATTTAGTCATAGGGGTACATACATATTTTTTTAATTAGTGTTTTTATATTCTTCAGATAAATACATGGGAGTGATATATTTCTATTTTTTATCTTTATTTTTGAATTTTTAAAGAACCTCAATACCATCTTCCATTGATGCTGTACCAGTTTACACTCCCATTTATAATGTACTAGCATACTACATAGCTCCTTTTTCTCTCCACACCCTTTCCGACCCTTGTTGTTTCTAGTTGTTGCTTTTAGATATGTCATTGTCACAGAAGAGAGATAATATTTTTAAGCAAATATTTGTGGATACTAAAACTGAATTGATTCCTCTGAAGGTTTATTTCAACACCACCCTAGAGATCCCAGGTCCTCAGGCAATGATGTCATAAGTTGAAACTTAGAACTCCCTGGTGCTATTCTTCAAGCATTGCCTATACACTATCAAGTCTATCTCTCTCTGGAGTACAGAGGAACTGTATTTTTCTTAAACCAGTATTTTTCACATGAATATGTATTTTGGATATGTATCTTACATGGGCTAACTAGTAATTTAAAGTAGCTTGAAGATGAGATCTAGATTCATTCCTACAGAATCTGAAAAGACTGGCAAGATACCTTTTTATAAAGTAGATCATAATATGAGTTAAGATATATTTAAAAAATTACTCATTGGGCAACTGGATAGGTCTTTCCATGTATTATTTCATTGATCCTTTCAATAATTCAATGATAAAATCAGTTTTGTTATTCCTACTTTATAGATGAGGAATAATGGCCAAGTTAAGTAAACTACTGAAAATATCATACATAATTATAGAATACAAAGTTTGTCACAGAACTGCTTATATTAGACTATTTACTATTATGTCGAGTCAATAAGCACTTCCCAATAGATCAGCTGTTCTACTACCTTAATGAGTCAGTTTTTCTGGGATGACTGCAAAATTGATGACATGCCTATCATGACAAGTTAGGTAGTAAGTATGCTGATAATAAAAATGTATCCACATCACAGGGACTTAATGCAAGAAATTGCTACCTGGGTTGGAGTGATAGCACAGCGGGTAGGGCATTTGCCTTGCACGCGGTCAACCCAGGTTTGATTCCCAGCATCCCATATGGTCCCCCGAGCATCACCAGGAGTAACTCCTGAGTGCAGAGTCAGTAGTAATCCCTGAGAATCGTCAGGTGTGACTCCAAAAGAAAAAAAAAGCCACCATTTTTACTTTATCAGTCAGGTGGTCATATCAAATCAGGTAGATCCCTCTTTTGCAAACCACAATACCCAAAAGGAGAACAAAGGGGAATGCCCTGCCACAGAGGCAGGGTAGGATGGGGGGGTGGGGGATGGGAGGGATACTGGGATCTGTGGTGGTGGGAAATGGGCACTGGTGGAGGGATGGGTATTTGATCATTGTATAATTGAAACCCAAGCACAAAATTTGTAAGTCTACAACTGTACCTCATGGTGTCTCACTAATAAAAATTTTAAAAAATCATGTAGGCCCCAACCTGTCTACTGAGAAATGGAGGGGAGCAAAAGGGATATTTGGTAAGGAATGACTATAATACCCCGGAGAAAGTCTTTAGAGACATAGAAAAAGAACTGCCCTAATTGTACATTTAAAAGACACTCAAAATACCTATGTAGATCACAATGCCTTAATATTTTAAAGGCTTAAATTCTTGGGAAAAAGAAAAAGGGAGGAATCAACCTCCTGAACTTCAAACTGTACTACAAAGCAGTAATAATTAAAACAGCATGGTACTGGAACAAAGGCAGAACTGCAGACCAATGGAACAGGGTTGAATACACTGACATCTCCCCTCAATCATATGATCATCTAATCTTTGATAAAGGTGCAAGTAATGTGAAGTGGAGAAAGGAAAGCCTCTTTAACAAATTGTGCTGGCATCACTGGACAGCTACATGCAAAAAAATGGGCTCAGAACTCTGCCTAACACCACGTACAAAAGTAAGATCAAAATGGATTAAAGACCTCAACATCAGACCAGAAACCATAAGGTACATTGAAGACAAAGTTGGCAAAACCCTCCATGATATTGAAGCTAATGGTATCTTCAAAGATGCCACGCCACTGGCCGAGCAAGTGAAAACAGAGATAGATAAATGGGACTATCTTAAACTAAGAAGCTTCTGCACCTCCAAAGAAACAGTGACCAAAATACAAAGACAGTCTACAGAATGGGAAAGGATATTCACCGAATACATATCTGACAAGGGGTTGATATCCAGGATATACAAAATACTGGTTAAACTCCACAAGAAGAAAACATCCAACCCCATCCAAAAATGGGGCAATGAAATGAACAGAAACTTTCTCAAAGAAGAAATCTGAATGGCAAAAAAGCACATGAGAAAATGCTCTACATCATTAGTCATCAGGGAGATGCAGATCAAAACCACAATGAGATACCATCTCACACCTCAGAGACTGGCCCACATTCAAAAGAACAAAAGCAACCGATGCTGGCGCGGATGTGGCGAGAAAGGGACACTCCTTCACTGTTGGTGGGAATGTCCACTGGTTCAGCCCTTCTGGAAAACAGTATGGACGATTCTCAAAAAATTAGAAATTGAGCTCCCATTTGACCCAGCAATACCACTCCTGGGAATATATCCCAGAGAGGCAAAAATGTATAGTCGAAGTGACATCTGCACTTGTTTGTTCATTGCAGCACTCTTTACAATAGCCAGAAACTGGAAGAAACCTGAGTGCCCAAGAACAGATGACGGTTAAAGAAACTTTGGTACATCTACACAATGGAGTACTATGTAGCTGTTAGAAAAGATGAAGTCATGAAATTTACATACAAGTAGTACAACATGGAAAGTATCATGCTAAGTGAAATGAGTCAGAAAGAGAGGGATAGACATAGAAATATTGCATTCATCAGGGGGATATAAAGTAACAAAATATGAGATTAATACCCAAGAATAGCTGAGATCAGCATCAGGAGGATTACTCCATAGCTTAGTGGCCAGTCGGGCATTCTAGAGGAAAGGGCAGCTCAGATAGAGAAGGGAACACCAAATAAAGGGTGTTTGGAGGATCCTCCCAGGAGGGGAGATGCATGTCGAAAGTGGACTATGGACTGAACATGTTTGTCACTCAATGCCTCTTTTGCAGACCACAACACCCAAAAGGAGAGAGAGAACACAGGGGATTGCCCTGCCACAGAGGCAGGAGGGGATGGGGGGATGGGGGTGGGGGGGATATTATCCATGGTGGTGGAAAATGGGCACTGGTGGAGGGATGGGTATCTGATCATTGTATAATCAAACCCAAGCACAAAAAATTGTAAATCTAAAAAAAATATTTTAAAGGCTTAATGTAAAAATCATCATAATTAAAAAATAAAAAATAAAATGTTAATTTGATTTCAGTTTTTGATCATCCATCCATCAATGGACATTCAAATGCTGCTTGAACAAATGCTTCACTTTCTGAGCTACAGTTTCCTAAATTCTCAAATAAAATAATTGAAGGATTGTCTTTCGTGTTTTACTCCAACACATTTTATACTTTTACCAATGAATGTCTCTTACAAAAGACATGAACCAAGATCACACTGGCACTTTCCAGAGACTGTGGAAACATTTCTTGATGTGAGAGGCAAAGCTGTTCTGTGGTATAAGTCAAGCTTACTGTTTTGCTTGGATGGTAGAAATGGGAACACTCTGCCAACCTAACAGAATGGGGTCAGCGGTTCATGACAACTCCCAGGCCTTTGGAGATGCTGGGAGCTTTTTTGTTAGTTTTTACACTTAATAAAAAGCAATTTCCTCTTTTAGAAGGCACGTTTTCTTGTTTTAGAATTATAGTGAGGTTTAGGGTTTTGTTTTGTTTTTTATTTTGTTAATTAAAAAAATTCTCTGTGGGGCTGAAGCAATAGTACAGCAAGTAGAGTGCTTGCCTTGCATGCAGTCAACCTGGGTTCAATCCCCAGCACCCCCATGTGGTTCCCAAGCCCACATGGAGTGATCCCTTGTGCAGAACACATACTTTGCTGAATACAGTAAGATATAGCCCAAAAATTAAAACAGAACAAACACAAACCAAAAAATAACATCTTTTATAAGGGTGAAGTTATAAGCAACAGAAAAGGAAGTAGATTTGCCCTGGTAAGACAACAGTCACAAGCAGACCAAGAGGTAAAACCCATTGTCCCTAAATGAGCTTCATCTTCAAGCAGGATATTATTCCTGGATAAAAACTCTTGCTAAATGGCCCATGACGAATGAATGGATGTCATAGTCCCCAAACATAGATTTCTCCTTGAACACTCAAAGGAAAGTCACTCAGTAACATATATTTTGGTCCAATCTCGCACGCATTTTAAATTTTTTTCAACTGATACACAATAAAAAGAAAAGTATTCCTCTCACATTTTTTGAGACAAAAGCAATTTTATCTTCCCTTAAAATGGAATTGAGCGTGTACAGGCAAGTTGATAGTAATAAAGGGATCAGTTTCCATTCCTTTAGAGCTACTGGCTATCACTATACTGAAATCAGAACAGCTCATATTTGGATGCTCCAGGAGTTTTATAGTCAAATTTTTCTCAGGTCTCCAGGCTACTGAAGATTTTTTAAGGACAAGGACAGGAAGAGGCAGGAAGTTGGGGAATGGTGTGTCATTAAGGAGGAAGCCCCAGAAACATTGAAAATGTTTTCTTTTTATATTCCTTTTACAAGAAGGAGAGGCAAACTCTCTGCATTGGGCTTAAGACAAAGGGGAAGAGTAGGATGTTTGAAAGACTAGACCTTTGTATAGCCTGAGTGCATATCCTAGGACGTTTCTGAGCTGTTCTCAAGAGTTTTTCCTCTGAGCCATTCTTTCTAATCTCATCTTGCTTATTCCCTCTGGTTCCTATGCAGCTGTATAATTCCTCCCCCCTTTTGGGGGGAGGGAGGTACGGTTCTAACTCCTGAGGGGATTATCAGTGAAATAGTCATCTGGCCACATCTTGCTGAGGATGGTCAGAGATATTAATCACACGTGGAGCCCCCACAAAGAGGGGTTTTGTTCATGAGCCTTCTGTCAAGATCAAGTGACCTGTCAGTTCTGGGCTTCATCTACATCTGCAATCTAAAGGATTTTAGGAGAGAAGAGAGCAAGGTTTACCAGTGCATTTATAAGACATGGGTCAGATACCAGAAATAAAAGCAGGCTAATGTGGGTAAAAGATGGAAAAACCATATGGACAATGAATAAAACCATTTCTCTAAGGGAATAACAAAGGGAGAAGCTAACAAGACTGGAGGCTATTCTCAATTTTTTTTAGAATAAAGTGCTCCTTTTTAAAGAAGCAATTATAGAATCGCAAGGCTAGTAAGATTTAGTAATAAAGGGGTCAGTTTCCATTCCTTTAGAGCTACTGGCTGTCACTATACTGAAACCAGAACAGCTCGTATTTGGATGCTCCAGGAATTTCATAGTCAAATTTTTCTCTGGTCTCCAGGCTACTGAAGATTTTTTAAGGACAAAGACAGGAAAAGGAAGGAAGTTGAGGAACAGGAATGGAGTTTACGGTAGTGTTCACCACTTTCCTCCTTGGGTAAGGTGCGTTCCATCCAAGGGGGCCAAGTGGCCGTGACTAGACTAACATGCAACCCATGAATAAGGCACCATTGTTGTGGGTGGGCCCCATGGGTGGCTTTTGTGAGGCGGGGAGGAAAGAGACACAGATAGTCATTTTCTCCCAATCTGCATCTGCCCTCCCATTGATCATCGATTTGCTCGAGCGGGCCCAGTAACGTCTCCATTGGAGACTTTGTTGTTACTGTGTCTGGCATATCGAATACTCTCGGTAGCTTGCCGGGCTCTCCAAGAGGGGCGGCTACATGCAAGGCAAACGCCCTACCCGCTGTGCTATCGCTGCATCTGCCATCCCAATACCTGCTGGAAAGACTAGGACTAATAAGAGTCTGCGATGAGTCCCTGTCTGTTTCTGATTTTTCTGCTATCTCATTTATTCAGTCTCTGCAGTTGGAAGTTGGGAGAAGCAAGAGCTGCACAGGTTGTCACTGAAATGAAGGATGAAAAAATATGTGTCCATAAGGTATCTCAGCCTCCTTCTTAAATTGTTTGCAAAAGAAATAGAGCTGTTCAAGATTTTAGAAAAAGACCAACAAAAGGAAACCAAATTTGGCTGAAGGAAAGAAATAATAAAACTTACAGCAGAAATTAATGATATGGAAACCAAAGAAACAATTTGAAAGGCCAATGAAACCAAGAGCTGGTTCTTTGAGAAAATAAATAAGATTGATAAACCACTAGCAAGACTCACAAAGAAAGAGATAGAACCCTAATAAACCAAATCAGGAATGAAAAAGGAGACATTACAACAGAAACTAATGAAATTCAAAAGATCATCAGAGACTACTTTGAGAGTTTATATGCCATGAAACAAGAGTACCTAGAAGAAATGGATAAATTCCTGGATTCCTATAATCTCCCAAGACTGAACCAGGAAGACTTGGGATACCTGAATAGACCCATTCATATCAAGGAAATAGAAGCAGTAATCAAAAGTCTTCCCAAAAACAAAAGCCCAGGCTCAGACGGGTTCACTAGTGAATTCTTCCAAACATTCAAAGGAGAACTTTTGCCAGTTCTCCATAAGCTTCTCCAGGAAATTGAAAAACCAGGAACCCTCCCAAAAAACTTCTATGAGGCACATATCTCCCTAATACCTAAAGCAAACAAAGACACCACCAACAAAGAAAACTATAGGCCAATATCCCTGATGAACACAGATGCGAAGGTCCTCAACAAAATATTAGCAAATAGAATCCAACAACTCATCAAAAAGATCATACACCACGACCAAGTGGGATTCATCCCGGGGATGCAAGGATGGTTTAACATTCGGAAATCAATCAACATAATCCATCATATTAACAAAAGTAAAGATAAAAACCATATGATCATAGCAATAGATGCAGAGAAAGCTTTTGACAAGATACAGCACCCGTTTATGATGAAAACTCTCACCAAAATGGAACTTTGAAAGAACTTTCCTCAAGATAGTCAAAGCCATCTATGACAAACCCATGGCAAGCATTATCCTCAATGGGGAAAAGCTAAGGGTCTATCCTCTAAGATCAGGGACAAAACAAAAGATGCCCAATATCACCACTTCTGTTTAACATAGTACTGGAAGTACTTGCAACAGCGATTAGGCAAGGAAATGACATTAAAGGTATCCAGATAGGAAAGGAAGAAATCAAGCTCTCACTATTCGAAGATGATATGATACTATATCTTGAGAATCCTAAATCTCTACCAAGAAATTCCTAGATCCTCCCAGGAAGGGAGATGCAGGTTGAAAGTAGACTGGACTGAACATGTTCGCCACTCAATGCCTCTTTGGCTGATCACAGCGCCCAGGAGGAGAGAGAGAACAGGGGGGAATGCCCTGCCACAGTGGCAGGGGGGGATGGGGGGATGGGAGGATGGGGGGGAGGGATATTATCCTGGTGGTGGAAAATGGGCACTGGTGGAGGGATGGGTATTTGATCGTGGTATGACCGAGATCCAAGCACAAAATTTGTAAATCTACAACTGTACCTCATGTTGTTTCACTAATAAAAAAGAAAAGAAAAAAAAATTCCTAGAAACAATAGCTTTGTACAGTAAAGTTGCAGGCTATAAAATCAGCGCCCAAAAATCCATGGCCTTCCTATATGCAAATAATGAGAGAGAGGAAAGTGACATGAAAAATAATCCCATTCACAATTGTGCCCCAGAAAATCAAATACCTCGGGATCAGCCTAACTAAAGAGGGAAAGGATCTCTACAATGAAAACTACTAAACGCTACTCCATGAAATAAAAGAGGACACGAGGAAATGGAAATACATCCCCTGCTCATAGATAGGAAGAATCAACATCGTCAAAATGGCAATACTCCCAAAAGCATTATACAGATTCAAAACGATCCCTATAAGGATACTCATGAAATCCTTCAAAGAAATAGATCAAGCACTCCTGAAATTCATATGGAACAACAAACTCCCACGAATAGCTAAAGCAATTCTTAGGAAAAAGACATGAGGAGGTATTACCCTCCCCAACCTCAAACTTTACTACAAAGCGGTAATAATTAAAACAGCATGGTACTAGAACAAAGCCAGGGCTGCAGACCAATGGAATAGGTTGGAATATCCGTATACAACAACCCCAAATGTATGAACATCTAATCTTTGATAAGGGAGCAAGAAATGTGAAGTGGAACAAGGAAAGCCTCTTCAACAAATGGTGCTGGCATAATTGGACAACCAGATGCAAAAAAATGGGCTTAGACCTCGACCTAACACCATTCACAAAAGTCAGATAAAATGTATTAAAGATCTCAACATCAGGCCAAAATCCATAAGATACATTGAATACAAGGTCGGCAAAGCCCTCCAGGATATTGAGACTAATGGTATCTTCAAAGACTCCACTGACCAATGAAGTGGAAACAGAGATAAACAAATGTGACTATCTTAAGTTAAGAAGCTTCTGAACCTGAAAAGATAACAATAACCAGAATACAAAGACAATCTACAGAATGGGAAAGGATATTTACGCAATGCCCATCTGATAAAAGGTTGTTATCAAGGACATACAAAGCACTGGTTGAACTCCAAAAGAAGAAAAGATCTAACCCCATCAAAAAATGGGGTGATGAAATGAACAGAAACTTTTCCAAAGAAGAAATCTGAATGGCTAAAAGACTCATGAGAAAATGCTCTACATCACTAATCAACAGGGAGATGCAGATCAAAACAACAATGAGATATCATCTCACACCACAGAGACTGGCCCACATCCAAAAGAACAAAAGGAACCAGTGTTGGCACAGATGTGGTGAGAACGGGACTCTCTGTCACTGCTGGTGGGAATGTCAACTGGTTCAACCCTTTTGGAAAACAGTATGAATGATTCCCAAAAAATTAGAAATTGAGTTCCCATTTGACCCAGCAATATCACTCCTGGGAATACATCCCGGAGAGAAAAAAAGTACAGTCGAAATGACATCTGCACTTCTATGTTCATTGCTGCACTATTCCCAATAGCAAAAATCTGGGGAAAAAACCTGAGTGTCCGAGAACAGATGACTGGTTAAAGAAACTTTGGTACATCTACACAATGGAGTATTATGCAGCTGTTAGAAAAGATGAAGTCATGAAATTTACATACAAGTGGTACTACATGGAAAGTATCATACTAAGCGAAATGAGTCAGAAAGAGAGGAACAGACATAGAAAGATTGCATTCATCTGGGGAATATAAAGCAACAAACTGGGAGACTAACACCCAAGAATAGCCAAGATAAGTACCAAGAGGTTTACTCCATGGCTTGGAGGCCAGTCGCACATGCTGAGGGAGAAGGCAGTTCAGATAGAGAGGAGAGCACCAAGTAAAGGGTGTTGGGAGGAGCCTCTCAGGATGAGAGATGCATGCTGAAAATAGACTATAGACCGAACATGATAGCCACTCAATGCCTCTTTTGCAAACCACAGCACCCAAAAGGAGGGAGAGAACAAAAGGGAATGCCCTACCACAGTGGTGGAACGGGATGTGGGGGTGGGGGTGTGGGAGGAATGCCGGGAACATTGGAGGTGGGAATGGGCACCAGGGGAGGGATGGGTACTCAATCATTGTATAACTGAAACCCAAGCACAAAAATTTGTAAGTCTACAACTGTACCTAATGGTGTTTCACTAATAAAAATTAAAAAAAAAGAAATAGAGCTGTTGGATGGTATTATAATTAGGGTCAAAGAGCTCCAATCTCCAATTTATATTTGGGCCAAGTCTTAGCACAGAGAAAAAAATAACTATTTCTCTAAGTTCTTATAAGGCAAACATATCCGAGTTTTCCAAAATGAACTCAGGGGTAAGTTGGAACTTTCCAGATGGTAAGTTTCCATCTAGGAAATAAAAGGGAAACAAAGGAATCAAGCTGATCACAGAAAGGAGGAAAGATATCCCTCACCTCAACTACAAAGAGTGGAGAGTATTAAAGCAGATGTCTCTCATTTTGGGGTCCACTGACTCCTAGGAGTTTAGGGTATTGTTCACCACTTTCCTCCTTGGGAAGGGTGCGTTCTACCTAAGGGGGCCAAGTGACTATGACTAGACTGGCAATCCCAAGGATCTTAGCAGCCTTGTCCAGGGCAGCTTGTTCCCACCAAAGGACAAAGTCCAGGGGAATCCTGCACCCATAAAGGGAGCATGCCCGTAAGATCACAAACATTCATCTCATTAAGATATTCTAATTAGATGGAGAGTCTCACAGAGAAGGGGTGGAATGTGAAAATTCGTTTTCATGCCCTCAAGATTTTGTGGTTCTCATCTCTAAAGAGAGAAGACTGAGCCTCAGGGTGCAGTTTATGGGAAGCTCCTGCTATCTGCATTTCTAACCTCTCTGCATCTCTCTCCCCTGCCTTAAGGATAGTGTCTCTTCCACTAAGTAAGTGATGGTTGGCGGGATCACCTGGGATGGGAGATATGTGCTGAAAGCAGACCAAGGACCAAACTTGATGGCCTCTTAATATCTGTATTGCAAATCATAATGCCCAAAATTAGAGAAAGAGTAAGACGGATTGTACCTGCCACAGAGGCAGGAAGTGGGATGGGGTAGGGGTGGTGGGAGGGACACTGGGAACAATGCTTGTGGAAAATGTGCTCTGGTGGAGGGATGGGTAGTCGAGCATTGCATGACTGAAATGTAATCATGCAAGTTTGTAAATATCTCACGGTGATCCAATAAAATTTACTATATACATATATATACATATATATATAAAGATTTAAAGGGTTGTTTTTTTCCCTGCTTTATTTTTTTCTCAATTTTTTCCTTAAATTTTTATTAGTGAAACACGATGAGGTACAGCTGTAGACTTAAAAATTTTTGTGCTTGGGTTTCAGTTATATAATGATCGAATACTCATCCCTCCACCAGTGCCCATTCTCCACCACCACCAGTCCCAGAATCCCTTCCACCCCCCTTCCCCCCACCCCCCATCCCACCCTAGCACTGTGGCAGGGCATTCCCTTTTGTTATCTCTCTCCTTTTGAGTGCTGTGGTTTGCGAAAGAGATATTGAGTGGCAATCTTGTTCGGACTATAGTCTACTCTCATCGCGCATTTCTCAATTTTTTTAAATTTTTTTTTATTAGTGAAACACCATGAGGTAGAGTTGTAGACTTACAAACTTTCATGCTTGGGTTTCAGTTATACAATGATCAACTACCCATTCCTCCACCAGTTCCCATTCTCCACCACCAATGAACCCAGTAGCCCTCCTACCCCCTCGCACTATTTCCCCCCACGCCGCCCCACCTCTGTGACAGGGCATTCCCTTTTGCTCTCTCTTTCCTTTAAGGTGTTGTGGTTTGCAATAGAGGTATTGAGTGACCATCATGTTCGGTCTATAGTCTACTTTCAGCATGCATCTCGCATCCCGGGCGAGTCCTCCAAACACCCTTTACTTGGTGTTCCCTTCTCTATCTGAGCTGTATTTTCCCCCAGCATATGCTGCCAGCTTCCAAGCCATGGAGCAGACCTCCTGGTACTTATCTCAACTTTGATTGTTCGTCTCTCCTTCTGTTACTTTATATTACCCAGATGAGTGCAGTCTTTATATGCTATATGTCTGTCCCTCTCTCTCTGACCCATTTCACTTAGCATGATACTTTCCATGTAGAACCATTTGTTTGTAAATTTCATGACTCCATCATTTCTAACAGCTGCATAGTATTTCATTGTGTAGATGTACCAAAGTTTCCTTAACCAGTCATCTGTTCTTGGGCACTCGGGTTTTTTGCAGATTTTGGCTATTGTGAACATTGCAGCAACGAACATAGAAGTGCAGATGTCATTTCTACTATACTTTTTTGCCTCTCCGGGATATACTCCCAGGAGTGGTAATGCTGGGTGAAATGGGAGCTCAATTTCTTATTTTTTGAAAATCGTCCATAGTGTTTTCCAAAAGGGCTGAACCAGTCGGCATTCCCACCAGCAGTGAAGGAGAGTTCCGTTCTCGCCACATCCGTGCCAACACTGGTTCCTTTTGTTCTTTTGGGTGTGGGCCAGTCTCTGTGGTGTGAGGTGATATCTCATTGTTGTTTTGATCTGCATCTCTAAAGGGTTGTTTTTTTTTAAGTATAATAACTCTTCAGGAACCTGACTAGGAGCAGCTATACCGTGACATATAAGTTTGTTTTCTTGTTTTGGGGTCACACTAGCAATGCTCAGGGGTTACTTTGGTTCTGCATTCAGGGATCACTCCTGGCAGACTCAGGGGGATCATATGAGGTGCTGGGGATCAAACCCAGATCAGCCACATGCAAGACAAGTGCCCAACTCACTGTACTATCTCTGGCCCCTGTGGCACCTAACCATTATCTGGGCCTGGTTTCAATCCTCACGTGGTCTCAATATCTCAAATGGTATTGACTGACTCAGGTACATTTGGGTCAGCCACCATGAGGGGTTTTCAGGTGGCACAAGGTATTGGGGTGAGCTTCCCGAACCCCACCCCAGAAGATGCAGTCTAACATGTTTTGCCAAAATTGGCTGCTTTGGGTCAAAAAATAGGATCTGTGCATCAGGCTATATTAAAGCACTGGAGCCTATGAAGGGTGCCACCAGGTGTTGGCAGGTGGTGGTGACTGGAAAACACAGGGCCAGTTTTTTGAGCTAGTCTGGGCTCACCTGCCCTCTGGAGCTAATCTGTAATTTGCCCTTTGCCCCATTCCATATCTCCCCTCTCCTATTCCCGATGCTGACGTGATACAAAGCAGCGTATTGGCAGTGATGGGATGGCAGCACAAGAAGAGATCTGAATGTTATTGGCCTGGGGTTTGGTGGCTCTGCCTAACCCCAAAGGACAGAGAAACTTGGGGGAACAAAAGGGAGAGGTCACGTTGTCAGAAAAGAAAGCAAAACTAGACAACTTTCCTATAATGCTAGAGAGTATGTTCCTTCTGCAAAAAAAGTAACTTTGCAGAATCTGACATTCTTTTCTTGAGAGTGGCAGCCATATTTATTGTTTTTATCTGGCATATAAATGCCCAGTATTTTGTGGGGATAGACCACCAAGTTTGGCACAAAGGTATCCACTATGAAGTTACCATGTAGCTTGGAAAACAGGAAATTGGGAGAGAGAAAAAAGCAGGGGTCACAACTCCATGCAAACCTTGCCTGACCAGATTTGGATGTTGGAATATAACTCGGGCTGAAGAAGAGAGAAATGGAGAGCAAGGAGAACCTCCATCCATTCCAGGCTGTGGTTTCTCATGAGGCATCCCAGGGGACTTTCATAAATGCCTGGAGAATACCCTTGAGTACATATTAGTTATTCTCCTGGGAACACGCACTGTGCTTTGAGAAACTCAGAAAGGAAGATGCAGAGAGAACAATTCAGAGACTAGAATGAGCCATGAGAGTGGGGGAACAGTAACTCAGGCCAGAGTGAGCTGGATAGTCACTACTTAGTTACCTTTTGCCAGTAACTAACTGCCCCAGATAAAGCTTAGGGAGAGGATATAAGAAGTTCCCAAAGCCTTGGGTAAAATTGTCCGTTCTCCATTCACACGTTTATCACCACTGTCAGACAAGTCAAGTCAATCAATCAAAGGAAAATAGCTAGTATGCAGAGATCCTCCCTAGATAAGATGCTTGCTGCACTATTCATTGGAGAGCTGGAGGGACAGAGAGAGAGAGAGAGAGAGAGAGAGAGAGAGAGAGAGAGAGAGAGACTGAATTGGTCCAATACCTTGACTAAGACATCAAATTCTTGCCTGGCTATAGTGTACTCGAGCTCTTGTTCTCGTACAGTCAAAATTAAAATCAGAAGACAGGACAGGTGTCAGTTTAGTAGAGACTGAGGAAAAGAATGAAACAGTTTAGAAGCTGAAGAATTAATGTCCTTAAGGAAGAAGTCTAAGAAACATGGAAAACCTTTCCTTTTTATATTCTCTTTACTAGAGAGATGAATGAGCTCTCTACATTGGGGACTAATACAGAAAGGAGATAACGCATGGCATAACAGGGCTGAGGGAGGGTGGGAAGAACAGGTTGGATTGGGCTAATTGCAGGCCAGAGTGGGAGATCTGGGGTCAGAGCAGGATGTTTAAAGGATTTATCCTTTGTATATCCTGGGTACAGGTCCTAGACCCTTCTTTGGCCATTCTCAGGAACTCTTCCTCTGGCACCACTCTTTCTAATCTCAACCTGTCTCTTGTCTCCGGATGTATATCACTTAGACCCTAGAGAACAGTCAGATCAGAGAATCTGTCTGATTACAGCAGTCATGAAAGCACCCACAGGCTCCTCCACAAAGCTCCATTGACTACAAAAAGAAACAGTCAAAAAATCTGTATAGAATGTGCAGGTGTCTGCTATGACTTGCACGAAAGAGCCTCCTGGAGATAAAAAAGCAGGAAACTCAACTGACTGAATCATCTGGACTCTGGTTATCTGGAATGCACACATCAAGCCTAAAAGCAAGTTAGAATAGAAAAATATGAAGACTGCTTGCTCTGTTGATCATAAGGACATATGCAGGCATCATCTCATGCACCCAGGAATGCTGGAATAGTTGACCTCAACTTGTAAGCATGAAACTGAGTTCCATAAAGGTAGATTTGCCCCTGCTTTCAATTTTTCCTGTTTCAGTTTGCTGAAGTGTTAAGATTAGAATTTGAATCTTTTAACTCTTAGGATCCCATTTTGTCTGTGGTCATACATTGTCATTTACCTAAAGGAGAGGCTTCCCTGAGACAGTCAAGGTAGGCCATCCACTGTGTTCAAAGCAGGTCTTCACAAGGTGTGTCACTTCAGTGGATAATTAAGAATTGAGGTCAATCAGGGTCTAGAGGCTCACGAGAGAAGACTATTAGTCTCTTCACTATCTAGAGGATTAAAAATTGTGGGTATTCAAATTGGAGCTTCTACCAGAAATAACCTTTTATCAAGAACCATATCTATATGGCAAGGCAAATACAATGACGGGGCATCAAGCATCTGGTCTTCATCAAATGAGTCATTATTTCCTCATCAGTGAGTCCCTCTCTTCTCTCCTTGAAGCCTCAGGCCACTACCCATTTCTTAGCTCAAGATATATATACCCCCAAATAGCCTCACTTAGTTTTTAGAATCTACATCAATGTGAATACTCCATATGTGTGTAATTAAATTTGATTTTTTTTCCATTCTAATATGTCTGATGCTAATTTTGGTGCTCAATCAACCCAAGAAGAACCCAGAGGGGCAAGGGGAAATTTCCTCTTCTCACTGATATGCTCATTCAATAATAAGATCTGAGATCCACTAAAATGTTCTTCATTGCTTCTAATACCTTTCAAGGAACTGGCTTCCCAGCAAACTGGAATACACCACTTTGTAATTATGCTGAGAATTTTCAATTACACTACTACTCTGCAATACTCTTTTCACCTGTTTTCTTCCCCAATTCCCATTCAACCTCTTACTTTAAAAGATTTAAAATTCTAATTCTCTTGAATGTAATTTTATTGCAATAAATAAATGATCTTATTTTGTTGTTGTTGTTCTAGATGAATCCCTTGGGCCAGAGCAATAGCATAATGGGTAGGGTGTTTGCCTTGCACATGACCAACCTGGGTTTGATTCCTTCGCCCCTCTCTGAGAGTCTGGCAAGCTACCGAGAGTATTCTGCCCACATGGCAAAGCCTGGCAAGCTACCCGTTCTTTGAAACACTCTAGTAAAATAGTCAGGATATGGAAACAACCCAAATGTCCAATGACAGATGAATGGATAAGGCAATTGTGAAGTATATACACATAGTATACTATGCAACTGTAACAAAAGATAAAATATTCACTGCAACTTGAATCGGACTGGAGGGTATCACATTAAGTGAAATAAATCAGAGGGAGAAAAAAATCAGATAGTCTCAAACATCTGTAAGGTTTAGAGAAAACAAGGGAACAGATAGTACCAACTTGGATTACCAAGCAGTGGCAGGGAGCCTTGGAGGGACATTGAAGAGGTGGACTAGAAGTAACACACGGATAGTGATGGAGGATTTTTGATACATCTGTTGTTATGAGGTGCAATAACTATGCACATCCAAACTGCAAATATTAACATCATTATTATAATCATGTTATATAAAAGGAAATAATAAAAATGTATGCACATTATATTTTTTAAAGCTAGAGCTATCAGCAAAGGATAAATCTAATATAGAGCATCTGAGCTTATACATCAGGCAGTGCTCAGGGTCTACTCCCAGAACAATGCTAGGCAATTGCTCTAATGTTTTTTGCTGAGAATTGAACCCAGGGTTCTTGCATCCAAAACATGAATTCCTCCAGAACATTACTCTTTTTTTAATCTTTATATATGATATAGAACATATTTAGCCTCTCAATTTTCTACTTTCAGCTATAACAAAAGGAAAACATCTGCAATTGTTTGTTCATTGCTGCACTCTTTACAATAGCCAGAATCTGGAAAAAAAATTGAGTGCCCGAGAACAGATGACTGGTTAAAGAAACTTTGGTACATTTACACAATGGAGTACTATGTAGCTGTTAGATGAAGTCATAAAATTTACATACAAGTGGTACTACATGGAAAGTATCATGTTAAGCGAAATGAGTCAGAAAGAATGAGATAGACACAGAAAGATTGCATTCATCTGGGGAACATAAAGCAACAAAATGGGAGACTAACACCCAGGAGTGACTGTGATTAGTACCAGAAATTTTGCTCCATGACTTGGAGGCCAGCCACACGTGCTAGGGGAAAAGGAAGCTCAGATAGAGAAGAGAGCAACAAATAAAGGGTGTTGTGAGGATCCTCCCAGGGTGTGAGAAACATGCTGAAAGTAGACTATAGACCAAACATGATTGCCACTCAATGCCTCTCTTGAAAAACACAGGACCCAAAAGAAGAGAGAGAGAACAACAGGGAATGCCCTGCCACAGAGGCAGGGTGGGATGGGGGGATGGGGGGTGGGAGGGATGCTGGGACCTGTGGTGGTGGAGGATGGGCACTGGTGGAGGGATGGGCACTTGATCATTGTATAACTGAAACCCAAGCACAAAAATTTGTAAGTCTATAACTGTAACTCATGGTGTTTCACTAAAAACAAAAATCTTTTTAAAAAAATTTTTTTAAAAAAAGGAAAACATCTGGAGGATCCTCCCAGGAGGGGAGATGCATGTAGAAAGTAGACTATGGACTGAACATGTTTGCCACTCAATGCCTCTTTTGCAGACCACAACACCCAAAAGGAGAGAGAGAACACAGGGGATTGCCCTGCCACAGAGACAGGGGGGATGGGGGGATGGGGGTGGGAGGGATATTATCCATGGTGGTGGAAAATGGGCACTGGTGGAGGGATGGGTATCTGATCATTGTATAATTGAAACCAAAGCACAAAAAATTGTAAATCTACAACTTTAAAAAAAATAAAATAAAATAAAGGGAAAAAAAAAAAAAAAAGGAAAACATCACCAAGAACTAAACACCACGAGATGCTGAATATCCCACTAGTCTTCTCCAGTATAACTTTGTCGCAAAGATATTTAATCATTTCCCTAATGATTAGTGAATTCAAGCTGCTTCTCTAGAGTGCCAACGATCCTCTCGATTATAGTCAGCTAGTCAAAAACAATGAAAATCTGGGTGTGCAGCTGGTTTCCAGAGCGTGGTCTTGGAGGAATGGAACGTTACCTGTGAAATGACTCTCTGTATAGGTAGATAATGTCAGAATTAAACTTGGAGTTCTCAGATGCCCTGCCAGTGCCCATGACTTACTCATTGGTTTGAGGAATCTTTCATATCCTCGCCTTAGAATTGTGTCCAGGAACCCTACAACCTTTTGTTTACTCGGCCTTTCCTGGTAACCTACCCCAAACATCCTTCCCTTCCCTCCCCATTAGCTGTCATTAGCTGAAGATGTTATATAAGGGAGTAGTTTGGGCCATTTCTGAGACTTAACCAGTTTTTCTGAGTCTTTCTCACTTATCTAGGAGGTATACATGTTATTAAACTTTTGTTTGTTTTTCTCCTATTAATCTGTCTTACACGATTACAGGAAGTGCCTCAGCTAAGAAACCAGAAGGATAAAGGAAACATTATTCTCCCCTCCCCACATCAACAAGGTACTTGCTAAGTTGTTGAACTGTGATGAACTCCTGCGTCATTCTTTCCACGAAACCACAAAAGCCCTTCTTTAGACATGTCATGACCCCTATTCATGAACCATTTGGCTACTTTCTGGGATGTGGGGGGGGAGGTTAGTTTTGGTTTAAGATTCTCTCACTGCCTTTCTGGGAGTCCCTCAGCCTGTTCCCCACAGGTTCCAGGCAAACCTTTCATAGTTGACCAGCTAATTCCCACAAAGCCCCTCTCAACTCCATCCCATACATAATCTTATTCATGTCTATCCTGAGTCTTTCACATCGTTCCAAATCCTTCAAGATAAAGTTCCATCTCCAAGAAGTTATTCAAAAAACTCATTCAGGAAAAAAAGAAAATAAAAGCTCATTCGGGGGGGGGGGGGCTGGAGTGTTAGTACAGTAGTAGAACATATGCCTTGCACATAGCCAACCTGGGTTTTATCCTTGACATTCCATATGGTTCCCTGAGCTTGCCAAGAGTAAGCTTCCTGAGTGCAGAACCAGGAGTAAACCCTGAGCATTGCCAAATGTGCCTGCTACCAAAACAAAGAAGTTCATCCATCCTCTCTAGAACTTCTCTCCTTTGAGCACCTTCAGTTTGTATGACAATTCTTACACCGCCTTGTATTTTTTTCTGTCATTTTATGCATGCTGATGAATTCTGTATAATTAAACCACAGATATATCCTTAGATTTATCTTGCACCCCCAGATCATTTATAATAACCAGAAATGGTATGGTAAGTGCTTGTTGGTTGAAACAGTCATTACATCTACCTTCATCGGTCTATAAAGAGCACTGTCTGAAACGCTCTTGAAGTCTATTTATAACCCATTCTAAAAACAGTAGGCATCTTTCACACTTGAGAGCTCTGAGTGTGTGTAACTAAAGCCATCATATCCCTACAAACTACTGGAAGATCCTAAAATCTGTTTGAAAAACCCACATTAGACATTGGTTATAGTAACTGCCAACTGTTGATAGTCTTTGCCCAAAGTTGAAAAAGTATATGCTCATTGACTATAAAGAATTTGACCTGGAAGAGAAAAAAAAAACTAAAGATTTACCTTTTCTATGTCTGACGAAAGAATTAGTGCTCATTCCACTTTTCCCAGGATAAGTGGTATGCTACCTTCCTTTCTTCTTTTTTCTTTTCTGTTTTTTTAATTTGTGAAGCATTGAAAGAAGAAAACTCTCTCTTGTAGACAAGAAAGTAAAACCAAAGACCATCCTTGGAAAAGGCCTGTGTTTATCCTCAGGAAGACTGAGGTATCCACAGACAACAAAAAGAGTGAAGGATTAGCAAATAGATGCTGATTGAATCAAAATGTCAATCAGAAACAGCAGTGCTTCCTTCTAAGTCAGTGAACCATAAAATGAAAGCTATTTGGGGCCACTAGAGGTAAATGCAGTCCAGCCACAGGCTTCTTGAGAAATGGACAGAGCCACGAACTCGGTCCTTCCATGAACTGCTGCTTCCTAGGAATCTGAGAGGCCTATTAAATAGCAGGCCTTGTGAGCCACAAAAGGGGTGCTGACTCAACAGATATGAATGAAGAATCAGAAACACCTGCATTTTAATAAGACCTCCAGAATGTCACCTTTTCTAAAATGCATTAAAGGAAGGAAGGAAAAGGTATGGCAGTTTAGCAGCAAATTCTGTCTTAGATTAAGAGTCTCTAAATAGAGAATTTAACAATCCCAAGTAGCCTGCAGAGAGGTTTGAATATACTGACTCACAGCTACACCTATATGCAGAGATGGTCTTCAGTGTGAATGCACCAGCACAGAGTTTATATCTGGCCGTTGTTCTGAGTGACTGGGGAACTTACTGGGTCAGTTATTTAAAAGTGTGCATGTCACCATTGCAGGAATACAGTAAGAGCCATGGAATCTCAGCCTTGTAATCTTAAAATATCAAAAGCCTATATTTTACTATCTGTATATAAGCAACAGATAAGCAAATAGACAGAGCAGAGGAGAT